>NC_135234.1:10795585-12194335 GCF_051348905.1 Ranitomeya variabilis | reverse complement strand
AATCCCTGACTTGTTACAATTGTGGCAGTACCAAATCTATGTATATATGTTTATTTATTTGACCCCCTTCCTGACATGGGACATTGTATGTCGGTGACCGGTGTGCGGAGCGCTGACAGCAGGGCAGCAGTCGCTGCTGTCAACCACTTAGATGCCTCTGTCTGCAGCATTTAAAAGGCTCTGATCAGCCCCGGCTTCTGTTCTGACGCCATCTCCCGCCGTACCACCACTGTCTAATGGTGGGGTGCAGATGGGTAATCCTGTAGCCAGGGTCCCCCTAAATCCCCATCACCGTCCTCTCTGTGCTCCTGCCGCCCCTGGAGCTTCAGAGCTGAACTCTAATGCAATAAATTGGGCTATTATGGAAGCGCGAGCTATCGGCCGTCTACAGGTCACAGCCATCAGGGGGTTAAAGAAAAGGGATATTAAAAATTAAGTTTTTGGGGGAAGAAAAAAGTTATGTGCAATTTTTTAAATTATTCTTAAGTTCAAATCTTTCTAATTTTCCCAATCTGAAAAATAGAAATACAAATCCCCAGATATGTATCACCGAGTCTGTAAAACTCCAGTCTGTGAAAATATAAAATTACCTGTAAAGAATGAAAACACCCAAACTGTGTTTTTATTTGTTTTCCACTTTAAAAAAAGAAAGGGAATAAAAAATAATGGTGCGCCCCCCCCCCCCCCCCACAATGGCGTCTATGAAACCTGCGGCTCCGAGCGCAAAAAACGAAACCGGACGAGGCTCCAACAACTAAGGAGTAAAGTGGGTTTTTTTTAACCAATTTCTGAATTTTTTTTTTAATTAGTAAATATTTTAAAAAACCACAAAAATGGATTCACCGGATTCCAGTAGAGCGAGAGAATCCTGCGCTCGGGACATTTTTATTACAAAACGAACATTTCCCGATTAAAGCAAAATTAAGAAAAATGGCGGAAATGTGGTAGGGGGGGGGGGGGGTGTTATGCATATATATTTATTTTTTTTTTAAAGAGAGCGACGTTATTGAAAATTACAACTCGTCCCAAAGTAAGCCAGGGTCATCCAGATTTAGGGAAGGAAAAATAAGGAGTTTCTGGATTTTGGAAGAAGACCCCAGCCGTGAACACTGCTGACTCCTCCTGGGTTTCTTCTTCTCTCTTCTCAGGCCGCGCGGCAACAGGAGACGTTGGCCAAGCTGAACCTGGAGAAGAAGGCGCGTCTCCGGAGCGAAGCGGAGAAGTAGAGTGTGATGAGGACGCTGCGCAGGGTCTCACCCGCCATTGACACCTAGATTGTAGCTGTAGTGACGTCTCTTCCCCACATGTGATAGTGATTGTTCTGTGCCGGGGTCTATGGCCCCCATTATGAGAGACAGGGGGGGTCCGGCACACTGCTGGGGAATGGGAGGGGGTCCGCAAAGTGTCAGGCAGCGTACAAGCTGCATCTGATGTCGCACAATGGTTCCGGAAGCTGAGATATCGGCTGCTGTAGGGAAGGTTCTCGGAGGCTCTGGAGACGGGATCAGGAGCCTAAAGCTCAGCTCCCCGGAAGCCATGGAGGGTGGGAGAGGAACACGTGCCTCATCTAATGTTACATTGGGCCCCGTATCACTTCGCCGGTCCCCAGTATTACTTTCGCCGGTCCCCAGTATTATTTTCGCGGTCCCCAGTTTCATTTCACAGGTTTTGCTGCACAATAAACTAAGTTATCACCAATCCGGTAGCAGGACAGTTTGTGTGTGGAGGAGGGGTGCTTAGTGTGCGCAGGACAACCCCTTTAATAGCAGACCGCACGTTTTAAAAAGGAAAAAAAATTTAAGTGACTGCCTGTCCTTAAACCCGGATTTCCTTTTCCTAACCTAAATTGATTCTCTAATTTCTGAAATGGGGTTTATTGAGCTTCAGCTTTATGGCACATAAATCATATAAGAGGGAAAGTAAAGGGGTCCGCACTGCAGCTACTCAATAACTTACATAAACTTTAATTTTAGAGTAGGATGTGCAGTCACGTCGCCATTCACTTCTATAGAAAAAGACCCAGAGTCAGCGTATTTCACCCCCAGAATTTTGCTACTGAGCTCCAAATCTTGAATATTAAATGAAGAGATTCTGGTAGTCACCACTAGGGGGAGCTCCCTGTACACAAATACGTGATAAGATCCTGTCTGCAGTCACCACTAGGGGGAGCTCCCTGTATACAGAGATACATGAGAATGTCCTGTCTGCAGTCACCACTAGGGGGAGCTCCCTGTATACAGAGATACATGATAAGATCCTGTCTGCAGCCACCACTAGGGGGAGCTCCCTGTATACAGAGATACATGATAAGATTCTGTCTGCAGCCACCACTAGGGGGAGCTCCCTATATACAGAGATACATGATAAGATCCTGTCTGCAGTCACCACTAGGGGGAGCTCCCTGTATACAGAGATACATGATAAGATCCTGTCTGCAGCCACCACTAGGGGAAGCTCCCTGTATACAGAGATACATGATAAGATCCTGTCTGCAGCCACCACTAGGGGGAGCTCCCTGTATACAGAGATACATGATAAGATCCTGTCTGCAGTCACCACTAGGGGGGAGCTCCCTGTATACAGAGATACATGATAAGATCCTGTCTGCAGTCACCACTAGGGGGAGCTCCCTGTATACAGAGATACATGATAAGATCCTGTCTGCAGTCACCACTAGGGGGAGCTCCCTGTATACAGAGATACATGATAAGATCCTGTCTGCAGTCACCACTAGGGGGAGCTCCCTGTATACAGAGATACATGATAAGATCCTGTCTGCAGTCACCACTAGGGAGAGCTCCCTGTATACAGAGATACATGATAAGATCCTGTCTGCAGTCACCACTAGGGGGAGCTCCCTGTATACAGAGATACATGATAAGATCCTGTCTGCAGTCACCACTAGGGGGAGCTCCCTGTATACAGAGATACATGATAAGATCCTGTCTGCAGCCACCACTAGGGGGAGCTCCCTGTATACAGATATACATGATAAGATCCTGTCTGCAGCCACCACTAGGGGGAGCTCCCTGTATACAGAGATACATGATAAGATCCTGTCTGCAGTCACCACTAGGGGGAGCTCCCTGTATACAGAGATACATAAGATCCTGTCTGCAGCCACCACTAGGGGGAGCTCCCTGTATACAGAGATACATGATAATGTCCTGTCTGCAGCCACCACTAGGGGGAGCTCCCTGTATACAGAGATACATGATAAGATCCTGTCTGCAGTCACCACTAGGGAGAGCTCCCTGTATACAGAGATACATGATAAGATCCTGTCTGCAGTCACCACTAGGGGGAGCTCCCTGTATACAGAGATACATGATAAGATCCTGTCTGCAGCCACCACTAGGGGGAGCTCCCTGTATACAGAGATACATGATAAGATCCTGTCTGCAGTCACCACTAGGGGGAGCTCCCTGTATACAGAGATACATAAGATCCTGTCTGCAGCCACCACTAGGGGGAGCTCCCTGTATACAGAGATGCATGATAATGTCCTGTCTGCAGCCACCACTAGGGGGAGCTCCCTGTATACAGAGATACATGATAAGATCCTGTCTGTAGCCACCACTAGGGGGAGCTCCCTGTATACAGAGATACATGATAAGATCCTGTCTGCAGCCACCACTAGGGGGAGCTCCCTGTATACAGAGATACATGATAAGATCCTGTCTGCAGCCACCACTAGGGGGAGCTCCCTGTATACAGAGATACATGATAAGATCCTGTCTGCAGTCACCACTAGGGGGAGCTCCCTGTATACAGAGATACATGATAAGATCCTGTCTGCAGCCACCACTAGGGGGAGCTCCCTGTATACAGATACATAAGATCCTGTCTGCAGCCACCACTAGGGGGAGCTCCGTGTATACAGAGATACATGATAAGATCCTGCCTGCAGCCACCACTAGGGGGAGCTCCCTGTATACAGAGATACATGATAAGATCCTGTCTGCAGCCACCACTAGGGGGAGCTCCCTGTATACAGAGATACAGGATAAGATCCTGTCTGCAGTCACCACTAGGGGGAGCTCCCTGTATACAGAGATACATGATAAGATCCTGTCTGCAGCCACCACTAGGGGGAGCTCCCTGTATATAGAGATACATAATAACATCCTTTCTGCAGCCACCACTAGGGGGAGCTCCCGCCATACAGGTTATACAGTGACCTCACTGACAGCAGTACACAGAGCTCCCCCTAGTGGTGACTGCAGGAGGTGAGGAATACATTGCATCGCTACGTCGTCTTTCTTTTTTTTTTATATAGCGCTAACATATTCCCGCAGCGCTTTACAGTTTGCACACACCTGCCCCGTCTCTGCAGGGAATATGGAGCCGAAGCTCTGACAGCCAAGGAAACGTATTAATAATAATCAGAACTGCACTGAAAACAATAGTGATAACAAACGGAGATTCAGTTTACATATGAAATAGTGTAATGTCTCTATACTGAGCCGATCTGTAACCCATCATGTATTAAAAAAAAAACCCTCAGTTGTGACCAGAATCTGCAAACAGATATTAATAATGGTGAGGATTCATCATTTGCGTCTTTTTTTTGTCTTGGGGTGTTTAGTGATGATTTTTATTCTCCAAATTCTTCATAATGGCGCATGCGGGATCGAAGATTTTACGCTAATCAAAAATGATCTTTATTTGTTTTATTTATCTGTGAGCTTCATTATTGTATTTTGCGCCTTTTCACAGGATCTGTTGCAATGTAACATTTCTGGCAAACAAAAACTAAATAAATTCCTTCTGTGAGGAGCTAAAGTAAATCTGAGCAAGAACTTTTGCAATCTTATAAAAGTGGGTAATAATAAGAAGGTCACAGACATCCAGATAACTAACAGCGTCCCCAGAACTAACAGCGGCCCCAGGACTAACCGGCTTCAGACCTAACAGAGTGCCCAGAACTAAGAGCGTCACCATGACTAACATCTGCCCCAGGACTAACAGCGTCTCCAGAATTAACAGCGTCTCCAGAACTAACAGCGTCCCCAGAATTAACAGCGTTCCCAGAACTAACAGCGTCCCCAGAATTAACAGCGTCCCCAGAACTAACAGCGTCTCCAGAACTAACAGCGTCCTGTTATGACCCCAATGGCAGAGGGTCTCAGAAATAAATACCAAGTCTGCAAACACAAATAACCAGCTCATAGAGCAGTGGTAACTGGGCTGACCATATATCTAATCCTAGCACCACAAATAACAGCAGCCGGGGAACGTGCCTACGTTGGTTCTAGACGTCTCGCGCAAGCCGGAGAACTAACTAACCCTAGAAGGGAAAAGAAAGACCTTTCTTGCCTCCAGAGAAAAGACCCCAAAAGTTGGATACAAGCCCCCAACAAATAATAACGGTGAGGTAAGAGGAAAAGACAAACGTAAGAATGAGCTAGGTATTTAGCAAAGAGAGGCCCACTAGCTAATAGCAGAATATAGTAAGATGACTTATATGGTCAGCAAAAACCCTATCAAAATATCCACGCTGGATATTCAAGAACCCCCGAACCGTCTAACGGCCTGGGGGGAGAACACCAGCCCCCCAGAGCTTCCAGCAAGGACAGAAATCAAATTTAGTACAAGCTGGACAAAAAATAAGTGCAAAGCAAATAACCAAAAAACAAAGAAGCAGGACTTAGCTTAATTTTGCAAGAACCAGGACCAGCAGACAGGAGCAAACAGAAAGGATCTGATTACAACGATGCCAGGCACTGGACTAAGAATCCAGGAAGTTAATATAGCAACACCCCTGGACTAACGACCCAGGTGGGTGCCAAAATGAGGAAAGACAATCCCAGAGTCATATCACTAGTGACCACAAGAGGGAGCCAAAAAGTCTAATTCACAACAGCGTCCCCAGGATTAACAGCATCACCAGGACTAACAGCATCACCAGGACTAACAGCATCCCCAGAACTAACAGCGTCCCCAGAACTAACAGCGTCCCCAGAACTAACAGCATCCCCAGAACTAACAGCATCCCCAGAACTATCAGCGTTCCCAGAGCTAACAGCGTTCCCAGAACTAACAGCGGCCCCAGAACTAACAGCGTCCCCAGAACTAACAGCATCACCAGGACTAACAGCATCACCAGGACTAACAGCATCACCAGGACTAACAGCATCACCAGGACTAACAGCATCCCCAGAACTAACAGCGTCCCCAGAACTAACAACATCACCAGGACTAACAGCATCCCCAGAACTAACAGCATCCCCAGAACTAACAGCGGCCCCAGAACTCACAGCGTCCCCAGAACTAACAGCGTCACCAGGACTAACAGCATCACCAGGACTAACAGCATCCCCAGAACTAACAGCATCCCCAGAACTAACAGCGTCACCAGAACTAACAGCATCACCAGGACTAACAGCATCCCCAGAACTAACAGCATCCCCAGAACTAACAGCGGCCCCAGAACTAACAGCGTCCCCAGAACTAACAGCGTCCCCAGAACTAACAGCGTCCCCAGAACTAACAGCGTCCCCAGAACTAACAGCGTCACCAGGACTAACAGAGTGCCCAGGACTAACAGCGTCCCCAGAACTAACAGCGTCCCCAGAACTAACAGCGTCCCCAGAACTAACAGCATCCCCAGAACTAACAGAGTGCCCAGGACTAACAGCGTCCCCAGAACTAACAGCGTCCCCAGAACTAACAGCGTCACCAGGACTAACAGCGTTCCCAGGACTAACACCATCACGAGGACTGACAGCATCACCAGAATGCCGAAGAGAGAAAAACAGATGAACAAGTAGAACAAGAAAATCTGCAGACGGAACAATGAATCGACCCCACATCTGTATTCCGGAGCCTCCGGGTGGATCTGGTTTACCCTCGGGGGCCGGAGCCAGTAATCTGGATTATTTTTACGCCTCTACGCTTCCAGCGCTGATGTAACAATCCTGCAGAACAAAGAAGGATTAACAATCTGGCAGCTCCAGAGCTGAAATCTTCCAGGCTTCCTTGCTTGCTCTGGTGTTCTGCATCCAGGAGGTGCCGTCCTGATGGGACTATTCTCGCTCCTCCTGGGACGATGCTCCAGGTTCTCCTTTACTCTGGAGACACATCGTTTTACTCCAGTCACATCCAAAGCTGCATTCACACTGCCTGAGCAGACATGTCACATCCTAGCCATGTCCTACGGTAACGGGTGAGACCAGACCGGCTGTACACACAGTGACTCCGCCAGGGGCCCTGACAGCTGAATTCACAGCATCAATCTGCATGGGATGAGACAGAGCGATAAGCAGAGTTATGAATGCAGCTCTGGATGTAACTGATCAGTCCAAGGTGAAGAATTTCCAGAGGGCACTCAGCCTGGCGTGTGTATATAGCATCTCATGTACTGAGCATGCTCCGCAGTGGTGCATTGTGGGATACTAATGGAGTACAGAGCAATATGGGGACTCCGCTAAGGAGCAGTTCAGGCCGTTAATGCGGACAGTTTCCAAGGGAAAACCAATGTGCTGTGAATGCAGCTCCAGATGGGACTGGAGTATAGGCGATGACACTATGGGTGAGGGAGGGCTTTATCACAGGACACGATGGGCGGGGGAGGGCTTTATCACAGGACACGATGGGCGGGGGAGGGCTTTATCACAGGACACGATGGGCGGGGAGGGCTTTGTCACAGGACACGATGGGCGGGGGAGGGCTTTATCACAGGACACGATGGGCGGGGGAGGGCTTTATCACAGGACACCATGGGCGGGGGAGGGCTTTATCACAGGACACGATGGGCGGGGGAGGGCTTTATCACAGTACACCATGGGCGGGGGAGGGCTTTATCACATGACACTATGGGCGGGAAGGGCTTTGCCACAGGACACGATGGGCGGGGGAGGGCTTTATCACAGGACACGATGGGCGGGGGAGGGCTTTATCACCGGACACGATGGGCGGAGAGGGCTTTATCACAGGACACTATGGGCGGGGGAGGGCTTTATCACAGGACACGATGGGCGGGGGAGGGCTTTATCACAGGACACGATGGGCGGGGGAGGGCTTTATCATAGGACACGATGGGCGGGCGAGGGCTTTATCACAGGACACTATGGGCGGGGGAGGGCTTTATCACAGGACACTATGGGCGGGGGAGGGCTTTATCACATGACACTATGGGCGGGGAGGGCTTTGCCACAGGACACGATGGGCGGGGGAGGGCTTTATCACAGGACACGATGGGCGGGGGAGAGCTTTATCACAGGACACGATGGGCGGAGAGGGCTTTATCACAGGACTGTTATGATCCTAGTGGCTTAGGATCACAAATCTAACCAGCTAAGTAGAAAATAATAGGACGAGCTCTGGGGATGTGGTAACTGGACTAACCGCAAACCTGATCCTAACCGCACACACTATAGGCAGCCGTGGAACGTTTCCTGAAATCCTAGACGTCTCTTCACGGCCTGAGAAACTGACTACCCCTAAAGAGAAAGTAAAGACCTCACTTGCCTCAGAGAAATCCCCCAGAGATATAGAAGCCCCCCACAAATAATAACGGTGAGTTAAGAGGAAAAGACAAACGCAGAGATGAAACAGGTTAAGCAAATGAGGCCCGCTAACGCTAGATAGCAGAAAATAGCGAGGGATCTGTGCGGTCAGTAAAAAACTCTATGCAAAAATATCCACGCAGAGAATGCGAGAACCCCCACACCAACTAACGATGTGGGGGGAGCAACTCAGCACCCCAGAGCACCAGCAAGCAGGGAAATCACATATTAGCAAGCTGGACAAAAACTCATCATATACTAGGAAACATCTTGAACACAGATGAGCAAAAATAAGCAAACAGAACTTAGCTTCTCTTGTAGAGACTAATAACGGATGTAGACAGGAGCAATCAGAATAGCACTGAATACAACGGCAACAGGCAAGGAATGAAGGACCAGGTGGATTAAATAGGAAACCTAACTAGCAGATCACGAGACAGCTGATCCTGCCAGAAACCTGCAAAATAACAAAAAGAGCCACCAGGAGGAGCCCAAAGAGAGAACTCACACAGTACCACTCATGACCACAGGAGGGAGCCCGGAAACAGAGTTCACAACACTACCCCCCCCCCTTGAGGAGGGGTCACCGAACCCTCACCAGAACCCCCAGGGCGATCAGGATGAGCCACATGGAAGGCACGAACCAAATCGGCCGCATGAACATCAGAGGCGACAACCCAGGAATTATCCTCCTGACCATAGCCCTTCCACTTAACCAAATACTGAAGCCTCCGTCTTGAAATACGAGAATCCAAGATCTTCTCCACCACGTATTCCAATTCTCCCTCAACCAGCACCAGAGCAGGAGGTTCAACAGAAGGAACCACAGGCACCACATACCTCCGCAACAAAGACCTATGGAACACATTATGGATGGTAAACGATGCCGGGAGGTCCAAGCGAAATGACACAGGGTTGAGGATTTCCAAAATTTTATAAGGACCGATAAAACGAGGTTTAAACTTAGGAGAAGAAACCTTCATAGGAACATAACGAGAAGACAGCCATACCAAATCCCCCACACGAAGTCGGGGACCCACACAGCGACGACGGTTGGCAAAGCGCTGAGCCTTCTCTTGTGACAACATCAAATTGTCCACCACATGGTTCCAAATCTGCTGCAACCTATCCACCACAGAATCCACCCCAGGACAGTCAGAAGACTCAACCTGACCCGAGGAAAAACGAGGATGAAAACCAGAATTACAAAAAAAAGGCGAAACCAAAGTAGCCGAACTAGCCCGATTATTAAGGGCAAACTCGGCCAATGGCAAAAAAGCCACCCAATCATCCTGGTCAGCAGACACAAAGCATCTCAAATAAGTTTCCAACGTCTGATTAGTTCGCTCGGTTTGGCCATTCGTCTGAGGATGGAAGGCCGACGAAAAAGACAAATCAATGCCCATCTTAGCACAAAAGGACCGCCAAAATCTGGACACAAACTGGGATCCTCTGTCAGACACAATGTTTTCAGGGATGCCGTGCAGACGAACCACATTCTGAAAAAATAACGGAACCAAATCGGAGGAAGAAGGCAACTTAGGCAAGGGCACCAAATGGACCATTTTAGAAAAACGATCACAAACCACCCAGATGACAGACATTCTCTGAGAGACCGGAAGATCCAAAATAAAATCCATGGAAATATGCGTCCAAGGCCTCTTCGGAACAGGCAAAGGTAACAGCAAACCACTGGCACGAGAACAGCAAGGCTTAGCCCGAGCACAAATCCCACAGGACTGCACAAAGGAACGCACATCCCGCGACAAGGAAGGCCACCAGAAGGACCTAGCCACCAAATCTCTGGTACCAAAAATCCCAGGATGACCCGCCAACACTGAACAATGAACCTCGGAAATAACTCTGCTGGTCCATCTATCTGGGACAAACAGTCTCTCTGATGGACAACGGTCAGGTCTATCCGCATGAAATTCCTGTAACACCCGTCGCAAATCTGGGGAAATGGCAGACAAAATTACCCCCTCTTTGAGGATACCAACCGGCTCAGAAACTCCAGGAAAGTCAGGCACAAAACTCCTAGAAAGAGCATCAGCCTTCACGTTCTTCGAACCAGGCAGGTACGAGACCACGAAATTGAAACGTGAGAAAAACAACGACCAACGAGCCTGTCTAGGATTCAACCGCTTGGCCGACTCAAGATAAATCAAATTCTTGTGATCAGTCAAGACCACCACACGATGCTTAGCTCCCTCTAGCCAATGACACCACTCCTCAAATGCCCACTTCATAGCCAACAACTCCCGATTACCAACATCATAATTTCGTTCAGCCGGCGAAAATTTTCTTGAAAAGAAGGCACATGGCTTCATCACAGAGCAATCAGAGCTTCTCTGTGACAAAACAGCCCCTGCTCCAATTTCAGAAGCATCAACCTCGACCTGGAAGGGGAGAGAGACATCTGGCTGACATAAAACTGGAGCCGAAGAAAACCGGCGCTTCAGCTCCTGAAAGGCCTCCACGGCCGCAGGAGACCAATTAGTCACATCAGAACCCTTCTTGGTCAAATCCGTCAAAGGTTTAACCACACCAGAAAAATTAGCGATGAAGCGACGGTAAAAATTAGCAAAACCCAAGAACTTCTGAAGACTCTTAACCGATGTAGGTTGAGTCCAATCATGAATAGCCTGGACCTTGACTGGGTCCATCTCAATAGAAGGAGAAAAAATAAAGCCCAAAAAGGAAACCTTCTGGACTCCGAATAGACATTTGGAACCCTTCACAAACAAGGCATTGGCACGCAGGACCTAAAACACCATCCTGACCTGCTTCACATGGGACTCCCAATCATCGGAAAAAACCAGAATATCATCCAGATAAACAATCATAAATTTATCCAGATATTCGCGGAAGATATCGTGCATGAAGGACTGAAACACAGAAGGAGCATTATAGAGTCCAAAAGGCATCACCAAGTACTCAAAATGGCCTTCGGGCGTATTAAATGCAGTTTTCCATTCATCGCCCTGTTTTATACGCACAAGATTATACGAACCGCGAAGATCTATCTTGGTGAACCAACTGGCACCCTTAATCCGAGCAAACAAATCAGACAACAATGGCAAAGGATACTGGAATTTGACCGTGATTTTATTTAGAAGGCGATAATCTATACAAGGTCTCAACGAACCGTCCTTCTTAGCCACAAAAAAGAATCCCGCACCAAGAGGGGAAGAGGACGGGCGAATATGTCCCTTCTCTAAAGACTCCTTTATATAACTCCGCATAGCGGCATGTTCTGGTACAGACAAATTAAACAGTCATCCCTTAGGAAACTTACTACCAGGAATCAAATTTATAGCACAATCACAATCCCTATGAGGGGGCAGGACACTGGACCTGGGCTCATCAAATACATCCTGGTAGTCAGACAAAAACTCAGGGACCTCAGAAGGAGTGGAAGAAGCAATAGACACCAACGGAGCATCGCCATGAATCCCCTGACAACCCCAACTAGACACAGACATAGCTTTCCAATCCAGGACTGGATTATGAACCTGCAGCCATGGCAGACCCAATACGACAACATCATGCAAATTATATAACACAAGAAAGCGAATCACCTCCTGATGTGCTGGAGTCATACACATGGTCACTTGAGTCCAGTATTGAGGTTTATTCTTGGCCAATGGTGTAGCATCAATTCCCTTCAATGGAATAGGGAACTGTAATGGCTCAAGGATAAAACCACAGCGCTTGGCAAATGACAAATCCATCAGATTCAGCGCGGTACCTGAATCTACAAAAGCCATAACCGAGTAGGATGACAGAGAGTAAATTAAAGTAACAGACAAAATGAATTTAGGCTGTACAGTACCAATGGTGGCAGATCTAGCGAAGTTTTTTGTGCGTTTAGAGCATGCTGAGATAACATGTGTAGAATCACCACAGTAAAAGCACAACCTATTCTGACGTCAATGATTTTGCCGTTCAATTCTGGTCAGAATCCTATCACATTGCATAGACTCAGGCTTCTGTTCAGAAAACACCGCCAGATGGTGCGCAGGTTTGCGCTCCCGCAAACGCCGATCAATCTGAATGGCCAAAGCCATTGACTCATTCAGACTCGCAGGCGTGGGGAACCCCACCATGACATTCCTAAGGGCTTCGGAAAGACCTTCTCTGAAATTTAAATAACACAAAGGCCTCTCTAAAGAACCTATGAAGATAGGCCACAAGAATGTTTTGTTAACAAATGCAAATTTTTATTTCAAACCAAAAAACAAAGGTATCATATTCATATATACAGAATTATACGGTTAAAAAATGGCTCCAATCTAACAAAAGTCCAGTGCATAATCCCTAAGAAAACTAAATCACACTATGGTGCAATTCTATGCTTCAAGTATGCCACCTAGTGGCTATTGGTTTGTATACAACGGCTTAACAAGTTACAGTGCACGGTGCTTGTATTGTTATATATCTATACCCGCAGCTGATTTTCTGTGATGTACTGATAGATATACTTGGCCACTAATGTATCTCCAGTACTAGAAGGGCCAGATATAAACATCAATGTTTGTTACGGTATTCAATGCTGCCTCCTTGCCTCTAGAGTGTAAGTATAATATCAGGAAGTGCTGCAGCAGAGAAAATCTACATGCGAAGATAACAATGCTTTTGTAGCAAGCAGAACAAAGTCTTGCATAAAATTGCACACCAATAGTACTGGGATTAATAGTGACGCCCCCGGAAGAAGAAATACACATCGAAACGCGCGTAGGGGTACACAGGTCCGGCGTCTCCCATTCTGGTAATTATACTATTAATCCCAGTACTATTGGTGTGCAATTTTATGCAAGACTTTGTTCTGCTTGCTACAAAAGCATTGTTATCTTCGCATGTAGATTTTCTCTGCTGCAGCACTTCCTGATATTATACTTACACTCTAGAGGCAAGGAGGCAGCATTGAATACCGTAACAAACATTGATGTTTATATCTGGCCCTTCTAGTACTGGAGATACATTAGTGGCCAAGTATATCTATCAGTACATCACAGAAAATCAGCTGCGGGTATAGATATATAACAATACAAGCACCGTGCACTTTAACTTGTTATGCCGTTGTATACAAACCAATAGCCACTAGGTGGCATACTTGAAGCATAGAATTGCACCATAGTGTGATTTAGTTTTCTTAGGGATTATGCACTGGACTTTTGTTAGATTGGAGCCATTTTTTAACCGTATAATTCTGTATATATGAATATGATACCTTTGTTTTTTGGTTTGAAATAAAAATTTGCATTTGTTAACAAAACATTCTTGTGGCCTATCTTCATAGGTTCTTTAGAGAGGCCTTTGTGTTATTTAGTATCAATGAATGTGTTATTCCAAATATTTATGGATTAATTATGTATACTTCTCTGAAATTTGCAGCCAGGGCACACTCATTCCACTGAGTAAGCACCGACCATTTCCGAAATTTTTGACAATACACCTCAGCTTCATCCTGACCCTGAGAGAGAGCCAGCAAGGCTTTTTCTGCCTGGTTCTCCAGATTAGGCTCCTCATAAAGCAGTCCAAGCGCCAGAAAAAACGCATCCACATTCAGCAATGCAGGATCTCCTGGCGCCAGGGAGAAGGCCCAATCTTGAGGGTCGCCACGTAATAAGGAGATAATAATTTTAACTTGCTGAGCGGAATCACCAGAGGAACGAGGTCTCAGAGACAGAAATAACTTACAATTATTCTTAAAATTCAGAAACCTAGATCTATCTCCAGAAAAAAACTCAGGAATAGGTACTTTTGGCTCAGACATAGGACTGTGAACAACAAAAAAAAAATTGAACTCAGGATTTCTCTTATCCCACTTTTGCCATGCATTTAACACTTTTGGCCTGTTGCACTGTTATGATCTTAGTGGCTGAGGATCACAAATCTAACCAGCTAAGTAGAAAATAATAGGATGAGCTCTGGGGATGTGGTAACTGGACTAACAGCAAACCTGATCCTAACCGCACACACTATAGGCAGCCGTGGAACGTTTCCTGAAATCCTAGACGTCTCTTCACGGCCTGAGAAACTGACTACCCCTAAAGAGAAAGTAAAGACCTCACTTGCCTCAGAGAAATCCCCCAGAGATATAGAAGCCCCCCACAAATAATAACGGTGAGTTAAGAGGAAAAGACAAACGCAGAGATGAAACAGGTTAAGCAAATGAGGCCCGCTAACGCTAGATAGTAGAAAATAGCAAGGGATCTGTGCGGTCAGTAAAAAACCCTATGCAAAAATATCCACGCAGAGAATGCGAGAACCCCCACACCAACTAACGATGTGGGGGGAGCAACTCAGCACCCCAGAGCACCAGCAAGCAGGGAAATCACATATTAGCAAGCTGGACAAAAACTCATCATATACTAGGAAACATCTTGAACACAGATGAGCAAAAATAAGCAAACAGAACTTAGCTTCTCTTGAAGAGACTGATAACGGATGTAGACAGGAGCAATCAGAATAGCACTGAATACAACGGCAACAGGCAAGGAATGAAGGACCAGGTGGATTAAATAGGAAACCTAACTAGCAGATGACGAGACAGCTGATCCTGCCAGAAACCTGCAAAATAACAAAAAGAGCCACCAGGAGGAGCCCAAAGAGAGAACTCACACAGTACCACTCATGACCACAGGAGGGAGCCCGGAAACAGAGTTCACAACACAGGACACGATGAGCGGGGGAGGGCTTTATCACAGGACACGATGGGTGGGGAGGGCTTTATCACAGGACACGATGGGCGGGGGAGGGCTTTATCACAGGACACAGTGGGCGGGGGAGGGCTTTATCACAGGACACGATGGGTGAGGGAGGGCTTTATCACAGGACACTATGGGCAGGGGAGGGCTTTGTCACAGGACACTATGGGCGGGGGAGGGCTTTATCACAGGACACTATGGGCGGGGAGGGCTTTGTCACAGGACACTATGGGCGGGGAGGGCTTTGTCACAGGACACTATGGGCGAGGGAGGGCTTTATCACAGGACACTATGGGTGGGGAGGGCTTTGTCACAGGACACTATGGGCGGGGGAGGGCTTTATCACAGGACACGATGGGCGGGGGAGGGCTTTATCACAGGACACGGTGGGCGGGGGAGGGCTTTATCACAGGACACGATGGGCGGGGGAGAGCTTTATCACAGGACACGATGGAAGGCGGGGGAGGGCTTTATCACATGACACTATGGGCGGGGAGGGCTTTATCACAGGACACAATGGGCGGGGGAGGGCTTTATCGCATGACACTATGGGCGGGGAGGGCTTTGCCACAGGACACGATGGGCGGGGGAGGGCTCTGTCACAGGACACGATGGGCGGGGGAGAGCTTTATCACAGGACACGATGGGAGGCGGGGGAGGGCTTTATCACATGACACTATGGGCGGGGAGGGCTTTATCACAGGACACTATGGGCGGGGGAGGGCTTTATCACAGGACACTATGGGCGGGAGAGGGCTTTGTCACAGGACACTATGGGCGGGGGAGGGCTTTATCACAGGACACTATGGGCGGGGAGGGCTTTATCACAGGACACGATGGGCGGGGGAGGGCTTTATCACAGGACACGGTGGGCGGGGGAGGGCTTTATCACAGGACACGATGGGCGGGGGAGAGCTTTATCACAGGACACGATGGGAGGCGGGGGAGGGCTTTATCACATGACACTATGGGCGGCGAGGGCTTTATCACAGGACACAATGGGCGGGGGAGGGCTTTATCGCATGACACTATGGGCGGGGAGGGCTTTGCCACAGGACACGATGGGCGGGGGAGGGCTCTGTCACAGGACACGTTGGGTGGGGAAGGGCTTTATCACAGGACACGATGGGTGGGGAAGGGCTTTAACACACGACACTATGGGCGGGGGAGGGCTTTATCATAGGACACGATGGGCGGGGGAGGGCTTTATCACAGGACATGATGGACGGGGGAGGGCTTTATCACAGGACACTATGGGCGAGGGAGGGCTTTATCACAGGACACGATGGGAGGGGGAGGAATTTATCACAGGACACAATTTGCGGGGGAGGGCTTTGTCACTGGACACGATGGGCAGGGGAGGGCTGTGTCACAGGACACGATGGGCGGGGGAGGGCTTTATCACAGGACCACCGTTTATTGGATGCCGCGTGCTGTGATTCTTGGTGGGGGAGGAATCGTTTTTGGTTCATGGTCCGTGTTGGTATCGGAAGCCCCAGCCCGACCTCCGCTGTACATGCGGCAGTCGGGGCGATCTGGGTCTTGTGTGGACACAGGTGGGAGCTTGGACAGCGGCCATATTGGTTCTGATTGTCCACGGCGTGGAATAAACACAGGAGACGCAGGATGGAAGTGATTATTTTGGCTGGTGATCGCAGTGGTTCACTTTCATTCTCTCGACTTTAGTCGTTTCTTCACCTAAAGTTCCCGTCTTTTCAGTGATTCCTGATGGAGATGTTATTAGTGGCCGCCCCGGGGCGATGTCACCCTCTTACCCCTGAGGGCAGAGGAACGAGATATCGAGGCTCCAGTTTTTATAGAATGAATGAGCTTTGTGAAAAACTGAACATTAACCTTCTCCCGTTTTATGTCTCCAGCGCTTTTCAGGCTTCCATGTCGCCATGGTAACAGACTACAACTGTCCTGATCGTAGTCGGATCCTGCTTTTACTGTCTAGAGGTTATCATGAAGGTCTGAGGACGGAGGACGCAGGGTCAGGGGTTGTTAGTAACTACTGACACACACAGTGAGGGCATGCTGGGAGTTGTAGTGTCACAAGTTTAGGATATTTGACCCGTAAATGAGTGGCCACTACTAGGAGATAACAAGTGTGAACTGACTGGCATGCTGGGGGTTAAAGTGTCACGGTTTGCAGACCAAGTAAAAGCACAAGTCCAGGGAGATGAACAGCGGCCATGAGTCGCGCAGTCAGGACGTGTTCACACCTGGGGGACATTCAAGTGCCGGCGACACTGAAATGACCGGTAATGGAGGACGTGGTGCGGCGCCCCCTGCTGGATCAGCAGGACCTCACTATACAGACCAGGCGTATGCCGGGATTAACACTTTCTATTCTGTAACAGTAGGCGACCCCCTCAGAGGTCACATCCCCCCACAAGTATCACAAGAGATATCAATCGTTGGTTCAGTGTGACCCCAGCAGACTGACGACAGGCAACTTGTGCCGAAGATTACAGCTCTGCAGGAAGATGGAGGAAATATGTCCCAGATCTAAACAAATTACAGATAATGTCCACCCCCAAAAAAGGACGAGAAATGTCTGAGCGTGAAGTCACGGTGCGGGACGCCGGCCACGGTCTCAGTGCAGTGTCCCCGACAGCCCCCGTCCAGAGCTGCACTCACAATATATAGATTTACACCAGATAAAGTAATTTACTCAAGAATTAGAAGTAAAAATTAGAAAAACGGAAGAATGGAGAGAAAAGACTGAGACAACAAAGAGGAAAACCAGAAGAAATAAGAGCTGAGAACGAATCACTGGAGGATCAGTGTTCTGGGCAATCTACAGAAACAGCAGCATCCAGACGCATAACTGTACCCCAGAGCTGCACTCACTATTCTGCTGGTGCAGTCACTGTGTACACACATTACATTACTGATCCTGAGTTACATCCTATATTATACCCCAGAGCTGCACTCACTATTCTGCTGGTGCAGTCACTGTGTACATACATTACATTACTTATCCTGAGTTACATCCTGTATTATACCCCAGAGCTGCACTCACTATTCTGCTGGTGCAGTCACTGTGTACATACATTACATTACTGATCCTGAGTTACATCCTGCATTATACCCCAGAGCTGCACTCACTATTCTGCTGGTGCAGTCACTGTGTACATACATTACATTACTGATCCTGAGTTACATCCTATATTATACCCCAGAGCTGCACTCACTATTCTGCTGGTGCAGTCACTGTGTACATACATTACATTACTTATCCTGAGTTACATCCTGTATTATACCCCAGAGCTGCACTCACTATTCTGCTGGTGCAGTCACTGTGTACATACATTACATTACTGATCCTGAGTTACCTCCTGTATTATACCCCAGAGCTGCACTCACTATTCTGCTGGTGCAGTCACTGTGTACATACATTACATTACTGATCCTGAGTTACCTCCTGTATTATACTCCAGAGCTGCACTCACTATTCTGCAGGTGCAGTCACTGTGTACATACATTACATTACTGATCCTGAGTTACATCCTGTATTATACCCCAGAGCTGCACTCACTATTCTGCTGGTGCAGTCACTGTGTACATACATTACATTACTGATCCTGAGTTACATTCTGCATTATACCCCAGAGCTGCACTCACTATTCTGCTGGTGCAGTCACTGTGTACATACATTACATTACTGATCCTGAGTTACATTCTGCATTATACCCCAGAGCTGCACTCACTATTCTGCTGGTGCAGTAATTGTACATACATTACTGATCCTGAGTTACATCCTGTATTATACTCCAGAGCTGCACTCACTATTCTGCTGGTGCAGTCACTGTGTACATACATTACATTACTGATCCTGAGTTACCTTCTGTATTATACCCCAGAGCTGCACTCACTATTCTGCTGGTGCAGTCACTGTGTACATACATTACATTACTGATCCTGAGTTACCTTCTGTATTATACTCCAGAGCTGCGCTCACTATTCTGCTGGTGCAGTCGCTGTGTACATACATTACTGATCCTGAGTTACATCCTGTATTATACCCCAGAGCTGCACTCACTATTCTGCTGGTGCAGTCACTGGGTACATACATTACTGATCCTGAGTTACATCCTGTATTATACTCCAGAGCTGCACTCACTATTCTGCTGGTGCAGTCACTGGGTACATACATTACTGATCCTGAGTTACCTCCTGTATTATACTCCAGAGCTGCACTCACTATTCTGCTGGTGCAGTCACTGTGTACATACATTACTGATCCTGAGTTACCTCCTGTATTATACTCCAGAGCTGCACTCACTATTCTGCTGGTGCAGTCACTGTGTACATACATTACATTACTGATCCTGAGTTACATCCTGTATTATACCCCAGAGCTGCACTCACTATTCTGCTGGTGCAGTCACTGTGTACATACATTACATTACTGATCCTGAGTTACATCCTGTATTATACCCCAGAGCTGCACTCACTATTCTGCTGGTGCAGTCACTGGGTACATACATTACTGATCCTGAGTTACATCCTGTATTATACTCCAGAGCTGCACTCACTATTCTGCTGGTGCAGTCACTGGGTACATACATTACTGATCCTGAGTTACCTCCTGTATTATACTCCAGAGCTGCACTCACTATTCTGCTGGTGCAGTCACTGTGTACATACATTACATTACTGATCCTGAGTTACATCCTGTATTATACCCCAGAGCTGCACTCACTATTCTGCTGGTGCAGTCACTGGGTACATACATTACATTACTGATCCTGAGTTACATCCTGTATTATACCCCAGAGCTGCACTCACTATTCTGCTGGTGCAGTCACTGTGTACATACATTACTGATCCTGAGTTACCTCCTGTATTATACTCCAGAGCTGCACTCACTATTCTGCTGGTGCAGTCACTGTGTACATACATTACATTACTGATCCTGAGTTACATCTTGTATTATACATTGCTGTATACTCCTCATATACGGTTACTGCCTAGACATTGATGTGAGTTCTCTCTCAGTAATGGAGCGCTGCTCTGGAGCTTTGACTGCAGATAAGTGTAATCTTTGCAGCTACAGACACTTGTGATAACTATCAGTGAGCTCACAGATGACGCTGTGCTGGTAGGGAATATTCTGAGCTCGGGCATTTGGCGGCCGCCCTCGGGTGATGTTATCTGCTGCAGAGGACATGACGCCTCTTTGGCTACTTTCACACATCAGGTTTTTTGTTTCAGGCACAATCAGGCAAGTTTTTAAAAAAACGTATTAGTTTTTTTTACGTTGGATCCATTTTTTTGTCATAGAGTTGCATTGCGCCTGATGGGCAGACGTTTCATCCGTATTTTTTCAGATCCGTCCAAATAGTCGCTTCCGGTGGACGGAGATGATACAATAACTGGCGGCCTGAGGGATGGCAGGTCAGAGACAGGGGCCGCACCGCAGAGACAGGGGCCGCACCGCAGAGACAGGGGCCGCATCGCAGAGACAGGGGCCGCATCACAGAGACAGGGGCCGCATCACAGAGACAGGGGCGGCACAGCAGAGACAGGGGCTGCATCACAGAGACAGGGGCCACACTGCAGAGACAGGGGCCGCACAGCAGAGACAGGGGCCGCACAGCAGAGACAGGGGCCGCACAGCAGAGACAGGGGCCGCACAGCAGAGACAAGGGCAGCATCACAGAGACAGGGGCCGCACAGCAGAGACAGGGGCTGCATCACAGAGACAGGGGCCGCACAGCAGAGACAGGGGCCGCATCGCAGAGACAGGGGCCGCACTGCAGAGACAGGGGCCGCACAGCAGAGACAGGGGCCGCACAGCAGAGACAGGGGCCGCACAGCAAAGACAGGGGCCGCATCACAGAGACAGGGGCCGCACAGCAGAGACAGGGGCCGCATCACAGAGACAGGGGCCGCACAGCAGAGACAGCGGCCGCACAGCAGAGACAGCGGCCGCACAGCAGAGACAGGGGTGCACCACAGAGACAGGGGCCGCACCGCAGAGACAGGGGCCGCACAGCAGAGACAGGGGCCGCACAGCAGAGACAGCGGCCGCACAGCAGAGACAGGGGTGCACCACAGAGACAGGGGCCGCACAGCAGAGACAGGGGCCGCACCGCAGAGACAGGGGCCGCACAGCAGAGACAGGGGCCGCACCGCAGAGACAGGGGCCGCATCACATAGACAGGGGCCGCACAGCAGAGACAGCGGCCGCATCGCAGAGACAGGGGCCGCACAGCAGAGACATGGGCCGCATCGCAGAGACAGGGGCCGCATCGCAGAGACAGGGGCCGCACCGCAGAGACAGGGGCCGCACAGCAGAGACAGGGGCCGCACAGCAGAGACAGGGGCCGCATCGCAGAGACAGGGGCCGCACAGCAGAGACAGGGGCCGCACAGCAGAGACAGGGGCCGCACAGCAGAGACAGGGGCTGCATCACAGAGACAGGGGCCGCACAGCAGAGACAGGGGCCGCATCGCAGAGACAGGGGCCGCACAGCAGAGACAGGGGCCGCACAGCAGAGACAGGGGCCGCACAGCAGAGACAGGGGCCGCATCGCAGAGACAGGGGCCGCACAGCAGAGACAGGGGCCGCACAGCAGAGACAGGGGCCGCACAGCAGAGACAGGGGCCGCACAGCAGAGACAGGGGCCGCACAGCAGAGACAGGGGCCGCACAGCAGAGACAGGGGCCGCATCGCAGAGACAGGGGCCGCACTGCAGAGACAGGGGCCGCACAGCAGAGACAGGGGCCGCACAGCAGAGACAGGGGCCGCACAGCAGAGACAGGGGCCGCACAGCAGAGACAGGGGCCGCACAGCAGAGACAGGGGCCGCACAGCAGAGACAGGGGCCGCACAGCAGAGACAGGGGCCGCACAGCAGAGACAGGGGCCGCACAGCAGAGACAGGGGTGCACCACAGAGACAGGGGCCGCACAGCAGAGACAGGGGCCGCACCGCAGAGACAGGGGCCGCACAGCAGAGACAGGGGCCGCACCGCAGAGACAGGGGCCGCATCACATAGACAGGGGCCGCACAGCAGAGACAGCGGCCGCATCGCAGAGACAGGGGCCGCACAGCAGAGACATGGGCCGCATCGCAGAGACAGGGGCCGCATCACAGAGACAGGGGCCGCACCGCAGAGACAGGGGCCGCACAGCAGAGACAGGGGCCGCACAGCAGAGACAGGGGCCGCATCGCAGAGACAGGGGCCGCACAGCAGAGACAGGGGCCGCACAGCAGAGACAGGGGCCGCACAGCAGAGACAGGGGCTGCATCACAGAGACAGGGGCCACACAGCAGAGACAGGGGCCGCATCGCAGAGACAGGGGCCGCACAGCAGAGACAGGGGCCGCACAGCAGAGACAGGGGCCGCACAGCAGAGACAGGGGCCGCATCGCAGAGACAGGGGCCGCACAGCAGAGACAGGGGCCGCACAGCAGAGACAGGGGCCGCACAGCAGAGACAGGGGCCGCACAGCAGAGACAGGGGCTGCATCACAGAGACAGGGGCCGCACAGCAGAGACAGGGGCCGCATCGCAGAGACAGGGGCCGCACTGCAGAGACAGGGGCCGCACAGCAGAGACAGGGGCTGCACAGCAGAGACAGGGGCAGCCGCACAGCAAAGACAGGGGCCGCATCACAGAGACAGGGGCCGCACAGCAGAGACAGCGGCCGCACAGCAGAGACAGGGGCCGCATCACAGAGACAGGGGCCGCACAGCAGAGACAGCGGCCGCACAGCAGAGACAGGGGTGCACCACAGAGACAGGGGCCGCACAGCAGAGACAGGGGCCGCACTGCAGAGACAGGGGCCGCACTGCAGAGACAGGGGCCGCACAGCAGAGACAGGGGCCGCACAGCAGAGACAGGGGCCGCACCGCAGAGACAGGGGCCGCACAGCAGAGACAGGGGCCGCACCGCAGAGACAGGGGCCGCATCACATAGACAGGGGCCGCACAGCAGAGACAGCGGCCGCACAGCAGAGACAGGGGCCGCACAGCAGAGACATGGGCCGCATCGCAGAGACAGGGGCCGCATCGCAGAGACAGGGGCCGCACCGCAGAGACAGGGGCCGCACAGCAGAGACAGGGGCCGCATCGCAGAGACAGGGGCCGCATCGCAGAGACAGGGGCCGCACCGCAGAGACAGGGGCCGCACAGCAGAGACGGGCCGCACAGCAGAGACAGGGGCCGCATCACAGAGACAGGTCCCTGCACAGAACCACCTCCTGGATCCTCAGGACACCATTTCTCTGTGCAGCCATGAGCCTTATCCTCCTCTGATCCTGTATTATTTCACATGGACAGAATCCTGCTGCCTTTCTGTTATCTCTCAGGTTCGGCACCGCTGGCAGAATATCTGTACAGAGAAGCCGCTGATGGATGGAGAGTGCTGCTCTGGAGGTGACCGGAATATAAGACATCATGGAAAAGAACTTACCAGAGACCACCTCGTCCTCCCGGGGACGGACCCCGCTCTACACTGTATAATGTAATGTAACGCCTCCTATCTACATATATAACGTATCGTGCAGAGGTGGAAACGGGCGGCACCGCAGGAAAAGGGTTAATAGATTATTTGTATCAATTATCGGAATGTAAAGAGAAATTCATCAGATACTGATGATGGAGGTGACGGGCAGTGACCAGATGATGATGATGATGGAGGTGATGGG
The DNA here is from genome assembly GCF_051348905.1 of Ranitomeya variabilis. Taxonomy (NCBI): domain Eukaryota; kingdom Metazoa; phylum Chordata; class Amphibia; order Anura; family Dendrobatidae; genus Ranitomeya; species Ranitomeya variabilis. The sequence goes on along the minus strand of NC_135234.1, from coordinate 12,170,450 downwards.
CGGTCACCAGATACTGATGATGGAGGTGACGGGCGATCACAAGATACTGATGATGGAGGTGACGGGCGATCACAAGATACTGATGATGGAGGTGACGGGCGATCACAAGATACTGATGATGGAAGTGACGGGCGATCACAAGATACTGATGATGGAGGTGACGGGTGGTCACCAGATACTGAAGATGGAGGTGATGGGCGGTCACCAGATACTGAAGATGGAGGTGACGGGTGGACACCAGATACTGATGATGGAGGTGACGGGTGGACACCAGATACTGATGATGGAGGTGACGGGTGGACACCAGATACTGAAGATGGAGGTGACGGGTGGACACCAGATATGAAGATGGAGGTGATGGGCGGTCACCAGATACTGATGATGGAGGTGACAGGTGGACACCAGATACTGATGATGGAGGTGACGGGCAGTCACCAGATACTGAAGATGGAGGTGACAGGCGGTCACCAGATACTGATGATGGAGGTGATGGGTGGTCACCAGATACTGATGATGGAGGTGACAGGCGATCACCAGATACTGATGATGGAGGTGATGGGCGGTCACCAGATACTGATGATGTAGGAGACGGGCGGTCACTAGATACTGATGATGGAGGAGACGGGCGGTCACCAGATACTGATGATGGAGGTGACGGGCGGTCACCAGATACTGATGATGGAGGTGACGGGCGGTCACCAGATACTGATGATGGAGGTGATGGGCGGTCACCAGATACTGATAGTATTTACATTTCTCTTGTTTGCTCAGTACTTTGCGGATACAATTAACCCTTCTACGTCTGCGGCTTCCCCCGTTGCTGCGCCTCCTCCGCACGGCGCTGTACACACATATAATTTACACGTTTTGCTCGGTCGTCACAGACAGGAATCACCGTACGGAGAGAAATGAGCATGGTTTAATTGTGGCAAATCCAGAAAATGCAGGAGAGCCCTGAGGACGCCGGGCGTCCGCTCCGGGAAATGCTCTGTATAGATCTCTAGAGGGTCACCGCCCTGTGACCTGTAAAATGGCCGTGGGAACAATAAACGACATTAAAATAATGCAATAATTTACACAGCAAAGAAAAAATTGCTGCATCAACGTAAAATAAAAATATATATATATACTCTAACCTACGGCGGCTTCTCTTTGTAAACCAGACAGATGAGAGGGGAGGAGGAGACCTCACTCAGGAACGTCACGGCCGACAGCGGCGTCCAAGATTCAGTCCCGTCACATTATTATTATTATTATTACTATTATTTCTTTGTGTTGTGATTGGAGGAGGTCCGTTTAAAGGGACGGGGAACTTTTTTTTTTGTCATTTTTTTCATGTTTTTTTTTTTTTAATTTAAAGAGTCACTAGAAAAGTCTCCACAAAAAGAATTTTCCAAAGTCCGTCATGTCTCTGGGGAAGAGAGTAAGGACATCAGCCGTCCACAGTCTCATGGGGTCCGAGGGAAGAGACACAAAATGGAGCAAAATGGGAAAAAAAAAAAAAAAAAAAAATCAAGGCAGCCTGAAGATCGCGGTGAGCTCTGAACCACCAGGGAGTGAGATGGTCAGTAGTGATCGGCCGATCCCGGCGCTAGGTCCATCCTGGACTTTCCGTGTCCCTCGGCCTCGTAGAATAAGTCTTTTACTTCGTCCTTCTCTGACATCTTGTATCGGGAGGGTCCATGTCCCGGCGGAGCCAGTCTCCTGGGTCCGGGCCTCGCTTTGTCAGTACAGTCAGGTGTGTGCGGTTGGTCTGGTCTTTTCCTTTTGTCATTGTGTCCTTGATGTCGGAGGTGAAATAATGGAGATATGTTAAAAGCAATCAGATGGGCGACGCCATTCCGTCATGGCGTAGGTTGGGGGGCGCCAAAAAGGAAAGGCGAAGGTTTGGAAAAAAAAGAAACCAAAAAAAAAAAATACAGAGGAAAAGAAGAAATAAAAATTTACGGAGTGGAAAGAGGGAGGGAAGAGAAAATTGTGCACGCGGCAGACAGATGGAGGAGGATGGTGGAGATCTAACTGTGTGGCATGCTGAGCCCCGGAGGATGGCGTTACAGCTGGAATCGCTCTACTGGGGTCTCACGCTGCTGGAAGATGTACTGCTGCTGGCTCAGGTCTACTTGGGGGGCAATACTGCTGTCTTCATCCTCCGTGCCGAAGTAATGCTCGATCAGGTCAAACGCCTTCTGGTAAATCTCCTGGTTCTCGTGGCTCTGCAGGAACTCGATCTTGTCAAGGCCTGGACGGGGGAGAAAGACACGGAAAGGTGAGAGCGGGTAAGAACATCTCTGCGTCACCCACCTGGACTTACTCTACAGGGGCTGGCGAAAATATTCACCCCCTTGGCTTTTTACCTATTTTAGAATCTGATTTATGTGTGATGAATCAGCACTAAATAGTCTAAGTTGGTAAAGTGAAATGCGAAAAATATGGACACAAATTAAATGTATGGGATCAGATAACTAAAAATTGGCATGTGCATATGTATTCACCCCTTTTGCGATGAAGCTCCTAAAAATTTCTGGTGCAAGCAATTCCCTTCATAAGTCCCATGCTTAGTGACAGGATGTCCCCCTGTGTGTAATCTAAGTGTCACATGTCTGTCAGTAGTTACACTTTACCTTCTCTGAAAGGCCACAGAAGCTGCAAAACAATTAACAAGAGGCACCACTAACCAAACACCACCATGAAGACCAAGGAGATCTCCAAACACCACCATGAAGAACAAGAAGCTCTCCAAACACCACCATGAAGACCAAGGAGATCTCCAAACACCACCATGAAGACCAAGGAGATCTCTAAACGCCACCATGAAGACCAAGGAGATCTCCAAGTGTCACCATGAAGACCAAGGAGATCTCCAAACACCACCATGACGACAAAGGAGATCTCCAAACAACACCATGAAGACCTCCAAACACCACCATGATCACCAAGGAGATCTCCAACACCACCATGAAGACCAAGGAGATCTCTAAATGCCACCAAGAAGACCAAGGAGATCTCCAAGTGTCACCATGAAGACCAAGGAGATCTCCAAACACCACCATGACGACAAAGGAGATCTCCAAACAACACCATGAAGACCTCCAAACACCACCATGATCACCAAGGAGATCTCCAACACCACCATGAAGACCAAGGAGATCTCTAAACACCACCATGAAGACCAAGGATATCTCCAAACGCCACCATGAAGACAAAGGAGATCTCCAAACAACACCATGAAGACCAAGGAGATCTCCAAATGCCACCAAGAAGACCAAGGAGATCTCCAAATGTCACCATGAAGACCAAGGAGATCTCCAAACACCACCATGAACACCAAGGAGATCTCCAAACACCACCATGAAGACCAAGGAGATCTCCAAACAACACCCTGAAGACCAAGGAGATCTCCATACAACACCATGAAGACCAAGGAGATCTCCAAACACCACCATGAAGACGAAGGAGATCTCTAAACACCACCATGAAGACAAAGGAGATCTCCAAACAACACCATGAACACCAAGGAGATCTTCAAATGCCAGCATGAAGACCAAGGAGATCTCCAACACCACCATGAAGACCAAGGAGATCTCTAAACACCACCATGAAGACAAAGGAGATCTCCAAACAACACCATGAACACCAAGGAGATCTTCAAATGCCAGCATGAAGACCAAGGAGATCTCCAACTTCCACCCTGAAGAACATGGTACCACAACAAACCTGCCAAGAAAAGATGGATGGTGTGAAACATAGGGATATTCTTGAGCAAAACCGGTTTGTGTGTCAGTGATTTGAGACTCTTTTGCTAGGTGAAGAGAATGGGGCATCAGACTGCGCTGCTCGCCGGTCAGGAGAATGGACCAGAGAAGTCCAAGTAAATGTAATGGAGAATAGACTTTATTTCTTTATACCACGTCCTCAGGACAGTCTATACACATACAGGGTCTTGTATTTATAGCAAAAGAAGCACATGGAGACGCCTCCTATCAAACAATACTCTACACCCAGTGGGCGGGAATCTGACTTAAACATATATTCAATCACATATGTCCATCATAAAAAAAGAAACAATCATAAAATATCATAGAGTATAGCACGTAAAACCATCGCTCATACATGTAAAAATCTAAATACAGAGAAACACATTACAAAGAGTAAAGTGAATGAATAACTTTTGCTGGGGGAGCGCTGGAACCTGCGGTGGTAGAACATTTATTCTTTGCCAGGACCCTGCGACTGAGGTTTGAACCATTGAGCCCTGGGTGGATTTGGTTGGATTGTTTTATTTGGTGCTAGTTTCGCAAGAGTCTGTGAAATCAAAGAGATAACAGTGGAAAAAAAAAAAAAACTCCCGAAGAAAGTCCCTGAGAATTATTATTTTTCTTCTCCCTTTTCTCTTTCCCTACCCTTTTTTAAATAAATAAAAACAAACATTAGAACGTGCGGAGGAATGATGAGGTTCTACAGGGAACAGCAGAATCCATAGAAGTATCCAAGTCAGTTGAACAAATCAGTTGTTTCGTTGAGTCCATGGGGATTTATAGTGCTCAGCTAGTGAATCCAGAAGATCTCTTTTCTGTTGAGAGGATTATCGAGGGGGACATGGTCAATAGGGATCACCCTGAAGGAGAGCCTTTTGTTGTGATGTGCAGTTATTGTTTATAACGATTTGATATCAGAAGCTGATAGAACATTCTGAACAAATCAGAGAAAACATTTTTAAGAGTTGTCAATCCCCCGATTTCTTTTTTCTATCACCTTCCCAAAATCCACAAGGATGCTAAAAGACCCCCTGGGAGACCCATAATTTCAGGGATAGGGTCCCTGACATCAAACCTTGCTAATTATGTGGATTTTTTTTTCCACTGTTATCTCTTTGATTTCACAGACTCTTGCAAAACTAGCACCAAATAAAACAATCCAACCAAATCCACCCAGGGCTCAATGGTTCCAAACCTCAGTCGCAGGGTCCTGGCAAAGAGTAAATGTTCGAACACCGCAGGTTCCAGCGCTCCCCCAGCAAAAGTTATTCATTTACTTTACTCTTTTTAATGTGTTTCTCTGTATTTAGATTTTTCCATGTAGGAGCGATGGTTTTACGTGCTATACTCAATGATATTTTATGATTGTTTCGTATGTTTTATGATGGACATATGTGATTGAATATATGTTTAAGTCAGATTCCCGCCCACTGGGTGTAGCGTATTGTTTGATAGGAGGCGTCTCCATGTGCTTCTTGTGTTATAAATACAAGACCCTGTATGTGTATAGACTGTCCTGAGGACGTGGTACAAAGAAATAAAGTCTATTCTCCATTACATCTACTTGGACTTCTCTGGTCCATGATCCTGACCGGCGAGCAGCGCAGTCTGATGCCCCATTCTCTTCACCTGGCAGAGGATCATCACATCGGGGCTTGCAGCAGCCGCCAATGCTAAGTGCAGAGGTTGTGTCTCACACACCCATAATAGGTGAGTGAATTTATATTATCTCTCACGAATATTCCCTTTATCTGATGAGACCCAATGTGCGCTCTATATTCCTTCTAGCTACCCAGAGATCTGAGACTGGGATGGATATTCACCAAGACAATGACCCCCAGCATACGGCTAAACCAACACTCGAGGGGAGTAAGGGGAAACGTGGAGATGTTCTGCAGTGGCCGAGTCACAGCCCAGAGCTTAATCCAATGGAGAATCTGTGGTCAGACGTGAAGATCGCTGCTCACCAGAGGAAACATCTAACCTGAAGGAACTGGAGCAGTTTGGCCTTGAGGAAGGGGAAAAATCCAGTGGAAACCTCATAGAGACTCATCCAAAGCGACTGCAGCTGTAACTGCCGCAAAAGGAGGCTCTACACAGTACTGACTTTAGGGGGGTGAAGAGTTTTGCACACTGAAATACTCAGTTATTTTGCCCTATTTGTTGTTTGCTTCACAATACCAAACCAAACGTTCTCAGTTGTCGGCATCTTCTCTACATGAACGATACAAACTCTCAAAAAAACCTGTGAAATTCCAGATTGCAAGATAAACTATGAAAAATACCAAGGGGGTGAATACTATCACAAGCCCCTGTATATCCAGAGCTGCACTCACAATGCTGCCGCTTCATTTCTCCGATGACCCCTGTGAGTTCAATGCTCACCTAATGATTTATAGGGACGTACAGGGTTCTGTCCAGTGACCTTTGTGCCTGCAGCTCTGGATGTGACTGGAGTATAATAGACGGAGGCCGAGTCTCCCGATCCCTGGTCGCGCAGACGTGCTCATCCTTACCGTAGGCTTCCTCGATGAGAGCGCAGTACGGGTTTATGCCCGATCCGCTTCGCTTCGATTCCTGCTCGCCCAGTCTCAGGATATTTTCTAAGCCGTTCAATGCCACCTGCACGATCTTGGAGTCCATGACGGTGAGGAGGTCACAGAGCGGTTTGATGCAGCCCAGATCCACCAGGTACCTGACACAGAAGACGACATGGACGTGAATCAGCGGAACCGTCCACTACCAGCACCGCTCTGTTACCAGCACCGCACCGTTACCAGCACCGCACCGGTACCAGCCCCACACCGCTACCAGCACCGCACCGTTACCAGCACCGCACCGTTACCAGCACCGCACCGCTACCAGCACCGCACCATTACCAGCACCACTACCAGCACCGCTCTGTTACCAGCACCGCACCGTTACCAGCACCGCACCGTTACCAGCACCGCACCGTTACCAGCACCGCACCGTTACCAGCACCGCACCGGTACCAGCCCCGCACCGCTACCAGCACCGCACCGTTACCAGCACCGCACCGCTACCAGCACCGCACCATTACCAGCACCATTACCAGCACCGCGACGTTACCAGCACCGCGCCGTTACCAGCACAGCACCGCTCCCAGCACCACGCCGTTACCTGCACAGCACCGTTACCAGCACCGCGCCGTTACCAGCACCGCACTGCTCCCAGCACCGCACCCAGCACCGCACCGTTACCAGCACCGCACCGCTCCCAGCACCGCACCACTCCCGACACCGCACAGTTACCAGCACCGCAGTTACCAGCACCGCACCGTTACCAGCACCGCACCGTTACCAGCACCGCACCGTTACCAGCACCGCACCGTTACCAGCACCGCACCGTTACCAGCACCACGCAGTTACCAGCACCACACAGTTACCAGCACCGCGCCGTTACCAGCACCGCACCGTTACCAGCCCCGCACCGTTACCAGCACAGCGCCGCTCCCAGCACCACGCCGTTACCAGCACAGCACAGTTACCAGCACAGCACCGCACCATTACCAGCACCGCACCGTTACCAGCACCACACCGTTACCAGCACCGCACCGCTCCCAGCACGCCATTACCAGCACAGCACAGTTACCAGCACAGCACAGTTACCAGCACAGCACCGCACCGTTACCAGCACCGCACCGTTACCAGCACCGCACCGTTACCAGCACAGCACCGCTCCCAGCACCACGCCGTTACCAGCACAGCACCGCACCGTTACCAGCACCGCACCGTTACCAGCACCGCGCCGTTACCAGCGCCGCGCCGTTACCAGCAAAGCAGTTACCAGCACCACGCCGTTACCAGCACCGCGTCGTTACCAGAACCGCACCGCTCCCAGCACCGCACCGTTACCAGCACCGCACCCAGCACCGCACCGTTACCAGCACCGCACCGCTCCCAGCACCGCACCGTTACCAGCACCGCACCGCTCCCAGCACCGCACCGTTACCAGCACCGCACCGTTACCAGCACCGCACCGCTCCCAGCACCGCACCGTTACCAGCACCGTACCGCTCCCAGCACCGCACCGCTCCCGACACCGCACCGTTACCAGCACCGCACCGTTACCAGCACCGCACCGTTACCAGCACCGCACCGTTACCAGCACCGCACCGTTACCAGCACCGCACCGTTACCAGCACCGCACCGTTACCAGCACCGCACCGTTACCAGCACCGCACCGTTACCAGCACCGCACCGTTACCAGCACCGCACTTCTTGTTTTTTTTCTGTAATAGTCGCAGCTCACACAGATGAGGATAATGCCTTGCAATAAAAGTGTTAAACCTACGACTACTACTCCCCACAGACAACACAGAGTCCGTCTGGAATCTACTCCTGCACCCGATGAGCACCCAGATCTGTAGACAGAGGGGCTGACACTCTCGCAGAGACATTCTGGCCACATTTGCAGCCATTTTCTCGAGGTTCGGGTGCAGGACTTTCATCGATGAGATGGCTTCAGTTGAAGACGTCTAGGTTGTTTCGGACATAAGGATGCTCTCAGGTCTGGTGCTGATTGTGGGGGACATAAGCAATCATCACCAGCCCCCAGTGAGCATGCAGCGTCTGTGTGCGCCCCTCGTCCTCAGGGGCCGCTCGCTCATCATAGACCCTGTACACACATGTATCCGGAGCCTTACTTTATCTGCTCTGCGGAGCCCCCGGACGTGGCGTTTGTGATCGCCCACGCCGCCTCCTTCCGGGTCCTGAATTCGGCCGTCTGCAGGATGTTAATAAGAGCAGGGAAGATGTCGGCTTCAATCACAGTCTGTAGAGAGAGGAGAGGAGGGGGAAGGGTTAACACGGAGCAGAACCCCCATCATCCACCCCGCAGACACCGGGACCGCGCACCGGAGCTTCCAGCAAATGACGGATAATGGGAATCTTACAGTTTGTGACCGCAGCTCTTATATGTGCAAAAGGGTAAAAATCTTTAAAAAAAAAATCCCCCCTTTTCCCAAAACGTAAAATAAAAATGAAGATATTTGGTCTCATTGTAAAACAGGACAAACTATGACAGAAGGTGAACGCAAAAAGCAAAAAAGCCGCCAGGTTCAGTGATCGGCTGCAGCATTGATGTGAGACATCAGTGTGATGTCACCGCTGTAACCAATCACTCAGACTGGAGCACCGACACTGCACTGGAGGAAAACTGTCATTGCTAATTACATTACTGGCATCGTTTGGGGATCACTTCATTATAAATTGAAAACCCCTTTAAAAAAAAAAAGAAAAAAAGAAAAAGAATGATCACTTTTCGGAGCGCCGTGAGCCGCCCAAACAGAACGTCCTATTAACCCTCCTTCCAATATGGAGATCGCGGGCAAGAAGATAAATAACGGAACAATCGCTGTTACGTGGTCAATTTACCTCCTGAAAAATATGGAAAAAAAAAAATCAAGAAATTGTTTGTACCCCAAAATAATAAAAACTACAGCGGCCCCGGCACCAGAACCGCACCGACCCAGCGCACAAAGCGCCAGGTCCGGCATGGGACGAGGGGGTTTCTCACCTTAATAAATAGGTAAATTTCCTTTAGACTCGAGAGGTGTGGTGATCTACCTCCGTTCTCAAGAAGATAGGGATTTTTGTTTAGTTTACAGCTCGTTGCCAAGGTTACCGGCCACCTCTATAGTCTATCAGTGGCCAGCTGCTTGTAAGGTGGATGGACGGCTGGATCTGGGCGGTCGCCCGGGCCACGGAGGCCGCACTGACCTGGATCTGAGCTCGGTTCCCGGCGGTGATGTTGGATATCGTCCAGCACGCCTCCTTCTTTATCGACTCCTTGGGGCTGCTCAGTAGGTGGAGTAAGCTCTGCAGAGCGGAGCAGTTCAGGATGACCTGCGGAGCAGAGGCGCCACTCTTATATCACAGCACAGTCGCCCACGTGGCCACAGAGTCGCCCGCTGTTCATGCACTCGTCCACCGGAGGGCAGAACTGTCTCATGTACGGCTCCACGCAAACGGTAAAGGGGTCATACTCTCGCATGAATACCTGACACATCTATGGACTTCCCCTTTAAGAGCGGCACTCTCGTCTGCTCCGTACCTGAGTCTGCACGTCATCCCCGGTGACGATGTTCCCCACCGCTCTCAGGGCCGGTGACACCACTTTGTAGTCGCTGTGCCTGGAAGGAGAGAGGCAGAAGGTTGTTACCGGCTCAGCAGGCGCCGCTTATCCCAGCGATCTCGGCCCGTCCGCCATGTCTTACAGTAAGAGCTCCACCAGCCGCCTGCACACTCCGGCATCGATCACCGCCTGGATTTTATCGTTTGGCCCGTCCGACAGGTAAGAGAGCGCCCAGCAGGCGTCAGCGAGGACATCGATGTCACTGACGAAGAGCAGCCATGACAGCACGGTCAGACACGGGGAGACCTGCGGAGACAGCGGCAGCGCATCAGTGCCGGAGACCAGGAATCACCATTACTGCACATTAAAGGGGATGTCCGGCACCGTCCGTCAGCCGCCCGCCAGGCCTCGCGGGGATCGCACGCTGCTCCCATGATTAAGAGGATGAGGGAAAAACATCCTCTGCTGCCCGTGAGCGCCGCGGACCATAACACCTCCCCCCAATGTAGAGCGAGACAAGTGGTGACCCCTGAGAAGTGCGGGGACCACCGAGACTCAATAGTCACAGTCCAGTCCCATCATGTGAAACATGTAAAGAAAAGCATCACTGCATAACATGCACACCATCCAATTAATGACAAAATATATAAGAGAAAAATATATATAGTTTATTTGTACATTTAAAACACACCAATAACAAAATAAAACATACTTAAAAACCAAAGACAAAACATGACAGGTTGAATATTTATACAAAATAAGGCAAGCTCCAAAATAACCTGACCTAACTGGCTCATATAGTAAGATCCCATGTGGTTGTAGTAAAATAACCCAACCACTATTATGGATCCAACATGAGGAGCATCAATACATCCCTGCTAATACATAGCCAGGGCCAGATTAGTAACCCGAGTCCTAAAATAAGGACAAAGGGTAGAGACAATCAGCCATATGCACGGCACAAATAAAGACTCAAGATGAGATCCAAATGTGCATACAACTTGATGTTACACCGATATCCCACGCGTATCGCCCGGCGAACCGGGCTTCCTCAGGGAGTGTGTAGATCAGCACAAACATAAAGCTTATATACATATGACATAATGGTATACAACATACCGGTGTGCAGACACAGCTGACCGGAAGGAGTAGAAAACTCGCGTCGCCGCATAGCATATAAGGCATCGTTGGGGAAACCACAAACAAAGGTGAAGCTCCGCCCTCCATCGTGAGACAGACAGGGGCGAGGGCACCTGCGCAGACATGCTGTTACGAACAACAACTCCGCTACCTCCAACACCATGGAAACCAAGCGGCGCCGCTTGGTTTCCATGGTTGTTTCCCATGGAGGAGGTTGTTTCCCCAACGATGCCTTATATGCTATGCGGCGACGCGAGTTTTCTACTCCTTCCGGTCAGCTGTGTCTGCACACCGGTATGTTGTATACCATTATGTCATATGTATATAAGCTTTATGTTTGTGCTGATCTACACACTCCCTGAGGAAGCCCGGTTCGCCGGGCGATACGCGTGGGATATCGGTGTAACATCAGGTTGTATGCACATTTGGATCTCATCTTGAGTCTTTATTTGTGCCGTGCATATGGCTGATTGTCTCTACCCTTTGTCCTTATTTTAGGACTCGGGTTACTAATCTGGCCCTGGCTATGTATTAGCAGGGATGTATTGATGCTCCTCATGTTGGATCCATAATAGTGGTTGGGTTATTTTACTACAACCACATGGGATCTTACTATATGAGCCAGTTAGGTCAGGTTATTTTGGAGCTTGCCTTATTTTGTATAAATATTCAACCTGTCATGTTTTGTCTTTGGTTTTTAAGTATGTTTTATTTTGTTATTGGTGTGTTTTAAATGTACAAATAAACTATATATATTTTTCTCTTATATATTTTGTCATTAATTGGATGGTGTGCATGTTATGCAGTGATGCTTTTCTTTACATGTTTTTCCTGGCTTCGTTTATCACTGCCTGTTGCACCCTCCTAAATAGCATTATATTTAGATAGCTGTGCGCCTTGTCTCTATTTCAGTCTCATCATGTGGTCACAGGGAGGAGGCCGAACAGATCCACAAAGCACGTACAGCAGGAAAGGACTGAGAAAACAAGGAAACCGCCGCAATCAGCGCAGATCAAGCTTCAGGATCCCCCGCAATCAGTGCAGATCAAGCTTCAGAATCCCCCCGCAATCAGCGCAGATCAAGCTTCAGAATCCCCCGCAATCAGCGCAGATCAAGCTTCAGGATCCCCCGCAATCAGCGCAGATGGAGCTTCAGAACCCCCCCCCGCAATCAGCGCATATCAAGCTTCAGAATCCCCCGCAATCAGCGCAGATCAAGCTTCAGAATCCCCCCCAATCAGTGCAGATCGAGCTTCAGAATCCCCCGCAATCAGCGCAGATCAAGCTTCAGAATCCCCCGCAATCAGTGCATATCGAGCTTCAGAATCCCCCGCAATCAGTGCAGATCAAGCTTCAGAATCCCCCTGCAATCAGTGCATATCGAGCTTCAGAATCCCCCGCAATCAGCGAAGATCGAGCTTCAGAATACCGCACAATCAGCACAGATCGAGCTTCAGAATCCCCCGCAATCAGTGCAGATCGAGGTTCAGAATCCCCCGCAATCAGCACAGATCAAGCTTCAGAATCCCCCGCAATCAGTGCAGATCAAGCTTCAGAATCCCCCCGCAATCAGTGCAGATCAAGCTTCAAACCCCCCCAATCAGCACAGATCAAGCTTCAGAATCCCCCGCAATCAGTGCAGATCAAGCTTCAGAATCCCCCGCAATCAGTGCAGATCAAGCTTCAGAATCCCCCGCAATCAGCGCAGATCAAGCTTTAGAATCCTCCACAATCAGCGCAGATCGAGCTTCAGAATCCCCCGCAATCAGCGCAGATCAAGCTTCAGAATCCCCCACAATTAGAGCAGATCGAGCTTCAGAATCCCCCGCAATCAGTGCAGATCGAGGTTCAGAATCCCCCGCAATCAGCACAGATCAAGCTTCAGAATCCCCCGCAATCAGTGCAGATCAAGCTTCAGAATCCCCCCTGTCATGGTTCTCAACACACAGAGAACATAGTTGAGCATACAAAAAGGACTAGCTCTTGGAAGATGGGAACTCGAGCTGACCGTGAGCTAAACCTATCACAACAACTGAAAGTGGCCGGGTAGCGTGCCTACGTTTTATCCCTAGACGCCCAGCGCCAGCCGGAGAACTGACTGACCCTAGCAGAGGAAAATACAGACCTGGCTCACCTCTAGAGAAATTAACCCCAAAAGGCGGACAGTAGCCCCCACAAATATTGTCGGTGATTTTAGAGGAAATTGACATACAAAGTATGAAAATAGGTTTAGCAAAATTGAGGTCCGCTTACTAGATAGAAGGAAGACAGAAAAGGGAACTTCACGGCCAGCTGAAAACCCTATTCAAAATTCCATCCTGAAATTACTTTAGAACTCTAATATCAACTCATGACACCAGAGTGGCAATTTCAGTTCACAAGAGCTTCCAGTCTCAGAAATATTCAAACACAGAGAACTGGAACAAAAATGCAAACAAACTTAGGACAAAAAATCCAACTTAGCTGAAAGTAGTCTAGGAGCAGGAACATGCAACAGAAATGCTTCTGGTAACATTGTTGGCCGGCATAGAAATGACTGAGGAGCAAGGCTAAATAGAAACTCCCACATCCTGATGAAAACAGGTGAACAGAGGAGATGACAAACCCACGTTCAGTACCACCAGTGACCACCGGGGGAGCCCAGAAACCAAATTCACAACAGTACCCCCCCCCCTCAAGGAGGGGGCACCGAACCCTCACCAGAACCACCAGGACGATCAGGATGAGCCCCATGAAAGGCACGGACCAAATCGGAGGCATGAACATCAGAGGCTGTCACCCAAGAATTATCCTCCTGACCGTAGCCCTTCCACTTGACCAAATACTGAAGTCTCCGTCTGGAAACACGGGAGTCCAAGATCTTCTCCACAACGTACTCCAACTCACCCTCAACCAACACCGGAGCAGGAGGCTCAACGGAAGGCACAACCGGTACCTCATACCTGCGCAACAATGACCGATGGAAGACATTATGAATAGAAAAAGATGCAGGGAGGTCCAAACGAAAGGACACAGGGTTAAGAATCTCCAATATCTTGTACGGGCCGATGAACCGAGGCTTAAACTTAGGAGAAGAAACCTTCATAGGGACAAAACGAGAAGACAACCACACCAAATCCCCAACACAAAGACGAGGACCAAAACGACGACGGCGGTTGGCAAAATGCTGAGTCTTCTCCTGGGACAACTTCAAATTGTCCACCACATGCCCCCAAATCTGATGCAACCTCTCCACCACAGCATCCACTCCAGGACAATCCGAAGACTCCACCTGACCGGAAGAGAAACGAGGATGAAACCCCGAATTACAGAAGAAAGGAGAAACCAAAGTGGCAGAACTAGCCCGGTTATTGAGGGCAAACTCCGCCAAGGGCAAGAAGGCAACCCAATCATCCTGATCTGCAGACACAAAACACCTCAAATATGTCTCCAAGGTCTGATTCGTCCGCTCGGTCTGGCCATTAGTCTGAGGATGGAAAGCAGACGAAAAAGACAAATCAATGCCCATCCTAGCACAGAACGCTCGCCAAAATCTAGACACGAATTGGGTCCCCCTGTCAGAAACGATATTCTCCGGAATACCATGCAAGCGAACCACATTTTGAAAAAACAGAGGAACCAGCTCGGATGAGGAAGGCAATTTAGGCAAGGGAACCAAATGGACCATCTTAGAGAAACGGTCACACACCACCCAGATGACAGACATCTTCTGAGAAACAGGAAGATCAGAAATAAAATCCATGGAGATGTGAGTCCAAGGCCTCTTCGGAATAGGCAAAGATAACAACAATCCACTAGCCCGAGAACAACAAGGCTTGGCCCGAGCACAAACATCACAAGACTGCACAAAACCTCGCACATCTCGTGACAGGGAAGGCCACCAGAAGGACCTAGCCACCAACTCCCTGGTACCAAAGATTCCAGGATGCCCTGCCAACGCAGAAGAATGGACCACCGAGATGACTCTACTGGTCCAATCATCAGGAACAAACATTCTACCAGGCGGGCAACGATCAGGTCTATCCGCCTGAAACTCCTGCAAGACCCGTCGCAAGTCTGGGGAAACAGCAGATAATATCACTCCATCCTTAAGGATACCTGTAGGTTCAGAATCACCAGGGGAATCAGGCTCAAAACTCCTAGAAAGGGCATCCGCCTTCACATTTTTAGAACCTGGTAGGTATGAAACCACAAAATTAAACCGAGAGAAAAATAACGACCAGCGCGCCTGTCTAGGATTCAGGCGCCTGGCAGACTCAAGATAAATCAAATTCTTGTGGTCGGTCAATACCACCACCTGATGTCTAGCCCCCTCAAGCCAATGACGCCATTCCTCAAAAGCCCACTTCATAGCTAAGAGTTCACGATTACCAATATCATAATTTCGCTCCGCGGGCGAAAATTTACGAGAAAAGAACGCGCAAGGTCTCATCACGGAGCAGTCGGAACTTTTCTGCGACAAAACCGCCCCAGCTCCAATTTCTGAAGCGTCGACCTCAACCTGAAAAGGAAGAGTAACATCAGGCTGACGCAACACAGGGGCGGAAGAAAAGCGGCGCTTAAGCTCCCGAAAGGCCTCCACAGCATCAGGGGACCAATCAGCAACATCAGCACCCTTCTTAGTCAAATCAGTCAGTGGTTTAGCAACATCAGAAAACCCAGTTATAAATCGACGGTAGAAATTAGCAAAGCCCAAGAATTTCTGAAGGCTCTTAAGAGAAGAGGGTTGCGTCCAATCACAAATAGCCTGAACCTTGACAGGATCCATCTCAATGGAAGAGGGGGAAAAAATATATCCCAAAAAGGAAATCTTTTGAACCCCAAAAATGCACTTAGAACCCTTTACACACAAGGAATTAGAGCGCAAAACCTGAAAAACCTTCCTGACCTGCTGGACATGAGAGTCCCAGTCATCCGAAAAAATCAAAATATCATCCAAATACACAATCATAAATTTATCCAAATATTCACGGAAAATGTCATGCATAAAGGACTGAAAGACTGAAGGGGCATTTGAAAGACCAAAAGGCATTACTAAATACTCAAAATGGCCCTCAGGCGTATTAAATGCGGTTTTCCACTCGTCCCCCTGCTTAATTCGCACTAAATTATACGCCCCACGAAGATCAATCTTAGAGAACCACTTGGCCCCCTTTATGCGAGCAAACAAATCAGTAAGCAATGGCAAAGGGTACTGATATTTAATCGTGATTTTATTCAAAAGCCGATAATCAATACACGGCCTCAAAGAGCCATCCTTTTTAGATACAAAGAAAAAGCCGGCTCCTAAAGGGGATGACGAAGGACGAATATGTCCCTTTTCCAAGGACTCCTTAATATATTCACGCATAGCAGCATGTTCAGGCACAGACAGATTAAATAAAGGACCTTTTGGAAACTTACTGCCCGGAATCAGATCTATTGTACAATCGCAATCTCTGTGCGGAGGCAGTGAACCAAGTTTAGGTTCCTCAAAAACGTCACGATAATCAGATACAAATTCCGGAATCTCAGAGGGAATAGATGACGAAATGGCAACCAAAGGTACGTCCCCATGAGTCCCCTGACATCCCCAGCTTAACACAGACATTGCTTTCCAGTCGAGGACTGGGTTATGAGATTGCAGCCATGGCAATCCAAGCACCAAAACATCATGTAGATTATACAACACAAGGAAGCGAATAATCTCCTGGTGATCCGGATTAATACGCATAGTTACTTGTGTCCAGTATTGTGGTTTATTACTAGCCAATGGTGTGGAGTCAATACCCTTCAGAGGTATAGGAACTTCCAAAGGCTCTAAATCATAACCACAGCATTTGGCAAAGGACCAATCCATAAGACTCAAAGCGGCGCCAGAGTCGACATAGGCGTCCGCGGTAATAGACGATAAAGAGCAAATCAGGGTCACAGATAGAATAAACTTAGACTGTAAAATGCCAATTGAAACAGACTTATCAAGCTTCTTAGTACGCTTAGAGCATGCTGATATAACATGAGTTGCATCACCACAGTAGAAGCACAACCCATTTTTTCGCCTAAAGTTCTGCCGTTCGCTTCTAGACAGAATTCTATCACATTGCATATTCTCTGGCGCCTTCTCAGTAGACACCGCCAAATGGTGCACAGGTTTGCGCTCCCGCAAACGCCGATCAATCTGAATAGCCATTGTCATGGACTCATTCAGACCTGCAGGCACAGGGAACCCCACCATAACATCCTTAATGGCATCAGAGAGACCCTCTCTGAAAATCGCCGCCAAGGCGCACTCATTCCACTGAGTAAGCACAGACCACTTACGAAATTTTTGGCAGTATATTTCCGCCTCATCTGTACCCTGGGACAGGGCCATCAAGGCTTTTTCAGCCTGAATCTCTAAATGGGGTTCCTCATAAAGCAACCCCAAGGCCAGAAAAACGCATCCACATTGAGCAACGCAGGATCCCCTGGTGCCAAAGCAAATGCCCAATCCTGAGGGTCGCCCCGGAGTAAGGAAATTACAATCCTGACCTGCTGTGCAGGATCTCCAGCGGAGCGAGATCTCAGAGACAAAAACAATTTACAATTATGTTTGAAATTCTGAAAGCGAGATCTATCCCCGGAGAAAAATTCAGGTAAAGGGATTCTAGGTTCAGATATTGGAGCATGAATAACAAAATCCTGTAAACTTTGAACCTTATTAGCGAGATTACTCAAACCAGTAGCTAAACTCTGAGGATCCATTTTAATCAGGTGAGATCAGAGCCATTCAAGGATTAGAAGGAGAGAGAGACGAAGGCTGCAGTATAAGCAGAGAAGCTAATGAATAAACTAATGAGCAAACTCAGGGAAAAAAAAAATAAAAAATTCTCTGCAGACTTCTAATTCTCTCCTTTCTTCAGCCAATTATTTTAACCCTTGGCCGGCCAAACTGTCATGGTTCTCAACACACAGAGAACATAGTTGAGCATACAAAAAGGACTAGCTCTTGGAAGATGGGAACTCGAGCTGACCGTGAGCTAAACCTATCACAACAACTGAAAGTGGCCGGGTAGCGTGCCTACGTTTTATCCCTAGATGCCCAGCGCCAGCCGGAGAACTGACTGACCCTAGCAGAGGAAAATACAGACCTGGCTCACCTCTAGAGAAATTAACCCCAAAAGGCGGACAGTAGCCCCCACAAATATTGTCGGTGATTTTAGAGGAAATTGACATACAAAGTATGAAAATAGGTTTAGCAAAATTGAGGTCCGCTTACTAGATAGAAGGAAGACAGAAAAGGGGACTTCACGGCCAGCTGAAAACCCTATTCAAAATTCCATCCTGAAATTACTTTAGAACTCTAATATCAACTCATGACACCAGAGTGGCAATTTCAGCTCACAAGAGCTTCCAGCCTCAGAAATATTCAAACACAGAGAACTGGAACAAAAATGCAAACAAACTTAGGACAAAAAATCCAACTTAGCTGAAAGTAGTCTGGGAGCAGGAACATGCAACAGAAAGGCTTCTGGTAACATTGTTGGCCGGCATAGAAATGACTGAGGAGCAAGGCTAAATAGAAACTCCCACATCCTGATGAAAACAGGTGAACAGAGGAGATGACAAACCCACGTTCAGTACCACCAGTGACCACCGGGGGAGCCCAGAAACCAAATTCACAACACCCCCCCGCAATCAGTGCAGATCAAGCTTCAGAATCCCCCTGCAATCAGTGCATATCGAGCTTCAGAATCCCCCGCAATCAGCGAAGATCGAGCTTCAGAATCCCCCGCAATCAGTGCAGATCGAGGTTCAGAATCCCCCGCAATCAGCACAGATCAAGCTTCAGAATCCCCCGCAATCAGTGCAGATCAAGCTTCAGAATCCCCCGCAATCAGTGCAGATCGAGCTTCAGAATCCCCCCGTAATCAGTGCAGATCGAGCTTCAGAATCACCCGCAATCAGCGCAGATCAAGCTTCAGAATCCCCCACAATTAGTGCAGATCGAGCTTCAGAATCCCCCGCAATCAGCGCAGATCAAGCTTCAGAATCCCCCGCAATCAGCGCAGATCAAGCTTCAGAATCCCCCGCAATCAGTGCATATCGAGCATCAGAATCCCCCGCAATCAGTGCAGATCAAGCTTCAAACCCCCCCAATCAGTGCAGATCAAGCTTCAGAATCCCCCTGCAATCAGTGCATATCGAGCTTCAGAATCCCCCGCAATCAGCGAAGATCGAGCTTCAGAATCCCCCGCAATCAGTGCAGATCGAGGTTCAGAATCCCCCGCAATCAGCACAGATCAAGCTTCAGAATCCCCCCGCAATCAGTGCAGATCAAGCTTCAAAGCCCCCAATCAGCACAGATCAAGCTTCAGAATCCCCCGCAATCAGTGCAGATCAAGCTTCAGAATCCCCCGCAATCAGTGCAGATCAAGCTTCAGAATCCCCCGCAATCAGCGCAGATCGAGCTTCAGAATTCCCCACAATCAGCGCAGATCGAGCTTCAGAATCCCCCGCAATCAGTGCAGATCAAGCTTTAGAATCCTCCACAATCAGTGCAGATCTAGCTTCAGAATCCCCCGCAATCAGTGCAGATCAAGCTTCAAACCCCCCCAATCAGTGCAGATCGAGCTTCAGAATCCCCCCGCAATCAGCGCAGATCAAGCTTCAGAATCCCCCCGCAATCAGCGCAGATCGAGCTTCAGAATTCCCCACAATCAGCGCAGATCGAGCTTCAGAATCCCCCGCAATCAGTGCAGATCAAGCTTTAGAATCCTCCACAATCAGTGCAGATCTAGCTTCAGAATCCCCCGCAATCAGTGCAGATCAAGCTTCAAACCCCCCCAATCAGTGCAGATCAAGCTTCAGAATCCCCCCGCAATCAGCGCAGATCAAGCTTCAGAATCCCCCCGCAATCAGCGCAGATCAAGCTTCAGAATCCCCCCGCAATCAGCGCAGATCGAGCTTCAGAATTCCCCACAATCAGCGCAGATCGAGCTTCAGAATCCCCCGCAATCAGTGCAGATCAAGCTTTAGAATCCTCCACAATCAGTGCAGATCTAGCTTCAGAATCCCCCGCAATCAGTGCAGATCAAGCTTCAAACCCACCCAATCAGTGCAGATCGAGCTTCAGAATCCCCCCGCAATCAGCGCAGATCAAGCTTCAGAATCCCCCCGCAATCAGCGCAGATCGAGCTTCAGAATTCCCCACAATCAGCGCAGATCGAGCTTCAGAATCCCCCGCAATCAGTGCAGATCAAGCTTTAGAATCCTCCACAATCAGTGCAGATCTAGCTTCAGAATCCCCCACAATCAGCGCAGATCAAGCTTCAAACCCCCCCAATCAGTGCAGATCGAGCTTCAGAATCCCCCCGCAATCAGCGCAGATCAAGCTTCAGAATCCCCCCGCAATCAGCGCAGATCGAGCTTCAGAATTCCCCACAATCAGCGCAGATCGAGCTTCAGAATCCCCCGCAATCAGTGCAGATCAAGCTTTAGAATCCTCCACAATCAGTGCAGATCTAGCTTCAGAATCCCCCGCAATCAGTGCAGATCAAGCTTCAAACCCCCCCAATCAGTGCAGATCGAGCTTCAGAATCCCCCCGCAATCAGCGCAGATCAAGCTTCAGAATCCCCCCGCAATCAGCGCAGATCGAGCTTCAGAATTCCCCACAATCAGCGCAGATCGAGCTTCAGAATCCCCCGCAATCAGTGCAGATCAAGCTTTAGAATCCTCCACAATCAGTGCAGATCTAGCTTCAGAATCCCCCGCAATCAGTGCAGATCAAGCTTCAAACCCCCCCAATCAGTGCAGATCAAGCTTCAGAATCCCCCCGCAATCAGCGCAGATCAAGCTTCAGAATCCCCCCGCAATCAGCGCAGATCAAGCTTCAGAATCCCCCCGCAATCAGCGCAGATCGAGCTTCAGAATTCCCCACAATCAGCGCAGATCGAGCTTCAGAATCCCCCGCAATCAGTGCAGATCAAGCTTTAGAATCCTCCACAATCAGTGCAGATCTAGCTTCAGAATCCCCCGCAATCAGTGCAGATCAAGCTTCAAACCCACCCAATCAGTGCAGATCGAGCTTCAGAATCCCCCCGCAATCAGCGCAGATCAAGCTTCAGAATCCCCCCGCAATCAGCGCAGATCGAGCTTCAGAATCCCCCCGCAATCAGCGCAGATCGAGCTTCAGAATCCCCCGCAATCAGTGCAGATCAAGCTTTAGAATCCTCCACTATCAGTGCAGATCTAGCTTCAGAATCCCCCACAATCAGCGCAGATCAAGCTTCAAACCCCCCCAATCAGTGCAGATCGAGCTTCAGAATCCCCCCGCAATCAGCGCAGATCAAGCTTCAGAATCCCCCCGCAATCAGCGCAGATCGAGCTTCAGAATTCCCCACAATCAGCGCAGATCGAGCTTCAGAATCCCCCGCAATCAGTGCAGATCAAGCTTTAGAATCCTCCACAATCAGTGCAGATCTAGCTTCAGAATCCCCCGCAATCAGTGCAGATCAAGCTTCAAACCCCCCCAATCAGTGCAGATCGAGCTTCAGAATCCCCCCGCAATCAGCGCAGATCGAGCTTCAGAATCCCCCCAACAATCATCAGCTCTCCACCGTGAAGTCACAGTCGGCCGGACCTCTCTCCTGCGGTGCGGCAGTTTCACATGGCAGCTTGTCAGACTATCGGTCATCCGTGGACAGGCGAGGACGGTGACTGTCAGCAGCGCTCAGCTCCGGCTCATACAAGGGGGCGTCCCAGACTATAGACGCCTTTACCTGAGCCTGAAGGGTCCTCGTTCCTCCGCTCACAGTCACACACAGACAGCGTCTCTCACCTTGGCAAACTCCGGAGGTGGGTTCTTCCCTCGGCACAAGTTAGACAAGGCCCAGACAGCGTTCCGGGTCATTGTCAGGCGGTTCTGTTTGGCGAGTAACCTGCAATATATAATGACAGTAGGTGACATGTGCGGTACGTCACATACCGCGGGGAGCTGCCGGTGGTGTCTATGTATCTACAACAGGCAGGAGGTCGGGGAAGTCTGTCCATCTGTTACTAGGTGACACCACGGAGGGACGGCTGCTGTCTGACTGCGGGGATGCGCCGTCGTCCTCCTCCCCAACACTCAGTACCGTCACTATAGGAGGGGCTGCATTGCACTCACTGTAGCAGCGGGGGCAAGATGTTACAGTCCAGAACGTAGTCCCTGCACACCGTGCTGTCTCCAGCGATGTTCCCCAGAGCCCACACCGCCTGCCGGAGAGGAAACACGCATGTAAGGACGGCACACGAGCAGGCGGCACAGAACGGGGAGGCACAGAACGGGACAACACAGAACGGGGCGACATCACGTTACCTGCTCCTGCACGTCCTCAAACTCCGAGCTCAGCAGCTCTATGAAGATGGGCACAGCCCCCGCCTGGATGACGATCCGGGTCTGCAGCGAGTTTCCCGAGGCGATGTTTGTTAACACCCAGGCGGCCTCGAACTGCGGATGACAATGGGACCCCAACGTGAGTGTGAGTGCCCCCCAACATGTCACACGCACTACTACATGTCTCCTCTCACCTGTAATGTGCGGACCCCCATAAAACATGTATTATTAAACTGTGGGGTCTACTCTCTCCTGTAATATGCAGACCCCCATAAATACATGTACTTATTATAAATAGGATTAACAAGAGGGGAGTGGGTGTTGCACTGTATGTTAGGAAAACGTATATCTCCACAGAGATCCAGGCTCCAGAGACTGGTAGCTCCGTAGAAACTGTTTGGGTAAGAATTCAAGGAGAGAAGAACAGAAAGGACAGTATTGTAGATGTTTACTAGACAGGACAGACTGAAGATATGGATGAACTTTTCTTACATCAGATGTCTCTGTTCTCAAAAAAGTACGACAAAGTGATCATGGGAGATTTTAACTATCCAGATATTTGTTGGGAATCTCTCTCAGGCAAAAGTACTGGGTCCAGAAATGTCTTATCTTCTCTCGCTGACAACTTTATCTTTCAAAAGGTAAAGAGATAACAAGAGGATCTGCAATCATGGACCTAATTCTTACCAACAGAGAGGAAATGGTTGAGGAAGTAAAGGTGGCCGGGAATTTAGGAGACAGAGATCATGCTATCCTTGAATTTTGCATTACAAGAAGATGAAGACCTTTAGGGTTGGACTTCAGAAAGGTAGATTTTAATGGACTCAGGAAGAGGGTAGGAAAGGTCCAATGGCCGGATATTCTAAAGGACAGAAATGTCCGTGAAGGTTGGGAGATTTTACTAAATGAAATTATCACCGCACAATCGGTAACAATCCCGAAAAGAAGGAAGAATTGGAGTAATTTAAAGAGACCAGGATGGATGAACACAGAACTTAATCACTTGTTAAAAAGAAAAAAAGAAACGTATATGGAAAGAGGAGGCATATCTAAAGAAGAATATAATGCTGTCTGCAGGGATTGCAGGGCAAGAGTTAGAGGAGCTAAAGCCAGTAATGAAGTGACTTGTAAGGGAAACCAAAAGCAGTAAAAAAAGATTTTGGAGGTAAAAGAAAAGTGAAAATGCTATACGATTTTCACAGGATGAAAAGGGTGAAGTGGTCAGAAATGATGTTGAGAAGGATGAATATTTAAAATCCTATTTTGCATTTGTGTTCTCTAAGAAAGTAAATGTAACATCAACTGATCTTCAATGTCATCGAAGGAATAAAATAATCCCTACTATCCATAAACAGAGAGATGGTGAGGGAACACTGAGCTAATTTACATGAATTTACATCTCCTGGTCCAGATGAATTACATCCTAGTGCACTGAAGGAGTTAGCAGAGGAAATTGCTGAACCACTAGACAGAATCGTTGAAAAATCCTGGAGAACAGAAGTCCCAGAAGATTGGAGAAGGGCAAATGTTGTCCCTATCTTCAAAAAAAGAAAGAAAACGGAGCCCGGAAATTACAGGCCAGTGAGTCTTCCTTCTATACCAGGGAAGATCTGTGAATAAATTATTAAACAGCATGTATATAAGTACTTGGATAAGGATACAGTAATTAACTAGAGCCAGCATGGGTTTGCAGGAAACAAGTCATATCAGACTAATCTAATTTCCTTCTAAGATGGAATCACTGACTGGGTGGGTCACAGAAATGTGGTATAGTATATCTAGACTTAAGCAAAGCATTTGATAAAGTACGGTATCTCTTACTATCCTTATTGAAAAAAAATGGGATTGACAAGGCTACGGTTAGGTGGATTTATAACTGGCTCAATGATCGGACTCAAAGAGTGGTAATAAATGGTTGCACATCCAGTTGGAAGAGTGTTTCAAGTGGGGACCACAAGGCTCTGTCCTGGCCCCAGTGTAGTTCAACATTTTTATAATTGATCTAGGTAAGTGAACTGAAGGTAAACTTATCTAATCTACAGACTACGCAAAGCTAGGAGGGATAGCTAAAGGTACCTTCACACATAACGATTTACCAACGATCACGACCAGCGATACGACCTGGCCGTGATCGTTGGTAAGTCGTTGTGTGGTCGCTGGAGAGCTGTCACACAGTCAGCTCTCCAGCGACCAACGATGCCGAAGTCCCCGGGTAACCAGGGTAAACATCGGGTTACTAAGCGCAGGGCTGCGCTTAGTAACCCGATGTTTACCCTGGTTACCATCGTAAATGTAAAAAAAAAACAAACAGTACATATTCACATTCCGGTGTCACCTTCCTCGCCGTCTGCTTCCCGCACTGACTGTGAGTGCCGGCCGTAAAGTAAAAGCAGAGCGCAGCGGTGACGTCACCACTGTGCTTTGCTTTAAGGCCGGCACTGACACATTCAGTGCAGGAAGTTCTGAGCAGCAGCGCGGATGCCGGGGGACGTGACAGACATCAGAGGGTGAGTATGTAGTGGGTTTTTTTTTACTTTTACAATGGTAACCAGGGTAAATATCGGGTTACTAAGCGCGGCCCTGCGCTTAGTAACCCGATATTTACCCTGGTTACCATTGTAAAACATTGCTGGTATCGTTGCTTTGGCTGTCAAACACGACGATACACGCCGATCTGACGACCAAATAAAGTTCTGGACTTTCAGCAACGACCAACGATATCACAGCAGGATCCAGATCGCTGCTGCGTGTCAAACACAACGATATCGTTATCCAGGACGCTGCAACGTCACGGATCGCTGTCGTTATCGTTGTTAAGTCCTGTAGTGTGAAGGTACCTTAACACTAGAGCAGACAGAGAAAGGATTCAGAAGGATCTAGATAAGCTTGAATAATTGGCAGCGACTAATAGAATGGTATTTGACTGGGAGAAATGCAATATTCTACATCTGGGCAAGAAAAACTAAAATTACATCTACAGAATGGGAGGAATAGAACAAAGCAACAGCATGTGTGAAAAAGACTTGGGTATACTAATAGATGACAGACTGCACAGGAGTCAACAGTGTGATGCAGCAGCAAAAAGGGCAAAAGACAAACACAGTTCTAGGATGTATAGAAATAATTATCCCCTCTACTCCTCCTTGGTCAGGCCTCATCTGGAATACTGTGTCTAGTTCTGGGCACCACATTTTAATAAAGACATTGAAAAACTGGAGCAAGTTCAGAGAAGAGCGACCAGAATGGTGACGGGTCTGCAAACCATGTCCTACGAGGAATAGTTAAAGGATCTGGGAATGTTTAGCTGCAAAAAAGAAGACTGAGAGGAGACTTAATAGCCGTCTACAAATATCTGAAGGGCCGTCACAGTGTAGAAGGATCATCTTTATTCTCATTTGCACAAGGAAAGACTAGAAGCAATGGGAGGAAACTGAAAGGGAGAAGATACAGATTAGATATTAGAAAAAACTTTTCGACAGTGAGGGTGATCAATGAGTGGAACAGGCGGCCACGAGAGGTGGTGAGTTCTCCTTCAATGGAAGTCTTCACACAGAGGCTGGACAGACATCTGTCTGAGATGATTTAGTGACTCCTGTATTGAGCAGGGGGTTGGACAAGGTGAACCTGGGGGTCCCTTCCACCTCTAAAATTCTAGGATTTACTTTTACACTGCTGGGTCTCCCTCACCTGTAATGTGCAGACCCCTATTATTACACTTTGGGGGTCTCCTCTCACCTGTAAAGTGCAGTTCTCTTTCCTCTTCAGAAACTCCACGAATCTGGCGACCACCCCGTGCGTCCCGATCACTTCATCTATCGGGGGGTTTGGCTCTGAGAAAACAAATAGAGGAGCGGACGAGCCGATGTCACTAAGCCCTGGTGTGAAGCCCACCACTGCAATAGCTACAGAACCACGAGGAGGAAAAGATCATTCGCCTTCCTCATAGTATACAAGGTGCCAGATTATCAGATATTCTGGATTACTGGATGCCTATACACATAAGTACATGATGCCAGGGCCGGCGCAGACATTAGAGCGCAGGTGGCAATGAGACAATGGGGGAGACGTCCCCTGCGCTGCGCCATCTTCAGCAGCGGCCACGACAGTGGAGCAGATTCCTGATCATCAGGATGTCTGGATGGTACGTGGGCAGCAGAGATATAGGGCCGGAAGTCCCCGGGGAGTACAGATATAGGGCCGGATGTCCCCGGGGTGCACAGATATAGGGCCGGATGTCCCCGGGGAGTACAGATATAGGGCCGGATGTCCCCGGGAAGCACAGATATAGGGCCGGATGTTCCCGGGGTGCACAGATATAGGGCCGGAAGTCCCCGGGGAGTACAGATATAGGGCCGGATGTTCCCGGGGTGCACAGATATAGGGCCGGAAGTCCCCGGGGTGCACAGATATAGGGCCGGATGTCCCCGGGGTGCACAGATATAGGGCCGGATGTCCCCGGGGAGTACAGATATAGGGCCGGATGTCCCCGGGGAGTACAGATATAGGGCTGGATGTTCCCGGGGTGCACAGATATAGGGCCGGAAGTCCCCGGGGTGCACAGATATAGGGCCGGATGTCCCCGGGGTGCACAGATATAGGGCCGGATGTCCCCGGGGAGTACAGATATAGGGCCGGAAGTCCCCGGGGTGCACAGATATAGGGCCGGATGTCCCCGGGGTGCACAGATATAGGGCCGGATGTCCCCGGGGTGCACAGATATAGGGCCGGATGTCCCCGGGGTGCACAGATATAGGGCCGGATGTCCCCGGGGAGTACAGATATAGGGCCGGATGTCCTCGGGGTGCACAGATATAGGGCCGGATGTTCCCGGGGTGCACAGATATAGGGCCGGAAGTCCCCGGGGTGCACAGATATAGGGCCGGATGTCCCCGGGGTGCACAGATATAGGGCCGGATGTCCCCGGGGTGCACAGATATAGGGCCGGATGTCCCCGGGGAGTACAGATATAGGGCCGGATGTCCCTGGGGTGCACAGATATAGGGCCGGATGTCCCTGGGGTGCACAGATATAGGGCCGGATGTCCCTGGGGTGCACAGATATAGGGCCGGATGTCCTCGGGGTGCACAGATATAGGGCCGGATGTCCTCGGGGTGCACAGATATAGGGCCGGATGTCCCCGGGGTGCACAGATATAGGGCCGGATGTCCTCGGGGTGCGCAGATATACCGGGGGGCGCAGGGACATTACCTTTGGACAGGAGTTTCCGGAATTTCTGGGTGGCTGCGAGCTGCTGCTCCGGATTATTGGAGAAGATCATGTCAATCATGTCGGAGGTGATGACGCCGCTCTGCGGAGAGAAGGAGGAGGTGACACAGATACAGGAGAACATTCTGCCCCTTCTCCCTTCCCGCTGTCCCCTGGGGGGTCCCACCACACGCTGATTATGGGGGACTCTCCTGATTTGTTTCCTGCCTCGTTAGTAGACCACAATGGCGGAGCAGAAGACGTCCGCCGGCCCCGTCCCATCAGGGCTTCCCACACTCACCGCTGCCATCTCCATATTATTTGTGGGGGCTTCGTGGTAGTTGGGGTCAAACATGCCGTCGTCTTCGGCCGCGTCTTCTGCGGTGGCCACATTTCTTCTTTTGAATAACTGCAAGAAAAAACGAAGATTGGACGATCAGGTCCTGAAGGTGCCGGCCGCTCGGACCCCACAACCCGTGCGATGCCCTCTGACCCCGTGAGTAGAAAGAGGTCGCCTTATAATTAGGGAAAACCCCATAAACACGGAGAGGATGAAGGTGGCGCTTCCTTCACTATTTCCAGGATCTCTGCTTGCTGTCAGTGAATGCATCGATGGCGCCAGGTGGCTATGGCTGCTCTGGGGTCCTGGCCGAGCCCGGCTTATCTCACCCTCCTGCTATTAACAGGCCCCATCATCACGACACAGGTGGGGGCCCCATTATTACAGCGCGGCATCTAAGGGGTTACACGTAACGCCTCGGCGCTCCCATCTCATCGCACCGCTCTGCCACTTTACAGGAAAGGGTTAAATAAAACAAAATCATTAAAACCAATCGGGAACATTCGGACCGCACCATTTATTTTTAACCTATTCCCGCTCACTGACAGCAAGCAGAGATGGTGACGATGTTGAGCTTTATTATTAGTGGCCCCCCTGCGTGTCCCCGGACCCCCGCACCCACCTGCTCCTCTCGCTTCTGTTTCCGCAGCTGCAGCCCCTCTTCCTCTCGCCTCCGCCGCATCTCGTCCGGGTTCAGGGACTTGTTCTTGTAGCTCTTCAGCCGCGAGTTTTCCTTTCCGGAGCTCGTCATTGTCGCTGGAAGAGAACGGAGCCGACAATGTGTCTGCGTACCACCAGGAGGCGTCCTCCGGGGGGCCACGTCTGCAGACTGCATCACCGAGGGGCACCGGACCCCAAATAACCACGGGCTGCAATGACCACCAGCAGGGGGCGCCGCCCTATCCCAGGCCAGAGACATTACTACTTAATGGGATCCTGCAGCGCCTCTTGAATCCCGGCTCGGGTCATGTGACACTGGATGGTGCCCTCAGTGCTCTGCCCCTGGCCGCACAGACCCGTGATCGTCACCGTGTATAACTCCGGGGCCACGCGGCTGTCACATTGTATCTGCGGCCTCCGGCAGGGGAGACCGTCAGCAAGCTGGGAACAAGGCTCACAAGCCCTCTGATCTATGGGACGATCCACACGACCTGGACCCCCGGCGTGGATAAAGGCTCCTCCAGTGAGGGGGTCCCCACCCTGCGGACATGGAGGGGCTCACCACACTGCGCCCCTCAGGGCTCCATATCCGCCAGGATCTATGGGCCGGAGGTGCTTGGGGCTTTATACCGCGGCCGCCCCCAGATCGCAGTCACCACCATCCAGAAATTCCAGGACAGTCCGTAACATTTTTTTTTAAGGCGTCTGTGGTTATCCCCATTTTCTACATTACTATCCCCCATCTGCTGCGGTGGAGCGCTCCAGGCATCACATGCTCTACTCCAATCACCTCCAGAGCTGCGATTATAATGAAGCCGGACATTACACTGCTGGACGAGGGACGTCCTCTACTGTCCGCCATTGTGCGGTTTATCAGATAGACGGTAAAGAAACATCAGCTGCAGAAACCCTGACTGATGGCGGCAGGAGTGTGATTTCAGCTCTGGCTGTGACTGCAGCCGCATTGTGTGTACAGATGTATCATGATCTCACCACCGGAGGGCGCTCTATGTTATATAACTACAGTGTATGACCCCGGCTCTGGTGTCACTGATGGTTATGTTACAAGCCCGGCCGCCGTCACACCATCACTCTGGAGAGGGGTCCCAGCCCAGAAACCCCCCAAACACAGCCTGGCCGGGAGGATAAGAATCGATGCTTAATGGCAAAAAATATCAGAAGTATAAATAAAAGTGAATTCACATAAATATGTTGCGCTCAGAAGCAACCAGAGCTGCAGTGTAAAGCATGGAGAAAATAACAGCCAAAGCCTCTGCCGTAATGAAGGAGGGCTGCAGTGTAAAGCATGGAGAAAAGACGAGCATCTGCCGTAATGAAGGAGAGCTGCAGTGTAAAGTATGGAGAAAAGACGAGCATCTGCCGTAATGAAGGAGGGCTGCAGTGTAAAGTATGGAGAAAAGACGAGCATCTGCCGTAATGAAGGAGGGCTGCAGTGTAAAGTATGGAGAAAAGACAAGCATCTGCCGTAATGAAGGAGGGCTGCAGTGTAAAGTATGGAGAAAAGACGAGCATCTGCCGTAATGAAGGAGAGCTGCAGTGTAAAGCATGGAGAAAAGACGAGCATCTGCCGTAATGAAGGAGAGCTGCAGTGTAAAGTATGGAGAAAAGACGAGCATCTGCCGTAATGAAGGAGGGCTGCAGTGTAAAGTATGGAGAAAAGACGAGCATCTGCCGTAATGAAGGAGGGCTGCAGTGTAAAGCATGGAGAAAAGACGAGCATCTGCCGTAATGAAGGAGAGCTGCAGTGTAAAGTATGGAGAAAAGACGAGCATCTGCCGTAATGAAGGAGGGCTGCAGTGTAAAGTATGGAGAAAAGACGAGCATCTGCCGTAATGAAGGAGGGCTGCAGTGTAAAGTATGGAGAAAAGACGAGCATCTGCCGTAATGAAGGAGAGCTGCAGTGTAAAGCATGGAGAAAAGACGAGCATCTGCCGTAATGAAGGAGAGCTGCAGTGTAAAGTATGGAGAAAAGACGAGCATCTGCCGTAATGAAGGAGGGCTGCAGTGTAAAGTATGGAGAAAAGACGAGCATCTGCCGTAATGAAGGAGGGCTGCAGTGTAAAGTATGGAGAAAAGACGAGCATCTGCCGTAATGAAGGAGGGCTGCAGTGTAAAGCATGGAGAAAAGACGAGCATCTGCCGTAATGAAGGAGAGCTGCAGTGTAAAGTATGGAGAAAAGACGAGCATCTGCCGTAATGAAGGAGAGCTGCAGTGTAAAGCATGGAGAAAAGACGAGCATCTGCCGTAATGAAGGAGAGCTGCAGTGTAAAGTATGGAGAAAAGACGAGCATCTGCCGTAATGAAGGAGGGCTGCAGTGTAAAGTATGGAGAAAAGACGAGCATCTGCCGTAATGAAGGAGGGCTGCAGTGTAAAGCATGGAGAAAAGACGAGCATCTGCCGTAATGAAGGAGAGCTGCAGTGTAAAGCATGGAGAAAAGACGAGCATCTGCCGTAATGAAGGAGGGCTGCAGTGTAAAGTATGGAGAAAAGACGAGCATCTGCCGTAATGAAGGAGGGCTGCAGTGTAAAGTATGGAGAAAAGACGAGCATCTGCCGTAATGAAGGAGGGCTGCAGTGTAAAGTATGGAGAAAAGACGAGCATCTGCCGTAATGAAGGAGAGCTGCAGTGTAAAGTATGGAGAAAAGACGAGCATCTGCTGTAATGAAGGAGAGCTGCAGTGTAAAGTATGGAGAAAAGACGAGCATCTGCCGTAATGAAGGAGAGCTGCAGTGTAAAGTATGGAGAAAAGACGAGCATCTGCCGTAATGAAGGAGGGCTGCAGTGTAAAGAATGGAGAAAAGACGAGCATCTGCCGTAATGAAGGAGGGCTGCAGTGTAAAGTATGGAGAAAAGACGAGCATCTGCCGTAATGAAGGAGGGCTGCAGTGTAAAGCATGGAGAAAAGACGAGCATCTGCCGTAATGAAGGAGGGCTGCAGTGTAAAGCATGGAGAAAAGACGAGCATCTGCCGTAATGAAGGAGAGCTGCAGTGTAAAGTATGGAGAAAAGACGAGCATCTGCCGTAATGAAGGAGGGCTGCAGTGTAAAGTATGGAGAAAAGACGAGCATCTGCCGTAATGAAGGAGGGCTGCAGTGTAAAGCATGGAGAAAAGACGAGCATCTGCCGTAATGAAGGAGGGCTGCAGTGTAAAGTATGGAGAAAAGACGAGCATCTGCCGTAATGAAGGAGGGCTGCAGTGTAAAGCATGGAGAAAAGACGAGCATCTGCCGTAATGAAGGAGAGCTGCAGTGTAAAGTATGGAGAAAAGACGAGCATCTGCCGTAATGAAGGAGAGCTGCAGTGTAAAGTATGGAGAAAAGACGAGCATCTGCCGTAATGAAGGAGAGCTGCAGTGTAAAGTATGGAGAAAAGACGAGCATCTGCCGTAATGAAGGAGGGCTGCAGTGTAAAGAATGGAGAAAAGACGAGCATCTGCCGTAATGAAGGAGAGCTGCAGTGTAAAGCATGGAGAAAAGACGAGCATCTGCCGTAATGAAGGAGAGCTGCAGTGTAAAGTATGGAGAAAAGACGAGCATCTGCCGTAATGAAGGAGGGCTGCACTGTAAAGTATGGAGAAAAGACGAGCATCTGCCGTAATGAAGGAGAGCTGCAGTGTAAAGTATGGAGAAAAGACGAGCATCTGCCGTAATGAAGGAGGGCTGCAGTGTAAAGAATGGAGAAAAGACGAGCATCTGCCGTAATGAAGGAGAGCTGCAGTGTAAAGTATGGAGAAAAGACGAGCATCTGCCGTAATGAAGGAGGGCTGCAGTGTAAAGTATGGAGAAAAGACGAGCATCTGCCGTAATGAAGGAGGGCTGCAGTGTAAAGCATGGAGAAAAGACGAGCATCTGCCGTAATGAAGGAGGGCTGCAGTGTAAAGCATGGAGAAAAGACGAGCATCTGCCGTAATGAAGGAGAGCTGCAGTGTAAAGTATGGAGAAAAGACGAGCATCTGCCGTAATGAAGGAGGGCTGCAGTGTAAAGTATGGAGAAAAGACGAGCATCTGCCGTAATGAAGGAGGGCTGCAGTGTAAAGTATGGAGAAAAGACGAGCATCTGCCGTAATGAAGGAGAGCTGCAGTGTAAAGCATGGAGAAAAGACGAGCATCTGCCGTAATGAAGGAGGGCTGCAGTGTAAAGTATGGAGAAAAGACGAGCATCTGCCGTAATGAAGGAGGGCTGCAGTGTAAAGCATGGAGAAAAGACGAGCATCTGCCGTAATGAAGGAGGGCTGCAGTGTAAAGAATGGAGAAAAGACGAGCATCTGCCGTAATGAAGGAGGGCTGCAGTGTAAAGCATGGAGAAAAGACGAGCATCTGCCGTAATGAAGGAGAGCTGCAGTGTAAAGCATGGAGAAAAGACGAGCATCTGCCGTAATGAAGGAGAGCTGCAGTGTAAAGCATGGAGAAAAGACGAGCATCTGCCGTAATGAAGGAGGGCTGCAGTGTAAAGCATGGAGAAAAGACGAGCATCTGCCGTAATGAAGGAGAGCTGCAGTGTAAAGTATGGAGAAAAGACGAGCATCTGCCGTAATGAAGGAGAGCTGCAGTGTAAAGCATGGAGAAAAGACGAGCATCTGCCGTAATTAAGGAGGGCTGCAGTGTAAAGTATGGAGAAAAGACGAGCATCTGCCGTAATGAAGGAGGGCTGCAGTGTAAAGTATGGAGAAAAGACGAGCATCTGCCGTAATGAAGGAGAGCTGCAGTGTAAAGCATGGAGAAAAGACGAGCATCTGCCGTAATGAAGGAGGGCTGCAGTGTAAAGCATGGAGAAAAGACGAGCATCTGCCGTAATGAAGGAGAGCTGCAGTGTAAAGCATGGAGAAAAGACGAGCATCTGCCGTAATGAAGGAGAGCTGCAGTGTAAAGTATGGAGAAAAGACGAGCATCTGCCATAATGAAGGAGAGCTGCAGTGTAAAGCATGGAGAAAAGACGAGCATCTGCCGTAATGAAGGAGGGCTGCAGTGTAAAGCATGGAGAAAAGACGAGCATCTGCCGTAATGAAGGAGGGCTGCAGTGTAAAGCATGGAGAAAAGACGAGCATCTGCCGTAATGAAGGAGGGCTGCAGTGTAAAGCATGGAGAAAAGACGAGCATCTGCCGTAATGAAGGAGGGCTGCAGTGTAAAGCATGGAGAAAAGACGAGCATCTGCCGTAATGAAGGAGGGCTGCAGTGTAAAGCATGGAGAAAAGACGAGCATCTGCCGTAATGAAGGAGAGCTGCAGTGTAAAGCATGGAGAAAAGACGAGCATCTGCCGTAATGAAGGAGAGCTGCAGTGTAAAGCATGGAGAAAAGACGAGCATCTGCCGTAATGAAGGAGGGCTGCAGTGTAAAGCATGGAGAAAAGACGAGCATCTGCCGTAATGAAGGAGAGCTGCAGTGTAAAGCATGGAGAAAAGACGAGCATCTGCCGTAATGAAGGAGGGCTGCAGCGTAAAGTATGGAGAAAAGACGAGCATCTGCCGTAATGAAGGAGAGCTGCAGCGTAAAGCATGGAGAAAAGACGAGCATCTGCCGTAATGAAGGAGGGCTGCAGTGTAAAGCATGGAGAAAAGACGAGCATCTGCCGTAATGAAGGAGGGCTGCAGTGTAAAGCATGGAGAAAAGACGAGCATCTGCCGTAATGAAGGAGGGCTGCAGTGTAAAGCATGGAGAAAAGACGAGCATCTGCCGTAATGAAGGAGGGCTGCAGTGTAAAGTATTGAGAAAAGACGAGCATCTGCCGTAATGAAGGAGAGCTGCAGTGTAAAGCATGGAGAAAAGACGAGCATCTGCCGTAATGAAGGAGAGCTGCAGTGTAAAGTATGGAGAAAAGACGAGCATCTGCCGTAATGAAGGAGGGCTGCAGTGTAAAGCATGGAGAAAAGACGAGCATCTGCCGTAATGAAGGAGGGCTGCAGTGTAAAGCATGGAGAAAAGACGAGCATCTGCCGTAATGAAGGAGGGCTGCAGTGTAAAGCATGGAGAAAAGACGAGCATCTGCCGTAATGAAGGAGGGCTGCAGTGTAAAGCATGGAGAAAAGACGAGCATCTGCCGTAATGAAGGAGAGCTGCAGTGTAAAGAATGGAGAAAAGACGAGCATCTGCCGTAATGAAGGAGGGCTGCAGTGTAAAGTATGGAGAAAAGACGAGCATCTGCCGTAATGAAGGAGGGCTGCAGTGTAAAGCATGGAGAAAAGACGAGCATCTGCCGTAATGAAGGAGGGCTGCAGTGTAAAGCATGGAGAAAAGACGAGCATCTGCCGTAATGAAGGAGGGCTGCAGTGTAAAGCATGGAGAAAAGACGAGCATCTGCCGTAATGAAGGAGGGCTGCAGTGTAAAGCATGGAGAAAAGACGAGCATCTGCCGTAATGAAGGAGAGCTGCAGTGTAAAGAATGGAGAAAAGACGAGCATCTGCCGTAATGAAGGAGGGCTGCAGTGTAAAGTATGGAGAAAAGACGAGCATCTGCCGTAATGAAGGAGAGCTGCAGTGTAAAGCATGGAGAAAAGACGAGCATCTGCCGTAATGAAGGAGGGCTGCAGTGTAAAGCATGGAGAAAAGACGAGCATCTGCCGTAATGAAGGAGGGCTGCAGTGTAAAGCATGGAGAAAAGACGAGCATCTGCCGTAATGAAGGAGAGCTGCAGTGTAAAGCATGGAGAAAAGACGAGCATCTGCCGTAATGAAGGAGAGCTGCAGTGTAAAGTATGGAGAAAAGACGAGCATCTGCCGTAATGAAGTAGGGCTGCAGTGTAAAGCATGGAGAAAAGACGAGCATCTGCCGTAATGAAGGAGGGCTGCAGTGTAAAGCATGGAGAAAAGACGAGCATCTGCCGTAATGAAGGAGGGCTGCAGTGTAAAGCATGGAGAAAAGACGAGCATCTGCCGTAATGAAGGAGGGCTGCAGTGTAAAGCATGGAGAAAAGACGAGCATCTGCCGTAATGAAGGAGGGCTGCACTGTAAAGTATGGAGAAAAGACGAGCATCTGCCGTAATGAAGGAGGGCTGCAGTGTAAAGCATGGAGAAAAGACGAGCATCTGCCGTAATGAAGGAGGGCTGCAGTGTAAAGCATGGAGAAAAGACGAGCATCTGCCGTAATGAAGGAGAGCTGCAGTGTAAAGCATGGAGAAAAGACGAGCATCTGCCGTAATGAAGGAGAGCTGCAGTGTAAAGTATGGAGAAAAGACGAGCATCTGCCGTAATGAAGGAGGGCTGCAGTGTAAAGTATGGAGAAAAGACGAGCATCTGCCGTAATGAAGGAGGGCTGCAGTGTAAAGCATGGAGAAAAGACGAGAATCTGCCGTAATGAAGGAGGGCTGCAGTGTAAAGCATGGAGAAAAGACGAGCATCTGCCGTAATGAAGGAGGGCTGCACTGTAAAGTATGGAGAAAAGACGAGCATCTGCCGTAATGAAGGAGGGCTGCAGTGTAAAGCATGGAGAAAAGACGAGCATCTGCCGTAATGAAGGAGGGCTGCAGTGTAAAGCATGGAGAAAAGACGAGCATCTGCCGTAATGAAGGAGAGCTGCAGTGTAAAGCATGGAGAAAAGACGAGCATCTGCCGTAATGAAGGAGAGCTGCAGTGTAAAGTATGGAGAAAAGACGAGCATCTGCCGTAATGAAGGAGAGCTGCAGTGTAAAGCATGGAGAAAAGACGAGCATCTGCCGTAATGAAGGAGAGCTGCAGTGTAAAGTATGGAGAAAAGACGAGCATCTGCCGTAATGAAGGAGAGCTGCAGTGTAAAGCATGGAGAAAAGACGAGCATCTGCCGTAATGAAGGAGAGCTGCAGTGTAAAGTATGGAGAAAAGACGAGCATCTGCCGTAATGAAGGAGAGCTGCAGTGTAAAGCATGGAGAAAAGACGAGCATCTGCCGTAATAAAGGAGAGCTGCAGTGTAAAGTATGGAGAAAAGACGAGCATCTGCCGTAATGAAGGAGAGCTGCAGAGTAAAGTATGGAGAAAAGACGAGCATCTGCCGTAATGAAGGAGAGCTGCAGTGTAAAGTATGGAGAAAAGACGAGCATCTGCCGTAATGAAGGAGAGCTGCAGAGTAAAGCATGGAGAAAAGACGAGCATCTGCCGTAATGAAGGAGGGCTGCAGTGTAAAGTATGGAGAAAAGACGAGCATCTGCCGTAATGAAGGAGAGCTGCAGTGTAAAGTATGGAGAAAAGACGAGCATCTGCCGTAATGAAGGAGAGCTGCAGAGTAAAGTATGGAGAAAAGACGAGCATCTGCCGTAATGAAGGAGGGCTGCAGTGTAAAGCATGGAGAAAAGACGAGCATCTGCCGTAATGAAGGAGAGCTGCAGTGTAAAGCATGGAGAAAAGACGAGCATCTGCCGTAATGAAGGAGGGCTGCAGTGTAAAGTATGGAGAAAAGACGAGCATCTGCCGTAATGAAGGAGGGCTGCAGTGTAAAGCATGGAGAAAAGACGAGCATCTGCCGTAATGAAGGAGAGCTGCAGTGTAAAGCATGGAGAAAAGACGAGCATCTGCCGTAATGAAGGAGAGCTGCACTGTAAAGCATGGAGAAAAGATGAGCATCTGCCGTAATGAAGGAGGGCTGCAGTGTAAAGTATTGAGAAAAGACGAGCATCTGCCGTAATGAAGGAGAGCTGCAGCGTAAAGCATGGAGAAAAGACGAGCATCTGCCGTAATGAAGGAGAGCTGCAGTGTAAAGCATGGAGAAAAGACGAGCATCTGCCGTAATGAAGGAGGGCTGCAGTGTAAAGTATGGAGAAAAGACGAGCATCTGCCGTAATGAAGGAGAGCTGCACTGTAAAGCATGGAGAAAAGACGAGCATCTGCCGTAATGAAGGAGGGCTGCAGTGTAAAGTATGGAGAAAAGACGAGCATCTGCCGTAATGAAGGAGGGCTGCAGTGTAAAGCATGGAGAAAAGACGAGCATCTGCCGTAATGAAGGAGGGCTGCAGTGTAAAGTATGGAGAAAAGACGAGCATCTGCCGTAATGAAGGAGAGCTGCAGTGTAAAGTATGGAGAAAAGACGAGCATCTGCCGTAATGAAGGAGAGCTGCAGTGTAAAGTATGGAGAAAAGACGAGCATCTGCCAGGACCTTCTGCTGAAAGCGATGTGGATTCACACAATCTGCTGCCACAGGAGGACGACCCGGGACATCCAGCGCTCACCTGCTGCCACAGGAGGATGACCCGGGACATCCAGCGCTCACCTGCTGCCACAGGAGGACGACCCGGGACATCCAGCGCTCACCTGCTGCCACAGGAAGACGACCCGGGACAACATCCAGTGCTCACCTGCTGCCACAAGAGGACGACCCGGGACATCAGGCGCTCACCTGCTGCCACAGGAGGACGACTCGGGACGACGTCCAGCGCTCATCTGCTGCCACAGGAGGACGACCCGGGACGTCCAGCGCTCATCTGCTGCCACAGGAGGACGACCCGGGATGTCCAGCGCTCACCTGCTGCCACAGGAGGACGACCCGGGACGTCCAGCGCTCATCTGCTGCCACAGGAGGACGACCCGGGATGTCCAGCGCTCACCTGCTGCCACAGGAGGACGACCCGGGACATCCAGCGCTCACCTGCTGCCACAGGAGGATGACCCGGGACATCCAGCGCTCACCTGCTGCCACAGGAGGACGACCCGGGACATCCAGCGCTCACCTGCTGCCACAGGAAGACGACCCGGGACAACATCCAGTGCTCACCTGCTGCCACAAGAGGACGACCCGGGACATCAGGCGCTCACCTGCTGCCACAGGAGGACGACTCGGGACGACGTCCAGCGCTCATCTGCTGCCACAGGAGGACGACCCGGGACGTCCAGCGCTCATCTGCTGCCACAGGAGGACGACCCGGGATGTCCAGCGCTCACCTGCTGCCACAGGAGGACGACCCGGGACGTCCAGCGCTCATCTGCTGCCACAGGAGGACGACCCGGGATGTCCAGCGCTCACCTGCTGCCACAGGAGGACGACCCGGGACATCCAGCGCTCATCTGCTGCCACAGGAGGACGACCCGGGATGTCCAGCGCTCACCTGCTGCCACAGGAGGACGACCAGGGACGTCCAGCGCTCATCTGCTGCCACAGGAGGACGACCCGGGATGTCCAGCGCTCACCTGCTGCCACAGGAGGACGACCCGGGACATCCAGCGCTCACCTGCTGCCACAGGAGGATGACCCGGGACATCCAGCGCTCACCTGCTGCCACAGGAGGACGACCCGGGACATCCAGCGCTCACCTGCTGCCACAGGAAGACGACCCGGGACAACATCCAGTGCTCACCTGCTGCCACAAGAGGACGACCCGGGACATCAGGCGCTCACCTGCTGCCACAGGAGGACGACTCGGGACGACGTCCAGCGCTCATCTGCTGCCACAGGAGGACGACCCGGGACGTCCAGCGCTCATCTGCTGCCACAGGAGGACGACCCGGGATGTCCAGCGCTCACCTGCTGCCACAGGAGGACGACCCGGGACGTCCAGCGCTCATCTGCTGCCACAGGAGGACGACCCGGGATGTCCAGCGCTCACCTGCTGCCACAGGAGGACGACCCGGGACATCCAGCGCTCATCTGCTGCCACAGGAGGACGACCCGGGATGTCCAGCGCTCACCTGCTGCCACAGGAGGACGACCAGGGACGTCCAGCGCTCATCTGCTGCCACAGGAGGAGGACCCGGGACATCAGGTCATTACCTGATATACGACAGATTGTGGCAGCACGGTCAGCACTGGCGCAGGGACAGATGGAGCGGCCTCCCGGGGGGATTATCAGGATTTACATAGATCTCACCCGCCATAATGGACTGGAGAGACAGCGAAGATCCCGCACCAGGGACTGTGGACCCCGAGGATGAGAGATCAGCTCAATACACCACACAGCAACTCACAATAATGGGGGCACGAGAAGAAAGCTTCACCGATATCCGGAGAGCAGATTCCACTGAGCCGAGAGACGACTGCACCCAGACACAACACCGCTACCAACACACCACTACCAACACACCGCTACACATCGCAACCAACATGCCGCAACCAACACACCGCTACACACCGCAACCAACACACAGCTACCAACACACCGCAACCAACATACCGCAACCAACACACAGCTACCAACATGCTGCAACCAACACACCGCAACCAACACACAGCAACCAACATGCCGCAACCAACATACAGCAACCAACATGCCACAACCAACACACCGCTACACACCGCAACCAACACACAGCTACCAACATGCTGCAACCACCACACCGCAAACACACCGCTACACACTGCAACCAACACACCGCTACACACAGCAACCAACATGCCGCAACCAACACACAACCAACACACCGCAACACACTGCAACCAACACACCACCTCACGCAGCAACCAACACACTGCAACCAACACATCGCCTCACGCAGCAACCAACACACCGCTACACTGCAACCAACACACCGCCTCACACAGGAACCAACATATTGCAACCAACACGCCGCTACACAGTACAACCAACACACCGCCTCACCGCAACTAACACACTGCAACCAACACACCACAACCAACACACCGCCTCACGCAGCAACACACCACTATACACACTGCAACCAACACACTGCAACCAACACACCGCTACACACTGCAACCAACCCACCACCACAAACCTCAACCAACACACCACCTCACACGGCAACCAACACGCCGCCACACCTCAACCAACACACCGCTACACACCGCAACCAACACACCTCAACCAACACACTGCAACTAACAACGCTACACACCGCAATCAACACATCGCTACATGCAGATATAGAACACACCAGGAACAGTACGAAATATTGTGATATAAAATAATAATGTGCCACTACTGACCACATACATACACAGAAGAATATATCTATTCCAGTGGCATGTAAAAGTCTGTGCACCTCTGGTCAGAATTACTGTTATTGTGAACAGTTAAGCAAGTGGAAGATGAAATGATCTAAAAGGCCTAAAGTTACAGATGAAAAATACATTGTAATCTATTAGATTTTAAGGCTGTGTGCACACGTTGCTGATTTTTCGCTTTTTTTCGCTATAAAAACGCTATAAAACCACACAAAAAAAAGCATACATTAAGCATCCCATCATTTAGAATGAATTCCGCAATTTTTGTGCACATGATGCGTTTTTTTCCCTGAAAAAAACGCATTGCGGTAAAAAACGTAGCATGTTCATTAATTTTGCGGCTTTCCCACTACAAAATGCATTGGGAAATGTCCGGAAAAAAACGCACCAAAAACGTGGTAAAAACACGCAAAAAACGCATGCAGATTTTTTTCAGATTTCTTGCAGAAAATTTCAGGTTTTTCTCAGGAATTTTCTGCAATAAATCCTGAACGTGTGCACATAGCCTAAACATTACAAAAAAGGAAACTGGGTCGATGTATGGTTAGTACCTAGTAACACCCCCTTTTGCAAGTATCACATCTTGTAAACGCTTTTTGTAGCCAGTAGTGATGAGCGAGTGTGCTCGCTGCTTGAGTTTTCCTGAGCATGCTCGGGTGGTCTCCGAGTATTTTGTAGTGCTTGTAGATTGTTTTTGACTCCGCAGCTGCTAGACAGCCTGAATACATGTGGGGAATCCCTAACAAACAGGCAATTCCTGCATG
This sequence comes from Ranitomeya variabilis, assembly GCF_051348905.1. Classification (NCBI taxonomy): domain Eukaryota; kingdom Metazoa; phylum Chordata; class Amphibia; order Anura; family Dendrobatidae; genus Ranitomeya; species Ranitomeya variabilis. The sequence goes on along the minus strand of NC_135234.1, from coordinate 12,129,272 downwards.
TGTTCAGGTTGTCTAACAGATTGCAGCTGCAGAGTCACAATCTACGAGCATGCCCAAAATACTCGGAAAACTCGAGTAACGAGCACACTCGCTCATCCCTAGCAGCCAGACGAGAGTCGTTCAGTTCTTCTTTGAGGGATTTTCCTCCGTTTGTCCTTGGAGAATTCCTCCCGTTCTGTGAGATTTCTGGGGCGTCTTGCATCCTCTGCTATTGTGAGGTCTCGCCACAGATTTTCAATGATGCTCAGATCAGGGGACTGTGAGGGCCACTGTAAACCCTTCATCTTGCGCCTTTTGAGGTGGTCTAATGTGGACTGTGACGTGTGTTTAGGATCATTCTCCATTTGTAGAAGCCATCCTCTTCCTCTTCTCACCTTCAGCCTTTTTTAACAGATAATGTTATGTTTACATAGAGAATTTGTTGTTGAAATGTCATTGAATCCATTCTTCCCTCTACCAGTGAAATGTTCCCCGTGCCAATGGCTGCAACACAACACAAAGAATGATTGATCCATCTCCAGGCTTCATGGTTGGCGAGATGTTCTTCTCCTGAAATTCTGTGTCCCTTCTCTCCACACATGGGACATTTGGTCATTGTGGCCACACAGTTCTATTTTATCCTCATGGGTCCACAGGACTTGTTTCCAAAATGCATCAGGCTTGTTTAGATTATTATTACAGCACTAATTATTCCATAGCGCTTTACATGTGATAAGGGAATACATATTAAAAAACAAGTACAAGTCATGACTGGAACAGGAGGAGAGACGACCATGCCCGCGAAGGCTCACAATCTACAAATGTTCTTTTGCAAACTTCTGATGCTGACTTTTATGGTGAGGACGCAGGAGAGGATTTCTTCTGATGACTTCCATGAAGGCCATATTTGCGCAGATGTGTATGAACAGTAGAACAATGTAGCACAACTCCAGAGGCTGCAAAATCTTTCTGAAGGTCTCTTGCAGCCAAGCGGGTGCTCTGATTTGCCTCTCTAGCAATCCTACGAGCAGCTCTCACTGAAATTTTGCTTGGTCTTCCAGACCTTATCTTGACCTCCACTGTTCCTGGTAACGGCCATTTCTTAATTACATTTCAAACTGAGGAAAGGACAACTTGGAAATGTGTTGCCATCTTCTTACATCTTCTCCTGCTTTGTGGGCCTCCACCATTTTCATTTTCAGAGTGCGCGGCCGCTGCTTAGAAGAATCCATGGCTAATGGTTTTTGCCAGAAGGTTACAGGAGGATGGGTTTTTTATAAAGCTGGGAAACTTGCATCACCTGGCCTTTCCTAACGATGATGGTGAAGGAAAAATAACCCTAACATGTTGATAATGTTTGAAACCTCGGTCAAAATCATCTGAGCACACAAATATCTAAGGCTAGATTCACACTTGCGTTTTGATCTGCAGCGTTTAAAAAAAAAAAAAACGCAGGTGGTGAAAAAACGCATGTAAACGCATGCAAACGCTGCGTTTTTTAGACGCATGCGTTTTTGCATGCAGAAAAAAAACCGCGGCGTTTTGACGCGTTTACATGCGTTTTTTCCTGCGTTTGTGTTTTTGAAACGCATGCTGGGAAGTGTGTAACAGCTGCCGATCATCAAAATCAACTAGAAAACCCACTATTAATAGAATTAGCTAGGGTTAGGGTTAGGATCCCTAGGGTTAGGGTTAGGGGTAGCTTTTTATTAGAAGAATGTCCTGGTCACCAGGTCACTGATAAGCCACCCCCCACCATCAAGGTGATAAAGGGATCCAAACCCTAACCCTAACCCTAGGGATCCAAACCCTAACCCTAACCCTACCCCTAACCATAACCCTAGGGATCCAAACCCTAACCCTACCCCTAACCCTTGGGATCCTAACCCTAACCCTAGCCATAACCCTAGGGATCCTAACCCTAACCCTTAGGATCCTAACCCTAAGGGTTAGGATCCTAACCCTAACCCTAAGGGTTAGGATCCCTAGGGTTAGGGTTAGGATTCCTAGGGTTACTAGGGATCCTAACCCTAACCCTAACCGTTACCCTAGGGATCCTAACCCTAACCCTAAGGGTTAGGATCCTAACCCTAATGGTTAGGATCCCTAGGGTTAGGGTCCCTAGGGTTACTAGGGATCCTAACCTTAGGGTTAGGGTTAGGATCCCTAGTAACCCAAGGGTTAGGGTTAGGGTTTTCTTGGGGTTTTTTTTGTTTTCTTGTGTTTTTCTATAAAAACGCATGCGTTTTTAACGCAAGCAAACGCATGTGCCTAAAAACGCATGCGTTTACATAGACAGCAATACATTTTTTTGCCGCGAATAAACGCATGCGTTTTTTGCGGCAAAAAAACGCCGCTAGAAATTACGCATGCTAAAAAAAGTATGCGTTTTTAATGTTAAGTATAGAAAAAAAAAACGCATACATTTTTTAGCTGTAAAACGCTGCAGATCAAAACGCAAGTGTGAAACCAGCCTAAGGGTGCACAAACTTTTGAATCGGGCCATTTTCGTAATTTTTAAACCTTTCACTCCCCAGTTTTCACCTTCATGAGCAGGTCAAATTTTACAATTCTGACCACTGTCACTTTGTGTTTATAGCACTAGAACACTTCAATGGATCCCACTGATTATGAGATTGTTTTTTCGTGACATATTGTATTTCATGTAAAAAGTAGAAATTTCATCATGCAATTTATCCTACGCTAATACCCCATATGTGGGGGAAAACCACTGTTTGGGTGCACAGCAGAACTCGGAAGGGAAGGAGCACCGTTTGACTTTTAGAATTTAAAACTTGCTGGAATAATTTGCGGACACCTTTTCTAAATTTGGAGAGCCCCTAATATGCTAAACAGTGGAAACTCCCCACAAGTGACACCATTTTGACAACTAGACCTCTCAAGGAATGTATCTAGATGTGTGATGAGCACCTTGAACCCCCAGGTGCTTCACAAAAGTTTATAACGTTAAGCGATGAAAATAAAAAAAAAATAATAATTTTTCCCACAAAAATATTCTTTTAACCTCAATTTTTTTGTAGAACAAATTGTGGGGTCCATTTTCTCCTGTACGCTGATACCACATAAGTGGGGGGAAATAACTGTTTGGGTGCACGGCAGGGTTCTGAAGTGAATGAGAGCCATTTGACTTTTGGAGGTCAAAATTGGCTGGAAACACTAACGGACGCCATGTTGCATTTGGAGAGTCCCTGATGTACTCTCCAATTTGGAAACACAGACCTCCTTGAGGAATATATCTAAATGTGTGGTGAGCACCTTGAACCCCTAACTGCTTCATAGAAGTTTATAAAGTAAAGTAGTGAAAATAAAAAAAAATGTTCCCACAAGAATGTTTTTGGCCCCAAATTTGGCATTTTCCCAAGGGTAACTGGAAAAATTGCACCACACAATTTGTTGTACAATTTCTCCTGAGTACACAGATACATCATATGTGGGGGAAAACTACTGATTGGGGGCACAGTGCAAAGCTCAGAAGGCAAGAAGCACCATATTGGAGTTCAGATTTTGTGGGGATTTGTTTGAGGGTGCCATGACACATTGGGAGAACCCCTAAGGAGCCAGAACAGCAGAATCCCCCAAAAGTGACCCCACATTACAAACTACAGATCTCAATGAATTCATCCAGGGGTGCAGTGATTATATTGACACCACACAATGGGAACAGTTTACATAACATTTAGGATCACATTTATCCTGCACTCTACGCTGAGCACTTACTTTGGGATTTCCATCTAGTGATGTGATTCAGATGAAACCCCTGAGGGATCCACTCACTATAATGAGGCAGCAGAGTTACTCTGGACTCCATATGGCCTCTGTTCAGCGGTGTCCTGCTTTTCAATAGTGCACAAAACTGTGGCCAACGTCGCTTTAATGCATTCCTAAAAAGACGGACACCGCCAGATCACAGGTCCTATGGCGCCCACAGTGCCTCCATCTGCCTCAATATAGGGAATCTTCCGCCAGAGATTCCGTCTGAATCACGTACTTCAGAGATTTACACAGAAACACAGGTGTAAGAGCTCAACGCAGAGAGAAGGATAAATGTGCGCCGAGCCTTACTGCGATCTCTGGGAGGCAGAATGAACAAATCAATAGCAGGTGACCAATTGGCTTTAATGGGGAAAAGTAGTGAGAAATGTAAAGCCATACATATGTCATACGGATGTCATATAGATACAAGGAAATCGCATCATTGCATTGCAAACGCATTACACACGGGTGACCATACGGCGAACACTCATGTGACTCTCGACAGGGAGAAACGGACTGATTTTTCATACGTTTAATGTGACGCCGGCCTTATAGGTCGGGTCATTCCAGACGTGGCAATACTGTGTGTACTTTTGATTATTTTTTTCATAAAAATATTAATATGTACAATATATTTGATTTTTTGTTTATTATTTAGTGACTGTGTTCAACATATTTTTACAATTTTTTTTTTTACTTTTTTTATTTGCCGTAGTTCCGCTATGGGAATTTCACTTTTTTAAAGAATGCTTATAAAGCATAGCAATGCACGAGCATTGCTATGCTTCATAACCGGTTAGCTTTTGCACTGACGCACAAGCTTGATACACCAGGATTTTAGCATGGTGCAACAAGTTTGCTCGCTCTGGTGACCCAAATGTCATCACGCAATTAGACTTTTGGGGGACCTAAAATACACAGATCATTTCATCTTCAACTTGCTTAATTGTTCACAATAAAAGTAATTTGGACCAGGGGTGCACAAACTTACATGCCACTGTAGATATAGAGCGCAGACACCGCACAAGAATATAACTTCTATAATACTGCTCCTATGTACAAGAATATAACTACTATAATACTGCTCCTATGTACAGGAATATAACTACTATAATACTGCTCCTATGTACAAGAATATAACTACTATAATACTGCTCCTATGTACAAGAATATAACTACTATAATACTGCTCCTATGTACAAGAATATAACTACTATAATACTGCTCCTATATACAAGAATATAACTACTATAATACTGCTCCTATATACAAGAATATAACTACTATAATACTGCCCCTATGTACAAGAATATAACTACTATAATACTGCTCCTATGTACAAGAATATAACTACTATAATACTGCTCCTATGTACAGGAATATAACTACTATAATACTGCCCCTATGTACAAGAATATAACTTCTATAATACTGCTCCTATGTACAGGAAGATAACTACTATAATACTGCTCCTATGTACAAGAATATAACTACTATAATACTGCTCCTATGTACAAGAATATGACTACTATAATACTGCCGCTATGTACAGGAATATAACTACAATAATACTGCTCCTATGTACAAGAATATAACTACTATAATACTGCTCCTATGTACAAGAATATAACTACTATAATACTTCCCCTATGTACAAGAATATAACTACTATAATACTGCTCCTATATACAAGAATATAACTACTATAATACTGCCCCCTATATACAAGAATATAACTACTATAATACTTCCCCCTATATACAAGAATATAACTACTATAATACTGCTCCTATGTACAGGAATATAACTACTATAATACTGCTCCTATGTACAGGAATATAACTACTATAATACTGCCCCTAAGTACAAGAATATATCTACTATAATACTGCCCCTATGTACAAGAATATAACTACTATAATACTGCTCCCTGTGTAGAAGAATATAACTACTATAATACTGCCCCTATGTACAATATAACTACTATAATACTGCTCCTATGTACAAGAATATAACTACTATAATACTGCCCCTATGTACAATATAACTACTATAATACTGCCCCTATGTACAAGAATATAACTACTATAATACTTCCCCTATGTACAAGAATATAACTACTATAATACTGCTCCTATATACAAGAATATAACTACTATAATACTTCCCCTATGTACAAGAATATAACTACTATAATACTGCTCCTATGTACAAGAATATAACTTCTATAATACTTCCCCTATGTACAAGAATATAACTACTATAATACTGCTCCTATATACAAGAATATAACTACTATAATACTGCCCCTATGTACAAGAATATAACTACTATAATACTGCTCCTATGTACAAGAATATAACTACTATAATACTGCCCCTATGTACAAGAATATAACAACTATAATACTGCCTCTATGTATAAGAATATAACTACTGTAATACTGCCCCTATGTACAAGAATATAACTTCTATAATACTTCCCCTATGTACAAGAATATAACTGCTATAATACTGCTCCCTATGTACAAGAATATAACTACTATAATACTGCCCCTATGTACAATAATATAACTACTATAATACTGCTCCCTATGTACAAGAATATAACTACTATAATACTGCTCCCATGTACAAGAATATAACTACTATAATCCTGCTCCTATGTACAGGAATATAACTACTATAATACTGCCCCTATGTACAAGAATATAACTACTATAATACTGCTCCTATGTACAAGAATATAACTACTATAATACTGCTCCTATGTACAAGAATATAACTACTATAATACTGCCCCTATGTACAATAATATAACTACTATAATACTGCTCCCTATGTACAAGAATATAACTACTATAATACTGCTCCTATGTACAAGAATATAACTACTATAATACTGCTCCCATGTACAAGAATATAACTACTATAATCCTGCTCCCATGTACAGGAATATAACTACTATAATACTGCCCCTATGTACAAGAATATAACTACTATAATACTGCTCCTATGTACAAGAATATAACTACTATAATACTGCTCCTATGTACAAGAATATAACTACTATAATACTGCCCCTATGTACAAGAATATAACTACTATAATACTGCTCCTATGTACAAGAATATAACTACTATAATACTGCTCCTATGTACAAGAATATAACTACTATAATACTGCCCCTATGTACAAGAATATAACTACTATAATACTGCCCCTATGTACAAGAATATAACTACTATAATACTGCCCCTATGTACAAGAATATAACTACTATAATACTGCTCCCTATGTACAAGAATATAACTACTATAATACTGCTCCTATGTACAAGAATATAACTACTATAATACTGCTCCCATGTACAAGAATATAACTACTATAATCCTGCTCCCATGTACAGGAATATAACTACTATAATACTGCCCCTATGTACAAGAATATAACTACTATAATACTGCTCCTATGTACAGGAATATAACTACTATAATACTGCTCCTATGTACAAGAATATAACTACTATAATACTGCCCCTATGTACAAGAATATAACTACTATAATACTGCTCCTATGTACAAGAATATAACTACTATAATACTGCTCCTATGTACAAGAATATAACTACTATAATACTGCCCCTATGTACAAGAATATAACTACTATAATACTGCCCCTATGTACAAGAATATAACTACTATAATACTGCTCCTATGTACAAGAATATAACTACTATAATACTGCCCCTATGTACAATAATATAACTACTATAATACTGCCCCTATGTACAAGAATATACCTACTATAATACTGCCCCTATGTACAAGAATATAACTACTATAATACTGCTCCTATGTACAAGAATATAACTACTATAATACTGCTCCTATGTACAAGAATATAACTACTATAATACTGCTCCCATGTACAAGAATATAACTACTATAATCCTGCTCCCATGTACAGGAATATAACTACTATAATACTGCCCCTATGTACAAGAATATAACTACTATAATACTGCTCCTATGTACAAGAATATAACTACTATAATACTGCTCCTATGTACAAGAATATAACTACTATAATACTGCCCCTATGTACAAGAATATAACTACTATAATACTGCTCCTATGTACAAGAATATAACTACTATAATACTGCTCCTATGTACAAGAATATAACTACTATAATACTGCCCCTATGTACAAGAATATAACTACTATAATACTGCCCCTATGTACAAGAATATAACTACTATAATACTGCCCCTATGTACAAGAATATACCTACTATAATACTGCCCCTATGTACAAGAATATAACTACTATAATACTGCTCCTATGTACAAGAATATAACTACTATAATACTGCTCCTATATACAAGAATATAACTACTATAATACTGCCCCTATGTACAAGAATATAACTACTATAATACTGCCCCCTATGTACAAGAATATAACTACTATAATACTGGTCCTATGTAGAAGAATATAACTACTATAATACTGCCCCTATGTACAAGAATATAACTACTATAATACTGCCCCTATGTACAAGAATATAACTACTATAATACTGCCCCCTATGTACAAGAATATAACTACTATAATACTGCTCCTATGTACAAGAATATAACTACTATAATACTGCCCCCTATGTACAAGAATATAACTACTATAATACTGCCCCTATGTACAAGAATATAACTATATAACTACTATAATACTGCCCCTATGTACAAGAATATAACTACTATAATGCTGCTCCTATGTACAAGAATATAACTACTATAATACTGCTCCTATACATAAGAATATAACTATAATACTGCCCGTATACACAATAATATAACTACTATAATACTGCCCTTATGTAAAGGAATATAACTGCTAGAACCCTGGATATGGACAGGAGGCTGCTGTATATCGAGGTGTGATGTCACTGCTCCCGGTGACATCATCCATTCCTGGTCATACACTGGGGTATAAATAACCCGTGAGGTCACCGGGGTGCGGGATGACTGAGATCACTGCTGGTCTCTGTGGTCGGGTCCTTGGAGGATCAGGTTATTAATCACCGGCCTCGCTGCTCTCGCTCTCATCATCCTGTCTGTGTTCTCACTTCTGACTACTGTTATAGACTTGTGACTTGTACGGATGACTAGAAGTTGTCAGGATTTCCAGAGCAGTCTCAGATCTTGTTCTGATCTCATATATGACCCAGGTACGGATTCTGGAGAGTTTACATTGTTTTGTTGCTGCTGTCAGAGACTCGAGGCCCCAGGATCTGCTCACTGTATCTCATGGTTGCAGTAACTGCCCGGGGATCACACACCCTCAGTCAGGAGCCCGACAGGAAGCGCTACAATGTGACGGGGCTGTAGTAAAACCCCTGAGAAGCCGCACACGGGCATGGCGTGACCACCAGTGAATATGTCAGTCCATCATCGGTACAGTTATAGTCAGATGTGAGAACACTGCACTCAGATTGGCTGAAAATGGATCTGTACCAGTAAGCCCCACCCCCGAGGAGCTGAAGATGGAAGGAATGCCTGGATGAGCCACCAAATGGACAGAGAAAGGGGCTGGATGTGGGTAATGGAGAAAAACTGCTGGGTGGAGAAAATCTGTGACACAGGAACATAAGAATATTTTGAAACGAGGCTTTAGGGCTCCTTTCCACTTGCGAGATAAACGTCTGTGTCTCGCATGTGAAAACCAAGCTCTGGCGCCGGCACTTTGGAGCGGAGCGTGTGGCTCCATGTGTTGCTATGCGGCCGCACGCTCCGCTCTGGAGTGCCGGCGCCACAGCTTGGTTTTCACCTGCAAGACTTGGCCGTGTTTCTCGCAAATGGAAAAGAGCCCTTACAGTGAAATGTGACGTGGCCGGTGCTGGATTATCAGGTATTCTGGATTATTGGACGGATTATTTTGCAGAAGTCGCCGTGTTTCCTGAATTGGAGGAGTCTCACAGTCGCGTCAGCTCCGGCTCCTGACTAAGAGGATTATTAATGTGGTAGAAATAAGGAGCCTGGAATTTGGGGGATTACTGGACCCGGACTCAGATACAGATGGATACAGAGAGCTCAGATACTCACTACATAGAACTGTCAGACTCCAGCGATGGATACAGAGAGCTCAGATACTCACTACATAGAACTGTCAGCTTCCAGCGATGGATACAGAGAGCTCAGATACTCACTACATAGAACTGTCAGATTCCAGCGATGGATACAGAGAGCTCAGATACTCGCTACACAGAACTGCCAGATTACAGCGATGGATACAGAGAGCTCAGATACTCGCTACATAGAACTGTCAGACTGCAGCGATGGATACAGAGAGCTCAGATACTCGCTACATAGAACTGTCAGACTGCAGCGATGGATACACAGAGCTCAGATACTCGCTACATACAACTGTCAGACTGCAGCGATGGATACAGAGGGCTCAGATACTCGCTACATAGAACTGTCAGATTCCAGCGATGGATACAGAGAGCTCAGATACTCGCTACATAGAACTGTCAGATTCCAGCGATGGATACAGAGAGCTCAGATACTCACTACATACAACTGTCAGATTACAGCGATGGATACAGAGAGCTCAGATACTCACTATGGACACATGGGCTCAAGTTTTTTTTTTTTGCTTTACTTTAAAACTCTAATGGTGGGGGGGGGATGTAGAAATCCTGAGAAAATAAGTCTCCAAGTCCGCCATTAATGTGTCTGCTGCACAATCTTCAGGTCCGCCATTAATGTGTCTGCTGCACCGTCTCCAGGTCCGCCATTAATGTGTCTGCTGCACCGTCTCCAGGTCCGCCATTAATGTGTCTGCTGCACCGTCTCCAGGTCCGCCATTAATGTGTCTGCTGCACCGTCTCCAGGTCCGCCATTAATGTGTCTGCTGCACCGTCTCCAGGTCCTCCATTAATGTGTCTGCTGCACCGTCTCCAGGTCCGCCATTAATGTGTCTGCTGCACCGTCTCCAGGTCCTCCATTAATGTGTCTGCTGCACCGTCTCCAGGTCCGCCATTAATGTGTCTGCTGCACCGTCTCCAGGTCCTCCATTAATGTGTCTGCTGCACCGTCTCCAGGTCCGCCATTAATGTGTCTGCTGCACCGTCTCCAGGTCCGCCATTAATGTGTCTGCTGCACCGTCTCCAGGTCCGCCATTAATGTGTCTGCTGCACCGTCTCCAGGTCTGCCATTAATGTGTCTGCTGCACTGTCTCCAGGTCCTCCATTAATGTGTCTGCTGCACCGTCTCCAGGTCCGCCATTAATGTGTCTGCTGCACCGTCTCCAGGTCCTCCATTAATGTGTCTGCTGCACTGTCTCCAGGTCCGCCATGTCTGCGCTGTTAAAGACGGGGGCCCGGAGGGAACATCCTCATTTACTGTAAACTTTCACTTTTTTTAGCTTTTTTGTTATTGCATGAAATTGTGTTGTTTTCTTAGGGGGGCTGGCGGTGTGGAAAATGCAGATTTCACCTTATTTGTCGCCCAACTTTGCGGCATTGCCAAAAAGCAAAACTAATGGCAGCTGCAGAACCATTGAGCAGGTGTAAGCCCTGACATCCCTCCTCCCACCAGAAAATGGCGCAACGCTCCAGCGCTTGTGTGACCCGAGCATCTGATAATCCAGGAGGAGCGGTCCAGTCATGGCGGATTAGAGGGATGCTTCCGCACACTTATCAGACTTAGGGCTCCTTCTCACTTGCGAGACATACGTCCGAGTCTCGCAGGTTAAAACCCTGCTCTGCCGCCGGCACTCCCGAGCGGAGCGTGCAGCTCCATGTATTGCTGTGCGGCCGTACGCTCCGCTCCAGAGTGCTGGCGGCAGAGCAGGGTTTTAACCTGCGAGGAGCCCTTAAAGGGATCATCACAGTCGCTTATGTATACTATGTGGGACCAATGGGAACAGCCCCAGACCAGGGCACGTGCAGGGGCCGCTCTGCGCAGGTTTCACGCTCCGTGCCTGCCCCCATACAGTGTGGGCCAATGTCCCCCATATAGCAAGGGTGATTGGCCCCCTACAGTGCGGGCGATGGGCTCCCACAATACAGTGCGGGCGATTGCCGCCCCATACATGGAGCCGATGGTCTCCTGCAGCGGGGGTGACTGAAGACCCCCTGTGTGTACTCCGGTGTCTGCGCCATAGCACATCAGTAGCGTTACCCCCCAGCAGCCAAGCATCGGGGGTCACGGGGTGCGGCCCTGCTGGGGCCCACATGTACACAATATACAGTTACCATGACGACACCTGTGTCCTGACTGCTTCCTGGAAGGTAAATAAATAATAAGATTTTCACCTGATTTTTTGTATCATGAAGAAATTAAAAAAAATACAAAGATGAGAAAATATGAAAATGACAAAAGCAAAAAGCCGCGACCTCGTACCGGGAGGAGAAAGGGACAAACCGGAGAGACGCAGATAACGGAAGATTCTAGGAAAGTCATAGAAATATTTATATAAAAACGAAAACAGGAAACATCACTGTAAACACAAGACGAAGGACCAATAATAATAATACTGGTGGCAGAGCCCTGTACACACAGCGGTAATACCGCACAGGGATCGCAGGACACTGAGGCAGCCGGTATACCGCGGTAATGCCGCACTCCCGGGGACGCTCGGTCTGCACCGGCCCGGAGGATCCCACCGGGAGAACACGGGCCTCGCCGCTCACCTGCTGCCTCCTCCGGGGTCTCCTGGCTCCGCTGCTGCCGCTGTCCTGCTCGGTAGCCGCTGTCTCCGGTGTCAGGCCCTCCGCCGCCGCCGGTATTAGTCCTGCGTGTGAGGCAAGTGCGCATGCGCAGTGGCCGAACCCCACGGACGCTTCTGGTAAGGGCTCGTCTAATGACAGACGCAGGACACGCGCTTTGACCCTCCGCGGCTCCTGTAGCGGACGCCATCTTAGTACTCCCCGGCTCTGTAGACCAAGATCCGCCATCATGGTACTCCCAGAGATTAACCTTCATCTTTTAATCCTCATACAGAGAGCAGTGATCGCAGTCGTTTGTGTGTTACATTCAGTGTCATCGCCAGTACAAAAGCAGAGGAAACAGCGCCGCCTGCTGTCACCAACACGACATCGCATGGGAGAACTCGGCCAGAGGCAGCGAGCGCCACCGCCTGGTGGAAAGAGCGCACAGCAGCGTAATGTTAACTGCTGTCAGGGCGCCACCTGCTGGTTCAGTTTAGGTAGTGTAAGCATCAGAGGGAAATCCAGAAAGTGCAGAGGTCACAGGAGAGTAGAGAAGAGGCGGCAGGGCCCCCCGCACCACAGGCAGCAGGGCCCCCCCACACCACAGAGGGCCCCCAACACCACAGAGGCAGCAGCAGCCCCCATCCCCACAGAGGGGGGGCCCGGCGCCACAGGCAGCAGGGGGCCCGGCGCCACAGAGGGGGGCCCGGCGCCACAGAGGGGGGCCCGGCGCCACAGAGGGGGGCCCGGCGCCACAGAGGGGGGCCCGGCGCCACAGAGGGGGGCCCGGCGCCACAGAGGGGGGCCCGGCGCCACAGAGGGGGGCCCGGCGCCACAGAGGGGGGCCCGGCGCCACAGAGGGGGGCCCGGCGCCACAGAGGGGGGCCCGGCGCCACAGAGGGGGGCCCGGCGCCACAGAGGGGGGCCAACAGCTGACAATCACTGTTCTCTGTACAATGGACGTGAGCTCAATGTGTACAGGAGCCAATAGAATCAATCAGAGCTGCAGTGTAGAGCATGGGGGCAGAACAGAAGCCGCCTGAAGCTTATTGGACGCTGGACAGCCAGTGATAACACTGCACAACTGCTCACACATAAACTAAGCGCGGCAGTGGCGACACTGCAGCTCCACAGAAGCATCATCTGCTCTTCAGCCCGAGGCTCAAACTACTGATCTACTCGTCATACAGATGAACCGTCGCCCGACCTCCTGCTGCTGCTGCAGCGCGGAACGTCTCTAAAGAAACCAGAGTCCTCCAGCACCGAGGTGTAAAAAAGGGATTTATTTTTTTTTGTTTTACAGAACATTTAAATAATAATTAAAAAAAAAAATTATGACCTTGTTACTATAATGAAGCCACAGAGCCCCGCCCCCGCAGAGCAGGCAGAGCCCCGCCCCCACAGAGCAGGCAGAGTCACTAGGAGCCATAATTGGCTTCGTCGAAGGCCTTCCTCGCCCTCTTCAGCTCCTCATTCATGGTCAGTAGATCCTTCACTCTTGCAAACTTGCGTGGGTCCTTCCGGATCAGGAAGACGATGTCCTCCACCTGCACCCGGCCCTGCCGCCCGATAGACATGGCTTTATGGGTCTGGAAGAAGAAGAGTAGAATCAGGAGACAGAAGCGGCTGCTGCGGAGACCTCCACCCCCAGCACTGAGCATCAGGGTCCATCATTGCCCTGCACCCCCCTCAGTGCCAGAGACCGCTCCTCAAATCCAGGCTCTTATGCTTCCTAAATGCCACAACAGCAGCAGGGGCGCAGCAGGGAGGACGGCGGGGCCGGACTGGCCATCGGGCACTTCTGGCAAGTGCCAGAAGGTCGGTGGCAGTAGTGGGGCGCTCGGTCCCCGCACGCTCTGCCACTGGGCCTACTCCCCCCGCCAGCGCCCCACATTCAACTATTTCAACTATTTGCATTCTACTAGTTGAATGCAATGATGGAGGAGAGAGCGTCTGCTGATCTCCCTCTCCCATTATTCCCCGCTCTGCCTCTGACACTGCGGGTGCACGATGATATCATCACGTACCTGCTGTGTGCCGGGCAGACTGCGGCCCCTGAGACTGGAGCCAGGAGCAGGATTGTAGGGCTATTGGGGGGGGGGGGGGGGGGGGGCGCTACATTACATTCTATGGGGGGGGGGGGCTGTATTACATTCTATGGGGGGGCGCTACATTACATTCTATGGGGGGGCTGTATTACATTCTATGGGGGGGCTGTATTACATTCTATGGGGGGGCTGTATTACATTCTATGGGGGGGCTGTATTACATTCTATGGGGGGGGCTGTATTACATTCTATGGGGGGGGCTGTATTACATTCTATGGGGGGGGCTGTATTACATTCTATGGGGGGGCTGTATTACATTCTATGGGGGGGGCTGTATTACATTCTACGGGGGGGCTGTATTACATTCTACGGGGGGGGCAGTATTACATTCTACGGGGGGGGGCAGTATTACCTTCTATGGGGGGGCTGTATTACATTCTATGGGGGGGGCTGTATTACATTCTATGGGGGGGCTGTATTACATTCTATGGGGGGGCTGTATTACATTCTATGGGGGGGCTGTGTTACATTCTATGGGGGGGCTGTGTTACATTCTATGGGGGGGCTGTGTTACATTCTATGGGGGGGCTGTGTTACATTCTATGGGGGGGCTGCATTACATTCTATGGGGGGGCTGCATTACATTCTATGGGGGGGCTGCATTACATTCTAATGGGGGGGCTCCATTACATTCTAATGGGGGGGCTGCATTACATTCTTATGGGGGGCTGTATTACATTCTTATGGGGGGGCTGTATTACATTCTATGGGGGGGCTGTATTACATTCTATGGGGGGGCTGTATTACATTCTATGGGGGGGCTGTATTACATTCTATGGGGGGGCTGTATTACATTCTATGGGGGGGCTGTATTACATTCTATGGGGGGGCTGTATTACATTCTATGGGGGGGCTGTATTACATTCTAATGGGGGGGCTGTATTACATTCTAATGGGGGGGCTGTATTACATTCTAATGGGGGGGCTGTATTACATTCTAATGGGGGGGCTGTATTACATTCTAATGGGGGGGCTGTATTACATTCTAATGGGGGGGCTGTATTGCATTCTATGGGGGCTGTGCTGCATTACATTCTATGGGGGGGGCTGTATTACATTCTATGGGGGGGCTGTATTACATTCTAATGGGGGGGCTGTATTACATTCTAATGGGGGGGCTGTATTACATTCTAGGGGGGCTGTATTACATTCTAGGGGGGCTGTATTACATTCTAGGGGGGCTGTATTACATTCTAGGGGGGCTGTATTACATTCTAGGGGGGCTGTATTACATTCTAGGGGGGGGGCTGTATTACATTCTAGGGGGGGCTGTATTACATTCTAGGGGGGGCTGTATTACATTCTATGGGGGGGCTGTATTACATTCTATGGGGGGCTGTATTACATTCTATGGGGGGCTGTATTACATTCTATGGGGGGGGCTGTATTACATTCTATGGGGGGGCTGTGTTACATTCTATGGGGGGGCTGTGTTACATTCTATGGGGGGCTGTGTTACATTCTATGGGGGGGCTGTATTACATTCTATGGGGGGGCTGTATTACATTCTATGGGGGGCTGTATTACATTCTATGGGGGGGCTGTATTACATTCTAATGGGGGGGCTGTATTACATTCTAATGGGGGGGCTGTATTACATTCTATGGGGGGGCTGTATTACATTCTATGGGGGCTGTGCTGCATTACATTCTATGGGGGCTGTGCTGCATTACATTCTATGGGGGGGCTGTATTACATTCTAATGGGGGGGCTGTATTACATTCTAGGGGGGGCTGTATTACATTCTAGGGGGGCTGTATTACATTCTAGGGGGGGGCTGTATTACATTCTATGGGGGGCTGTATTACATTCTATGGGGGGGGCTGTATTACATTCTATGGGGGGGGCTGTATTACATTCTATGAGGGGGCTGTATTACATTCTATGGGGGGGCTGTATTACATTCTATGGGGGGGGCTGTATTAAATTCTATGGGGGGGCTGTATTACATTCTATGGGGGGGCTGTATTACATTCTATGGGGGGGGCTGTATTACATTCTATGGGGGGGCTGTATTACATTCTAGGGGGGGGCTGTATTACATTCTAGGGGGGGGCTGTATTACATTCTAGGGGGGGCTGTATTACATTCTAGGGGGGGCTGTATTACATTCATGGGGGGGCTGTATTACATTCTATGGGGGGGGCTGTATTACATTCTATGGGGGGGGCTGTATTACATTCTATGGGGGGGGCTGTATTACATTCTATGGGGGGGCTGTATTACATTCTATGGGGGGGCTGTATTACATTCTATGGGGGGGGCTGTATTACATTCTATGGGGGGGGGCTGTATTACATTCTATGGGGGGGGGCTGTATTACATTCTATGGGGGGGGGCTGTATTACATTCTATGGGGGGGGGCTGTATTACATTCTATGGGGGGGGCTGTATTACATTCTATGGGGGGGGGCTGTATTACATTCTATGGGGGGGGCTGTATTACATTCTATGGGGGGGGCTGTATTACATTCTATGGGGGGGGGGGCTGTATTACATTCTATTGATGTCTTTGCTCTTCAGAGTCACCGGGTCTTGTGCTGCGCAGCGGAACCAAAAGTGGCTGTAGGCAAAGTTTATGGAGCATCAGAATGAGGTTCCACAATCCCTTCATTATCTACGAGATCCAGTTATGTAGGTGTATGTGCGGCTTTTCTTGGTACTGCAACTAAAAGCCATAAATAGGACCGAGCTGTAATGCTGGATACAGCTGTGATTATATGTTATATAGTTGGGTTACACTCCCCTAACTTCTTGTAACCTACAAGTGTACAAAGATATTATACAGTCACCATGTGACAAGTGGGCCTGTGTAACTACAAATGCCAGGGCTGAATGTTAGTCCCAGTCCGGCCCTGGAGGACGGCCCCGGGGTGTACGAGTCGCACTGTGTATGTAGATGCCCCCAAATCTCATTACCCCCCGTACACAGCGCACCCCACAGGGAACAGCCACAAATCTGGATGATTCAGTCATATTCTATGTGGGCCGATCCCTCCCTGGAGCCGGAATCTACAGGAGGCCTCAGTAACATCACTACAGGCAGGTGGGGAATATTCACTGCGCAGACGTCGCCTCCACCCGCGCAGGTAGCAGAAAGCGCCAGTAGCCACGGGTTATAGATAAATGTCAGCACTCGCCAGCACCGCTCACCCCCAGAATGCTCTGCACCCGCCAGCACAGCTCACCCCCAGAATACTCTGCACCCGCCAGGACAGCTCACCCCCAGAATACTCTGCACCCGCCAGGACAGCTCACCCCCAGAATACTCTGCACCCGCCAGCACAGCTCACCCCCAGAATACTCTGCACCCGCCAGCACAGCTCACCCCCAGAATACTCTGCACCCGCCAGCACAGCTCACCCCCAGAATGCTCTCCACCCGCCAGCACAGCTCACCCCCAGAATGCTCTGCACCCGCCAGCACAGCTCACCCCCAGAATGCTCTGCACCCGCCAGCACAGCTCACCCCCAGAATGCTCTCCACCCGCCAGCACAGCTCACCCCCAGAATACTCTGCACCCGCTAGCACAGCTCACCCCTGAATGCTCTGCACCCGCCAGCACAGCTCACCCCCAGAATACTCTGCACCCGCCAGGACAGCTCACCCCCAGAATACTCTGCACCCGCCAGCACAGCTCACCCCCAGAATACTCTGCACCCGCCAGCACAGCTCACCCCCAGAATACTCTGCACCCGCCAGCACAGCTCACCCCCAGAATACTCTGCACCCGCCAGCACAGCTCACCCCCAGAATGCTCTCCACCCGCCAGCACAGCTCACCCCCAGAATGCTCTGCACCCGCCAGCACAGCTCACCCCCAGAATGCTCTGCACCCGCCAGCACAGCTCACCCCCAGAATACTCTGCACCCGCTAGCACAGCTCACCCCTGAATGCTCTGCACCCGCCAGCACAGCTCACCCCCAGAATGTTCTGCATCCTGCGGCCCCCCTTCAGCCGAGCTCCGCACCCCACGGCCCCCCCATCTGAAGAGCTCTGCACCCCCATCTGCCGCACCCCGCGGCCCCCCGCAGCCGTGTCCTCACCATCTCTGTGATGAACTCGATCACCAGATCTTCCAGGATGTCCACAGACTCGGTGTAGGGATTCTGATCGTCCCCGAAGCCGTACATCATACACCGGACTGCGGAGAAGAGATGGCGGTGAGCGGTGGAGACTCCGGCTCTACGGATACAGGCAGGATATATAACATGGGGTCTACACCGCCAGCTGGGGGGAACTACAACTCCCAGCACGCCTCAGAGCAGGACGATGGGAGCAGCCCTGGTCTGTGCTTTATGGCAGCGCTGGGAAGACCAAAGTGTCGCACAGGTGGCCGGTGTCACAGCACTGCCATAAAGCATTACCACACAGGAGCATGCTGGGACTTGTAGTTCTCAGCGCCACCATCCAGCAGAGCACGGGGGAGACAGTGCGCACTTACGCTCTTTGGAGAACAGCCGCTTCCTGCGCCCTCCGCCGCCCTCCGTTCCTCCCGCCGGGTCGTCAGTCTCCTCCTCAAACTACAAAGAAAGTGATTAGAAGTCAGAGGAAAACAATCACCACACGTGCAGAAAACCGACGGAAGAGACATGCTGAGACTTATGGTTCTACAGACAGACTGCAGCACATACAGAAACACAAGAAACCAACATTGTCACCCCTTTATTCCGCTCACCGGCTGATCTTCGTCCTCATCCGCCATCTTACCGCCTCCAAGAAACAACTTCCGGGAGCACCAATATGGCGCCGGTAAACAGGAAGTAGGCCTCTCCCACTGCACTCCACTCCCGACGGCACGTGATCTAACGTCATGTACACCACGTGACCGCGCGGCGCCTCAGTTTAAAATTAACTGTTGGGAGACGACGAGTCAGAGAAAGAGACAGAAACAGCGGCGGTGAGTGCGGGAGGGAGAGCGGGGCCGGGAGGGAGCGGGAGCTGCCCCCTGATAGTGAGGAGCCCGGAGGGAGCGGGACCGGGAGCTGCCCCCTGATAGTGAGGAGCCCGGAGGGAGCGGGACCGGGAGCTGCCCCCTGATAGTGAGGAGCCGGGAGGGAGCGGGGCCGGGAGCTGCCCCTGATAGTGAGGAGCCGGGAGGGAGCGGGGCCGGGAGCTGCCCCCTGATAGTGAGGAGCCGGGAGGGAGCGGGGCCGGGAGCTGCCCCTGATAGTGAGGAGCCGGGAGGGAGCGGGGCCGGGAGAGATCGGAGCGGGGCCAGGAGCTGCCCCTGATAGTGAGGAGCCCGGAGGGAGCGGGGCCGGGAGCTGCCCCTGATAGTGAGGAGCCGGGAGGGAGCGGGGCCGGGAGCTGCCCCCTGATAGTGAGGAGCCGGGAGGGAGCGGAGCCGGGAGCTGTCCCTGATAGTGAGGAGCCGGGAGGGAGCAAGGCCGGGAGCTGTCCCTGATAGTGAGGAGCCGGGAGGGAGCGGGGCCGGGAGCTGTCCCTGATAGTGAGGAGCCCGGAGGGAGCGGGGCTGGGAGCTGCCCCCTGATAGTGAGGAGCCGGGAGGGAGCGGGGCCGGGAGCTGTCCCTGATAGTGAGGAGCCCGGAGGGAGCGGGGCTGGGAGCTGCCCCCTGATAGTGAGGAGCCGGGAGCTGCCCCTGATAGTGAGGAGCCGGGAGGGAGCGGTGCCGGGAGCTGCCCCCTGATAGTGAGGAGCCGGGAGGGAGCGGGGCCGGGAGCTGTCCCTGATAGTGAGGAGCCGGGAGGGAGCGGGGCCGGGAGCTGCCCCCTGATAGTGAGGAGCCGGGAGGGAGCGGAGCCGGGAGCTGTCCCTGATAGTGAGGAGCCGGGAGGGAGCGGGGCCGGGAGCTGTCCCTGATAGTGAGGAGCCGGGAGGGAGCGGGGCTGGGAGCTGTCCCTGATAGTGAGGAGCCGGGAGGGAGCGGGGCCGGGAGCTGTCCCTGATAGTGAGGAGCCCGGAGGGAGCGGGGCTGGGAGCTGCCCCCTGATAGTGAGGAGCCGGGAGGGAGCGGGGCCGGGAGCTGTCCCTGATAGTGAGGAGCCCGGAGGGAGCGGGGCTGGGAGCTGCCCCCTGATAGTGAGGGGCCGGGAGCTGCCCCTGATAGTGAGGAGCCGGGAGGGAGCGGTGCCGGGAGCTGCCCCCTGATAGTGAGGAGCCGGGAGGGAGCGGGGCCGGGAGCTGTCCCTGATAGTGAGGAGCCCGGAGGGAGCGGGGCTGGGAGCTGCCCCCTGATAGTGAGGGGCCGGGAGCTGCCCCTGATAGTGAGGAGTCGGGAGGGAGAGGGGCCGGGAGCTGTCCCTGATAGTGAGGAGCCGGGAGGGAGCGGGGCTGGGAGCTGCCCCCTGATAGTGAGGAGCCGGGAGGGAGCTTCCCCCTGATAGTGAGGAGCCCGGAGCTGCCCCCTGATAGTGAGGAGCCCGGAGGGAGCGGGGCCGGGAGCTGCCCCCTGATAGTGAGGAGCCGGGAGGGAGCGGGGCCGGGAGCTGCCCCCTGATAGTGAGGGGCCCGGAGGGAGCGGGGTCGGGAGCTGCCCCCTGATGGTGAGGAGCCGGGAGGGAGCTTCCCCCTGATAGTGAGGAGCCGGGAGGGAGCGGGGCTGGGAGCTGCCCCCTGATAGCGAGGAGCCGGGAGGGAGTGGGGCTGGGAGCTGCCCCTGATAGCGAGGAGCCGGGAGGGAGCGGGGCCGGGAGCTGTCCCTGATAGCGAGGAGCCGGGAGGGAGCGGGGCCGGGAGCTGTCCCTGATAGTGAGGAGCGGGGCCGGGAGCTGTCCCTGATAGTGAGGAGCCGGGAGGGAGCGGGGCCGGGAGCTGTCCCTGATAGTGAGGAGCCGGGAGGGAGCGGGGCCGGGAGCTGTCCCTGATAGTGAGGAGCCGGGAGGGAGCGGGGCCGGGAGCTGTCCCTGATAGTGAGGAGCCCGGAGGGAGCGGGGCTGGGAGCTGCCCCCTGATAGTGAGGAGCCGGGAGGGAGCGGGGCTGGGAGCTGCCCCTGATAGTGAGGAGCCCGGAGGGAGCGGGGCTGGGAGCTGCCCCTGATAGTGAGGAGCCCGGAGGGAGCGGGGCTGGGAGCTGCCCCTGATAGTGAGGAGCCCGGAGGGAGCGGGGCTGGGAGCTGCCCCTGATAGTGAGGAGCCGGGAGGGAGCGGTGCCGGGAGCTGCCCCCTGATAGTGAGGAGTCGGGAGGGAGCGGGGCCGGGAGCTGTCCCTGATAGTGAGGAGCCCGGAGGGAGCGGGGCCGGGAGCTGCCCCCTGATAGTGAGGAGCCGGGAGGGAGCGGGGCTGGGAGCTGCCCCCTGATAGTGAGGAGCCGGGAGGGAGCGGGGCTGGGAGCTGCCCCCTGATAGTGAGGAGCCGGGAGGGAGCGGGGCCGAGAGCTGCCCCTGATAGTGAGGAGCCGGGAGGGAGCGGTGCCGGGAGCTGCCCCCTGATAGTGAGGAGTCGGGAGGGAGCGGGGCCGGGAGCTGTCCCTGATAGTGAGGAGCCCGGAGGGAGCGGGGCTGGGAGCTGCCCCCTGATAGTGAGGAGCCGGGAGGGAGCGGGGCCGGGAGCTGCCCCCTGATAGTGAGGAGCCGGGAGGGAGCGGGGCTGGGAGCTGCCCCCTGATAGTGAGGAGCTGGGAGCTGCCCCTGATAGCGAGGAGCCGGGAGGGAGCGGGGCCGGGAGCTGTCCCTGATAGTGAGGAGCCGGGAGGGAGCGGGGCCGGGAGCTGCCCCCTAATAGTGAGGAGCCGGGAGGGAGCGGGGCTGGGAGCTGCCCCTGATAGCGAGGAGCGGGGCCGGGAGCTGTCCCTGATAGTGAGGAGCCGGGAGGGAGCGGGGCCGGGAGCTGCCCCCTGATAGTGAGGAGCCGGGAGGGAGCGGGGCCGGGAGCTGTCCCTGATAGTGAGGAGCCGGGAGGGAGCGGGGCCGGGAGCTGCCCCCTGATAGTGATGAGCCTAGGAGGGAGCGGGGCTGGGAGCTGCCCCCTGATAGTGAGGAGCCGGGAGGGAGCGGGGCCGGGAGCTGTCCCTGATAGTGAGGAGCCGGGAGGGAGCGGGGCCGGGAGCTGCCCCCTGATAGTGAGGAGCCGGGAGGGAGCGGGGCCGGGAGCTGTCCCTGATAGTGAGGAGCCGGGAGGGAGCGGGGCCGGGAGCTGCCCCTGATAGTGAGGAGCCGGGAGGGAGCGGGGCCGGGAGCTGCCCCTGATAGTGAGGAGCCCGGAGGGAGCGGGGCCGGGAGCTGCCCCCTGATAGTGAGGAGCCGGGAGGGAGCGGGGCCGGGAGCTGCCCCCTGATAGTGAGGAGCGGGGCTGGGAGCTGCCCCTGATAGCGAGGAGCGGGGCCGGGAGCTGCCCCCTGATAGTGAGGAGCCCGGAGGGAGCGGGGCCGGGAGCTGCCCCCTGATAGTGAGGAGCCCGGAGGGAGCGGGGCCGGGAGCTGCCCCCTGATAGTGAGGAGCCCGGAGGGAGCGGGGCCGGGAGCTGCCCCCTGATAGTGAGGAGCCGGGAGCTGCCCCTCATAGTGAGGAGCCGGGAGGGAGCGGGGCCGAGAGCTGCCCCCTGATAGTGAGGAGCCGGGAGGGAGCGGGGCCGAGAGCTGCCCCCTGATAGTGAGGAGCCGGGAGGGAGCGGGGCCGAGAGCTGCCCCCTGATAGTGAGGAGCCGGGAGGGAGCGGGGCCGGGAGCTGCCCCTGATAGTGAGGAGCCCGGAGGGAGCGGGGCCGGGAGCTGCCCCCTGATAGTGAGGAGCCCAGGAGAGAGTGGGGTCGGGAGCTGCCCCCTGGTAGTGAGGAGCCTGGAGGGAGCGGGGCCGGGAGCTGCCCCTGATAGTGAGGAGCCCGGAGGGAGCGGGGTCGGGAGCTGCCCCCTGATAGTGAGGGAGCGGGGCTGGGAGCTGCCCCCTGATAGTGAGGAGCCCGGAGGGAGCGGGGCTGGGAGCTGCCCCCTGGTAGTGAGGAGCCCAGGAGGGAGCGGGGCCGGGAGCTGCCCCTGATAGTGAGGAGCCCGGAGGGAGCGGGGCCGGGAGCTGCCCCCTGATAGTGCGGGGCCGGGAGCTGCCCCCTGATAGTGAGGAGCCCGGAGGGAGCGGGGCCGGGAGCTGCCCCCTGATAGTGAGGAGCCCGGAGGGAGCGGGGCCGGGAGCTGCCCCCTGATAGTGAGGGATCGGGGCTGGGAGTTGCCCCCTGATAGTGAGGAGCCCAGGAGGGAGCGGGGCCGGGAGCTGCCCCCTGGTGGTGAGGAGCCCGGAGGGAGCGGGGCCGGGAGCTGTCCTCTTATAGTGAGGAGCCGGGAGCTGCCCCCTGATAGTGCGGGGTCGGGAGCTGCCTCTTTAGTCTTGGCCTCTCCCCCTCCTCCAGTTTTCGGATCGTTGATGTTCTCTCTCCTTTCTGCAGGAACCATGCGGAAGAGCTCGGTCACTAGCAGGCAGTCCCTGCAGCCTCTGCGGGTCCAGGACACCAACCGCACGGGTCTCACCACGCCCCAGACGTAAGTGCTGCGGCAGAACTGTTTGGTCCTGGTCAGAGATGTATTTGCAAAATCTAAAGGCGTCTCACAGTTATCATAGTGAACATCAAGGGTCGCACTCTCGTAACCTCTACATGACCCCTATGCAGTGGGGACCCCCTGCTGTGACAAGTATTCAAAGTTGTTTTTGTGATGGATTGCACATCAGGCATGGCTGACAGAGGCGTTTGTGAGATGACGGACTTATTGCCTTGGGGGGCGCCCTATCACCCTTGGCCTCACTGTGACCAGAAATACAAGCAGACTGCCTGAGATAAAGCTCCAGTATTAATATTGGAATTTTATGATCTGTATAGACATTGTCTTACAACATTGGGCACTTGTGGCAGCACCTCCAAAGCAATATCTATCAGATGGATGATGCTATCCATGCCAGGTTTCCTCTCTATTAATAGATAAAATCATAATATGAAACATCACTGACTATCCCTGTTATGAGTCACCGAAGGGGGAGGTTTGTGGTTGTGACCAAAGACTAACTCTGATCAGTGCCTGTCCTGGGGCACGGTGCTGCAGTTCACTACTGTTACCCCTCTCCTCAAAGGAAGCGCTCCCCTCTATAACAGACACAACCAACCCTGCGACATCAGGTTTAGTACATTTCTCCCCTTTGTGATTGTATAGATCATATTCTTTGTTACCATATCGTTTCTTTTATTATTTATATACACTGCCCACTCTTCTGGATTAAATACAGTGACTTGCAAGAGTTTCCCCCCCCGACCTCCCCAGACTTTTTACCTATTTTGTTACACTACAGACTGTTAATAAATATCTTTGTCATCAAGTTTGTGTGTGATTTGTCAGCACTAAGTAGTCTTAAGTTGGTGAAGTGAGAAAAATAGAAGGCATAAATTAAATTTATGGGATAAAACCACTTATAAATTGCATGTGTGTTTGTGTTCACCCATTTTGCGATGAATCCCCTAAAAACTTAATGTGCAAGCAATTCCCTACATAAGTCCCATGCCTGGTGACCAAACCTCCATCTGTGTGCAATCTAAGTGTTACACGTCTGTCTGTATATACCGTATCTTTTCTGAAAGGCCACAGAGGCTGCAACACCACTAACAAGAGGCACCACGAACCAAACACCACCATGAAGACCAGGGAGACCTCCAAACTCCACCAGGGAGACCTCCAAACTCCACCAGGGAGACCTCCAAACTCCACCAGGGAGACCTCCAAACACCACCATGAAGACCAGGGAGACCTCCAAACTCCACCAGGGAGACCTCCAAACTCCACCAGGGAGACCTCCAAACTCCACCAGGGAGACCTCCAAACTCCACCAGGGAGACCTCCAAACTCCACCAGGGAGACCTCCAAACTCCACCAGGGAGACCTCCACAACTTCGTCCCTGATTTGTTTGGAGGGTTGGTTTATAAACAATCTCCCAATCTCTGATGATCCCCCCCCCCTCCCCAGAGAACCATCAAATCCATTATTGTCAAATGGAAAGAACGTGGTACAACAAACCTACCAAGAGAGGGCGCCCACCAAAACTCTCAGGCCGGGCAAGGGGGGCATTAATCATAGCACAAAGACCAAAGGTGATCCTGAAGGAGCTGCAGAGACTGGAACATCTGTCCCTACGACCACAATGATCACATAGAGGTGGCCTTTATGGCAGAGTGGGCAAATTAAAGCCTTAACCTGTACACGGCTTGTAAGGCTCGTTTTGAGTTTGCTGAAAGACGTGGTAGATTCCTAATTGTCGGGAGGAAGGTGCTGTGGTCAGATGAGAGCAAACTTGGTGTTTAACTTGGTGGCCAAAAATTCATCTATACTTTCAGTTACTCCTCCATTTTGGCATATGCTTTCTCCTGTGCTTCACCTCTCTACACGCCTTCAGCACTCTGCACTATTACACCAATGGTACATGTCCGACTCTGGCCTATTTACTCTTTATATACCTTGTGTACTTTTGCTACTGGCCCTATTGTCTGGCAAGAGTTGTTCACTTGGACACACATATATAGTTATATTATATTAGCTGCTAACTTCACATTTTTCACCTCTACCTTGGTGTAACGCTCTGCGTGCAGTTTTGTTGTATATACCTCCATGGTTTATTGCTGATTGTACGTGTAGTCGCTCCTGTTCGTTGTGCCACCATTTCACCGATTGTTTTCCTGACTCCCGATGACCTGTATTTGGTTTCTTCCCTGTTGGTATTATTGTACTTTTCTGAATGTTCTGCCATTCCATCGTGTGCACATATATATCATTACTATCACTTATTCTATTGATATATATGTATTGCCTTGGTTCAGCATTTTCTGACCCACAGTAAAACATGCTGGCAGAATCGTGCTGTGGGGATGATTGTCGGCAGCAGGGACAGGGAAGATGGATGGCGCGAAATACAGGGATATTCTTGAGCAAAACCTGTCTGTCAGTGATGAGACTGGGACGGAGATTCACCTTCCAACAAGACAATGACCCCCAGCATACTGCTAGAGCAACACTCGAGGGGAGTAAGGGGAAACATGGAGATGTTCTGGAGAATCTGTGGTCAGACGTGAAGATCGCTGCTCACCAGAGGAAACCTCTAACCTGAAGGAGCCGGAGCAGTTTGGCCTTGAGGAAGGGGAAAAATCGAGTGGAAACCTCATAGAGACTCATCCAAAGCGACTGCAGCTGTAACTGTTGCAAAAGGAGGCTCTACAAAGTACTGACTTTATGGGGGTGACGTTACGCACACTGAAGTTTTCAGTTACTTTGTCATTTCATCTTAGCTTCACTATAAAAAAAAAAAAAAGAACCAAATGTTCAGTTGTCGGCATCTTCTCTATATGAATTGATGCAAACTGTAAAAAAATGGTGTAATTATCCTGACAATTCGAGGCAGTGGTGGAGACGTGTTCTGACAAGCCTGATCCCCTCTACTGCTCAGGATGTTTTTCATCTTTATTTTGCTGATTTTGTCTTTCACTTGTAGGAAGGAGCGACTGGGAAAATTGAGTATGAGCAAACCGCTCTCCGGAGCCTCCGACCGCAAGACCAGCTTCTTTGGGAGAAGGTAAAAAGTCATTATAGTGCAACTGAGCTCCGCCGGCCATTGGAGTGAGGTCCTCCTGCAGGCCGTTGGGGGTGAGGTCCTCCTGCAGGCCGTTGGGGGTGAGGTCCTCCTGCAGGCCGTTGGGGGTGAGGTCCTCCTGCAGGCCGTTGGGGGTGAGGTCCTCCTGCAGGCCGTTGGGGGTGTGGTCCCTCGTCGAGCCATTGGGGGTGTGGTCCCCCGTCGGGCCATTGGGGGTGAGGTCCCCATGTTTTCAGTGACGTGTGGTAACGATGTGTACCGTACATTTTTCCTCTAGGAGCAGTAATAACAGGAACAGTCAGTATGGGGTTTTTGGTGCCCCTGAGAAGATTAAGGACCCCCGACCTCTACACGATAAGGCCTTCATCCAGCAGTGCATCCGACAGCTGTGCGAGGCGAGTGTCTTAGGCCTGAGCTATATCACATCAGATCACACTGCCGGACATGTGGGGGGTCTGACCTAAAAAGCCGCCCCTATGCGATTCTGTGTATAATGGGTCCCCCCCCAATCAGGTGACGCACACACAATTATCACTGGCTCAGAAGGGGAAGGTTGGGCTTTTTTCTTGCCCTTTGAGCCTCTGTAAAATGTAATAAATGTAAAGGGGCCCAACCTGACAGTGTCCTCCTGTGTTCCATTATGCATCTACATGTGAAGCAGTCGGGACAAAGGCAAAACCAAATCCTTTTATTCCCTTTAGAGAGTTCATTGGCAGCACGGTATGCGACATTTTATTTATATTACTCACTTATATAGCGCCATTCCACAGCCCTTTACTTACATTATTGGCTCTGTCCCCATTGGGGCTCACATTCTGCGGTAGAGTTTGACATTTATTGATGGACTGGAGGCAGCAGAGGGAGGGCGACGGAGCCGTCTATAGTCAGGCTGTGGAACGGAGGGGATCGGCCGTGCAGTGCTGAGTGCTCCGCTCCCTGCCTGACACATGGCGGTGTACATAATGCACGGTCGTGGGCTGTACAGCGGATCACAGCGTGTAGTGGCATCGTCCTGTCACACTCCCAAAGGAAAACCTTCTTGTATCTCCCTGGTGTATCCTGAACCCCCAGAGGTATTGTATTGTTTTGCGTTTGTTTTTCGCTCCCCTTATTTCCAGAGCCATAACTTTTTTTTATATTATTTTTCCGTCAATATGACCATGTGAGGGCTTATTTTTTGCAGGACGAGATGTACTCTTGAATGACATCATTGGTTTTACCATGTCGTGTGCTAAAAAAAAAATTCCAAGTGCGGTGAAATTGCCAAAAAAGTGCAATCCCACAATTGTTTGGTTCTCTTTTTATCTGTGTGGTTGAAAAGAAAAAAAAAATTAAAAATTCCAAACTTTGCTTAAAAAAAACCAAAAAAAACCCGCAATTTTCCATTACCCGTAAGCGTCTCCATTTTTCGTAATGTGAGGGCTTATTTTTTGCGTGCCGAGCTGACCTTTTTAATGATACAATTTTGGTGCAGATACGTTCTTTTGAGCGCAGGTTATTGCATTTTAATGCAATGTCGCGACGCCCCCAAAAAAACTTATTCTGGCGTTTTTAACTTTTTTCTTGCTGCGCCGCTTTAGTAATCAGGTTTATCCTTTTTTTTTTTTTTTTTTTTTATCATTTTATTTTGAAAAAGGCAGAAAAAGAAGTGATTAGCACTCTATATATTTTTTTATTTCATATTTTTAAAAACATTTTTTTTATTTTACTTTTGGCATGCTTCATGGGAGGCTAGAAGCTGCCATAACTTGATTGGATCAGTTCGCCTGTATGTAGCTGAATTACTCACTTGCTATGAGCACCGACCACTGGGTGGCGCTCACAGCAAGACGGCACTGACAACCATAGAGGTTTCCAGCATTTGAAAGCGGCATTTAACTGCTTAATAGCCGTGGGTGGATTGCGATTTATCAGATTTATGGCCTGTAGAGAAGCGATCGCCTTAATCCTCAGCTGCAGAAGAATGAGGTGACAGATTTATGGCCCTTGTCTGCCTGTGTGACAGAACTGGCTCGGAAGCTACTTTAAGCTTTTGTCTTCCACTTGCAAAGTATGAATATTGGATTTTATAACCAGTATAGACATTGTGGAGAACATAATGCTTTGTCTTGCATCTCTGGGTGGTTACAACACCTTTTAAACTAATGTCGTCAGATGGATGATGCTATCCATGGATAGATAAAATTGTGATGAGAAACATGGCAGTAATATCTCCCACCTAGGACCTCCAGGGGTGGAGAGATCCTGGAAGTTATAAATCTCATAATTTTCTAAGGATCAGCCACATCCCTGACCAGCTCTGTTATTAGTCACTGGAGGGGAGGTATGTGGTTCTGACTTGTGGGTTGTTTTTTTTATATATATATATATATAACACTGCGTACCTTGCTGGATTAAATAGATACATTTATTAGCTCTGTTCCTCTTGCTCTGTAAACCGCACCCTGAAGCCATACGCTGCCTGTAACGGGCATCCGGTCGCGGTATAAACAACTATAGATTCTTTTGTTAGTGTGTGTGTGTGTGTGTCATTTATTTTTTATATTCCATGTGTTGGAATTGGAGGTGTATATACCATACGCTCACTGTGACTTCCCCAATAACCGGCCTAGTAGTGGAAGCAGCCGCCTCCATCATTCGTCAGGCAATGGCATGAATGTCCTGAGGCTATGTGCCCACATTGTGGATTCGTGTGTGGATTTATCCGTACTGTTTTTGCAAAATCCGCAGGTAAAATGCAGTGCATTTTACCTGCGTGTTTTGTGTGGATTCCACCTGCGGATTCCTATTATGGAGCAGGAGTAAAACGCTGCGGAATCCGCATAAAGAATTGACATGCTGCAGAAAATACAACACAGCGTTTCCGCGCGGTATTTTCCGCACCATGTGCACAGCGGATTTTGTTTTCCATAGGTTTACATGGTGCTGTACACCGCATGGAAAATCGTCAAATCCGCACCATGTGCACATAGCCTGACGGTCGGAGGCGGCAGTGGGATCTGTGTGATTTCCCCTGTTGGGGGTGTCCCGCCGGGCGCTCTGTGGGGGTCTCATCCGTCTCCTTTCTTGTTGTGTTTTGCAGTTTCTCAATGAGAACAGCTACTCGCAGACCCTCACGGTGAAGTCCTTACAAGGCCCCTCCACCAAGGATTTCCTCAAAATCTTTGCTTTCATCTACAGCTTCATCTGCCCAAACTACGAACTCCCTGATTCCAAGTTTGAGGAGGAAATTCCTAAAGTGTTCAAAGAGCTGGGGTGAGTGCGGCCCCCGATCACATCCTATTAAAGGGCCAGTGACCTGAAATAAACCAGCGGACATACGGTGTAATGTCTGGGAGTTATCAGTACTGGAGCTTTATAAGAGGGGCTGATATCCGTCACATATGGATATATATATATATATAATTTTATTATATAAATTTTCTCTCTGCCCTCTGACGGGATCGTCCACTCATAGATTGTATCCAGAGAGCAGAGAATCTCGTCTCTTTTCTTTCTTGTTCTTGTGTCACTAATGTATTGTTTCCTATCATCAGGCTGTATGCATTGTATCTAACGTGCAGGATCCTATCTGATATTGTACAGGGGTCCGCAGCCACCCATGTTCTCAGGCAGTGCTGGTGTGGATGTTAGGGGGGCAATCCCCCTACAACACTGTGCTGCCTCTATAAAATGTATGTTGGGGGTGACCGACTCCCCTTAATTGTCTTAATGAAATCTGTTTTTCTCTCGCAGATATCCCTTTGCATTGTCCAAAAGCTCCATGTACACCGTTGGTGCCCCCCACACGTGGCCGCAGATCGTGGCAGCTCTGGTCTGGCTGTTGGACTGTATTAAGGTGCAGACTTTTCTGTAATAATCAGTTCATGTGACCAGGCGGAAGTGTGTGTGTGTGTGTGTGTGTGAAGGAAGAGCTGCAGTGTAAAGCATAGGGCAGAGCCACAGCCTGAGAGCACAGGAGACCCTGCACTGGGTCATGTCTCTCCCCTATGGTGCAGGCAGTGACCGGTCGTGTGCCCCACGGTGAAGAGACAATAACTAAATCTCTGCTTTAATGCAAATCTTACGATTACTGACCTCTCCTCTGTCTTCACCTCCCAGCTGTCCACTGTGCTGACGAAAGACGACCACGTGTTCGAGGAGCCACAGATGTCAGAACCAAGTGATGAAGGAATCGACTTCAACCAGGTACAGAAACATCAGCGCAATACAACCTAGAACAAACAGATGATCCGCTGTGTAGTGTTCTACAGGTTACATCCTGTATTATACCCCAGAGCTGCACTCACTATTCTGCTGGTGCAGTCACTGTGTACATACATTACATTACTGATCCTGAGTTACGTCCTGTATTATACTCCAGAGCTGCACTCACTATTCTGCTGGTGCAGTCACTGTGTACATACATTACATTACTGATCCTGAGTTACATCCTGTATTATACTCCAGAGCTGCACTCACTATTCTGCTGGTGCAGTCACTGTGTACATACATTACATTACTGATCCTGAGTTACATCCTGTATTATACCCAGAGCTGCACTCACTATTCTGCTGGTGCAGTCACTGTGTACATACATTACATTACTGATCCTGAGTTACCTCCTGTATTATACCCCAGAGCTGCACTCACTATTCTGCTGCTGCAGTCACTGTGTACATACATTACACTACTGATCCTGAGTTACATCCTGTATTATACCCCAGAGCTGCACTCACTATTCTGCTGGTGCAGTCACTGTGTACATACATTACATTACTGATCCTGAGTTACATCCTGTATTATACCCCAGAGCTGCACTCACTATTCTGCTGGTGCAGTCACTGTGTACATACATTACATTACTGATCCTGAGTTACGTCCTGTATTATATTCCAGAGCTGCACTCACTATTCTGCTGGTGTAGTCACTATGTACATACATTACATTACTGATCCTGAGCTACATCCTGTATTATACTCCAGAGCTGCACTCACTATTCTGCTGGTGCAGTCACTGTGTACATACATTACATTACTGATCCTGAGTTACGTCCTGTATTATACTCCAGAGCTGCACTCACTATTCTGCTGGTGCAGTCACTGTGTACATACATTACATTACTGATCCTGAGTTACGTCCTGTATTATACTCCAGAGCTGCACTCACTATTCTGCTGGTGTAGTCACTATGTACATACATTACATTACTGATCCTGAGTTACATCCTGTATTATACTCCAGAGCTGCACTAACTATTCTGCTGGTGCAGTCACTGTGTACATACATTACATTACTGATCCTGAGTTACATCCTGTATTATACTCCAGAGCTGCACTCACTATTCTGCTGGTGCAGTCACTGTGTACATACATTACATTACTGATCCTGAGTTACCTCCTGTATTATACTCCAGAGCTGCACTCACTATTCTGCTGGTGCAGTCACTGTGTACATACATTACATTACTGATCCTGAGTTACATCCTGTATTATACCCCAGAGCTGCACTCACTATTCTGCTGGTGCAGTCACTGTGTACATACATTACCGATCCTGAGTTACCTCCTGTATTATTCCCCAGAGCTGCACTCACTATTCTGCTGGTGCAGTCACTGTGTACATACATCACATTGCCTGTCCTGTATTATGCTCCGGAGCTGCGCTCAGTGTTCTTCTGCAGTGACTTGTGCACTGATCTGTCTCTCCTGCTGCAGCTCTTCTTGGATTACACGGCGCGGTGCTACGAGCAGTTCATGGATGGCCGGGACACGTTTGAGGAGATAGACTCGGAGGTTTATTCCCGGCTCAGTAAGTTCCATTGTTCTCTGAATTTCATCCCAGCCCCGTTTTCAGGATCTCCGCTTGCTGTCGGTCAGTATTGGCCGTCTTGTTTACACGGAGCCACTGGGAATCTTTTCCTAATTTCCAGCTTCACAGCTGAGGGTTTGTTGCAGTTGTATCCAGTGCAGACAATCCTCTGAGCCGATGAATGTGACATATTTTCCCTGCGCTGATACACTGTAACAGAAGACAGGTGTGACAGCAGACAGAGGTCTCGGGCTTTGGAGATTGCCCTCACTGGTTCTTCTCCTGGCAGAGGACATGTACGCCGTGGAGGAGTCTCAGGTGGAGTCTCAGCAGGCCGAGATCCGGAGACTGATGGAGGAGATCGAGCGCCTGGAGAAGGACAAGGAGCGGGAGCCGGTGAGTGTCGGCCTCCTGGGGTGACGACCAGTATGGCGGCCGCAGGTACAGAAGGATTAGGAAAACATGGCCATCTTTTTCTAGAATAGCGCCACCCCTGCCTCCAGGTTGTGTTTGGTACTGCAGCTAAGCACCATTAGTTTCAGTGACGCTGTAATACCAGACACAACCTGCATACAGGGGTGGCGCTGCTCCTGGGAGATTTCGGCCATGTTTTTCTGATTCAGGTGGGATGCTGGGTACCTGAGTCTGTGTTTTTGGGCTCCCAGGACCGCTTGGCCTCCATGAGGAAGCTGAAGGTTTCCCTCCAAGCCGACATCCAGAAATACCAGAACTACCTGACGGAGATGGAGTCTCACTCCTCCTTACTGGAAAAGCGAGTCCACAGCCTGAGCGAGGAGCTGGAGGCCGCAGGTGAGGCCAAGGAAACGGAGCTGCCATACGGGGGTCCTCTGCCCTGGGGGGGGTGAGTCTTGTTAACCTCCTGCACCTCATCTTTTTCTGCAGAGATGGAAAGTGAGGCCATAAGACAGGAGAACCTGCGGCTGAAGAACGTCCTGGAGCACCAGAAGTACTCGGTGGCCGACATCGAGAGGATCAAGTACGAAGAGAACGAGCTGCAGGAGACCATCAGCAAGCTGAGCAAAGAGCTGGACGAGGACAAGCAGCATCTGTGGAGCGAGGAGCTGAAGTACGCCAAGATCAAGGAGTCGGTAATGAGGACATGATGATGGTGGTGTGTGTAGATGGGGGGGGGGGGGGGGGGGGCCGAGCTGGCGTGTCTATGGAGATGCCCATCTATCCCCCGGAGAATCCAGCTGGGATTCTTAGCCATATACCGCCATACTGTCTGCGATACTGTGAACGGGTTAAAGAAGCCGTCTGGCCTTAGGCTACAAGTCTGCAGTTATTCTATGTGACTGCAGACTTGTGAATCCTGACATGACGCACAGTGTGAGGATTCCCCCGGAGCGGCCGGCACCTGACCGTGAGTATGTGATGTGCATACATGCGGTCACATGCCGACTAGACATGCGCTTGCATTGGCCGAGGCTGGAAAGTCTAGTCTGACTGTGGTCAGCAGCGTGTATATCGTATCCTCTCTCCCTCCCACTCCAAAAAAATAAAAATCCCAGAATTGTCCCTGTTCAGACACCACATCATCGCTGAAAAATGTAATTAATAAAAAAGTAAGCTCTGCACACGGGGAACACATCCTCACCCGGCCACATCTTGCCAAACTTTAAAAAAAAGTTATGGGTGTTTGAAAAGAGCGACACACAATTTAAAAAAAAAAAAAAAAACTTTTTTTTTTCTAATGCAAACTTTATTTTTTTTTTGTTTGTTTTTTACTGCTAAATCTGAAAATAAAAAACTAATAGTAATGAGGAATCGTGTTACACAGAGCGCCGCAAGATGAGCCCGAAAATCTGATGCATTTCCATATCCACAGACAGTGCTGGGGGGCTGTCATGTGGCGCTCCTGGGGGTTTGTCTGCAGCTCCACTGCCTCTAAGGCTGCGTGTCCATGGTCCAGATTGTCGGCGCTTTGGACGGAGCGGGAAAACCCGCACCGCCCCCTTCTATACGCGCGGTAATTCCGGATGTGTTTATTGCACACATCCGGATTCTCCGCACCCCATACATAGGACCCTGTTATTTACCTTGTGTCGACGGAGCGTCACCGCAAGGTAAACAGACATGCTGTGTTCTAAAGATGCTCCGCATGTCCGTAAACACAGGGCTGCCGGGTGCGTGTTACCACGTATACTGGAGACGGGATTTCATAAAATCCCCTCCACTATGCGGTAACATCTGGACACTGATAAACTGGATGTAATCCGGCCCGTGGACACGCACCCTAACACACCCTTTCAGCAGACACTCATTCGTTATAGGAGGAAGCGCTGCTCCGGAGCACAAACTGCTGCTCTGTCAGGAGAGATACTGTAACTGCTCATTAAAAACGTCACTTACTGAACCAGTGACTGCAGAGCAGATGAAGCGTTGGTGCAGCCGGCGTCCAGTTCAGCGTGTGACCCTCCGTCTGTCTTGTAGGTGGAGACGCAGGTGGCCGAGTTCCACAAAGTAGCGCGGAAACTGCGGCTGATTCCGTCCTCGGCAGAAAACGCCAACGGCCACGACTTCCAGATCGAGTGCAACCTGGACGGAGAGCAGCACGGCCTGAACGTGTGCAGGAACAAGATCAGCGTGAGTCGCCTGCAGCCCCCGCTGCAATATCGGAGGCGGTGTGTCCGGGGGATGCGGCTCTGAATACGGGGAGGAGCGGTCACTTATGTTTCTTCTCTGTTCCTCCTCGCACAGCTCCCCCTGCTGGAGTTGCTAACAAAGACCGAAGAGCAGGTCACCAGCGCCACCAACAAGAACATGGAAGCGGAGGAGATGCTGGAGCAGGTGAGCCGCACTCCCCCCACGCCTGGATGTCACGTCTACATCCCATGTTTGTGTCCCTAAACTTTACTAAGGAGACCCT
Source organism: Ranitomeya variabilis (assembly GCF_051348905.1). Classification (NCBI taxonomy): domain Eukaryota; kingdom Metazoa; phylum Chordata; class Amphibia; order Anura; family Dendrobatidae; genus Ranitomeya; species Ranitomeya variabilis. Next base: position 12,093,504 of record NC_135234.1, on the reverse strand, counting down.
CAGTGATGTAGAGTTATTTCTGCCGCCATTATTGGTGTTGGCAGCTGTGCGGGGGGCGGTCACCCCCTCTGTACCCCACAGATTGTGCTCCTCTCTACAGGACGTGTAGCGGGGGGCCTTCACCTCTGCTGTACCCCACAGATTGTGCTCCCATCTGCAGGACGTGTAGCGGGGGGCCTTCACCTCTGCTGTACCCCACAGATTGTGCTCCCATCTGCAGGACGTGTAGCGGGGGGCGGTCACCTCCGCTGTACCCCACAGATTGTGCTCCTCTCTACAGGATGTGTAGCGGGGGGCCTTCACCTCTGCTGTACCCCACAGATTGTGCTCCCATCTGCAGGACGTGTAGCGGGGGGCATTCACCTCCTCTGTGCTCCTCTCTACAGGACGTGTAGCGGGGGGGCATTCACCTCTGCTGTACCCCACAGATTGTGCTCCCATCTGCAGGACGTGTAGCGGGGGGCCTTCACCCCCTCTGTGCTCCTCTCTACAGGACGTGTAGCAGGGGGCATTCACCTCTGCTGTACCCCACAGATTGTGCTCCCATCTGCAGGACGTGTAGCGGGGGGCGGTCACCTCCGCTGTACCCCACAGATTGTGCTCCTCTCTGCAGGACGTGTGTAGTGGGGGCCTTCACCTCCGCTGTACCTCACAGATTGTGCTCCCATCTGCAGGACGTGTAGCGGGGGGCCTTCACCCCCTCTGTGCTCCTCTCTACAGGACGTGTAGCGGGGGGCATTCACCTCTGCTGTACCCCACAGATTGTACTCGTCTGCATGGAGGAAGGATTTCATGTTTTTTATCGTTTGTTTTTCCTTGTAGTTGAATTCATTGATTGGAGAGAAGAGAAATGATGTAAAGATCCTGAAAGAAGAAGCGCAGAAGTTGGATGAGCTGTTAGCGAAGAAAGCGGAGGTGAGGGGCGGGTGGGCAGAATGGAGGGGCAGTGGCGGTGTCATAGCGGCTGACGGGAGGATTCAGCACCTTTCCTTCATATATGTGATCCCTACTCTCCTCTCAGGAAGCGGACGAGGAGGAGAAGAGGTGGACGGAGGAGATCAAGTCTCTGGAGAAACATCGCCACCTGCTGGAGTCCGGGGTGAACAAGAGTCTGGAGGAGGCCATGAAGGATCTGGAGAAGGCTCAGCAGGAGTGAGTGATGGGCGGATGATCAGTGCTCATGTATTCATATGCCGCAGTGTTGGGTGATCTCCCGGTGTCTGCGGAGCCCAGAGACCGAGGTTATAGGGCAGAATATAGCACCCTCTCCTGGCTGCCGCCGTCCATGTAATGTCAGTGACGCCGTGTCCCCGTCCGCAGGCTGCAGCTGGTGGAGCATCAGACGGAAGAGCAGATGAGGCACATGGAGGGCAAGCTGGTGCGGGTGGTGAACGCCGTGGCCTCTCACATGGGTGCCATCGAGGTGAGGAAATCGTGGGCACAAGAAGGTCGCCCATCGTATAGATGGATAATAACTTGTTTTCACCAGACAACCCCTTTAACGTGCACACGCTGCACTGATCCCGCTGACATTATTTAAAGGGGTTGTCCCATAAACAACATAAATCCCCAGAATGAAAGATTAGTGTTTGATCAGTGAGGGTCTAATTGCTGGGAACTCTACTGATCACAAGAATGGGGGTCCCAAACCCCCCGTGTGAGTAAAGCAGCACTGAGCATGTGCGACCACTGCTCCACCCACTGGATTGAGAGAGGTGGTCGCACATGCTCAGTAACGCTGCACTCAAACCTGTGGATTTAGGACCCCGATTCTCAAGATCCAGGTGGGTGTCAGCAGTCAGACCCCAACAGTCATACATTTAGTTGATTGGAGATAACCCCTGCTTTGTAGGATTAGGAGGCCTCCCCTCACTGTGCAGGATAATGGCCGCTTCTCAATATGGCGGTGGTTCAGGACAATCCCTTTAAAGCTATGTGCACACGTTCAGGATTTCTTGCGGAAATTTCCTGAGAAAAACCTGAAATTTTCTGCAAGAAATCTGCATGTGTTTTTCCAGGACGTCATCCTGACAGCACTATGGAGGACGTCCTCCTCCCCCTTGCTGGGACAGGAAACACACGAGAGTTCAAAAGGTCCGGTCCCACCCCCATTCCTCAGTGTTTTTTCCTGTCCCTGCAAGGGACACATGAGAGAAGCTGCGCAGCTTACCGGAGCTCAGGGGGATCGTGCGGCTTGCCAGATCCTTCCCCCTGTCAAGAGGCTCAGGGCAGAAACCCTCCAGAGGGGGGTCCCTCTGCTCCAAAGACCAGCGGCGCTCCTCCCGGTGGGGGGGCTCTCGGCTGCGGACGCGGTCCCCGAGGTCGGCAGCCTCCATGCGGCGTGGACGCCGGGCTCTGACTCTTCCGGCGGAAGGTCCGGGGACCGCGTCACTTCCGGTTTGCGCCATTCGTTGCCGGCACTTCCGGTAACGCTGGAGATACAGGGGAGGCGTGCGCTCCAGCGAGAACTCAGGAATTACAGCGCTCAGGCAGACGCTGACAGCCGCAAGGAGCACCGATACTCCAGAGCTATGGAAAGCATGCCACCTGAGGATGGGGTAAGTGCGCAGAGCGCAAACTCCCCCTGCACCCTGGTAGTAAGAGCCACCCTGTTACTTCCCTATCTTATATTGTTTAAGGATAAGGGAACTCCAGTGGTCCCCCCTGGTCAAGTTAAGAAATCTGGGAAGTCCAGTAGATGTCCGGTATGCAGTGCAAAGCTCCCGGACACTCATGGCAAGACCTTATGTGCAGATTGCACATCTAAGGTTATGAGAGATGAGCAGCCCTCTCTATTGTCTGAGATGAGGTCCTTAATAAGAGAAGAGGTCCAAGCTTCTCTGGCCAACATGGTGGAAAAGTCCAGCCCTATGCCCAGCCGAAAGAGGGCCAGACGGGAGCCGGATTATAGTTCTGACGACAGGTCTGAATCTGATGATCTTGTCTCTGAGGAAGAGGGCAAGCTTCCATCTGGAAGCCAGGACCATCGAAGGAAGTACCTTTTCCAGGCGGAGGACACGAATGAGCTGGTGCAGGCGGTTCGATGCACCATGCAAGTAGAGGAGACATCTAAGCCGCAATCCAGGCAAGACCTGATGTTTGGGGGACTTATGTCACGTCGGCAGACCGTCTTCCCAGTTAGCGAACATATCAAGGCTATGGTGCTTGAAGAGTGGTAGGAGGCAGAACGTCGGCTGACTCTGTCTAAAGACTTTAAGGCGCGCCTACCCTTTGAGCTGGATGATGTAAAACTATGGGACGAGATACCCAAGGTGGATGTCCCGGTGGCGAAGGTCACAAAAAAGACAGCTATTCCATTCGAGGACTCTTCTATCCACTCTAGCCGATGGATAGAAAAGCGGACATATTGCTAAAGAGAGCCTGGGAGTCCTCTGCGGCTCTAATTAAGACCAACATTGCAGCTACCTCGGTAGCCCGGTCTATGCACCTTTGGATGGGTCAATTAGAGGAGCATCTCTCTAATAAGACCCCAAGGTCAGAGATCCTAAACTCTCTCCCAATAATGAGATCGGCTACTGCTTTTCTATCTGACATGACGGCTGAGTCAGTCAGATTTTCAGCCAGAAATGGATCATTGTCCAATGCGGCTAGAAGAGCGGTCTGGCTGAGGTCTTGGTCTGGCGATAACGCTTCCAAAACTAAGTTGTGCTCAATCCCCTTCTCAGGCGCGAGGGTGTTTGGTCCTTCCCTCGACACTATATTAGAGTCGGCTTCGGACAAGAAAAAAGGGTTCCCAGAGGACAAGCCTAAGAGGCCTCAGTCCTTTCGGAGGGGGTTTCCCTTTAGAAGACAGTCCGACTACAGGTCCGACTTCCGAGGGGGAAGGTCCATTAGAGGCTTTAATAGGGGTTCCCGTGGCCACGGCAGTAAGAACAGAAGTTTCTTCTTCAGCCCCTCCTCTAAGTCTAAATCACAATGACGCCACTCTTATAGGGGGAAGGCTTCGCCATTTCGCGGTAAACTGGAGCAGAGTCACGCAGAATCAATGGGTCCTTCGCACTGTGTCAGAGGGCTACAGTATAGAGTTCTACTCCCCTCCACCAGACAGGTACATCGTACCCACGGTGGTTATGCAAGACTCTCCCATGTTAAAAGACTTAATGGACATGCTTTCCTCAAAAGTCATAATACCAGTACCACTGCTAGAAGTAGGCCAGGGTCACTACTCCTCCCTGTTCTCCATAACAAAACCGTCAGGCGACTCACGTACGATCGTAAATTTGAAACCTCTGAATGCCTGGGTCAGGTACAAGAGGTTTCGCATGGAGTCCATCCGTTCTGCAGTCCTTCTCATAGATCAGAACGCGGTAATGTGCACTCTCGATTTGAAGAGTGCCTATTATCAGGTCCCTGTCCATCATCTATCTCAGAGGCTTCTGAGGTTTGCGGTAGTTCTGCCGTCCGGGACCTGTCACTACCAGTTCCAGTGCCTGCCGTTTGGACTTGCCTCAGCACCTCGTGTGTTTACAAAGCTGGTGTCAGAGATAGTGGCTTTCCTAAGAAACCAGGGGATTATAATAGTCCCTTATCTCGACGACTTTCTTCTGATAGCAAGAACACCAGAGATCCTATCGGATCACAGGAACCGGACCATCGCGGTAATGGAACACTTGGGTTGGATCGTCAACTGGCAGAAATCAGACCTGATTCCGGAACACAAAAAGGTCTTCCTGGGTGTCTGTCTGGATTCTGCAAACAGAATATCCCTACTGCCCGAATCCAAGCTGGAGACAATACAGATTCAGATCAGACTCCTATTAGAACGCAGAGTTTCAATAAGGATGGCCATGAGAGTGCTAGGCCTAATGACGGCATGCATACCATGTGTAAGATGGGCACAGTTCCATTCAAGACCACTACAGAGCTTAATCCTCTACAAGTGGGACCGTCGTCAATCTTCTCTGGACAGTATTTTATATCTACCAGATCCAGTACGAAGATCTCTCCTTTGGTGAACAGACCCAAAGAATCTAAGAATCGGGGTACTATGGACTACCGATCCCTATGTAGTGGTTACTACAGACGCCAGGGGCTGGGGAGCTCACTTAGAAGGAAGGATCCTCCAGGGACGATGGCCTCCAGACGTAGCCGGCAACTCATCCAACTTCAGAGAGCTGTATGCTGTCTGGGAAGCCCTGAGAAGAAATCGTCGCACTCTGGAGAATCGTCATGTCAGGATATTGTCCGACAACGTGACAACTGTTTCCTTCCTAAAACACCAAGGAGGCCCAAGGCACCATCTTCTCCAGGAGCTGGCGGGGAGAATATTTCGCTGGGCAGAAAGGTCGGTCCTTTCCATCTCTGCAGTCCATCTAGAAGGCTCTCAGAATGTCGTAGCAGACTACTTGAGCAGAAGAACAGTGTTTGCAACAGAGTGGGAGCTCAACCAGGACATCTTCCAGGAGCTGTGCCGGCGTTGGGGCACTCCCAGTATAGACCTCTTCGCAAACAGGAGAAACTCGAAGGTCTCAAGGTTCTTCTCGCTGAACCCTCAGGATCTGCCGGAAGGGATAGATGGTCTAAGTCAAAGTTGGACGGAGCCCCTCTCATATGCATTCCCTCCTCTAGCATTAATCCCGGCTGTTCTCAGGAAGATCAAGGAAGAACAGGCTCGAGTAATTTTGGTAGTTCCATACTGGCCAAGAAGGAGTTGGTTCTCCCTTCTGGTAGACCTGGCGATAGAGAGTCCAGTGGAGCTCCCTCACAGACCAGATGTAATCCACCAGGGCCCAGTGTTCCATCCGGACCCAGAGAAGCTACATCTCTCAGCCTGGATGCTGAAAGGAACATCCTGAAGGCAAGAGGCCTGTCTGACCAAGTCATAACCACTATCAAGGCTAGCAGGAAGCCGGTCACGTCAACCATCTACTTGAAGATCTGGAGGCGTTTCTGTCTGGAGGGTGGCAGGTCTGAGGTTGCGGCAGGCACTCCCGACTTACCCAGAATTCTGGAATTTCTGCAAACTGGGTTCGATAAAGGGCTCAGGCCGAGCACCTTGAAGGTGCAGATCTCGGCACTTAGCTCCTTTCTAGACTATCCTCTGGCAACTCACCCTTGGATAGTTAAGATTTATCAGAGCCACCCAAAGGTTGCGCCCCACCATTAGACAGTTATCTCCTCCCTGGAACCTTAACCTTGTCCTGAGATTCCTCTGCAAAAATAATTACGCATCGGCAGATAACATGTCCATTTCGGCCCTGACACGTAAAACGGCATTCCTAGTGGCGATCACCACGGCTAAGAGGGTGGGGGAAATCCAAGCCCTGTGTACAAGGGACCCGTACCTCCAGATTAGAGACGATAGCGTGATCCTTAAACTAGATCCCTCGTTCATTCCAAAAGTGGGAACTCTAAAAAATAGAAACCAGGAGATAGTGTTACCATCCTTTTGCTGTAACCCTTCTAATTCTAAAGAGGAAGCTCTGCATTCCCTTGATGTCAGACAGGCGGTCATCGACTACCTGTCAGCCACCAACTCATGGCATATTGACCCAAATCTGTTTATTTTGTTTGGGGGAAAAAGTAAGGGAAAAAAGGCCTCTAAGGCCTCCATTGCTCGATGGATCACATCTGTGATCTCCGAGGCCTATCAGTCGGAGGGCATCCCTCCTCCAAAGGGTCTTCATGCACACTCTACTAGAGGGATGGCTACTTCTTGGGCCGAGAGGGCAGGCGCCTCTCTAGAGCAGATTTGCAAGGCCGCTACATGGGCTAGTGCGAATACCTTTTGCAAACATTATAAACTCTATGTTCTGTCCGGTCAGCATACTGCATTCGGGAGAAAAGTTCTCCAAGCGGTAATCCCACCCTGAGGAGGTGCTTTGGTACTCTCCATAGTGCTGTCAGGATGACGTCCTGGAAAATAGGTATTAAGCTTACCGTTAATTATGTTTCCAGGAGTCCATCCTGACAGCACGGGTAATTCCCTCCCTGTTAATATAACTATGCTTTTGTAATATGAACCTGACATGTCTGTAGTATGTTCCTAACATATGATGTAATATGTTCCTAATATATGTGGTTATGTTCTTTACCATTAAATATTATTTTTTGCATCTCCCTTGAGGCGGTTCTTGTTACAACACTGAGGAATGGGGGTGGGACCGGACCTTTTGAACTCTCGTGTGTTTCCTGTCCCAGCAAGGGGGAGGAGGACGTCCTCCATAGTGCGGTCAGGATGGACTCCTGGAAACATAATTAACGGTAAGCTTAATACCCATTTTTGTGCGTTTTTGGTGCTTTTTTTTTTTTCCGGATTTTTCTGGACATTTCCCAATGCATTATATAGTGGGAAATCCGCAAAAAATCCGCAAAATTAATGAACATGCTGCATTTTTTTGTGGAAAAAAAAAAGCCTCATGTGCACAAAAATTGCGGAATTCTTTCTAAATGATGGGATGCATAATGTATGCTGGGTTTTTTTTTGCGGTTTTATAGCGAAAAATCAGCAATGTGTGCACACAGCCTAAGATGTAACCTTCTCTGCACTTTTTACAGAAACACATTGAAGAGAAGCGGCTGCAGACGGAGCGGCAGTACGAGGAGTTCAACCGGGAGGATCCGCTGCACGACCTGCGGGAACTGGTGGCAAAATACAAGGAAGCCGCCAAAGCCTTACACACGGCGCCTGGGAAGTAGACTCCGCCTCTGTGGGGCTCCGCCTCCTCCCTGTGACTCCTCCTCCAAGTTCTCCGCGCTGTTCAGCAGCTGCCCGCGGTTGTACCCCTGTGTGTTTAGTTTGGTTTATTATACATTTCCTATTTATGCCGCTCTTGAGTTTTTTTTTTTTTAGGATATTTACAGTTTTTTGCTTTGTTCCCTTTCTGATGTGATGAAGAATAAAAGGATGTTATTTGTTTCCTCGCGTTTTCTTTATGGCGATTATTCCAGAAGAGTTGGCTCCTTACATGACTAAGATGTTCAGATCCCATCCCGGATACAATGTCGCTCTCCTACATGATCCTCATCCCTAGATTAGGAAGGGACCCCTGCACTGCCCCAACTACCGTCCACAGCCTTATTAATCTCCGATCTGAAAATATTAATAAGCTGGGGTACAGAACACTTCACCCTAAGGGCCGGGTGGGTCTTGTCCCCTCCGTCAGGGTGGAGACGACACTAGACGGACGATAGATCTAATAGATGTATCTAAGGAAAGTAACTCGCAGACCCTCGTACTGATCGCTGATGCACAGAAGGATATTGGCCTGAATTGGTTCTTGTCTGAAACAATGAAGACGTTGGGGATCTCGGGAGCTTTCTTAACGGCTTTTAGATTGTATAGATCCCCTTCGGCTTCAATGAAACTACTTCCATATTTCCCCCTCATGTAACATCTCAAGCGGCACCTGCCCCCTCTATGTAATGTGTATGGAGCCGCTGGCGGCAATGACCCATTAAATCCCCAATATCTCAGGAGTGGAGGCTATATACCAAGTCTATAAGATTAGCGGATGACTCTGGCCTCACTAGGAGTCACACAGCGCTCCATAATCTCGTGGTCACTTATCAGGATATAGATTGGATGCAGAAGCCTTGCCTCTGAATATCCCCCCAACCTTCTTGACCATCAAAAATTAACTTTAAATTCAGATAGAAAAACAAGGCGGTCCAATATCTGGGGGTCCATCTATCCTCCACCTATAATGGTCTATATAATTGTATCTGCCCGTCCATCTTCAGTGAAGTATCACCGGATCTCCAAGCGTGTCCTCACCTCTCATAAATCACAGGGGTCTGTTGGTCCTGGACATCATTGAATACTACTGGGCAGCTCCCCTAAGAAGGATCCTTCATGGGCTTCACCATCGGCTTATAATAAATGGACAGAAATAGAAAAATTATGGTTGGCCCCGATTCATCCGAATTCTTTTATGTGGACGACTTAGTCCATGACGATTCCAACTGCTTTATTGGGTTCCATGTAGTTTACGAGGGAGCTTTGGCTTTCATGGATGAAGCGGATTAGATCTCCGTTATTTATCAATCACTGATCCCACGTAGCCTGGATTCCACAATGCTTCACCCACGGGTTTATTCAGATTCGTGGACTTGGTGGATGGGGACACGTCGGAAGTTCTTTCAATTGATGCTATCAAGTCTAAATTTGCTATAACCAATTGTTTTTTTTTGTTTGTTTTTTTTCAGTTTATGCAGATGAAACCTCTTGCGTCCTCACTATATGGCTCTACGAAGGCGTCTTTACCGGATGGTTTTGAAAGGCTATGCAAAAGGAACCGTCGACTAAAGGGTTAATATCGGACATTTCTAGGATTATAAACCACCCTCAGCGGGGACCACCCCTTATACATTCCTATATCAGCAGATAGGAGTCTCTCCTTGGGAAGGAGCCGTCCCCCCAATGTTGGCAGCACATTTGGGGGGAAAAGCGGCCAAATCTAATATCTATTAAACACTTCTCCCAGAGGGAAGAGCGCGGCTGGATTACTGCTCCATATTCTGACTGCAGCGAGATGATTGATCGCTCTTCAGTGGAAGCGGTCCTCTCCTCATCAAAGCTTAATAGAATAGCTGACATTCGTAGGAAGGAATATATGACGGCCTTGATGGGAGGGAGAGTGGGCAGACATGAAGTTGTCTGGGCTCCCTGGGACTACTAATGGGCTCAAAATAACAGCTAGTGTTTCTGTTTCTTTGGACCCTTGTGTCTTTCATTCCCCTCTTTGTGTTTTTTTTTATGTGTTGACAAGTATTCTGTTATAAGGACGGAGTTGATCTAATGCTTACTTTAGCGCTGTTTTACTATGCAATTTCGTCTGTCACCACTAGGGGGAGTGTTCCCCAATAATCCATCTTTATTCTTCGTCTTTGAGGATTCTTTACGTTTTATTTATGTGATTGTTTAAATTCTTGTTTTTGAATGTTAAAATTATAAAATGTAATCAAAATTACAGTTATAAAAAAAAAGAGATTGATGGATCGATTAAAACAGTCCAATCTACCATGGGCATTGTGGACGCTAGGCCTGAGAGGTCAGTGCAGGATTTGGTGTTCCGTGGCCTGGATAAAAGGAAGAAAAGGTGTTTCCCGTTAAATGAGAAAATCCAGGGGCTGGTGCAGAAAGAGTGGAATAAGCCTGAAAGGAAGGGTTCCCTTCCCACTTCATTCAAAAGAACATACCCCTTTGAGGAACCTTCTTCCCCCTGATGGACAGAGGCCGGGAAAGGATGTGGCAATTACTAAGGCATCCAGGAGAACCTCTGCCCTTTGACAATATGGGGGCTTTGATGGACCCACTCCACAGAAAAGCTGACACCATTCTCAAAGGCACTTGGGAGACATCGGCAGGTGCCTTGAAGCCGGCGGAAGCAGCAGCATGCATGACCAGATCATTGATGATCGGGCTGGAGAAGCTGGAATCCCAGCTGAAAGACAAGATGGCAACAGAAGATGTCTTGTCCACCATTCCGCTGATATAAGCCTTTTTGGCAGACTCTGAGATTGGCAGCAAGGTCAACAGCCCTTTCTAATGCTGCCCGTACGATTTTGTGACTGAAGTGTTGGCCAGAAGATAGTCACCACTAGAACAAGACTACGTTCCATCCCTCGTGAGGGAGACTTTCTCTTTGGCCCATTCTGGACAAGATCCTCGAAAAAGCAGGAGATGTGAAGAAAGGATTCCCTAGTCTATTCATGCCTACCTATAGGCGATCTTTCCAGAAAAAAAAGATTTGTCCAAAGAAAGCCTTCTAAGGATCAGGATAAATGGGAAGATCGCAGATGAAGAGATAGAGGGCTCTTATTCGGGTCAGGCTCCCAAAAATCAAGTCAATGACTCCCAGCCCAGGTAGGGGCATGTCTTTTTCCTCCATTCATTGTCAGCAAGCAGCCTGAATGGTAAATCATATTCTATCTCAGGCATTGAATCCTGCATGTATGCAGATTTGTTAGCCATCTTAGTAAGCCATTGTTTTTTGTACATAGATATTGATCTCACTTCTGCTTGTCCTTATGCAGAGAGATCACATAACTGTTTTCAAAGGGGTTTATGATCCATGCAGACCTGGACATTTGTTTATCTGTTCACTACATTTATTGTGTCTGTTAAACTGTAAAGCGCTGCGGAATATGTTGGCGCTATATAAATAAAGATTATTATTATTGATCCACAAAGCACTCCATGGCTCAGCACCACCCTACATCTCCTCTCTGGTCTCAGTCTACCACCCTACCCGTGCCCTCCGCTAATGACCTCAGGTTAGCATCCTCAATAATCAGAACCTCCCACTCCCGTCTCCAAGACTTTACACGTGCTGCGCCGATTCTTTGGAATGCACTACCTAGGTTAATACGATTAATCCCCAATCCCCACAGTTTTAAGCGTGCCCTAAAAACGCATTTGTTCAGATTGGCCTACCGCCTCAACGCATTAACCTAACTATCCCTGTGTGGCCTATTAAAAATAGAAAAAAAAAAAAAAAACCATAATCAGGTTCCTCGCATCATTTTCTCATACACTTTATGCAGTTAATAGCCCTCTGTGTCTGTACTGCTACATACTTAGGCTGATAACTGGTTCATGCAGCTTTACATGAACACCCGAGCCTTACACTATGGCTGGTCCGAATAACCAAAGCGATTGTTACCATCCACCTCTCGTGTCTCCCCTTTTCCTCATAGTTTGTAGCTTGCGAGCAGCAGGGCCCTCATTCCTCCTGGTATCTGTTTTGAACTGTGATTTCTGTTATGCTGTAATGTCTATTGTCTGTACAAGTCCCCTCTATAAGTTGTAAAGCGCTGCGGAATATGTTGGCGCTATATAAATAAAATTATTATTGTGTCCTGCTGTCTCAACTGAGCTAGATTGATTGCTAACGAGAGAGGAAAAAAAAGTGAGATCTAAGAGCTAGCCGCCTATAAATTTAGACATAGTTTGGGGACACATCCGTGCACTATTATTCGTGCACAGTTATTCGAAGTACAGTTTTTTAAGTACTCGCAGTTATAACATGTAAGTTAGACAGGGCAGGAGACAGGTAAGATACTTTAATCTTTCAACTCCCTGTTCATTTGGAACACAACAACTATTCACCGTATGCATTTGTCTCCTGGCTGCTGTATTCACTCACTCACCGCTCTTGCATAAACTCTTCACACTCCATCCATATCGGCCCCTCTGTCCTCTCCTCTCCTATGTATAGCACTCACGCTCTGTTCACATTGCTTAACAGCGCAAATCCATTCAGTCCCACCATCCAACACAAGAGACGCTCTCACAAATCACTTAACCATCTGCTCACTCTTTCTATCCTCCTTCTTCAAGTTGCAGCAGACATCTCTCCCAACCCCGGCCCCCCATGTTTTAGCCAGTCAAACCTCCCAACTGCTACACCCAGAAACCCCTCTAACCTTATTAATATTCCATGCATGCCTTCTGTCTCTTTCAATTGTGCCCTTTGGAATTCTCGCTCTGTGTGTAATAAACTCTCCTTCATTCATGACTTCTTCCTTTCTGATTCTCTTAATCTCCTGGCCCTTACTGAAACCTGGATCCAGCAGTCAGACACCACCGCTGCTGGACATATGGTGGACTACACTTTTCTCATACCCCATGATCGGACAACAGAGCAGGTGGAGGCGTTGGTCTGCTCCTTTCACCCAAATGTACCTTCCAAGTTATCCCCCAAGTACCCTCACTTGTATTCCCTTCCTTTGAGGTCATTTTGCCACCTGGCTTCCACACTTTCTCTCCTGTGACATCCCCACTTTCATCATGGGTGATTTCAACATCCCCATTGCTTCTCCCCTCTCCCCATCTGCTTCTCACCTTTTATCTCTAACCTCCTCTTTCGGCCTCTCGCAGCATACTAACTCTCCAACACATGATGATGGAAACTCCCTTGATTTGGTCTTCTCCCGGCTTTGCTCAGTGGATGATTTCACAATCTCCCGCTCTCTGACCACAACCTTCTTTCATTCTCTATCAAGAACTGCCATCCCGCTCCGGTCACCCCCACTTTGCACACTTATAGAAACATACAGGCCATTAACACCCAGAAACTTGCAGTCCTCATTGGCCCCTATCTCCTCCATCTCATGTCCTGATTCTGCACTGAAGCATTACAATGAAACCCTGCAAAGTGCCCTGGATGAAGCGGCACCTCCTATACATAAAACACGTTTCCTGCAGCGGTGCTCCAGGTGCTCCGAACGTCTGTGGAGAAAATCTAATCTACCCGAAGATTTCATCCATTATAAGTTCATGCTTAAAACATACAACTCTGCCCTTCACCTCTCCAAACAAACCTATTTCAACACCCTCATCACCTCACTGTCCAATAACCCTAAACGTCTCTTTGACACTTTCCATTCCCTACTCAACCCAAGAGTCCAGGCCCCAACCACGGATCTCCGCATTGACGATCTGGCCAATTACTTCAAAGAAAAAATTGACCACATCCGACAGGAAATTATCTCCCAATCCCCTCATACAATGCACTGTCCTCCCTCCTCCACTGCATCTAGTTCACTCTCTGACTTTGAACCAGTTACAGAAGAAGAAGTAAGCAGGCTCCTTGCATCTTCTCGCCCGACCACTTGCACCAATGACCCCATTCCGTCACATCTCCTCCAGTACCTTTCCCCGGCTGTCACCTCTCACCTAACAAAAATATTCAACCTTTCCCTCACTTCCGGTATTTTTCCCTCCTCATTTAAGCATGCCATCATACATCCATTACTTAAAAAACCCTCCCTCGACCAAAACTGTGCCGCTAATTATAGACCTGTCTCTAATCTTCCCTTCATCTCTAAACTCCTGGAACGCCTGGTTCACTCCCGTCTTACCCGCTATCTCTCAGATATCTCTTCTCGACCCTCTTCAATCTGGCTTCCGCTCTTTACACTCTACTGAAACTGCCCTCACTAAAGTCTCTAATGACCTACTAACAGCTAAATCTAATGGTCACTACTCCATGCTAATTCTATTGGATCTTTCCGCAGCATTCAACACTGTGGATCATCAGCTCCTCCTCACTATGCTCTGCTCCATCGGCATCAAGGACACCGTTCTCTCTTGGTTCTCCTCCTATCTCTCTGACCGATCCTTCACTGTATCTTTTGCTGGTTCCTCCTCCTCTCACCTTCCCCTTACTGTTGGGGTTCCTCAAGGATCAGTCCTAGGCCCCCTCCTCTTCTCTTTGTATACTGCCCCTATTGGACAAACAATCAGTAGATTTGGGTTCCAGTACCATCTCTATGCTGACGACACCCAATTATACACCTCTTCTCCTGTTATCACGCCGACCTTCTTAGAAAACACCAGTGATTGTCTTACCGCTGTCTCTAACATCATGTCCTCCCTCTATCTGAAACTGAACCTGTCAAAAACTGAAATCCTCGTGTTCTCTCCCTCTACTAACCTACCTTTGCCTGACATTGCCATCTCCGTGTGTGGTTCCACCATTACTCCAAAGCAACATGCCCGCTGCCTTGGGGTCATCCTTGATTCCGAGCTTTCATTCACCCCCCACATCCGATCACTGGCTCGCTCTTCTTATCTGCATCTCAAAAACATTTCTAGAATTCGCCCTTTTCTTACTTTTGACTCTGCAAAAACTCTTACTGTTTCTCTTATTCATTCCCGTCTGGACTATTGTAACTCTCTACTAATCGGCCTCCCTCTTACCAAACTCTCCCCGCTCCAATCTGTCCTGAATGCTGCTGCCAGGATCATATTCCTTACCAACCGTTACACCGATGCCTCTACCTTGTGCCAGTCATTACACTGGCTACCCATCCACTCCAGAATCCAGTACAAAACTACTACCCTCATCCACAAAGCACTCCATGGCTCAGCACCACCCTACATCTCAAAGTCCTCCAAAAAAAGAATGAAACACACATCCGCACTGCTGATTAAAATCCACCCAGGACCGCATCATGCTGTCCATTCAACACCTGAATGTTGCAAAACCTCTGCATCCGCTCCATTAGGTAAACCACAGGGGTGCCGCATCCAGAAAAAACAGCAAAAGTGCAAAAATATACTGAAAAATAGAGAAAGGAGCGCACTTACCCTGAAGGAGCTTTACATCACTTTATTGGGACATAATACAAAAATCAAGAGCAGGGAGGGATAAGATCAGCCAAGGACGACGATCGTTTCGTGCTAGATAGCACTTCAACGGGTCCACACGCTGGTGAGATCCGGGGAGTGTTTTATAGACCCACCTGGGTCGCAGACTCCTCCCCTACCTTGCTCAAAACATGAACACAATTACATTTAAAAACAGCAAATTGCAGGTTAAAAACAATCTGATCAATGTGCATTACCTATAAGACGGAAAGAAAAATCAATAACTAAAGACAAAGCTGTTACAAAAAGACGGACATATCAACCTTTTCATTCAAGCCAGATGGTCCCGCTGCCTCCGTGCGCAAGATCCATCTGGCTTCCCTGCATAGCAAGAGACGATTCAGGTCTCCTCCCCCCTCAGGAAGGGAGACACGCTCCAAGCCAGCAAATCTGAGTGCATCTACGTCACTCCCATGGTGGGTACGGACATGCTCTATCAACCTCGGTGCTCCCTTCCCTGTCCTAACAGAATTGAAATGTTCTCTGATACGAACAAAAAGGGGACGGATCGTTTTTCCGATGTAGAATTTCCTACATGTACAGAACAGGACATAGACTACATGGGTAGTCCTGCAGGATATAAAATCCCGCACAATGTGTTGTATGTGACCTACTCTGATTCTATCTCCTGTGAAATGGTAATTACAAAAACTACATCCCCCGCATTTAAAGTTTCCCTTTGGGATGCTATTGGTGAGCCAATTACCTTTCTTTGTCACAAAACGATTACGGACTATACTGTCTCTAATATTCCTGCTACATCAGCTAGCGAATAACGGCCCCCTATCTACTATTTCTTTTAGATCGTGTTGAGTCCTTCTCCGTCCCTGGCTTCCTGGATGGGATCCAAATAAATAACACGCAGCACAAAGGTTGTGTGTTCATAGACAGGGATAGCCCTGGAGCCCGCGCCTCTCCTCACTGGGCGCTCCCCCTTCTTTATATAGATAAAAAGTTTAGACATTTTACAGACATGCGCACAAGCGCTCATATTTCACAATCACTTACAAAGCAAATCTTATTCTAGTGAAAAAGTTACAATTATTTGGCATGTAGATAAAAAGCTACAATATCAAGGAGGAATGTGCGCGTGATTACTAACAAAACAAAGAAAATGTCAAGTTTGCAGAAATATTTCTTGTTGTATACCAGATTTCTCAGGAAGAAGACAAAATGGATTCCCCGGTTCAGTCTGATCTCCACAATTCCCCCCTTTGACATATTCTTTTTTTATTACCACAGGGCCAAAGACAAAGCCTTTATTTTTGGTATTACACATGCACACACTTATATTATTAATAAGAGAATCAAATCTAGTATTAATTCTTCTATCGCAAATTATTTTCTTCTTTAGCAGTATACTAAAATATAAAAACAAAAATTAGTACGGTAATATTAATTAGAATCACTAGAGGATAACATAAGAATAAAGAAAAAAAAAAAAATTTATACTCTTGCATCTATTACACAAAATTTATCTGTGCATACTGAGATACCCTTGAGCACAATCTTAAATAATACATATATAATTACAATAATTATAACTATATGTATTATGCTCTGCATGATCCCAGCAACCCACCCACCGATCCCTCTGAACCAGTTGGCTGGGTTAAGAAAAGAAAAGGTATCTGACCACCAGCTATCCTTATTCTGGTCATTATCTTTGTCATACTGATCTCTGAGTCGTTGTACGTCCTTTAATTTAAATGTCATACTCATAGTACTATTCGGGTCTATATAATGACAACAGGTGGGTCCAATGATTTGACACATACCCCCTTGTGAGGCAGTTAGGTAATCCAATACCAGAGTATGTTGGTTGATGACTATTATAAGCTGGTTCTGTACAGCTATACTAGTGTTTAGTATATCCAATATATCCCAGATCTGATCATCTAGATAATCCGTGGCTCTAACTAATTTATCCCACATTTGTGTAATCATAGGATAAATAAAAATAGAACTGACAATTTTATTGGCTATACCCATTTGCACTATGTGTGGTCTCCCCGAAGGACGTGGTGAGTTATCTGCAGCTCTTTTATACAGTGTGTGCTTGGGCACGGCTTGCATATTCACTTGTTTATTTGAAATTATGAAAGTAGCCGGGGTTAGGCGTCCTAATGTACAAGTACCCTTTATACCTACGGGAAGCCATTTATATGCTCCTTCTCCGCATATCCAAAATGTACCCTCAGGCAGATCCCACAAAGCTGAGTGCTGCAATACCAATCTGTGAGCCAAATCCACAAAACTAGATACATTCTGAAGCATACACCAAGAGGGTTTTTGTCCCAAAGGGCTACAGTACCCGGCTGCGGGATTCCCACATACAGGCATTCCTTTGACATACTCATCGGATTCATTACAAATCAGGTTCCCTGGCTTACTTGTACAACTGTTTGCATCACCTTGGGGGAACAACTCAGAATGTTCCCATTTTCTATTATGTATGTATCTTTCCAATACTACAGGTTTGAAGGCATCAGAGGAAGGGACGGTTGTACTGAAACTGAGCTGTAGATTTTCAGTGGGGACCTGTCCTAGATCAGTTAATCCAGTCTTATTCCTAGGTACCCATTTTCCTCCCTTAAATGCTAAATATTGTAGATGTGTATTACTCCCTGAGAGATTACCCTGCCACCAAGGAAATTCTACCCATCCCACAATTGGTATGGCGATTGTAGTATTCCACAGCCTAGCATTACCAGTTTGGTTGTTGGCCAGGTTGTCTGAACAATTAGGCCAAGCGAATATTTCTTCTGCTAACACGGGGACTGCTAGAAAAGGTATACTTGTGGCTGATACCGGTGAATGGGTACAGATCCAACAATCTGCCAAAGGTTGCATATTATTTAACAAATCATGCACTAATTTTCTATGATGTTGTACGAATCTATTGTTCAAAGGGGTTAGAGAATTTAGTCTTTCCCATGCCTTCGTCGTGGTTAATACTATTAACATCAATATCATGAGTTTTATACTGCTCTTTTGCAATGGCTTGCATGTATCCATGATGCCTTTCCTTCAAGCTTGACTGATGTAGGTGTTGTCAACAGGACTTGAAAGGGTCCGTCAAATCTTGGTTCAAGAGCCTTTCTGGTGTGTCTTTTTACATAGACTTGATCACCTGGTTCCAACTTGTGACTTCCTTCAGTGTTGTCAGGATCTGGAAGGGAAGCAAAAACTTGTGCATGCACCTTAGTTAATTGTTTCTGAAGACTTTGCACATAAGAAGTCAATGACTCAATATTTAATACAAGTTGCTGTGGAAAATAACATCCTAAATTGGCAGTCCTGCCAAACAAAATTTCATATGGAGACAGTTTAGTCTTACCCCTTGGGGTATTGCGTATTGAGTACAGGGCCAGTGGAAGGCATTCTGTCCAAGGCTTTCCTGTTTCAGCCATGGCTTTCTGTATTTTTAATTTTAAAGTTCCATTCATGCGTTCCACCTTACCAGAACTTTGAGGATGGTATGGAGTGTGTAACTGACTTTCAACACCCAACATTTTCAGTACATTTTGAAATATTTCTCCAGTGAAATGAGTACCCCTATCTGACTCGATCACTTCAGGGAGACCGTAACGGGGCACCAGTTCGGCAACTAGCTTTACAGCAGTGTTTTTAGCTGAAGCCTTCCGAACTGGATAGGCCTCTGGCCACCCTGAGAACATGTCCACACACACCAACACATACTCATACCCATTTCTTTTTGGCAGCTGGATAAAGTCTATCTGTAACCGCTGAAACGGGTAGAGGGGTCGGACGTGGTGTTTCATAGGGGTCTTTGTTGTCTGTCCGGGATTATGTGCCAGGCATATAGCGCATGCAGCACAATAGTCTCTTGCATAGTTGCCAAAACCTGGAGCCAACCAGACTTGCTTTGCCAGCAGTGTCATTGCATTTGCAGACACATGAGTAGGGTGGTGTAGTCCACCAACTACAATCGGGTACCAGGCTCTAGGTAGACATATTAGTCCATCTTTCTTCCCGCTTGTTCTTCTGCCCCTTCCTTTTTCCACCTGTCCCTCTCCTCTTCTCCTGCATCTTCCTGTGCTTGTCTCAGTCTATCTTCAGTATTTTCTGTGGGGTTTACAGTATGAACCTGCTGTAAGGGTTTGACTGCTGCTGCTTTGGCTGCTTTATCAGCCCTATCATTTCCCCTAGATTCCCTAGTGTCGAGTCTCACATGTGCAGCTACCTTGATTGCTGCTACTTCTTTTGTTTCTTGTGCAGCCTCTAAGATCTGTTTGATCAGAGAAGCATGTTTTACAGGTTGTCCTGATGCTGTCATGTAACCTCTAGCTCTCCAGATTACTCCAAAATCAAACACAATACCATGTGCATACCTAGAATCAGTGTATATATTAGCTGTCTGATTCTCAGCTATTTTTAGCGCTTCAATCAATGCTGTTAGTTCTGCTTCTTGTGCAGACTGTTTCGGTGGAAGTGGTTCTGCTTTGAGAGTTTCAGATTCTGACACAACTGCATACCCTGTATGAAAGTTACCTGTGTCATCTGCAAACCTACTACCATCTATAAACAGCTCTAAATCTGGATTTTGAAGTGGTGTTTCGGATACATTGGGTAAGCCTGCCGTTTCTTGTAAAATGAGCTCTGTACAATCATGTGTGTCTGTAGGGAAAAAATTTGCGTGTGGATCAGTGTCCTTATTCCCCCCTTCAGACTTGAGAGGCAGCAGTGTTGCTAAATTAAGAGTCTGAAGCCTTGCAAATGTGATAGTAGAGGGAAGCAGCAAAGAACACTGTAGCCGCAAGTGTCTGGCCATGGAAATGTGTTTTGGTTGGACCTGGTTTAATATCCCATAAACATCATGTGTAGTTTGAACTGTGAGTGGATGCTCTAGGACAATTTCTGATGCTTTGTCCAACAATAGTGAGACAGCAACAACCACACGTACACAGGTTGGCGCTGCCCTGGCTACTGGATCTAACCTTGCTGAAAGATATGCAATTGGTCTTTGTTTCCCTGCATGCTTCTGGGTAAGAACTCCTGTAGCATGAGAATCAACTTCTGCAGCCATAAGCTGAAATGATTTGGTGTAGTCTGGTAGCCCTAACGCTGGAGCTGAAACAAGGGCATCTTTTAATTGTTGGAACGAAATCTGACCTTCTTTTGTCAACAAGTAAGGTTCACTTTTTACACAGTCATACAGTGGTTGCATTAGTTGACTGGCATGTATAATCCATTGTCTACAATGAGACACTATTCCTAAAAATGCTCGTAGCTGTTTATGATTTCTAGGCTCATTCATCTGTCTTATTGCTTCAGTTCTTTGAGGTGTAAGATGCTTTTTACCTTGAGAAATGCAATGACCTAGAAAGACCACTTTGATCTGACAAACTTGTAGCTTTTGTCTATTCACTTTACACCCTTCTTTTTCTAGAAAACATAGTAAACTTACAGTGGACCTTTCTGCGGTTTCTAGATCTGGGCAGCAAAGTAGTAGGTCATCCACATACTGCAAAATTACTACCTGTGGTTCGGGTTCAAACCTCTGAAGGACTGTTTGTAGGGCATTTGAATAAAGAGTAGGGGAGTGTATCATTCCCTGTGGAAGGCGTGTCCACGCCAACTGTTTGCCCTTAAATGTAAATGCAAACAAATGCCAACTGTCTTGGTGTAAAGGAACCGAGAAAAATGCATTTGAAAGATCTATTACAGTAAACACTTGAGAACTGGCTGGTATCTGTGATAGTAACGTATGAGGATTGGGTACAACTGGGGTGATTGGATCTAGAACTTTGTTTATTTCTCTTAGATCATGTACCATACGATATTTGGGCATAGAACCCTTATCAAGAGTTCTCTTCTTGACTGGATACAGAGGAGTGTTAGCAGGTGATTGTATCTCTACCAAAACTCCTTTCTCTCTATATCCCTCTATCTGTTTTGTGATCGCTAGTTCCTGCTGGGCACTCACAGGGTATTGTCTGAGCTGTGGGAGAACAGCTCCTGGTTGCACAGATTTTACAGGAGAAATATGCAATAATCCCACATCAGTGTCACCCTGTGCCCACAGTGTTTCTGGGATCATTGAGAGGTCTAGATCTGTGGTGCACTCTTTTTCTTCAGTATAATCCTCAAAAGCCTGAATTCTGACTTATTGTTCTAATGATTCTGCATCATCAGGAATAGTCAACATAACTGTGCCATCTTCCCTAAAATTGATATTAGCTTCTAATTTCTTTAGAACATCGGTTCCTAACAGACATGTTGGGGCACCTCTGGCATACAAAAATCTGGATGCAAAACATTTAGGTCCTAATGAGACCTCTAGGGGCACAGTATATGGCAGTGTTCGAATTACCCCATCATAACCCTCAGCAAAAGTTGTTTGTTGTGAAATATCTTCCGGGTTTGGAAGAAAATCTTGATTCAAAATTGAGGAAGTTGCACCTGTATCTATCAAAAATGGAATCTCTCTCCCCCCCACATTCACCTGTATCATAGGTCTTCTAGCTGGTAGGGAAGTTTGTAACACATTGAGTCAATCTGAATCTGGTATGGGACCATCTATGATGGTAGATTTCTGCTGGTTGTCCGTTTGGGGAGGGTTATTTCTGGGAACAAATTTTCCTGACTTTATATCTGCCAACTTTTTCCTGCACTCTTTTTGGAAATGACCTGGCTTTTTGCAGTAATGACAAGGAAAATTGTGTCTTGCTCTCCCTCCTGTTGTGTTTGCTTGCGCTATTCTGACAGGCTTATGATTTTCTCTTAAATCTAACTCTATCCCTACGGCTTTTTGCCTAGCCAAGTGTGGGTCTTCCAAGGTTCTCCAATCAGGAGTTGCGGCCTTAAGTTTCTCCTTTACTTTTGGAGACAATCCATCTATGAAGGTTTTTGTAATTAACCTCATCATTCCTGGAGTGGTCAGATCTATTCCTTCATCTCTAAAGCTATTTTCTACCCCTAGATAATACTCATCTACTGATTGACCAGGTTTCTGAGCCACCACTCCCGTTGTTCCTCTCTGCCTCTGTTTCTGTCTCATGAAAATTATTAAGTGGTCTACAAACTGATTGCCTGATTCTACCGTTTGTAGGGCACCTTCTCCTGCTTGTCCTACTTGTCCTACCTGTCCCACTTGTCCTGCCTGTGGCCTATGTCCCTGTAGATATGCCAGTAATTCCTGGAAGAGACCAGGAGTCATTTTCATTCTACATAATTCCTCTCCATCCGCCCAGACTCCTGCATGAGTCTGCATAATTTGCTGTATATATTGTGCAAATCTGACTGGAAACTGGGTGGGGTCTGGCGCGTTATGCAAGAGAGACATACCTTCAGCGGGGGACCAAGGGAAATATTGCCGAGTTTGATGATACCTAGTTCCCATTACCCCGTCAGCATTTGTTTCCCTAAAAGGTCTTGGTATTACCCTAACAGGAGCAAGTACAGTGTCATGTCTAAGCGCACCACAGGCTAGGCAATCATTCCTCCAATCTGGATTTTGTTGTCCACAGTGTGAACATACCCATCCTCCTACCCAACCAAGATTGGGATACAAGGCTGGAAATTGTTTTCCTCCCTCTGCTCCTCCAGATGGTACAAATGATTGGGCATTTGGATCTAGGTAAGAAGGTGGAATACATCCTTTCCTTCCTATAGACCATTTGAAAGTGTCTGGATCATATCTCCAATTTTCTTCTCTTGCTGTTTTTGAGACTTTTATCATGCAGTGCACAATATCTTCCCACCCATTATCTTTAACTATTCCTCCTCTTTCTTTATTTACTCTTTCCCATTCTGTGCTGAACATAAGTGCTTCTGAAATTCCCAATTTTTCTCTTACCCTTCTAATCTGCTTTCTGACTGTCTTTCCACATCTTTCCTGTATGATATCTGCTGCTTCCACTTGTCCTAAGACGGTTTTTTGTCTGTTTATTTCCCATTTTTCTTTTCAATACTAGCTATGACTACCCTAGGTGACGTTTGGACAACCACTTCCTCTGTTGGTGGCGTCTCGTTGCCTTCTCTCCTAGGGAGCTAAAATATTGAAAGGCTCGTCTGCTCCGTTTCTTCTAATATGCAGGACGTACTTAAGTGCTATTATGCACGCAAACAGACTCAGCAACACCATACAGATCACAAAACTTTCTGCGTCAGTTAGCATACTTGTCCCAGGCTCATGAAAACCCGCGTCCTGGGCTCATTCTATCAAACCTTATCCAGAAATAAAGGGTTTCAAGCACTTAGAGAGAGTCAAGCATGGGCGGAGGTCTCCCCGAAAGGACGCAACCACATGACCCAGTTAGGCTGACTTTCGTGTATAAGGCTTGTGTCCCAAATATTTTGGCTTATTGTTCTACGTACTTTTGCTCTTCTTTCACAACATGCCACAACCTTCACACTGTTCACACACTGCCAGGGACAAGACTCATAAATCTATACAATATGGTAACCCGAGTTTTATAGGTATCTACTCACTACTAGACTAACCCAGCGTGACACGGCTCGTAGAGATCTTCCGGATAATACAGGGCAGATAAAAGAGAACTAATAATGTCTCTTACCTGGCCAGGTTTTTTTTCAGTTCATTTGCCGTCCATTATCCCAGATCTCCGTTGTCCGTATCCGCAGGTGAATCTCGAGCAGATACTCTCGCCTCGGGTCCCTGTTCAGGCGGCCAAGAAATGTTGAGTCCTTCTCCGTCCCTGGCTTCCTGGATGGGATCCAAATAAATAACACGCAGCACAAAGGTTGTGTGTTCATAGACAGGGATAGCCCTGGAGCCCGCGCCTCTCCTCACTGGGCGCTCCCCCTTCTTTATATAGATAAAAAGTTTAGACATTTTACAGACATGCGCACAAGCGCTCATATTTCACAATCACTTACAAAGCAAATCTTATTCTAGTGAAAAAGTTACAATTATTTGGCATGTAGATAAAAAGCTACAATATCAAGGAGGAATGTGCGCGTGATTACTAACAAAACAAAGAAAATGTCAAGTTTGCAGAAATATTTCTTGTTGTATACCAGATTTCTCAGGAAGAAGACAAAATGGATTCCCCGGTTCAGTCTGATCTCCACAATTGGGATCTTGCCGCAAGATTTGCCAATTCCTTCGAATAGTTGTTCTGATGTGGCTGTCCAGAGGGCCAAACTTAAAACTAAATACAAACTGTTTCTCACATTTTTTTCTTCTAGAGGGGACGGAAATATCTGTGGCAACCGCTCTGTTATAAGCAGTACTTAAAACTACGGGGGGGTAACCACGTTTCCTGAATCTATCCACTAAATCAACTGACTGCTGCGCAAACCCTGCTGGGTCATTATTGATTCTTTTGACCCTAAGGAACTGACTATATGGCAATGATCTTTTCATATATGGTGGATGAGCACTATTAAAATGCAATAAAGAATTTGAAGCGGAAGGTTTTCTGTATACCTCTGTGGTTATGCCCCCTTCATTAATGTGTAATTTCACATCCAGAAAGACCAAATTATCTCCTCCGAATTGCGAGGTGAACCCCATGTTCATGGTGTTGGATGTCCCCAGGTACCTCACAAATTCAGTGAAAGTATCCTGGTGCCCATCCCACACCATGAACATGTCGTCGACATATCTAGCATAAAGCTTGATATGTCTAAGAAATGGGTTACTTGGGGAGTAAATGTACTCCTCCTCAAACCTGGCAAGGAAGAGGTTAGCCAGGGTACATGCGACGGGGGTGCCCATCGCGGTACCCACCGTCTGCAAGTACCACTGGCTATCAAACTGGAACGCATTATGCGTTAAAATGAAGGATAGGCCTTCACAGATGAATTGTACAGTATCTACCCCCGTGGGTGTGTTTTCTAGAATACGCCTCACTGTATCCACCCCTTGCTTTTGTGGGATCCTTGTATATAGACTTTCGATATCAATCGAAGTCAAAGCATATGATTCATGCCATTCAAACCCTTTTAGTATCTTTAGGAAATCTCCCGTATCTTTAATATACGAGGGGATATCTTGCAACAGGGGGCGCAGCAGACAGTCAATGTAGGAGGACAGTGGCTCATTCAGGGACCCTACCCCCGACACGATAGGACGGCCAGGGGGGGGGCCTCTGCTGATTTATGCAATTTCGGTATATGATACCAGTGCGGTCTTCTCGGAAATGCTGGTAATAGTTTTTCAGCTTGTCTAGAGGAAAAAACCTTTTTTTCCACATAGCATCTTAATAACGACCGTAGCAGATTTTTAAATTTTGAAGTGGGATCCCCCTTTAATTTAAGATATGTCCTCCCATCAGATAATTGTCTTAATGCTTCGGTTTGGTAATAGTCACTTGTCATCAAAACTACGTTTCCCCCTTTATCTGCCCCACGGACAATCACATCAGGCCAACCCCGTATTTCTGCTAGGGCACGTTTTTCTCTCAACCGGAGATTATTTACAGGCGGTTCGTAGATCAAAGCCTCTATGTCTTTAAGAACTTGCAATTGAAAGACGTCAGCTAAATTGCCCGGGGACACTGGAGGCATATAGGTGGACTTAACCCCCCCTGTAAAGGGTATAGTGGCCGATTCATTAACATCTGCTAAATTAGGTATCATACCCAGTGAATCAAGAAGGTCACTAGTCTCTTCCCGTACGTCACCGAATGGGTCCTCGGTGACAAAAAAGCCAAGAGGGCCCACTCGGCAAGGCACTTCTCCTGGGAGTACCTCCCATGGGGCTACATTCTTATGAGCTGTGGCAAACGATTTAAATAACTGTATTTTACGAACAGCTTTAAATAAGTCAATTTTGAAATCTACTATATCAAAAGGCTCCGAAAGACAAAAATTGAGACCCTTAGATAGGACAGATAAATGCGCCTCGTCTAGAACGCGTGGGGTTAAATTGACCACAGTTATTTCGTTGGTCTCCACGACACTTGTCGTCTTTTTTTGGCGTTTCCTTCTACCATTTCTCCTACCCCCTCGACGCGTCCTGCGTCTAAAGGGGAGACATTGGAGACGGCTCCTTGTTGTGGTAGTGTAGCGCCCCCACCGCCGCAGGGCAAAGGGGTACCCGGTACCGGGCCTCTGAGTCTCTGCTCTGGGGTTGTCACGGTGGCTAGGCCCCGGTCCGTGACCCTGCCGTGGGGCGCACGGTAGATAGGTATGGAGTGATGGTGATGGTGGTGCAGTTGTGGGGTGCAGGTCGCGGTAAATAACGAGGACACCAGGTTGCAGTCTCTTTACCTCTTTACTGAAGATCTCTGGGTCCTCAGTCCAGAATACGGTTCACCAGGCTGCACAAGTCCGGCCGGTCCAATGGCACCTCCAGAGTTCTCTTCACAGGTGGAAATCTGTGCCTTCCTGCTTGCGCTATGTGTTGTGGTCCTTCCCTGCTGAGCTTACGGAAAGTCCCCACAACTGTTGTGTCTGTTTCTTAAGTTCCCACACAACTCGATTAGATGATGTTCTGCTAATCGTCCGTCCCTCCCTGATGTTCTGGTTGGGACGGCACCCGTTTGACGGGTAGGCTCGGAGCTCTTCCGGGACCCTAGAGTCGCCCCTCTCCACAAGTTGCCCCCCAAGACTGCATAGGTGATTTAGGTGAGACAGTCCGCCTTAGACTGACTGTCCTGCCGCTGTTTAGAGTATTGCTTGAAGCTGAATGTTATAATACTCTCTCGGCGTTCCGGCCACCGGTTGTGCGCCTCAGTAGGATGTTGCCTCGGTCTTACAGCACGACTCCTACTGGTATTCTCCTATCGCTTTGATCTCGTTTCTCACTCAGCACAATCTATCTCGCTTCTGATCCTTCCTTGGGCACCGCCGCTATGCTGAGCAGGCACGGTCCCGTTACGTTCTTTCAAGTTGCCAAGCCTCTGTCAGGATCCCACCCCTGACAGAGACCCTACTGTATCTTCCCCTACAACACCCTCTGCCACCAGGTGTTGTCTGGTCCAACCCAGTCAGCTTTCTGATCTAACTTCCTGCCTGACCCCCAGTTTACCCACTATGGTGGGGAGTGGCCTAGTGAATAGAACCCTTAGCTCCCCTTGGAGGCCCGGCTGTGAAATGTATTGGTGTCTGTGATACCTGGTCAGATGAACTCCTTCAGTGCCATCAGACGTACCATAGCTCCCCTTAGTGGCGGAGCCATAGTACTGCAACGACCAGGACTCTGGGGCGCTGCACTCCCCCCTGGTTAAACACAGTACTCCGGGACTGGGAAGAAAACAACAATACAGGTTAGCAAAAAGACATACAATTTTTGTGAGTGCAATAACAGTAAGCATATTTAAACAGGCTTCCCTTTATGGGAGGTGAGGACACTTGAACGTTACAAAACATGGTTAAATGTTATAGCAACATGCTATAAATAACTCCTGTTACCCAACCGGGTATTCTACTAAGTGCAAAATTTGTTGAACAATAATTTAACATTGCCCTTAAGGACGTACACTCTAAATCCTTTAAAGACCTTCTTATAATCACATTATAAGGCAATTTTAACTTTCACATTCTCCTTCTTTAAATCTGCAGGACCGCCTGTCCTAACGGCACCAGACCTACTGCCTCTCCTTTCTTACAGGACCGCTCCTTTCAGCCCGAGCCTTCTGTCTTTTCAACTACTATACACAGTATAGAACATAACATTACCTTCAATTTTAAGAGCGCTGAGCCATCTCTACATGGCTCCTATGAGGACTCAGGGTTTACCTTCTATCCTCATTGTCTATCAACATTATCAAACATTTCCTATAGAACATTAAACTGTCTTCCATCTTTCTCTCGCTTTCAGGGAACATCATCAGTATTTCTTCACAATTAACTAGTTGGTTACATATAACTTTCTCATATAAACATTATCATCCCTTTCTTGTGTCAGAACATTATTGCTACCTGTCTTAAAGCAATATCACTGTTTAAGTGCGACAATTGAACATCCCCTTTAAGAGGGGACCAATTCTCTATGAGGTAGCATATCTTCTCAAACTACCAGTCCTTACTCAGCAAAGGTTCCAGTGTGGTATCTTCACAAAGAGTCCTTTTTGAAGTAAAACCAGTAGGGAGCACCTTTAATAAGGTGCAAACTATATACAAAAAGTTTGTATCATGCACTGTTCATGATTGCGGCAGTTCTGGAAACTTTGTGCAAAACTTTAGAAAAATCAAACAAAACAATAGGGATCCCGGGTCAACAAAAGGATCCCCTTAAGAGTTAACCCTGGACGGGTTTTAGCAGCAAAAATAAATCAGGAAACAAACAGTTAGGAAACTATTTACATATTTAAAGCATTCATGCTCACTCATTTTTCGGTGGGGAAGGTGGTTTCCTTCCGGGCCTCACCAGACCAACGGGTCGTGCTGCCGATCCAGGAAGTGGTTCTGGTCCCAGCAACGACAGGATCCCTCGCCGCGATGCTCTTTTCACCGAGGATCCGGCACGCCCCCAAGGTACATGGTGGGTCCGGGTTCCCCGCTGCTCCGCAGGGTCAGGTTCCATGGCCTTTTCGGCGGGAGGTTCATCTTCAGATGTTGCAGCGGCGGCCTGGAGCGCGACGCACCGCTGGACGCCCCGCGCCATCCAGCCAGCTTCGCCGGTTGCCCTCCTCCACCTGGTGTAAGTTACAGCATCACCAGGCTCCAGGTCGCGAGCAAACCTTCCTCCGCAGGGCTCGACCTCCTCCCGGTCCACGTGGACTTGTAGCGGCTCCCCAATCTCCTGTATAACCCCCCTTCCATGTCGGGGGTTGAAGGAGACCACTACACCCCAGTGTGACGGCGGGGTTTCTCCCACACTGGTCAAATCAATCTGAGCTGCAGGCTGGGGCCGGCTCCGCCACGCCGTCATCAGGTGCCGCAGGTGTTCGGCCTCCGGCAAGATCCTCATGCCCTGGGTTTGCAGCGTACCTTCAGCCGCAGCCGGGTTGGGAGGAGTCGGGGACACCGGAGATAGACGGATCTCCGTGGGCTGGCCCAGCCGAGCAAGCACGCGGGCATCAGCCTCCAAGCGGCGTGCTATTTGTCGGGCCTCGGCTGCGGCCACACACTCCTCGGACATCTGCCAGTTGGGTCGACCCATCGGTGGTTCCGTAAGGGCCAGTCCCCGCAACGATGGCGTCTCCGAGGCTGTGTCTGGTGATGCGGCTCCATGCCGAGTCAGGTTATCCCCACGCGGTGCTCCCGGCGTCGCCATCTTTATCTCCTCTCCAGTGTCTTCTTCCCGCGGTCTCTTCCGTGGGTGGCCCCGTCTCCATGGTCTCCACCCTCCAAACAGGATCAGGAGGCGGACCTCGGCTGTTGACGGACACGTCCTCAGGACACAGAAATATTTAGACTGGGCGGCCATTGTTGTTCGCGCTCTCCAGCTTGCCTACGCCCACTCCACACCCCTCCTCTTCTCCTGGGCTCTCCTCAGCGCTGTAATGGCGGCGGACTTTGGCGGTAAATGGCGCAGCACACAGTCTTTTGCAATAAAGTACAGTCCAAGCACAATAAATCACAGTTCCAAGGCACACATGACCTGATTCTTCAGGCTTAAGTACATCCTGTTCGTGACGCCAAGTTGTAGCGCCCCCACTACCGCAGGGCCGAGGGGTACCCGGTACCGGGCCTCTGAGTCTCTGCTCTGGGGTTGTCACGGTGGCTAGGCCCCGGTCCGTGACCCTGCCGTGGGGCGCACGGTAGATAGGTATGGAGTGGTGGTGATGGTGGTGCAGTTGTGGGGTGCAGGTCGCGGTAAATAACGAGGACACCAGGTTGCAGTCTCTTTACCTCTTTACTGAAGATCTCTGGGTCCTCAGTCCAGAATACGGTTCACCAGGCTGCGCAAGTCCGGCCGGTCCAATGGCACCTCCAGAGTTCTCTTCACAGGTGGAAATCTGTGCCTTCCTGCTAGCGCTATGTGTTGTGGTCCTTCCCTGCTGTGCTTACAGAAAGTCCCCACAACTGTTGTGTCTGTTTCTTAAGTTCCCTCACAACTCGATTAGATGATGTTCTGCTAATCCTCCGTCCCTCCCTGATGTTCTGGTTGGAACGGCACCCGTATGACGGGTAGGCTCGGAGCTCTTCCGGGACCCTAGAGTCGCCCCTCTCCACAAGTTGCCCCCCAAGACTGCATAGGTGATTTAGGTGAGACAGCCCGCCTTAGACTGACTGTCCTGCCGCTGTTTAGAGTATTGCTTGAAGCTGAATGTTATAATACTCTCTCGGCGTTCCGGCCACCGGTAGTGCGCCTCAGTAGGATGTTGCCTCGGTCTTACAGCACGACTCCTACTGGTATTTCTCCTATCGCTTTGATCTCGTTTCTCACTCAGCACAATCTATCTCGCTTCTGATCCTTCCTTGGGCACCGCCGCTATATTGTGCAGGCACGGTCCCGTTACGTTCTTTCAAGTTGCCAAGCCTCTGTCAGGATCCCACCCCTGACAGAGACCCTACTGTCTCTTCCCCCACAACACCCTCTGCCACCAGGTGTTGTCTGGTTCCAACCCAGTCAGCTTTCTGATCTAACTTCCTGCCTGACCCCCAGTTTACCCACTATGGTGAGGAGTGGCCTAATGAATAGCACCCTTAGCTCCCCCCGGAGGCCCAGCTGTGAAATGTATTGGTGTCTGTGATACCTGGTCAGATGAACTCCTTCAGTGCCATCAGACGCACCATAGCTCCCCATAGTGGCGGAGCAACAGTACTGCAACGACCAGGACTCTGGGGCGCTGCAGTAGCACCAGATTTTTAGATGTGCAGGGATCCTCAGTAGCACTCGAGTCAGAGTTCGTTGTGAGGTAGTCCCGCTTATTCTTTTTAAAGAAGGGCTTACTCCTCACTTGTCCTTTGTTCTGATTCCATTTACGAAATCTCCGATGACCCTCTGGCGGTCCACCTTTATTCCAGTTAAAGATTCTGCCGGATTCAAAGTCCACTTTATCTCTTATGAACTTGTCTCTCTTCCTTTCTTTTATTTCGTTTTGCAGGGTTACTAGTTTAGTATCCAGTTTTTTGTCCACCGCTGTCCATTGAATTTCGGACAGTCTGGTCTTAAGTTCTTCTTTTGTCTTAAGGAACTCGACTTTAGTGGCCTCATAATTAATAATGTTTTGTTTTAGGACCAAACGCAGTAACTCTTGGGAACAATGTAATAAAATTTTCTCCCACTCCTTAATAAAAGATTCATTGTCTTTATACTGAGCAATTTCTTTAGTGACTCTTAGTCCCCTTGGCACCCGGCCACATTCCATATAGGACTTCAAAGAGTTATTTGTCCAAAACAAATTTACTTCTCTCTCAGCGGCCAAAAAAAGTTTATGTTCCAGTGTCTTGGTACTTAAAGAAAGCACATTATCGTGTAGTTCACATTCTGAAAAGTAGGAATCTACATTTTCCCTCCCTGCTAAAAGTCCAAGTGATAAAGATGCAGCTTCCTGCTCCATGTTATGGAGTCCGGGTCAGTGAGTGATCAATCACGTATAGGTTACAACCTGGTGTGATATATGGGTGTAGGCAACTCAGCGTGCCGGTAGTGTGTGAAAGAAAGTCAATACTCAAAGTCCTCCAAAAAAAGAATGAAACACACATCCGCACTGCTGATTAAAATCCACCCAGGACCGCATCATGCTGTCCATTCAACACCTGAATGTTGCAAAACCTCTGCATCCGCTCCATTAGGTAAACCACAGGGGTGCCGCATCCAGAAAAAACAGCAAAAGTGCAAAAATATACTGAAAAATAGAGAAAGGAGCGCACTTACCCTGAAGGAGCTTTACATCACTTTATTGGGACATAATACAAAAATCAAGAGCAGGGAGGGATAAGATCAGCCAAGGACGACGATCGTTTCGTGCTAGATAGCACTTCAACGGGTCCACACGCTGGTGAGATCCGGGGAGTGTTTTATAGACCCACCTGGGTCGCAGACTCCTCCCCTACCTTGCTCAAAACATGAACACAATTACATTTAAAAACAGCAAATTGCAGGTTAAAAACAATCTGATCAATGTGCATTACCTATAAGACGGAAAGAAAAATCAATAACTAAAGACAAAGCTGTTACAAAAAGACGGACATATCAACCTTTTCATTCAAGCCAGATGGTCCCGCTGCCTCCGTGCGCAAGATCCATCTGGCTTCCCTGCATAGCAAGAGACGATTCAGGTCTCCTCCCCCCTCAGGAAGGGAGACACGCTCCAAGCCAGCAAATCTGAGTGCATCTACGTCACTCCCATGGTGGGTACGGACATGCTCTATCAACCTCGGTGCTCCCTTCCCTGTCCTAACAGAATTGAAATGTTCTCTGATACGAACAAAAAGGGGACGGATCGTTTTTCCGATGTAGAATTTCCTACATGTACAGAACAGGACATAGACTACATGGGTAGTCCTGCAGGATATAAAATCCCGCACAATGTGTTGTATGTGACCTACTCTGATTCTATCTCCTGTGAAATGGTAATTACAAAAACTACATCCCCCGCATTTAAAGTTTCCCTTTGGGATGCTATTGGTGAGCCAATTACCTTTCTTTGTCACAAAACGATTACGGACTATACTGTCTCTAATATTCCTGCTACATCAGCTAGCGAATAACGGCCCCCTATCTACTATTTCTTTTAGATCGGGATCTTGCGGCAAGATTTACCATTTCACAGGAGATAGAATCAGAGTAGGTCACATACAACACATTGTGCGGGATTTTATATCCTGCAGGACTACCCATGTAGTCTATGTCCTGTTCTGTACATGTAGGAAATTCTACATCGGAAAAACGATCCGTCCCCTTTTTGTTCGTATCAGAGAACATTTCAATTCTGTTAGGACAGGGAAGGGAGCACCGAGGTTGATAGAGCATGTCCGTACCCACCATGGGAGTGACGTAGATGCACTCAGATTTGCTGGCTTGGAGCGTGTCTCCCTTCCTGAGGGGGGAGGAGACCTGAATCGTCTCTTGCTATGCAGGGAAGCCAGATGGATCTTGCGCACGGAGGCAGCGGGACCATCTGGCTTGAATGAAAAGGTTGATATGTCCGTCTTTTTGTAACAGCTTTGTCTTTAGTTATTGATTTTTCTTTCCGTCTTATAGGTAATGCACATTGATCAGATTGTTTTTAACCTGCAATTTGCTGTTTTTAAATGTAATTGTGTTCATGTTTTGAGCAAGGTAGGGGAGGAGTCTGCGACCCAGGTGGGTCTATAAAACACTCCCCGGATCTCACCAGCGTGTGGACCCGTTGAAGTGCTATCTAGCACGAAACGATCGTCGTCCTTGGCTGATCTTATCCCTCCCTGCTCTTGATTTTTGTATTATGTCCCAATAAAGTGATGTAAAGCTCCTTCAGGGTAAGTGCGCTCCTTTCTCTATTTTTCAGTACCACCCTACATCTCCTCTCTGGTCTCAGTCTACCACCCTACTCGTGCCCTCCGCTCCGCTAATGACCTCAGGTTAGCATCCTCAATAATCAGAACCTCCCACTCCCGTCTCCAAGACTTTACACGTGCTGCGCCGATTCTTTGGAATGCACTACCTAGGTTAATACGATTAATCCCCAATCCCCACAGTTTTAAGCGTGCCCTAAAAACTCATTTGTTCAGACTGGCCTACCGCCTCAACGCATTAACCTAACGATCCCTGTGTGGCCTATCATAAAAAAAAACAACAACATAATCACGTTCCTCCATCATGTTCTCATACACTTTATGCAGTTAATAGCCTCTGTGTCTGTACTGTTACATACTTAGGCTGATAACTGGTTCATGCAGCTTTACATGAACACCCGAGCCTTACACTATGGCCGGTCCAAATAACGAAAGCAATTGTTACCATCCACCTCTCGTGTCTCCCCTTTTCCTCATAGTTTGTAGCTTGCGAGCAGCAGGGCCCTCATTCCTCCTGGTATCTGTTTTGAACTGTGATTTCTGTTAGGCCGGCGTCACACTAGCGAGTTTTACGGACGTAAGAGCGCAGAAACTACGTCCGTAAAACTCGCATTACATACGGCACAATGCTTCTCAATGGGGCTGCTCCTATCAGCCGTATATTACGGTTCAGTATTATACGGCGTTCTACGGCCGTACAAAATCGCAGCATGCTGCGTTTGTCAGCGTATTGCGCAAATAATACGCCAATGAAAGTCTATGGGGGCGAGAAAAATACGGATTCCACACGGACCTGCAGTGTGACTTGCGAGAAATACGCAGCGGTGTTAGTGAAAAGTCGGTAATTCAATTGCCGGCTTTTCATTTCTCCTTCCCAAACCCGACAGGATATGAGACATGATTACATACAGTAAACCATCTCATATCCCCATTTTTTTTGCATATTCCACACTACTAATGTTAGTAGTGTGTATGTGCAAAATTTGTGCACTGTAGCTTGTAAAATAAAGGGTTTAATGGTGGAAAAAATTGGCGTGGGCTCCCGCACAATTTTCTCCGCCAGAGCGGTAAAGCCAGTGACTGAGGGCAGATATTAATAGCCAGGAGAGGGTCCATGGTTATTGGCCCCCCCGTGGCTAAAAACATCTGCCCCCAGCCACCCCAGAAAAGGCACATCTGGAAGATGCGCCTATTCTGGCACTTGGCCACTCTCTTCCCACTCCCTGTAGCGGTGGGATATGGGGTAATGAAGGGTTAATGTCACCTTGCTATTGGAAGGTGACATTAAGCCAGATTAATAATGGAGAGGCGTCAATTATGACACCTATCCATTATTAATCCAATTGTAAGAAAGGGTTAAAAAACACACACACATGATTAAAAAGGATTTTAATGAAATAAACACAGCGGTTGTTGTAATAATTTATTGTTCTCGCAATCCATTTGCAAACCCTCGCTTGGCAAAATAATAAACGCACAATATACATACCTTCTGATGTCAGATCACGTCCCACGATGTAATCCATCTGAAGGGGTTAACTAATATTACAGGCAGGAGCCCTGCTAATTCAGCTGTGTGCTCGTGCTTGTAATTCCCCAGCGAATGAATGAAATGTAGGTCATTGACCTACATTTCCTTCAGTCGCGGTGAGGCGCCCCCTGGTGGATGTCCTCATATGACCTGGAGCGTGGGAAAAAGTTCCCAGGCTGCAGTTCATGAGAACATCCACCAGAGGGCGCCTCACCGCGACTCAATGTAAGTACAGATCCAGCTTTCCTTTCAGCACCCGGGGATTACAGGTACGAGCGAGTGGTTTATCGCAGCTGTGCCTGTAATATTAGTTAACCCCTTCAGATGGATTACTTCGTGGGACGAGACGGTTCACCAGAAGGTATGTATCTTGTGCGTTTATTATTTTTCCAAGCGAGGGTGTTCCTGATGGATTGCGAGAACAATAAATTATTACAACAACCGCTGTGTTTATTTCATTAAAATCCTTTTTAATCATGTGTGTGTGTGTTTTTTAACCCTTTCCAACAATTGGATTAATAATGGATAGGTGTCATAATTGATGCTTCTCCATTATTAATCTGGCTTAATGTCACCTTCCAATAGCAAGGTGGCATTAACCCTTCATTGCCCCATATCCCACCGCTACACGGGAGTGGGAAGAGAGTGGCCAAGTGCCAGAATAGGCGCATCTTCCAGATGTGCCTTTTCTGGGGTGGCTGGGGGCAGATGTTTTTAGCCACGGGGGGGCCAATAACCATGGACCCTCTCCTGGCTATTAATATCTGCCCTCAGTCACTGGCTTTACCGCTCTGGCGGAGAAAATTGCGCGGGAGCCCACGCCAATTTTTTCCGCCATTTAACCCTTTATTTCAGCAGCTACAGCGCTGAAATTTTGCACATACACACTACTAACATTAGTGGTGTGGAATATGCCAAAAAAAAGGGGATATGAGATGGTTTACTGTATGTAATCATGTCTCATATCATGTCAGGTTTGTGCAGGAGAAATGAAAAGCCGGCAATTGAATTACCGGCTGTTCACAGATATCGCGCTGAATGAAATATAAATACAGAATATATATATATGTGTCTCAATGATATATATATCTATATATATATACTGTATATATGTTTTAATGAACATTTGAGCACATAAATCCATTAGATGTCGGTTTTGCAAGCCTGCGCGAAAATCTCGCAGTACGGATGCCATACGGATTACATACGGAGGATGCCATGCGCAAAATACGCTGACACACCCTGACTACGGATCACTATTTTGGGAACATTTCTCCGTATTACAGCCGTAGTACGGACGTATAATACGTGGCGTATTGTCTTACGCCGAGTGTGACGTCGGCCTAATACTGTAACGTCTATTGTCTGTACAAGTCCCCTCTATAAGTTGTAAAGCGCTGCGGAGTATGTAGACGCTATATAAATAAAAGTATAATTATTATTATTATTACTTCTTCCCTGCCCGAAAAAGCATTGCAGCTAGTCACTGGATCCTCCGCCTGATTAGATCAGGTCTGAGGTTAGAGTTCTGACTGATTCCTCACAAAAGGTTTGTTCTGACCCCTTCCCGTTCCTCTGAGGGAGCAGTCAGCCCTACAGAGGGAAGTCCTGAATAAATTCCCGATAGTACAGACCTTTAAGGGCTTGTTTCCACTTGTGAGAAACACGTCCGTATCTCGCATGTGAAAACCAAGCTCTGGCGCCTGCACTCCAGAGCGGAGCGTGCGGCCGCATAACCGCACATGGAGCTGCACGCTCCGCTCCAAAGTGCCGGCGCCTGAGCTTGGTTTTCACATGCGAGATACGGATGTGTTTCTCACAAGTGGAAACAAGCCCTAAGATTGAGTCTATCAAGTCGACAATAAAACTGTTTTTTTTTTTCTGGTTGTTTCATGGCGGTACTGGATTTAAAGGACGCGTAAATATCATGTGCCCATACATTTAT
Organism: Ranitomeya variabilis; assembly: GCF_051348905.1. NCBI lineage: Eukaryota > Metazoa > Chordata > Amphibia > Anura > Dendrobatidae > Ranitomeya > Ranitomeya variabilis. Next base: position 12,056,583 of record NC_135234.1, on the reverse strand, counting down.
AACATCAGAGACACTGTAGGGTGGCAGTGGTCATGGATGGAGTGGTTAGGAACTTCCAAGTCAGGGCCCTCCTATTTGGTTTAGCCTCTAGGGTATTTACAAAGGTAGTGTTGGAAGTCATGGCTCATGTGCAAAGACGAGATATCTTATTCATCCCTCATCTGGATGATTTCTTAGTGGTAAGAAATTCCACAAACCAATGTAATAAACACCTAGAGGAAATAATGATCTACTAGGAAGTCTGGGCTGGCTGTTTGCATATAGAGAAATCCAGGTTAGTGGCCTTTAAAGCTCAGCAGTTTCTCGGGATTATGCTCGATTCGGAAATTCTGGAATGTCATCTACCAGTATCTAAAATAGAGAAAATCCTCCATGTCTCCTAGGGGTGCAATGTCCCTGCTGGGTCCTTAGACATCACGCTTCCCAGCAGTTTTATGGGCACAATTCCATTCAAGAGTTTTGCAGTGGGATGTGTTACACAACGAGTGTTTCCTAAGGCTACTTTCACACATCAGGTTTTTTAATTCCAGCTGTTTACGGCTCTTTAGAGAAAAAACGGAACCGGTAAAAAAAAAAAACTGAACCGGTTTTTCTCCATTGACTTGTATTAGCACCGGATTGCCCCAGATGGCCCTGCGTTTCTTCCTAATTTTTCCGGATCCGGCTAAAATTCCGATGTCTGGAAAAAACGTCTACTGTAACGTTTTTTGTCTGCGGTGATAAAGCCGGAAGGGCCTGATCCTGCTCTTCCAGCTTTTCGCTACGATGCATGTCTATGGACACCGGATTGCGCCGGATCCGGAAAAAAGGATCCGGTGGCCTGATCCGGCTTTTTAAACTGAGCATGCTCAAAACCTATTGGCTTGCCCCCAGGACACATATATAAACCAATGCCATTGAGGCCTTCACTCATTTCCAGCCATACTGCCAGCCAGAGAGCCCACACCCTGCCAAGAATCTTCCAGAAGACCCTGCCAAAAGAACCAGCCAGAGAGCGAGGCCAAGCCTGCCAGAGAGCGGAGTCAAACCTGCCAGAGAGCGGAGTCAAACCTGCCAGAGAGCAGAGCCAAGCCTGCCAGAGAGCGGAGCCAAAACTGCCAGAGAGCAGAGCCAAGCCTGCCAGAGAGCGGAGCCAAACCTGCCAGAGAGCGGAGTCAAACCTGCCAGAGAGCAGAGCCAAGCCTGCCAGAGAGCAGAGCCAAGCCTGCCAGAGAGCGGAGTCAAACCTGCCAGAGAGCAGAGCCAAGCCTGCCAGAGAGCAGAGCCAAGCCTGCCAGAGAGCGGAGTCAAACCTGCCAGAGAGCAGAGCCAAGCCTGCCAGAGAGCAGAGCCAAGCCTGCCAGAGAGCGGAGTCAAACCTGCCAGAGAGCAGAGCCAAGCCTGCCAGAGAGCAGAGCCAAGCCTGCCAGAGAGCGGAGTCAAACCTGCCAGAGAGCAGAGCCAAGCCTGCCAGAGAGCGGAGCCAAGCCTGCCAGAGAGCGGAGCCAAGCCTGCCAGAGAGCGGAGCCAAAACTGCCAGAGAGCAGAGCCAAGCCTGCCAGAGAGCGGAGCCAAGCCTGCCAGAGAGCGGAGTCAAACCTGCCAGAGAGCAGAGCCAAGCCTGCCAGAGAGCAGAGCCAAGCCTGCCAGAGAGCGGAGCCAAAACTGCCAGAGAGCAGAGCCAAGCCTGCCAGAGAGCGGAGCCAAGCCTGCCAGAGAGCGGAGTCAAACCTGCCAGAGAGCAGAGCCAAGCCTGCCAGAGAGCAGAGCCAAGCCTGCCAGAGAGCGGAGCCAAGCCTGCCAGAGAGCAGAGCCAAGCCTGCCAGAGAGCGGAGCCAAAACTGCCAGAGAGCAGAGCCAAGCCTGCCAGAGAGCGGAGCCAAGCCTGCCAGAGAGCAGAGCCAAGCCTGCCAGAGAGCGGAGCCAAAACTGCCAGAGAGCAGAGCCAAGCCTGCCAGAGAGCGGAGCCAAGCCTGCCAGAGAGCGGAGTCAAACCTGCCAGAGAGCAGAGCCAAGCCTGCCAGAGAGCGGAGCCAAAACTGCCAGAGAGCAGAGCCAAGCCTGCCAGAGAGCAGAGCCAAGCCTGCCAGAGAGCGGAGCCAAGCCTGCCAGAGAGCAGAGCCAAACCTGCCAGAGAGCGGAGCCAAGCCTGCCAGAGAGCGGAGCCAAAACTGCCAGAGAGCAGAGCCAAGCCTGCCAGAGAGCAGAGCCAAGCCTGCCAGAGAGCGGAGCCAAAACTGCCAGAGAGCAGAGCCAAGCCTGCCAGAGAGCAGAGCCAAGCCTGCCAGAGAGCGGAGCCAAGCCTGCCAGAGAGCAGAGCCAAACCTGCCAGAGAGCGGAGCCAAGCCATGTCTTCTTCTGGGAGCCCTCCCTACCGTCGGCAGCACACTGAGGTAAATATGTTTTTTTAAATAATTTTGCTCTCGCTCTCTCTCTTTGTATGTGTGTGTTTATGTGTCTGTATGTATGTGTGTGTGTATATGTGTGTGTTTATGTGTCTGTATGTATGTGTGTGTATGTGTGTGTTTATATATTAATTTATTTCGCCATCTTTCTTTTTTGTAGGAAGCTGCTGCCGCAGCATCAGAGGTGCTCCCAGAAGAAGAGCGAAGGGGTGGAAAAATACCTGGAGCGGGATCACAATTGGTATGTTTCTTTCATTTATCGCAGAACCACAACCGCACACTACACCCAATACATAACAACACAAGATACTTACAGAAAGAACGCAGCACACAACACATACCAACTGACCATTTCAGACATCGCACAACACATACAAAATGATCATGATAGATATCACATGGCACACAACACATAAAAAGGCTACATACAAGCACATAATTTTTATGTTATTTTTCTTCTAGAGTTCGGATTCTGGTGCTCGATCCAGAGGTCCTCCCAGTGGCTCCCAGTGTCGTCGGCATCAGAGTCAGGGCGGCCGTCATCGTGTAAGCATATATGTAAATTTTTTAATTTTTTTTTGTGGATTTTTCTTCATGTTTGCAATCTAATTTCATTTTTTTTCCCTTTTTTACAACAGGCTTCACAGCGTGCTCCTGATTTGGACGGTGAGGAGGTCGGACTCGATATTGACCTCCTCATCGAGCTGATCCGAGACAGGGAGCCGCTGTGGAACATGGGTGACTGCCGCCATGCTGATATCATCGTGACCAGTCGACTCTTGGAGCAAGTCTGCCAAGAGCTTATTGCGAAGTGGGAGGACCTCGATTTTCGGGCCCAGAATCAAGAACGTAAGTATCCACAGTTCAGTTTTGTTGATGCATTCTAAGTATTGTTTCTAACCAATTTGTGTTTCTCCTTTTTTAACAGGTGAGAGGATTGTGAAACGGTGGCGGTCGATCAGGGATCGCTTTAAGAAGGAATTCAACAAAGAGATGCGGGCCCCGAGTGGTTCTGGAGGACGCAGGAGCAGATACAAGTATGCCAAAGCCCTGTCGTTCCTCAGGACAACAATGGTGACTCGAAGGTAAATATTACCCACCATATGTAATAACCAATATTTAACATGTGTAAACCTCTTTTGCTCTTTCAGCCAGGGCCATGCAATATCAGTATATTAATTGTTTGTTTTTCTCTTTTGTTCCACAGCACTGTCGGGAGCAGTCGGGAGCCTGCAGCACAGTTGAACCCTTCTGGGGCGATCCCTCAGGAGGCCGCCACTGAGGGACACTTCGACAGTCCCGGCCCCTCTGCACCTTCCCACTCTGCACCTTCCCAGCCTTCCCACACATCGGATCCCTCTGTCCCATCCACGAGCGCTGGAGCATCCTGGCCGGTTCCATTGCATGTATCTGCTGGTGAGGATATAGCGTTTCCTGTACCCCACCCCTCTGCTGCTGCCACCTCTAGTACACCTGTAGCTTCGGGGCGACAGCGGCAGAGGGGTCAGGTACAGAGCTATGCGCCCGAGTTCTTATGGATCGCCCCCAGGTGCAGGGCAATGGGGTACTCGGCACCGGGTCCCTCTGTCTCGGTTCTGGGGATGTCACAGTGGCCCGACCCGGTCCGTGGCCCTGCTGAGGGGCGCCCAATTAAAGGTGATGGAAGTTTGTCAAGTGTTCGTGACACCACCTGTGGTATTCGGTCAGGATGACTGATGCTGCTTAGGAGTCCGCTGGGGTGATGGAATGGCAGCTAGATGGTTTACCTTCCCACAGGTGAAGTATGTCCCCAGGGCTTCCCAGATGTGTAGGTGGTGATGGTGGACGTTGTAATGCGCAGTGAATAACGAGGACACAAAAGTTGCAGTCTCTTTACCTTTTACTGAAGACTTCAGAGTCCACAGTGCAGAGTACCGCTCACAGGGCAGGCAAAGTCCGGCCGGTCCGAAGGCACATCCAGAGTTCCCTTATCCAGGTGGAAATCAGTAGCTTTCCTACTAGCGCCTGTGTGTTGTAGTCCCTCCCTGCTGAGCACCACGGGATAGTCCTCACAACTCTTGTATCTGTTTCTGATGCTCTCTCTCTCTGTCCCCCAGATGGTATGGATAGGACAACCCGTATGACGGGGTAGGCCTGGAGCTATTTTATAGGGACCCTAGAGACGCCCCTCTCCCACAATTTGCCTCCGTTGTCTTCATAGGTATTAAGGTCGGGCAGCCAACTTGGAATTAACTGTCCTGCCGGTCTCTGAAGTAATGTGTAGAGCCTATTACTCCCTAGGTGTTCCGGCCACCGGCTACGCGCCTCAGAAGGATGTTGCCGGTCTTAGGGCAGGACTCCTCCTGGTACTATCTCCTTGTGCTGTGATCTCGTTGCTCACTCTCCACAATATACTTCACTTCGTGTCCTCTCTTAGGATGCTGCCGCAATGAGGTGCAGGAGCAGCTCCGTAACGTTCTGTCTCGTGCTAGGCCTCTGTCAGGATCCCACCCCTGACAGGGACCCTCTGTCTGCAGCTCAGATGTTCCTCCTTCTCCCCCTGTCTGCCTGACACGTCCTCTCTGGGTCAAACCCAGGCAGCTTCTGACTGACTTCCTATCCAACCCACCAGTTTTACCCGTGTGTGAGGAGTGCCCTAATAGATAGAACCTTTGGCTCCCCCTGGCGGCCTGGAGTGTGAAGTGTAGTGTGTGACTGTGATACCTGGTCAGGTGAACTCCTTTAGTACCATCGGACGTACCATAACTCCCCCTGGTGGGTGAGCGACGTTACTGCAACGACCAGGACTCTGGGGCACTGCACTTACACCTGAACGCATCCTTTCAGAACTGTCTCAAAGTTTTGTCCGAGCAAATGGCTGCAGGTTTTAATTTAATAAATAAAAGTATACTTGAGTTGCATACACTTCAGGTAACGATGAGTTAAGAGGCAAGACAGTCACCGAAGAACACTATTTTCCAGTCGGTACTCGAGCAAATGGAGATGCTATCTGCTTCTCAGCAGATGCAAGTAATGGAATCCTGCCAGTCAACTCTAGCGCTCATTGCCTCAAAAGCTGAGACTCTTGCCACCCATCCTGCACCTGCCCCACCCTTCCTCCACTGTCCATCACTACAGCCACTACCATCCTCCTGACCCGTACCACCAACCTGCCTGTGCCCCATCCCACCATCACCGACATCGTGCCCGTGCCCCGTCCCACCAGCCACAACACTACCAGTGTTCCAGTGCCCCATCCCACCAGCCAGACTACCAGCATCCCGCCCAGTCCAACCAGCCAGACTACCAGCGTCTTGCCCATGCCCCTTCCCACCATTCTGACCAATATGATGATCCCGACCCATACCACTTCCCATCTGCTTCATCCGCTCCTCCTCCCCCTGCCCGCTACCAACAGCCTCTTTCACCTTCCCAACCCTCTTCTCCACCCATCATTGCTTCTGCCTCCCAATCCTCCCAAAACATCACCTACACCCCTCCATCCTACCAAATTCCTAACCCCAATCCCACTTTCCTGTCCAATTGCCTTCTCCACCCCTTCACCACTACCTATTGATCCTTCCCCACCACCAACACATTCCTCTCTCCACACTCCCACTGTCGAAGTGTCCCTATCTGACAGCCCCTCCAGCACTATCTCCACCCCGACTTATTCCACCCTTTAGTTTTTTGGGGGTGTTTTTGTTGTGTTAAAAAAAATTTTAAGAAAATTGTGTTGTTTACAGCCAATTTGTATTTTCTTCATAAGGTATAGATAAGACTTGGGTACAACAAGGTTTATTGGTTTAAAGATAAATTAATTTGGGTACAACCCAAACAGGTACACAACTTGGGTAAAAGGTAAAATCAAACAGGTACACAACTTGGGTAAAAGGTTAAATACTTTGGGTACAACCCAAACAGGTACACAACTTGGGTAAAAGGTTAAATACTTTGGGTACAACCCAAACAGGTGCACAACTTGGGTAAAGGTAACATCAAACTTGGGTAAAAGGTTAAAAACTTGTTAAACAAATTGTTCAAACTCTCTCATCCTGCCAGTCTATTCTTCCTTCGGGTGAAATAAAATATTCTGCGAATTGATCAAGAATTTGGGAAACAGTCACAGAACTTCTATAGGTTATGTTGTTATAATCAGCCAAGGTGGTTTCTTCTGAGTGGTCCTCAATGGAAACCTGTTCCTTGGATATCACATAATTGTGCAGGACAACACACGCTTTCACTACCTCATCCATAGTGTCTGTCTTCATGTTAATAGATGTCAGTAGAACTCTCCATTTGGCGGTTAAGATCCCAAACACACACTCCACCATTCTCCGTGCACGTGTCAATTGGTAGTTAAAAATTCTTTTAGTTTGGGTTAATCGACGGCTGGAGTAGGGTTTCAAAATATGTTCTGAAAGCTGGAAGGCTTCATCCCCAACACAAACAAAAGTCATTGGTGGCTCAGAGGTTTGAGGCAGTATGCCATCCAGTGCACATCTTGCCACATGTATGCAGTCCTTGATCAGCCGGTCGAGTTTTATGGTTCTCAATGGCAAGAGAACATAGCCCAGCAAACATAAGTACTAGCTCTTGGAAGGATGGAAACTAAACTGACCATGAACTAAACCTGCCGCACAACTAACAGTAGCCGGGTAGCGTAGCCTACGTTTTTTATTCCTAGACGCCCAGCGCCGGCCGGAGGACTAACTAATCCTGGCAGAGGAAAATATAGTCCTGGCTCACCTCTAGAGAAATTTCCCCGATAGGCAGACAGAGGCCCCCCACATATATTGGCGGTGATTTAAAATGAAATGACAAACGTAGTATGAAAATAGGTTTTAGCAAAATTGAGGTCCGCTTACTAGATAGCAGGAAGACAGAAAGGGCACTTTCATGGTCAGCTGAAAACCCTATCAAAATACCATCCTGAAATTACTTTAAGACTCTAGCATTAACTCATAACATCAGAGTGGCAATTCCAGATCACAAGAGCTTTCCAGACACAGAAACGAAACTACAGCTGTGAACTGGAACAAAATGCAAAAACAAAACGAGGACTAAAGTCCAACTTAGCTGGGAGTTGTCTAGAAGCAGGAACATGCACAGAAAGGCTTCTGATTACAATGTTGACCGGCATGGAAGTGACAGAGGAGCAAGGTTAAATAGCGACTCCCACATCCTGATGGAAGCAGGTGAACAGAGGGGATGATGCACACCAGTTCAATTCCACCAGTGGCCACCGGGGGAGCCCAAAATCCAATTTCACAACAGTACCCCCCCCTCAAGGAGGGGGCACCGAACCCTCACCAGAACCACCAGGGCGATCAGGATGAGCCCTATGAAAGGCACGGACCAGATCGGAGGCATGAACATCAGAGGCAGTCACCCAAGAATTATCCTCCTGACCGTATCCCTTCCATTTGACCAGATACTGGAGTTTCCGTCTGGAAACACGGGAGTCCAAGATTTTTTCCACAACGTACTCCAACTTGCCCTCAACCAACACCGGAGCAGGAGGCTCAACGGAAGGCACAACCGGTACCTCATACCTGCGCAACAATGACCGATGAAAAACATTATGAATAGAAAAAGATGCAGGGAGGTCCAAACGGAAGGACACAGGGTTAAGAATCTCCAATATCTTGTACGGGCCGATGAACCGAGGCTTAAACTTAGGAGAAGAAACCCTCATAGGGACAAAACGAGAAGACAACCACACCAAGTCCCCAACACAAAGCCGAGGACCAACCCGACGCCGGCGGTTGGCAAAAAGCTGAGTCTTCTCCTGGGACAACTTCAAATTGTCCACTACCTGCCCCCAAATCTGATGCAACCTCTCCACCACAGCATCCACTCCAGGACAATCCGAAGATTCCACCTGACCAGAAGAAAATCGAGGATGAAACCCCGAATTACAGAAAAAAGGAGACACCAAGGTGGCAGAGCTGGCCCGATTATTGAGGGCAAACTCCGCTAAAGGCAAAAAAGCAACCCAATCATCCTGATCTGCAGACACAAAACACCTCAAATATGTCTCCAAGGTCTGATTCGTCCGCTCGGTCTGGCCATTAGTCTGAGGATGGAAAGCAGACGAGAAAGACAAATCTATGCCCATCCTAGCACAGAATGCTCGCCAAAATCTAGACACGAATTGGGTTCCTCTGTCAGAAACGATATTCTCCGGAATACCATGCAAACGGACCACATTTTGAAAAAACAGAGGAACCAACTCGGAAGAAGAAGGCAACTTAGGCAGGGGAACCAAATGGACCATCTTAGAGAAACGGTCACACACCACCCAGATGACAGACATCTTCTGAGAAACAGGAAGATCCGAAATAAAATCCATCGAGATGTGCGTCCAGGGCCTCTTCGGGATAGGCAAGGGCAACAACAATCCACTAGCCCGAGAACAACAAGGCTTGGCCCGAGCACAAACGTCACAAGACTGCACAAAGCCTCGCACATCTCGAGACAGGGAAGGCCACCAGAAGGACCTTGCCACCAAATCCCTGGTACCAAAGATTCCAGGATGACCTGTCAACGCAGAAGAATGAACCTCAGAAATGACTTTACTGGTCCAATCATCAGGAACAAATAGTCTACCAGGTGGGCAACGATCAGGTCTATCCGCCTGAAACTCCTGCAAGGCCCGCCGCAGGTCTGGAGAAACGGCAGACAATATCACTCCATCCTTAAGGATACCTGTAGGTTCAGAGTTACCAGGGGAGTCAGGCTCAAAACTCCTAGAAAGGGCATCCGCCTTAACATTCTTAGAACCCGGCAGGTAGGACACCACAAAATTAAACCGAGAGAAAAACAACGACCAGCGCGCCTGTCTAGGATTCAGGCGTCTGGCGGACTCAAGATAAATTAGATTTTTGTGGTCAGTCAATACCACCACCTGATGTCTAGCCCCCTCAAGCCAATGACGCCACTCCTCAAAAGCCCACTTCATGGCCAAAAGCTCCCGATTCCCAACATCATAATTCCGCTCGGCGGGCGAAAATTTACGCGAGAAAAAGGCACAAGGTCTCATCACGGAACAATCGGAACTTCCCTGCGACAAAACTGCCCCAGCTCCGATTTCAGAAGCGTCGACCTCAACCTGAAAAGGAAGAGCAACATCAGGCTGACGCAACACAGGGGCGGAAGAAAAGCGGCGCTTAAGCTCCCGAAAGGCCTCCACAGCAGCAGGGGACCAATCAGCAACATCAGCACCCTTCTTAGTCAAATCAGTCAATGGTTTAACAACATCAGAAAAACCAGCAATAAATCGACGATAAAAGTTAGCAAAGCCCAAAAATTTCTGAAGACTCTTAAGAGAAGAGGGTTGCGTCCAATCACAAATAGCCTGAACCTTGACAGGATCCATCTCGATGGAAGAGGGGGAAAAAATATATCCCAAAAAGGAAATCTTTTGAACCCCAAAAACGCACTTAGAACCCTTCACACACAAGGAATTAGACCGCAAAACCTGAAAAACCCTCCTGACCTGCTGGACATGAGAGTCCCAGTCGTCCGAAAAAATCAAAATATCATCCAGATACACAATCATAAATTTATCCAAATAATCACGGAAAATGTCATGCATAAAGGACTGAAAGACTGAAGGGGCATTTGAAAGACCAAAAGGCATCACCAAATACTCAAAGTGGCCCTCGGGCGTATTAAATGCGGTCTTCCACTCATCCCCCTGCTTAATTCGCACCAAATTATACGCCCCACGGAGATCTATCTTAGAGAACCACTTGGCCCCCTTTATGCGAGCAAACAAATCAGTCAGCAGTGGCAACGGATATTGATATTTAACCGTGATTTTATTCAAAAGCCGATAATCAATACACGGTCTCAAAGAGCCATCTTTCTTAGCCACAAAGAAAAAACCGGCTCCTAAGGGAGATGACGAAGGACGAATATGTCCCTTTTCCAAGGACTCCTTTATATATTCTCGCATAGCAGCATGTTCAGGCACAGACAGATTAAATAAACGACCCTTAGGGTATTTACTACCCGGAATCAAATCTATGGCACAATCGCACTCCCGGTGCGGAGGTAATGAACCAAGCTTAGGTTCTTCAAAAACGTCACGATATTCAGTCAAAAATTCAGGAATCTCAGAGGGAATAGATGATGAAATGGAAACCACAGGTACGTCCCCATGCGTCCCCTTACATCCCCAGCTTAACACAGACATAGCTTTCCAGTCAAGGACTGGGTTATGAGATTGCAGCCATGGCAATCCAAGCACCAACACATCATGTAGGTTATACAGCACAAGAAAGCGAATAATCTCCTGATGATCCGGATTAATCCGCATAGTTACTTGTGTCCAGTATTGTGGTTTATTACTAGCCAATGGGGTGGAGTCAATCCCCTTCAGGGGTATAGGAGTTTCAAGAGGCTCCAAATCATACCCACAGCGTTTGGCAAAGGACCAATCCATAAGACTCAAAGCGGCGCCAGAGTCGACATAGGCATCCGCGGTAATAGATGATAAAGAACAAATCAGGGTCACAGATAAAATAAACTTAGACTGTAAAGTGCCAATTGAAACAGACTTATCAAGCTTCTTAGTACGCTTAGAGCATGCTGATATAACATGAGTTGAATCACCGCAATAGAAGCACAGCCCATTTTTTCGTCTTAAATTCTGCCGTTCACTTCTGGACAGAATTCTATCACATTGCATATTCTCTGGCGTCTTCTCAGTAGACACCGCCAAATGGTGCACAGGTTTGCGCTCCCGCAGACGCCTATCGATCTGGATAGCCATTGTCATGGACTCATTCAGACCCGCAGGCACAGGGAACCCCACCATAACATCCTTAATGGCATCAGAGAGACCCTCTCTGAAATTCGCCGCCAGGGCGCACTCATTCCACTGAGTAAGCACAGCCCATTTACGGAATTTCTGGCAGTATATTTCAGCTTCGTCTTGCCCCTGAGATAGGGACATCAAGGCCTTTTCCGCCTGAAGCTCTAACTGAGGTTCCTCATAAAGCAACCCCAAGGCCAGAAAAAACGCATCCACATTGAGCAACGCAGGATCCCCTGGAGCCAATGCAAAAGCCCAATCCTGAGGGTCGCCCCGGAGCAAGGAAATCACAATCCTGACCTGCTGAGCAGGATCTCCAGCAGAGCGAGATCTCAGGGACAAAAACAACTTGCAATTATTTTTGAAATTTTGAAAGCAAGATCTATTCCCCGAGAAAAATTCAGGCAAAGGAATTCTAGGTTCAGATATAGGAACATGAACAATAAAATCTTGTAAATTTTGAACTTTCGTGGTGAGATTATTCAAACCTGCAGCTAAACTCTGAATATCCATTTTAAACAGGTGAACACAGAGCCATTCCAGGATTAGAAGGAGAGAGAGAGAGAGAAAGGCTGCAATATAGGCAGACTTGCAAGAGATTCAATTACAAGCACACTCAGAACTGAAGGGAAGGGAAAAATAAATAAATAAATAAATAAATCTTCAGCAGACTTCTCTTTTCTCTCCTTTCTCTGTCAATTAATTTAACCCTTTCCGGCCGGTCAAACTGTTATGGTTCTCAATGGCAAGAGAACATAGCCCAGCAAACATAAGTACTAGCTCTTGGAAGGATGGAAACTAAACTGACCATGAACTAAACCTGCCGCACAACTAACAGTAGCCGGGTAGCGTAGCCTATGTTTTTTATTCCTAGACGCCCAGCGCCGGCCGGAGGACTAACTAATCCTGGCAGAGGAAAATATAGTCCTGGCTCACCTCTAGAGAAATTTCCCCGAAAGGAGACAGAGGCCCCCCACATATATTGGCGGTGATTTAAGATGAAATGACAAACGTAGTATGAAAATAGGTTTTAGCAAAATTGAGGTCCGCTTACTAGATAGCAGGAAGACAGAAAGGGCACTTTCATGGTCAGCTGAAAACCCTATCAAAATACCATCCTGAAATTACTTTAAGACTCTAGCATTAACTCATAACATCAGAGTGGCAATTCCAGATCACAAGAGCTTTCCAGACACAGAAACGAAACTACAGCTGTGAACTGGAACAAAATGCAAAAACAAAACGAGGACTAAAGTCCAACTTAACTGGGAGTTGTCTAGCAGCAGGAACATGCACAGAAAGGCTTCTGATTACAATGTTGACCGGCATGGAAGTGACAGAGGAGCAAGGTTAAATAGCGACTCCCACATCCTGATGGAAGCAGGTGAACAGAGGGGATGATGCACACCAGTTCAATTCCACCAGTGGCCACCGGGGGAGCCCAAAATCCAATTTCACAACAGTCGAGGGTGCATACTGCTGTGCGAGATGTGAGCACGTTGTGCATTTGGAATCCCAGATTCTGGATCTAAATGTGCAGCTGGCAACACTGAGATCCATAGACAATATGGAGAGGAGTCTTCTGCTCACTGAGCAGATGCTCAATGGAATAGATGAGGAGGGGGATGGTAGGATGGAGCTGCAGGACAGTGAAGTAGGTAGCTGGGTGACATTCAGAAAGCGGGATAGAGGGAAGAGTGCCAGGGAGGCTAGTCTTGATCTGGCTCACCCCAATAAGTTGGCTAAGTTGGCAGATGAGGGGGGTACCAGTACAGGGGTAGCACTGCTGCAGCCAGGCATGTCCTCTGAAAGCCGGAGGAGTGACTGCTCCAGTAAGGAGGGAAATAGGAGAGCAGGGCAGGCCAGACAGGTGCTGGTAGTGGGGGACTCATTATTAGGGGAACAGATAGGGCAATCTGTCACAAAGACAGGGATCGTCGGACGGTGTGCTGCCTACCTGGCGCTCGAGTCCGACACATCGCTGATCGGGTGGACAGATTACTCGGAGGGGCTGGTGAGGACCCAGCGGTCATGGTGCACATTGGCACAAATGACAAAGTTAGAGGTAGGTGGAAGGTCCTTAAAGATGATTTCAGGGAATTAGGCTGCAAGCTGAAAGCAAGGACCTCCAACGTGGTATTTTCCGAAATACTGCCTGTACCACGTGCCACGCCAGAGAGGCAACGGGAGATTAGGGAGGTTAATAAGTGGCTCAAGAATTGGTGTAGGAAGGAGGGGTTTGGGTTCCTGCAGAACTGGGCCGACTTCTCAGTTGGCTACAGGCTCTACGCTAGGGACGGGCTGCACCTCAATGGGGAAGGTGCAGCTGTGCTGGGGGAGAAAATGGCTAGAAGGTTGGAGGAGTGTTTAAACTAGGGATTGGGGGGAGGGTATTCATTTTATAGGAGGGGAAGATAGTGCAGATAGAGACCTGGGCACAAATAAGGAAGTTGGGGGTGGCGGTGGCATGGGGGGTGGGGTTAGAACAGTTAGTAATTTAAGAAAGAATAGAGGTACAGAGAGGAACATCAAGTGCATGTATACTAATGCCAGAAGCCTCGCCAACAAAATGGACAAATTAGAACTAATGTTGTTGGAGCATAATTATGACATGGTGGGGATATCTGAGACGTGGCTGGATGAGAGCCATGACTGGGCTGTTAACTTGCAGGGCTATAGCCTGTTCAGAAATGACCGTACAGATAGGCGAGGGGGTGGGGTGTGTCTATATGTAAAATCTTCCTTAAAACCCATCCTGCGTGATAATATAGGTGAATCTAATGAAAATGTGGAGTCCCTGTGGGTGGAGATAAGGGGAGGGGGAAAAATAATAAATTACTGATAGGGGTTTGTTATAAATCTCCAAAAATAATGGAAGCAATGGAGAATATCCTCGTAAAGCAAATAGATGAAGCTGCGACTCAAGGAGAAGTCATTATTATGGGGGACTTCAACTACCCTGAAATAGATTGGGGAACAGAAACCTGCAGTTCCAGTAAAGGTAATCGGTTTTTGACAACTATGAGAGACAATTACCTTTCACAACTGGTTCAGGACCCAACAAGAAGGGGGGCACTGCTAGACCTAATATTAACCAACAGGCCAGACCGCATATCAAATATAAGGGTTGGGGGTCACTGGGGGAATAGTGATCACAAAATAATAAGTTTTCATGTCTCCTTTAATAAAATGTGTAGTAGAGGGGTGACAAGGACACTAAACTTCAGGAGGGCAAATTTCCAACGGATGAGAGAGGATCTTGGTGCAATTAACTGGGACGATATCCTGAGACACAAAAATACACAAAGAAAATGGGAGACGTTTATTAGCATCCTGGATAGGACCTGTGCACAGTATATACCGTATGGGAATAAACATACTAGAAATAGGAGGAAACCAATATGGCTAAATAGAGCTGTAAGGGGCGCAATAAGGGACAAAAAGAAAGCATTTAGAGAATTAAAGGAAGTAGGTAGTGAGGAGGCATTAAATAAATACAAAAAATTAAATAAATTCTGTAAAAAGCAAATCAAGGCAGCAAAAATCGAGACAGAGAGACTCATTGCTAGAGAGAGCAAAAATAATCCCCAAATATTCTTTAACTACATAAATAGTAAGAAACTAAAAAATGATAGTGTTGGCCCCTTAAAAATAGTCTGGGTGAAATGGTGGATGAGGATGAGGAAAAAGCCAATATGCTAAATGACTTTTTTTCATCAGTATTTACAAAAGAAAATCCCATGGCCGACAATATGATCAGTGATAAAAATTCCCCATTAAGTGTCACCTGCTTAACCCAGCAGGAAGTACGGCGGCGTCTAAAAATCACAAAAATTGACAAATCTCCGGGCCCGGATGGGATACACCCCCGAGTACTGCAGGAACTAAGTACAGTCATTGATAGACCATTATTTTTAATCTTTAAAGACTCCATAATAACAGGGTCTGTACCACAAGACTGGCGTATAGCAAATGTGGTGCCAATATTCAAAAAGGGGACAAAAACTGAACTCGGAAATTATAGGCCAGTAAGTTTAACCTCTACTGTGGGTAAAATCCTGGAGGGCATTCTAAGGGATGCTATACTGGAGTATCTGAAGAGGAATAACCTCATGACCCAGTATCAGCACGGGTTTACTAGGGACCGCTCATGTCAGACTAATCTGATCAGCTTCTATAAAGAGGTAAGTTCCGGACTGGACCAAGGGAACCCAGTAGATGTAGTGTATATGGACTTTTCAAAAGCTTTTGATACGGTGCCACACAAAAGGTTGTTACATAAAATGAGAATAATGGGGATAGGGGAAAATATGTGCAAGTGGGTTGAGAGCTGGCTCAGGGATAGGAAACAAAGGGTGGTTAATAATGGAGCACACTCGGACTGGGTCGCGGTTAGCAGTGGGGTACCACAGGGGTCAGTATTGGGCCCTCTTCTTTTTAACATATTTATTAATGACCTTGTAGGGGGCATTCAGAGTAGAATTTCAATATTTGCAGATGACACTAAACTCTGCAGGGTAATCAATACAGGGGAGGACAATTTTATATTACAGGACGATTTATGTAAACTAGAAGCTTGGGCTGATAAATGGCAAATGAGCTTTAATGGGGATAAATGTAAGGTCATGCACTTGGGTAGAAGTAATAAGATGTATAACTATGTGCTTAATTCTAAAACTCTGGGCAAAACCATCAATGAAAAAGACCTGGGTGTATGGGTGGATGACAGACTCATATTCAGTGGCCAGTGTCAGGCAGCTGCTACAAAGGCAAATAAAATAATGGGATGCATTAAAAGAGGCATAGATGCTCATGAGGAGAACATAATTTTACCTCTATACAAGTCACTAGTGCGACCACACTTAGAATACTGTGCACAGTTCTGGTCTCCGGTGTATAAGAAAGACATAGCTGAACTGGAGCGGGTGCAGAGAAGAGCGACCAAGGTTATTAGAGGACTGGGGGGTCTGCAATACCAAGATAGGTTATTACACTTGGGGCTAAAAACGAAGACTAAGGGGTGATCTTATGTTAATGTATAAATATATGAGGGGACAGTACAAAGACCTTTCTGATGATCTTTTTAATCATAGACCTGAGACAGGGACAAGGGGGCATCCTCTACGTCTGGAGGAAAGAAGGTTTAAGCATAATAACAGACGCGGATTCTTTACTGTAAGAGCAGTGAGACTATGGAACTCTCTGCCGTATGATGTTGTAATGAGTGATTCATTAATTAAATTTAAGAGGGGACTGGATGCCTTTCTTGAAAAGTATAATGTTACAGGGTATATATATTAGATTCCTTGATAGGGCGTTGATCCAGGGAACTAGTCTGATTGCCGTATGTGGGGTCGGGAAGGAATTTTTTTCCCCATGGTGGAGCTTACTCTTACCACATGGGTTTTTTTTTTGCCTTCCTCTGGATCAACATGTTAGGGCATGTTAGGTTAGGCTATGGGTTGAACTTGATGGACTTAAAGTCTTCCTTCAACATTAATAACTATGTCTGGGGGGGGGGGAATTGAAAGGTTTTTCCATACAAATGCCGCCCCATTGCAGACAGTTTGAAAACGTGAATAATTTGAGTGGCCATACGCCCCAATATCCACCGCTACAAATTTGTAATCCGCATCGGCGATGGCCATC
Source organism: Ranitomeya variabilis (assembly GCF_051348905.1). Taxonomy (NCBI): domain Eukaryota; kingdom Metazoa; phylum Chordata; class Amphibia; order Anura; family Dendrobatidae; genus Ranitomeya; species Ranitomeya variabilis. Next base: position 12,039,747 of record NC_135234.1, on the reverse strand, counting down.
AGCACAATGGAAAAGTACTTTTTATAGTTTAAATATTCGGATCCAGAACCGGCCGGTTTCACGATATGGATATGTTTCCCATCCACCGCGCCCTAGCAATTGGGAAACTGACACACTTCCTGGAATCTGTGCTGCTTCCAAACAAGTCTGCATTGTGGGATGTGGAATAAAATCATCGTGCAAAGAGTCCCACAGTGCACGGCAAGTGTGCTTAACAATTCCAGAGATGGTTGAAATTCCCAGTCTGAACTGGAAATGTAGGGACGAAAGGGATTCTCCAGTAGCAAGGAATCTGTGATCAAAAGCAAGGCAGAAATTACTACAAATTCAAAATATCAATCGATGAAAGTGCGCTACAAGAGTACATCAAAAAAGAATGCTTACCGAAGAGTGACCATCAGACGCTCGGCCGGTGTAATAGAGAATCTGCAATAGGCATCACTCCTTCTTACTAGATGTTCAACCCGCTCCACCAATACATCAAAGTTCTCCGCTTCCATCCGCACATAGCTGAAAAACTTCTCTGGCTCTCCTCGTAGCTCCATGTATAAAGTAGAAAAGACTCCCCGCGTCATTCTCTGTGCCGTGATGGGGTGGATCCACAAACGTCGTCGGCGCAGACGCATGATGCGCTGTCTCTCTTGCTCCTTCTCAAGAACAATTGTTTTCAATCGATTCGCCTCCACGATGATATCCACGTTGTTCTGCAGAATCTTCGCAATAACAACATCCATCTTCTCTCCAAACACTTGCTTGCTCCTCTCCAACCTGTCACTGGTAGGCTGTAGGAAGACTGTATATATAGTTTTGAGGGGGTCAATCACATTTTGGAGCCTCCCAGGGGCGTTATTAAAAACCAGATCCGTGAAAAACCGGACGAAACGGATGCCAACCGGATGGGATGGATCCGGTTTCTTGCCGGATCCGGACATCTGATCCGGCTGAAAACCGGATCTGTCCCATCCGGTTTCCACAAAATAAGCTGGATCCGGCACTGCGGCGCGACGCCGGAATTGGCATGTGGCGAAAAACCTGATGTGTGAAAGTAGCCTTAGAGGGCACTCTGAGTCATAAATGATGTGTTCTCCTCATCAGTACAGTCCCTTCGGTGGTGGTTAGATGGGTCAGACATGTCCAGGGTGGTTCCCCAGGTGGATAATATCACCCAGTCACCACGGATGTGAGTCCCACAGGGTCGGGAGTCCATCTAGGTAGTGATGCGGTCATGGGAATCTGAACTGAGAGTGAAAAAAGCTTCTCTTCCAGTGTTAGTTACTAGCTATAGAACAGGCTGTAAGCAGGTTACTACTATCCCTACAGGGCCAGAGTGTCAAGATTCTCTCGGACAATTGAGTATCTGTGGCCTTCATAAACCGACAGGGGGGAATTCGATCAAAAACATTGAGAGTGACAGATCAGCTATTTCAGATAGCAGAGAAATATCTCCTTTTTCTGACGGCCCTACATACAGGTGCATCTTACAAAATTAGAATATCATCAAAAAGTGAATTTATTTCAGTTCTTCAATACAAAAGTGAATCTCCTATATTCTATAGAGTCATTACACACAGAGTGATCTATTTCACGTGTTTATTTCTGTTAATCTTGATGATTACGGTTTACAGCCAATGAAAACCCAAAACTCATTATCTCAGTAAATTAGAATACTTTATAACACCAGCTTGAAAAAATGATTTTAAAATCCTAAATGTTCCCTACTGAAATGTATGATCAGTAAATGCCCTCAATACTTGGTACTTTTGCATCAATTACTGCATCAATGCGGCGTGGCATGGAGGCGATCAGCCTGTGTCACTGCTGAGGGGTTATGGAAGCCCAGGTCGCTTTGTTAGCAGCCTTCAGCTTGTCTGCATTGTTGGGTCTGGTGTCTCATCTTCCTCTTGACAATACTCCATAGATTCACTATGGGCTTAAGGTGTGGTCGGCATAGTAAGTTTATTTTGTTTTATCCTTTTATTTCATGTAATTGTATATGACGTATTATTTTGTTCCTTTGTATAATCTTTTGTATATTTTTATAAACACTGCCTATTGTTTGCATTAAATATAAAATGTAATAGTTCTGTTCCTTTTTTTCTGTAAACCGTGCATCAACCATACGCTACCTACCAGGCATCCAGTCGGCTTGAATATAAAAAATGACTGGTGGTGGCCGCTAATGATCTGTCTGAGGTTATTGTGGTGTTCCAGTGACCGTATCTGGGGTGCATACATATATTCCAGGTGTTTGAATCAGAGGTGTATGTTCCATATCATCACTGTTCGTTTCCCGATAACCGGCCTAGAAGCAGCCTGTGGCCTCCTCCGTTAATCGTTAGTCAATTGGGTAATTGTCTGGACAATAGGGGGCAGCAGAGAGATAACAGCGGGTGGGTTAAGTGACGACCCCCTAGCTGTGATCCCTGACAGGGCACTATACACTTATTCTCCAGTGTCGTGAAAGAGCAGCTCTGTGGAATAATACCCCTTATCAGCTTCTGTGATAAAGCATATTGGGTAAAATAAAAAAAAAAGATATTTCACACATATAAATATATATATTGCTCATAAAAGTTTTATCTACCAAAGAATACAGATGTTTAGCCCATAAGGTAAACACTGTAAACAAAAAGATTGAAATCCCAAAAGTTGTCGCATCTAAAATGGAATAAGAAGTGACCAAATCATATGTACTTCAATAATAAAGTCGGCTCACCACACAAAATAAGTTTATTGCTGCCTAAAAAAATAAAAATAAACTATACAGGTTTGCAATTGCGGTAACTGCACTGACCTGTAGAATCACAGGAGCAGGTCACTTTTACCCCACAATGAACACCGGCTCTCTGTTTCTCTTCTGCACTATGACGAGTCGGGCCGCACTTTGTGGAGCAGAACTCGCCTCGGTGTAATCCGACCAGGACTTTGATGTTTGTCTCATTGTCCAGCATAGAGATCGCGACCTTGTGTAATCCAACCAGTCACAGTGCGGGTCCCATGGTGCAGAAAACAGGTCCCACACTGATAGAGGGGCATGTGGGGATGAATAAGAATATGAACAACAGCACATTGTACACGGTAATGAAGGGAATAAACGTTACATAATTGTGGTCTAAGAAAAAGAGCAACACACAGACCGCAGGGTAATTGGGCGTAGTCTGTTTCCCGATTCATCATGTTTACATTGTGGTCTAAATCACCTTCAAATAGCGCAATATGATGTCACAACTTAAATTCTGCGGGTTTTTTGTCTCTAGTTATTTCCTGTTCAGTGAGTAGATGTCCACTATTCATTACGTGGCTGACATATAATAATGAATTTGATGCATCTCATTTCTGCACGCCTCATTCAGACTGGGGTAAGACACACCGGTATTAGAGAGGTCGTCTACTGCTCTATCACTGATTGGTCCTTAGAGTAGGTCATCACTGTCTGATCAGTTGGGATCCGGCACCGATCCGCTGTTATTGGTATTCAGATCAATAGGAGGCCGATGTGCAGCACCCGGCCACGGACGCTGTCAGAAGATGGAGCAGCTCCACGACTGAGCATTTCCGGACATGGAGAACAGCAGATCAGCATGGGAGACGGGTGAGGAACCCTGACTGATCAGATATTGATGTCCTATCAATTGGGAGAAATATAACCAAGATATTATTTTAGGAAGAACAACTTCATAAAAGTGTAGCACCCCAGAGTCCTGGTCGTTGCAGTACTGACGCTCCGCCGCTAAGGGGGGCTATGTTACGTCTGATGGCACTAAAGGAGTTCACCTGACCAGGTATCACAGTCACACACTACACTTCACACTCCGGCCACCAGGGGGAGCAAAAGGTTCTATGTATTAGGCCACTCCTCACAGTCTGGTAAAACTGGGGGTTGGATAGGAAGTTAGAGAGAAGCTGACTGGGTTTTGCCCAGGTAACATCCTGTGGCAGAGGGTGTTGCGGGGGAAGATTCAGGGGGGTCTCTGTCAGGGGTGGGATCCTGCCGGAGGCCTAGCGAACAGAGAGAACGTTACGGAGCTGCGCCTGCACTACCTTGCGGCAGTATCTTAAGAAAGGACAAGAAGCGAAGTATATTGTGGAGAGTGAGAAACGAGATCACAGCACTAAGGAGATAATACCAGGAGGAGTCGTGCCCCGAGATCGGCAACATCCTTCTGAGGCGCGTAGCCGGTGGCTGGAACACCGAGGGAGTAATAGGCTCTACGCATTACTCCAGATCACGGCAGGGCAGTTAACTATAGGTTGGCTGTCTCATCTTTACACCTATGCAGACAACGGAGGCAATTGTGGGAGAGGGGCGTCACTAGGGTCCCTATAAAAAAGCTCCAGGCCTACCCCGTCATACGGGTGCGTCCTATCCAAACCATCTGGGGGACGGAGAGAGAACATCAGAAACAGACACAACAGTTGTGAGGACTATCCCGTGGTGCTCAGCAGGGAAGTACTACAACACCCAGGCGCTAGTAGGTAGGCACTGATTTCCACCTGCATAGTTTGTAAGCTTGCGAGCAGGGCCCTCATTCCTCCTGTATCTGGTGATCGGGGCCCTCATTCCTCCTGGTATCTGTTTTGAACTGTGATTTCTGTTATGCTGTAATGTCTGTTGTCTGTACAAGTCCCCTCTATAAGTTGTAAAGCGCTGCGGAATATGTTGGCGCTATATAAATAAAATTATTATTAATTATTATTAACTCTGGATGTGCCTTCGGACCAGCTGGTCTCAGCCAGCCCTGTTAGCAGTGCTCTGGACTGTGGACCTTGAGATCTTCAGTAAAAGGTAAAGCGACTGCAACCTTTGTGTCCTCGTTATTAACCACGCCTTACATCGTCCATCATCATCACCCACTCTTCAAGGGAAGCCCTGGGGACACACTTCACCTGTGGGAAGGTATACCATCTAGCTGCCATTCCATCACCCCAGCGGACCCCTAAGCAGCGTCGGTCACTCTGACCGAATACCACAGGTGGCGTCACGAACACTTGACAAACTTCCACCTACACCTTTAATTGGACGCCCCTTAGCAGGGCCACGGACCGGGTCTAGCCCCCGTGACATCCCCGGAACCGAGACCGAGAGACCCGGTACTGAGTACCCCGTTGTCCTGTGTCTGGGGGCAATCCAAACTCACAAAGAGGCGAAACCCAGACCCGGATCCTGATGAGCCGCAGGTTTCCTGTAAGAACGACAGTCTGATGCAGTCTGCACATAACAAATATAAGAATATACAGAACATTGCACCAGAGGACGTACTGTCCAGGAAGTATTCAGATGAGAGTGATCAAGTGCCGCCAAAAATGGATCAATCCCATTTCAGCATTAAGAGTCACCACACGTATCACCGATTGTGGCGCTTCATCAGGGGTGAGAGCCAAATGAGCACAGGACCCTTTTATTATACAGCTGCATATACATAATGTTTTTACACTTATTAATTCGTTCACATTAATTAGCCCCATAACATCTTACATAATGTGGAGCAGTGTATTCAGGTCTCAGACGTCGGCTCAGGGTCCAGAACTTGTGTAACGGGCAGGTCAGACCCGCCGTACGCCTGCGCATAGTGAGGACCAGTGTTACCAAGCAGATCACCGCAAGTAGGCCCAGAGCTGCTCAGCGCCCTCCATGAGGCTCACAGTGGTAAATGAGCGCACAGACGGACACAGGCGCAGTACAGGCAAACACTCAATAAACACCAATAAGAGCTGCGTGCGTGCCAGTGTAACAGGCCAGATTAACCCCCTGCCCAGAATATACCCGGGGTTAAAGTGGCCTAGGTCAGATTATACCCCGGGGTATAAAATAGACTAGTCCAGATTACACCCCTCCAGGTCAGAATATACCCCAGCTGCTGTAGATCAGATTTTTCAGGCTTTTGAGAACCATTGAGTGACATTCTCAATAACGGGGCCCCAGGCAGCACCCAGGGCCCCAGGCAGCACACAGGGGACCCAGGAAGCACACAGGGGCCCCAGGCAGCACACGAGGGCCCCAGGCAGAGCACAGGGCCCCAGGCAGCACATGGGGCCCCAGGCAGAGCACAGGGCCCCAGGCAGCACACAGGGGCCCCAGACAGCGCACAGGGGCCCCTGGCAGCGCACGGGGCAGAGACAACGAATGGGGCCCCAGGCAGCACACAGGGCACCAGGCGGCACACGGAGTGGCAGAGACAGTGCACAAGGGAGGGGGAAGATACAGTGAACGGGGACCCAGGCAGCACACAGGGGGGGCAGAGACAGTGCACAAGGGAGGGGGAAGTGACCGTGTGCAAGGGGGGAAGAGACAGCTCGCAGGGCCCCTGTGCGCTGTCTGGGATCCTATGTGCGCTGTCTGGGATCCCATGTGCGCTGTTTGGGACCCCCTGTGTGATGTCTGTGGCCCCGTTCTTGAGTATAATAAAGATTAAAGCATATTAAAGATCAGATTTTTCACGTTTATGAGCACCATTGAGTGATGTACTCAAGAATTACATAATTTTTCAACATTTTAGTGTTTAAAACTCTAAACACACAGACTTTTTTTTACTTCAACCTGAAAACCTTGACTGTTCATAAAAAAAACTGTTCAGGATATAATAAAAGTTATAACATTCTGAAACATCCACTTATAAAGGTACTTTATACTTTATACTTTTACATTATGTACACCCCTCCTCACATGTAAAGCGCCATGGAATAAATGGCGCTATAACAATAAATAATAATAATAATACTTTTACATGGGGCGATTATTGGTTCCAGAGAGGCTTTCGGCTGATAATCGTACACATGGCTGGTGACAGGACAATACAATATAAACGTTCAAAGGGAATCACTGATAACAACATTAAAATGATCATGATTGTTTTCAAGATAAAGTGCATGTTCTGTTGTTGACTGCAGATTGAAGCTTGCGGGATAGGTCAACCAATCCATGGTGTCACCGACTTTGGTGTGGATGACGATGTCACAACTCAACAGATTTGCTGTGGCCAGGATTTCAGCATCAGTTGCCCAGACTCCATCACGAGAGATGCCAGAGGTGTTCACATAGTCATTCACATCTTGATTACATTAGTCCTGTAGTTTTTTGGACAAGTCAGTTTTCATGTGGTGGATGACTTTAGCTCTGAGAAGGGAGTAGCCGTCCTCTGTTCCTGTCAGGAAATAGCTGATGGCCCGAAAATAGCAGTTCCCATCACCTTTGGTTTTATATGTACGCCGTGGTTGTCCAAGATCTCTTGTGCCTCCAAAGTACACAACCCTATTAAACGTAAGGTCAAGAGTGGTGGTAAGCTACTTCCTTCCTGAACTTGGTAGTGGGTTGAAAGTCTTGGTTTGCTGGTGTTTCTGTGTGGCAGAGTCACTGGGACAGTCATCAGGGGACTGGGGTGGTAGAGAAGTGTCTTCATCCTGGTAAATCTTAAGGTTGCTGGCATGGTAGGTGTTGCTTAGTATCTTGCCAGTCTTATTGTTCTTAAGTTTTACTCGTCCCTTGGTTAAGGATTCCACAACTAAGTAGGGTCCAACCCAGCGTGGTGCCATCTTTGAACCCACGTGATGAATATGACATTGATTCTTGATATAAACAATGGTGACAGCAGTGATTTCTTTGTTGCTCTTGTGTCGGCGATCAAAGGCACACTTTTGGTGTTCCTGAGCAGAATGGATGTTGGTACTTACAGTTGAGAGGATCCTGTTATGAATGGTTGTGAGTGTATTTAGCACATCAGGGTTGGCATCATCTGAAAGAGACAATGACATCCCCATGTCATTTGCTGATGGATTGAGGTCAATAGGAAGCTTAGCCTTTCGTCCATACATGACCTCAAATGGAGTGCACTTGGTTGAGGCATGCACAGATGTGTGATAGGCAAACAAAACACCAGGGATGAACTGTTCCCAGTTGGTTCCTTGGTCATTGACAAGCTTGCACAGAGATTCTTTGAGTGTTCGATTGTCACGTTCCCGCTGGCCATTTGTTTGTGGGTGGTAGGCAGATGAAATGCGGTGATCTGTTTTAAAATGATCCAACAGGTTGTCGATGATCGAGTTCACAAACTCTCTTCCCTGGTCGCTAATCAGAGGGTCCATACAGCCTAAGCGGCAAATAATGGTGTACAAAAATTTTGCTACTGAAATGGCACTCTTGTCTGGAACAGCTGTTGCTTCAGTCCACTTCGAGAAATGATCAGTGACAGCAACTATATATTTGTTGCCGTTTGATGTTTCCTGAAGAGGACCGATCATATCAATCCCAACTAAGCTCCATACTTTTCCAGGCACTGGTATACTGTTGAGTGGTGGAGCTTCTTTGCTCATTTTGGGACATGTGACAAAACATTTTGACAGGCTTTGACATGTTAGTAAACATCATTATTAATTCCCTTCCAATAATAACGGTCAGAAATTTTGGCAAATGTTTTATCTCTGCCAAAATGGCCACCAGAAGTTGGGTTGTCGTGACAGGCCTTCAGGATATTTGGCAGTCGGCTTTTAGTGAGAACCTCCTTTTATCCATAGTAAATTATCCCTTTCTCTACTCGATATGGCTTAGATGTTTGTCTAAACTGGGACTTGGCCTTTGAACATTTCTCTGGAGGTAGATCGTAGATCCACTGGGGGTACTTTTGTTCTGTTGCCGTGTAGAATCTCAAAAGCTGATCATGTAGTTGGTCTTCCATTGTTGTCAAAATTGGAAAACTTTTTTTTTTGTTGGAGGTGTTCCAAGTTCACTTTATATACCTTATCAGGACAGAATAGGAACTCACACTGGAGAACTTAAGGTATCATAGAGAGCAGGGAGAAACATACATAAGTTACAACACATAACATTAACTATGCACTGATGGAACTGCACAATTTACTGTCAGTTCAATGTAATGCCTCCAACACATGCTAGAAGTCTAGTCCACCCGTTCCCTTGCACTACATTTGCTGCTGATTTTCAACAGGGAAAAAATCAGCAGTCAATCTGCATCAATATCAAAAAACGATGTGGATTTTTTTGTGCAGAAGCACAGCAGATTTCTCCGTGTCACATGGAAGAGGGAAATCTGCTGCAGACTGCATGAAAATCTGACAAAAGCCGCATGAAATGGTATATGGTTTGTGTATGTGCATCTATATATACTGTAGCACTACAGCAGCAAAACCACACTAGTATTCTGCCCTAGAGGAGTATAGACCATGGGTATATTATACCTAGGCCAGATTATACTCCTCCGGGCCAGAATATACCCCTGCTGCTGCAGATCAGATTTTTCACTCTTATAAGAACCATTGAGTGATGTACTCAAGAACGGGGCCCCAGACATCGCACACTGCACAGGGGCCCTAGACATCTTAGGCTAGTTTCACATTTGCGCACAGCTGTGTATGCTCTTAGTGAAGCCCCGCCCACTGCCGCGCCCGCCAGTTAAGCTCCACCCAGGTAGGCATGCGGCCACATGCGGCTTGCGTACCCTATCTTTATCATTGGATACGCAGGCCCTGCGGATGTTTGCGTTGTTTTGACGATTCAGTGAACGCAAGAAAATCCAACTTGTTGCCTTCGCCGTGGGTTGCAGCACCATCAAAAGAACGTGGGCGGAGCTTAGCCGGCGGGGCGCAGCAGTGGTCAAGGCTTCACTGAGAGCATATGCATGCGCACAGCTGTACGCAAATGTGAAACTAGCCTTACAGGATTGAATGATATACTCAAGAGCAGGGCCCCAGACATCGCAAAGGGGTCCCAGACAGCGTACAGTGGGTCCCAGATAGCGCACAGGGGACATGCGCTCTGTCTATTTCCCACCTTTGCATGCTATCTCTTACCCCCTGCTCACTGTCTCTGCCCCCCTGTGCGCTATCTGGGACCCCCTGTGGCTGCCTGGAGTCCTGTGTGCTGCCTGGGGCCCTATGGGCTGCCTGGGGTCCCTGTGGGCTGCCTGGGGTCATGTGCGCTGCCTGGGGCCCCGTATGCTGTTTGGGGCCCCGTACACTTCCTGTGGCCCCTGTTGCTCTTCCTGGGGCCCCTCTGTGCTGCCTAGGGCCCCTCTGTGCTGCCTGTTGCCCTGTGCGCTGCTTGGGGCCCCGTGCACTTCCTGTGAACCCTGTGCTCTTCCTGGGGCCTCTCTGTGCTGCCTGGGGCCCCTCTGTGCTGCCTATTGCCTTGTGCGCTGCCTGGGGCCCCTGTGCTCTTCCTGGGGCCCCTCTGTGCTGCCTGGGGCACTGTGTTCTGCCAGGGGCCCCGTGTGCTACCTGGGGCCCCTGTGCGTTGCCTGGGGCCCTGTGGGCTGCCTGGGGTCCTGTGCGCTGCCTGGGGCCCCTCTGTGCTGCCTGTTGCCCTGTGCGCTGCCTGGGGCCCGTGTGCTCTTCCTGGGGCCCCTCTGTGCTGCCTGGGGCCCTGTGTGCTGCCTTGGGCCCCTGTGCGCTGCCTGGGGCCCTGTGGGCTGCCTGGGGCCCTGTGTTCTGCCAGGGGCCCTGTGTGCTGCCTGAGGCCCCTGTGCACTGCCTGAGGCCCCTGTGCGCTGCCTGGGGCCCGTGTGCTCTTCCTGGGGCCCCTCTGTGCTGCCTGGGGCCCTGTGTGCTGCCTTGGGCCCCTGTGCGCTGCCTAGGGCCCTGTGGGCTGCCTGGGGCCCTGTGTTCTGCCTGGGGTCCTGTGCACTGCCTGGGGCACCATGCGCTGTTTGGGGCTCTGTGCGCTGCCTGGGGCCCCTGTGTGCTGCCTGGGGCCCTGTGCTCTGCCAAAGGCCCTGTGTGCTGCCTGAGGCCCCTGTGCACTGCCTGGAGCCCTGTGGTCTGCCTGGGGCCCCTGTGGGCTGCCTGGGGCCCTGTGCGCTGCCTGGGGCCCCGTGCAGTGCCTGGGGCCCTTTGCGCTCCCTGGGGCCCCTGTGTGCTGCCTGGGGCCCTGTACTCTGCCTGGGGCCCTATGCGCTCCCTGGGGCCCTGTACTCTGCCTGGGGCCCTATGCGCTCCCTGGGGCCCTGTACTCTGCCTGGGGCCCTATGCGCTCCCTGGGGCCCTGTACTCTGCCTGGGGCCCTATGCGCTCCCTGGGGCCCCTGTGTGCTGCCTGGGGAACCTGTACTCTACCTGGGGCCCTGTACTCTGCCTGGGGCCCCGTTATTGATTATATCACTCAATGGTTCTCAAACGGCTGAAAAATCTGATCTACAGCACCTGGAGGGGTGCCTGGGGCCCCTTATGCTGTTTGGGGCCCCGTACACTTCCTGTGGCCCCTGTTGCTCTTCCTGGGGCCCCTCTGTGCTGCCTAGGGCCCCTCTGTGCTGCCTGTTGCCCTGTGCGCTGCCTGGGGCCCCGTGCACTTCCTGTGAACCCTGTGCTCTTCCTGGGGCCTCTCTGTGCTGCCTGGGGCCCCTCTGTGCTGCCTATTGCCTTGTGCGCTGCCTGGGGCCCCTGTGCTCTTCCTGGGGCCCCTCTGTGCTGCCTGGGGCACTGTGTTCTGCCAGGGGCCCCGTGTGCTACCTGGGGCCCCTGTGCGTTGCCTGGGGCCCTGTGGGCTGCCTGGGGTCCTGTGCGCTGCCTGGGGCCCCTCTGTGCTGCCTGTTGCCCTGTGCGCTGCCTGGGGCCCGTGTGCTCTTCCTGGGGCCCCTCTGTGCTGCCTGGGGCCCTGTGTGCTGCCTTGGGCCCCTGTGCGCTGCCTGGGGCCCTGTGGGCTGCCTGGGGCCCTGTGTTCTGCCAGGGGCCCTGTGTGCTGCCTGAGGCCCCTGTGCGCTGCCTGAGGCCCCTGTGCGCTGCCTGGGGCCCGTGTGCTCTTCCTGGGGCCCCTCTGTGCTGCCTGGGGCCCTGTGTGCTGCCTTGGGCCCCTGTGCGCTGCCTAGGGCCCTGTGGGCTGCCTGGGGCCCTGTGTTCTGCCTGGGGTCCTGTGCACTGCCTGGGGCACCATGCGCTGTTTGGGGCTCCGTGCGCTGCCTGGGGCCCCTGTGTGCTGCCTGGGGCCCTGTGCTCTGCCAAAGGCCCTGTGTGCTGCCTGAGGCCCCTGTGCACTGCCTGGAGCCCTGTGGTCTGCCTGGGGCCCCTGTGGGCTGCCTGGGGCCCTGTGCGCTGCCTGGGGCCCCGTGCAGTGCCTGGGGCCCTTTGCGCTCCCTGGGGCCCCTGTGTGCTGCCTGGGGCCCTGTACTCTGCCTGGGGCCCTATGCGCTCCCTGGGGCCCTGTACTCTGCCTGGGGCCCTATGCGCTCCCTGGGGCCCTGTACTCTGCCTGGGGCCCTATGCGCTCCCTGGGGCCCTGTACTCTGCCTGGGGCCCTATGCGCTCCCTGGGGCCCCTGTGTGCTGCCTGGGGAACCTGTACTCTACCTGGGGCCCTGTACTCTGCCTGGGGCCCCGTTATTGATTATATCACTCAATGGTTCTCAAACGGCTGAAAAATCTGATCTACAGCACCTGGAGGGGTATAATCTGGCCTAGTCCAATTTGTACCCTGGGGTATAGTTTGGGCTAGGCCACTTTAACCCTGGGTATATTCTGGGCGGGAGGTTAATCTGGCCTGTTACACCAGAATTGGAGGAAGATGGGGAGAAATGAAAGGTTCATTTACACTGCAGGATTATCAGATTATTCCTAGCGACGCTCGTTTCTTGATAATGGAGCAGTGTAAACAGGCTGCCGATCGCCCCACAGATGAGGAAAACTCTAGATTCATGGGAAAAATAATATTTTGGTTTCCTGAAAAGATCATTGTCGTTGGCAGCACATCGTCCTGTGTAACCTGGTAATGTGCTGCCGAGAATAATGGCAGCCTGTGTGCACAGAATAACTATTACTTTATGAAGCGAGGGCAGACGGTTGTAAGGGCAGTCACTGGCTGAGATGTGTCCCTAAGCACTGAGTACCGGGGTCCCTCCTGTTGTGTGCACCGTGTCTCACCGGACCCCACCACAAGCACCGAACCGACCTATTACTTCACCTGACACCAGGAACTAAGGTTTCTTTTACGCTTACCGTGTTTTTTGCGGCCTGTTATTGCGGGCCTTTTTTGCAGGCTGTATTGCCGCAATTTTCACAGTCTGCTGCAATAATGGACCGCAAAAAACTTGCAGATCGCCCATTTTTGGCTCCCAATACTAAAGCATAAGTATTGGGGAAAAAAAGGCGTTCCGCAAAACCGTAAGTCATGGTGCACCACAAAGACAAGCGATGTACAATGGGGGCCGTGTCCGTAAGCCGTAAAAAAGATGGAGCAGGCTCGATCTTTTTTCACGGCCGTAAATACAGCCCTCATGGCTTATTGCGACCCCATACAAATCTGTTGGGGCCACAAAAACGGGCCGCAAAACCACGGCAAGTGTAAAAGTGCAGCGCCCCAGAGTCCTGGTCGTTGCAGTACTGTTGCTCCGCCGCTAAGGGGAGCTATGGTACGTCTGATGGCACTGAAGGAGTTCATCTGACCAGGTATCACAGACACCAATACATTTCACAGTCTGGCCTCCAGGGGGAGCTAAGGGTTCTATGTATTAGGCCACTCCTCACATACTGGTAAAACTGGGGGTTAGACAGGAAGTTAGGGAGAAGCTGACTGGGTTGGAACCAGGCAACACCTTGTGGCAGAGGGTGTTGTGGGGGAAGATTCGGAGGGGTCCCTGTCAGGGGTGGGATCCTGACAGAGGCCTAGCAACCAGAGAGAACGTTACGGGACCGCGCCTGCACGATATAGCGGCGGTGCCCTAAGAAAGGACAAGAAGTGAGGTATATTGTGCTGAGTGAGAAACGAGATCAACGCAACAAGGAGAATACCAGTAGGAGTCGTGCTGTAAGACGAGGCAACATCCTACTGAGGCGCATAACCAGTGGCCGGAACACCGAGGAAGTATAGAGCTCCAGGCCAAACTTCAAACCTACGGCAGGACAGTCAGTTATAGGCGGGCTGTCTCACCCAATTGACCTAGGAAGACACAGGGGGGTAACAACAGGAGTGGGGCGACGCTAGAGTCCCGGAAGAGCTCCGAGCCTCCCCGTCATACGGGTGCGTCCTATCCATAAGATCTGGGGGACGTGGAAGAACATCAGAATCGAGTTGTGAGGGAACACGAGAAACAGACACAACAGTTGTGGGGACTATCCCGTGAGCACAGCAGGGGAGGACTACAACACACAAGCGCTAGAAGGTAGGCACAGATTTCCACCTGCAAAGGGAACTCTGGAGGTGCCATCGGACCGGCCAGGCTTGCGCAGCCTGGTTAACCGTATTCCAGACTGAGGACCCTGAAGCCTTCAGTAAAGAGGTAAAGAGACTGCAACCTGGTGTCCTCGTAATTTACCGCGACCGGCACTTCACCACACCATAACGACATCCCATACCACCACCTTCCTTGTACGCCCCTCAGCAGGGTCACGGACCGGGTCTAGCCACCGTGACAACCCCAGAGCAGAGACTCAGAGGCCCGGTACCGGGTACCCCTCGGCCCTGCGGCAGTGGGGGCGCTACATTTTGGCGTCACGAACAGGATGTACTTAAGCCTGAAGAATCAGGTCATGTGTGCCTTGGAACTGTGATTTATTGTGCTTGGACTGTGATTTATTGCAAAGATTGTGTATTGCCACTTGCCGCCAAAAGTTCCCGCCAAAACCGCCGCCATTACAGCACCACAGGGAGCGCAAGGGGAGAAGGAGGGCGTGCCATGGGAGGAGACTACCAAAGCGGCGCCAGAAGTAGCGATCGTCCCCTCCGACTTCTGCTGCGAGATGACGACCTGCCCAGCAGCAGAGGGGAACCGCCCCCTGATTTGCAACGGCGGCAACGAGGTGAAGAGGGAGATCAACCTTGGAGAAATGGCGGAGCCCGGTGCATGCGTTGCCACCGAACGCCGGACAGCGATGATGAACAGCAAGTGCCCGAGCAGCGGCGAAGTGATCCCGGCTTGCCCTCACCCACCAGAGGAGGACTCGCGTCCACCGCCGCTGCAGGATCTGAACTCCTTGGAGCTGTCGGCGGAGGAGTCGAGCCTACCTATCCTGACCACGGAGCCATGGAGGGCGGAACCACATCCAGAGACCACCTCAGAGGAACCACAGTCCGGGCTGCGGCCGATTCCAGTGTCCTTGTCAGCGGGACGGATCGACATCGGTGGAATCACATCAGGCGCAGGTATGGAAGGCGCATCTGCTCCCCTGACCGATCCTGCCCCCCTGACAGATCCCGCGACCGCTCCTCACCCCAACAATAACTGTTTCCTCTCAGCGGGGCTGGCGGTGCTCACCCCCGACATGATGGGGAAGCTGGTACCTCCACTACCGACCACGATGGGGGAACCCATAGACGTGAGCCCAGAAGGGGTAATCCTCCAGTGGGACACCCCTGGACCGGGCCAGATGGAGCTCGGGAGGGAGGCCTCACCCTTGCTGTGCTCACTTGGGAACAATATAAACAATGTCTGATCCTACATTGGAAAAACCGAAAAGAGACCGAACAGACTGATCCGCTGACAGTACGATACCCAAAGCCTGCACACGGCAGGAAAGACGTGGTAAAGCGGGGTACTGTGCTGGCCTTTCATCCAAAGCGGGGCTGGGGCTCCATACAGGAACCGGGACTACCGACTGACGTCTTTGTTACCAGTTACAACGTGAAGACCCCCTGCCGCAACCAATATGGTGACCCATTATTGCAAAAAGGGGATCAGGTGACCTACACCCGCCACCGGAGTGCGCAAGGATGGTGCGCTCGAAACGTCCAACGATGTGGGCCAGAGGGAGTGTCACCTGTTGCCCCGACCACGACCGATCCGGACTTGACAGATCTTGTTACTATCGCCACTGTACGCCTTGTTGCGGCTACCGAGCTTGCAGCCAGGGTTAGCCTTCGAATCCAGACACCGGGTGATCTGACTGCACCCGAGAGACCAACCATTGACACTGACACCACACCAGCCGCCGACCAGGGGCCAAAGCCTGAACAGTCAGGAGGTGTCCACTGTTGGCTGATGTCTTGCAACTTACCATGAAGCTCCAGATCCCTTATAGAATGTAAATAGTTAACTGTTTCTACTGTTTTGCTGCTAAAACCCGTCTAGGGTTATTCTTAAAGGGATCCCTTTGTTGACCCTGGATCCCTATTGCTTTTCGTTTGTTACCCACTTTTGCTCCAGTTATTAAGAGACTGACGAATCATGGACGGTGAATGATTCACAAACTGATGCTGTAAATAGTTTGCGCCTTCTTAAGGGTGCTCTCTACTGGTTTTACATAAAGAAAGGACTCTTTGCGAAGACACTGGTCGCAGAACCAGCACCGGAGTCCTTACTGCGAACAGACTTGCAGCTTGAGAAGTTGCACTACCTCATAGAGAATTCAGAAAGGGGAGGAGGGGGGAAGAGGAAGGGTTGAAGCTTGACACGCCGAGACATGCATCTAAGAACCGTTGCAAATGAATATAACCGGTGGGTGCCGTACCTGCTGGTGATTAACAGCTGATGTAGACGAGAGGAGAAATGGGGATTTCCAGCACATCCATCCAGTATAAGTAAAATAATCATATTTAGTCATATGACTAAGGGCGCCGTGGTGCGCCAGAAACGCGTCAGGCAAAGAGAGTTCTTCTCTCTTTTTTTTTTTAATATTGTTTTTTAAAATGTTCTAATAAATTTTGGTTATTTTACTTATACTGGATGGATGTGCTGGAAATCCCCATTTCTCCTCTCGTCTACCTCATAGAGACTTGGTCCCCTCTTAAAGGGGATGTTCACATATTGCACTTATGAACAGTGTTTCCTTAAGATGGTTAAATGGCAATAATGTCTTGAAAGAAGAAGTTAAATGTAGCTAACTAGTTGATTGTGAGAAATGTTTAATGATGTTGATAGAAGAATGAGGACAGAAAGTGAACCCGTACGGGGTTAGTCAGTGAGTCCTCCTAGGAGCCATACAGAGATGGCTCAGTAATCCGAACTGAAAGATGGATGATAAGTTCTATACCATGTATAGTAGTAGAAAGGCAGTAGGCCCGGGCGGAAAGGGGCGGTCCTGTAACAGAAAGGAGACGCAGTAGGCCTGGAGCAGTTAGGACAGGCGATCCTGCAGATGTAAAGAAGGAGAATGCAGAAAAGTTAATTAGCCTTATAATGTTTTAGAAGAAGGTCTTTAGTGGATTCAGCGAGTACGTCCTTAAAGGCAATGTTAAATTATTGTTCAAACATTTTGCACTTAGTAGAATACCCGGTTGGGTAAGAGAAGTTATTTATAGTAAGTTATTCAAAGTATTTAACCATGTTTGTAACGTTCAAGTGTCCTCACCTCCCATAAAGGGAAGCTTTGTTAAAAAGTTTACTTGTACTTGCATTTTCAAAATTGTATGTCTTTTTGCTGACATGTATTGTTGTTTTCTTCCCAGTCCAGGAGTACTGGATTTAACCGGGGGGGTTGGAGTGCAGCGCCCCAGAGTCCTGGTCGTTGCAGTACTGTTGCTCCGCTGCTAAGGGGGGCTATGGTACGTCTGATGGCACTGAAGGAGTTCATCTGACCAGGTATCACAGACACCAATACACTTCACAGTCTGGCCTCCAGGGGGAGCTAAGGGTTCTATGTATTAGGCCACTCCTCACAATCTGGTAAAACTGGGGGTTAGGCAGGAAGTTAGAGGAGAAAGCTGACTGGGTTGGAACCAGGCAACACCTTGTGGCAGAGGGTGTTGTAGGGGAAGATTCGGAGGGGTCCCTGTCAGGGGTGGGATCCTGACAGAGGCCTAGCAACCAGAGAGAACGTTACGGGACCGCGCCTGCACGATATAGCGGCGGTACCCCAAGAAAGGACAAGAAGCGAGGTATATTGTGCTGAGTGAGAAACGAGATCAACGCAACAAGGAGAATACCAGTAGGAGTCGTGCTGTAAGACGAGGCAACATCCTACTGAGGCGCATAACCGGTGGCCGGAACGCCGAGGAAGTATAGAGCTCCAAGCCAAACTTCAAACCTACGGCAGGACAGTCAGTTATAGGCGGGCTGTCTCACCCAATTGACCTAGGAAGACACAGGGGGGTAACAACAGGAGTGGGGCGATGCTAGAGTCCCGGAAGAGCTCCGAGCCTCCCCGTCATACGGGTGCGTCCTATCCATAAGATCTGGGGGACGTGGAAGAACATCAGAATCGAGTTGTGAGGGAACACGAGAAACAGACACAACAGTTGTGGGGACTATCCCGTGAGCACAGCAGGGGAGGACCACAACACACAAGCGCTAGAAGGTAGGCACAGATTTCCACCTGCAAAGGGAACTCTGGAGGTGCCATCGGACCGGCCGGACTTGCGCAGCCTGGTTAACCGTATTCCGGACTGAGGACCCTGAAGCCTTCAGTAAAGAGGTAAAGAGACTGCAACCTGGTGTCCTCGTTATTTACCGCGACCGGCACTTCACCACACCATAACGACATCCCATACCACCACCTTCCTTGTACGCCCCTCAGCAGGGTCACGGACCGGGTCTAGCCACCGTGACAATCCCAGAACAGAGACTCAGAGGCCCGGTACCGGGTACCCCTCGGCCCTGCGGCAGTGGGGGCGCTACAAATGAAGCCTGTGTCCTCTCAGCTCCGACATCTCCCATCCCCGAGGTGGCAGATTGTTAACACTGTTCTTCCGGTTATTTCCAGGTATTGAGGCCCAGCCGATTACTGCCCAAACGGGAGAATCTGTAACTACGTCTGATGAGTAATGAATCCAGTGATAATTACATGAATAGATCCTGAATCTCTCTGGTTCGGTCTCATCACAGCACTGACAAGTAGCGACACTTGTGTCATGTGATGGAGAAATCAGAATCCGCCATCCGTGTACATTGTGGGGTCAGCTCCGCTGTGGATGATGGTGGTTCTTATACTATAGGGACCCCCATGTGCCTGAGATGATGTAACGGGGGCTCCCTGGAGACTGTTCATAAGTTCATAGTTTCTTTGTCTTTTGGACTTTGTTCCCACAATGTGTATTTTCACTGTATCACAATCGCAGCGTCTCACAGTCCAGTAAAGTAGATGGATTTATAGAAATCTTCTGTCCTCCGGGTTTATTCAGCATATTCTGACCCGCGAGCTTCACATCCGCAGCTCGTCACTTTCTCTTGTGGATACGCTGAGTTTTATGTGCAGATTTTTCCCATAGATTTGCATTAAATATGGAAAATCCACAGGTAAAAACCCATGTAATTCACACATGACCGTAGCAATAAAGGTTTGTCAAAGCCAAATACCAGGAGGCATCAAAAACAAAGAGGGTTTATTTCAAGAAAAAAGAAACAAAAGATAAAAACCATATAAAAAAACAAAAAGCGATATAAAAGCATGTAAAGAAAAACGCACAAAAAACTACAATGAATAAAACACCAGTCACCTTCTTTACATCATATGTGCAGAAATGGTCCAAAAAAATCTGCAACATTGGAAATTCACCAAGTTCTCATCATGGGAACATCGTCCGGAAAAAGAATCAGAAGTTATTTCTGCTGAAGTGGGATAAATCCAGATCACTGGACGCGACACGACCTCCGACTAATGACTGCACCGCCATGAATACAGTAATGTCAGGAGTCAGGTATTACACGGCCCAGACATGCTGCATCTCATATTGTCCATTTATATAATGGGTGCATATAGTATGCACAGAATACGGACAACATGGCGCCTTTTCATAAAGGATCCGTTTCAGTTAACAACCTGGGAGACGATTCTGCCTTTTTGATGCATAAACCTTGGACTAGGTGATCAGTTATAGACCAGGGGGTCTTACACCCCGCACCCCCATCCATCAGCCATTACCAGACCCCAGGTGTAAGCAGTGGACGGGGCAGAACCTCACAGCTCCACACACTGTAGTGGCCGCTCCCGGGGGCTGCAGATCAGCTCCAGTCAGACTCGCCCACCACATCCCTGTTGGTCTCATGACTTTGTTTGTGGCGATGGTGATGGGTGACCGCTGCAGACAATTCATGAAAGAATCCGCAGCGATCAGTCAGAGGCATTGACCTCATTGGGGTGAACAGAGCACCACACATGAATTTCTGGCCTCCATTCATCCTTCTTTCTATCAGAGATCATCTTATCTGTCAGACACATTGTCAGTCTATTAGAATGAACATGATGGGAAAAGTATAAGGTAAATAAATGAGGAGTGACCATAAAGGTATTCAGGGCGGGGAGGACGTCTGCAGGCATGTGTTAACGACAAGCTAACTTCACCTGCAGCCAGAGGCTAAGTGGACTGATGCCAGCAATGTGACTTATTTATAAACAAAGCTACATGTATATATATCGTCTTCAGGGATCACATCAATCCCAGAAAGCAGAACACACAGGAGATCTGTTCCCGGCTGTGATCTGTCGTCTCCTCTAATAGTGAATGTTTGGGAAGACGACACGGCGATGGCTCTCAGGATCCTCGGGCTGATGGCCGTTTATTCCCCAGGTACGTCCATCCTCTCCTCTCTATATGCTGTGTGTACAGGGTCGTGTGTGGATCGCTTCCATCTGACCAGTAGATTACCGGCTGTGGAAACGATCTGCAGTAACGCCTCATTCTCACCTCTGTGTTTCTTGTATATTTTTTTCTTTCACAGATAGAACACGTTCCCTTTGTAATCTATAATGCTGTTCACGGTTCTTGTTTTTTCAGCAGATGACAATGAATGGTGGCCCTGACCACGAGCTGTGGTTATAACCGTCCTTTATTCCAGTGTACAGGTCCAGAGATGCCGCACTCCCCCCACTGATCCTCCGGACATGTACGCTGGAATAAAGGACGGTGATATCGGTAGGTTGTAGTCAGGGCCACCATTCATTGTACCCTAAATAATATTCATGTTGTTTCCTATGGTGAAGCACCAAGAAATATTTCTGCCTTTGGATATTTGTTTCATGCTAGAGGGCCACATACACAGATGAGATATAGGACCGTGTACACAGATGAGATATAGGACCGCGTACACAGATGAGATATAGGACTGCGTATACAGATGAGATATAGGACTGAGTACACAGATGAGATATAGGACTGAGTACACAGATGAGATATAGGACTGTGTACACAGATGAGATATAGGACCGAGTACACAGATGAGATACAGGACTGCGTACACAGATGAGATATAGGACTGAGTACACAGATGAGATATAGGACTGTGTACACAGATGAGATATAGGACTGCGTACACAGATGAGATATAGGACTGCGTACACAGATGAGATATAGGACCGAGTACACAGATGAGATATAGGACCGCGTACACAGATGAGATATAGGACCGAGTACACAGATGAGATATAGGACTGAGTACACAGATGAGATATAGGACCGCGTACACAGATGAGATATAGGACCGAGTACACAGATGAGATATAGGACTGAGTACACAGATGAGATATAGGACCGCGTACACAGATGAGATATAGGACCGCGTACACAGATGAGATATAGGACCGAGTACACAGATGAGATATAGGACTGAGTACACAGATGAGATATAGGACTGAGTACACAGATGAGATATAGGACTGAGTACACAGATGAGATATAGGACTGAGTACACAGATGAGATATAGGACTGAGTACACAGATGAGATATAGGACTGAGTACACAGATGAGATATAGGACCGCGTACACAGATGAGATATAGGACCGCGTACACAGATGAGATATAGGACCGAGTACACAGATGAGATATAGGACTGAGTACACAGATGAGATATAGGACTGAGTACACAGATGAGATATAGGACTGAGTACACAGATGAGATATAGGACTGAGTACACAGATGAGATATAGGACTGCGTACACAGGTGAGATATAGGACTGAGTACACAGGTGAGATATAGGACTGCGTATACAGATGAGATATAGGACTGAGTACACAGATGAGATATAGGACTGA
Organism: Ranitomeya variabilis; assembly: GCF_051348905.1. NCBI lineage: Eukaryota > Metazoa > Chordata > Amphibia > Anura > Dendrobatidae > Ranitomeya > Ranitomeya variabilis. The sequence continues at coordinate 12,017,911 of NC_135234.1, read as the reverse complement.
GTACACAGATGAGATATAGGACTGCGTACACAGGTGAGATATAGGACTGAGTACACAGATGAGATATAGGACTGAGTACACAGATGAGATATAGGACTGCGTACACAGGTGAGATATAGGACTGAGTACACAGATGAGATATAGGACTGCGTATACAGATGAGATATAGGACTGAGTACACAGATGAGATATAGGACTGAGTACACAGATGAGATATAGGACTGAGTACACAGATGAGATATAGGACTGAGTACACAGATGAGATATAGGACTGAGTACACAGATGAGATATAGGACTGAGTACACAGATGAGATATAGGACTGAGTACACAGATGAGATATAGGACTGAGTACACAGATGAGATATAGGACTGAGTACACAGATGAGATATAGGACTGAGTACACAGATGAGATATAGGACTGAGTACACAGATGAGATATAGGACTGCGTACACAGGTGAGATATAGGACTGAGTACACAGATGAGATATAGGACTGCGTACACAGATGAGATATAGGACCGCGTACACAGATGAGATATAGGACTGCGTACACAGATGAGATATAGGACCGCGTACACAGATGAGATATAGGACTGCGTACACAGATGAGATATAGGACTGAGTACACAGGTGAGATATAGGACCGCGTACACAGATGAGATATAGGACTGCGTACACAGATGAGATATAGGACCGAGTGCACAGATGAGATACAGGACTGAGTACACAGATGAGATATAGGACTGCGTACACAGATGAGATATAGGACCGAGTACACAGATGAGATATAGGACTGTGTACACAGATGAGATATAGGACTGCGTACACAGATGAGATATAGGACTGCGTACACAGATGAGATATAGGACTGCGTACACAGATGAGATATAGGACTGAGTACACAGATGAGATATAGGACCGAGTGCACAGATGAGATATAGGACTGTGTACACAGATGAGATATAGGACTGCGTACACAGATGAGATATAGGACTGTGTACACAGATGAGATATAGGACTGCGTACACAGATGAGATATAGGACAGTGTACACAGATGAGATATAGGACTGTGTACACAGATGAGATATAGGACTGCGTACACAGATGAGATATAGGACTGTGTACACAGATGAGATATAGGACTGCGTACACAGATGAGATATAGGACTGAGTACACAGGTGAGATATAGGACCGCGTACACAGATGAGATATAGGACTGCGTACACAGATGAGATATAGGACCGAGTGCACAGATGAGATACAGGACTGAGTACACAGATGAGATATAGGACTGCGTACACAGATGAGATATAGGACTGCGTACACAGATGATATATAGGACTGCGTACACAGATGAGATATAGGACCGAGTGCACAGATGAGATATAGGACTGAGTACACAGATGAGATATAGGACTGAGTACACAGATGAGATATAGGACCGAGTGCACAGATGAGATACAGGACTGAGTACACAGATGAGATATAGGACTGAGTACACAGATGAGATATAGGACTGCGTATACAGATGAGATATAGGACTGAGTACACAGATGAGATATAGGACTGCGTACACAGATGAGATATAGGACTGCGTACACAGATGAGATATAGGACTGCGTACACAGATGATATATAGGACTGCGTACACAGATGAGATATAGGACTGAGTACACAGATGAGATATAGGACTGCGTACACAGATGAGATATAGGACTGAGTACACAGATGAGATATAGGACTGAGTACACAGATGAGATATAGGACTGCGTACACAGATGAGATATAGGACTGCGTACACAGATGATATATAGGACTGCGTACACAGATGAGATATAGGACTGAGTACACAGATGAGATATAGGACTGCGTACACAGATGAGATATAGGACCGCGTACACAGATGAGATATAGGACCGCGTACACAGATGAGTTATAGGACTGCGTACACAGATGAGATATAGGACTGAGTACACAGATGAGATATAGGACTGCGTACACAGATGAGATATAGGACCGCGTACACAGATGAGATATAGGACCGCGTACACAGATGAGATATAGGACCGCGTACACAGATGAGATATAGGACCGCGTACACAGATGAGATATAGGACTGCGTACACAGATGAGATATAGGACTGCATACACAGATGATATATAGGACCGCGTACACAGATGAGATATAGGACTGCGTACACAGATGAGATATAGGACCGCGTACACAGATGAGATATAGGACTGCGTACACAGATGAGATATAGGACTGCATACACAGATGATATATAGGACCGCGTACACAGATGAGATATAGGACTGCGTACACAGATGAGATATAGGACTGAGTACACAGGTGAGATATAGGACTGAGTACACAGGTGAGATATAGGACCGAGTACACAGATGAGATATCGGACTGAGTACACAGATGAGATATAGGACCGCGTACACAGATGAGATATAGGACCGAGTACACAGATGAGATATAGGACTGAGTACACAGATGAGATATAGGACCGTGTACACAGATGAGATATAGGACTGAGTACACAGATGAGATATAGGACCGCGTACACAGATGAGATATAGGACTGAGTACACAGATGAGATATAGGACCGTGTACACAGATGAGATATAGGACTGAGTACACAGATGAGATATAGGACCGCGTACACAGATGAGATATAGGACTGCGTACACAGATGAGATATAGGACTGCATACACAGATGAGATATAGGACTGAGTACACAGATGAGATATAGGACTGAGTACACAGGTGAGATATAGGACCGCGTACACAGATGAGATATAGGACTGCGTACACAGATGAGATATAGGACTGCATACACAGATGAGATATAGGACTGAGTACACAGATGAGATATAGGACTGAGTACACAGATGAGATATAGGACTGCATACACAGATGAGATATAGGACTGAGTACACAGATGAGATATAGGACTGAGTACACAGATGAGATATAGGACTGAGTACACAGATGAGATATAGGACAGCGTACACAGATGAGATATAGGACTGCGTACACAGATGAGATATAGGACTGCGTACACAGATGAGATATAGGACTGCATACACAGATGAGATATAGGACTGAGTACACAGATGAGATATAGGACTGAGTACACAGATGAGATATAGGACTGCATACACAGATGAGATATAGGACTGAGTACACAGATGAGATATAGGACTGAGTACACAGATGAGATATAGGACTGAGTACACAGATGAGATATAGGACAGCGTACACAGATGAGATATAGGACTGCGTACACAGATGAGATATAGGACTGCGTACACAGATGAGATATAGGACTGAGTACACAGATGAGATATAGGACTGAGTACACAGATGAGATATAGGACTGCATACACAGATGAGATATAGGACTGAGTACACAGATGAGATATAGGACTGAGTACACAGATGAGATATAGGACTGAGTACACAGATGAGATATAGGACCGAGTACACAGATGAGATATAGGACTGCGTACACAGATGAGATATAGGACTGAGTACACAGATGAGATATAGGACTGAGTACACAGATGAGATATAGGACTGAGTACACAGGTGAGATATAGGACCGCGTACACAGATGAGATATAGGACTGCGTACACAGATGAGATATAGGACCGCGTACACAGATGAGATATAGGACTGCGTACACAGATGAGATATAGGACCGCGTACACAGATGAGATATAGGACCGCGTACACAGATGAGATATAGGACCGCGTACACAGATGAGATATAGGACCGAGTACACAGATGAGATATAGGACTGAGTACACAGATGAGATATAGGACCGCGTACACAGATGAGATATAGGACTGAGTACACAGATGAGATATAGGACCGCGTACACAGATGAGATATAGGACTGCGTACACAGATGAGATATAGGACTGAGTACACAGATGAGATATAGGACTGCGTACACAGATGAGATATAGGACTGAGTACACAGATGAGATATAGGACTGAGTACACAGATGAGATATAGGACTGCGTACACAGATGAGATATAGGACTGCGTACACAGATGATATATAGGACTGCGTACACAGATGAGATATAGGACTGAGTACACAGATGAGATATAGGACTGCGTACACAGATGAGATATAGGACCGCGTACACAGATGAGATATAGGACCGCGTACACAGATGAGTTATAGGACTGCGTACACAGATGAGATATAGGACTGAGTACACAGATGAGATATAGGACTGCGTACACAGATGAGATATAGGACCGCGTACACAGATGAGATATAGGACCGCGTACACAGATGAGATATAGGACCGCGTACACAGATGAGATATAGGACCGCGTACACAGATGAGATATAGGACTGCGTACACAGATGAGATATAGGACTGCATACACAGATGATATATAGGACCGCGTACACAGATGAGATATAGGACTGCGTACACAGATGAGATATAGGACCGCGTACACAGATGAGATATAGGACTGCGTACACAGATGAGATATAGGACTGCATACACAGATGATATATAGGACCGCGTACACAGATGAGATATAGGACTGCGTACACAGATGAGATATAGGACTGAGTACACAGGTGAGATATAGGACTGAGTACACAGGTGAGATATAGGACCGAGTACACAGATGAGATATCGGACTGAGTACACAGATGAGATATAGGACCGCGTACACAGATGAGATATAGGACCGAGTACACAGATGAGATATAGGACTGAGTACACAGATGAGATATAGGACCGTGTACACAGATGAGATATAGGACTGAGTACACAGATGAGATATAGGACCGCGTACACAGATGAGATATAGGACTGAGTACACAGATGAGATATAGGACCGTGTACACAGATGAGATATAGGACTGAGTACACAGATGAGATATAGGACCGCGTACACAGATGAGATATAGGACTGCGTACACAGATGAGATATAGGACTGCATACACAGATGAGATATAGGACTGAGTACACAGATGAGATATAGGACTGAGTACACAGGTGAGATATAGGACCGCGTACACAGATGAGATATAGGACTGCGTACACAGATGAGATATAGGACTGCATACACAGATGAGATATAGGACTGAGTACACAGATGAGATATAGGACTGAGTACACAGATGAGATATAGGACTGCATACACAGATGAGATATAGGACTGAGTACACAGATGAGATATAGGACTGAGTACACAGATGAGATATAGGACTGAGTACACAGATGAGATATAGGACAGCGTACACAGATGAGATATAGGACTGCGTACACAGATGAGATATAGGACTGCGTACACAGATGAGATATAGGACTGCATACACAGATGAGATATAGGACTGAGTACACAGATGAGATATAGGACTGAGTACACAGATGAGATATAGGACTGCATACACAGATGAGATATAGGACTGAGTACACAGATGAGATATAGGACTGAGTACACAGATGAGATATAGGACTGAGTACACAGATGAGATATAGGACAGCGTACACAGATGAGATATAGGACTGCGTACACAGATGAGATATAGGACTGCGTACACAGATGAGATATAGGACTGAGTACACAGATGAGATATAGGACTGAGTACACAGATGAGATATAGGACTGCATACACAGATGAGATATAGGACTGAGTACACAGATGAGATATAGGACTGAGTACACAGATGAGATATAGGACTGAGTACACAGATGAGATATAGGACCGAGTACACAGATGAGATATAGGACTGCGTACACAGATGAGATATAGGACTGAGTACACAGATGAGATATAGGACTGAGTACACAGATGAGATATAGGACTGAGTACACAGGTGAGATATAGGACCGCGTACACAGATGAGATATAGGACTGCGTACACAGATGAGATATAGGACCGCGTACACAGATGAGATATAGGACTGCGTACACAGATGAGATATAGGACCGCGTACACAGATGAGATATAGGACCGCGTACACAGATGAGATATAGGACCGCGTACACAGATGAGATATAGGACCGAGTACACAGATGAGATATAGGACTGAGTACACAGATGAGATATAGGACCGCGTACACAGATGAGATATAGGACTGAGTACACAGATGAGATATAGGACCGCGTACACAGATGAGATATAGGACTGAGTACACAGGTGAGATATAGGACTGCATACACAGATGAGATATAGGACTGAGTACACAGATGAGATATAGGACTGAGTACACAGATGAGATATAGGACTGAGTACACAGGTGAGATATAGGACCGCGTACACAGATGAGATATAGGACTGCGTACACAGATGAGATATAGGACCGCGTACACAGATGAGATATAGGACTGCGTACACAGATGAGATATAGGACCGCGTACACAGATGAGATATAGGACCGCGTACACAGATGAGATATAGGACCGCGTACACAGATGAGATATAGGACTGCGTACACAGATGAGATATAGGACTGCGTACACAGATGAGATATAGGACCGAGTACACAGATGAGATATAGGACTGAGTACACAGATGAGATATAGGACTGAGTACACAGATGAGATATATCATTAAACAGAAACCTGGTCCCATAGTAATTAGAGAGCAAAAGTAGAAACCATACACTTTGCCACAACCAAAAACCACTCCAATAATAGCATATAGCACAAGAACACAGTAGTGTTTGTTTTATAAAAGTACAATTTTTTTTTTTTATACAATTACATGAAGAATAACAACATATAAAAATTGAAATTAAGGACACACAGTAGTGATGCCCCAAACTACATGAATTTATGATCACTACTTATTTGCAATACATAGTTTATTATGGTGGTAAGGTGTGCCATATATATCTCAAAGCCATATGAAATAGTGCCTCTCATCAACCATTAATTATTTGTCCACCATCAGTCAAAAAGTCTCAGGTGTACGCGGCCTCCAATTGTATACATGGGCGTAATCACAAGGTCACATCTTTAGGGAGATTAAACACATATTCAAAACCATATTGTCATAACATACTTATAAATATGAACCAATCTTACCAAGTACTTAGGGCAAGTCACTCATATCCTTTAGCGATACTGACGCGTGTTATGCCTGTTAGTACACCATGCTTTCTCAAGGGGAGGTATCATGGTATCATAATGTTCCCAGACAGGACCTATTATATCCTGAGCAACCGGTCATGTGATCGGATCGCTCTTTGGCTGTGCTGAGTGGGCGCATGGGCCGCGGCAAATTTTAGACCACACCCATTCATAACTAGTCACACCCATATCCACATCCCAACCACATCCATTTAGCACTGCTGATCACACTGCTTCATAAAGAATAATTATAAACAAAAAAATATGGCCACACAGTGCTCCATACTGTATAATGGCCCCACATGATGCTCCATACTGTATAATGGCCCCACAATGCTCCATACTGTATAATGGCCACACATGATGCTCCATAGTGTATAATGGCCACACATGATGCTCCATACTGTATAATGGCCGCACATGATGCTCCATACTGTATAATGGCCGCACATGATGCTCCATACTGTATAATGACCGCACATGATGCTCCATACTGTATAATGGCCACACATGATGCTCCATACTGTATAATGACTGCACATGATGCTCCATACTGTATAATGGCCACACATGATGCTCCATAATGTATAATGACCGCACATGATGCTCCATACTGTATAATGGTCTCACATGATGCTCCATACTGTATAATGACCGCACATGATGCTCCATGCTGTATAATGGCTGCACATGATGCTCCATACTGTATAATGACCACACAGTGGTCCATACTGTATAATGGCCACACATGATGCTCTATACTGTATAATGGCCACACATGATGCTCCATACTGTATAATGACCGCACATGATGCTCCATACTGAATATTGGCTGCACATGATGCTCCATACTGAATATTGGCTGCACATGATGCTCCATACTGTATAATGACCGCACATGATGCTCCATACTGAATAATGGCCACACAGTGCTCCATACTGTATAATGGCCACACATGATGCTCCATACTGTATAATGACCACACATGATGCTTCATACTGTATAATGACCGCACATGATGCTCCATACTGTATATTGGCTGCACATGATGCTCCATACTGTATATTGGCTGCACATGATACTCCATACTGTATATTGACCGCGCATGATGCTCCATACTGTATAATGACTGTTATGATCTGGTGGCCTAGGAGCAGCACGAGATGTACTCTGGAGAAGGTGGTACCTGTACTGACCGCAGACCCTGAACTTAACACCGCAACTAGAAGTAGCCGTGGAATGTACCTAACACTCCCTAGACATCTCGACACAGCCGGAGGACTAAATACCCCTAGAGATAGAAAAGGGAAAACTATCTTGCCTCAGAGAAAATCCCCAAAGGATAGACAGCCCCCCACAAATATTGACTGTGAGAGGAGAGGGAAATAACATACGCAGACTGAAATCAGGATTTAGCAAAGGAGGCCGCTCTAGCTAAATAGAAAGGATAGGACAGAGTACTATGCGGTCAGTATTAAAACACTAGAAAATATCCACCACAGAAAATACAAAATCTCCACATCTAACTAAAGATATGGAGGGTATATCTGCATCTCCAGAGATACCAGCTTGGCTGAACAAATCCTTATACAGACCAAGCTGGACAAGACAAAACATGGAAAAGAACTGAACAATAAGGCCCACAGCATGTGGACTGCAAAAAACAAAGCCAGAACTTCTCTTTGTTGAAATGAACAGCAAAGCAGGAGAGACCAGGCAGGGATGTGAATCCTCCAGGAACAATGGACAACTGGCACTGACTAAAGGGTCAAGCAAGACTAAATAGCCCAGTCAGAATAGCAATAAGTGGACACACCTGATGAATGCAGTGATCCAAAGACAGCAGCGCTACCACTTATAACCACCGGAGGGAGCCCAAGAGCAGAATTCACAACAAATGACCACACATGATGCTCCATACTGTATAATGGCCACACATTATGCTCCATACTGTATAATGACCGTACATGATGCTCCATACTGTATAATGGCCGCACATGATGCTCCATACTGTATAATGACCGCACATGATGCTCCATACTGTATAATGACCGTACATGATGCTCCATACTGTATAATGACCGCACATGATGCTCCATACTGTATAATGACCACACATGATGCTCCATACTGTATAATGACTGCACATGATGCTCCATACTGTATAATGACCACACATGATGCTCCATACTGTATATTTGCTGCACATGATGCTCCATACTGTATATTGGCTGCACATGATGCTCCATACTGTAAAATGACCACACATGATGCTCCATACTGTATAATGGCCACACATGATGCTCCATACTGTATAATGGCCACACATGACGCTCCAGACTGTATAATGGCCACACATGATGCTCCAGACTGTATATTCTGACTCATGGGTATGTAGAACGCAGTGGTGCCTGGATAGACCTATTCTTTTGGGCGCTTCCGTATTGACCTGTACTCACGTTCATACCGATTTATCAGATAGCTTAACTCAGCCACGTTCTCATGTAAGAAGACTCCAGGAAAAGAGGATTGCTTTAACCGAAATTTTTGTATTATGATGAAAGTAGCAGGTAAAAAGGAATATTCAACAGAGGACATGTAGAAGATGCATACAGATATGGTGATGATGACAAAATGGAGAATAAGGGCGTGAACAAACATACATCTCAGGACTACAGTGAGAGAGTTGGGACAAAATACAGGGAAAAGCAAACTTCTGCCTAGAAAGAAGGATAGAACACAAGCAATGCAAACAGTGAATGATTTCCCAAGTCGTGGGACATGACACTCCCCGTCTGAAATCCTTGGATTTCACGATGTCCGTAATTCTTCGAAGTCGTTCGAACCTGAAAAAACAAGAGGAAGAAAACATGCATGCAATAATAAAACATAAAAGATTTTTAAGTCCAACTCGTTGTTGTTGACCCGTAGATCACACACCGAAAGATAAGTTCAAGTATATAAAACCCATCTTCAGATTGGGGAAGCCGCAAACATGCAAACTCTTCCACCAACCCAGAATCCAATGGGAATGTTAAAGGTTCAATCCAATGGAAAATGTCAACATTCAATAAACTGGGGGATGAGGAGGAATGCTCCCCGCCGTGAACAACGTCCAGGAGCATGTTCAGTTCATGTGATGTACTCCTTTCGTAGAAGCAACACGAGTTCAGTGACCGGGCGGAAGAAGGTTCGGGTAGAGCCCCCTTTAGTCACCTTAACTTCTACCTTACGAGTTTTTCCGTCCTCACCGGGTAGGACCTTGGTGATAAGTCCCATTGGCCAGTCATTACGATGAGCCTCTTTGTCCTTTAAGAGAACAAGGTCTCCTTCTTGGAGATTGGGACTGGGCGTCTGCCATTTGTGACGATTTTGAAGCAAGTGTAAATATTTGGTCTTCCATCGATGCCAAAACACGTTAGCCAGGTGTTGTACTTGCCTCCACTGACGTCTGTAAATGTCCTTGTTATCGAAATTCCCAGGTGGGACTGTAGCGGCTCCAATCTTCTGTGTAAGGAGTGTAGCTGGAGTAAGTATCGTTGGAGCATCGGGGTCGGATGATACTGGAACCAAAGGTCTAGCATTTATTATGGCTGACACTTCTGCGAGGAAGGTGACCAGAACTTCATGAGTAAGGGGAAGTTTATGGTCCAGCAACATGGAGTCGAGGATCCTTCGTGCAACACCAATCATGCGTTCCCAAGATCCACCCATGTGTGAAGAGTGTGGAGGGTTTGGAGTTAATTTGGCTTTACCCAGGATGAAACCACAGTGTACCTTGTTAGCTCCTAAGGTCATCAGATAAGCTACTGCAGCTATGGCTTCTGTAGATGCGTCAGAGAAAATATGGACTTCTCTTCTGATTGCAGTCAAAGGTGATCTTGGAGAATAACAACGTGGGACTTGGAGTTGCTCTAAGAACTTCAGAGACTTCTTCCACGCCTCCCACCTTTGCTGTTTCTGAGTTGGGAGCGGGGTGTCCCAATCCGTGTTCTCGGCCGTAAGCTGTCTTAACAGTATCTTGCCTTGAATAGTGATGGGTGCTACAAACCCGAGAGGATCATAGATGCTATTTATGACAGATAGGACTCCTCGTTTGGTAAAGTGTTGTGAATTTGCTTTTTGCTCCCTCTAGTGGTTACTAGTTTTTTGACTCTGGTTTTTCTGTCATTCCTTTTATCCGCACCTGGGTCGTTAGTTAGGGGTGTTGCTATATAGCTCCCTGGACCTTCAGTTCTATGCCTGGCAACGTAGTTATCAGAGCTAGTCTGCTGTGCTCTTGTCTACTGATCCTGGTTCCAGTTATATCAGCTAAGTCTGCCTTTTGCTTTTTGCTATTTGTTTTGGTTTTGTATTTTTGTCCAGCTTGTTCCAAATCTATATCCTGACCTTTGCTGGAAGCTCTAGGGGGCTGGTGTTCTCCCCCCGGACCGTTAGACGGTTCGGGGGTTCTTGAATTTCCAGTGTGGATTTTGATAGGGTTTTTGTTGACCATATAAGTTACCTTTCTTTATTCTGCTATCAGTAAGCGGGCCTCTCTGTGCTAAACCTGGTTCATTTCTGTGTTTGTCATTTCCTCTTACCTCACCGTTATTATTTGTGGGGGGCTTCTATCCAGCTTTGGGGTCCCCTTCTCTGGAGGCAAGAAAGGTCTTTTGTTTTCCTCTACTAGGGGTAGCTAGATTCTCCGGCTGGAGCGTGTCATCTAGAATCAACGTAGGAATGATCCCCGGCTACTTCTAGTGTTGGCGTTAGGAGTAGATATATGGTCAACCCAGTTACCACTGCCCTATGAGCTGGATTTTTGTATTCTGCAGACTTCCACGTACTTCTGAGACCCTCGCCATTGGGGTCATAACAGTTTGCCAGGCCAGTATTAAATGTTTAATGCATTGCAGAAGAGGGATTATAAGAAAGAAGATTCTGAGTTTTTTTTTTTTTTTTTTTCTTCTTCCCCTTTACCTCAGAGTGGCTATGCTTGCTGCAGACATGAATGTCCAGACCTTGATTACAAGTGTGGACCAGCTGGCTACTCGTGTGCAGGGCATACAAGACTATGTTATCAGAAATCCTAGGTCAGAACCTAAAATACCGATTCCTGAACTGTTTTCCGGAGACAGGTTTAAGTTTAGGAATTTCAGGAATAATTGTAAATTGTTTTTGTCCCTGAGACCCTGTTCATCTGGAGACTCTGCTCAGCAAGTAAAAATTGTTATTTTGTTCTTACGGGGCGACCCTCAGGATTGGGCTTTTTCGCTGGCGCCAGGAGATCCGGCATTGGCTGATATTAATGCGTTTTTTCTGGCGCTCGGTTTACTTTATGAGGAACCCAATCTTGAGATTCAGGCAGAAAAGGCCTTGCTGGCTATGTCTCAGGGGCAGGACGAGGCTGAAGTGTATTGCCAAAAATTTCGGAAATGGTCCGTGCTGACACATTGGAACGAGTGTGCACTGGCCGCTAATTTTAGAAATGGCCTTTCTGAAGCCATTAAGAATGTTATGGTGGGTTTTCCCATTCCCACAGGTCTGAATGATACTATGGCACTGGCTATTCAAATTGACCGGCGGTTGCGGGAGCGCAAAACCGCAAATTCCCTCATGGTGTTGTCTGAACAGACACCTAATTCGGTGCAATGTGATAGAAAAACCGCAAATTCCCTCATGGTGTTGTCTGAACAGACACCTGATTTAATGCAATGTGATAGAATCCTGACTAGAAATGAGCGGAAAATTCATAGACGCCGGAATGGCTTGTGCTACTACTGTGGTGATTCTACACATGTTATCTCAGCATGCTCTAAACGTATAGCTAAGGTTGTTAGTCCTGTCACCGTTGGTAATTTGCAACCTAAATTTATTCTGTCTGTAACTTTGATTTGCTCACTGTCGTCTTATCCTGTCATGGCGTTTGTAGATTCAGGTGCTGCCCTGAGTCTTATGGATCTGTCATTTGCTAAGCACTGTGGTTTTACTCTTGAACCATTAGAAAATCCTATTCCTCTTAGGGGTATTGATGCTACGCCATTGGCAGCAAATAAACCGCAGTATTGGACACAGGTTACCATGTGCATGACTCCTGAACACCGCGAGGTGATACGTTTCCTGGTTTTACATAAAATGCATGATTTGGTTGTTTTAGGGCTGCCATGGTTACAGACCCATAATCCAGTCCTGGACTGGAAGGCTATGTCAGTCTCAAGTTGGGGCTGTCGGGGTATTCATGGGGATTCCCTGCCTGTGTCTATTGCTTCTTCTACGCCTTCGGAAGTTCCGGAGTATTTGTCTGATTATCAGGATGTCTTCAGTGAGTCTGAGTCCAGTGCACTGCCTCCTCATAGGGACTGTGACTGTGCTATAGATTTGATCCCAGGCAGTAAATTTCCTAAGGGAAGACTGTTTAATCTGTCGGTGCCTGAACATACCGCTATGCGTTCATATATCAAGGAGTCTCTGGAGAAAGGACATATTCGTCCGTCTTCTTCCCCTCTTGGTGCGGGATTCTTTTTTGTGGCAAAAAAGGATGGATCTTTGAGACCTTGTATTGATTATCGGCTTTTAAATAAGATCACTGTCAAGTTTCAGTATCCTTTACCGCTGTTGTCTGACTTGTTTGCCCGGATTAAAGGTGCCAAGTGGTTCACCAAGATAGACCTTCGTGGTGCGTACAACCTTGTGCGCATTAAGCAAGGTGATGAATGGAAAACCGCATTCAATACGCCCGAAGGTCATTTTGAGTACTTGGTGATGCCTTTTGGGCTCTCCAATGCGCCTTCAGTTTTTCAGTCCTTTATGCATGACATTTTCCGGAAGTATCTGGATAAATTTTTGATTGTTTATCTGGATGATATTTTGTTTTTTTCTGATAATTGGGATTCGCATGTGGAGCAGGTCAGGTTGGTCTTTAAAATTTTGCGTGAAAATTCTTTGTTTGTCAAGGGCTCAAAGTGTCTCTTTGGTGTACAGAAGGTTCCCTTTTTGGGGTTCATTTTTTCCCCTTCTGCTGTGGAGATGGACCCAGTCAAGGTCCGAGCTATTCTTGATTGGACTCAGCCCTCGTCAGTTAAGAGTCTTCAGAAGTTCTTGGGTTTCGCTAACTTCTACCGTCGTTTTATCGCTAATTTTTCTAGCATTGTGAAACCTTTGACGGATATGACCAAGAAGGGCTCCGATGTAGCTAACTGGGCTCCTGCTGCCGTGGAGGCTTTCCAGGAGTTGAAACGCCGGTTTACTTCGGCGCCTGTTTTGTGCCAGCCCGATGTCTCACTTCCCTTTCAGGTTGAGGTGGATGCTTCAGAGATTGGAGCAGGGGCCGTTTTGTCGCAGAGAGGCCCTGGTTGCTCTGTTATGAAACCTTGTGCCTTTTTCTCTAGGAAGTTTTCGCCTGCCGAGCGAAATTATGATGTGGGCAATCGGGAGTTGTTGGCCATGAAATGGGCATTTGAGGAGTGGCGTCATTGGCTCGAGGGTGCTAAGCATCGTGTGGTGGTCTTGACTGATCACAAAAATCTGATGTATCTCGAGTCTGCTAAACGCCTTAATCCGAGACAGGCCCGCTGGTCATTGTTTTTCTCCCGCTTTGATTTTGTTGTCTCGTATTTACCAGGTTCAAAGAATGTGAAGGCCGATGCTCTTTCTAGGAGCTTTGTGCCTGATGCTCCTGGAGTTGCTGATCCTGTTGGTATTCTTAAAGATGGAGTTATCTTGTCAGCTATTTCTCCGGATCTGCGACGTGTGTTGCAGAGATTTCAGGCTGATAGGCCTGAGTCTTGTCCACCTGACAGACTGTTTGTCCCGGATAAGTGGACCAGCAGAGTCATTTCCGAGGTTCATTCCTCGGTGTTGGCAGGTCACCCGGGAATTTTTGGCACCAGAGATCTGGTGGCCAGGTCCTTTTGGTGGCCTTCCTTGTCAAGGGATGTGCGGTCATTTGTGCAGTCCTGTGGGACTTGTGCTCGAGCTAAGCCTTGCTGTTCTCGTGCCAGCGGTTTGCTCTTGCCCTTGCCTGTCCCGAAGAGACCTTGGACACATATCTCCATGGATTTCATTTCTGATCTTCCGCTATCTCAGGGCATGTCCGTTAACTGGGTGATATGTGATCGCTTCTCTAAGATGGTCCATTTGGTTCCTTTGTCTAAGCTGCCTTCCTCTTCCGATCTGGTTCCTGTGTTTTTCCAGAACGTGGTTCGTTTGCACGGCATCCCTGAGAATATTGTGTCAGACAGAGGATCCCAGTTCGTTTCCAGGTTCTGGCGATCCTTTTGTAGTAGGATGGGCATTGATTTGTCGTTTTCGTCTGCTTTCCATCCTCAGACTAATGGACAGACGGAGCGAACCAATCAGACTTTGGAGGCTTATTTGAGGTGTTTTGTCTCTGCTGATCAGGACGATTGGGTGACATTCTTGCCGTTGGCTGAGTTTGCCCTTAATAATCGGGCTAGTTCCGCCACCTTGGTTTCGCCTTTTTTCTGCAACTCTGGTTTCCATCCTCGCTTTTCTTCGGGTCATGTGGAGCCTTCTGACTGTCCTGGGGTGGATTCTGTGGTGGATAGGTTGCAGCGGATCTGGAATCATGTGGTGGACAACTTGAAGTTGTCACAGGAGAGGGCTCAGCGCTTTGCCAACCGCCGCCGCGGTGTGGGTCCCCGACTACGCGTTGGGGATTTGGTATGGCTTTCTTCCCGCTTTGTTCCTATGAAGGTCTCCTCTCCCAAATTTAAACCTCGTTTTATTGGGCCTTACAAGATATTGGAAATCCTTAATCCTGTATCTTTTCGTCTGGATCTTCCTGTGTCGTTTGCTATTCACAATGTATTTCATAGGTCCTTGTTGCGGCGGTACATTGTGCCTGTAGTTCCTTCTGCTGAGCCTCCTGCTCCGGTGTTGGTTGAGGGCGAGTTGGAGTACGTGGTGGAGAAGATCTTGGATTCTCGCCTCTCCAGGCGGAGGCTTCAGTACCTGGTCAAGTGGAAGGGCTATGGTCAGGAGGATAATTCCTGGGTGGTCGCCTCTGATGTTCATGCGGCCGATTTAGTTCGTGCCTTTCATGCCGCTCATCCTAATCGCCCTGGTGGTCGTGGTGAGGGTTCGGTGACCCCTCACTAAGGGGGGGGTACTGTTGTGAATTTGCTTTTTGCTCCCTCTAGTGGTTACTAGTTTTTTGACTCTGGTTTTTCTGTCATTCCTTTTATCCGCACCTGGGTCGTTAGTTAGGGGTGTTGCTATATAAGCTCCCTGGACCTTCAGTTCAATGCCTGGCAACGTAGTTATCAGAGCTAGTCTGCTGTGCTCTTGTCTACTGATCCTGGTTCCAGTTATATCAGCTAAGTCTGCCTTTTGCTTTTTGCTATTTGTTTTGGTTTTGTATTTTTGTCCAGCTTGTTCCAAATCTATATCCTGACCTTTGCTGGAAGCTCTAGGGGGCTGGTGTTCTCCCCCCGGACCGTTAG
Source organism: Ranitomeya variabilis (assembly GCF_051348905.1). Taxonomy (NCBI): domain Eukaryota; kingdom Metazoa; phylum Chordata; class Amphibia; order Anura; family Dendrobatidae; genus Ranitomeya; species Ranitomeya variabilis. The sequence goes on along the minus strand of NC_135234.1, from coordinate 12,001,321 downwards.
ACGGTTCGGGGGTTCTTGAATTTCCAGTGTGGATTTTGATAGGGTTTTTGTTGACCATATAAGTTACCTTTCTTTATTCTGCTATCAGTAAGCGGGCCTCTCTGTGCTAAACCTGGTTCATTTCTGTGTTTGTCATTTCCTCTTACCTCACCGTTATTATTTGTGGGGGGCTTCTATCCAGCTTTGGGGTCCCCTTCTCTGGAGGCAAGAAAGGTCTTTTGTTTTCCTCTACTAGGGGTAGCTAGATTCTCCGGCTGGAGCGTGTCATCTAGAATCAACGTAGGAATGATCCCCGGCTACTTCTAGTGTTGGCGTTAGGAGTAGATATATGGTCAACCCAGTTACCACTGCCCTATGAGCTGGATTTTTGTATTCTGCAGACTTCCACGTACTTCTGAGACCCTCACCATTGGGGTCATAACAGTAAAGGGTTTGTCATAGGGTGACACTTGGAAAGTGAAGGTGTCCCGTTTGATATCCCACAGTAGACCAAGGCTGCGCTGTGTTGGAGGAACATCGGAACCCAAGTTGAGGTCCTTTAGGTTTGAGGCATGGTCCTCAGATGGAAACGCGTTCATTACCTCTTGACTGTTAGAGATAATCTTGTGGAGTCTGAGGTTTGATGTGGATAGCATTTCCTGTGTCCTGGAGAGTAGGTCAATTGCATCTTCGCTTGTGGGCAAGGACTTGAACCCATCGTCCACGTAGAAGTTATTCTCTACAAATTGCCGAGCATCGGAACCGTACTCTCTCTCACCTTCCTGGGCTGTCCGTCTCAGTCCATAGATCGCCACAGCAGGTGAGGGACTGTTGCCGAAGACATGGACCTTCATCCGGTAGTCTATGACCTGATTGTTGACATTGTTGTCTTTGTGCCATAGGAACCTAAGATAGTTTCTGTTGTCTTCTTTCACAATGAAGCAATGAAACATCTGCTGAATGTCGGCCATTATGGCAACAGGTTCTTGTCTGAAGTGGATCAATACTCCAAGGAGGCTGTTGTTCAGGTTGGGCCCAGTTAGGAGCAGGTTATTGAGAGAGAGGCCTTCAAACTGAGCACTGGAGTCAAACACCACTCTGATCTGGTTAGGCTTGCGAGGGTGATAGACACCAAAGAATGGAAGATACCAACATTCTTCTCCCTCCCTCAGTGGTGGCGCAGGTTCAGCATGATTTCTGTCAAAGATGTTCTGCATAAAGTCAATGAAATGCTTCTCCATCTCTGGTTTCCTCTTTAGGGTACGCTTTAAGGATGAGAACCTTGCAGTTGCTTGCTGCAGGTTGTTCGGCAACCTCACTCTTGGGAAACGAAAGGGTAAAGGAGCTACCCAACTGTTGGAGTCGTCTTGAACAAATTCTTTATCCATAACCTTTATAAATTCTTTATCTTCTCTTGTGGGTGCCAACTTGTTGTCATTACTTGTGGAATCGAACACTGATGACCCGAGGTTTTCTTCCCAGGACTGGAGTGTGTTCATGTTGTTGAAGGATTCCTGTTGCCACTTGGTGTTGCTCACTTTCTCTTTCACCCAGTAGTGATGTGGGCATGGTTGGAAATGAGTGCTGCGACCATTTGACAAGATGTGTGTTTTGTAAGAGGAGATGTTGTTAGGTCTCTTCATCTTATGTATGCAAACATTGCCTATGATTACCCACCCTAGATCTAAGCGTTGGGCAAATGGTGCATCGTGTGGTCCGTTAATTTGCTGACGTACCTTGTGCAGCCGGAGAATGTCTCTGCCAAGCAGAATCAGGATATCTGCACTGTTGTTGAGGGCTGGTATCTTGTTTGCTATCCCCTTGAGATGTTGGTGATGAAGAGCAGCCTCTGGCGTTGGGATCTCTTCTCGATTGGATGGAATCTGGTTGCACTCGACCAGTGTAGGTAACGGTATCTCGACGGTGTTCTCGAGAGATGTCGCTGTAAGACCACTGGCCCTTCTCCCATAAACCTCTGTAACACCACTGCAGGTACCTAAGGTGTAAGGGTAAGCATTTCCCTTTAAGTTAAACATATCAAAGAGTTCTGACCTTGCAAGTGATCGGTTGCTCTGATCATCCAGAAGGACGTACACCTTCACGGCTTTCTCTGGGTGACCGTTGGGATATACGTTCACCAGGCAAATCTTCGCACAGGACTTGTCCCAGAGGTCTTCTCCGCAGACTTCTGTGCATGAAGAAGATATTGTGGTATGGCTTGCAGTTTGAGCTGCGTCCTCCCCGCCATGGCTCGTGGTGGGGGAAGGAGTAAGTGTAGAGTCAGGATGGAATGGGTGGAGCGCTTGTACGTGGTCCTCACTGTCACACTCCATGCACTTAATTGTAGCTTTACAGTCTTTAGCAAGGTATTCGGTAGAAGCACAACATCTGTAGCATACCCCGAACTTCTTTAGAAGCTCCTTGCGTTCTTGGAGCGGTTTCTTCCTGAAGCCGATGCACTTTTTTAAGGGATGTGGCTTCTTGTGGATGGGACATTCACGATTTGGGTTCTCTATCTTTTCACCCTTGTTACTCTTGCCTGGAGCTGATGTTGGTAAGGGAAGAATATCCGTCTTCTTCACTGACACTGGACCCCTGCGGTTTCTGTCGTCCGAGCGTGCGCTGACGTATTTAGAAGGAGGTGAAGCTGGGCCACTGGATTCTTGGTAAGAAAAGCTTGGGTCGTTCTTGCGCTCTGCCACATCTTTTATAAACTCACAGAAGTAGGAGAATGGAGGAAATGACACTTGATGGTCTTTCTTGTATTTTGACCCTAGTGTAGTCCACTTTTCTTGCACGTTGTACGGTAGCTTGGAGATAATGGGATTTACTCCACGAGCAGTGTCCAGATAGCTGAGGCCAGGTAGGTGGGTGTCTGCCTTGGCCAGATGGAGCTCTAACAGCAAGTCACTGAGTTCCAGGAACTTTGAACTGTCTTTGCTTGATATCTTTGGAAAACTCTGTAGTCGCTTGAACAGTGCGTCCTCTATGGCTTCTGGACTGCCAAAGTTTTTCTCTAGTCTTTCCCATGCAGCCATGAGACCAGCCGTTGGATTACTGATATGTACAGACCTGAGTCTCTTGACACGCTTGGTGGATTGTGGTCCTAGCCATCTGATTAGCAGGTCCAGCTCTTCGGCAGCAGTGATGCCGAGGTCACTAGTTACGGTTCTAAAGGCATTTTTCCAACCTCTGTAATTTTCAGGTTGGTCGTCAAACCTTGTGAGACCGGTTTTAGTAAGTTCGCGGTGAATCATGTACCTTGCGAAGTCGGACATGTCTGTTCTTTCTGACTTAGGATGCACGAATGTAGGTTGAGCGGTGCTGTACATAGGGGTGGAGATGTCTTGGCCTTGAAACGTGGGTAAGTATGGAGTGGCATATGCATTTAGTCCAGCAACCGGTTTGGTGGGTATAGTCTCTGCTACATGCGGAGCTGGCACTATGCGGTTGTTGAAAGTATAATGACCTGCCGGTATATTAGGTTGCGTGTAGATAATAGCCTGTGGAGTTTGATGAGATGCAGGGTCTTGGCACATACCGGAATACAAAGGAAATTCAAGTTTGGGAGCATTGTACTGACCTTGAGTGTAGGGTTCTGTAAGTGGATCGGCATCCTGGTGCCCTGGAGAAGCATGAACGCCATCAGGAGTGTTAGTGATGATCTGCGGTTCGCCATTTTGGCTTAGCACGTAGTCTCTTGTGCGTTCAATAGGGTCCTCTGCCTCCACTTCACACAAACTGATGCTGTCTCTTTGACTCCCACTGATAGCTCGCTCCAGGATCCTTAACTCCGCCATGGCTGTTGCGTGCTCACATTCCTTCTCCAGAGCTTCCTTGCGTGCTGCATGCGCAGCTGTGGCTGCATCCATTTCTGCTCTCTTTTGTGCTGTGGCTGTGTCCATATCTGCTCTCCTTTGCGCAAAGGCTGCTTGTATCTTAGACGTTTCTGCCTTAGCACGTGCCCTTATAAGCTGCTGGCTGAGAGTGGAATATTTTGATGAACTTGACCTAGATGAGCGTTTTGAGTGCTTAGACGATTTGGATGAGCGAGATGATGCATCTGGTGTCTGTGCAATTTTAGCCTCTTTGTCTTAATGTCGCGTACGGTGTAGTCTCTTTCAGAATTAAGCTGCTGGAAACTTTGCAATTCGTTTAAAGTCTCTGGCAGATTCAGTTTTTTCAGGAGAGTAATGTATTGGTCAGTCTTCTCCATATACCTTTGGTATGCTGTGCATAATTGTTCTAGGGCTCCCTCTAGTGGTAACTCATGAGAAGCAGGCCTTGATACAGTGTCTATGTGACTCAGCACTTTCTCCCATAGTGAAGACACATCACTATATACAACACATTTTGCAGTCTCTAAATTCTCCATGACTTTCCATGTAGGTTTGACTGTACGTTTTCCCCTTTCACTAGCTGGTGGATGGGGATCTGGGTCTCTTTCCTGTGTTTGTAAGTCTGGTAGGGACATTGTATACCTCGCTTCAGACATGATTTGTTTGCAGGCAGGAAGAGTGGATGATGAGGGTTATACTTCTCACTGTTTATCTGCAGTGTGTGGCTTCTATGCACGCTAGGGTCTGGCTGGGAACTGGGTTACTGTGTATCTGGGAAATGTCCTTTTCCACTGAGGTTCAGCACAGACCTTGAGTTACTGTCTCTGAAGGCAGGCTATTCCTTTTTACTATTCTGACTCATGGGTATGTAGAACGCAGTGGTGCCTGGATAGACCTATTCTTTTGGGCGCTTCCGTATTGACCTGTACTCACGTTCATACCGATTTATCAGATAGCTTAACTCAGCCACGTTCTCATGTAAGAAGACTCCAGGAAAAGAGGATTGCTTTAACCGAAATTCTTGTATTATGATGAAAGTAGCAGGTAAAAAGGAATATTCAACAGAGGACATGTAGAAGATGCATACAGATATGGTGATGATGACAAAATGGAGAATAAGGGCGTGAACAAACATACATTACAGGACTACAGTGAGAGAGTTGGGACAAAATACAGGGAAAAGCAAACTTCTGCCTAGAAAGAAGGATAGAACACAAGCAATGCAAACAGTGAATGATTTCCCAAGTCGTGGGACATGACACTGTATAATGGCCACACATGACGCTCCATACTGTATAATGGCCATACAGGACGCTCCATACTGTATATTGGCCACACATGATGCTCCATATTGTATAATGGCCGCACATGATGCTCCATCCTGTATATTGGCTGCACATGATGCTCCATACTGTATAATGACCACACATGATGCTCCATACTGTATAATGGCCACACATGACGCTCCATACTGTATAATGGCCACACATGATGCTCCAGACTGTATAATGGCCACACATGACGCTCCATACTGTATAATGGCCACACATGACGCTCCATACTGTATAATGGCCACACATGACGCTCCAGACTGTATAATGGCCACACATGACGCTCCATACTGTATAATGGCCACACATGACGCTCCATACTGTATAATGGCCACACATGACACTCCATACTGTATATTGGCCACACATGATGCTCCATATTGTATAATGGCCGCACATGATGCTCCATACTGTATATTGGCTGCACATGATGCTCCATACTGTATAATGATCCCACATGATGCTCAATACTGTATAATGACTGCACATGATGCTCCATACTGTATAATGGCCACACATGACGCTCCATACTGTATAATGGCCACACATGACGCTCCATACTGTATATTAGCCACACATGATGCTCCATACTGTACAATGGCCATTGGCCACATTATGCTCCATACTGTATAATGGCCCCACATGATGCTGCGTACAGTATAATGGCTCCACATGATGCTGGGTATAGTATAATGGCCACACATAATGCTGCGTACAGTATAATGGCCCCTCACGATGCTCCATACAGTATAATGGCCCCACACAATGCTGGGTGCAGTATAATGGCCACACATGGTTACCCCACCCCCATCATTGCCTTCTCCATCACTACACACAAACACCTTTCACCGCGCTCCCTCGCAGCAGCCGGCAGCTTCCACTCCCACGGCGCTGAATGGTGTCATCCCGCTGTGCCGCTGACTGCTCATGTCACTGCAGCTGTGATACGCCACTGATAAAGACCTCCGTGTCTCCTGTGCCAGTCAGTGTCAGATCGAGGAGCAATATCTGCTCCGATCCGACACAGCCAGCGTCCGCTCCGTACACCTCGTACACATGCGACTCCGCTCCATACACCTTGCACATGCGGCTCCGCTCCGTACACACACGGCTCCGCTCCGTACACCTCATACACACACGGCTCCTCCCCATTCATCTTGTACACACACTGCTCCACTCCATACACTTCATACACACACGGCTCCTCCCCATACACACACAGCTCCACTCCTTACACCTCGTACACACACGGCTCCGCTCCGTACACCTCGTACACACACGGCTCCTCTCCATATATCTCGTACACATACGGCTCCATTCCGTACACACACGGCTCCGCTCCGTACACCTCGTACACACGGCTCTGTACACGTCTTACACACACGACTCCGCTCCATACTGTACACCTTTCACACACTGCTCCGATCCATACACCTTGTACACACACGGCTCTGCTACATCCACACTGTAAACACCTCTTGACACTCCATACTGTATATTGGCCACACATGATGCTCCATACTGTATAATGGCCGCACATGATGCTCCATACTGTATAATGGCCACACATGATGCTCCATACTGTATAATGGTCACACATGATGCTCCATACTGTATAATGAAGCGCACATAATACATCACCCAGCTTTGCGCATAGACTTTCCCCTGCTCCTAGCATTGTGATGGTATGTTCATCCAGCTCTCCTACATGAAGCGCACATAATACATCACCCAGCTTTGCGCATAGACTTTCCCCTGCTCCTAGCATTGTGATGGTATGTTCATCCAGCTCTCCTACATGAAGCGCACATAATACATCACCCAGCTTTGCGCATAGACTTTCCTCTGCTCCTAGCATTGTGATGGTATGCCTTTCAGCTAACCCCCAACTTACTCTGTGATATTTATGACCTTGTTTACTTAGTCTTGATTGTATGCATCTGGTCGACCCTTAATTCTCTGACCAAGATGAGCAGAGACCACTCCTCTCTGCTCCACACCTGACCGCACTTAGTTTTCCATATATTGAATAGCACAAGTCTGCTAGACTTCAGTCTGCAGTGTGATTTCTAGAAGTGTGTTCTAAAAGTGTGGATTCCATTAGAATTAAAACCTGAATTGAACCTGAAGGGAACTGAAGGTAACTGGCCAGTCACTGTAAACAATGTTTCTGTTTGTTGTCACTTTTACCCCTATAATCTTTCACTTTCTGCAACCTCCCCCAATCCCCACACCAAGTAAGGAACTGTTCATCTCCTCTTCAATCCTCCCCATCCATCTCACCTCCTCCTCTGAACTGTTCCTTAACATACAATCCTCTGTCTCAAAGCACAGGCAGCCCCCTCACGCTCTCTCCTGCTCCCACCTGCTAACACTATCTCTGCTCCTTCTCACTGCTGGTGATATCTCTCCAAATCCTGGTCCTCCTCACCATATTCCCACAGTCATTTCTACCTCCCATCCACGCTCCATCACAAACTTCCGTAACCTCTCTAACCTTATACCCATTCGCCCAGCCCCCGCTTCCCCAGTCCCACTAACAGGAGCTCTGTGGAACGCTCGCTCTGTCTGTAACAAGCTTTCCTACATCCATGATCTTTTTGTTACTACCAAACTTTCCTTCCTCGCCATCACCGAAACCTGGCTCACCCCTTCTGACACGGCCTCCCCTGCTGCACTCTCTTACGGTGGCTTCCACCTTTCTCACACACCCCGCCCCAGCAGCAAGCATGGTGGAGGAGTTGGTTTTCTCCTGTCAGATAACTGCTCCTTCACCCCAATCCCACTGCCACCCTCTGTTACCCTCCCTTCCTTTGAGGTACACTCTGTGCGCATCTACTCCCCCTCCAACCTCCAACTGGCTGTCATTTACCGCCCCCCAGGGCCAGCCACCACCTTCTTTGACCACTTCACCACCTGGCTACTTCATTTCCTTTCTGCGGACATCCCCACTATCATCATGGGCGATTTCAACATACCCATTGACACTTCCCTCTCAGCTGCCACTAAACTTCTATCTCTCTCTTCCTCCTTCGGCCTCACTCAATGGTCTTCTGCAGCCACTCACAAGGATGGTCACACACTGGACCTCATCTTCACCCGCCTCTGCTCCCTATCTAACCTCTCTAACTCGCCTCTTCCTCTCTCTGACCACAACCTTCTCACATTCTCATCTCTCTCCACTCCATGTCTAGAGTCCCCACCCCACAAACTTTCACACCCTCGCAGAAATCTTAAACATCTTGACCTACATTCATTCTCTGAATCCCTCCTCCCTCTCACAAACATAATTTCCATACACAATGCGGATGACGCTGCCGCTCTATATAACACCACAATAGCTGTAGCTTTGGAATCTGCTGCCCCACTTACACATACCAAAGCTCGCAAAATCAACAGACAGCCCTGGCACACCAGCCTGACCAAAGAACTGAGGCAAGCTTCCAGGGCTGCTGAGCGCAGATGGAAAAGATCCCACTCCAACGACCACTTAATCGCATTCAAACAGTCCCTCACTACTTTCAAGACCGCACTCGCCACAGCTAAACAAACCTACTTCTCATCTCTCATATCCTCCCTGTCTCACAACCCTAAACAGTTATTCAACACTTTCAATTCTCTCCTCCGTCCCCCAGCACCTCCTCCCTCCTCACTTATCTCTGCTGAAGACTTTGCCTCATTCTTCAAGCAGAAGATTGATAACATCAGAGACAGTTTTGGTCAACAAGCCCCAGAGCCCTTCCTCCCAGCTTCCCTACCCTCCACCTCCAAAACCAACTACTCCTCCATTACAGAAGATCAACTCGCCACTCTACTCTCAAGATCGCATCTCACCACCTGTGCGCTTGACCCGCTCCCAACCCACCTCATCCCAAACCTCACCACAATCTTCATCCCAACCCTAACCCATCTCTTCAACCTATCACTAACAAATGGTGTTTTCCCCTCAAGCTTTAAACATGCCTCCATCACACCTATCCTCAAAAAGCCCTCTCTTGACCCATCCTCTGTATCTAGCTATCGCCCTATATCACTTCTCCCCTATGCCTCAAAACTACTGGAACAACACGTCTACCTTGAACTGTCCTCCCATCTCTCTTCTTGCTCCCTCTTTGACCGCTTACAATCTGGCTTCCGGCCACACCATTCCACTGAAACTGCCCTAACTAAGGTCACCACTGACCTTTTAACCGCCAAGAGCAAGCGACACTACTCTGTTCTCCTCCTCCTCGACCTGTCGGCTGCCTTTGACACAGTGGACCATTCCCTATTATTACAGACCCTCTCATCCCTTGGCATCACAGACTTGGCCCTATCCTGGATCTCATCATACCTAACAGGCCGGACATTCAGCGTCTCCCACTCACACACCACCTCCTCACCTCGCCCCCTCTCTGTCGGAGTCCCACAAGGTTCAGTCCTTGGGCCCCTGCTCTTCTCCATTTACACCTTTGGCCTGGGACAGCTCATAGAATCTCATGGCTTTCAGTATCACCTCTATGCTGATGACACACAGATCTACATCTCTGGACCAGATATCACCTCCCTACTAACCAGAATCCCTCAATGTCTGTCCACTATTTCATCCTTCTTCTCCGCTAAATTTCTGAAACTTAACATGGACAAAACAGAATTCATCATCTTTCCCCCATCTCACGTGACCCCCCCAACGAACCTATCCATTACAGTAAATGGCTGCCCACTCTCCCCAGTCCCACAAGCTCGCTGCCTCGGGGTTATCCTTGACGCTGATCTCTCCTTCAAACCACATATCCAAGCCCTTTCCACTTCCTGCCGACTTCAACTCAAAAATATTGCACGAATCCGTTCATTCCTCAACCAAGAATCTGCAAAAACCCTAGTCCATGCCCTCATCATCTCTCGTCTTGACTACTGCAACCTCCTGCTCTGTGGCCTCCCCTCAAACACTCTCGCACCCCTCCAATCTATTCTAAACTCTGCTGCCCGACTAATCCACCTGTCCCCCCGCTATTCTCCGGCCTCTCCCCTCTGTCAATCCCTTCACTGGCTCCCCATTGCCCAGAGACTCCAGTACAAAACCCTAACCATGACGTACAAAGCCATCCACAACCTGTCTCCTCCTTACATCTGTGACCTCATCTCCCGGTACTTTCCTACACGCAACCTCCGATCCTCACAAGATCTCCTTCTCTACTCCCCTCTTATCTCCTCTTCCCACAATCGTATACAAGATTTCTCTCGCGTATCACCCCTACTCTGGAACCCTCTACCACAACACATCAGACTCTCGCCCACCATCGAAACCTTCAAAAAGAATCTGAAGACCCACCTCTTCCGACAAGCCTACAACCTGCAGTAACCACCGATCAACCAACCGCTGCACGATCAGCTCTATCCTCACCTACTGTATTCTCACCCATCCCTTGTAGATTGTGAGCCCTCGTGGGCAGGGTCCTCACTCCTCCTGTACCAGTTATGACTTGTATTGTTCAAGATTATTGTACTTGTTTTTATTATGTATACCCCTCCTCACTTGTAAAGCGCTATGGAATAAATGGCGCTATAACAATAAATAATAATAATGGCCACACATGATGCTCCATACTGTATAATGACCGCACATGATGCTCCATACTGTATAATGGTCACACATGATGCTCCATACTGTATAATGGCTGCACATGATGCTCCATACTGTATAATGGCTGCACATGATGCTCCATACTGTATATTGACCACACATGATGCTCCATACTGTATAATGGCCACACATGATGCTCCATACTGTATAATGACCGCACATGATGCTCCATACTGTATAATGGCCACACATGATGCTCCATACTGTATAATGACCGCACATGATGCTCCATACTGAATATTGGCTGCACATGATGCTCCATACTGAATATTGGCTGCACATGATGCTCCATACTGTATAATGACCGCACATGATGCTCCATACTGAATAATGGCCACACAGTGCTCCATACTGTATAATGGCCACACATGATGCTCCATACTGTATAATGACCACACATGATGCTTCATACTGTATAATGACCGCACATGATGCTCCATACTGTATATTGGCTGCACATGATGCTCCATACTGTATATTGGCTGCACATGATACTCCATACTGTATATTGACCGCGCATGATGCTCCATACTGTATAATGACTGTTATGATCTGGTGGCCTAGGAGCAGCACGAGATGTACTCTGGAGAAGGTGGTACCTGTACTGACCGCAGACCCTGAACTTAACACCGCAACTAGAAGTAGCCGTGGAATGTACCTAACACTCCCTAGACATCTCGACACAGCCGAAGGACTAAATACCCCTAGAGATAGAAAAGGGAAAACTATCTTGCCTCAGAGAAAATCCCCAAAGGATAGACAGCCCCCCACAAATATTGACTGTGAGAGGAGAGGGAAATAACATACGCAGACTGAAATCAGGATTTAGCAAAGGAGGCCGCTCTAGCTAAATAGAAAGGATAGGACAGAGTACTATGCGGTCAGTATTAAAACACTAGAAAATATCCACCACAGAAAATACAAAATCTCCACATCTAACTAAAGATATGGAGGGTATATCTGCATCTCCAGAGATACCAGCTTGGCTGAACAAATCCTTATACAGACCAAGCTGGACAAGACAAAACATGGAAAAGAACTGAACAATAAGGCCCACAGCACGTGGACTGCAAAAAACAAAGCCAGAACTTCTCTTTGTTGAAATGAACAGCAAAGCAGGAGAGACCAGGCAGGGATGTGAATCCTCCAGGAACAATGGACAACTGGCACTGACTAAAGGGTCAAGCAAGACTAAATAGCCCAGTCAGAATAGCAATAAGTGGACACACCTGATGAATGCAGTGATCCAAAGACAGCAGCGCTACCACTTATAACCACCGGAGGGAGCCCAAGAGCAGAATTCACAACAAATGACCACACATGATGCTCCATACTGTATAATGGCCACACATTATGCTCCATACTGTATAATGACCGTACATGATGCTCCATACTGTATAATGGCCGCACATGATACTCCATACTGTATAATGACCGCACATGATGCTCCATACTGTATAATGACCGTACATGATGCTCCATACTGTATAATGACCGCACATGATGCTCCATACTGTATAATGACCGTACATGATGCTCCATACTGTATAATGACTGCACATGATGCTCCATACTGTATAATGACCACACATGATGCTCCATACTGTATAATGACTGCACATGATGCTCCATACTGTATAATGACCACACATGATGCTCCATACTGTATATTTGCTGCACATGATGCTCCATACTGTGTATTGGCTGCACATGATGCTCCATACTGTAAAATGACCACACATGATGCTCCATATTGTATAATGGCCACACATGATGCTCCATACTGTATAATGGCCACACATGACGCTCCAGACTGTATAATGGTTACACATGACGCTCCATACTGTATAATGGCCACACATGACGCTCCATACTGTATAATGGCCATACATGACGCTCCATACTGTATATTGGCCACACATGATGCTCCATATTGTATAATGGCCGCACATGATGCTCCATACTGTATATTGGCTGCACATGATGCTCCATACTGTATAATGACCACACATGATGCTCAATACTGTATAATGACTGCACATGATGCTCCATACTGTATAATGGCCACACATGACGCTCCATACTGTATAATGGCCACACATGACGCTCCATACTGTATATTAGCCACACATGATGCTCCATACTGTACAATGGCCATTGGCCACATTATGCTCCATACTGTATAATGGCCCCACATGATGCTGCGTACAGTATAATGGCTCCACATGATGCTGGGTATAGTATAATGGCCACACATAATGCTGGGTACAGTATAATGGCCCCTCACGATGCTCCATACAGTATAATGGCCCCACACAATGCTGGGTGCAGTATAATGGCCACACATGGTTACCCCACCCCCATCATTGCCTTCTCCATCACTACACACAAACACCTTTCACCGCGCTCCCTCGCAGCAGCCGGCAGCTTCCACTCCCACGGCGCTGAATGGTGTCATCCCGCTGTGCCGCTGACTGCTCATGTCGCTGCAGCTGTGATACGCCACTGATAAAGACCTCCGTGTCTCCTGTGCCAGTCAGTGTCAGAGCGAGGAGCAATATCTGCTCCGATCCGACACAGCCAGCGTCCGCTCCGTACACCTCGTACACATGCGACTCCGCTCCATACACCTTGCACATGCGGCTCCGCTCCGTACACACACGGCTCCGCTTCGTACACCTCATACACACACGGCTCCTCCCCATACATCTTGTACACACACTGCTCCACTCCATACACTTCGTACACACACGGCTCCTCCCCATACACACACAGCTCCGCTCCTTACACCTCATACACACACGGCTCCGCTCCATACACCTCGTACACACACGGCTCCGCTCACCTCGTACACACACGGCTCCGCTCCGTACACCTCGTACACACACGGCTCCTCTCCATATATCTCGTACACATACGGCGCCATTCCGTACACACACGGCTCCGCTCCGTACACCTCGTACACACGGCTCTGTACACATCTTACACACACGACTCCGCTCCCTACTGTACACCTTTCACACACTGCTCCGATCCATACACCTTGTACACACACGGCTCTGCTACATCCACACTGTAACACCTCCTGACCTCACACATGCTTACCTTCCAGCGTTATGACAACCAACAGAGTTCTGTACACGGAGGTCCTCCCGATCATGTGACCCCCTGACTCCTCCCATCCTGTGACTTCATCACAGGTCCTGAGCCTGTGCGCACAGAGCAGCCAATATGCTGCAGTTCCCTGCGTGCGGGTGCATGGCCTCAGGGAGCTGACCGGGTGATATACACACCTCCCAACCAGTGCGGAACAACTAATGTCCCGCCCGGGATCGCGGGGCTGACTGTCAAAATCGGGACAGTCCCGCTGGATCCGGGATGGTTGGGAGGTATGCATTGTGACTCTCATAGCTGTGGTTGACCTATGATGTCAGTTACAGGCCTCGCTCATCTTTTTAAGTAGAACTCTGCAAAGGAATATGTGGATTTAGTCGGCGCTGCCCAAATGATGAGATTCCAGAAAGTTATTAAAGTTTGTCAGTGGTTTATTCTACGCGTTTCAAGGTTTTTTGCCACCTCTTCTTCAGGAAATACCACGTGGTTGCAAAAAACCTAGAAACGTGTAGAATAAACCACTGACAAACTTTACTAACTTTCTGGAATCTCATCATTTGGGCAGCGCCGACTAAATCCACATATTCCTTTGCAGAGTTCTGTTTCATGCAGTCGGTGACCGACTTGTGGATCTGCGGCAGCCATTACCTACACATGCTTTGAATACCTAATACCAGGTGAGCAGTTTTCAGTTAAATTGCTTACTCTATCTGTGGGATAAGACCTTATTTGCGCTGGTGTCTCCCTTCTTCCTCACAATACTCATCTTTTTAAGTGGGAGAACTTGCACAATTGGTGGCTGACTAAATACTTTTTTCCCCACTGTAATAATGACCCTGTACCTCCTGTAATAATGACACCCTTTAACCTCTTATAACAATAACATTATCCCCTGTGCTTTCTTATATTAATGACTCCTTGCTTCCCCTAAAAATGATAACGATCCCCCTATTGTGCCTCCTTATTAGGCCGGAGACACACTGGTGCGAGATACGGCTGAGTCTCGCTGGTTAAAAGCAAGCTGTGGCACCTGCACTCCGGAGCGGAGCGTGCGGCTGCATAGCAATACATGGAGCTGAATGCTCCGCTCCGGAGTGCAGGTGCCACAGCTTGCTTTTAACCAGCGAGACTCGGCCGTATCTCGCACCAGTGTGTCTCCGGCCTAATAATGATCCTCAGGCCTCTTTATTGTAATAATGCTCCTGAGCAGGGGTGTACATAGAAATAACAGGCGTCCCATAGAAAAAGTCCTATCACGTCGCAGTCAAAGAAGAGCTTATCTCCCAACATTTTAAGAAACAGAGAAGGAAATGTATTGCAGCACTTAGTTATTTTGCCCCTACTGAATCCCCTAAGTAGACTCACTCACTGATACCCCTTTAATGACCCCAGAGGTGTATCTAGGGTTTCTGGCACCGGGGCAAGAATTCAGTTTGGTGCCCCCCCCCCAGGACATATGCGATTTGCACACTCAGTCATGTACCCACGAGCCTCTCTCCCTAATGCTCTCAATGTTCAGTGAAAAACTGATAGAAGCAGAAGAGAAGCTCGTTGTCACAGGACCACAAGTATGAAAGTCACATATGAGTGACGTGTCCATGTGACGACTACTGGAACCTGCAGAGCTGAATCCTGACATCGCAGCTTCTGAATTCTCACAACGCATGCACTGCACACTTTTAGGATTCTGCCTTGCCGGTGGACGGTCATGTCAGCACAAGCATGTGATTTGTATACTTCTGACCACATTCCGACTAGACGTGCCCGGCCTCGCTCAGTTCATTATCATTGAGTGAGGCCACACATGTCTAGTCAGCACGTGACCGCATGTATGTAAATCGCCAGCACGAGAGAATCCTGACAGCGTGCAGTGCGCACTGTGAGAACTCAAAAGTCTGCAGTCACAAAGAATGACTGCAGACTCATCACAAACCTGGACATCCCCTTTAATGCTCCTAACAGAAATAAAAACATGAGAGTTAGTATCACAAATAACATTTACATCCAGGTACCTTATAGATGACGTCATCTCTGGAGGAGTTCTCCTTCTTTTCTTCATCTTGTCCAGACCCCATGATGAGTTTTCTCATCCACAGCCGTCTCTGCAGACTTCCATCTTCTCCGCTCTTTTGCAGAAAATCTCCACATGATGCCCCTAAAGATACAAGTGTCATTATAATGCTCCTGAATAAAAAATTGCCCTTCACTATATTGTCTGCATAAAATATGACCCCCACACTGTCCCTCTTATGGAACATGCTCTTTACACTGACCTCCCCTTTCCATACCGGCCCCCTCTTCACACTGTCCTCTCACACTGTGTCCCCCCTATAGGGCTCAGTGTTTATACTGTACTCTCTCATCACACTCCCCCTCCTTGGTATACTGTCCCCTCCTGGCTGTGCCCTTACACTGTCCCCCCATGCTACGCCCCCACTACTCAGTTTCTATTCTGTGCCCACTCACTTCTCTGCCCCCATACTGTCTCCTCACACTATTCCCCTCCCTCCTCATACTGTCTCCTCTCATATCCCCCTGTTCATCATACTGTCTCATATATTTACCCCCTCACTTTCTATACTACCTGCTCACCTGACTCCCCATACTGTGTCTGCACACATCCCATCACCCTCACTCCCCGTACTCTGTCCTCATACATTTTTCACATCGCTCATACTGTGCCCTCATTCTCCCATATTGTTTCCTCATACATGCCCCCATTCCGTTTCCTCAAACATGCCCCCATTCCACCATACTGTTTCCACATACATGCCCCCCATTCTGTTTCCTCATACATGCCCCCCATTCCCCTGGTCTGTTTCCTCATACATGCCCCCAATTCCCCCATACTGTTTCCTCATACATGCCCCCAATTCCCCCATACTGTTTCCTCATACATGCCCCCAATTCCCCCATACATGCCCCCCATTCCCCGTACTGTTTCCTCATACATGCCCCCAATTCCCCCATACTGTTTCCTCATACATGCCCCCCATTCCCCGTACTGTTTCCTCATACATGCCCCCAATTCCCCCATACATGCCCCCCATTCCCCATACTGTTTCCTCATACATGCCCCCATTCCCTGTACTGTTTCCTCATACATGCCCCCATTCCTTTGTACTGTTTCCTCATATATGCCCCCATCTTTCCTTTTGCTCTTCATTTTGTGTCCTCAAATCTCCCTCACACATTAAATCCCCCATCCCCACTCTAAATCTCACCCCACACATAATTCCCCCATCCCCAAATTCTCCCCACACATAATAAATCTCCCTATCCCCACTCAAATTGTCCACACATATTATTGTCCTCTACCCCATCCCATCATTGCTCTCTTCACCACCTCCATCATTGCCCATTTCAACCACCTCCAGCCTTTCCTCCCCCCAATCCCATCATTGCCCTTTCCATCACATCCATCGTTTCCTCCTCCCCCACATCCCCTTCCTTGCACATTCCAAAACTTCCATAATTTCCTCCTCCCCACCATCCCCATCCTTGCCCATTCCACCACTTCCATCATTCTCTCCTCCCCCACCATCCCCATCCTTGCCCATTCCACCACTTCCATCATTTCCACATCCCCCACCATCCTCATCCTTGCCCATTCCACCACTTCCATCATTTCCTCCTCCCCCACCCTTGCCCATTCCACCACTTCCATCATTTCCTCCTCCCCCACCATCCCCATCCTTGCCCATTCCACCACTTCCATCATTTCCTCCTCCCCCACCATCCCCATCCTTGCCCATTCCACCACTTCCATCATTTCCTCCTCCACCACGATCCCCATCCTTGCCCATTCCACCACTTCCATCATTTTCTCCTCCCCACCATCCCCATCCTTGCCCATTCTACCACTTCCATCATTACCTCCTCCCCCACCATCTCCATCCTTGCCGATTCCACCACTTCCATCATTTCCTCCTCCACAATCCCCATCCTTGCCCATTCCACCCCTTCCATCATTTCCTCCTCCACCAACATCCCCCATTCCCTGTCAGCCCCATCATTGCCCCCTCCCCCCCACCATCCCCATCATTGCACTCTCCCCATCAGCCCCATCATTGCCCTCTCCTCCCCATCATTGCCCCCTACACACACAATATTTACTTCTCTGCACATTCCCCTGCAGCGCGGCACACACACACACACCTCTCCTCGCGCTCTGCCACAGCATCTCCATCGACTTCCTCTGACACGGTCGGCCGCTGAATGATGACGTCATCCAGCAGCGCGTCTGTGTGAGAGGAAGCGCGGGCAGGAAGCAGGAAGACAGATCGCTGCAGCTCCTCTGCTATTTTCTCTTGTAGGCAGCGGAGCTGCAGGGATTTCTCCCTGCACGCCGCAACCACCCTGCAGGGGCCCCCTCCATCTCCGCACATGTTGGGAGCTGGCGCTCTGCAGCTTCTCTGTGCCGGCTGTCAGCATGACAGTCGGCACAGAGAACAGCTGACTCCCAGACGGCAGAATGCAGCTGCCGGGGGAGACACTGCGGACCGCCACATTAGGTGGCCCGACTGCACCCCCCTGCCGGCTGCCCCCCCAGATACGCCACTGCATGACCCCTGTAAAGCATTATGCCCCCATAAAGTATGCCCCATAGCACCCCACACAGTAAGACACCACAGCCTCCCATACAGTATGGGATCCATGGCAGCCCCCAATATACAGTATGAGAGGCATCACAGACTCCCACACAGTATTATATCCACCACACAGTACTATGTCTGCCAACACAGGTCCCTATATAAAGTGTAATGTCCACCAAAGCCCCCCGTACAGTATGATGACAAGACAGCCCCCATACAGTATAATGTCCACCACAACCACCCTACACAGCAAGACAGATCCCCCATACACTATGAAGATCAGGGCCGGCGTCAGCACCCGGCGCACCTGGGCAAGTGCCGGGGCCCTGAGCAGGCAGGGGGCCCACTCGCCGTCGGGGACCCTGGCGTGCTATAGAGCCAGCCCCGCGAGTGGACACCCCCCACCTGCTCCAGGCCCCGACACTTGCGATACTTACCTCTCCCGGTTCCAGTGCTGCAGCATCTTCCATCCTCTGACTGTGACGTTCAGGTCAGAGGGCGCGAAGACGTCACCAGTGGGCGCCTTCTGCCTGAGCAGTCGCAGCACAGAGAGCAGGAAGAACATCTTCCTACTTCCCCATATCATACAGTACTGTATGCATAAAAGGTCTTTACTTTACCCGGCAGATGCATGTTCAGCGTGGAGGACGCCATTATTTCCTTTCACAATTAAGGATGTTGTATAAAAGGGAAGCACATGAACATACTCACTGCTTGAGAAAAGCTCATTGTGAGCTGAAACGTTGCCTGAATATGTGGGTAGATTAAACCCTGCACATTTTTTCACTGAAACAATGGAGTGCTGCCTCTTTTTTTGAAATATATGAAACTTGGATGATCGGTGGACTGGTTATCTGGGGGCCTTGCACCCGAAGATAAGTATCTCTGTGCTGTTCCTTTTTCTTTTTTCTATATATATATATATATATATATATATATATATATAGATCAAAAGAAGAGGCAGCACTCCATTTTTCAAAAAAGGTGCAGGATTTATTCAAATCCACATGTCAGTGCGACGTTTCAGCTCTATTGAGCTTTTCTCAAGCAGTGGATACAGGTTCCTTGTTACTTATATATAGTGTTCTAACAACCTTAATTACAGCCATTCGTGTTCAATTACATATAAATACTTTAAATAAAGTGCATCTGTGCATTTGTGCGTTTATACATGTAGATATCATCAGCCATTCTTACCGCTGCTGGAGACAGTTAACCATGGAGGACACCATTGTCTCTGTCGGCGTTCCTAGATCTCCACTGCGCATGTCTATTATTTTACTAAGCTTGGTTGAACCGCAGAGCAGGTGAACAAACTCGGCGCATGCGCAGTAGCGCTAAATATCGCCATTTTCTTGTAGGCATAATCTCTAGAGGTCCAAGCATACAAGAACCAACAGAAAAAGATTGTATGCGTGCTTCCAAGTCTGTTAGAATTATGTAGGTGGACATACTTATGGCACCACTTCATATAATACCACAAAACTATTAGGTACCATGTTTATTTTATGTTTACCAACGTCACATATGGACTGGGGTTCTTAGCGATATATATTGATACCAAATGGACTTAATCCACACCACCCTAATCTTGCAAGTGTAGCTTTATATAGGCCACATCCTGCAGATCAGATAGCTCTCGGCATGGGTCAGTCGGACCTTAGCGGACGGACTACCCATATCCCAAGCTGCTATATAGTGGTGGAGTGTCCTGGCGTATAAATAAATTCTAACACAAACAACAGGTACCATAGTCTTATTTTAGCACATTTTATTTACTTGGCCTCAGTTCGACAAAATATTTATATATATATAGGTTCATAGAAAAGAATTTATAGAAAAGAATTTTTTCTTTGATGTAATATACATGTCCTCCATGTTCAAACTGTCCCCCACAGCAGCAATTCGGCAAAGGTGACTTCTCATCTACATAAAAAATTAAAACAAATAAAGTGCATTAGTATCTATATTAAAAACAACATGGGACCATATAGCTATACAACGGATTCAAATAATCGTATGCATCTTAAAATCAACATTAAGACCCCCAGGTTTTAGGGTATTGAGCTCGTATATCCACATAAGTTCTCTCTTTTTAAGCATTGATTCTCTTTAAGGATAAAGTTGATAAAGATATGAGCAAGTTCCGTGGTGAACTGGAGGAAACTAAAAGAAAAAAATGGATTAGAGACACTGCAGATTATGAGACGGGTCACGTGTATTCCTGGCAAACAGAAAATGTTAAAATGTCCTGGAGAAAAAGAGGTCATCAGAATAGCCACGAGATTAATGTTAATAATGTTTGTTACTTGAACTCTGAGTTTGTATCCCTTAGATCCAGCCAAAGGTCCAGAAGAAGGCAAAGAAGAGGAGGCAAGCGCCAACACCGGCGGCAAAAAGAAAATAGAAAAAGCCAAGCCACAAAGGACTCTGAACCTCAGAAGGAGAGATCAGAATTAGTGGTGAATATTTCCCACAAGGTATTAACTAATGCACAAGTATCTGTACTTAGTAAGGGGTTGAATTTTAGTCCATGTACCCATGTAAATTGGTTCGAGTTACAAATTGAACTAGAAAGCTTTTTTAGACAAATCAAATTGAGAGAATGGTTTAATGATAAAAGTGATGGCGGGTCATGTAAAATAAGTGAATTTGATTTAAAAATGGTCGAGCTGAAGAAAAAAAGTAAATTTATTCCACCAACCAATCCTGCCATTATTGAAGCTTTTGAAAAAGCTGTAAAAACAGATATTGAATTGTTGAGAAATGGATGTACCAATGAATATAGACACCCCAACATTCGAGGGGAGGAGGTTGAAGCCTTACAGGAGCTTGTCCATGACGACAACATTATAATAAAACCCGCTGACAAGGGGGGAGCGGTTGTCGTCATGGACAAACAAGCCTATATAAAAGAAGTCATGAGACAATTAAATGACAAAAATGTATATGAAAAATTAGATAGGGATCCAAAATTCAGTATTCAGGAAATAATTAAAAAATGCCTGAAAGAAGCCATGCAGGCATCTATAATAGATCAAGATCTCTATAATTTTTTATGGGAGGAGAACCCACGTACCCCGGTGCTATATATGACACCAAAAATACATAAAAGTTTGGTCGACCCTCCGGGGCGACCTATTGTGTCCGGGGTTGGGTCCTTGTTCAACAAAATAGGTATTTTCCTTGATAAAATACTGAACCCTATCACAAAAAATAGTAGGTCTTACATCAAAGACACCACAGACTTCCTGAAGAAGTTGGAGACACTGGATTTGAAGGAGGAGGTGCTTCTAGCCTCCTTCGATGTAGTGTCACTATATACTTCCATTGATCATGTACGAGGTTTAGGAGCTGTGAGTAAGATGTTAGATCCAATAAAATACACAATAGAGGGTAGGGCTTTTCTCCTCAAGATGTTGGAAATAATTCTAAAATATAATTATTTTCTTTTTGGTGACGCGTTTTACGCTCAAAAACAAGGTACAGCCATGGGGGCCAATATGGCCCCCTCATATGCGAACCTGGTCATGGAAGTCCTGGAGGAGGACCTTGTCTATGTGTCCCACCACTTCCGGCATGTGCTGGTGTGGTGGCGATACATAGACGATGTCTTCCTCCTTTGGACAGGTACAGAAAAAGAGTTGAATGAGTTCCATGCGTTTCTCAACACAATAGACCAAACAATTAAATTTACTTTAGTGAAATCTAAAACTGAAATTCAATTCTTAGACGTGTTGATTGAACAAAAAAATGGCCAGCTTGACACAACTCTATTTGTGAAAAATACTGATAGAAATAATTTACTATTATACGACAGCCATCACCCAAATCCTATAAAGAAATCAATTCCCTTGAGCCAATTACTCAGGGTCAGACGAATTGTGAGAGAGGAAGATAAAGCCATTTCAACGATAGACCTATTGATCAAAAAATTTTTGGATAGGGGGTACCCTAAGAGGCTATTGGAGCAGACAAAAAATACCGTTATAAAAGAGGATAGATTACAACTTATCAATAAAACGTCTAATGTGAAAAAATCATACAAAAGAGTTCCTTTTGTATCTACATACACGGAGGAAAGTGACAAAATTGCTAATATTATTAAAAAACACTGGACAATGCTGGGAAAATGTCTCCCTAGTATTCACGAATTTAAGATGCCTCCGTTATATTCATATAAAAGAAGCAAGAATATCAAGGACATACTCATTAGGTCAGATGTGGGCCCTATGAGGAGAAGTACCCAAATGTCCTTGACTGGATCTGGTAGAAGTGGATGCTTCCCCTGTTTAAATTGTATAAACTGCAATCATATGCTTAAAGGATCTACATTTAAACACCCAATGACAGATAAAATTTATAAAATTAAGCATTTCCTGACTTGTAGTTCAGAGTTTGTCATCTATGTGCTGATATGTCCGTGCAACTTATGGTATGTTGGGGAAACAACCTGTGAGTTCAAAGTTAGAATGAACCAACACAGATATACCATAAGGAAAAAAAGAACTGATCTCCCGGTCCCCAAACATTTTACTGAACAAAAACATACAGAAAAAGATCTACGATTTAAAATTATTGACACTGTCCCCATACAGAGAAGAGGGGGTGACAGAGAATCAATGCTTAAAAAGAGAGAACTTATGTGGATATACGAGCTCAATACCCTAAAACCTGGGGGTCTTAATGTTGATTTTAAGATGCATACGATTATTTGAATCCGTTGTATAGCTATATGGTCCCATGTTGTTTTTAATATAGATACTAATGCACTTTATTTGTTTTAATTTTTTATGTAGATGAGAAGTCACCTTTGCCGAATTGCTGCTGTGGGGGACAGTTTGAACATGGAGGACATGTATATTACATCAAAGAAAAAATTCTTTTCTATAAATTCTTTTCTATGAACCTATATATATATAAATATTTTGTCGAACTGAGGCCAAGTAAATAAAATGTGCTAAAATAAGACTATGGTACCTGTTGTTTGTGTTAGAATTTATTTATACGCCAGGACACTCCACCACTATATAGCAGCTTGGGATATGGGTAGTCCGTCCGCTAAGGTCCGACTGACCCATGCCGAGAGCTATCTGATCTGCAGGATGTGGCCTATATAAAGCTACACTTGCAAGATTAGGGTGGTGTGGATTAAGTCCATTTGGTATCAATATATATCGCTAAGAACCCCAGTCCATATGTGACGTTGGTAAACATAAAATAAACATGGTACCTAATAGTTTTGTGGTATTATATGAAGTGGTGCCATAAGTATGTCCACCTACATAATTCTAACAGACTTGGAAGCACGCATACAATCTTTTTCTGTTGGTTCTTGTATGCTTGGACCTCTAGAGATTATGCCTACAAGAAAATGGCGATATTTAGCGCTACTGCGCATGCGCCGAGTTTGTTCACCTGCTCTGCGGTTCAACCAAGCTTAGTAAAATAATAGACATGCGCAGTGGAGATCTAGGAACGCCGACAGAGACAATGGTGTCCTCCATGGTTAACTGTCTCCAGCAGCGGTAAGAATGGCTGATGATATCTACATGTATAAACGCACAAATGCACAGATGCACTTTATTTAAAGTATTTATATGTAATTGAACACGAATGGCTGTAATTAAGGTTGTTAGAACACTATATATAAGTAACAAGGAACCTGTATCCACTGCTTGAGAAAAGCTCAATAGAGCTGAAACGTCGCACTGACATGTGGATTTGAATAAATCCTGCACCTTTTTTGAAAAATGGAGTGCTGCCTCTTCTTTTGATCTATATTGAATGTGGACGACCAGTGGACGGGTTGCCTGGAGGCTTTGCACCCAGAGATAAGTTATACCAGTGTGCTGTTCCCTTTTTTACTACTTATATATATCTAATATATAATTGCCTAGAATACTACTTCCTGCAATTTGTGCCAACTTCCGTGGCTTTGTCCGGAGCTAATGTCCGGAGCTAATGTCCGGAGCTAATGTCCGGAGATAAGTGACGTCACCAGTGTCCTACACCCAGGCAGAGCACAGGGGCCCCAGGCAGCATATGGGGCCCCAGGCAGAGCACAGTGGCCCCAGGCAGAGCACAGGGGCCCCAGGCAGCATATGGGGCCCCAGGCAGAGCACAGTGGTCCCAGGCAGAGCACAGGGGCCCCAGGCAGCCTATGGGGCCACAGGCAGAGCACAGTGGCCCCAGGCAGAGCACAGGGGCCCCAGGCAGCATATGGGGCCCCAGGCAGAGCACAGGGGCCCCAGGCAGCATATGGGGCCCCAGGCAGAGCACAGTGGCCCCAGGCAGAGCACAGGGGCCCCAGGCAGAACATGGGGCCCCAGGCAGAGCACAGGGGCCCCAGGCAGAGCACAGGGGCCCCAGGCAGCATATGGGGCCCCAGGCAGAGCACAGGGGCCCCAGGCAGCATATGGGCCCCAGGCAGAGCACAGGGGCCCCAGGCAGCATATGGGGCCCCAGGCAGAGCACAGTGGCCCCAGGCAGCATATGGGGCCCCAGGCAGAGCACAGTGGCCCCAGGCAGAGCACAGGGGCCCCAGGCAGCATATGGGGCCCCAGGCAGAGCACAGTGGTCCCAGGCAGAGCACAGGGGCCCCAGGCAGCTTATGGGGCCCCAGGCAGAGCACAGTGGCCCCAGGCAGAACATGGGGCCCCAGGCAGAGCACAGGGGCCCCAGGCAGAGCACAGGGGCCCCAGGCAGAACATGGGGCCCCAGGCAGAGCACAGGGGCCCCAGGCAGCATATGGGGCCCCAGGCAGAGCACATGGGGCCCCAGGCAGCATATGGGGCCCCAGGCAGAGCACAGTGGCCCCAGGCAGAGCACAGGGGCCCCAGGCAGCATATGGGGCCCCAGGCAGAGCACAGTGGTCCCAGGCAGAGCACAGGGGCCCCAGGCAGCCTATGGGGCCCCAGGCAGAGCACAGTGGCCCCAGGCAGAACATGGGGCCCCAGTCAGAGCACAGGGGCCCCAGGCAGAGCACAGGGGCCCCAGGCAGCATATGGGGCCCCAGGCAGAGCACAGTGGTCCCAGGTAGAGCACAGGGGCCCCAGGCAGCCTATGGGGCCCCAGGCAGAGCACAGGGGCCCCAGGCAGCATATGGGGCCCCAGGCAGAGCACAGTGGCCCCAGGCAGAGCACAGGGGCCCCAGGCAGAACATGGGGCCCCAGGCAGAGCACAGGGGCCCCAGGCAGCATATGGGGCCCCAGGCAGAGCACAGTGGTCCCAGGCAGAACATGGGGCCCCAGGCAGAACATGGGGCCCCAGGCAGAGCACAGTGGCCCCAGGCAGAACATGGGGCACCAGGCAGAGCACAGGGGCCCCAGGCAGCATATGGGGCCCCAGGCAGAGCACAGTGGTCCCAGGCAGAACATGGGGCCCCAGGCAGAGCACAGGGGCCCCAGGCAGCATATGGGGCCCCAGGCAGAGCACAGTGGTCCCAGGCAGAGCACAGGGGCCCCAGGCAGAACATGGGGCCCCAGGCAGAGCACAGTGGCCCCAGGCAGAACATGGGGCCCCAGGCAGAGCACAGGGGCCCCAGGCAGCATATGGGGCCCCAGGCAGAGCACAGTGGTCCCAGGCAGAGCACAGGGGCCCCAAGCAGCCTATGGGGCCCCAGGCAGAGCACAGTGGCCCCAGGCAGAACATGGGGCACCAGGCAGAGCACAGGGGCCCCAGGCAGAGCACAGGGGCCCCAGGCAGCATATGGGGCCCCAGGCAGAGCACAGTGGTCCCAGGTAGAGCACAGGGGCCCCAGGCAGCCTATGGGGCCCCAGGCAGAGCACAGGGGCCCCAGGCAGCATATGGGGCCCCAGGCAGAGCACAGGGGCCCCAGCCAGCATATGGGGCCCCAGGCAGAGCACAGGGGCCCCAGGCAGCATATGGGGCCCCAGGCAGAGCACAGGGGCCCCAGGCAGCATATGGGGCCCCAGGCAGAACATGGGGCCCCAGGCAGAGCACAGGGGCCCCAGGCAGCATATGGGGCCCCAGGCAGAGCACAGGCAGAGCACAGGGGCCCCAGGCAGCCTATGGGGCCCCAGGCAGAGCACAGTGGCCCCAGGCAGAACATGGGGCACCAGGCAGAGCACAGGGGCCCCAGGCAGAGCACAGGGGCCCCAGGCAGCATATGGGGCCCCAGGCAGAGCACAGTGGTCCCAGGTAGAGCACAGGGGCCCCAGGCAGCCTATGGGGCCCCAGGCAGAGCACAGGGGCCCCAGGCAGCATATGGGGCCCCAGGCAGAGCACAGGGGCCCCAGCCAGCATATGGGGCCCCAGGCAGAGCACAGTGGCCCCAGGCAGAGCACAGGGGCCCCAGGCAGCATATGGGGCCCCAGGCAGAGCACAGGGGCCCCAGGCAGCATATGGGGCCCCAGGCAGAGCACAGGGGCCCCAGGCAGAACATGGGGCCCCAGGCAAAGCACAGGGGCCCCAGGCAGCATATGGGGCCCCAGGCAGAGCACAGGGGCCCCAGGCAGCATATGGGGCCCCAAGCAGAGCACAGCGATATTTTGGACCACTGTGCGGTGTTTCAGACCCCCTGTGTGATGTCTGGGGCCCTGCTCTTAAGTATATTAAAGATTAAAGTAACGTATATTAAAGTATATTATAGATCAAATTTGACACGTTTATGAGCACCATTGAGTGATATACTCAAGAATGACATAATTTTTCAACATTTTATGGTTTCAAACTGTAAACACTCAGAGTTTTTTTTACTTCAACCAGAAAACCTTAACGGTTCATAAAAAACTTGACTGTTCAGGATATGATAAAAGTCATAGTATTCTGAATCTTTAACTTATAAAGATACCTTTACATGGGGTGATTATTGGTTCCAGAGAGGCTTTCGGCCGATAATTGTACACATGGCTGGTGACAGGACAATACAATATAAACGTTCAAAGGTAAACACTGATAACATTAAAATCTAATATATAATTGCCTAGAATA
The DNA here is from genome assembly GCF_051348905.1 of Ranitomeya variabilis. Taxonomy (NCBI): domain Eukaryota; kingdom Metazoa; phylum Chordata; class Amphibia; order Anura; family Dendrobatidae; genus Ranitomeya; species Ranitomeya variabilis. The sequence continues at coordinate 11,973,885 of NC_135234.1, read as the reverse complement.
CTACTTCCGGCAATTTGTGCCAACTTCCGTGGCTTTGTCCGGAGCTAATGTCCGGAGATAAGTGACGTCACCAGCGTCCTACACCCGCTCAGGGTGGACAAAGATATATGCCTTCGTGGTGCGCGGCACTTTTCTGATTGGTTGCCGCCTGCCGCGAGCGACCAATCAGAAATGTGCCGTACTGTCAAGAATTGTCAAGAGCTGGTGAGTGCAGCCATTTTTTGTTCTTTCTTACTATTATTTATTAATTGTATTATTCTTACATTTGAATAAATAAAGTATATATGGATTCTAGACTCCCGATTCTTTAGAATCGGGCTGCCATCTAGTATATATATATATATATATATACTAGATTGTGGCCCGATTCTAACGCATCGGGTATTCTAGAATATGCATGTCCCCGTAGTATATGGACAATGATGATTCCAGAATTCGCGGCAGACTGTGCCCGTCGCTGATTTGTCGAGGCAACCTTTATGACATCATCGTCGCCATGGCAACCATTATGGCATCTACGTCGATACTGTGCCCGTCGCTGTTTGGTCGAGGCAACCTTTATGACATCATCGTCGCCATGGCAACCATTATGGCATCTACGTCGATACTGTGCCCGTCGCTGTTTGGTCGAGGCAACCTTTATGACATCATCGTCGCCATGGCAACCATTATGGCATCTACGTCGATACTGTGCCCGTCGCTGATTGGGATCAGAGACGTGGGATTTCCATTATGACATCATCGTCGCCATGCTGTGCCCGTCGCTGATTGGTCGAGGCCTGGCGGCCTCGACCAATCAGAGATGTGGGATTTCCAGGACAGACAGAAAGACAGACAGACAGACAGACGGAAAAACCCTTGGACAATTATATATATAGATATATAGGGACCATCAGAAGGGGCCCATATATGGAACATTATATGGGGCTAATTCTATATGGAGTATCTTATGGGGCCAATTTAATATGGAGCAGTATATGGGGCCAATTACATATGGAGCAGTATATGGGGCCAATAATATATGAAGCATCTTATGGGACTATATGGAGCATTTTATATGGTCAATTATATATGGAGCATTATATGGGGCCCATTATACATGGAGCATCTTATGGGGCCAATTATTTTTGGAGCATTATATGGGACCAATTCTGTATGGAGCAATATATGGGACTCAGTACACTGTATGGGGCCGATCATATACTGTATGGAGCATTATATGAGGCCCATTATAAATGGAGCAATAGATGGGGCCCATCATATACTGTATGGAGAATTATATGTGGCTCACTATACTGTATGGAGTCAATTCCATATGGAGCAATATATGCGGCTCATTCTGTATGGAGCACTCTGTGGTGCCCATTATACTGTATGGAGCATTATATGAGGCTCATTATTCTGTATGGAGCATAATATTGGGCTCATTATTCTGTTTGGAGCAATATATGGGGCTCATTATTCTGTATAGAGGACTATGTGGTGCCAATTATACTGTATGGAGCACTATGTGGGGCCATTATACTGTATGGAGCACTATGTGGTGCCAATTATACTGTATGGAGCACTATGTGGGGCCATTATACTGTATGGGGCAATATATGGGGCTCATTATTCTGTATAGAGGACTATACTGTCCAGTTTCTGAGCTAATGTAGAATGCACAATAGATATCACTCATGTAATATAAGAAGTAAGTGAAATCTTTGGCATTGTACTATACCTATATTTCTCTGCCGTATCCGTGCATTATGAATTGTGGTATGTGTTAAAGGGGCCCACCGGGACTCTTTCGCTCAGGGCCCATGAAAACCTGGAGCCGGCCCTGATGAAGATCCCCCATAACCCAAATGCTGTATGACAGCTCCCCACAGCCCCCTATGTCATGATGGTCCACCAAACAGCTCCCCATATAGTATGATGATCCCTCCAACAGACCCCTATATAGTCCGACGTATGGGCAGTGACCCCCATTTAGTATGATGGTCCACCCCATAGTTCATCATATATTATGATAGTACACCTCACTGCCCCTATATAGTATGATGTTCCCCCAACAGTCTCCTATGTTGTATGATAATTGTCCCCTCAACAGTACACTACATAGTATGGTGGTCCACCCCACATCCCCTTATATAATATGATGGTCCAACTCACAGCACTCTATATATATTGTGATGGTACCTTAGAGCCCCCCCAAAATTAAAAAAAATCCCTATAGTGACCTGATCCAGAGTCCTCATCCTCCGCAGCATCTGTCTCCTCTTCTATCCATTCTCGCAGTGGATGCTGACGGCACCATGTAGTGGTGTAATTGCACTGCCAACATCCCTTGCTTGGTGCTGACTCCAGCAGGCTGCAGACAAGGGTTGCCCGCGGCCTTCTGGGGTAAGTGACGGAGTCAGTGACTTCGTGCTCTGCCACAACTGTTAACAGCATAGGTGTCTGGAGGACACCAATAACAATGTAGCAGGCAAGGCAGCCCACAACCAGACAGGCCCTTCTGGTATTTGCCAGATGGCCAGTCCGGTCATGCGCGCGTATTATTATCCAGCTCATGGAACACAAGCTTGCTTATGGTGCAGGCGCGGTATGGCCGCTCGGTGGGCAGGCATACATCTTTACGTAGCTGATGACGGAGCGCATGATGGCACAGCACACGAGCTCGAGACGCGCCATCCTATCGTGCATTTCCTTTCTCCAGAGTGTCCGGTGATCTGTTCCTGCTGCCTCAGGTGTTAGCGATGAAGGAAACATAGGTAAGTGCACCTAGGTATATAAATATGTGACATGGCAGACTGTGCATCGACCTCCCCTGACGAGGCCACATGGACTAGCGACACGCGATGGGACGTGACTCCATTATGATGTCAGGGGCGAGTATACAATGAATCTGGTTATGGCCGATGTGCTGGCAGCACGGTGTCACCGGGGAGTCCCGGGACAGCTTCTCACACGTTATACTAACCTGCCTCCGTCACCAGCGGGTCATTCCTGTAACTGAGAGGTTACCGCACACAGCCTGTGTAATCTGGACTCTACCTTCTTCACGATGTTTGGCGCCTGCGCTCCGGACCCTGCTGACCCCAGGTACCGGTACCGCCACCACATTGCGATAAGAGGCGATCACAAAGTCACATACGTCCAAAATGGCATCCATAAAAATGTCAGTTTAGGGCGCAAAAAATAATCTCTCACCGATCCCCAAATCCCGAAAAATGAAACTGTTACAGGTATCAGAAAATGGCGACCAAAGCAAAAATGTTGTTTTACATCCAAATATCCACTTAAAACAAAAAACACAAAACTCTCCATGTTTGGCTTCTCTATACTTGTACTGACCAGGATAATCCTATTGCCAGCTCAGCTGTGCCAAATTGTGAACTTGGAAAATTAAAAAAAAAAATGCTAACAACCCTTTTCTTTTTCTCAAATTTCACCGCATTTAGAATTTTTTTTTTTCCCCCATTTTCCAGTGCTTCACATGATAAAATGAATGGTGCATTGGTTGCTCAATCGGTCCCCTCTCCGGCGCTGCCCCTTGCGTCCCCTCTCCAGCGCTGCCCCTTGCGTCCTCTCTCCGGCGCTGCCCCTTGCGTCCCCTCTCCGGCGCTGCCCCTTGCGTCCTCTCTCCGGCGCTGCCCCTTGCGTCCCCTCTCCGGCGCTTTCCTTTATGTGACTCTGTTGAGCACTCGTTTGGGTGGGCGACACAAAGCCTCTGTCAAGCAATGAAGCAGAGCGGCAGCGCAGGAGCGGAGCGTCAGTAACGCTGCTTGTTCTGCTTTATACCACTTAGGCTACTTTCACACTAGCGTCGGGAACAACCCGTCGCTGTGCGTCGGGCCGCCGTTCCCGACGCTAGCGTGGTATCCGCAGCACAACGGGGGCAGCGGATGCATTTTTCCCACGCATCCGCTGCCCCATTGTGATGTGCGGGGAAGTGCGGGGAGGTGGGGGCGGAGTTCCGGCCGCGCATGCGCGGTCGGAAAAAGCGGACCGTCGGGAGCAAAAAACGTTACATGTAACGTTTTTTTCTCCCGACGGTCCGCTACCACACGCCCAAGCGTCGCAAAACGGACGCGACGTTTTGCAATGCGTCGCAAATGCGTCGCAAATGCGTCGCTAATGTTAGTCTATGACGAAAAAACGCATCCAGCAAGAACTTTTGCTGGATGCGTATTTTCGGCAAAACGACGCATTTGCGACGTTTTGCAGTTAACGCTAGTGTGAAAGTAGCCTTACCTGTGACTTTTACCGATTGCAGAACTCCCCTCTGTCTGCATCACTCATTGTGGACTCCATTTATATCTTCTGATCGGCCTCACAAATCTCCCTGTATATTGGGGAAGGTGGAGGCAGATCACTGATCTGTGCCAGATGAAGGGAAATCTGCTACCAGCGTCTTCTCCACAGATTATTCTCACAAACCGATCATCTTGTGTCTACACAGGTCTCATTGTCCTGACCGTACTTCACCTCTCATCAGCAGAAGTCACCTATGTGCAGAGAGGATCAGACATCACCGACTGCAGCATGAAATGTCCTCATACTGACGGCGTCCTGCAGCTGTACAGAAACTGTGGAGGAGGCGAGATGCCATTGCTGGTGCTGTCGTGTAGTGTAGTAAAACAGTCTGAGTTGTACCATAATTATTACCAGCCCAGACTCCTCTATAACACGAGCACCGGGTGCTGGAGCCTGAGAGACGCTGGGAAGAACGACTCCTGTGTGTACATTATGGTGTATGACAACGGAACGAGATCCCTGAAAACATTACCCGTCACTGTACTAGGTAAGAGCCGCTGATGACCCCAGAGCTCGCGCTCTACGGGGAACGAGTGTAACTGCTGTATGTGGAGTCAGAAAGGAATTTGTCCCCTAATATACAGCTATTCGCCTCTGTCCCCTGGGGATTTCCCCTTCTCTTTATTTAGTTCAGCCTATATTCCGTCAGAATAAATCCCCAGATCTACGTCCTTCTACAGAACCTAATAATTGTATGATACAATATTGTTCTGCTCCAGGAAGACATCCAGGCCTCTCTTGAACCCCTCAACTGAGTGCGCCATCACCACCTCCTCAGGCAGCAATTCCAGATTCTCACTGCCCTAACAGTAAAGAATCCTCTTCTATCTTGGTGGAAAAACCTTCTCTCCTCCAGACGCAGAGAATGCCCCCTTGTGCCCGTCACCTTCCTTGGTATAAACAGATCCTCAGCGAGATATTTGTATTGTCCCCTTATATACTTATACATGGTTATTAGATCGCCCCTCAGTCGTCTTTTTTCTAGACTAAATAATCCTAATTTCGCTAATCTATCTGGGTATTGTAGTTCTCCCATCCCCTTTATTAATTTTGTTGCCCTCCTTTGTACTCTCTCTAGTTCCATTATATCCTTCCTGAGCACCGGTGCCCAAAACTGTACACAATACTCCATGTGCGGTCTAACTAGGGATTTGTACAGAGGCAGTATAATGCTCTCATCATGTGTATCCAGACCTCTTTTAATGCACCCCATGATCCTGTTTGCCTTGGCAGCTACTGCCTGGCACTGGCTGCTCCAGGTAAGTTTATCATTAACTAGGATCCCCAAGTCCTTCTCCCTGTCAGATTTACTCAGTGGTTTCCCGTTCAGTGTGTAATGGTGATATTGATTCCTTCTTCCCATGTGTATAACCTTACATTTATCATTGTTAAACCTCATCTGCCACCTTTCAGCCCAAGTAACTTGAACTGGATACGCTGAGGGAATGGGATCCAGTGAAGAGATTTGCAGAGGGGGGAAGCGGAGGAGTAGCGAGGAGAGAGATGGATTAGTCGGGCAGCAGAGTTAATGATGGACTGGAGAGGTGCAAGGGTATTAGCAGGGAGGCCACAGAAGAGGATGTTGCAGTAGTCAAGGATGGGGAGATGATTAGGGCATGCACAAGCATTTTAGTAGATTGACAGTTGAGGAAAGGACTGAGATTGAGAAGAGTAGGGCTCCTAGAACAGAGCCTTGGGGGACTCCAACAGAGAGGGTGGGGTGAGGAGGTAGTGTGGGAGTGGGAGATGCAGAATGTGCGGTTGGAAAGGTATGAGGAGATCCAGGATAGAGCGAAGTCTTTAATGCCAAAGGAGGAGAGGATCTGCAGTAGCAGGCAGTGGTCATCTGTGTCGAAAGCAGAGGACAGGTCTAGAAGGAGGAGTACAGAGTATTGTCCGTTAGCTTTGGCTGTAAGTAGGTCGTTAGTGATTTTGGTCAGGGCTGTCTCAGTTGTGTGATGGGGACGGAAACCAGATTGTAGATAGTCAAAGAGCAAGTTAGATGAGAGGTGGGAGGAAAGTTCAAAGTGGATGTGCTGCTCCAGGAGTTTGGAAGCGAATGGGAGCAGCGATATTGGGCGATAGCTGGACATAGCGGTTGGACCGAGGGTTGGCTTTTTAAGGATAGACATGATTGTGGCATGTTTCAAAGCAGAAGGCAAGGTTCCAGAAGTTAGTGATAGGTTGAAGAGGTGGGTTAGGGATGGGATAAGAGTGGTGGTGAGGTTGGGGAGGAGGTGGGATGGGATGGGGTTGAGCGCACAGGTGGTGAGGTGCAATTTGGAAAGCAGACAGTTAAGCTCCCCTTCAGTGATGTTGGAGAGGGAGGTTATGGGGTTTGGGCATTCGTCTGGTATACAAAGGGCTTGCGGTGGTTGAACAATGAAGACTTGCCTTGTTTGGTGGATCTTATGTTTAAAGTGTGTGGCAAAGTCCTCAGCAGAGACGAGGAAGGTTGGAGGGGACAGTGGGGGCCAGAGGAGGGAGTTAAAGGTTTTGAATAACTGTTTGGGGTTGTAGGATAGGGAAGATATGAGGGTTGTGAAGTAGGCCTGTTTAGCAGAGGTGAGAGCTGATTTGAAAGGGAGTGTTGCCTGTTTTAATGCAGTGAAGTCGTCTTGCGAATGTGTTTTCTCCCAATGCCGCTCTGCCACCCTGGACACTTGCCGGAGCTTTTTAGTGTTGTTATTGTGCCAAGGTTGTCTGTTGATACATCGCACTCTGCCATGAACGAGAGGGGCGACCGTGTCAGTAGCTGATGTGAGAGTGGCATTGTAGAAAGCAGTGGCGCTGTCTGTGTCATGGAGTGAGGATATGTGTTATGATTCCAATGGCAGGGAATCTCAAAGATTACAGCAAAGTCTGCAAACATAAGTACCAGCTCAATAGGGAAGTGGTAACTAGGCTGACCATATACCTGATCCTAGCACAAACACTAACAATAGCCGGGGAACGTGCCTACGTTGATCCTAGACGTCTCGCGCCAGCCGGAGAACTAACTAACCCTATCAGGGAAAATAAGACCTCTCTTGCCTCCAGAGAAAAGACCCCAAAGTAATACAAGCCCCCAACAAATAATAACGGTGAGGTAAGAAGAAAAGACAAACGTAAGAATGAACTAGATTTTAGCAAAGAGAGGCCCACTGACTAATAGCAGAATATAGTAAGATGACTTATATGGTCAGCAAAAAACCCTGCAAAATATCCACGCTGAATATCCAAGAACCCCCAAACCGACTAACGGCGTGGGGGGAGAATATCAGCCCCCTAGAGCTTCCAGCGATATCAGGAATCACATTTTGTACAAGCTGGACAAAAATATAAACAATGCAAATGATCAAAAATAAGAAAGCAGGACTTAGCTTATCTTGCAAAGAACCAGGACCTGAAGACAGGAGCAAACAGAAAGGAACTGATTACAACGATGCCAGGCACTGGACTGAGAATCCAGGAAGTTTAAATAGCAACACCCCAGACCTAACGAAGCAGGTGAGTACCAACCTGGGAAAGGACAATCCAAGTGCCAAACCACTAGTGACCACAAGAGGGAGCCAAGAAGTATAGTTCACAACAGATATGGATGCCAGTGGTAGGATGGAGTCAGAGAGTGTGTGGGTGTCTAGGTGTGCGAGGTTTCTGCGGGGGTGCGCATGTTGCTGGACATGGGTGACCGGTGAGGAGGACAGGGATGAGAAAGTGAGCAGATGGTGGTCAGATAGAGGGAGAGGGGAGGTTGTGAAGTTAGAGAGCAGAGACGGGTGAAGACCAGGTCTAATGTATGTCCTTCTGTGTGGGTGGCTGCAGAGGACCACTGAGTAAGTCCAAAAGATGAAGTAAGGGACAGAGTTTGGAGGCTGTTGACTGAAGGGTATCAGTGGGGATGTTGAAGTCACCCATGATGATGGTGGAAATGTCAGCAGAGAGAAAGTGAAGAAGCCAGGTGGAGAATTGGTCAATAAAGGCAGTGGCCGGTTGTAGTGAAATATGTATAAAAATGTGTGCAGTGAACTATGTATAGGTTTATTGTGTGACTAGTAATAATTGAACATCTGTCCTGAAGGCTGCAGGTCTCACCCAGGTGTTAATATGCATTTTCCTGAGACAGCAGACTTCTGTCTCCAATCTCACCAGGGGATCGTGCTGGGAACCAAGAAGAAAGGGGACATTTGACACCTCGTAGCTCTTTGAAGAGAGATGTCAATTACAGCCTGACACTATCTATCTGTGGGAAGATTTACACAAATCTCAGAAAATATATTCATTGCTGGCGTGGCCGTGGTCCAATCCAAAACAAGCAATTAGAATATCAACTTGAGGGGCTGGTTTAGAAATCTGACCTCCAGGGTGACTCTATAAATTTGGCTTGTATACATTCAAAATTGTTCAGATGTAAGGGCAGCCTGGGAAGCTGATGTGATCCAATCCATATTCACCCCCTTCAGAGAGCAGAAGCAGACTACAAGTTAGCTATTTCTGTAAGTTTTCTCCTGTTTATTTTATACTGTTTTGCATAGCTGTGTCATTTTATTATCATATTTTTGTATCTTTTTCTTTACTGTAAGCACTGAACCTTTTTGTATTAAAGCATAAAACTTTAACCCCTTCCCGACCCATGACGCCACGTAGGCGTCATGAAAACCCGTGCCAATCCGACCTATGACGCCTATGTGGCGTCATGGAAAGATCGCATCCCTGCAGATCGGGTGAAAGGGTTAACTCCTATTTTACCCGATCTGCAGGGAGAGGGGGAGTTGTACTTCAGCCCAGGGGGGGTGGCTTCACCCCCCCGTGGCTACGATCGCTCTGATTGGCTGTTGAAAGTGAAACAGCCAATCAGAGCGATTTGTAATATTTCACCTATGAAAATGGTGAAATATTACAATCCAGCCATGGCCGATGCTGCAATAGCATCTGCCATGGCTGGAGACCCCGATCTGCCCCCCCCCCACCCCACCGATCGCCCCCCCAGTCGTCCTTTCTGACCCGATCTCCTGTCCGCTCCCCTCCTCCCTCCTGTCCGCTCCCCCGGTCCTCTTGTCCGCTCCCCCGGTCCTCCGATCCCCCCCCCCCCGTGTTCTGATCCCACCCCCCCATACTTACCTAGCTTCCATGTCCCTCCCGGTGTCCGGCCGTCCTCTCCATGGGCGCCGCCATCTTGGAAAATGGCGGGCGCATGCGCAGTGCGCCCGCCGAATCTGCCAGCCGGCAGATTCATTTCAAGTACATTTTGATCGCTGTGGTAGGTTCTATCACAGCGATCAAAATAAAAAAATAATAAATAACCCCCCCCCTTTATCACCCCCATAGGTAGGGAACCTAATAAAATAAAGAAAATATTTTTTTTTCTTTTTCCACTAGGGTTAGGGTTAGAACTAGGGTTAGAACTAGGGGTAGGGTTAGGGTTACGGGTAGGGTTAGGGTTAGGGGTAGGGTTATGGCATGTGCACACAGAGCGGATCGGCCGCGGATCGGCAGCGGATCGGCAGCGGATCGGCAGCGGATCGGCAGCGGATCGGCAGCGGATCCGCAGCGGATCGGCAGCGGATCGGCAGCGGATTGGCCGCGGATCCGCAGCGGATCGGCCGCGGATCCGCAGCGGATCCGCCACGGATTGGCCGCGGATCCGCAGCGGATTGGCCGCGGATCCGCAGCGGATTGGCCGCGGATCCGCAGCGGATTGGCCGCGGATCCGCAGCGGATTGGCAGCGGATCCGCAGCGGATTGGCAGCGGATCCGCAGCGGATTGGCCGCTGCGAATTCGAAGCAGTTTTCCATCAGGTTTACAGTACCATGTACACCTAAGGAAAACCAAATCCGCTGTGCCCATGGTGCGGAAAATTCAGTGCAGAAACGCTGCGTTGTATTTTCCGCAGCATGTCAATTCTTTGTGCGGATTCCGCAGCGTTTTACACCTGTTCCTCAATAGGAATCCGCAGGTGAAATCCGCACAAAAAAACACTGGAAATCTGCTGTAAATCCGCAGGTAAAACGCAGTGCCTTTTACCTGCAGATTTTTCAAAAATCGTGCGGAAAAATCTCACACGAATCCGCAACGTGGGCACATAGCCTTAGGGTTAGGGTTGGAATTAGAGTTAGGGTTGGAATTAGGGCTAGGGTTTGAAATAGGGTTAAGATTAGGCTTGTGGTTAGGGTTACGGATAGGGTTAGGGGTGTGTTGGGGTTACAGTTGTGGTTAGGGTTGGAATTAGGGTTACGGGTGTGTTGCGGTTAGGGTTGTGGTTAGGGGTGTGTTGGGGTTAGGGTTGTGATTAGGGTTATGGCTACAGTTGGGATTAGGATTAGGGGTGTGTTGGGGTTAGTGTTGAAGTTAGAATTGAGGGGTTTCCACTGTTTGGGCACATCAGGGGTCTCCAAACGCAACATGGCGCCACCATTGATTCCAGCCAATCTTGTGTTCAAAAAGTCAAATGGTGCTCCCGCCCTTCCAAGCCCCGACGTGCGCCCAAACAGTGGTTTACCCCCACATTTGGGGTACCAGCGTACTCAGGACAAACTGGGCAACAACTGTTGGGGTCCAATTTCTCCTGTTACCCTTGCAAAAATAAAAAATTACTTGCTAAAACATAATTTTTGAGGAAAGAACAATTATTTTTTATTTTCACGGCTCTGCGTTATAAACTTCTGTGAAGCACTTGGGGGTTCAAAGTGCTCACCACACATCTAGATAAGTTCCTTCGGGAGTCTAGTTTCCAAAATGGGGTCACTTGTGGGGTGTTTCTACTGTTTAGGCACATCAGGGGCTCTGCAAATGCAATGTGACGCCCGCAGACCATTCCATCAAAGTCTGCATTTCAAATGTCACTACTTCCCTTCCGAGCCCTGACGTGTGCCCAAACAGTGGTTTACCCCCACATATGGGGTATCAGCGTACTCACAACAAACTGGGCAACAAATATTGGGGTCCAAATTCTCCTGTTACCCTTGTGAAAATAAAAAAATTGCTTGCTAAAACATCTTTTTTGAGGAAAGAAAAATGATTTTTTATTTTCATGGCTCTGCGTTGTAAACTTCTGTGAAGCATTTGGGGGTTGAACGTGCTCACCACACATCTAGATAAGTTCCATGGGGGGTCTAGTTTCCAAAATGGGGTCAATTGTGGGGAGTTTCTACTGTTTAGGCATATCAGGGGCTCTGCAAACGTAACATGATGCCCGCAGACCATTCAATCAAAGTCTGCATTCCAAAACGTCACTACTTCCCTTCCGAACCCCGACGTGTGCCAAAACAGTGGTTTACCCCCACATATGGGGTATCAGCGTACTCAGGAGAAACTGGACAACAACTTTTGGGGTCCAATTTCTCCTGTTACTCTTGAAAAAATAAAAAAATTCTGGGCTAAAAAATATTTTTGAAGAAAGGAAACATTTTTTATTTTCACGGCTCTGCGTTATAAACGTCTGTGAAGCACTTGGGGGTTCAAAGTGCTCACTACACATCTAGATAAGTTCCCTTGGGGGTCTAGTTTCCAAAATGGAGTCAATTGTGGGGAGTTCCTACTGTTTAGGCACATCAGGGGCTCTGCAAACGCAACCTGACGCCCGCAGAGCATTCCATCAAAGTCTGCATTTCAAAACGTCACTACTTCCCTTCCGAACCCCGACGTGTGCCAAAACAGTGGTTTACCCCCACATATGGGGTATCAGCGTACTCAGGACAAACTGGACAACCACATTTGGGGTCCAATTTCTCCTATTACCCTTGGGAAAATAAAAAATTCTGGGCTAAAAATCATTTTTGAGGAAAGAAAAATTATTTTTTTATTTTCACGGCTCTGCGTTATAAACTTCTGTGAAGCACCTGGGGGTTATGAGTGCTCACTATGCATCTAGATAAGTTCCTTGGGGGTATACATAATTAGTCCATAAATATATAGCATAACACATTCAAAATTACTAAGTAACACAAGACCTCTCTAAGAAATTAATATAGACAGGCCACAAGAATGTATAGTTAAAAAATACAAACTTTATTTCAAACAAAAGAGAAAAAGTATCTCAATCATAAATATAAACACATAAATGTAATGTTAATGATGCCTCCAATCTAACATAGGTCCTGGTGAAAAAAATCCACAGTATCTAAATCTCATATAGTATAAACATATCATTCGATATGCCACCTAGTAGCTATTAATATAGATGCATCAATATGATAACGGCAGCTATACAGACAGGTTAAAGTGCATGGTGCCTTTATTTTATGGCTTATTTTTTGTTTTATTTCATAACGATACCACACATGATTGGAAAAACATCTATGGTGTACCCATACATATAATTAGCCACTGATATGCCTCAGATACTCCAAAGCCAAATACCGATATCAAACTTATTGGACTGATCTGCTCAGCCTCCCTGTAGTCAAGTGCAAATGTGCTGACAGGAGGTATTATAGAGGAACCTGTGTCAGAGATCTAACAATAGTGTTGTAGCATAGCAGACCAAAGTCCTCTGCATGCGGTATAAAGGCTCCCTATAATAAAGTGCAAATGTGCTGACAGGAGGTATTATAAAGGAACCTGTGTCAGAGATCTAACAATAGTGTTGTAGCATAGCAGACCAAAGTCCTCTGCATGTGGTATAGAGGCTCCCTATAAAATGCAAATGTGCTGACAGGAGGTATTATAGAGGAACCTGTATCAGAGATCTAACAATAGTGTTGTAGCATAGCAGACCAAAGTCCTCTGCATGCGGTATAGAGGCTGCACACTAAAAGAACTGAAACCTGTGGCATAGTTACCAGGATAGAAGACACCGGACCTGAGAACCCCTACGCGCGTTTCGATGTATATTCTTCTTCCGGGGGGCATGCCACAGGTTTCAGTTCTTTTAGTGTGCAGCCTCTATACCGCATGCAGAGGACTTTGGTCTGCTATGCTACAACACTATTGTTAGATCTCTGATACAGGTTCCTCTATAATACCTCCTGTCAGCACATTTGCATTTTATAGGGAGCCCCATACCACATGCAGAGGACTTTGGTCTGCTATGCTACAACACTATTGTTAGATCTCTGACACAGGTTCCTCTATAATACCTCCTGTCAGCACATTTGCACTTTATTATAGGGAGCCTTTATACCGCATGCAGAGGACTTTTGTCTGCTATGCTAAAACACTATTGTTAGATCTCTGATACAGATTCCTCTATAATACCTCCTGTCAGCACATTTGCATTTTATAGGGAGCCTCTATACCACATGCAGAGGACTTTGGTCTGCTATGCTACAACACTATTGTTAGATCTCTGACATAGGTTCCTTTATAATACCTCCTGTCAGCACATTTGCACTTTATTATAGGGAGCCTTTATACCGCATGCAGAGGACTTTGGTCTGCTATGCTACAACACTATTGTTAGATCTCTGACACAGGTTCCTCTATAATACCTCCTGTCAGCACATTTGCACTTGACTACAGGGAGGCTGAGCAGATCAGTCCAATAAGTTTGATATCGGTATTTGGCTTTGGAGTATCTGAGGCATATCAGTGGCTAATTATATGTATGGGTACACCATAGATGTTTTTCCAATCATGTGTGGTATCGTTATGAAATAAAACAAAAAATAAGCCATAAAATAAAGGCACCATGCACTTTAACCTGTCTGTATAGCTGCCGTTATCATATTGATGCATCTATATTAATAGCTACTAGGTGGCATATCGAATGATATGTTTATACTATATGAGATTTAGATACTGTGGATTTTTTTCACCAGGACCTATGTTAGATTGGAGGCATCATTAACATTACATTTATGTGTTTATATTTATGATTGAGATACTTTTTCTCTTTTGTTTGAAATAAAGTTTGTATTTTTTAACTATACATTCTTGTGGCCTATCTATATAAGTTCCTTGGGGGGTCTAGTTTCCAAAATGGGGTCACTTGTAGGGGAGCTCCAATGTTTAGGCACACAGGGGCTCTCCAAACGCGACATCGTGTCCGCTAACGATTGGAGCTAATTTTCCATTCAAAAAGTCAAATGGCACGCCTCCCCTTCCAAGCCTTGCCGTGCACCCAAACAGTGGTTTACCCCCACATATGAGGTATCGGCATACTCAGGAGAAATTGCCCAACAAATTTTAGGATCCATTTTATCCTGTTGCCCATGTGAAAATGAAAGAATTGAGGCTAAAAGAAATTTTGTGTAAAAAAAAAAGTACTTTTTCATTTTTGCGGATCAATTTGTGAAGCACCTGGGGGTTTAAAGTGCTCACTATGCTTCTAGATGAGTTCCTTGGGGGGTCTAGTTTCCAAAATGGGGTCACTTGTGGAGGAGCTCCAATGTTTAGGCACACAGGGGCATTCCAAAAGCGACATGGTGTCCGCTAACGATGGAGATAATTTTCCATTCAAAAAGTCAAATGGCGCTCCTTCCCTTCCGAGCCTTACCATGTGCCCAAACAGTGGTTTACCCCCACATGTGAGGTATTGGTGTACTCAGGAGAAATTGCCCAACAAAATTTAGGATCCATTTTATCCTGTTGCCCATGTGAAAATGAAAAAATTGAGGCTAAAATAATTTTTTTGTGAAAAAAAAGTACTTTTTCATTTTTACGGATCAATTTGTGAAGCACCTGGGGGTTGAAAGTGCTCACTATGCTTCTAGATAAGTTCCTTGGGGGGTCTAGTTTCCAAAATGGGGTCACTTGTGGGGGAGCTACAATGTTTAGGCACACGGGGGCTCTCCAAACGTGACATGGTGTCCGCTAAAGATTGGAGCCAATTTTTCATTGAAAAAGTCAAATGGCGCTCCTTCCCTTCCGAGCCCTGCCGTGCGCCCAAACAGTGTTTTACCCCCACATATGAGGTATCAGCGTACTCAGGACAAATTGGACAACAACGTCCGTGGTCCAGTTTCTCCTTTTACCCTTGGGAAAATAAAAAAAATTGTTGCTAAAAGATCATTTTTGTGACTAAAAAGTTAAATGTTCATTTTTTACTTCCATGTTGCTTCTGCTGCTGTGAAACACCTGAAGGGTTAATAAACTTCTTGAATGTGGTTTTGAGCACCTTGAGGGGTGCAGTTTTTAGAATGGTGTCACTTTTGGGTATTTTCAGCCATATAGAACCCTCAAAATGACTTCAAATGTGAGGTGGTCCCTAAAAAAAATGGTTTTGTAAATTTTGTTGTAAAAATGAGAAATCACTGGTCAAATTTTAACTCTTATAACTTCCTAGCAAAAAAAAAATTTGTTTCCAAAATTGTGCTGATGTAAAGTAGACATGTGGGAAATGTTATTTATTAACTATTTTGTGTCACATAACTCTCTGGTTTAACAGAATAAAAATTCAAAATGTGAAAATTGCGAAATTTTCAAAATTTTCGCCAAATTTCCGTTTTTTTCACAAATAAACTCAGAAATTATCGACCTAAATTTACCACTAACATGAAGCTCAATATGTCACGAAAAAACAATCTCAGAATCGCTAGGATCCGTGGAAGCGTTCCTGAGTTATTACCTCATAAAGGGACAGTGGTCAGAATTGCAAAAAACGGCCAGGTCATTAAGGCCAAAATAGGCTGGGTCATGAAGGGGTTAACAGTTGAGCCTTGTATGTTCCAAAGAATCCAAAGCCTAAGGTGTGTGAGCCTTATGAGTGGTAGACAGTATTAGTAATATTTCCGGGACTCATCGCCCGTGTATTCGGTGAGTGGTGGCAGCGTGTATTAGGGGGTGTGTGGCCTGGGTCGGTGTGTGATTTATGCTCCCATTACAGCATAGGACTGAGAGAGGGGAGATAGATTAACCCTTGCAGGCACAACCCCAAGTCACCTGCTGAGAGTGGATACGTGACTAATTAGCGGCAGCACGGAGAGGGATCCGTGACACCGGGCCCGGAGGTCGGTATATGACTGCCACTTGAAGGTTGGAGGGAGAGTAGATGCGGACAACGAGGACTTCAAAAGAGGGGAGGGTAGAGGTGGGATTGGGTTAAAGGTGCAGTTAGAAGAAAGGAGAAGGCCCACTCCTCCACTATGTCTGTTGCCGAGGCAAGGGGTGTGGGTGAAGTGGAGGCTGCCATAACACAGCGCAGCAGGGGAGGCTGTGTCAGAGGGTGTTAGCCATGTTTCTGTGAGGTCGAGGAAGGCAAGCTTGTGAGAGAAAAAGGTAATGAATCACATGAAGCTTATTGCAGATTGTGCAGGCATTCCAGAATGCTCAAGACAGAGGGGGAGCAGGGGGGTGGGCGTCAGGGGCACGGGTTTTATGTTGGAAAGATTGCGGTAGTTCATATTAGATAGGAGGGGTAGTAATGGGAGTTATGAGCTGTGGGGGTCCAGGGTTGGGAGATATGTTGCCAGCAGTGAGGAGAAGCAGAGAAAGGGAGAGCAGGTGGGAGAAGGAGAGTGGGCGACTTGTTTTACTGGGACAGATTTGAGGTTGAGGAGCAGGTCAGCAGAGGAGGACAGGTGGGGAGGTAAGGGGAGATGATTATTTGGTTAGAGAGTGCTGGGGTTTGTGGATAGCGAAGGAGAGAGAGTATTAGTGGAACAAACACTGTACGGGCATATGTAAACATGGTGAAGGAGTAAGATGGGTTAATAGAAAAGCTAGATCCAAGTAATAAGAAGTGCTTACTCAGCAGACATACCCAAAAGAGACAGATACATAGAGTGGGGTCCTGACTCCTGACTCCTGCCGTGACTAACTGCCTTTGAAATAACTGCACTTCACGATACTTTAGCTGCAGGGGATGCGCGTGCCTGACCTGCACGTCTGCCCCATCCCCCCCTCCTAGAATGCTACTAAATTTATAGGACTAAGTAGAGGATCAGGTGAGAGGCAGGGGCGTAACAACTGCGATCGCAGTGCTTAGGGGCCCGCCCAGTCCAGCAAACAAGTAGCGCTAGCCGGGAAACTCAGCAGACAGGTCACGTCCCCTGCTGTCCACGCCCACAACGGCCAGCTTCCCCAGACTTCCAGCGGTGTGAGGTGAGTGGGCGTGTCCATGAAGGACATGTGACCTAGTAGAAGGGCTGGGCAGGTCACTGAAGCTTGACAGACATGGAGGGGAAACAACAAACCCGAGGAGCCTGCAGCAGCTGTCAGAGTCCGGCTGAGGTGCTAAGGCAGCAGCTGGTGAGCAAGTGCAGTCGCTGCTGTAAAGTGCTGATGTGCGGCCAGTGTGCTGCTTACACCTGATATATATATATATATATACACACACGCACGCACGCACATATACACACGCACGCACATATACACACGCACGCACGCACATATACGCACGCACATATACACACGCATGCACATATACGCACGCACATATACACACGCATGCACATATACGCACGCACATATACACACGCATGCACATATACGCACGCACATATACACACGCATGCACATATACGCACGCACATATACACACGCATGCACATATACGCACGCACATATACACACGCATGCACATATACGCACGCACATATACACACGCATGCACATATACGCACGCACATATACACACGCATGCACATATACGCACGCACATATACACACGCACGTACGTATACACACACACACGCACGTATACACACACACACGCACACATACACACACCCCTGTTCTGTGCGCGCAGGATCTGTGATGAGGTCACAGGAGGGGAGGAGTCAGGGGGTCACATGACTGTGCTGATTGTCATGGTGCTGAATGAGGGGAAGTTTGTGTGGGGTCAGGAAGGGTTTACAGTGTGGATGTAGCAGAGCCATGTGTATACAAGGTGTACAGAGCGGAGCCGTGTGTGTAGTGGAGCAATGTGTACGGAGCGGAGTCAGGTGTGTACGAGGTGTACAAAGCTGAGCCGAGTGTGAAAGAGGTGAGTGGAGTCGTGTATGTATGGGGTGTATGGAGTGGTGCTGTGTGTTTACGAGGTGTATGGAGTGGAGCCACGGGTGTACGAAGTGTAAATTTCCGAGTCGCGAAGAATGGTACACGGCTGTGGGCAGAGCCCAGCATGTGCACTGTGGGGGAGTATTGGGTGTACTCGCCAGCGTCAGAACGTGCAGTGCGTATGCTCCGGAGCCGACCAGTACACCCAATACACCCCCACACTGCACAGGTCCGGAAATGACGCACTGCAGCGTCATACCAGGAAGAAACAGCACACAGATTTCAAAAGCTGGGAGTGAGAATTAGAGCGAGGGAGGACATGAACGCCCAGAGTCTGCACTTCCGAAAACATCACCATAATTAGTATAGGGACTTGTTAGTTATAAAACATTTTTCTCAGCGATTACAGGGCAGTATTAGGTCAGACTATACAACAAAGCAACAAAACTATAGTGTGCGAAATGAATAGGGAAAATGTGAATTTCGGTGGGAAATATTTTGGTGCGGGGGGGCCCCATTTGAAAGTTCGCATTGGGGCCCCTCACTTTGTAGTTACACCACTGGTGAGAGCGATTGTGAGATCTGATTAGGGATAAATTAGCAATTGTTCAACACACCATGGGAGGATACA
Organism: Ranitomeya variabilis; assembly: GCF_051348905.1. Lineage (NCBI taxonomy): Eukaryota > Metazoa > Chordata > Amphibia > Anura > Dendrobatidae > Ranitomeya > Ranitomeya variabilis. The sequence continues at coordinate 11,955,091 of NC_135234.1, read as the reverse complement.
TGATCAAAGGCACTGGGCCTGAAAATAGGAGTCATTAGGTATAAAAATAGTACATTTATTTGTACTTCAAAAAAATCAACATACTAAATCCATTACATCAAAAAACAAGTATCTGCAGGAAGATTGAAACAGAAAAGAAGGAACCCTGCTGATTACCCCTGCCCACTCTGTGCCAAAATCGCATTGGATAAGGTGCAAGTGCAGTAATATATTGCACATAGAAGGTAAGTAAAAAAAGAAAATAAAAAAGCCAGCCAGGATTCTAAGATCACTCTATCAGTATATCGGCCAGAGAGTAACAAAGTGCTTACCAAAGGCAGGGAGGTTCCAAACCCGGGCGTGGATGCCCCAAAAAAACCCCGACGCACGTTGCGCATGTCTATAACACCGCTTTCTCAACACAGGCTGTAACACCTTGCACCAGATAACCTCTCCTGTGGCCCCAGCAGTGAGAACAATGCAACAAATGGATTTAGCACACATTCAGCAGGCACTGTTAAATACCATTGAAGGGAATGTTGCAGGATGATAGGCAGCAGATGACAGCAAGTAGAGATTGTACCATTAAAGGGAATGTTGCCGGATGATAGGCAGCAGATGACAGCAAGTAGAGATTGTACCATTAAAGGGAATGTTGCCGGATGATAGGTAGCAGATGACAGCAAGCAGAGATTGTACCTGTGTGAAGAGAGGAGATGGATGTTAATTCCCGGCCGTTGAAATAACTGCAGCTTCACGATGCTTTAGCTGCACTGATACTTTTGCTGCAGGGAGACGCGTGCAAAACCCCACACACATATACCGAACCGTTCAGTGATTCTACTCTCTCTGGATCCTCAGTCACCAACTCCCCATCACCGCTACGTCTGCAGATCGTGGGTTTTTTGTATGTACAGAATGTTTGGGGATTTCTCTTGCTTTCCTTGTCACTTGTTGTATTTTTTTCTAAGTTCACCTACTTGATGCCCCCTTTTTTTTTTCATGTATAGTTTCTATTCATAACTTAATAGATAAGTGCCTGAGCCAACCCAAGATTACCAATATTGTAGATGCCCTTTTGTCATTAATATTCTTCCCAGCCGTAGGTTTGTCATCTCTGCGTGTTACCTAGAGGAAGATCGTTTGCAGTCTGACCACTATAGATGTAAAGCTCCCACATATCATGTGTATCACTATATGGGCAACACAGTGGCTAGCAATATACTACATATATATGAGGCATCGTGATTACTCACTAATCCCACCCCCTGCACAGTAGCTCCGCCCCCTACATCACCACACAGAATCCCGCCCCCCACCACATTACCACACACAATCCCGCCCCCCACCACATTACCACACACAATCCCGCCCCCCACCACATTACCACACACAATCCCGCCCCCCACATCACCACACATAATCCCGCCTCCAACACATTACCACACTATTGTTATTAACTTCATTTTAAGTTAATTTACCACCTGCATAAGCGTTATTGAATGTTGTCATTATTTGCTTTAGTTTAATCACCAGCAGCGTTAATTAGATAGCAATGAGCGCGCCGAGCGTTAGCTGGCTGGAAACATCTAGTACTACATATAGGGCAACATGATGGCGCTATATAAAGGGCTGTGGAACACGATGGCGCTATATAAAGGGCTGTGGAACACGATGGCGCTATATAAAGGGCTGTGGAACATGATGGCCCTATATAAAGGGCTGTGGAACATGATGGCGCTATATAAAGGGCTGTGGAACATGATGGCCCTATATAAAGGGCTGTGGAACATGATGGCGCTATATAAAGGGCTGTGGAACATGATGGCCCTATATAAAGGGCTGTGGAACATGATGGCGCTATATAAAGGGCTGTGGAACACGATGGCGCTATATAAAGGGCTGTGGAACATGATGGCGCTATATAAAGGGCTGTGGAACACGATGGCGCTATATAAAGGGCTGTGGGACATGATGGTGCTATATAAAGGGCTGTGGGACATGATGGCGCTATATAAAGGGCTGTGGGACACGATGGCGCTATATAAAGGGCTGTGGGACACGATGGCGCTATTTAAAGGGCTGTGGGTCATGATGGCGCTATATAAAGGGCTGTGGGACATGATGGCGCTATTTAAAGGGCTGTGGAACATGATGGCGCTATATAAAGGGCTGTCGGACATGATGGCGCTATATAAAGGGCTGTGGAACATGATGGCGCTATATAAAGGGCTGTCGGACATGATGGCGCTATATAAAGGGCTGTCGGACATGATGGCGCTATATAGAGGTAGTGGTAGAGGATATCCCACTGCTGCAGCTGTCTCTACATTTTCTTCCCTCCCTGCTTTGTAGTAAATGGTTCTGCACAGACCTCCGCTCAGATAAGCTTCAATGTGTCATAAAGCAGGTAAATGTCTGCTGGTCGTCATCACAAACCAGTAGAATTGGTCTCATCTTCAATCAGTGATGGCCTAAAGGGCATAAACTCCCACCGCTCTGGTCAGAGTACGACTGGGTTATGGTCCAATAAACCCCGGTGTCTGGACGGATGAATGTTGAATCTTGCGCAAAATCCTATCTGCTCCTCTTGTCTCTTATGCATTTTTTTTTCCCATTTAGGGCAAAGTTTCCTGATCGTCCATTATGTGGCCTGTTTCTCTTATTCCGTGCAGTAAAAACAGTGAACGGATTTTTTCCTTCACAAGGGCAGTCGCAAATGATGAATTAGGTTAAAACATCTGGTTCAATAAAATCATGTCCACATGAAGAAAGTTACATTACTTGGTTTCATCTTTATCTGCTGGTGACCGACCTTCTATTGATTCTTCCAGATCCAGTTCTCATCTCCAACATCACCAGTAACAGCAGCCGGCCGGGTGAGGACATCGCTGTGAGCGTCCAGTTCTCTGGAGAAGAGGCGACTCTGACCTGGGAGGTGGACGGGGGGCTTCTACCTGACCGATACCGGCTGATAGATGATAATAGGACGGTGATTATCCCAAGAGCCCAGAGAGACGACTTCGGGAGAAGACTCAGTGTCCGGATCACAAACCCAGTCAGTGAGGAGACACGGGAATACCAGCTGAAGGCTACAGGTAAGAGGGTATTACTGGGGTATTATATGTACCCCACACCTTCTATACCCCATGTACTGGAGATTACAGGTAAGAGGGTAGTACTGGAGTATTATATGTACCCCACACCTTCTATACCCCATGTACTGGAGATTACAGGTAAGGGGATATTACTGGAGTATTATATGTACCCCACACCTTCTATACCCCATGTACTGGAGATTATAGGTAAGAGGGTATTACTGGGGTATTATATGTACCCCACACCTTCTATACCCCATGTACTGGAGATTATAGGTAAGAGGGTATTACTGGGGTATTATATGTACCCCACACCTTCTATACCCCATGTACTGGAGATTACAGGTAAGAGGGTAGTACTGGAGTATTATATGTACCCCACACCTTCTATACCCCATGTACTGGAGATTACAGGTAAGGGGATATTACTGGAGTATTATATGTACCCCACACCTTCTATACCCCATGTACTGGAGATTATAGGTAAGAGGGTATTACTGGGGTATTATATGTACCCCACACCTTCTATACCCCATGTACTGGAGATTATAGGTAAGAGGGTATTACTGGGGTATTATATGTACCCCACACCTTCTATACCCCATGTACTGGAGATTACAGGTACGAGGCTGTTACTGTGGTATTATATGTACCCCACACCTTCTGTACCCCATGTACTGGAGATTACAGGTAAGAGGGTATTACTGGGGTATTATATGTACCCCACACCTTCTATACCCCATGTACTGGAGATTACAGGTAAGAGGATATTACTGGGGTATTATATGTACCCCACACCTTCTATACCTCATGTACTGGAGATTACAGGTAAGAGGGTATTACTGGGGTATTATATGTACCCCGCACCTTCTGTACCCCATGTACTGGAGATTACAGGTAAGAGGGTATTACTGGGGTATTATATGTACCCCACACCTTCTATACCCCATGTACTGGAGATTACAGGTAAGAGGATATTACTGGGGTATTATATGTACCCCACACCTTCTATACCCCATGTACTGGAGATTACAGGTAAGAGGATATTACTGGGGTATTATATGTACCTCGCACCTTCTATACCCCATGTACTGGAGATTACAGGTAAGAGGGTATTACTGGGGTATTATATGTACCCCACACCTTCTATACCCATGTACTGGAGATTACAGGTGAGAGGGTATTACTGGGGTATTATATGTACCCCACACCTTCTATACCCCATGTACTGGAGATTACAGGTAAGAGGGTATTACTGGGGTATTATATGTACCCCACACCTTCTACACCCCATGTACTGGAGATTACAGGTGAGAGGGTATTACTGGGGTATTATATGTACCCCACACCTTCTATACCCCATGTACTGGAGATTACAGGTAAGGGGATATTACTGGGGTATTATATGTACCCTACACCTTCTATACCCCATGTACTGGAGATTACAGGTAAGGGGATATTACTGGGGTATTATATGTACCCCACACCTTCTATACCCTATGTACTGGAGATTACAGGTAAGAGGGTATTACTGGGGTATTATATGTACCCCGCACCTTCTATACCCCATGTACTGGAGATTACAGGTAAGAGGGTATTACTGGGGTATTATATGTACCCCGCACCTTCTATACCCCATGTACTGGAGATTACAGGTAAGAGGGTATTACTGGGGTATTATATGTACCCCACACCTTCTATACCCCATGTACTGGAGATTACAGGTAAGAGGGTATTACTGGGGTATTATATGTACCCCACACCTTCTATACCCCATGTACTGGAGATTACAGGTAAGGGGATATTACTGGGGTATTATATGTACCCCACACCTTCTATACCCCATGTACTGGAGATTACAGGTAAGAGGGTATTACTGTGGTATTATATGTACCCCACACCTTCTGTACCCCATGTACTGGAGATTACAGGTAAGAGGGTATTACTGGGGTATTATATGTACCCCACACCTTCTATACCCCATGTACTGGAGATTACAGGTAAGAGGATATTACTGGGGTATTATATGTACCCCACACCTTCTATACCTCATGTACTGGAGATTACAGGTAAGAGGGTATTACTGGGGTATTATATGTACCCCGCACCTTCTGTACCCCATGTACTGGAGATTACAGGTAAGAGGGTATTACTGGGGTATTATATGTACCCCACACCTTCTATACCCCATGTACTGGAGATTACAGGTAAGAGGGTATTACTGGGGTATTATATGTACCCCACACCTTCTATACCCCATGTACTGGAGATTACAGGTAAGGGGATATTACTGGGGTATTATATGTACCCCACACCTTCTATACCCCATGTACTGGAGATTACAGGTAAGAGGGTATTACTGTGGTATTATATGTACCCCACACCTTCTGTACCCCATGTACTGGAGATTACAGGTAAGAGGGTATTACTGGGGTATTATATGTACCCCACACCTTCTATACCCCATGTACTGGAGATTACAGGTAAGAGGATATTACTGGGGTATTATATGTACCCCACACCTTCTATACCCCATGTACTGGAGATTACAGGTAAGAGGGTATTACTGGGGTATTATATGTACCCCACACCTTCTATACCCCATGTACTGGAGATTACAGGTAAGAGGATATTACTGGGGTATTATATGTACCCCACACCTTCTATACCCCATGTACTGGAGATTACAGGTGAGAGGGTATTACTGGGGTATTATATGTACCCCGCACCTTCTGTACCCCATGTACTGGAGATTACAGGTAAGAGGGTATTACTGGGGTATTATATGTACCCCACACCTTCTATACCCCATGTACTGGAGATTACAGGTAAGAGGATATTACTGGGGTATTATATGTACCTCGCACCTTCTATACCCCATGTACTGGAGATTACAGGTAAGAGGATATTACTGGGGTATTATATGTACCCCACACCTTCTATACCCCATGTACTGGAGATTACAGGTAAGAGGATATTACTGGGGTATTATATTTATCCCGCACCTTCTATACCCTATGTACTGGAGATTACAGGTAAGAGGGTATTACTGGGGTATTATATGTACCCCACACCTTCTACACCCCATGTACTGGAGATTACAGGTGAGAGGGTATTACTGGGGTATTATATGTACCCCACACCTTCTATACCCCATGTACTGGAGATTACAGGTAAGGGGATATTACTGGGGTATTATATGTACCCTACACCTTCTATACCCCATGTACTGGAGATTACAGGTAAGGGGATATTACTGGGGTATTATATGTACCCCACACCTTCTATACCCTATGTACTGGAGATTACAGGTAAGAGGGTATTACTGGGGTATTATATGTACCCCGCACCTTCTATACCCCATGTACTGGAGATTACAGGTAAGAGGGTATTACTGGGGTATTATATGTACCCCGCACCTTCTATACCCCATGTACTGGAGATTACATGTAAGAGGGTATTACTGGGGTATTATATGTACCCCACACCTTCTATACCCCATGTACTGGAGATTACAGGTAAGAGGGTATTACTGGGGTATTATATGTACCCCACACCTTCTATACCCCATGTACTGGAGATTACAGGTAAGAGGGTATTACTGGGGTATTATATGTACCCCACACCTTCTATACCCCATGTACTGGAGATTACAGGTAAGAGGGTATTACTGGGGTATTATATGTAGCCCACACCTTCTATACCCCATGTACTGGAGATTACAGGTAAGAGGGGTATTACTGAGGTATTATATGTACCCCACACCTTCTATACCCCATGTACTGGAGATTACAGGTAAGAGGGGTATTACTGGGGTATTATATGTACCCCACACCTTCTATACCCCATGTACTGTGATTGGTCTTTTCTTGTACCAGTGTGGCCTATCAAACTTAACCCCTTTCTGTCATTGGACGTACTATTCCGTCCATGTGGGGTGGGCCCTACTTCCCAAGGACGGAATAGTACGTCCAGCACGATCGGCCGCGCTCACGGGGGGAGCGAGGCCTATCGCAGCTGACATCCGGCGCTATGTGCCAGGAGCGGTCACGGACCGCCCCCGGCACATTAACCCTCGGCACACCGCGATCAAACATGATCGCGGTGTGCTGGCGGTACAGGGAAGCATCGCGCAGGGAGGGGGCTCCCTGCGGGCTTCCCTGAGACCCCCGCAGCAACGCGATGTGATCGCGTTGCTCCGAGGGTCTCCTACCTCCTTCCTCGCTGCAGGTCCCGGATCCAAGATGGCCGCGGCATCCGGGTCCTGCAGGGAGGGAGGTGGCTTACCGAGTGCCTGCTCAGAGCAGGTAAGCTCTGCTGTGCACACTGTCAAATCACCGATCTGTGATGTCCCCCCCTGGGACAAAGTAAAAAAGTTTAAAAAAAAATGTCCACATGTGTAAAAAAAAATAAAAAAAAAAATTCCTAAATAAATAATAAAAAAAAATTATTCCCATAAATACATTTCTTTAGCTAAATAAAAAAAAAAACAATAAAAGTACACATATTTAGTATCGCCGCGTCTGTAACGACCCCACCTATAAAACTATATCACTAGTTAACCCCTTCAGTGAACACCGTAAAAAAAAACAAAAAAAAACGAGGCAAAAAACAACGCTTTATTCTCATACCGCCAAACAAAAAGTGGAATAACACGCGATCAAGAAGACGGATATTAATAACCATGGTAACGCTGAAAACGTCATCTTGTCCCGCAAAAAACGAGCTGCCATACACCATCATCAGCAAAAAAATAAAAAAGTTATAGTCCTGAGAATAAAGCGATACCAAAATAATTATTTTTTCTATAAAATAGCTTTTATTGTATAAAAGCGCTAAAACATAAAAAAATGATATAAATGAGATATCGCTGTAATCGTACTGACCCGAAGAATAAAACTGCTTTATCAATTTTACCAAACGCGGAACGGTATAAATGCCTCCCCCAAAAGAAATTAATGAATAGCTGGTTTTTGGTCATTCTGCCTCACAAAAATCGGAATAAAAAGCGATCAAAAAATTTCCCGTGCCCGAACATGTTACCAATAAAAACGTCAACTCGTCCCACAAAAAACAAGACCTCACATGACTCTGTGGACTCAAATATGGAAAAATTATAGCTCTCAAAATGTGGTAACGCAAAAAAATATTTTTTGCAATAAAAAGCGTCTTTCAGTGTGTGACGGCTGCCAATCATAAAAATCCGCTAAATAACCCGCTATAAAAGTAAATCAAACACCCCTTCATCACCCGCTTAGTTAGGGAAAAATTAAAAAAATTTAAAAAATGTATTTATTTCCATTTTCCCATTAGGGTTAGGGCTAGGGTTAGTGCTAGGGTTAGGGTTAGGGTTAGGGCTATGGTTAGGGCTATGGTTGGGGCTAGGGTTGGGGCTATGGTTAGGGTTGGGGCTAGGGTTGGGGCTACATTTAGGGTTGGGGCTAAAGTTAGGGTTTGGATTACATTTACGGTTGCGATTAGGGTTAGGGGTGTGTCTGGGTTAGAGGTGTGGTTAGGGTTACCGTTGGGATTAGGGGTGTGTTTGGATTAGGGTTTCAGTTATAATTGGGGGTTTCCACTGTTTAGGCACATCAGGGGCTCTCCAAACGTAACATGGCGTCCGATTTCAATTCCAGCCAATTCTGCGTTGAAAAAGTAAAACAGTGCTCCTTCCCTTCCGAGCTCTCCCGTGCGCCCAAACAGGGGTTTATCCCAACATATGGGGTATCAGCGTACTCGGAACACATTGGAGAACAACTTTTGGTTTTACCCTTGGTAAAATACAAAACTAGGGGCTAAAAAATAATTTTTGTGGAAAAAATTTTTTTTTTTTATTTGCATGGCTCTGCGTTATAAACTGTAGTGAAACACTTGGGGGTTCAAAGCTCTCACAACACATCTAGATGAGTTCCTTAGGGGGTCTACTTTCCAAAATGGTGTCACTTGTGGGGTTTTTTTTACTGTTTAGGTACATTAGGGGCTCTGCAAACACAATGTGACGCCTGCAGAACAATCCATCTAAGTCTGCATTCCAAATGGCGCTCCATCCCTTCCGAGCCCACCCATGCGCCCAAACGGTGGTTCCCCCCCACATATGGGGTATCAGCGTACTCAGAACAAATTGGACAACAACTTTTGGGGTCCAATTTCTCCTGTTACCCTCGGGAAAATACAAAACTGGGGGCTAAAAAATAATTTTTGTGGGAAAAAATTTTTGTTTTATTTTTACGGCTCTGCATTATAAACTTCTGTGAAGCACTTGGTGGGTCAAAGTGCTCACCACACCTCTAGATAAGTTCCTTATGGGGTCTACTTTCCAAAATGGTGTCACTTGTGGGGGGGTTTCAATGTTTAGGCACATCAGGGGCTCTCCAAACGCAACATGGCATCCCATCTCAATTCCTGTCAATTTTGCAGTGAAAAGTCAAACGGCGCTCCTTCCTTTCCGAGCTCTCCCATGCGCCCAAACAGTGGTTTACCCCCACATTTGGGGTATCAGCGTACTCAGGACATATTGTTCAACAACTTTTGGGGTCCAATTTCTTCTCTTACCCTTGGTAAAATAAAACAAATTGGAGCTGAAGTAAATTTTGTGCGAAAAAAAGTTAAATGTTCATTTTTATTTAAACATTCCAAAAATTCCTGTGAAACACCTGAAGGGTTAATAAACTTCTTGAATGTGGTTTTGACCACCTTGAGGGGTGCAGTTTTTAGAATGGTGTCACACTTGGGTATTTTCTATCATATAGACCCCTCAAAATGACTTCAAATGAGATGTGGTCCCTAAAAAAAAATGGTGTTGTAAAAATGAGAAATTGCTGGTCAAATTTTAACCCTTATAACTCCCTAACAAAAAAAAATTTTTTTTTCCAAAATGGTGCTGATGTAAAGTAGACATGTGGGAAATGTTACTTATTAAGTATTTTGTGTGACATATCTCTGTGATTTAATTGCATAAAAATTCAAATTTGGAAAATTGCGAAATTTTCGCCAAATTTCCATTTTTTTCACAAATAAACGCAGGTAATATCAAAGAAATTTTACCACTATCATGAAGTACAATATGTCACAAGAAAACAGTGTCAGAATCACCGGGATCCGTTGAAGCGTTCCAGAGTTATAACCTCATAAAGGGACAGTGGTCAGAATTGTAAAAATTGGCCCGGTCATTAACGTGCAAACCACCCTTGGGGGTCAAGGGGTTAATCTTCCAAGGAGGCCGCACACCGCTCTGTGATCAGAGTAGACCGGTTTATGGTCCAGTAAACCTCGGTGCACTGATGAATGTCGAATCTTGCACAAAATAATAGTCTTTGATTCATCTTCTTTTTTTTTTTTTTTTCTCCCTAGAGCAAAAAGTTTCCCAATCGTCCATTATGTTGTATGTTTCTCTTATTTTGTGATCAAAAATAACATTAAACGATATTGTACCTCCCAAGGGCAGTAGTAAATGATGAATTCAGTTTAAAACCAAACAATCAGCTGCCCTAACCCCCCAATCTGCCACTGTCTTTATTGGAACCTTTATCTACCTTTTTAATGCCCCTTTTATTAGCTTATTTATCACCATAAAATCAATTTTCAATCTGCTGTTGAGATTATCATTATTCCTGGATTTGCACAGTGACGCTGGTTGTGCGCTGCTCGGCTTCATCGGTGCACTTTGTACATCCAGGCAGGGAAACATCGTATGCAAGATGCAGGAGCATCTCACAAAATTAGAAAATCATCACAAAGTTAATTTATTTCGGTTCTTCAATACATAAAGTGAATCTCCTATATTCTATAGTCATTACACACAGAGTGATCTATTTCACATGTTTATTTCTGTTAATGTTGATGATTATGGCTTACAGCCAATGAAAACCCAAAAGTCATTATCTCAGTAAATTAGTACTTTTTGTATTGAAGAACTGAAATAAATTCACTTTTTGATAATATTCTAATTTTGTGAGAGGTGTGTGTGTGTGTTTTCTCTAACCCTGGACATTTCATATTTTACTGCAGACTTGGACTAATAGAAATGTGTTTCTCTCCCCAGATCCTGTCTCTGTATCTTCTCCTGGTGGATATGTTACTATTGGAATAGTGTTTACAGTCCTGGTGGTGATGACTTGCATCGCTCTGCTAGTAAAGGTGAGTGTTTCTGTATCATCCAGCACTGACCTCCCCAATACCGGTCACTACTCCTCATCATCCAGCCCTGACCAACCTGTCGCCAGACACTGCATCTCGACCATCATCCTGCACTGACCTCCCCAATGCCGGTCACTACACATTCCTTGTCCTCTCCTGTGAGTCTCCATTATGGCGTCTCCTGTACAGACCAGTGACAGCAGTGGTAGTTGTGGTCTCTGGGGCTGAGCCTCTATACGATGCACAGAGCAGATTAGACCCTTGTATTTCAGAGAACAGATGAAGAATTTCTCGCCCCGGTGAAGTCACCGCCCCGGTATTGTCCATTATACTCATCCAGGTAACGGGTGAGACTGGTTTATTATAAATGACAAAAAAACGATCTCCACATAATGTCACCACAGCCCGTCCTATAAAGTATCATCTATACCAAAAGGAAGGCGAGAACTGGAGTAAATGAAACAATTAGTGATATTTCTATTTTACTCCGTTTTCACCGACCAAAATGCTGCCGAACAATAAAGAAAACCCCGACCTCTGTTCAACTCCCTCAATAAAAGGATAAAACCTGCGGTCAGAGTCCTCACAGTCTCTGAACCCTTTCATTACATTCATTTCATTGTGGTTGCATAGACTGTGAATAAAGGTGTTTACAAAATGTGCAGATAACTGAGAGTCAGCGATGATTGTTTCCATGAGGATCACACTGATTCTGTATATGGGACCAGTGCGAAAACGAGGATGTCGGCACAGGATACTGGGAGGTGATAACTAATGACCGGACTAGATGTGGAGGTGACCGGTGTCTTTTCTTTTAGTGCCAGTGTTGTAAGAAGACCGAAGATATGGAGAGACGCCCAGAAGAAACCGGAGATCGGATCAGCTCCTCACAGACAGGTACTGATCACATCTGTATATAGTGATTGTAGGGAGGACGGATCAGCTCCTCACAGACAGGTACTGATCACATCTGTATATAGTGATTGTAGGGAGGACGGATCAGCTCCTCAGACGGGTACTGATCACATCTGTGTATAGTGATTGTAGGGAGGACGGATCAGCTCCTCAGACGGGTACTGATCACATCTGTGTATAGTGATTGTAGGGAGGACGGATCAGCTCCTCAGACGGGTACTGATCACATCGGTGTATAGTGATTGTAGGGAGGACGGATCAGCTCCTCACAGACAGGTACTGATCACATCTGTATATAGTGATTGTAGGGAGGACGGATCAGCTCCTCACAGACAGGTACTGATCACATCTGTGTATAGTGATTGTAGGGAGGACGGATCAGCTCCTCAGACAGGTACTGATCACATCTGTGTATAGTGATTGTAAGGAGGACGGCTCAGCTCCTCACAGACGGGGACTGATCACATCTGTGTATAGTGATTGTAGGGAGGACTGATCGGCTCCTCACAGACAGGTACTGATCACATCTGTGTATAGTGATTGTAGGGAGGACGGATCGGCTCCTCACAGACAGGTACTGATCACATCTGTGTATAGTGATCGTAGGGAGGACGGATCGGCTCCTCACAGACAGATACTGATCACATCTGTATATAGTGATTGTAGGGAGGACGGATCGGCTCCTCACAGACAGGTACTGATCACATCTGTGTATAGTGATTGTAGGGAGGACGGATCGGCTCCTCACAGACAGGTACTGATCACATCTGTGTATAGTGATTGTAGGGAGGACGGCTCAGCTCCTCACAGACAGGTACTGATCACATCTGTATATAGTGATTGTAGGGAGGACGGATCGGCTCCTCACAGACAGGTACTGATCACATCTGTATATAGTGATTGTAGGGAGGACGGATCGGCTCCTCACAGACAGGTACTGATCACATCTGTATATAGTGATTGTAGGGAGGACGGATCGGCTCCTCACAGACAGGTACTGATCACATCTGTGTATAGTGATTGTAGGGAGGATGGATCGGCTCCTCAGACAGGTACTGATCACATCTGTGTATAGTGATTGTAGGGAGGACGGATCGGCTCCTCACAGACAGGTACTGATCACATCTGTGTATAGTGATTGTAGGGAGGACGGATCGGCTCCTCACAGACAGGTACTGATCACATCTGTGTATAGTGATTGTAGGGAGGACGGATCGGCTCCTCACAGACAGGTACTGATCACATCTGTATATAGTGATTGTAGGGAGGACGGATCGGCTCCTCACAGACAGGTACTGATCACATCTGTGTATAGTGATTGTAGGGAGGACGGATCGGCTCCTCACAGACAGGTACTGATCACATCTGTGTATAGTGATTGTAGGGAGGACGGGGTCTTGTCTCCCGATCACCGCCTGGTATACACATATAATATATAGTAAATCTGTGGAGAGATCTGCAGCACAATCCACAGGTGTCGGCGCTGTAACCCAGAGTGTTGATAGAGGGAGCTGCAATATGTGAGAATGAGGTCATCAGAAGGCGACCATACGGAGCGCCCCCTAGTGATATAATCTCATACACCGCTCTCCCGCTGGATGTGGTGGCTGCAGTCGGTGCTGCTTCGTCTGGCGGTGTCCCCGATCTTCAGGGCCATAACACAATCCTCTCCCACCTACGTCCTCTCTCTCCTGGTGGTCTCCTTCCTATCTTGTCATCCCTCGGACATTACCCCTTCCGTCTGGTGGAGATTTATCACACAGAGGCCTCTAATAACCGATTTATTTCCTTATAGATCATCCCGGAGAGAGAAGCCTCCTCATCAGGATCCGCAAGATATGGGGGAGAATAAGGGGGAACCCAGTGTATGAAGAAACCCCACAGAGAGATGTAGAGATGTCGGACGTCTTGTCTGTACCAGCGGCAGAGACCGGGAGGGGTGCACTGTAACACAACATGTATTTGTCGCTATTCACTTGGATTACTGGATGGAAAACTTTTGCTCTACTTGTTTTGTACACGAAATTGTACTAGCAATTTTTTTTTCCCCAGTCAGACAATTTGTATTTTTATCAGCATTTTAATAACTTTTATATATGTATATATTCACTGTATATATAGACAGATGTGTATTTGACTTTTTATAGAGAGAGATTTCTAGATCAACGTCCATATAATCGCCTAATTTCTTCACCTGCAGTAGATCGTCAGCGGAGGTTAGGTATTCGGGGCTTCACGGTTTATTTGCCTCAATGACAATTTAAGACCTTTTATGAAATATTTTAATCTACTATATAATCGTCTAATTCTGTCTGTAAGGCTATGTGCACACGTAGAATGGTCCACTGCGGATTTGATCAATCCGCAGGGCAAAAACACTGTGTTTTTCCTGCAGATTTACTGCGGTTTTTGTGCGGATTCTACTGCGGTTATACACCTGCGGTTTTCTATTATGGAGCAGGTGTAAAACCGCTTTGGATTCCACAGAAAGAAATGACATGCTGCGGAATGTAAACCGCTGCGTTTCCGCGCATGGCCACAGCGTTTTCGGTTTCCCATAGGTTTACATTGTACTGTAAACTCATGGGAAACTGCCGGGTTCCGCAGCAAAATCCGCATCGTGTGCACAGAGCCTAACGGAATTCCCACGACGCTGATTGGTGTGGAATTTAACCCCCACTCACAGCGCGACGTAGTTCAGTCACGTTTGCTGAACAAGTTCTGTCAGTCACAGTGTGATGTATTGTTAACAAATATATTATAGGACAAAAGAAGTACATTGACACTATGATTGATTTTAAATAGTTAGATATTCATGTAATGGTTTATATATTTTGATGATCTGTTTAATAATTTAGTTCAGTTGTATTAAGGTCTATGAGCATTAAAATTTAATGATAATGTATATATTTTACCTGGAAAATCCTGTGTATACATTGCATTATTCTTAAATCTCATAAATAAACTACATACATATTCTAGAATACTCAATGTGTTAGAATCAGGCCACCATCTAGTCTACTATATAATCGTCTAATTCTGTCTGTTTGTCTGTAACTGAAATCCCGCTTCGCTGATTGGTCGCAGGCGGCTGGCGTGACCAATCAGTGATATTGGCGCGGAATTTAACCCCCACTCACGTAGTTCAGTCACATTTACTGGACAAGTTCTGTCGGTCACAGTGCCACGTAGTTCAGTCACGTTTACTAAATATTCTTAAATCTTCATAAACTACATACATATTCTAGAATACCCAATGCGTTCGAATCGGGCTACCATCTAGTATTTTAATAAATGGCTGAGCACCTTAACCCCTTCACCCCCAGCCTGTTTCCACCTTTAGCCCGGTTCACTATGTATTGATTTAGGCCTTCGCCGGAATTTTTTGGAGAGTCTGAAAACTATACATTTTTGGAAAGGTTATAGTATAAGCAATACGAAAAACAATGTTTCCATTTGCCCCGAGTCCCACGTGACCGCCATATTGGATTTTACAAAATGGCTGACGTAAAACCAATTTTCGTTAATATCTCAGCTTATAAATAACATAAAAATAAAATTTGACAGCTAAACATACATTTTAGGGCTAAGAAATGCAATATTACTAGTTGCAGATGTGTTTTAGATATTTACTACAGCAGTTTTTTATAATTAATTAGTATTGACATAATAATACATAATGACAGGAATCACATGTTTTTTTTTTCTTTTATTACAGGAGTTGAACATGACAGACAAACCACAAGCTACTGAAGTCACTTGTGAAGGTGAGGCACCTATCAACTGGAAGCTATGTATGCTCTGTCAGTCTTCCAATGGCAATGAGAAGTTGGTGCAAAATCCTCGGATACAGTCTTACCAGCGCGTTTTGGACATAGTAGCAGAGAGGGCAAGTTTACAAGATGGCAACTATGTTGATATCCATCGACGGATTAGCAACAGGAAAGACACAATCGCTACACATCAGGCAGTCTACCATCGAAGTTGTTACACAAATGCAATTAACAACGACCAAATACAACGAGCCCGGGACCGTTATGCACATGCATTAGCTACTGGTAGCCACATTACCAAGAAACGAGGATTAAAAAGAGGACGTGCTGAAATGGACGAATCAGGTTCATTAACATCTGACTCTTCATCACCATTCACGAGGTCACATACATGGCCACTGGATAAGGAAAAATGTTTCTTTTGTCAGAACGATGAGAATGAGAAGCTTTATAATGTGAGGACAGTCAACGCAGGGAAATCGTTGAAACAAGCTATTGAAACATCAGATAATTTAACACTGAAAACAAGACTGAACATATGCATTGCACCAGGGGATGCACATTCTATTGACGTCCGGTACCACAAAAGCTGTTGGACAAAGCATGTTTTTCATGGACAACGAGAACGTAGTACCAACAGAACAGACCACAAAGAACCCTTATTACAACGTGCAAGTCTGCTAGAGTTGCTAAACCTAGTGGATATTCAAACACAGAACCAATCATATCTATCTATACAAGATATCGAAACCACTTATTTGAATATGCTTGGTATAGAAGGCGTGGAAAATCACAAACCTACATTCACTAGAAAGTGGCTCAAAGAAATTATAATGAATGCCTTGCCACATCTGAAATCCTGTCTTTCAAAAAACAGAAGGGAATCAGCAGTTCTTTATTCACCAGAAGCCTGTGAGGAAATCATGGTTAATTCTGCAATGGAATGTCGTAGTGATGATGCAGACAACATGCAGACAATCTACAAAGCAGCACAGTTAATTAGGAAAAGCATTGCTAATTTTACAACGGAAGTCAATGATAAAAACACCATAACGGTCACTAGTGACATACACGACGTTCCAGCAGAATTATATTCCGCTATCCGTTGGATCATAACAGGGCCGATTAACAGCCTTGAAACTCAAAGAAGGACCAAAATTGTTGACCGAGCAGCACTCACTATGAGTCAGAACATCATGTATGAATTCAAATCAAAACGCCAGGTCAACTACAAGCCAAAAACCGAATCATCAGTATTCAGACAACCCAACGCACGAGAAAACCCACAGGTCCTGGGGCTAGCTCTGACTGTTCATCACACCACTCGCGATAAGAAATTAATGAATCTTCTTAGTTCACATGGGTTTTGTGTTCCCTATGGCCGTACCCTACGAATGGAAACTGCTTTGGCTAATGCTGTTGTAGAAAACACCCGAGAGTTAAAAGGTCTTTACGTGCCACCATTCTTGAAGAAGGGTACCTTTGTGTTCTTTGCAGTTGATAACACAGACTTTGCAGAGGATACCCCTGATGGGAAAGGAACCACACATGGAACTATTACTGCTGTATATCAGCAAGTAGATGCTGTTGGAGAACCAGTTGCACCACCCTTCAAGATAACAGATGCCCACACTTTATCTGTCACTCCATACCATGTACATATGTTGCACTGTGACAAGCCAAAAGTACAACATACCCAAAGATCAGAACACTTTGTCACAAACAAGGAAATATCAGGTTCTTCCCAACTTTCACAATTTGGATGGATTGTTGCTACTGCTGTATCCAGAATGCAGCAACTAGAGAAAGCATCGAGCAAAATTCCTGGATGGTCAGGATACAACTCACTGTTGTCCGAAAGCAAGCGATTTACCAACGTTGGAGCCTTACCACTGCTACCAGAGCTAGCACACGAGTGGTCAACCTTGCTGACTGTGATCATGCAAGCAAGTGAACTGAGGAAGTTGACTGTTGGTGAAGATCATCCCACTGTTATTTCATTTGATATGGCTCTGTATGAGAAGGTTGTCCAACTTCTAGATGCAAGACCTGATCTGAAACGCACCGTTGTTCCACGACTGGGAGAGCTACATGTTGTAATGGCTGCCCTGCGCGCTCTGGGTACCTCTACGGAGAACTCGGGTATTGATGATGCATGGATAGAAGGTGATGTGTATGGGTCTGCAACAACAAGGCAAATACTGAAATGTACCCATTACAAGCGTGCTCTTCGTGCTCACACATATACATATGTTGCTCTGTATGAACTGTTGCTGGACGAGTTCTTCATTGATAATCCAGAACTAAAACAGGTGTGTTTGATGGCAACAGAGGGAATTGAAGCGGCCTGTTCTGAGGAAAACAAGAACACAAAAAGTAAGTCAGTGAAACAAGCAAGCACTTCCCTACTAGAGGCCTTGACCACTGCTGACATAATCACAGTCTTTCAAACATGGGTGAAACAGAGATCCAAAAATGCAATGTTCAAGTCAATGATGAACTACCTACAGCGAGAGGAAACAATCCTTTTATTTGTTGCTGCAACCAGGAATGCAGACCTTGAGCTTCATCTTCAAGCCGGAGAGCAGCTCAGCAAGCTCTTCTTTGCATTTGACCGGATGAAATACAAGCGATTGTGGCCAAGGTATATCACGGACATGCATGACCTTAAAATAAATCACCCTCAAACATGGGAAGAAATGAAAGCGGGTAACATTTCAGTCACGAAAAGTGCTATCCCATTTGTATCCATTGGGGCGGACCATGCATGCGAGCATCTGAACAAGCTGATGAAAATCCATGCTGGCATAGTCGGCATCTCGAACAATGCCAATGCTCGTCAGAGATTCTTCATGGCCACACCTGAACTCTCCCGAGTTGTCAAAGAATATACCAGACAGTTTGATTTAGAACGTGACAAAACCAGAGAGCATCACGATCTTGGGCCAAGTGCAGTCAAGAAGTGTCATCATGTTATTGACAAGATTAAGGAAGCAATTTTGAAACATGGCAACCCATTTGCTGTTGTAGGTGACAAGTTGCACAATGTAATCACCCATGCCAATGAGTACGTAAAAATGATCCTGAATGCAGATGAGACAGGTCAAAAGCTGTATGAAGACTATGTGTTGGCGCGAATCAATGGGGATGTTAGCCTATGGGCACCAGTAAAGAAGGAGAACAACAGGATGTTCATGTCGGCAAACAAGAAAACCACAGTAAAACTCCGAGACAAGACTGTTGATCTTAAGGAGACCAAGGACTTGTATGGAAGAATGATGGTTTTGGCAAGGTCCAACAGAGACATAAACCAGAAAGTGGCCATTGGGAACTACGAATTCACTCTGACCCCAAGAGCCTTTTTTGCTCCAGATGGTACAATGTTACCATGCCATGACAAATCAAAACTGATCAGTCTCCTTAACAAGTTGGTTATAGTAGAAACTCCACAGAAAGATCTGCAGCCAGAAGATAGGATGGACACAAGATCAGATGCTCCAAGTCGCAAGATAGCCCTGGTAGATGGAATGGTTCTTCTGCAAAAGATGGCCAAGAAACCGGCAACACTAGTGACAGTCAAAGATCTCAGTTACTGCTTCAATGACAGGCTTATGTCTCTCACAGAAAATTACGATGAAATAATCCTTGTGTTTGATACGTATAGGGAAAATTCTCTCAAGGATGCTACCAGGGATAAAAGAAGAAAAGGAAAGGCACCAATTCAGTACCAGGTCAGAGATGAAACAAACATTAATCATATTCCAATGAACAGGTTCCTTTCACATGACAAGACAAAGGCTGACCTGACCAACTATCTTGCTGCAAAGACTCTAGAGTTCAACAGTTCATCACAAAAACTGGTCATCACTTGTTCTTCAGGGTGTACCAGGAGCAACAAAAACTTAGTTTTCGACGACAACAATCACGAAGAAGCAGACACACTGTTGATCTACCAAGCTGTCTTGGCAACACAACGAAACCCACCGGATGCAAGGATGGTTTTCTTCTCCCCTGATACCGATGTACTGGTGTTGGTCATAGCTAACTATGACCTCATGCTGAAGAATACATCGATTTCAATGGTCTCTGGGATGATCGAGATAGAGCCAATAAGGAGAGTCATAGGGGCAGACGGAGCAAAGGCTTTGACAGCCTTCCATGCATTCACTGGTGCTGACACAACTGGAAGGTTCTCTCGAATTGGCAAAGCAATCTGGCTGCAAGCTTACATGAACGCAACACCAGATGTAATCAGTTCTCTGCAGATGCTTTCGACTGAAAAAGAAGTGAGCGAAACTATGTTGTCAACTCTTGCTACCTTCGTATGTTTTGCTTACTCTCCAAAAGGCATTTTTATTAAGAATATTCCCGAACTGCGATGGCATCTATTTTGCAAGCATATGGCAGAAAGTGACAGGTTACCTCCTACACTCGGAGCTCTAAAACAACATGTCCTCAGAGTCCATATCCAAGCCAGAGTGTGGGGACAAGCTAACATTGCTTTGCAGGATTCTCAGCTGGATCCCGAGAAGAATGGCTATCACAAAGGGTTGGATGGACAGTTGAAACCAACCATGACAGATGTTCTTCCAGCTCCAAAAGCAGTAATCGAGATGATTAGTTGTCAATGCAAACATGACTGTTCTTCTTCAAGGTGTTCGTGCCGAAAAAATAACTTATCCTGTACCGATCTTTGTCAGTGTGACAGCGAGTGTATGAATGACGAGGACACTCAGACCAAATATGAAACTGATGATGACAGTGATGGTGGCGATATGTAAAGACACTCTGGTTGTTCAAAAGTTAAAAACATTAACTCTCTGCTTTTCGAGTTCAAAAATTTGTTCAAATATAAACCGATACAATTTGTAGTCGTATATAGAGTATTTATTTGGATACCACTGCATTTCTTAGTACTCAAAATGTATGTTTAGCTGTCAAAATTTAAGTTTTACGTTACTTACAAGCTGAGATCTTAACGAAAATCGATGTAAATCAGCCATTTTGTAAAATCCAAGATGGCGGCCACTTAGGACTCGGGGCAAATGGAAACATTGTTTTTCTTATTGCTTATACCATAGCCTTTCCAAAAATGTACATATTTGAAACTCTCCAGAAAATTCCGGCGAAATTACATAGTGAACCGGACTACTTCATGACAGGACAATTTTTTTCAGTGTTCTGACCAGTGTCGCTTTATGTAGTAATAACTCTGGAGCTTCAACTTATCCCAGTGATTCTGAGATTTTTTATGTCATGTACAACATGTTGGAGGTATCTTTTGGTGGATATAATTTGCATTTATGAAAATATCAAACATTTGACAAATTTGAAAATTTAGCAATTTTTAATACTTATGCCCTTAACCAGAGGGATGTCACACAAAATAATTAATAACAATTCCCATATGTCTACTATGCATTATTTGTAAAAACATTTTTTTTGTTAGGAAGATATAAGGGTTAAAAGTTGATCAGCAATTTCTCATTTTTCCAACAAACTTTGCAAAACTATATTTTAGGGACCACATCACATTTGAAGTGACTTTGATTGGTCTATATGATAGAAAATACCCAATAGTGACACCATTCTAACAACTGCACCCCTCAAGGTGCTCAAAACCACATTCAAGAAGCATTGTGAAAGGAAAAAAAATGAATATTTTACGGTTTCCCACAAAAATCTTACTTTAGCCACAAATTTGTTATTTATTCGAGGGGGTGGGGATCCGCCCTTCAAGGACAGGAAACCTACAGACATAAAAGGATGGCACCTCTTCCACACATCAGTTGGTTTCCTGTCCTTGACGGGTGAACCTCTTCATACATACCTGTGAAGGTAGAAGATTAATCTGATTCCCAGGCCCGGTCACTCGGTTCAGTGGCAGTCCCCTTCCTCAGCCGGTGCGGGGTCCCTGGAAGAACCACAGTGGGTCTAGGGTGGACCGCATGGTAGTGAGCAGAGTGGACAGAGCAGGTGGAGCAGTGTCCGGGAACGATTACCCACTCTGGATGTTCGGTGCGTCTGCCTGGAACTTGCCGACGTTGTCTCTGCTGCATGGCGTCCAGCCCTGTTGTCATGCAGGCGGGTCCTGTGGTGCGTCCGTCCCAGTGATGTGTCCGGGGCAGTGACGCATCAGAGCCTGATGCCGGGACGGGCCCTGATGACTCGTCCGGGACGGGGACGGGTGATGCAGCTAGGGGGTAACGTGTCCGGGGGTGGGCTCCAGGCCTGCAAGGGGGGTTTGAGCACTCTAGAGGATCGTGTCATGGCCGGGGGGCATGGCTGGTGAGCTCTGAGGAAGGGATCCAAGATGGCGCTGAAGACCAGGTGACCTGACCAAGATATCCCGGGGCACCAGATGGGTGTGTGCCCAGCGTTTAAAGAGGACACCTACATAGATCCTGCACAGCGGCATCTCTGTCAGAAGCCTCGTGCATCCCGGTGATGCCCTTGTGACAGTGCGGGAAATGGCCATGTAAGTGAGTGTTGGGTTGAACAATTAATAAAATGTTCAATTCTCTAGTTGCCTACTCCTGGCCTAATGGATATTGATCAGGTGCGCACCAAAAGAAATACACCACACAGTCAGCTGTAACTCTCCTTGATCAATGTGTGGCTCAGCTCCAAGAAGGAATTTATTTGCCTTAAAACACATCTTATATATTTTCTGTAAGGGGGCTCGGTTAGCTCTAAAATGGGAGTGATCTGATGTATTCCATTGGTTAGTGGGTTGGGCAATGAGCAAGTCCATGGGCGGATCCATGAGGTCATCAGGGTGGGTTGGTCCATGAGGTCATCAGGGTGGGCGTCACTGTGGGTGGATCCATGAGGTCATCAGGGTGGGCGTCATCTTGGACATGGTCTGCTGATACAGGAAATGGCGGCCATCTTTAGTGTCTTCATTGTTCATCTTGGATACCAGAGCACATGGATCTGATAAAGGAGATGGTAGCCATCTTTAGTGTCTCACTATGATCTGAGGAAAACTTATGTAAGGTTAAACAATACATGTTATGGGTTGCTTCTCTCAATTACCTTATGTCTTGAGGTTAATTAAGTATTTGATCTTATGGCTCTCCTCAACAGTCCCCCCCTAAATACTTTATTAACCTTTTTTTTTTATCTTGATCCCACCGTGGTTCTCTAACCCACCAGTGTTAAGTAGTGTTGAGCGATACCATCCGATACTTGAAAGTATCGGTATCGGAAAGTATCGGCCGATACCGGCAAAGTATCGGATCCAATCCGATACCGATACCCGATACCAATACAAGTCAATGGGACTCATGTATCGGACGGTATTCCTGATGGTTCCCAGGGTCTGAAGGAGAGGAAACTCTCCTTCAGGCCCTGGGAACCATATTAATGTGTAAAAGAAAGAATTAAAATAAAAAATATTGCTATACTCACCTCTCCGACGCAGCCTGCACCTTACCGAGGGAAGCGGCAGCGTTCTTTGTTTAAAATTCGCGCTTTTCTTTCCTTTACGTGAAGTCCCGGCTTGTGATTGGTCGCGTGCCGCCCATGTGGCCGGGACGCAACCAATCACAGCAAGCCGTGACGTAATTTCAGGTCCTTCAGGATTTTAAAATTACGTTCCGGCGTTGTGATTGGTTGCGTCGCAGTCACATGGGAGACGCAACCAATCACAAGCCGTGACGTCACGGGAGGCTGGACACGAGCGCATTTTAAAATGGGCGCGTGTCCAGCCTCCCGTGACGTCACGGCTTGTGATTGGTTGCGCCGCGGTCAACCAATCACAAGCCGGGAGGCTGGACACGCGCGCATTTTAAAATGGGCGCGTGTCCAGCCTCCCGTGACGTCCCGGCTTGTGATTGGTTGCGTCGCGGTCAACCAATCACAAGCCGGGACGTCACGGGAGGCTGGACACGCGCCCATTTTAAAATGCGCGCGTGTCCAGCCTCCCGGCTTGTGATTGGTTGATCGCGACGCAACCAATCACAAGCCGGGACGTCACGGGAGGCTGGACACGCGCCCATTTTAAAATGCGCGCGTGTCCAGCCTCCCGGCTTGTGATTGGTTGACCGCGGCGCAACCAATCACAAGCCGGGACGTCACGGGAGGCTGGACACGCGCCCATTTTAAAATGCGCGCGTGTCCAGCCTCCCGTGACGTCACGGCTTGTGATTGGTTGCGTCTCCCATGTGACTGCGACGCAACCAATCACAAAGCCGGGACGTAATTTTAAAATCCTTAAGGACCTGAAATTACGTCACGGCTTGCTGTGATTGGTTGCGTCGCCCATGTGACTGCGACGCAACCAATCACAACGCCGGAACGTAATTTTAAAATCCTGAAGGACCTGAAATTACGTCACGGCTTGCTGTGATTGGTTGCGTCGCCCATGTGACTGCGACGCAACCAATCACAACGCCGGAACGTAATTTTAAAATCCTGAAGGACCTGAAATTACGTCACGGCTTGCTGTGATTGGTTGCGTCCCGGCCACATGGGCGGCACGCGACCAATCACAAGCCGGGACTTCACGTAAAGGAAAGAAAAGCGCGAATTTTAAACAAAGAACGCTGCCGCTTCCCTCGGTAAGGTGCAGGCTGCGTCGGAGAGGTGAGTATAGCAATATTTTTTATTTTAATTCTTTCTTTTACACATTTTTACATTAATGTTGTTTCGATACCGATACCCGATACCACAAAAATATCGGATCTCGGTATCGGAATTCCGATACAGCAAGTATCGGCCGATACCCGATACTTGCAGTATCGGAATGCTCAACACTAGTGTTAAGTGTCACTATGACATCAGAGGCTTCATGACAATACGGATGCTATAGACACCAGAGAATGTGTGACCAATTATGGGTATATTGCGGAGGTATATCGGAGCGTGTTACCAGTGTCCTCGGGACTTCCCTACCTGCTGGATCTATTACTCTCCAATCTCCCATCTCCATGGTTACATAAAATACACATGTGCGACTAACCCTGATGTACACATCCTAGATCTGACCGTCTTGCCCGGGGGAGGAAATTGGAGTTTTCACCAGTTTGAGACAAGTTTTCCCTTGTGGAAAACCTCCCTTTGTAGCTGGACTTTGACAAGCAGGTCAGATCCTACTCTGTCCCTACCTGTCTAACAAGTTTATAATGTGAGAGATGGATCCAGGAGGCGCTCAGCAATCCTGAGCGAAGTAGGAGTAGTCAGGAGCACTTAGTAGGGACCCTCAAATCTCGACTCCAGAGATGTCTTTCTGATGAACTTCTTTACAAGCACGTGGTCACCAGGTTGGAGAGCATGGGTACCTTCAGTGGAATCTGGACCTGGAATGGATGATAAAACTTGTACATGTGTTACTGACAGTTCTTTAGTAACAACAATTACATAATTTACAAGAGTATCACTTCCTAAGGCTAGCTGTTGTGGAAAATATTGACCCAACCTTGGAGGCCCCCCAAAAAGAATCTCGAATGGTGTGAGTTTAGTGGAACCCCTTGGAGTGTTTCTGACTGAGTATAAGGCAACGGGCAAAATGTCTGTCCAAGTCTGACCTCCTAACTGGCTTTCAGTATTTTATTTTTGAAGGTGCCATTCAGTGTTTCTACTTTCCCACTGCTGTGTGGGTGATAAGGAGTATGTAAACCCAAATCAGCTCCCACCAATGTCCATAGTTCCTTAGTCGGTGCTGCAGTGAACGCAGGTCCTTGGTCACTCTCAATTACCTCTGGGACCCCATATCTGCATACTATTTCAGTCATCAGTCTCTTAACAGTCACTCCGGCAGTCATGTTTGTTACTGGATAGGCTTCGGGCCATCCTGAGAACATGTCAGTCCCTACCAGTACATACTCGTACTTCCCTACTTTTGGCATTTGAATGTGATCGATGTGAATCCTCTGAAAGGGATAAAGTGGTTTAGCCAAATGTTTCTGAGTAACTTTCTGAGGTGGTGCTGGATTGCATGTTGCACACACAAGGCAGGATTTGCAATATTTTTGGGTGACAGTAGAAATTCCAGGTGCCATATAAGTCTTCCAAATTAGGTCATTCATCTGATTCTTGCCTCTGTGGGTGATACCGTGTGCCCATTCTGTCACCGAGGGGTACAGATTACGGGGTAGACAGAGCTTTTTGTTCACCCTCCAGACTCCATCTTCATCCTTTTTAGCTCCTCCTTCTTGCCATGACTTCTTTTCATCATCTGATGTCTTGTCTTGATGTAGATGGATGATCCTCATAAGAGAGGCTTTAGTCCCTTCTTCAGTGTCTTGTGACACGTACACCGCTGCTTTCTCTTTCCCAAATGGATCCACAGCATAGGTCTTTGCTGTTTTGTCAGCAAAGAAGTTCCCCTTTGCTTCTGGAAAATCCAATCTCCCGTGAGCTTTGATCTCGATCACTGCAACCTCTGAAGGTAGATCCAGAGTGACCACAAGTTCTTACATGGTAGCAGCATGTTTTACAGGAGTTCCACTGGACGTTAGGTATCCTCTGGCTGCCCAGATACTGCCGAAGTCATGAGCCACTCCAAAAGCATATCTTGAATCTGTGTAGATGTTGACCACCTTCTCCGTCGCTTCCTGACAAGCCAACGTCAAAGCTTTAAGTTCCGCTTCTTGTGCAGACGTGCGGTGGTAGGGATCCGGCTGAGATGACCTGGTCATGTGTAACCATGGCATATCCCGTATGGAATCTTCCTGTTTCATCTGCAAATCTGGAACCATCAGTGAAGAACGTCAGGTCAGCATGTGGGAATGGGTCTTCAGACACGTTTTTCTGGGAGGCTACTTCTTCCTGCATTTGTTCGAGACAGTCATGATCCTCTAAGTGTGTAGAGGCATCTTCTCCGAGAGCATCAGTATCATCATCCACATCCCCCCTGGAAAGAGGAAGCAGCGTGGACAGTTTGAAGATGCTGCAGCGGACAAGAGTGACATTATCCGGAACCAAGAGCGAACATTGGAGTCTCATATGATGCTGCACCAACAGATGTTTAGGTTCCAAGAATAGCAATTATGTTGTGTGGAGCCATTAAAGGCCCCGTCTCACTAAGCGATTTACCAACGATCACGACCAGCGATACGACCTGGCCGCGATCGTTGGTAAGTCGCTGTGTGGTCGCTGTGTGGTCGCTGGGGAGCTGTCACACAGACCGCTCTCCCCAGCGACCAACGATCAGGGGAACGACTTCGGCATCGTTGAAACTGTCTTCAACGATGCCGAAGTCCCCCTGCAGCACCCGGGTAACCAGGGTAAACATCGGGTTACTAAGCGCAGGGCCGCGCTTAGTAACCCGATGTTTACCCTGGTTACCAAAAAAAACAAACACTACATACTCGCCTTTCGGTGTCCAGGTCCCTTGCCGTCTGCTTCCTGCTCTGACTGAGCCGCTGTACACTGAGAGCAGAGCGCAGCGGTGACGTCACTGCTGTGCTCTCACTTCTCACTGTACGGCCGGGAGTCAGTGAGAGCAGGAAGCAGACGCCAAGGGACCGGACGGACATCAGATGGTGAGTATGTACTGTTTGTTTTTTTTTTACATTTACGCTGGTAACCAGGGTAAACATCGGGTTACTAAGCGCGGCCCTGCGCTTAGTAACCCGATGTTTACCCTGGTTACCAGTGAAGACATCGCTGGATCGGTGTCACACACACCGATTCAGCGATGTCAGCGGGGCCTCAACGACCAAAAAAAGGTCTAGGCCATTCCGACACGACCAGCGATCTCGCAGCAGGGGCCTGATCGCTGGTACGTGTCACACATAGCGAGATCGCTATGGAGGTCGCTGTTGCGTCACAAAACTAGTGACTCAGCAGCGATCTCGCTAGCGATCTCGCTATGTGAGACGGGGCCTTAAGAGAACTGGATGTCCTCAGATGATATCAGGATTTGGGATTCCAAGAGCTGGTGCAGACTGTATGGCCTGTTTAAGAGCGTAGAAAGCTTCCACAGATTTGGTACATAGTGGAAACGCTGACGTCTTGAGGTCATCGTACAATGGCTGCATCAGCTTTGAGGCATCTGGAAACCTTTGGCGACAATAAGCGATAGGTCAGCCAACTCATCCGAGGCCCATGTCTTAGGTTCTTGGCAGAACTCAACACCAGAGTCCCATGTCTCGTCACTGGCAAGTGAGTCATCGTTGAACACGATATCCATAACAGGCCAATATGCATCGCCTGCTTTAAGATTTGGCAAGGAAATGAGATCTTGCCACGTGGCTGAGTGATTCCTTTGGATTTGAAGCATGCTTCTGTTGAAAGGCATCGGCTGTTTTTCTGGATCTGGAAGTTGGTTCAACAGAGTAGCAGCTTGCTGGGGTGTAAACTTGACATAGAGGGTGGGCTCCTCAGACATGAGCATTGGCACTGTTGGTGGTGGCACCTGAGGCGGGAGTAGAGATGGCACCGGGAGTACAGATGTAATCACTTGTGTATGAGGAGCAGGAGTAATCTTGGAATGAGGCTCTATTTGGGCAGCTCCAGTATCATGGTGTGGGGTCCAGGTGACACAGGCAGTCTTAAAAGCTTTAACAGTCCTGTCCTCATTAATGCGAGTTACTGCTGCACGAAGTTGTTGAGCACTAATGCAGCGCCCCAGAGTCCTGGTCGTTGCAGTACTGTGGCTCCGCCACTATGGGGAGCTATGGTACGTCTGATTGCACTAAAGGAGTTTCTCTGATCAGGTAACACCTCACTACACTTCACACTCCGGCCACCAGGGGGGGTGGTCCTATCTAGTAGGCCACTCCTCACACTCTGGTAAAACTGGGGGTTGGACAGGAAGACAGAGAGAAGTAGCTGGGAAGAGCTAGTGAGAGGACCTGTCAGGGATGGGATCCTGGCAGACTCCTCAGAGCAGAACTAACCAGTGAACAACGGGAATACAGTAAAGAGGAATTAGGACCAGAAGGAGTCGTGCTGTTAGACCGAGGCAACATCCTTCTCAGGCGCAAACAGTCGGTGGCCGGAACGCCGAGCAAGTAAGAGACTTTAAGTACTACTGCAAACCACGGCAGGGCAGCTAATTATAGGTTGGCTGTCTCACACAAATCACCTAAGCAGACAACGGAGGCAGCTGTGGGAGAGGGGCGACTCTAGGGTCCCGGAAGAACTCCAGGCCTACTCCGTCATACGGGTGCGTCCTACCATACCATCTGGAGGACGGAGAGAACGAACATCAGAGACAGACAGAACCAGTTGTGAGGACTATCCCGGGAGCTCAGCAGGGAAGAACTACAACACCCAGCGCTAGAAGGTAGATACTGATTTCCACCTGCTAAGAGAACTCCTGATGTGTCTTTGGACCGGCCGGTCTCTGACAGCCCTGGTAACAGTGCTCTGGACTGAGGACTCTGAAACCTTCAGTAAAGAGGCAAAGAGACTGCAACCTGGTGTCCTCGTTATTTCCTGCGACCTGCACCGCACCACCACCTTCACCCGTCACATCATTCACTGTGCGCCCCTCGGCAGGGTCACGGACTGGGCCTAGCCACCGTGACAACCCCAGAGCAGAGACTCACAGGCCCGGTACCGGGTACCCCTCGGCCCTGCGGCAGTGGGGGCGCTCCACTAACGTCTGGATGAATAGGGTCAACATTAGGGGTCACAGCGTGTATGATCATTCTACACGAGAGATTGCCAGCTTTAGTCACCGCTATGTCCCCAACAGCTATCTGACCACGTGACTCAACAATGATTTGACTGTCAGCTTGAATAGTCGCCCCTCCTGCTTCCACTATAGCTCTAGCTACACCTCCATTGTGTCCTAACCGAGAATTGGCAGCATTAACAATAGCGTCTGTCTCCATTGTTGTTATGTCACCCTTTCCCACCACTACCAAGGGTCCCTCAGGAAGTTCTTTTTCAAAAATAGGTTGCCACCATTCCCTCCCCTTTGTGCTTCCTGTGCTATTGGTATCCCCCTCCCAGATTGAGCCCCCCTTGTTACAGTTGCCACCGTCCCATACAGGTGTGCACTTGGCTGCGAGACAGCCTGTGAGTTACCGGGTATAGGGTTAGGTAGACTGCGTGAGAGTGCTGTTGTAGTGGAAGCGTTGGGAGGAGAGATCGTTGCTTGGAGCATCTCATGTGGGTGTGCGGCTAAATTAGCAGTGGAAGTGACAGTAGAAAGGGTCGGGGCCGGGGACAATCCAGGTGGGAGTATTGCTGGATTCCCGACAGGAGTGATAAGGGAAAGGGTCGGTGCCCCACTGGAAACCACTGAGACGGGAAACATGGGTAAAGCCTGTTCACTTCTCGAAGGAATATAGTATTGGCCATCAGTGGTCATTACTAGGTAACAAGGATTTGGTGATGTGGTGTGTAGCCTTAGTCTGAGATGTTCACCACCAGAACCAGCACATTTGCCTTCCACAAAATACTGCCATCAGAATAAGGACATTTGCCATCCACAAAATGGTCGCTATTAGAATGAAAACATTTGCCATCCACAAAATGGCCGCTGCCAGCATTAACACATTTGTCTTCCACAAAATGGCTGCCATCAGAATTACATTTGCCATCCACAAAATGGCTGCGGTCAGAATTACATTTGCCATCCACAAAATGTCTGCCGTCAGAATTACATTTGCCATCCACAAAATGGCTGCTGTTAGAATTAACACTTTTGCCATCCACAAAATGGCTGCCCCCAGCATTAACACTTTTGCCATCCACAAAATGGCTGCCGTTAGAATTACATTTGCGATCCACAAAATGGCCGATATTAGGATTAAAACATTTGCCATCCACAAAATGGCTGCTGCCATCAGAATAAGCACATTTGCCATCCACGAAATGGCTGCTACTAGAATTGACACTTTTTGCCATCAACAAAATGGCTGCTGTTACTTTTAGCACATGGCTCTGGGCCACCATTATATGGTGGTGACCGCTCACAGGATATATTTTTGTAATACACATAACTCAAAACTCTACTCTTTCTATTCCTTTCCTCCTCTACCCAATTTTCAATTTTTTTTTTTTTCTCTATACAGACTTTCAGAGACTCTTTCTTCTGCCCTAGCAATAGACAACAATCCATTATCTTCTAGGATACCTTTTCTTTCTTTTAAGACAATCTTCTACTCCAGGGGCTGTAACCATCCCCCCTTCTGGCATTCCACACAATTTCCACTAATATGCATGAGTCTAACTTGCCATCTGAATTTGGCTTAGTGCCCATATGGCAGAACTGCATTAATTTCTCCATCTTTCTATAGATATACAGTATATATATCTATCAAGATAACAAACGCCAAACAAACAATAAGACGGGGGAGATGACTCAAACCTGAGATTCTAAAGGGAACTGAGTCTGCAGTACTCAGTTCCTATTGCTTCTTGTCACGTGGTCCCTGTCTGACTTCCGTGCTCCGTACTTTACAAACCAATTATTCCCTACTTTGTCAAATTGCTCCCTAACTTACCAGTCCCCGTGCAGAGTCAGCTCACTCGATGTCACGGGGCAAAAACTATAAATTTAATTGGCTCGAACTGAGCCAATTCGCTCCAAGTTTTAACGAGCCGCTACACAATTTATTATGCCCGAACTGAGTCAATTCACTCCAAGCTTTACCGGGCCCCCCTAGGCCGAGTCAATCACTCCAGGTCCTAGTCTCTCTTATACAGAACTGAAAATCTTATCACAGGCGACAACCGTATACCACAGACAAAGGAGATGGTAGCCATCTTTAGTGTCTCACTTTGATCTGAGGAAAACTTATGTAAGGTTAAACAATACATGTTATGGGTTGCTTCTCTCAATTACCTTATGTCTTGAGGTTAATTAAGTATTTGATCTTATGGCTCTCAACATGAGCGTCTGGATTCTGCAGAAAGGTCCAGTCAGAGGAGCTCCAGCAGAGTGGACGATTCAGCAGCCTCCAAAGAAGATCCTTCGGCTGAGATGCTTCCCCCCTGTAATCCGGTACCTATTCATTTTATTCGCACTGGTAAGTGATCTTTGGGAAAGTTCACTCTGTGATGTAGTATTCCCCTTATTTTTTTTCTCCTAATCCTGCCAGGGAAATCAAGACATTAGGATTGTGCACTTTGCAGGTCCCCCTTGCCAGTCTCCTATCTAAAGAGATTTTGTCCGTCTTGTATCCAGCAGACAATAGCAGAGGAGACACCTAATTTCTCTACAAGTCTAAGGGAAATTATTAGGATTGAAGTAAAGGAGTCCATGATGTCCCTGTCCCAAGGAGAGACCTGTAAGCTGAAGGAAAAAAGAAGGAAGACTAGGTCCCTGGAATCGGACACTTCTGGGTCATCCTCATCAACATTTTTCTCTGAAGACCAGAGAGAAAAGATTCCCTTTCCCCAGCGTTTAAAAGGAGGTATCTCTTTGACGACACGGTGTCAACTTCTTGGGGTAAGGCCCTTCTTGGGGTAAGGCCCTGAAACTTGATGCGGCTGTGGCCAAGGCATCACAAAAATCCTCTTTGCCCTTTGAGGACATAGGGACTTTAAAAAACCCACTGGATAAAAAAGCAGACACCTTCCTTAAGGGCACCTGGGAGATGTCGGCAAGAGCTCGAAGGCCGGCAGTAGCGTTTATATGTACGACTAGATCTATGATGATTTGGTTGGATCGATTAGAGACTCAACTGAAGGATAGGATTTCTAGAGAGACTATTCTGGGCTCGTTACCAATGATACAGGGTGCCGCAGCGTTCTTCTCAGATGCCTCAGCTGACTCGGTCTGGTTGGTAGCAAAAGCTGCGATCCTCTCAAATGCAGCTCAGAGAGTGTTGTGGCTGAAATGCTGGCCCAGGGACATTCAGGCCAGGTCTAAACTTTATGCTATTCCATGTGAGGAGGGAGTACGTGTTTTGGCCGGTCCTAGACAATCTTCTGGAGAAGGCAGGGGATGATAAGAAATCTCCCAGTCTGTTGTTTCCCTCCTACAGTAGTCCCTTCAGTAGGAGAAAATTTATCCTTGGAAAGCATTCCAGGGACCGAGCCAAGTGGGATGATAGGAGGAAAGGGTCATCCTGTCAGGATCCTCTCCAACCAATAGGTAACTGTGGCCTACATCAACCACCAAGGGGGAACCCGATCCAGACCCTTATTGGAGGTGGTGGATCGATTATTTCAAGTAGCGGAGAACCATTTTCTATCACGAACTGCTCTTCACATAAGAGGAAAAGAAAACATCAGAGCAGATTTTTTAAGCCGCAACCTACTCAGGCAGGGAGAGTGGGTACTGAATGATTCCATCTTCGAGCAGATTGTGTGGATGTGGGGTTGTCCGGACATAGACCTCTTTGCCACCAAAAAGAACAGAAAGGTTTAGAGGTTCTGTTATCTCAACCCCAGAGATAAGACATTGGCGGTGGATGCCTTCCTGATCAGGTGGAACTTCAAACTAGCTAATACTTTTCCCCCCTTAGCTTTGTTGCCACTGGTAGTGAGAAAGGTCAGGGAAGACAGGGCAAGAATTATTGTGGTTGCCCCCTTTTGGCCCAGAAGGGCGTGGTTTTCATGGCTTCATGGCTAAGGACCATTTCGGTCACCGAGCCGTGGATGCTACCAGAGCTCCTGGATCTCCTCTCCCAAGGGCCAGTCGGATTCTGGAGTTCCTTCAGAAAGGGCTTGAGATAAGTCTATCCACGAGTACTCTCAAAGTCCTGGTATCAGCCCTTGGGGCCCTGTTTAGTTTTATTAAGGCGTCAACTAGATCTAGGCCTATCCTTAAGGAGAGAATAATTCTGTGGGATCTGAACCTGGTCCTGACAGCTAATTAAAGGTTCCCTGATTGAACCCATTGAGTCGGCCACAATAAAGGTGCTTTCTCTTAAAGTAGCCCTCCTGGTAGCATTAATATCTGCCCGAAGGGTGAGAGATAGGCAGGCTCTTTCTAGGCTACCACCATATACCCAGTTCCTGGAGGATATGGTTATCCTAAAGCCAGATCGATCTTGCTTGCCAAAGGTAGCCTCCAAATTCCATAGGCTACAGAAGATAATTCTCCCTTCCTTCCTTACCAATCCTGAGAACCAGAAGGAATTAAAGCTTCATACACTTGATGTCAGGAGGTGCCTGTTAGAGAACTTGTCAATCACTGATCCTTGGAAAAAGGATAATTCCTTATTTGTGTCCTTTCAGGGGGCTAGAAAGGGTCTTGAGGTGTCAAGAAGCACTTTAGTTAGATGGATTAGGAGGCTATATCTTTAGCAAGACAGCGCCAGAAGGTCTGAAGGCTCACTCCACACGGGCAATGGCAGCCTCCTGGACAGAAAGATCAGATATCTCGATCGAGCAGATATGTAAAGCAGCTACATGGTCTTCCCTTTCCACCTTTTATAAACATTATAGGCTGGATATGGGTGCCTCTTCCAATCTCACATTTGGGTTAAGGGTGCTTCAGGTTGTAGTCTTGTCAGGGTGAAAAGATATATCTTTATACACCTTTTGTACTTTTATACTTTTATGCTGCGAAACAATAAGTTTTCCCCTTTGCTGCTGATGCAAATGTAATTGTATTTAAAATGGCTGCCAGTATTCACCTATGCCCTACTTTCGTTTCTGAGAAGCTAAGTATCATTTCTGCTGAAATCGAAACCTGAGACATGTGAAGAGAGGAGGACCCACCAGATGACGTCAGGACAAATCAGAAAGACAGAATACTAGACATATACTGCTTAAACCCCGCCTATTGCATTCCTTCTCCTAATACACAATATAGTACTGCGTATCCGGAAATAAAGTCAGTTGCTGTGATCGTTGCTGATACTTGTAGATGCACGAGCATCAACTGAGATTGAACCAGCTCTTTGTCTGACTCATTCTTACCCGGTACCAATGCTCTGCTCATACTCTAATTTGGGATGACTGGTGAATGAGGGTTATTGTCGTGACGACCCCGACAATTTGGCGCTTCCAACGTGGGGTGTGGCCAGCGATCCGAGACCCCCTGGACCCATCCCTGGACGTCCGTGGACGACACCCGTAGTGGCTGACCTCGAGGACTGATCACCCTCCAAACACGGTAAGTGGAGATCATATACTCTGTATGTGTCACACTTGCTAGTGTCTCAGCCGTTATTGGTTTGTCTGTGGTCTCCTTGGGTCCGAGGGGTGACCGGTCGAGTGGTGAGACCGAGCGCGATCCCGTGCCATGCTCTGAACCAGCAACTGAGAGACGTCGCATCCTGCGCGTCCTCGTGTACACCATACCTCCTCCACCGGTCATTGTACTCCATTCAACCACCCTACCCGTGACTATTGTCTAGTAGTGAAGTAGAGTGAAAGATTGAGCAAGTTGTAGATTGCGGGGCGGCTTAGGGAAAGGGATAGGAGACGCAGCCTCTGTGATATTGTACAAATAGGTAATTAAGACGTCCCGAGAGGGGACCACCTGTATTTCAGTGGAGGGGTTCTCATTAGGAGACCGCCTCCCAACGGTTTAGAATATCGTGACAGGATAGTCTGTAATCACTGGTGTTCAGGTTAGGGACAGGAAATATTGAGCGTGAGGCTCTTTATTCCTAGTACGTTGAACGCGAGGTTCCGTGCTTTAGGACACAGTGTTGATATCGTTGTCAGTGGCCTGCTGCAGCAGGGCATAGTATTCTGGGAGTCATGCTGCGTCTCTTAAAGCAGAAGAAGTCCGTGCCCCACAAGTTAAATGAGGATGCTGTGGAAGTCAAGACAATAGTAGAGTCACGGGAGGGAAAGAAGGCAGTCAAGAATGTTGAGAGGTTGTACAAGTATGTAGGATTGCCCTCATCAGGGAGATTGCAGCCGTCTACATGGCACAATCTCATAGAGAACAAAGGGGCATGTTGAAGGATAAAGGATTGCTAGAACAAGCGCAAGCTCATTTACGAGTTGCGCGAGGCTTAAAGAACGAAGGATGGAAAGAGGTTGATGGAGAGGGAGGATCAGAGGAAGGTTTTGTAGAAATTAAGTCTGAGAACTGCTGTATTCCGTTTCTGTGTGAAAGTTTTCTAAAATACCCGATGGGAGGGGTCAAACAGCTGCGCTATTGCTTTCTTTCTGTGCTGAGGAATGCTGTGATTTTTCTTATCTCTGTGTCCCTGGAATGGACTGGACACATAGCTGTGTTCTAAATTTCTCTATGTTTTCTGTTGCGCTGGGAGATTTGTGTTTAAACAATAGTACAGAATAGTTGATAGTTGAAATATGGTACCTAGTTTTAGAAGGAAACTTGTAAGTGATTGTTTGATTATTAGTGTAATTGAAAGATTGGTAAAAGATTTACCTGCTTCAAGTTGAGTGGTTGTTATATAGCTAATTGAGGATCAACAGAGGATGTGAATTCTGATTGTTTTTGCTACGTTGAAAAAGGAAAGTTGTCTATTACTATGACAAAAAAAAAAAACTGGATGTTTTGTGGTGCAAGAAGGAACTGAGAAAGTGACTGAGATTAATGTGTCAGGAAAGCAAATAATCAAAAATTTGGGACAGGGGGTCTCCCTGCTAGATAATATGGTCCCTCCCCAGGAAATTAAGCCTCTACTCCCGACTGTAAGCCCTATGCCCCTTAACCCCAAGGTACGAATATATCCTGGACTGCCAAGAAGTTCTATGGGCGTCTTATGTTATATTTAAAGATCTGGGATTCTCATTGTAACAAAAAGCCCATTCTGTATCAGCAGGGAAATTAAAGGTTAAATCAGCAGCCGCAGCGATTCTTACTCGCTCTCTAGCCCCCACCACAGTACAAGGACGCAGCTCCATTCCTTATCAGTGGCCCATGTAACAGACTTCAGCTCCTGCCCTCCTCCCACCGTACACAAATCCAGTCTCACATTCCAATATCCCTTTTTAACCCTATGTCTGGGAATCTCCCAAGCCCTGTCATGTCAATTCTCAGACCAAGAGCTTGTTTTAATCGGTGTAGATGGCAGACCCCCCAGCCCGGAAAGGCCCCTAGACCTCCTCTTCCCTTGAAACCCTCACACCTACAAGGCCAGACTCTCCAAGAACCTGAAGTTTGGTTCCCCTGTCATTCACGCTACTACATCACACCTCAGGGCTCCCAAGTTCTTTTCTCAGTGGGGTATGGGGACATAATTACCCACCAGGTGGGAGCCATAGTGAACCCAGCCAACTCTACCCTGTCACATAGAGGTGGTTTGGCCCAACAGATAGCCAACAAGGGAGGCCCAGTCATAGCCCAAGAGTGTCAGGCCTACCTTGCCGCTTATGGCACCTTGCAACCAGGAGATGCTATGTCCACCCAAGGGGGGAATTTACCCTGTGATATAGTGTTACACGCCGCAGGCCCCGTATATGATTACAAGACACCCGAGCACTGCCGTACAGTATTGCAGACTGCCTTGCAGACAATACTCACCTATGCAGGACATGCAACGGGTGTGCTGACTCAGCTTCATGGAGACAAACAGAGACCTGTTGCTTATTACAGTGGCAAGAGGAAGTCCCTCCCGTGTTCGGGCTGTGTTGTCTGTCCAGCTGTTGCTACACAAGTCTTCAGAGATTGTTTTGGATCAACCACTGACGGTCCATACCCCAAACGATGTACATAGTATCCTTAACCAAGTACAACCTAGCCACCTGTCCATGGCCAGACAGCTGCGACCTCAGTGTGCTATTCTCATGCCTACTAATGTGACTTTGAAAAGGTGCACTGTCCTAAACCCCGCTACTTTTCTCCTAGTTCCCCTGGATCCAAATGGGGGAGGGGTAGGTGACATGAAAAAGGACACTCCTTTTCTTTCTAGAATGGATCCAGAGGAACAAGATCAGGTTTCCAAACCACATGATTGTCTGGAATTGATGTCTCAGGAAACGGCTGGTCTCCCTACTGTCTCTAGTGTGCCCATTCCTAATGCTGATTTTGAGCTTTTTGTAGATGGATCCCGTTACCAAGATGACCAAGGACGCTTCTGTACCAGATATGCTGTGGTCTCAGAACATGAGGTAATCAAGGCAGAGTCAATGCCAGCTCATATGTCTGCACAAGAAGCAGAAGCTCAAGGCGCTCACAGAAGCGTGCAAACTAGCAGAAGGTAAGACTGTAAATATCTACACTGATTCCAGGTATGCTTTTGGCATTACACACGGTTATGGGCCTATCTGGAGAGCCAGGGCTTTCCTGACAGCAAATGGCCACCCCCTTTAAACATGCTGAGGCAGTCCAGCAACTTATGAATGCACTACAGTTTCCCACCCAAGCAGGCATCATAAAGGTAAAGGCACATACCAAAGGCACTGATGGACGGATAAAGGGTAACGCACTGGCAGACCAGACTGCCAAGAAAGCAGCAAGCACTCCTGTAGTCTCTAAAGTACATCACCTAGACACCCCACCATCTCCACTTGTGTCAAAAGACATCTTAGCCCGGTTACAAGAACAGGCAAGTAAGGAGGAGAAAAATAGGTGGCAAGAGATAGGGGCTTGCTCTGATACCATCACTGGACTATGGGGGAGGGGTGAAAGGTCTGCCTACCACAGGTACTGTACCCAATGAGGGCACAGGTTCTGCACGGGAATGTGCACCACTCGAAGACGGCCATGTGTGACACCCTACAGAAACAATGGATTGCCCCCGGGGTTTTCCACCTGCGCAGAAAGGCAGGTACAGAGCTGCATGATATGTGCCACACATAATCAGGGTAGGACAGTGAAAACCCCATCCAAACACACTCCCCGGCCCCTTTAACCAATTCCAGAGACTGCAGATTGATTATATTCAGTTGCCTAGGGTAGGGACGTATGAGTATGTGTTGGTCTGCATTGATTTATTTTCAGGTTGGCCAGAAGCCTACCCAGTTGCCAAAGCTACGGCTAAGACAACGGCGAAGAAACTGATGGCTGAGATTATATGCAGGTATGGAGTTTCTGAAGTCATTGAAAGCGATCGGAGTTCCCATTTTACTGGAGAGATCATGTCAGAGGTAATGGCAGCACTGGGGGTAAGTCAAACATTGCATACTCCATACCATCCGCAGAGCAGTGGAAGAGTGGAGAGACTAAATGGAACTCTTAAGCTTAAAATCCAGAAGGCAATGGCAGAGACTGGTAAACCATGGACAGAATGCCTTCCTCTAGCTTTGTTTTCAGTAAGATATACCCCAAACAGGAAGACAGGACTGTCACCGTATGAGATTCTGTTTGGCAGGAGCCCCAATCTTGAATGTTTCTTTCCACAACAGTTGCAGCTCAAGTGCCAGGACTTGACTAGCTATGTGCAGCCCTTACATGGACACCTTGCCAAAGTGCATTTAACTGTCTTCAGTTCTCTTCCAGACCCAGACAAGGTTCCTGGACACCATCCCTTGGAGCCAGGAGACTGGGTAGTGATAAAGCGGCACGTCCGGAAGAGCCTGGAACCAAGATTTGACGGACCATACCAAGTGCTCCTGACCACAGCCACAGCTGTCAAGCTCGAAGGAAAACCTAGCTGGATCCACGCCTCACACTGTAAAAGAGACCGAACCAGTGTTTAGTCACAGTAGTGATTGAAGGGAAATGTTGCTGTTGTTTTTGGTCCTGGGGCTGAGGGCCATCCTCGCCCCTACCTCTTCGGCCCCTATTGTAAATAAGAATCCTGGTCCCACTATTCTCTGGGTAAACCTGACAGCCCCGGTAAATATCTGGCGATTTGATTTCTGTGATGTAGTCAGGTGCCCCGAGACTCAACAGGTGGTAGAGGGAATTATCCAATTTTATATATGTGTTACCAGAAATGACAACAATAATTGTTATTATTGGTCAGATGCTGCCTGGAATACGGGGGATGATTGGGGATATAAACCTAGCGAAGCCATGTTCCCTAAGGATGGGACGGGTAGGAGTCTTCGTGGGAGAATGCATCTACCAGCCCTTCTGCAACCACCTAGGGGCTGTAAATGGGGTAGAAACTGTCACCCCCTCCTCCTAAGTCTTGAAAGCCCCCAATCTGCTGACCTGCAGACGTTTGTACTGGTAAGGCATTTTCATAATGTATTTAATGGTGGATACTATGGGAATTTAGGCCATATACAGCTCCAGGATATTAGCTTCAGACCAACCAAGGCCCCTGTTACCAGTACAGCTAAAACAGGCCCAGGTGAGCGTTTGCAAAATGTAGTTAACGAAGTGATCCCCATTCCAGGTCTCAGTTGGCAAGAGGTTTTCTCCATAGAAACACAAACAGCCCCAAGGAAAAACCTATGGTTAGAATGGGTGAGATACAATGTAAGAGTCCAGAATATCTCTGTAGGATGTATTGCTTGTGCTGCTGCGAATACACACCTATACACACATGCATTGCTTTTTCCTGATGATGACAACACCACTGCCTGTGTCATGAATCTGTTGAAAGGTCTGAAGCCCACTGATTGCCCAGACTATGTCCCACTATTTCATAAGGAACCTAAACTAAAGGTCCCAGGAGAAGTAACCGTATTAGCTGACAATTACACCTGCTATAATTCCCACGACACCACAGGTACACCAGTAGGGATCTTCGAGACAGGTTTCTGCAAAGAGAACAGTTCTCTAGATACTGAGTTGCTAATTAAACATACACAATATATGTACGACATTTATTGGTTGTGTGGAGACGGTAAGCTCCGTCCTAGGTTGCCTAATGCCTGGATAGGCCAATGCACCCTTGTTAAACTAGCCATGCAGCTCAAGATTTTACCTTGGGATCCAAAGATACCTGATGAACCTACCAGAAAGAGGAGAAGCCTCGATCAGCTCCACATGAGTTATGAAGAAGATCCACTAATATATATTGATGCCATTGGAGTGCCAAGGGGGGTGCCTGACCAGTTTAAAGCCCAGAACCAGATCTATGCTGGCTTTGCTTCTCTAATCCCACAGGTGCAGATTAATAAAAATGTTGAATGGATCAATTACATATATTACAGTGAACAAAGATTCGTCAATTATAGCTGTGATGCCTTTCAGGGTATAGTTGAGGAATTGGGCCCTAACACTAGAATGACTCTCCAAAACCGACTAGCCCTTGATATGATTTTAGCTGAGAAAGGAGGAGTTTGTGGGATGGTGGGAGAGGAGTGTTGTACCTATATCCCTCAGAACTCTGGAGTGAATGGAAAAACCATGATAGCCCTTAAAAAGATAACTGGGTTAGCAGCAGAATTGAAAACTAATGCTGGAGTAGACATATCTTTCTTTTCCGGCTGGTTGGGTGGGCTCAAGGGATTCCTTCAACAAGCCTGTCTGGTACTGATTGCCCTTCTTATAATTGGATCGATAATTCTCTGTTGTGTTATTCCCTTGTATAAAAAGGTTATTGCCAAAGCAACTCCGACTGGCGCCTTCCTCAATCAAGAAATAGATCCACCAGAGTACAATGGTACTGATCCAGAGGAAATCGCTAAGTACGTCCCCCTCAAGAAATTAGACAAAACCCCCCATTCTCAGATGACGCTAAGAGACCTAGTTTAGGGACAGTGGGAGAACTCCATGTGAGGTTAGTGAAGGGTTCAGCTGCCTGGAGGCCTCTCACAAGGGGAGAGTTTCTGAGGTGTCTGGATGAAGAAATCCACCTCCCCTTTCCCCATCACATGGACAGTCTCGAAGGATCTTTCTTTAAGGGAAAAACTTAGTGTTTAGGGGGGATTGTCAGGGTGAAAAGAGATATCTTTATACACCTTTTGTACTTTTATACTTTTATGCTGCGAAACAGTAAGTTTTCCCCTTTGCTGCTGATGCAAATGTAATTGTATTTAAAATGGCTGCCAGTATTCACCTATGCCCTACTTTCGTTTCTGAGAAGCTAAGTATCATTTCTGCTGAAATCGAAACCTGAGACATGTGAAGAGAGGAGGACCCACCAGATGACGTCAGGACAAATCAGAAAGACAGAATACTAGACATATACTGCTTAAACCCCGCCTATTGCATTCCTTCTCCTAATACACAATATAGTACTGCGTATCCGGAAATAAAGTCAGTTGCTGTGATCGTTGCTGATACTTGTAGATGCACGAGCATCAACTGAGATTGAACCAGCTCTTTGTCTGACTCATTCTTACCCGGTACCAATGCTCTGCTCATACTCTAATTTGGGATGACTGGTGAATGAGGGTTATTGTCTTGACGACCCCGACAGTCTCTCCCTAAATTTCTTACCTCTCTGTAATTCTCTCGTGGTGCTGTCATGGAGGATCAAATAAAGTCTTAGGCTGCTTTCACACATCAGTTTTTCACAATCTGCGACGGATCTGTGTTTTTCACAATTCAACGGATTGTGACTGATGGCAAAAAACTGATGTATAAAAGCAGCCTTAGTTACTTACTGGTAACCGTATTTTTCGGAGCCCATGACCGCATCCTTATATTCCTTCCCTTCATGTGTGGGTAAGCAATTCTTCCACTTGTAAGTATTCACGATTGTGAAATCATCTGGTGTTCGGTGTATTGTATGTTTTGCTGCCATTATCTATGGGAGGTCCTCTCATGCTCTGTAATCCAACTGATGCATGGGAGAGGTGCCGTCCTTTTATGTCTGTAGGTTTCCTGTCCTTGCAGGGCGGATCCCCTCTCTTGTGGTGCCGTCATGGGCTCTGAAAAATACCATTACCGGTAAGTAACTAAGACTTTTCACAAGGGTAACAGGAGAAATTGCACAACAAGTTCTATGGTCCATTTTCTCCTGAGTATGCCGATGACCCCATACATGAGGGAAAACAACTGTTTGGGTGCAGGGCAGTGCTCAGAAGGGAAGGAGCGACATTCAACTCTTGGTTGGAATAGATTGTGGACGCCGTGTTGCGTTTGGAGAGCCCATAATGTGTCTAAACAGTGAAAAACCAACACATTACCCCATTTTGGAAACCTCACCTTTTGATGAATTCATCTAGGGGAGCAGTGAGCATTAACCTTCAGGCGATTCACAGAATTGTATAACATTAGGCAGAGTCAATGAAAAATTACCAGTTTTTTCCACTAAAATGTTGCTTTTTCCCCAAGTTTAATTGTCAAAAAGAATAGGAGAAAATGAACTGTACAATTTGTCAATTTCTCAGTACGCCAATACCCCCATATGTGGGGGAATACTACTTTTGAGGCACAGTGCAAATCTCAGAAGGGAAGAAGCATCATATTGGAGTTCAGAATTTGCTGTTATGATATTATGCGGGTTCCATGAGCCACTAGAAGAGCCCCTGAAGTGGCACAACAGCAGAACAGCCCCACCTCCCCCTCTCCAAAAGTGACAAAGTTTTTCAAACTACACCTCTCATTTGTTCATCTAAGGCCGGTTTCACACGTCAGTGGCTCCGGTACGTGAGGTGTCAGTTTTCTCACGTACCGGAGACACTGACTCACGTAGACACATTAAAATCAATGTGTCTCTGCACATGTCAGCGTGTTTTCACGGACCGTGTGACCGTTTGAAAAACACGGAGACATGTCAGTGTTCGTGGGAGCGCACGGATCACACGGACCCATTAAAGTCAATGGGTCCGTGTAAAACACGTACCACACACGGGTGCCGTACAGGAGACAGCGCTACAGTAAGTGCTGTCCCCCCAGCTTGTGGTGCTGAAGCCGCCATTCATTTCTTCTCTCCAGCAGCGTTCGCTGGAGAGAAGATATGAAAAATCATTTTTTTTTTGTGTTTCAAATAAAGATCCCTGTCACCACCCCCTGTGCGCCCGCCCGCTGGAAATAAAATACTCACCCGGCTCCCTCGCTGCTTCCTCTCAGCGCCGCAGCTTGTCCTGTATGAGCGATCACGTGGTGCCGCTCATTACAGTGATGAATATGCGGCTCCACCTCCCATAGGGGTGGAGCCGCATATTCATCACTGTAATGAGCGGTACCACGTGACCGCTCATACAAGAAGAAGCTGCGGCACTGAGAGGAAGCAGCGAGGGAGCCGGGTGAGTATTTTATTACCAGCGGGCGGGCGCACGGGGTGGGAGGGGGGTGGTGACAGGGATCCTTATTTGAAACAAAAAAAAAAAAGATTTTTCATATGTTCTCTCCAGCGAACGCGAAATGAATGGCGGCTTCAGCACCAGATGCAGGGGACAGCGCTTATCTCTAGCGCTTTCTCCTGCACGGTCCGTGTGGTACCCAGTCGGCACACGGGCGGCACACGGCTGCCGCACGTGTGCCTCACTTATGTGCCACGTGAGCACACGGACACGGATAACTCCGGTACCGATTTTTCCGGTACCGGAATTATCTGGACGTGTGGGACAGGCCTAAGGTTGCAGTGATCATATTGACACCACAGGTGTGTCACAGAATTTTATACCTTTTGGTTGGTGAA
This sequence comes from Ranitomeya variabilis, assembly GCF_051348905.1. Taxonomy (NCBI): domain Eukaryota; kingdom Metazoa; phylum Chordata; class Amphibia; order Anura; family Dendrobatidae; genus Ranitomeya; species Ranitomeya variabilis. The sequence continues at coordinate 11,910,973 of NC_135234.1, read as the reverse complement.
GAAAAACAATAAAATTTTTGCCACAAAAATTTAGTTTAGCAACAGATTTTACATTTTCATACATGGAAATAGGTAAAAAATGATATCAAAATTTGTTCCACAATTTCTGCTGAATGTGGCAATACCCCCATATGTGGTTGCACAGTACTACTTAGCTATAACGGCGAAACTCTGGAGGCACGGAGCGCTTGGAGAATAAATTGTCATAGTATAGTTTGCGGACTCCATATATAAAGCCCCTAAGTGCCAGAAGAGCAAAATCCCCCCCCCCTTTCCCCTCAAGTGACTCCATTTTGGGAATTCCACCCCTCTGGGAATTTATGTGCAGGATTAGGCTACTTTCACACTTGCGTTTTTTTGAATCCGTCACAATCCGTCTTTTTTTTGTAAATGCAGGATCTTGCGTTTTCCAATAGACTTGTATTAGCGACGGATTGTGACTGATGGCCATCCGTTTCACCCATCGTGCACTGGATCTGCCGGCAAATAGCGGTCCGTCATGCAGAGAAAACATTCATACGAATGTTTTCTGTGCATGTCGGAAAATCTGTCAGCGACGCATCCTGCGCGGCCCGTCGTCGGCTACAATGGAAGCCTATGGACGCAGGATCCGCCGCTGACCGTCACACACAGAAATCCAGCGACGGATCCCGTTTTTCTCCTCTGAGCATGCGCGGAAGGATTGTGAAGTCCGGGAAAATTATCTCCCTCTCTCTCTCTGTCTGTCTCTCTTTTTTTTTTTTCTGAAATTTCTGAGCGACGCATCCGTCGTTACACTGGATCCGTCACACACGTTTTTCCCTATTTTGGTGACGTCCTAAGGCCTCTTTCACACTTGCGTTTTCTGGTGTCCGTCGTTGTCCAGCACAATGACATATCGACGGACATCACCAAAATAGGGAAAAACGTGTGTGACGGATCCAGTGGAATGACGGATGCATTGTTGATAAATTTCCGGGAATGTCATGTCCGGAGAGAGATTTTTTTTTTTAACCGGACTTGATAAATCATTCCGGGCATGCTCAGAGGGGAAAAGCGGAATCAGACGCTGGATTCATGTGTGTGACGGCCAGCGACGGATCCTGCGTCCATAGGCTTCCATTGTAGCCGACGACGGGCCGCGCAAGATGCGTCGCTGACCGACTTTCCGACGTGCACAAAAAACGTTCCTATAAACGTTTTCTCTGCACGACGGACCGCTATTTTACGACTGATCCAGTGCACGACGGATGAAACGGATGGCCATCCGTCACAATCTGTCGCTAATACAAGTCTATCGGAAAATGCAGGATCCTGCAAATTTTTTTGCTGGATCCTGCATTCACAAAAAAACGAGGGATTGTGATGGATTCTAAAAAACGCAAGTGTGAAAGTAGCCTTAGGCCTCTTTCACATTTCCGTCTTCCTCCACACGTCGAAATTCGTCAGTATGTGAAAAAACAGGATCCTGCAAATTTGTATGCAGGATCCTGTTTTTTCCCATTGACTTGTATTAGTGACGTATGGGCACATGTTATGTCCGTCGTGCACTGGATCCTGTGCATTTTGGCGGACCATCGTCTGCTAAAAACGTTCAAGGGAACGTTTTTCTGTACGTTGCATCCTGTGTTTCCTACTGCGCATGCCCGGCACGAAATCTCTCTCTCCTCCCCGAGATTTTAGACTTTAGCATTCCGGACAGCGGACCGTTGAAACACTGTATCTGCTGCCAGTATTTCCCAAACGTCCGTCGGTACGTCGCTCCAACGCTTTGTGACGGCCGACTACCGACAGAAATGTGAAATAAGCCTTAGTGATGATTTTGACTTCATGGATGTTTTCCAGAAACAAGCAGCAGTGGATGTTGCTAAGTGAAAATTACAAATCTGCCATTGTCCTGCCCGTACATTGTAGTAATAAATTACCCAAAGGGTTAATAGACCCAATTAAACAGTTTCCCGACATGCGCCGTACATATACTGCTCTGCAGAAGCAGCAGATCAGCGATCTGATACTATACAGTGATGTCCCATCCTAGGACAATGTAAAAACACTATGGCTACTTTCACACTTCCGCCGGTACGGGTCTGTCGCAAACTGGCGGTCCAACGTACTGGCGGACGTTGTGCTAAATTTAGCACAACGTAGGCAGCGGATGTAGTTTTACAACGCATCCGCTGCCCATTGTGATGAGCGGGGAGGAGGAACTTTTTTTGTCACAACGGACCGCTAAAACACAACGCATCCATCGCAATCGGTTGTCCATTAAAGTGTATTGCAAAAAAACATCCTGCAGGCACATTTGCAGGATCCGTTTTTTTTTGCCATAACGACAGATTGCGACGGAGGAAAAAAGACGGAAGTGTGAAAGAGGCCTATTAAGTGTAAAAATATATATATTTTTTAAATCCTTAAATAAAGACCAAAATATATATATATTTTTTCAAATAAATAAATTTATATAAATAATAAAATGAACAATAAAAATACACATTTGGTATGGCCACGTCTATAATGACCCGCTCTATAAAACAGTCTTACTAGTTAACCCCTTCAGTGAACACACAAAAAATAAAAATAAAAAACAATGCTTCATTATCATGCCGCCGAAGAAAAGGTGCAATAAAACATGATCAAAAAGACTAATATAAATATTGTACTGCTGAAAACGTCATCTTGTCCACCCAAAAACAAGCTGCCATACAGCTCCATCAGCAGAAAAATAAAAAAGTTATAGCCCCCAGAATAAAGCGATGCAAAATATTTTTTTCTACAAAATAGTTTTTGTGTAAAAGCGCCAAAACATAAAAAAAACTATATAAATTGGGTATCGCTGTAATCATACTGACCCGAAGAATAAAGCTCCCTAACAATTTTTACCATACGTGGAACGATATATAAAAAAAAAAACAATTCCATAATTGCTGTTTTTTGTTCATTCTGTGTAGCAAAAAGTCAGAGTAGAAAGCAATCAAAAAATGTCATGTGCCCAAAAAAGGTGCCAATAAAAATTTGTCCTGCACAAAACAATCCCCCACATGACTCTGTTAGTGGAAATATGAAAAAATTATAGCTCTCAAAATATGGTGAGGCAAAAACTAGTTTTCACAATAAAAAACATCTTTTAGTGTGTGACAGCAGCCAAACACATTTATTTTATCCTGTGCTCTGCGTTGAGCGCTTACATTGGGGTTTCTGTGTAAATCTCTGAAATGCGTAATTCAGACAGAACCTCTGGTGGAAGATTCCCTATAATGAGGTAGATGGAGGCACTGTGAACGCCATAGGACCTGTGATCCAGCGGTGTCCATCTTTTTAGGATTGCATAAAAGTGTCGCCGGCTACAGTTTTGTGCACCTCTGAAAAGAAGGGCACTGCTGAGCAGAAGCCAGACAGAGTCAACTCTGCTGCCTCATTATAGTGAATGGATCCCTCAGGGGTTTCATCTGTCTCATCACTCAGATTTAGATTTAAACCCCAAAGTAAGTGCTCAGCGTAGAGCTCTGGATAAATGTGATCCCAAACGTTATAAAAGCTTCAACTCAATCCACAAAAAAAGCAAGTCCCCACTCAGGTCTGTCATCTGTTAGCGGAAATATAGGGGCTTCCATGTTACTGATAGCACAAACGCTCTGGAAAAGCTAAATGGCTTCTCACCCGCCAAAAGAAATTCAGCAAATTCTGAGCTCCCAAATTCAAATGCACCCTCCCTTCTGAGCCTCACAGTATGCTTCAACCACATATAGAATCCACACGTTTGACATTTGTGTAGCGATGAGAGCCCCCCTAATTTATGGTTGCATGTCTCCAGAAGCATGAACTGGGCATAACATACTGGTGACTGCAACATACTGGTCACATACAACGGCAGTTTGCAATTTCCACTCCGCAACATCCACTGCTGCTTGTTTCTGAAAAACACCCATGAGTCAAAATCGTCACTGCATCTGTAGATTTATTCCCAAAGGGGAATAAATAATAATAAATGTCGCTGGTGGTATTATCACTAGCGAACTTTCCACGGCACTTCGTGTCATTGAACCTACCGTCTCTACCTTTTATCTCCTTCCCAAGGTGCATAAGGATGCGAAGGTGCCAACTGGCAGACCGATAATCTCGGGGAATGGGAACTTCCTTGAGAAAATTAACCAATGGATTGATTTCCATCTTCAACCCTTGGTGTGTAACTTGCCCTCTTTTTTGAGGGACACTGGGGAGCTCCTCAAGAGAGTCGACTCTGTCCATTTGGATGAGAATGCAATTCTGTTGACAGCAGACGTCGAATCGTTATATACGAATATTAAGCATCGCGACGGTTTAAATGCTGTACGATTCTTTCTTGATCTGTCTGGTTCCTCCTCTGAGTTTGGTGGATTTCTATTGGAATTACTTGAATTTGCTTTAACCCACAATTTTTTTGTTTTTAAGGGGTCCTTCTTCCTGCAGCTCCAAGGAACAGCCATGGGGGCGGCCTTTGCGCCCTCCTATGCCAATCTGTTCCTGGGGCTGTGGGAGAGGGACCTCTTCCTGTCAGACCGGGTGTTGTCAATGGACCGGGCCCTTCTCTGGGCCCGGTACATTGACGACATACTCTTGATCTGGCAGGGACCTCCCCATGAATTGATCAGTTTCATGAGTGAACTGAATATTAATGATTTAAACATCCACCTCACATACCACTGGAGTAGGGAAACTGTGGAATTCTTGGATGTCACTATCAAGAAGGACCAGGTCGGTTTTCTACAAACCGACCTGTTCCGAAAGCCGACATCCACGAATTCCCTCCTATATGCATCTTCATGCCATCCACCACATGTCATCAGAGCTGTACCGGTGGGGCAGTTCCTCCAGTTACGGAGGATCTGCTCTACCGAATTGGACTTTGAGAGACAGTCAAAAGAACTTCAGATGAGATTCCTCAGCCGTGGTTACAGTAAACGGGCCCTCAAGAAGGCCTATAATAGAGCAAAATCTGTTTCCCGTGAGTCGTTGGTCTATAATCAGACCACAAGTGGTGTGAGGCAGTCTGATAGACGGCCACGTTTTGTGACAAATTTTAATTCTCAGTCACATAAGATTCGTGAAGCCCTATCTAAATCATGGCCAATTCTTAGAGTTGATAAGACTCTTTCTAAGATTTTGCCTGATCGTCCTTTGATTTCTTTCAGACGCGCGAGGAACCTTAAAGATAATCTGACGAGGAGTCATTACGAGGGGGTACCGAAAGGTACTTTCCTCGATAATGCTCCCCTTAGACTTGGCTCCTCTCCCTGTGGCCACTGTGTGGCATGCGCAAATATGGATCGGATTCAGGTGTTTTCCGATTCCAGCGGAGAAAAAATATTTATTATTAAGAAAACAATAAATTGTACAACACGCTGTGTTATTTATTATGCCACATGCCCGTGTGGCTTAATATACGTAGGGCTAACATCACGCCATCTTAAGATCCGTATACGAGAGCATGTACGTGGAATTGAGGCGGCAGCTGATCACCTAGTAGATCCAGTTAAACTAAAAGCACTCCCCAGACATTTTAGGGAACATCACGGATGTGATGGTAAATTGATTAGGTTCAGGGGGATTGATAGTTTGGATATTGGTATTAGGGGCGGTCAAGTAACCTCTAGGCTTGCACGCCTTGAGGCGAAATGGATCTGGACCTTACAGACAACTCATCCTCTTGGTCTTAACGAAAATTTAAGTTTCGCCCTCTTCCTGTGATCGTCGGACTGTTGAGCTCCTGTGCTGACAACACATTCGCTCCCAGCTATTTTTAATGCTTTTACCTGTTTTTTAGTTATAGAGTATTAAGGATATTTTCTCGGCCACATCCGTGAGGTTGCTTCTATCCTGTCGCATATTTTGGTGATAATTACCTGTGAAAGCTGAATGAAGAGAGAAGTGGGAAAGAAAAGAAAAAGGAAAAAAGACTTTGAATACAAGCAGAAAAACGTCTCCATATTACCACCTGGTGGACATTTTGTGTATTACATTTATATCAAAAACTATATCAAACCGTATTCCTTTATTAATACATGGCTATTTCTCTTTTTTATCTACTTTTGATATATGTACTTTATATGTACTTTGTATGTACTCTTTTTTACTTATTATTGATATATTTATCTCATTGAAAAAAAGCTATGTATATTTAATATCTATGCTGGCTCTATGTTATTGCATAATACCTATTTGCTATGTAAAGCTAGGAATATAAAAGTGAATTGTCATAGGCGCTTTCAGTTTGACAGTGATATTTATTATACAAATGCTGCATTTTGCTTCCATCTTTTCCTTTCTTCCCCCTTGTACTTCTTATGACGCTTCTATACACCGGCTGTTTGCCGCGCATGCGCCCGCCGGTGGTTCCCTTGGTGAATGGCGATTCAGTGTTTACTGCGGGCGGATCGTGTGGGGCCCCACGTGTATTGGTCCGTACATCCTGGATCTTGCCATCTCCCTTTGTTGCACTGGCGGTCGCTAGGATACGCGTGGCCACTTCCGGTTCACGTCTGACTTCTACTTCCAGTTTCTGGTCTATTTATACCGCACATTTCTCCCTCTATATTGTGCGCCCCCTGACGAAGGTGTTCCGAAACGCGCGTTGGGGCGGACATCGGGACTCTGCACCTGCCAAATTACTGTAACTCTAGGGTGATGTATTAACTACCTTTACCGTTCCTTTTTTGCATACTATGCTGTATTAGTCTATATGCCAATGTGGTAGCATTAAGCATTGAACATAGTTATCTTCCTAATGGACTTTAATTGTATAGGCTAGGTTCCCCTATTGGGCTTTGTTACTCGGACCCAAAATATTTATAGGTTCAACTAATACATTTTCTGATATGGGTCAGCAGCAGGCGGTTTCCCGGTGTTCTGAGTATATTATTTGTTTTTAGCCTGTTGTTGGGCGACTGTGTTGTTACCATTGCCCTTCTACCTTGCACTGATAATAAAGCAATTTTATTTAAAAAGACATAAGGTTATCTTCTTGGATTCATTTCCTCCCCCTTGTTTTTTATTCCCAAAGGGGTCTAGTTTCAAATTTTGGTGTCACTTGTGAGGGGTTTCCACTGTTTAAGCACATTAGGGGCTCTCCAAACGCGACATGGAATCCGCATATTTTGCATTCAAAAAGTGAAATGTCACTCCTTCCCTTCGAGCCCTGCCGTGCGCCCAAACAGTAGATTTCCCCCACATGTGGGGTATCGGCATCAGGAGAAATTGAACAACACAATGTATGGAGCAATTTCTCTTGTTACCCTTACAAAAGTAAAAAAAAAATAAGTCTAAAGGAAAATTTTTGTGAAAGAAAATTAAATGTTTATTTTTTTCTTCTACATTCCAAAAATTCATGTGAAGCACCTGAGGGGTTAATAAACTTCTTGAATGTGGTATTGAGCACCTTGAGGGGTGCATTTTTTTTTTAGAATGGTGTCATTTTGGGGTATTTTCTGTCATATAGGCCCCTCAAAGTCACTTCAAATGTGAGGTGGTCCCTAAAAAAATGGTTTTGCAAATTTTGTTGTAAAGACAGCCCAAGTCTTCCACCGTCCATCTGAACGTAGCGTAAGAAGAGTAACAGGACGAGTAACTCATCCTCTGACCAACATTAACCTGGAATAACCAGAGAGACCCTATAACGACCTTCAGTGACCAGTTATCTGTTATTGGACCGATTCTATGATTTCTTCGCACAGATTGTGGCTCGTGACCCTCTGCTGGGGCAGAAAGCTTCTCTCAGGGTAAAGCTGCTGTAGGGGAAATGTACGACCTGGAAAACCAGACTCCAGGTGACCATGAATGGTCCTGTGCTGGGACTTGTAGCTCCACAGCAGTTCTCTGCTCTCAGCAGCCCACCCTCAGTGCAGCGCCCCCTGTGTCTGCTCCTCGTCTCTGTGGTCATGGTGCAGTCACTGTACCAGTGATGACGACTGGATGTAATGACAGCAGAGATGATTCATGCGGTTTCTGTAACCGCAGCTCCACGTCCTGTTACTAGAAGACAGAGCGAGTGCAGCAGAGAGAAGAAGAGCTGCCCCTCAGCCTGATGTCTCCGGGGGTCCTACACACAGGTAACACGGGGAGCAGGTCCAGCAGGGGTTAATATCGGGGGTATGGGGTGCAGGGTCCTGGTATAAGGCACATATAGGGGGCACCGCTCTGTGCAGGGGCCACATTCACTACAGAACGTTTTATTACTCCTCGGTCACCAGCGCTCAGATTTTACACGACCAGTTTTATTTTTCAGTGATGAGATTTTTTTCTGATTTTTCGGGATCCGCAGCTCCGTGATCGACTTCCATTAATTATTAAGAGGGAAACGGGGGAGAAAAACAATGTATTCTGGGCATCGTAAGGAAACTGGTGATAAAATATTATTTATTGCTAATTCCACCATTGTGACCGGACGACAATTTACTATTGAAAACGTAATTTATTTTTTTCTTTTAACCCTTTGAGAACACGGTCAGTTTTGTTTTTTCTCTTTGTTTTCTCCTCTTCGTCACCATATTTTTTATTTTCCGTCCACATCACAGTATGAGGCTCATTTAGGGTATGTGCACACGTCAGGATTTTGTCAGGATTTTGTCAGGATTTTGTCAGGATTTTGTCAGGATTTTGTCAGGATTTTTCATCAGGTTTTGTAGCCAAAACCAGGAGTGGGTGATAAATGCAGAAGTGGTGCATATGTTTCTATTATACTTTTCCTCTAATTGTTCCACTCCTGGTTTTGGCTACAAATACTGACAAAATCCTGACGTGTGCACATAGCCTTACTCCAAGATGAATTGTAGTTTTAAACAATGAACTAAAAAATGGCAAAACATTTTTAATTCGGGGAAAGTGCAAGGAAGCAGCAATGTCGCCATTGTTTTTTGGGTTTTGTTTTCATGATATTCACTTTGCAGTAAAAACAACCTGGAAACGTTGTTCTGCTGTATGTTGGTACAAATATGATAGAACTGTGCGGACTCCCAGCAGATGATCTCCACGCCCGTCACATCCACGGATCAGTCACTTCTCGCCCCTTTCCTACAACTATCGGTGAGAATTACCCAGGTGATCTGTTCCTCCATCGCTGACTTCTCCGTGTCGCATATTGTGATACATGTAGATGAGGGCACGGCGGCCTCAGACCTCCCATACATGAAGTAGACACGGGATGTGGAGGGTGTGGGCAGCAGCACATCCTGTCCTCTGCGGAGCAGCTCGGGGGCCGGAGACAAGAGATGAAGCCCCTTCTACAGGATCCCAATAAGGAAGGAAATGGGGAAGAAGCTCAGGATCCTCGTGTGACACAAGCGGCTGCACGCCAGGATTAGATGGCGATAGTTGGGTTTAGGGTCTAGTGAGAGACGGGGGATGTGAAGAACGACAAGCGATAAATCTGCTGGACTTGTGGTTTTGTAGACTTAGATGAAGGAGGAAGAGAAGATTTTCTATATTTCCTGTTAGTAACAATTATAAATCAGATGTAGTTACAATCACAGTCATGAGCGCAACAATGGACCACAGAGGAGCTGAGCACCGCCATCCAGTGCTCAAATAATACCGTATAGAGCGCTCAGTAATACTGTATATAGTGCACAGTAATACTGTATATAGTGCACAGTAATACCGTATATAGTGCACAGTAATACCATATACAGTGCTCAGAAATACCGTATACAGTGCTCAATACTACTGTATATAGTGCACAGTAATACTGTATATAGTGCACAGTAATACTGTATATAGTGCTCAGTAATACTGTATATAGTGCATAGTAATACTGTATATAGTGCATAGTAATACCGTATACAGTGCTTAGTAATACCGTATACAGTGCTCAATACTACTGTATATAGTGCATAGTAATACCGTATACAGTGCTTAGTAATACCATGTATGGTTCTCAGTAATACTGTATACAATGTAGCAAAAATAGTGGAGGAACTAACATGGTCTTTGGAGGGACACATCTATATAATTTCCAAATTGGGGAAAACCCCAAATAAACCCTCACTAGAAAACCATAAAATTTAACACTTATTTCTATTGATTAAAATAAACTATACACAAAGGGTCTAAAACTTTTTGTTCCTAATCTGTCTCAAAAGTCTGCAGCTATTTTACGCAGTATTCCTGCTAATTTATATTTATAAAGTGTATAGCACCCGGTATGCTAATACATATTGTCAGGATAGAACAATACATTTTAAGCCCCTGATGACACCGCTAGCACGGTGAAACATGTCGGGGGAGACGCTGGTTTTAAAATTTGCCCTTATTTGCTCTTTTTTTCTAATAACCAGATGAGGGAAAGCTGATAGCTGCAGGATGGTGTTATTATTCTGGGAAGGAGCCAATATCCATAAAGGTTCCCAGCCTAGTAATACCAGCCTGCAGGTGTCTAATTTGCCTTAGCTGGTTATTAAAAATAGAGAGTCCCTACAAAAAATGACATGAGGTACACCTTATTTTTCATAACCAGCTAAGGCTAAATAGACAGCTGTGGCTGATATGCATAGACTGGTAAGGGGCCATGGATGTTGGCTCCCTCCCAGAATAATAAGACCAGCCCACAGCCGCCCAAGAAATGGTGCATCCACTAGATGTGCCAATTCTGGCACTTAGCCTCAGCTCTTCCTGTTTTCCCTGGCGCTTTGGGAAGTGAGTGCCATGCTCGGGTGCTGGTAAGTCCGGCGGACGGCGCAACATACACCAATGACGGGATGGAATAGGGAGAGGAAGGTCCTAACAGTAGGGAACGAGGGATGGGGCACCTCCTGACTCTAACCTGTGCCTGTCCATAATCTCCCCTAACGCCGTATGTGGGTCCTTCCCCACGCCACCATCACATGCCTTATCCCTGATTGTCTCCTCAATATACCCTGACTCATGAAGAGTCCCTATGCACAAGTTTATATTATCTACAACTTGGGTCAAACTCCTCTGGCTGAGAGGAACAGAGTCAATTGCACAAATAGGAATGCGTCTCACCAGTGTCCTACCGATCAGACCATGAGTCTGAACAAAGCAATATTCCACCAAACTGACTCCAGCTCCACTATCCACAAGGACCGGTATAGTTTCAGTTTCCCCACCAACCACTACTTCAGCCAAAATGGTGAACTGAGTCAAAAAACTGGAGGAAATGTACACACCCTGGTCATCCTCCACACAACCAGGGGAACGTGGCTTTTGTGATGGAGTACCAATTTTGGAGCGAGATTGGCAGACATTAATATAATGATCAGTCAGACCAAAGAAAAAATATGCCACCACCCCACGGTGAGCCTCAGGCAACCTAGTTTGAGAAGAGACTCCTCCCACCTGCATGGGTTCGTCCATCTACACCTGTGTGTCCTCCTCCCTAGGAAGAATAACAGGGGGTAGAGTCGGTGTATGTCTCTCCCTGAGGCATCTATCCACCTGGATACAGATGACAGCGTGTGAGCCAGCAGCTCTGACCGGCAGTAAAAAGGTTACCGCTGGTCACAGGCGTCGACTGATGAGAATACGACTCTCTTCTGAGTACGCCTGGTCTCGCTGATAGCGGCGAGAGCAGGTGAGGCTGATGTGAGTATTCATGTGCAATACATAAATAATAAAAGAAAATGGCGTGGGTTTCCCTCTATTTTTGATAATCATTGCAGGTAAAGCTGAGAGCTTCGGGTCTCCAGCCGCCAGTTGTCAGCTTTAAATTGGCTGGTTATCAAAAATACAGGGGCCCTCACGCCATATTTGTTAATAATTTAAATAAATATTTTAAAAAACGGCATAGGGTCCCCACCATTTTTTACTTTTTGACTGTTCTTCTCATGTGTCTACACAGGTATCCTCCTTATCGTAGCTGTACTATCACTCTCATCAGAAAAAGTCTACGTGCGGACAGGATCAGACATCACCGACTGCGGCATGAAATGTCCTCATGCTGATGGTAACATAAGGTTGTACAAAGATTGTGAAGGTAAAAACATGATCCTGATAACTCTGTGGTGTCATCGCCTCAGAACCCAGAATGAAAATGAGCCCCGACTCCACCTGGACACGAGAAGTGGGTGCTGGACCTTGAGAGACGCCTGGAAGAACGACTCCTGTGTGTACAACGTCACGCTTTACAGGAGTCAGGAGACATTTCTGCTCTCCACACAAATCACTGTTCTGGGTAAGGTTTGATATTGACCACAGAGCTAGTGGTCTTCACCCCTCACCGAGACCCATGTCCATGACTGGCGGTGACCGACCTTCTTCTGATACTTCCAGATCCAGTTCTCATCTCCAACATGACCAGTAACAGCAGCCGGCTGGGTGAGGACATCGCTGTGAGCGTCCAGTTCTCTGGAGAAGAGGCGACTCTGACCTGGGAGGTGGACGGGGGGCTTCTCCCTGACCGATACCGACTGATAGATGATAATAGGACGGTGATTATCCCGAGAGCCCAGAGAGACAATGCCGAGAGGAGACTCCGTGTCCGGATCACAAACCCAGTCAGTGAGGAGATCCGGGAATACCAGCTGGAGATTACAGGTAAGAGGATATTAGCTAAGGGGAGGGAGGTACTCCTGTTAGGAAAACTCCTTAGAGCAATGGAGAATCACAGTAAACTCTACCTTCCACCACTAACAAATGACTAAAACCAAAACGCTGATTTTTATTAGATTAAGGTTATGCCCACATACCTCCCCTTGGTGGGCTCATATGGAGGCTGGTTGTAGTATCTGCGAGGTCATTTAGAAGTTTACGATATCCCCAACGTTCAGTATATCTTTGCCTCTGGAGGTCCCAGGCAGGAGATATTGTCACCATGTTTCCTATCACGATCTTACCTTTCTATAGAGATGAAACATGGCATGGAAAGCATAATTCATCATTAATTTGCTACAACGCTGAAAATATATCTCCCATAAATATTTATTGATACAAACCTCCATATTCATCACTGATCACTGACTCCAGCGAGTCTGAGATAATTCCTTTAAACAGAGGAAGTTGATTCTTTTCAACAGAGGACCCCTTGTACTTCTCTGCCTCTCCGTATACGAATCCTAGGTGTGCTGGCTGGCTCTAATCAGAATCCCCCAAGATCTGGTAATTCCTAATTACATGTTCACAACAGAAGGTCCTGCTTCAATGGAGATTAAAGTGTCTGCTCTTTCTCACTTACCCAGTTATAATTAATCCCATTTGTTCATTATGAGGGTGATAGGTTCCCTCTCTGGAGATGTCTTTATGGATTATGTACCTCCCTCCTATACCCCGAGTACTGGAGATTATTGGCGTGGGGTATTACTGGGGCAGTTGATCTGACATATCACATGGGTACACATCATACTCCAATCTCTGCTATACTTTGTGTTTCTCTTGTTTTAGTCTCAGGATCTTCTCAGCAGATGTTCCGGATTACGATGGCCTCTGTTTTTGCTGTTAAACTCCTTTTCCTTCTATCTATGGTGAGTATAAATCTTCCTCTTTTCTCTCCTTGAAATTTGTCTTTGCTTATTTGCTCACCTATTTTTCTTTTCGATCTTTAAAACTAAGACCCCCGATGGTTTCCCACTGCAGACCCTGATGTGAGATTCTCAAATATTAGTAAATGTTATTAATAATATGTAATAGTTCATGGGTCGCTCTGGGGGTCGTGTGACTGGATCATTACAGATAATGGAGAACAAGAAGCCGACATAATACCTTAATTAGTGTCTTTACCATTTTCTTCTGTCCGGGGTCACATTGGTTGGACCCTCGATTTAGAAATCTGCAGCAAAACCGATCTGTATGGCATCAGCTTTTAATATGGGGAAATCTCTTTATTCCCAGTACTGATAAAACCTCTGATATTCATCATAGGGGCTACAGACTGTGGACTCCTCATCATATACATTGGCTCTGTGGGGGGGTGATGTCTGAATCCTGTTTTCGGAGCTTAAACCGTCGTGTGATGCCGCCTAGTGATGTTAATAATAATTTTATTTCTATAGGGTGAACATATTCTGCGGTACCTTACGATAAGCTGGGACAATAAAAACATCACAAAGTAACGCATCCTTCACCAGTTACAGGAGGAATGAGGGTCCGGCTGCTCCAAGCTACAGTCTATGAGGAAATAGGGGGGACACAATATGCAAATCGTGCTTGTCATGTACGGTCCAGCCATCATTATAATGAACTAGATGGTGGCCCAATTCTAGCACATCTGGTATTCTAGAAGAATATGTATGTATGTTTATAGCAGCCACATAGTATATAGCACAGGCCACATAGTATATAGGAGCCATGTAGTATATAGCAGACAAATAGTATGTGGCCTGTGCTATATACTATGTGGCTGCTAAATACATACATACATATTGTAGAATAGCTGATGCGTTAATACAGGCCACGCAGTATATAACACGGGCCAAGCAGTCCACATAGTATCTAACTCTGGCCAGGTAGTATATAGCAGCCATGATTGGTCGCGGCAGCCATGACAGGCAGTGACGCGGGATTTCCGTTACGGAAGTTGAGGACAGAAAGATGGAAGTACCCCTTAGACAATTATATATAGAGATAGGCATTTCAAATAAGTTGCATGATCCGGTCACCGGCCAGTATCTGATTATGTACATGTATGATCCGATCACCAGCCAGTATCTGTATATGTACATGTATGACCCAGTCATCAGTCAGTATCTGTATATGTACATGTATGATCCGTCATCAGCCAATATCTGTATATGTACATGTATGACCCGGTCATCAGCCAGTATCTGTATATGTACATGTATGATCCGTCATCAGCCGGTATCTGTATATGTACATGTATGATCCGGTCATCAGCCGGTATCTGTATATGTACATGTATGATCCATGTTATGATCCCAATGGCAGAGGATCGCAGAGATTACAGCAAAGTCTGCAAACATAAATACCAGCTCATAGGGAAGTGGTAACTAGGCTGACCATATACCTGATCCTAGCACAAACAACTAACAGTAGCCGGGGAACGTGCCTACGTTGATTCTAGACGTCTCGCGCCAGCCGGAGAACTAACTAACCCTGTCAGGGAAAATAAGACCTCTCTTGCCTCCAGAGAAAAGACCCCAAAGTTATAATACAAGCCCCCAACAAATAATAACGGTGAGGTAAGAAGAAAAGACAAACGTAAGAATGAACTAGATTTTAGCAAAGAGAGGCCCACTGACTAATAGCAGAAGATAGTAAGATGACTTATATGGTCAGCAAAAAACCCTGCAAAATATCCACGCTGAATATCCAAGAACCCCCGAATCGACTAACGGTGAGGGGGGAGAATATCAGCCCCCCAGAGCTTCCAGCGATATCAGGAATCACATTTTGTACAAGCCGGACAAAAATATGAACAATGCAAATAAACAAAAATAAGAAAGCAGGACTTAGCTTATCTTGCAAAGAACCAGGACCTGAAGACAGGAGCAAACAGAAATGAACTGATTACAACGATGCCAGGCACTGGACTGAGAATCCAGGAAGTTTAAATAGCAACACCCCACCTAACGAACCAGGTGAGTACCAACCTGGGAAAAGACAATCCAAGTGCCAAACCACTAGTGACCACAAGAGGGAGCCAAGAAGTATAGTTCACAACAGATCCAGTCATCAGCCAGTATCTGTATATGTACATGTATGATCCGATCACCGGCCAGTATCTGTATATGTACATGTATGATCCGATCACCGGCCAGTATCTGTATATGTACATGTATGATCCGGTTACCGGCCAGTATCTGTATATGTACATGTATGATCCGGTCATCAGCCGGTATCTGTATATGTACATGTATGATCCGATCACCGGCCAGTATCTGTATATGTACATGTATGATCCGATCACCGGCCAGTATCTGTATATGTACATGTATGATCCGATCACCGGCCAGTATGTGTATATGTACATGTATGATCCGTCATCAGCCAGTATCTGTATATGTACATGTATGATCCGATCACAGGCCAGTATCTGTATATGTACATGTATGATCCGGTCATCAGCCAGTATCTGCATATATACATGTATGATCCCCGATCACCGGCCAGTATCTTTATATGTACATGTATGATCCGGTCACCGGCCAGTATCTGTATATATACATGTATGATCCAGTCATCAGCCAGTATGTGTATATGTACATGTATGATCCGTCATCAGCCAGTATCTGTATATGTACATGTATGATCCGGCCAGTATCTGTATATGTACATGTATAATCCGATCACCGGCCAGTGTCTGTATATGTACACATGTGATCCGGTCATCAGCCGATAGCTGTATATGTACATGTGTGATCCGGTCACCAGTATCTGTATATGTACATGTATGATCCGGTCACCGGCCAGTATCTGTATATGTACATGTATGATCCG
Source organism: Ranitomeya variabilis (assembly GCF_051348905.1). Taxonomy (NCBI): domain Eukaryota; kingdom Metazoa; phylum Chordata; class Amphibia; order Anura; family Dendrobatidae; genus Ranitomeya; species Ranitomeya variabilis. The sequence goes on along the minus strand of NC_135234.1, from coordinate 11,894,617 downwards.
GTCATCAGCCGGTATCTGTATATGTACATGTATGATCCGTCACCAGCCAGTATCTGTATATGTACATGTATGATCTGGTCATCAGCCAGTATCTGTATATGTACATGTATGATCCGTCATCAGCCAGTATCTGTATATGTACATGTATGATCCGGTCACCGGCCAGTATCTGTATATGTACATGTATGATCCGGTTACCGGCCAGTATCTGTATATGTACATGTATGATCCGGTCATCAGCCGGTATCTGTATATGTACATGTATGATCCGTCACCAGCCAGTATCTGTATATGTACATGTATGATCTGGTCATCAGCCAGTATCTGTATATGTACATGTATGATCCGTCATCAGCCAGTATCTGTATATGTACATGTATGATCCGGTCACCGGCCAGTATCTGTATATGTACATGTATGATCCAGTCATCAGCCAGTATCTGTATATGTACATGTATGATCCGGCCAGTATCTGTATATGTACATGTATGATCTGGTCATCGGCCGGTATCTGTATATGTACATGTATGATCCGTCACCAGCCAGTATCTGTATATGTACATGTATGATCCGGTCACCAGCCAGTATCTGTATATGTACATGTATGATCCGTCATCAGCCAGTATCTGCATATGTACATGTATGACCCGATCACCAGCCAGTATCTGTATATGTACATGTATGATCCGTCATCAGCCAGTATCTGTATATGTACATGTATGATCCGGCCACCGCCCAGTATCTGTATATGTACATGTATGATCCGGCCAGTGTCTGTATATGTACACGTGTGATCCGGTCATCAGCCGATAGCTGTATATGTACATGTATGACCCGGTCACCGGCCAGTATCTGTATATGTACATGTATGATCCGGTCATCAGCCAGTATCTGTATATGTACATGTATGATCCGGTCACCAGCCAGTATCTGTATATGTACATGTATGATCCGGTCACCAGCCAGTATCTGTATATGTACATGTATGATCCATCATCAGCCAGTATCTGCATATGTACATGTATGACCCGATCACCAGCCAGTATCTGTATATGTACATGTATGATCCGTCATCAGCCAGTATCTGTATATGTACATGTATGATCCGGCCACCGCCCAGTATCTGTATATGTACATGTATGATCCGGCCAGTGTCTGTATATGTACACGTGTGATCTGGTCATCAGCCGATAGCTGTATATGTACATGTATGACCCGGTCACCGGCCAGTATCTGTATATGTACATGTATGATCCGGTCATCAGCCAGTATCTGTATATGTACATGTATGTGGAGCGCCCCCACACCGCCGCAGGGCCGAGGGGTACCCGGAGCCGGGCCTCTGGGTCTCAGTCCTGGGGTTGTCACGGTGGCTAGACCCGGTCCGTGGCCCTGTCTGTTGTGAATTTGCTTTTTGCTCCCTCTAGTGGTTACTAGTTTTTTGACTCTGGTTTTTCTGTCATTCCTTTTATCCGCACCTGGGTCGTTAGTTAGGGGTGTTGCTATATAAGCTCCCTGGACCTTCAGTTCAATGCCTGGCAACGTAGTTATCAGAGCTAGTCTGCTGTGCTCTTGTCTACTGATCCTGGTTCCAGTTATATCAGCTAAGTCTGCCTTTTGCTTTTTGCTATTTGTTTTGGTTTTGTATTTTTGTCCAGCTTGTTCCAAATCTATATCCTGACCTTTGCTGGAAGCTCTAGGGGGGCTGGTGTTCTCCCCCCGGACCGTTAGACGGTTCGGGGGTTCTTGAATTTCCAGTGTGGATTTTGATAGGGTTTTTGTTGACCATATAAGTTACCTTTCTTTATTCTGCTATCAGTAAGCGGGCCTCTCTGTGCTAAACCTGGTTCATTTCTGTGTTTGTCATTTCCTCTTACCTCACCGTCATTATTTGTGGGGGGCTTCTATCCAGCTTTGGGGTTCCCTTCTCTGGAGGCAAGAAAGGTCTTTGTTTTCCTCTACTAGGGGTAGCTAGATTCTCCGGCTGGCGCGTGTCATCTAGAATCAACGTAGGAATGATCCCCGGCTACTTCTAGTGTTGGCGTTAGGAGTAGATATATGGTCAACCCAGTTACCACTGCCCTATGAGCTGGATTTTTGTATTCTGCAGACTTCCACGTTCCTCTGAGACCCTCGCCATTGGGGTCATAACAGTTTGCCAGGCCCGTATTAAATGTTTAATGCATTGCAGAAGAGGGATTATATGAAAGAAGATTCTGAGTTTTTTTTTTTTTTTTTTTTTTTTTCTTCTTCCCCTTTACCTCAGAGTGGCTATGCTTGCTGCAGACATGAATGTCCAGACCTTGATTACAAGTGTGGACCAGCTGGCTACTCGTGTGCAGGGCATACAAGACTATGTTATCAGAAATCCTAGGTCAGAAACTAAAATACCGATTCCTGAACTGTTTTCCGGAGACAGGTTTAAGTTTAGGAATTTCGTGAATAATTGTAAATTGTTTTTGTCCCTGAGACCCTGTTCATCTGGAGATTCTGCTCAGCAAGTAAAAATTGTTATTTCGTTCTTACGGGGCGACCCTCAGGATTGGGCTTTTTCGCTGGCGCCAGGAGATCCGGCATTGGCTGATCTTGATGCGTTTTTTCTGGCGCTCGGTTTACTTTATGAGGAACCCAATCTTGAGATTCAGGCAGAAAAGGCCTTGCTGGCTATGTCTCAGGGGCAGGACGAGGCTGAAGTGTATTGCCAAAAATTTCGGAAATGGTCCGTGCTGACACATTGGAACGAGTGTGCACTGGCCGCTAATTTTAGAAATGGCCTTTCTGAAGCCATTAAGAATGTTATGGTGGGTTTTCCCATTCCCGCAGGTCTGAATGATACTATGGCACTGGCTATTCAAATTGACCGGCGGTTGCGGGAGCGCAAAACCGCAAATTCCCTCATGGTGTTGTCTGAACAGACACCTAATTCGGTGCAATGTGATAGAAAAACCGCAAATTCCCTCATGGTGTTGTCTGAACAGACACCTGATTTAATGCAATGTGATAGAATCCTGACTAGAAATGAGCGGAAAATTCATAGACGCCGGAATGGCTTGTGCTACTACTGTGGTGATTCTACACATGTTATCTCAGCATGCTCTAAACGTATAGCTAAGGTTGTTAGTCCTGTCACCGTTGGTAATTTGCAACCTAAATTTATTCTGTCTGTAACTTTGATTTGCTCACTGTCATCTTATCCTGTCATGGCGTTTGTAGATTCAGGTGCTGCCCTGAGTCTCATGGATCTCTCATTTGCTAAGCGCTGTGGTTTTACTCTTGAACCATTAGAAAATCCTATTCCTCTTAGGGGTATTGATGCTACACCATTGGCAGCAAATAAACCGCAGTATTGGACACAGGTTACCATGTGCATGACTCCTGAACACCGCGAGGTGATACGTTTCCTGGTTTTACATAAAATGCATGATTTGGTTGTTTTAGGGCTGCCATGGTTACAGACCCATAATCCAGTCCTGGACTGGAAGGCTATGTCAGTCTCAAGTTGGGGCTGTCGTGGTATTCATGAGGATTCCCTGCCTGTGTCTATTGCTTCCTCTACGCCTTCGGAAGTTCCGGCGTATTTGTCTGATTATCAGGATGTCTTTAGCGAGTCCAGGTCCAGTGCATTGCCTCCTCATAGGGACTGTGACTGTGCTATAGATTTGATCCCAGGCAGTAAATTTCCTAAGGGAAGACTGTTTAATCTGTCGGTACCTGAACATACCGCTATGCGTTCATATATCAAGGAGTCTCTGGAGAAAGGACATATTCGTCCGTCTTCTTCCCCTCTTGGTGCGGGATTCTTTTTTGTGGCAAAAAAGGACGGATCTTTGAGACCTTGTATTGATTATCGGCTTTTAAATAAGATCACTGTCAAATTTCAGTATCCTTTACCGCTGTTGTCTGACTTGTTTGCCCGGATTAAGGGTGCCAAGTGGTTCACCAAGATAGACCTTCGTGGTGCGTACAACCTTGTGCGCATTAAGCAAGGTGATGAATGGAAAACCGCATTCAATACGCCCGAAGGTCATTTTGAGTACTTGGTGATGCCTTTTGGGCTCTCCAATGCGCCTTCAGTTTTTCAGTCCTTTATGCATGACATTTTCCGGAAGTATCTGGATAAATTTTTGATTGTTTATCTGGATGATATTTTGGTTTTTTCTGATAATTGGGATTCGCATGTGGAGCAGGTCAGGTTGGTCTTTAAAATTTTGCGTGAAAATTCTTTGTTTGTCAAGGGCTCAAAGTGTCTCTTTGGTGTACAGAAGGTTCCCTTTTTGGGGTTCATTTTTTCCCCTTCTGCTGTGGAGATGGACCCAGTCAAGGTCCGAGCTATTCTTGATTGGACTCAGCCCTCGTCAGTTAAGAGTCTTCAGAAGTTCTTGGGCTTCGCTAACTTCTACCGTCGTTTTATCGCTAATTTTTCTAGCATTGTGAAACCTTTGACGGATATGACCAAGAAGGGCTCCGATGTAGCTAACTGGGCTCCTGCTGCCGTGGAGGCTTTCCAGGAGTTGAAACGCCGGTTTACTTCGGCGCCTGTTTTGTGCCAGCCTGACGTCTCACTTCCCTTTCAGGTTGAGGTGGATGCTTCGGAGATTGGGGCAGGGGCCGTTTTGTCGCAGAGAGGCCCTGGTTGCTCTGTTATGAAACCTTGTGCCTTTTTCTCTAGGAAGTTTTCGCCTGCCGAGCGAAATTATGATGTGGGCAATCGGGAGTTGTTGGCCATGAAATGGGCATTTGAGGAGTGGCGTCATTGGCTCGAGGGTGCTAAGCATCGTGTGGTGGTCTTGACTGATCACAAAAATCTGATGTATCTCGAGTCTGCTAAACGCCTTAATCCGAGACAGGCCCGCTGGTCATTGTTTTTCTCCCGCTTTGATTTTGTTGTCTCGTATTTACCTGGTTCAAAGAATGTGAAGGCCGATGCTCTTTCTAGGAGCTTTGTGCCTGATGCTCCTGGAGTCGCTGATCCTGTTGGTATTCTTAAAGATGGAGTTATCTTGTCAGCTATTTCTCCGGATCTGCGACGTGTGTTGCAGAGATTTCAGGCTGATAGGCCTGAGTCTTGTCCACCTGACAGACTGTTTGTCCCGGATAAGTGGACCAGCAGAGTCATTTCCGAGGTTCATTCCTCGGTGTTGGCAGGTCACCCGGGAATTTTTGGCACCAGAGATCTGGTGGCCAGGTCCTTTTGGTGGCCTTCCTTGTCAAGGGATGTGCGGTCATTTGTGCAGTCCTGTGGGACTTGTGCTCGAGCTAAGCCTTGCTGTTCTCGTGCCAGCGGTTTGCTCTTGCCCTTGCCTGTCCCGAAGAGACCTTGGACACATATCTCCATGGATTTCATTTCTGATCTTCCGCTATCTCAGGGCATGTCCGTTATCTGGGTGATATGTGATCGCTTCTCCAAGATGGTCCATTTGGTTCCTTTGCCTAAGCTGCCTTCCTCTTCCGATCTGGTTCCTGTGTTTTTCCAGAACGTGGTTCGTTTGCACGGCATCCCTGAGAATATTGTGTCAGACAGAGGATCCCAGTTCGTTTCCAGGTTCTGGCGATCCTTTTGTAGTAGGATGGGCATTGATTTGTCGTTTTCGTCTGCTTTCCATCCTCAGACTAATGGACAGACGGAGCGAACCAATCAGACTTTGGAGGCTTATTTGAGGTGTTTTGTCTCTGCTGATCAGGACGATTGGGTGACATTCTTGCCGTTGGCTGAGTTTGCCCTTAATAATCGGGCTAGTTCCGCCACCTTGGTTTCACCTTTTTTCTGCAACTCTGGTTTCCATCCTCGCTTTTCTTCGGGTCATGTGGAGCCTTCTGACTGTCCTGGGGTGGATTCTGTGGTGGATAGGTTGCAGCAGATCTGGAATCATGTGGTGGACAACTTGAAGTTGTCACAGGAGAAGGCTCAGCGCTTTGCCAACCGCCGCCGCGGTGTGGGTCCCCGACTACGCGTTGGGGATTTGGTATGGCTTTCTTCCCGCTTTGTTCCTATGAAGGTCTCCTCTCCCAAATTTAAACCTCGTTTTATTGGGCCTTACAAGATATTGGAAATCCTTAATCCTGTATCTTTTCGTCTGGATCTTCCTGTGTCGTTTGCTATTCACAATGTATTTCATAGGTCCTTGTTGCGGCGATACATTGTGCCTGTAGTTCCTTCTGCTGAGCCTCCTGCTCCGGTGTTGGTTGAGGGCGAGTTGGAGTACGTGGTGGAGAAGATCTTGGATTCTCGCCTCTCCAGGCGGAGGCTTCAGTACCTGGTCAAGTGGAAGGGCTATGGTCAGGAGGATAATTCCTGGGTGGTCGCCTCTGATGTTCATGCGGCCGATTTAGTTCGTGCCTTTCATGCCGCTCATCCTGATCGCCCTGGTGGTCGTGGTGAGGGTTCGGTGACCCCTCACTAAGGGGGGGGTACTGTTGTGAATTTGCTTTTTGCTCCCTCTAGTGGTTACTAGTTTTTTGACTCTGGTTTTTCTGTCATTCCTTTTATCCGCACCTGGGTCGTTAGTTAGGGGTGTTGCTATATAAGCTCCCTGGACCTTCAGTTCAATGCCTGGCAACGTAGTTATCAGAGCTAGTCTGCTGTGCTCTTGTCTACTGATCCTGGTTCCAGTTATATCAGCTAAGTCTGCCTTTTGCTTTTTGCTATTTGTTTTGGTTTTGTATTTTTGTCCAGCTTGTTCCAAATCTATATCCTGACCTTTGCTGGAAGCTCTAGGGGGGCTGGTGTTCTCCCCCCGGACCGTTAGACGGTTCGGGGGTTCTTGAATTTCCAGTGTGGATTTTGATAGGGTTTTTGTTGACCATATAAGTTACCTTTCTTTATTCTGCTATCAGTAAGCGGGCCTCTCTGTGCTAAACCTGGTTCATTTCTGTGTTTGTCATTTCCTCTTACCTCACCGTCATTATTTGTGGGGGGCTTCTATCCAGCTTTGGGGTTCCCTTCTCTGGAGGCAAGAAAGGTCTTTGTTTTCCTCTACTAGGGGTAGCTAGATTCTCCGGCTGGCGCGTGTCATCTAGAATCAACGTAGGAATGATCCCCGGCTACTTCTAGTGTTGGCGTTAGGAGTAGATATATGGTCAACCCAGTTACCACTGCCCTATGAGCTGGATTTTTGTATTCTGCAGAGTTCCACGTTCCTCTGAGACCCTCGCCATTGGGGTCATAACACCTGTCTGTCAGTGGGGGACGTCCGGTGCAATAAGTGGTGTTGTAACGGTGCAGTTGTGAGGTGCAGGTCGCGGTAAATAACGAGGACACCAGGTTGCAGTCTCTTTACCTCTTTACTGAAGATCTCTGAGTCTTCAATCCAGAATACGGCTCACCAGGCTACGCAAGTCCGGCCGGTCCAATGACACTTCCAGAGTTCTCTTCACAGGAGGAAATCTGTGCCTTCCCCCTAGCGCTATGTGTTGTAGTCCTTCCCTGCTGTGCTTACGGAAAGTACCCCACAACTGTTGTGTCTGTTTCTTAAGTTCCCTCACAACTCGATTAAATGATGTTCTTCTAATCGTACGTCCCTCCCTGATGTTACGGTTAGAACGGCACCCGTTTGTCGGGTAGGCCTGGAGTTCTTCCGGGACCCTAGAGACGCCCCTCTCCCGCAATTGCCTCCCAAGACTTCATAGGTGATATCTGTTAGACAGCCCGCCTTAAACTGACTGTCCTGCCGCTGTTTAGAGTATTGCTTGAAGCTGAATGTTATAATACTCCCTCGGCGTTCCGGCCACCGGTAGTGCGCCTCAGTAGGGTGTTGCTTCGGTCTTACAGCACGACCCCTACTGGAATTCTCCTATTGCTTGATCTCGTTTCTCACTCAGCACAATCTATCTCGCTTCTAGTCCTTTCTTGAATCCCGCCGCTTCCCGGAGCTGGTGCGGACCCGTTACGTTCTTTCCAATGCCAAGCCTCTGCCAGGATCCCACCCCTGGCAGAGACCCTACTGTCTCTTCCTCCACAACACCCTCTGCCACAAGGTGTTGCTTCGTTCAATCCAGTCAGCTTTCTTTCCTAACTTCCTGCCTGACCCCCAGTTTACCCACTATGGTGGGGAGTGGCCTAATGAATAGAACCCTTAGCTCCCCCCGGAGGCCCGGCTGTGAAATGTATTGGTGTCTGTGATACCTGTTCAGAGGAACTCCTTCAGTGCCATCGAACGCACCATGGCTCCCCATAGTGGCGGAGCCACAGTACTGCAACGACCAGGACTCTGGGGCGCTGCACTCCCCCCTGGTTAAACACAGTACTCCGGGACTGGGAAGAAAACAACAATACAGGTTAGCAAAAAGACATACAATTTTTGTTGAGTGCAAAACAATAAGTATACTTGAACAGGCTTCCCTTTATGGGAGGTGAGGACACTTTAACGTTACAAACATAATTAAATATCATAGCAACAGGCTACAATTAACTCTCATTACCCAACCGGGTATTCTACTAAGTGCAATTTAATGAACAATAATTTAACATTGCCTTCAAGGAACATACACTCCTAGCTCGCTAAAGGCCTTCCCATAATCACATTACAGGGCAAGTTAACTTTTCATTCTCCTACTTTGAACCTGCAGGACCGCCTGTCCCTATGGCACCAGACCTACTGCCTCTCCTTTCTTTTACAGGACCGCCCCGTTCAGCCAGGGCCTACTGCCTTTCTCTACTATACATGGTATAGACATAACATTCCTTTCAATTAGAGAACATGGAGCCGGCTCTACTTGGCTCCTATTAGGACTCACTCACTAACCCCTACGGGTTCACTTTCTGTCCTTAGTAACACATTATTAACTTTCTATGGGGACTCAGGGTTTACCTTCTATCCTCACCTTCATTATTACTTTCTTACTTTCACTTAAGCAGAACTCTAAATCTACCCCTACGGGCTTTCTGCATCTTTCCTTTTAAAGAACATTATCTAGGTTTCACATTTTAAACAAATTGAACACACATAACTTTTCTATATGCAAAACAGTTACATTTCTTCCAGAGCATCATCATCAGTATTTCTTCACATTTAACCAGTTAAAACACATACAACTTTTCTCATTCCAACATTACCATGGCATTACTGTTCTTAAAACAGTATCTCTCGTAAGTACGCTGTTGGACATCCCCTTTAAAAGAGGATCAAGTCTTTAGGAGGTAGCATTTGTTCTCTAGCTACCAGTCCATACTCAGCAAAGGCTTCGGTGCGGTATCTTCGCAAAGAGTCTCTTTCTAAGTAAACCAGTAGGAAGCGCCTTTAAGAAGGTGCAAACTATTTACAAGAAAGTTTGGATCATGCACTGTTCATGATTTCTCAGTTTGTAAAACTTGTGCAAACTTGTAGAAAAACAAACAATAAGGATCCCGGGTCAACTAAGGGATCCATAAAGAGTTAACCCTGGACGGGTTTAGCAACAAACAATCAGGAACAGTAACTATTTACATTTTCAAAAGAAACAGTAAAACCTTACTGTGGTGAAGCGGAAGGTGGTCTCCTATCCGGCCTCACCAGGCCAACAGATCGCACTGGTGAGCCAGGACGCCGTTCCGGTCCCAGCAGTGATAAAATCCCTCGCCGGGAGGCCCTTCTTACTGGCAGGCGCACACGTTCCTCCGGGGCACGGCGAGGTCGGGCTTCTTGTGGTTCCGCGGGGCCGGGCTCCGCTGCTTTTCCCTTGGGATCACCTTCTTCCGGTGCTTCAGCAGCAGCCTGGAGGGCGATGCACCGCTGAACACCTCGCGCCACCCAGCCAGCTTCTCCCGTAGCCCTCCTCCATCGGGTGTACGTCACCGCATCACCTGGCTCCAGGTCGCGGGGAAATCTTCCGCTGCAGGGCTCCACTTCTTCCCGTTCCACGTGGATTTGCAGCGGCTCCCCAATCTCCTGGATGACCCCGCGTCCATGTTGGGGGTTGAATGAGACCACTACCCCCCAGTGGGATGAAGGAACCTCCGCGTTGATGGTCAGGTCAACCTGCACGGCCGGCTGGGGTCGGGTTCGCCATGCAGTCATCAAGCGCCGCAGGTGTTCGGCCGCGGGCATTATCTTCAGGCCTGATGTCTGCAGCGCATTTTCAGCCGCGGCCGGGTTGGGAGAAGCAGAGGACACTGGAGCCAAGCAGATCTCCGTGGGCTGGCCCAGCCTAGCAACCACGCGGGCATCGGCCTCCAGGCGGGCGCCAATCTGCCGGGCCTCGGCCGCGGCCATGCTCTCTTCCGACGGCGGCCGGGGAGGTCGGCCCATCGTTGGTCCTGCTAGGGTCAGTCCCCGCAGCGACGGCGTACCCTGGGCTACATTGGGCTGTCCAACCTTTCTCCGCGCCCGATCCTTCTCATGCGGGGCTTCTCGTGCGGCCATCTTTGTCGCTTCTCCCGCGTCTTCTTCCCGCGGTCTCTTCCGTGGGCGGCCCCGTCCCCATGGTCTCCACCCTCCGACCAGGATCAGGAGGCAGACCTCGGCTGTTGACGGGCACGTCCTCAGGACACAGAAATACTTAGACTGGGCGGCCATTGCTGTTCGCGCTCTCCAGCTTGCCTACGCCCCCTTCACGCCCCTCTTCTCTTCCTGCGCTCTCCTCAGCGCTACAATGGCGGCGGATTTTGGCGGCAAATGGCACAACACACAGTCCTCTCAATAAAGTACAGTCCAAGCACAACAAATCACAGTCTCTAGGCACACATGACCTGATTCTTCAGGCTTAAGTAGATCCTGTTCGTGACGCCAAGATTTGGAGCGCCCCCACACCACCGCAGGGCCGAGGGGTACCCGGAGCCGGGCCTCTGGGTCTCAGTCCTGGGGTTGTCACGGTGGCTAGACCCGGTCCGTGGCCCTGTCTGTCAGTGGGGACGTGCAATAAGTGGTGTTGTAACGGTGCAGTTGTGAGGTGCAGGTCGCGGTAAATAACGAGGACACCAGGTTGCAGTCTCTTTACCTCTTTACTGAAGATCTCTGAGTCCTCAATCCAGAATACGGCTCACCAGGCTACGCAAGTCCGGCCGGTCCAATGACACTTCCAGAGTTCTCTTCACAGGAGGAAATCTGTGCCTTCCCCCTAGCGCTATGTGTTGTAGTCCTTCCCTGCTGTGCTTACGGAAAGTACCCCACAACTGTTGTGTCTGTTTCTTAAGTTCCCTCACAACTCGATTAAATGATGTTCTTCTAATCGTCCGTCCCTCCCTGATGTTACGGTTAGAACGGCACCCGTTTGTCGGGTAGGCCTGGAGTTCTTCCGGGACCCTAGAGACGCCCCTCTCCCGCAATTGCCTCCCAAGACTTCATAGGTGATATGTGTTAGACAGCCCGCCTTAAACTGACTGTCCTGCCGCTGTTTAGAGTATTGCTTGAAGCTGAATGTTATAATACTCCCTCGGCGTTCCGACCACCGGTAGTGCGCCTCAGTAGGGTGTTGCTTCGGTCTTACAGCACGACCCCTACTGGAATTCTCCTATTGCTTGATCTCGTTTCTCACTCAGCACAATCTATCTCGCTTCTAGTCCTTTCTTGAATCCCGCCGCTTCCCGGAGCTGGCGCGGACCCGTTACGTTCTTTCCAATGCCAAGCCTCTGCCAGGATCCCACCCCTGACAGAGACCCTACTGTCTCTTCCTCCACAACACCCTCTGCCACAAGGTGTTGCTTCGTTCAATCCAGTCAGCTTTCTTTCCTAACTTCCTGCCTGACCCCCAGTTTACCCACTATGGTGGGGAGTGGCCTAATGAATAGAACCCTTAGCTCCCCCCGGAGGCCCGGCTGTGAAATGTATTAGTGTCTGTGATACCTGTTCAGAGGAACTCCTTCAGTGCCATCGAACGCACCATGGCTCCCCATAGTGGCGGAGCCACAGTACTGCAACGACCAGGACTCTGGGGCGCTGCATATGATCCGGTCACCAGCCAGTATCTGTACATGTATGATCCGGTATCAGCCAGTATCTGTATATGTACATGCATGATCTGGTCACTGACCAGTATCTGTATATGTACATGTATGATTTGGTCACCGGCCAGTATGGGTATACGTACATGTATGCACTGGTCACCAGTATCTGTATATGTACATGAGTGTTGTACATGGGAGAGGGAAGAAAAGAGGGACTTATGTGGAGAGAGTGCGCACGATGTGTTCAAGGGCGGTAAATGCAAAAGAGAGCAGCAGCTAGAACAAAGATGAAGCAAAGAGATATGGAAAATAAATAATGTAGTACAACTGAACAAAAAGCATGTTTGTTTGCATATCTGGCATAGATTACCTGTCTCATGCCCTGTTGAACTGTCCTGTTAAACTGCACGATGAATATTATCAAAGTTGCAATGTTGTTGCACTATTCAGAGCAGTAGAGACAGAATCTTGTGCTGCCGCCATTTACGGCCCGTCCAGAACTAGAGACCGACAATCAGAGGAGCCTTTTTGTGCTGATTCTTTCCTGTGGATGAATCTGACCTATTATATAACTAAAGATAAAGGTCGTCAGTTCTCAGCATTGCTGCTCCGAGGGCTCAGATAACATAACTGAGGCATCTGTGCCGGCTTCAGCCTATTCCAGGCTCCTCTCTACTTACTGATGAGTTGTATCCTGATGTGACTCATCCCATGACCCCATCATATGATGTCTGGTGATCGGGGACCCCCTGAGCTTGAGCAGCCCGGACCCTGTACCTTAATCCTCCTTGACTGCATTCAACTCTAAATCATCTTCAAAATTCAGAACCCAGACCTGAGACCCTAAGACCTCCTTAGGGTGCCCCACAACTATTACTTGGGGGGCAGTGATTACCTGAGTGGCCTGATAGATTACCAGTCCTTCCCGGTACAACATGGCAGCCAGCGCCTGGTAGTCTTCCAATAAGATGAGGAGGAGACGGCGGGTGCTCAGCGCTGATGTCAGCCATACTGTCTTGTCGGATCTCTCTCTGTACTGCGCTCTGTGCTGACGGCTCTTCTCCTCTTCTCTTTAGGGTCTGCTGTCTGGCTGCTCCTCTCTGGAGATGTTCTGCGTCCAGAAAAATCTATAGGAATGAAAAACCACAATCTTCACTTCATAGGAAGTTCGTCCTTGTATTGGCTTATTCCTTAACCCCTTCCCTTTGCAGCCAATTTTTGTTTTTGCATTTTTGTTTTATCCTCCCGTTCTTATAAGAGCCATAATTTTGCTATGTTTTCATTGACCTCCGTATGAGGTTTAGGTTTTTGCGGGACGAGTTTTAGCTTTAAATGACATAATTCCCTTTACTATATAATGTAATGAAAACAGAACATTTGTCTGAGTGCAGTGAAACATGACAGAAATGCACTTCTACCACTGCTTGTTCAGCTTCTATAATGTAGTAAATATGATCTGGTAACGAGTCTCCACGTTAGTGCGAATCCGGCGGCACCAAACTTGTGTATATTGATGCATTTATTTTATTATTAAGAGTGGTGGGAAAAAATCTGATTTTTTTAATGGTTGATTTCATCATTCTCAGTTATTCCTATTTTTTAGTTTTTCCTTTGATTAAGTCATGTCCCGGTGATCTGATGCATTTATTGATGTCACTTTTGTACATACAATGCTGTGATCACTTTTTATTCCCGTTTTCGCTGAGGTTCGGTGATTGAAAAACAGAAATTCTATTTTATTTTCACTTCATGGTGTTCACTCTTTGGGTTCAATCATTTTATATTTTTGCAGATCAGACTTTCCCTGATGCGCCAATAACAAATATATTCATGTATTTCAATCTTTTTAATATCTTTAAATGCAATTGTGGAAAGGTCAGGGACCTGGAATTTTATGTGGTTTTGATACATTTTTTTTTTTACTTTTTTCTTCACGTTTCAGTTTAGGTTTTAGTTCACTTAGGAGCCTTAAGCGTGGAGTCATCTGATCACTTTTTTATGCTGTTTACCGAGTAGTTTAAATAAAGCACATTATTAGGCGGGTTGTTACTATTGTGATGTTTGTGAGTATACTTTTAACAAGATAAACTTTTATTTTTGTATTTTTTGGCCCTAAATGTTATTAATATACTTTATTGAACTGTAAATCTAAAAAAAATAAAAACTACATGAAAGTAAAAGTGCATGAAGAAATTCTGAATGTAATAGTGTAGTTCCCAGCTGATAACACTAGAGGGAGCTGTAGCAGAATGAATAATGGCGGCATATAGGAGATCCCCTCCATATTACAGCGGTTCTGGAGGATTATACAGATATACAGTCATGACCAAAAGTATTGACACCCCTGCAATTCTGTCAGATAATACTCAGTTTCTTCCTGAAAATGATTGCAAACACAAATTCTTTGGTATTATTATCTTCATTTAATTTGTCTTAAATGAAAAAACACAAAAGAGAATGAAGCAAAAAGCAAAACATTGATCATTTCACACAAAACTCCAAAAATGGGCCAGACAAAAGTATTGGCACCCTCAGCCTAATACTTGGTTGCACAACCTTTAGCCAAAATAACTGCGACCAACCACTTCCGGTAACCATCAGTGAGTTTCTTACAATGCTCTGCTGGAATTTTAGACCATTCTTCTTTGGCAAACTGCTCCAGGTCCCCGATATTTGAAGGGTGCCTTCTCCAAACTGCCATTTTTAGATCTCTCCACAGGTGTTCTATGGGATTCAGGTCTGGACTCATTGCTGGCCACCTTAGAAGTCTCAGTCTCCAGTGCTTTCTCTCAAACCATTTTCTAGTGCTTTTTGAAGTGTGTTTTGGGTCATTGTCCTGCTGGAAGACCCATGACCTGTGAGGGAGACCCAGCTTTCTCACACTGGGCCCTACATTATGCTGCAAAATTTGTTGGTAGTCTTCACACTTCATAATGCCATGCACACGGTCAAGCAGTCCAGTGCCAGAGGCAGCAAAGCAACCTCAAAACATCAGGGAACCTCCACCATGTTTGACTGTAGGGACCGTGTTCTTTTCTTTGAAAGCCTCTTTTTTCTCCTGTAAACTCTATGTTGATGCCTTTGCCCAAAAAGCTCTACTTTTGTCTCATCTGACCAGAGAACATTCTTCCAAAACGTTTTAGGCTTTTTCAGGTAAGTTTTGGCAAACTCCAGCCTGGCTTTTTTGTGTCTCGGGGTAAGAAGTGGGGTCTTCCTGGGTCTCCTACCATATAGTTCCTTTTCACTCAGACGCTGACGGATAGTACGGGTTGACACTGTTGTACCCTCGGACTGCAGGGCAGCTTGAACTTGTTTGGATGTTAGTGGAGGTTCTTTATCCAACATCCGCACAATCTTGCGTTGAAATCTCTTGTCAATTTTTCTTTTCCGTCCACATCTAGGGAGGTTAGCCACAGTGCCATGGGCTTTACACTTCTTGGTGACACTGCGCACGGTAGACACAGGAACATTCAGGTCTTTGGAGATGGACTTGTAGCCTTGAGATTGCTCATGCTTCCTCACAATTTGGTTTCTCAAGTCCTCAGACAGTTCTTTGGTCTTCTTTCTTTTCTCCATGCTCAATGTGGTGCACACAAGGACACAGGACAGAGGTTGAGCCAACTTTAATCCACGTCAACTGGCTGCAAGTGTGATTTAGTTATTGCCAACACCTGATAGGTGCCACAGGTAAGTTACAGGGGCTGTTAATTACACTAATTAGAGAAGCATCACAGGATTTTTCCAACAGTGCCAATACTTTTGTCCACCCAATTTTTTATGTTTGGTGTGGAATTATATCCAGTTTGGCTTTAGGACAATTCTTTTTGTGTTTTTTTATTTAAGACAAATTATATAAAGATAATAATACCAAAGAATTTGTGTTTGCAATCATTTTCAGGAAGAAACTGAGTATTATCTGACAGAATTGCAGGGGTGTGAATACTTTTGGCCATGACTGTAATGGAGACCAGGAGTCAGTGATGTTCTCTCTCATACACAATAAGCTGTGAGCGTCTGACATCGTACAAGAGCCGACTCCTCCATAATAACCTGATATAATGTGATGTCAGGTCCCGGATGGGGATACTGTAATGTTCTGTATGTATGAGAAATAATCCCTGGTGGTCTAGTGTCTTATACAGGGGTATGCAGCGCTCAGGGTGTGGGGTCCGTGGCTTGTAAATCCAATAGATGTAACCGGATCGGATCCTGGAGGAACCGATCTGTAGTAATCTTGTAGAGAAGCCTGGAGGTAATACTCATCATCTCCTTCTCCTCCATAATTATATGGAGACTGAGGAGGGTGGGGCTTAGTCAGGGGGAGGGGCTTGACCTAATGAGATTCCCCCCTCTATTTTAGATAAGGCCAATATTTTGTATGAAATTCTTGGTCTTTTCCTTTGCTACAAGAAACGTGTAAATGCTGACGGTAGTCTCTGTAGTAAAGGTATAGTTTGTATGGATATAGAATGCAAGAGAAGCTAATTGTTTTTAATAAATGGCGCCCTCCCAAATAGTGATCACTGGAGTTCTCTCCACTTTTCTAATTCTCTTATTATTTTGTCTATGAAATGTGGGAAATGTAGTTTGTATAGTGATCTTGGGTCCTTTCCAATTGTAATACCCAGATATGTCAGGGACGTACTAGTGCTCCTAATTTTGTCATTAAGACTGTATCCTGCACTTTAATTTCCCAATAATAGTAATTGGCCCTTATCCACGTTTGTCTTGTACTCTGAAAAGGATCCAAAATATTGCAATGTGTTAATCATCTGACTTAAATCTTGTTTTGGATCAGCGAGAAAAAGCGACATGTCATCAGCAAAGCTCGTTAATTTAACCTCTTTACGTCCTATTTGGATACCTTTAAATATTTCTGAGGTAACAAGGTGTTGAGCCAGGGGTTCAATGGCCAGGTCAAACAACGGGGTGAAAGGGGGCAACCCTGCCTAGTAACCTTTTCCAAAGAGAACAGTTGGAACATAAATCCTGGTGTGTATATTCTGGCTTGTGGGTTCTTATATAGGGCCATTAGATAATTTCTAAATACCCCCTGTTACGCCAAACTTGTCTACAACTTCCTCCAACCACTTCCCATTATCAAAAGCCTTTTTGGCATCTAAGGCAAGCAATGCTGGGTTCCCTACTGCCGCTTCCCTCAATTTTATCCCATCTTAAACTACTAAATCTGTGCGGATGTTTATGACTGACGCTCTGTTTTATACAAATCCAACTTAGTGCGGGCCGATTAACTTAGGTAGTTCTAGTGCCAGGCGGTCAGACAGAATTTTGGACATTATTTTCACATCTTGGTTTATTAGGGATATGGGTCTGTACGACCCTGGATTGGTTGGGTCTCTACCTTGCTTGTGTAATACTTTAATATATCCTGTATTGCCTGTTGGCAGGTATACTTTTTCTTTTAAGATATTATTTAAAACTTCTACCAGTGGAGTAGAAACCTCTTGTACTAATATTTTGTAGGACTCCCCTGGCAGCCCATCTGGTCCAGGGATTTAATGGTCTCCACTATCTCTTCCTTTTTTATTGTAGAGTTTATTCTTTCTCTGTCACCTTCTGAGACTGTTGGGAGGGAAATCTTTCCAGGAATCTCTTCCCCTCTTCTCCATCTGCTGGTTCTGGTTTATACAATGTGTTATAGTATTTATGCAAGATGTAATTTATGATTTTTGGGTCTGTTTGTGGGGAAACCTTCGCGATCATTCAAGTTACCTATAAATGTCATAGGTGTTTGGCCTTTCCCCAAGAGAACCCATGAACCAGCTTTATTACAGCATCTAAAAAACTCTGACTTTTTTTGGTTCCCCCTTATTCTTTCCAGTCTGTCCAGCCAAAGGTCAAATTCTGCTTTAGCTTTGATCCACTTATGCCTATTTTCTAAATTGGAGTCGGTTAAGTACTTAGCGTATAGGCACCTTAGCTCTTCACTTGCTGTATTAGTGGCTAATGTAGTTTTAGTCTTAACAGATTTTACATACCTCATGATGCGACCCCCAATCACCACATTTGCTGCGTTCCAGAAGAGATGAGGGATTTTTATATGTTCTTTATTGTCTAAGTTTCTCCCATCCACCACTCCTTCAGCTGTTTATGAAAGTTTTCATCTCTGGTTAAAAAAAAGTCGAAAATCTCCAAATAATATCTGTCCCTTTGGGAAAGGAATCTGTCAAGGATATCAGTATTGGTGGTGATCAGAAATGTCCAAATCTTGTATGGCAATTTGTTTAGTATTTCTTGGGATATTAAAAAATAATTCTAGACCAGGCATTATGAACATGAGAAAAGTGTGTACATTCTCTGCGCAGAGGGTATGCTCTACACCAGGGGTCCCCAACCTTTCTTACCTTCAGAGGCAGATTCAGCTATGAAAGTTGGTCAAGAGCCGCAATACAGATAAAGACATAGTCAAAGCCAATTTACTAGTAGAAACCAAGAAACAACTGGAAACTAACATGTACTAGAACTTCAACAGTGCAATGAAACTTGAAAATGTCCCACTTAATAGTTCAGTGTGAAATCTGGCACTGCATGTTTTCTGCCAGTCATTTCTAAATCTGGGTTGCAATTAGTGACAGTCATGCACATGCAGTCATCCAGGTGTTCGTGTCCTCATGTTCTCTGTCAAACGAGATCTGTATTTAGATTTTAATATTTTCAGAGCTGAAAAACCTGATTGACAAAGATATGTTGAGCCAAAGAAGACATTCAGTCGTTGCGAAACAGATTTCAAAAGAGGGTGCAGTACTTGCAGCAATCCACTAATCTCCTGAAGTTATCCTCCTGACACTTGGATTTGAGCAACAGATTAGTGTTCAATGTTATAATTAGTGTTGAGCGATAACGTCCGATACTTGAAAGTATCGGTATCGGAAAGTATCGGCCGATACCGGCAAAGTATCGGATCTAATCCGATACCGATACCCGATACCAATACAAGTCAATGGGACTCAAGTATCGGACGGTATCCCTGATGGCTCCCAGGGTCTGAAGGAGAGGAAACTCTCCTTCAGGCCCTGGGATCCATATTAATGTGTAAAATAAAGAATTAAAATAAAAAATATTGATATACTCACCTCTCCGACGCAGCCTGGACTTTACCGCCGTAACCGGGAGCCTTCTTTGCTTAAAATGCGCGCGTTTACTGCCTTCCGTGACGTCACGGGAGGCAGTAAACGCGCGCATTTTAAAATTACGTCACGGCTTCTGATTGGTCGCGTGCCGCCCATGTGACCGCGACGCGACCAATCACAAGCCGTGATGTAATTTTCAAATCCTGAATGCCTAGAATTAGGCATTCAGGACCTGAAAATTACGTCACGTCTTGTTGTGATTGGTCGCGGTCACATGGGCGGCACGCGACCAATCAGAAGCCGTGACGTCACGGAAGGCAGTAAGGCTAAGTTCACACTAGCGTTGTGCGCCGCTGCGTCGGCGACGCAACGCACAACGCACGCAAAAACGCGGCAAAACGCACGCAAAAACGCTGCGTTTTGCGACGCATGCGTCGGTTTTTGCCGAAAATCGGACGCAAGAAAAATGCAACTTGTTGCGTTTTCTTGGTCCGACGCTTGCGGCAAAAAAGACGCATGTGTGGCACAACGCAACAAAAAAAAACGCATGTGTCCCCCATGTTAAGTATAGGGGGCGCATGACGCATGCGTCGCCGCTGCGTCGCCGACGCAAACCCGACGCACATTAGCTTAACGCTAATGTGAACGTAGCCTAAACGCGCGCATTTTAAGCAAAGAAGGCTGCCGGTTCCCTCGGTGAGGTGCAGGCTGCGTCGGAGAGGTGAGTATATCCCTATTTTTTATTTTAATTCTTTCTTTTACACATTGATAGTAATCCCGATACCGATTCCCGATATCACAAAAGTATCGGATCTCGGTATCGGAATTCCGATACCCGCAAGTATCGGCCGATACCCTATACTTGCGGTATCGGAATGCTCAACACTAGTTATAATCTCATTCTCAAGTTGAGAGGTGTCCGTTTCAAAAGCAGTTGCAATTTCTGATGAAATTACAGAAATATCAGTGGTCATAAATGGATTAGACATAAATAAAGCTATGGCTTCAACAGCATGAAACTCTGAAAAACGTTTCTCAAATTCTTTGATAAGCTTTTCACAACTTTCAAGGTAGACATTTTTATCAAATGGAGTGTTCTCCTTAAACAAATTTTGCAAACTGGGTCAAATGATGAAACACACCTTTTTGTAGCGGAGTCTGGCACAATTTTAGCTTTTGTGTAAAAGCCCCAATCATTTCAGTTATTGTTTTGTCTTTACCCTGAAGCTCACGGTTGAGGTCGTTTAATTTTGAGGTTATAGCAGTTAAAAATGCCAGGTCTGCCCGCCACTGGGAGTCTGAGATTTCAGCACAGAGGTCATCTCTCAGTTCTAAAAACTGAATGATAACAGTTTCCCTCTTTTTTGCCAACGTACTTCAGTGTACAAAAGAAGGTCTTTGTATTGGCTATCAAGCTCTTCAAGGAAAGACTTAAAGAGTCTATGCTGAAGTGGTCCAGCTCGTATAGAGTTCACAATCTTCACAACTACTTTCATAACATGCTGGAAGTTAATGACTTTGGTACATAGAGACTCCGGGTGAATAATGATAATTAAGAAAGTGAGGAAAGTCACGGTCATTCCTGCATAATGTGACAAAACCAATTTTAGACCCAATCATTGCAGGTGCACCATCAGTTGTGATGGATACTAGCTTTCTGGAGAGGTATGTTGTGCTCTTGTACATAAGTCTTGAAAGCAGTGTAAATATCTTCCCCTCTGGTTTTCTCCTTTAATGATATTACTGCTAGCAAATCTTCTTTTAGGCTGTGTGCACACGTTACAGATTTGCCTGCGGATTTTTCTGCACTAAATCCGCAGGTCTTGGCAGAGAACGCAAGTGCGTTTTTTTAATGCGGTTTTTGCGCGGTTTTCACCTTTTTTTGTGCGGTTTTGGTGCTGGTTTTTTTGCGGTTTTTGATGTGTTTTTGTATGCGTTTTTTAAAGCTAAATAAAGATGTGTTATTGAACAAAAGAAGAGATTTTTGATGTCATTTCTTGTCCAACCTCCTCTTTTACATTTGTCCAACCCACACTCCATTACAGATAGATAGACAGACAGATAGATAGATAGAATGAGATAGATAGATGTAGATAGATATATGGATAGTTAGGCTCCATCCGGATCCATTGCAAATAGTGAAAAACTGATGCAACGGATCCATTTTTTAGAGAGAGAGAATGAAAGATGTGCATGATTTCAATGGAAAAAATTCATGATAAACCGGATTCGGAGGCCGGATTCATCATTTCACATCTCAGTTTCATCCGTTTTTCGCCGGATCCGTCGCTGGGCGTTTTTTCGCCAGACAGAAAAAACGTTCCTCTGTATGTGTTTTCCGTCTACCAGAAACAGCTTTTCTGACGGATCCAGAAAAAAACGGATGAAACGTGTGGCCATCAGGCGCAATCCGGCGCTAATATAACTCTATGAGAAAAAAACGGATCTGGCGGAAAAAAAAAACTTGATCCGTTTTTTTTAAAACTCGCCGGATTGTGCCTGACGGCAAAAACCTGATGTGTGAAAGTAACCAGATAGATATATGGATAGAAACATCTATGTATCTACAGATATATCTATCTATCTATAAATATATCTATAGCTAGATATAGCCATAGTTATCCATCCATAGATATATCCATAGTTATATATGTATAATATATATTATATACATATATCTATAAATATATCTATACATGTATCCATAGATATATAATAGTAAGGCCTATGTTTCTTAATGAACGTTTAATTAAAAATAAAAAAAAAACGGAAAAAAATGGCGTGAGCTCCCGCACAATTTTCTGCGCCAGAGGGGGAAAGTCGACGGCCGGGGGCCAATATTTGTAGCCCGGGAAGGGGTTAATACCCATGGCCCCCTCCGAGGCTATGAATATCAGCCCGCAGCTGTCTACGTAGCTTTTACTGGCTATTAAAATAGGGTGACCCCCCCAAAAAAATGACATGGGGTCCCCCTATAATTTATAGCCAGAAAGGCTATGCAGACAGCTGCGGGCTGATATTCATAGCCTAGAGAGGGGCCATGGATATTGGTGCCCCCGGCTACAAATACCAGTCCGCAGCCGCCCCAGAAATGGCGCATTTGTAAGACGCACCAATTCCGGCACTTAGCCTCTCTCTTCCCACTCCCGAGTAGGATATGGGGTAATAAGGGGTTAATGTCACCTTGCTATTGTAAGGTGACATTAAGCCGGGTTAATAACGGAGAGGCGTCAATAAGACGCCTATCCATTATTAATCCTAGAGTAGTGAAAGTGTAAATAAAAAATAAAGACACAGCCAGAAAAAAGTATGTTATTATTCTTAATTTAACCATACTTACCATACTTGATCGCCTGCAAAAAAGGACAAATAATAAGCCGTACACTACCTGTCCGCCGTAGTCCAATTAATCCTATGGGGATAGCGGTCTGGTCCCGGACTACACATCAGACTTCATGGGTAATTAACCTTCTACATTTATTTACTTGTTTGGCGCAGCAATCTTCCTGTATATGTATGCGGCAGATTAGCTTTCAGCACTCAATCCAATGTGGGAGGATATTCTCTCCCCCTACTATACATATATATGTGAGGTTTTCTTCCGCTGGGTGTTGTCCTTAATGGACACCTTATAACTGCAGGATTGATAGCTGCTCAAATTAGTCCAGGTCTGTGACCGCTGTGCGTTTTCTTGCACTCTTTTGGGATCACATTACACATTGGTAATTGTCCATGTTAACATACTGACATTTATATATAGATTTTTTTTCTTGTTATTTCCTTTTGATACTATTTCTTGCTGTAGCTTTTATTATTTGTATTTAATAAATAATAATTTTTTATAAAATAACTCTGGTCCTTCGAATTAATCATAGTTATTATAGAGTTTCCATAGGATTCAATGTAATTTTACATATTGCTGGTTCCTCTATATATTGTATGTATGTATTGTATGTTATATGTTCTATGTACTGTTATATGTTGTATGTTCTGTTGTATGTTCTGCTATATGTTGTATGTTATATGTTGCATGTTGTATGTTCTGTTATATGTTATATGTTCTGTTATATGTTGCATGTAGTTATATGTTGTATGTTATATGTTCTGTTGTATGTTATATGTTATATGTTCTGCTGTATGTTGTATGTTCTGTTGTATGTAGTATGTTATATGTTTGTGTTTATTGTTTTTTCTTACATTCAACACATTAGCCGGATGATGGGACTACTACTGTCCCATCATTGGCTAATATGTCAATCACTGTCACTGCAGCAGGCATAGCCCGATGGGACTTGTAGTCCCATCGGACAATGCCTGCACTCACACACCCGCACAGACCCCCGGCGGCCGGCACAGACCCCCAAGAGCCCCGCACAGACCCCCAAGAGCCCCGCACAGACCCCAAAGAGTCCCGCACAGACCCCCGGTAGCCCACACAGACCCCTGAGAGTCCCACACAGACCCCCAGCAGCCTGCACAGACCCTCAAGAACCCCGCACAGACCCCTGGCAGCCCGCACAGACCCCCAAGAGTCCCGCACAGACCCCCGGCAGCCCGCACAGACCCCCGAGAGCCCTGCACAGACCGCAGAGAGTCCCGCAGACCCCCGGCAGCCCACACAGACCCCCGAGAGCCCCGCACAGACCCCCGGTGGCCAGCACAGACCCCCGAGAGCCTCTCACAGACCCCTGAGAGTCCCGCACAGCCCCTGCCCGCACACACATATGTAGCGCCCCCACTGCCGCAGGGCCAAGGGGTACCCGGTACCGGGCCTCTGAGTCTCTGCTCTGGGGTTGTCACGGTGGCTAGGCCCGATCCGTGACCCTGCCGAGGGGCGCACAGTGAATGATGTGACGGATGTGGATGGTGCGGTGCAGTAAATAACGAGGACACCAAGTTGCAGTCTCTTTACCTCTTTACTGAAGGTTTTAGAGTCCTCAGTCCAGAGAACTGTCAACAGGGCTGTCAGAGACCGGCCGGTCCAAAGGCACATCAGGAGTTCTCTTTACAGGTGGGAATCAGTGTCTACCTCCTAGCGCTGGGTGTTGTAGTTCTTCCCTGCTGAGCTCCCGGGATAGTCCTCACAACTGTTTCTGTTTGTCTCTGATGTTCGTTCTCTCCGTCCCCCAGATGATATGGTAGGACGCACCCGTATGACGGGGTAGGCCTGGAGTTCTTCCGGGACCCTAGAGTCGCCCCTCTCCCACAGCTGCCTCCGTTGTCTGCTTAGGTGTTAAGTGAGACACCCAACCTATAATTGGCTGCCCTGCCGTGGTTTGCAGTAGTACTTAAAGTCTCTTACTTGCTCGGCGTTCCGGCCACCGACTGTTTGCGCCTCAGAAGGATGTTGCCTCGGTCTAACAGCACGACTCCTTCTGGTCCTAATTCCTCTTTACTGTATTCCCGTTGTGCACTGGTTAGTTCTGCTCTGAGGAGTCTGCCAGGATCCCATCCCTGACAGGTCCTCTCACTAGCTCTTCCCAGCTACTTCTCCCTGTCTTCCTGTCCAACCCCCAGTTTTACCAGAGTGTGAGGAGTGGCCTACTAGATAGGACCACCCCCCCTGGTGGCTGGAGTGTGAAGTGTAGTGAGGTGAAGAGAAACTCCTTTAGTGCAATCAGACGTACCATAGCTCCCCATAGTGGCGGAGCCACAGTACTGCAACGACCAGGACTCTGGGGCGCTGCACTCCCCCCCGGTTAAATCCAGTACTCCGGGACTGGGAAAACAAGAACAACAATACATGTTAGCAGGGAACACACAAAATTTTGAAATAGCATAAACAATTAAACATAACAGCGCTTCCCTTTATGGGAGGTGAGAACTCTTGAACGTTGCGAAAATTAGGTCATGCACAGTTTATGACTCTCAGTTCAGTGGTTGAAACAGCGGGGACCCCGGGTAAACAAAGGGGTCCCCCTTTTTGAAAGTTTTTGAGCAATTCACCGTCCATTACTCTATTGTCCATTTTAAAACCTGTAACAAAAGATATGCACACAAACAATTTCAACTGAATAGCAGCCCTTATTAATACCTCCAAGTTTTGTAGCGGAAGGGAGTTTGATTTTGAGTGCTGCGTGTGGACCTTCGCAGCGCAGGGGTTGCTATTGGCCTAACAGGGCCCGCTATGCTTGCTACCGCTGGTGTAGTGCACTGTCTTCTAGCTACACTTCTAGTGAGTCTGGGTAGCACTGGCAGGTTGGGGCTCTCTGAGCTGCTGCTATCAACAGTGGGTACAGCAGATTCACCGATAGCAGAGGGAGGATTTGCCGGTTCAACGGTTGGCATGGCATCTTCAGGTAGGGCTTGTTGAGGTTGCGGGACCGGATGATCTGGTACCACCATTGTTTCTGGTGGGTCTGGCTGTTGAAACATTAGAACAGGTACCACGATGGCTTGATTTATCTGAGTCCAGGACTGGGGAAAGTCACCAAGGACGGTATGGATCATCTTCTCCTTCTCCACTGGCGGGGAGATTTCTGGGGCCATGTCCCTCTCTCTCAACTTATCGGGGCAGACCTTAAGGTGATCCCTGGATACCGCTGTCGAAGTCTCCCCTCTGTCCTTGCTGATGAGACAGACCTTCGTGTTATCGAAGTCGGATGGCAGGATGGTATACGGTTCCGCTTCCCATTGGTCATCGAGCTTGTGTAATCTCCTCTTTCGTTTAAGTACTTGTTCACCCGGGGACAGGGGAATCGCAGGAGCGTGTTGGTTGTAGTCCCTTTCTTGTTTTTGCCTAGCCTGGGCGAGACTTCTTTCTACACACTCTTGTACCTCGCGGTACCTTCGCTGCCTTTCTGCATCCCAATCGGCATCCGGCGAGGTATCTTCGGGTACTAGGACCCCCATGTCCAGATCAGATCAACGGGTAACCGACTAGATCTTCCTCGCATCAGGTACGCTGGAGTACAGTTGGTGGAACTTACTGGGATGTGATTGTACATATCCACCAAGTCAGGCAACTTTATTGGCCACAGGTTCCGTTCCTCCACAGGCAAGGTCTTCAATAAATCGATTACCACTTGGTTCATCTTCTCACACATCCCGTTGGTTTGAGGATGGTACGGTGTGGTTCTGATCTTCTTACACCCGTACAGTTGACAGAATTCTTGGAACACTTCCGCTTCGAATGCAGGTCCCTGATCAGTCAGTACCTTCTCTGGGTAGCCATGGGGCCTACAAAAGTGCTCCTGGAAGGCCCTGGCGGCAGTCCTGGCCGTTAGATCCTTGACAGGTACAACCACCAAAAACCTGGAGTAGTGGTCCACGATGGTAAGGGCGTAGATATAGCCCGACCGGCTAGGTGTCAGCTTCACATGATCCAGCGCGACCAGTTCGAGCGGCCGTTTGGTGATGATAGGCCGCAGGGGAGCCCGTTGACTGTCACGGTCCTTCCTGCGCAGACTACATGGACCACACTCCCGACACCACTTCTCAATGGTTCTCTTCATGCCAATCCAATAGAACCTCCCTCGGAGTAGCCTTTCTAGCTTCCTCCATCCGAAGTGTCCGGCTCCATCATGGTAGGCTCCCAGAACCATGGGCGCATCTCGCCTTGGCACCACTATCTGCCACACCAATTCATGAGTACGTGGGTCGATGCTCCTCCTGCACAACTTGCCATCATGGATAAACAGTTTGCTTCTCCCCTTCCACAGCTGTTGGGTTTCTTGTGGGTCATCTGGGCCAGGGTGCAACCCTGCCTGCGTCAAGAGCTCTTTCACCCGACGGACCGCGGGGTCACCATCCTGGGTTTCCGCCCACCCGTGATGGGGCAGGGGATTCAGCGTGGCATCCAGTTGGTTCTTGTGCCTGTTCTTCACATGATGAGAGTTCTGAGTGGCTTTGGGGCGATGGAATGCAGGCAGCTCCACCTCTTCAAGTGCCTCCGGGTCTTCTCCCGCTTCTGGCAAATTGGGCATTCGGGACAAGGCATCGGCATTGGCATTCTCGTGCCCTGCCCGGTACTTGATGGTGAAATCGTAGTTGGACAGCCGGGCCATCCATCGCTGTTCCAAGGCCCCGAGTTTGGCAGTATCCAGATGCGTTAGCGGATTGTTGTCCGTGAAGATGGTGAATTTTGCGGAGGCCAGGTAGTGTTTGAACCTCTCTGTCACTGCCCAGACAATGGCAAGGAATTCCAGCTTAAAGGAACTGCAGTTGTCAGGGTTCCTTTCCGTGGGATGGAGTTTCCTGCTGGCGTAAGCCTTTCTGGACCTGAGACAGCACGGCTCCTAATCCCACATTGCTGGCATCTGTGTACAGCACAAACGGTTGGTCGTATTCGGGGTAAGCCAGTACCTCTTCTCCCGTCAGTGCCGACTTCAAACAGGTGAAGGATTCCTCCAGCTCCTCGTTCCAATCAAAGGGGGTGTTCCTCCCCTTGGTCTTCTTTGGTTGGCCCACCAACAGGTTTTGCAAGGGTGCGGCCTTCTTGGTGAAGTCCTTAATGAACCTTCGGTAATAGCCTACCAGCCCGAGGAACTGCCGGACTTCGTGGAGGTCACTGGGCTTTGGCCAGTCCTTGATCACGGTGACCTTGTCGGGGTCTGGGGCCACTCCTTCAGCGCTCACCACATGGCCCAGGTACTGCACTTTAGGTTTCAGCAGATGACACTTGGATGGTTTCACCTTTAAGCCGAAGTTGGACAGGGCTTCAAACACCTCGGCCAGGTGCTTCAGATGGTCTTCGTAGGTCTTAGAGAAGACAATGACATCATCCAAATACAGCAGCACAGTTTCAAAGTTCATGTGTCCTAGGCAGCACTCCATCATCCTCTGGAACGTCCCGGGAGCATTGCACAATCCGAAGGGCATGTAGTTGAACTTGCAGAGACCCATTGGTGTCGTGAAGGCCATCTTCTCTTTGTCCGCCTCCGCTACAGGAACCTGCCAGTACCCACTGGTGAGATGTAAGGTAGAGAAGTAGTTAGCAGATTTTAAGGCAGCCAGTGACTCCTCTATCCTGGGCAGTGGGTATGCGTCCTTATGTGTAATGCGATTCAACTGCCTGTAATCAACACACATCCTCATTGTACCATCTTTCTTTTTAACAAGGACTAACGGAGCTGCCCAGGGGCTACAGCTGTCTCTCACCACCCCAGCCTCTTTCATTTCCCGCAACATGTCCTTGGCACACTGGTAATGAGCTGGGGGTACAGGGCGATATCTCTCTTTTATGGGTCGGTGATCTCCCGTGGGGATGTGATGTTGGATCCCTTTCACCTGCCCAAAATCTAAGGGGTGTTTGCTGAATACCTGCTCGTACTCGTGTACCACCCTGTAGGCCCCCTGTTTTTGATGGGATGGGGTAGAGTTAGTGCCCACATGCAATTCCCGACACCAGTCTTTCGAGTGCTCTGCAGAACCTTTGTTCTCCGCCACGTTTGACGGGACCAAGGGTTCAGGTGTCTGTATCACACTATTATTGACAGTGAACAGTTTGGCGAGCGTGGCATACTTGGTGAGGTGAACCTCTTCCTCCCCACAATTGAGGACACGTACGGGCACTCTCCCCTGGCGGACGTCGACCACCCCCCGGGCTGTCAGAACAGTAGGCCTATTGTCTGAATATACGGGTTCTACCAAGGCCTGGTAATCCTTACCCCTGAGGCCTATGGCTGCCCGACACCATATTAACATCTCACTCCTGGGGGGTATCGCGATGGGGTTTGAATCACTCACAGTGACACGACCAATCTCACCACCAGTCAGCTCTACCTGCTGTCTCTGCATCAGAGCTCTGATTTCCTTCTGCAGGGCACGTTGCTCGCTGTGGCTAGCAGTTTCTGCCACCTGTTGCAACAAAACAATAACTTCGGCAAGACAATTTTCTATAACATTAGTACCAAGAGTCATCATAGGATTACATTCTCGACGATCAATATCAACAATCACAATCCCTTGGGCTTTCAATTCCACCTGCCCCACCTTGATGGTGACCTCCTTATACCCCACTTGTGGCAACGGCTGACCATTACTGGCTATTATGGTGAAATCATCGTCAGGGCCACGAGTAATATCAGCGTCCTCCCAATACCGTTTATAAAGCACGTAAGGTATAGTCGTCACCTGAGAACCGGTGTCCAGCAAAGCATTCAAGGGGATTCCATCAATCACTACAGGGAGAACTGGTCGTCCTCCAATATACTTGGTTCTCCAATGCTGCGGGCCTGACCGTCCTACTCCTGGGGGTTGGCCCTTTGCCCCAGGGGTTGCTCGTTTAAAGGATAGTACCTTGCAAGGTGGCCCACCTGGTGACATCGGCGGCAGATGGGTCGTCCGTCCTGATGGAAGCGATCGCTGTCCCGGCCTCTGGTCAGTGGGGTCCTCTTCTGTCGCGTCCAGGGGACGTCTTCTGGTCCGGAGGCTAGCTGGATCTTTTCTTTGGGGGCCTCCTGTAGGGACTGCACCGTCCGGGCTAGGGCAGCAACGCTCTTGGTTAGCTCTTGCATCTGGAGGCGAAGTCCTGCAGGGGAGTCCTCCTCGAAGCTCTGGGCGTCGGCCTCCGCGGCAACTGGGGTATCCGATGCCACCTCCTGGTGGTATGTGAGAGCGGGGCGCCTGGGTGGTATTGCGCGGCTGGGCTGTCGCTCCTGCAATGCCTGGATAGCCTTATCTTTAAATTGCGCAAAAGTCAAGTCTGGATTTTGCATGGCCAGGAAGTGCAATTGGCCCCGCTGGTGACTGCACAGGAGCCCCTCAATGAACCGCTCCTTCAGAAGTTTATCCTCATCTTGCATGCTGCCGGGGTCACTCTGCTTAATGGCCCGCATCGCCTCTTGGAGATTAAGGGCATAGTCCCGTAAGCTATCCTGCGGCCTTTGTTTGCATCCATAGAAAGTCAGTTTAATTTCTGTAGCAGTGCGAGTATCGAAGGTGGCTTTAAGCTTTGCAAAAATCTGTTGTGCAGTTCCCTTATCCTCGGCGGGCCAGGACTTCAATTCTCTCAGAGCCGCCCCAAAGAGTTGGCCGGTTATCATATGAACCTTCTGAGGCTCCGTCAGGGGATAGAACTCGAGCAGGCTGCAGAGCCCTTCCTTAAAGTCAGTGAATGTATGCGACTCCCCAGAGTATCGTGGGAGCCAGGCCGCTCCGGGCAGGTACGGCATAGAAAAGGGCATTATGGCTTTTGTGTTAGCGGCAGTGTCCGACTGGCTGAGGGGAAGAGCGGGTTCTTCGGCAACCGGTGGTGGTATTAGGGCCGCAGCTTCACTCGCTGCGGGGACCGGAGCTGCCTCTGCGTCCGCGGCTGCGACCGCCACCTCCTCTCCTCCTGACTCGGACATGGCTGTCCCTTCCTCCCACTAACCTGCTGGAGGTTGGAGTTCCTCTTCCGGGATTGGCGCCTTACTGCGCTTTCCGTTCCGCGCTTCTTTTGGCTGGTTCCGCCCACGAAGCTAAGGCTCCTCCCTCCGTGCGCGGCAATGGCGAATTTTGGCGGTAAATGGCAATACACAGTCCAAGCACAATAAATCACAGTTCCAAGGCACACATGACCTGATTCTTCAAGCTTTAGTAGGATCCTGTTCGTGACGCCAAATTGTAGCGCCCCCACTGCCGCAGGGCCGAGGGGTACCCGGTACCGGGCCTCTGAGTCTCTGCTCTGGGGTTGTCACGGTGGCTAGGCCCGATCCGTGACCCTGCCGAGGGGCGCACAGTGAATGATGTGACGGATGTGGATGGTGCGGTGCAGTAAATAACGAGGACACCAAGTTGCAGTCTCTTTACCTCTTTACTGAAGGTTTTAGAGTCCTCAGTCCAGAGAACTGTCAACAGGGCTGTCAGAGACCGGCCGGTCCAAAGGCACATCAGGAGTTCTCTTTACAGGTGGGAATCAGTGTCTACCTCCTAGCGCTGGGTGTTGTAGTTCTTCCCTGCTGAGCTCCCGGGATAGTCCTCACAACTGTTTCTGTTTGTCTCTGATGTTCGTTCTCTCCGTCCCCCAGGTGATATGGTAGGACGCACCCGTATGACGGGGTAGGCCTGGAGTTCTTCCGGGACCCTAGAGTCGCCCCTCTCCCACAGCTGCCTCCGTTGTCTGCTTAGGTGATTTGTGTGAGACAGCCAACCTAGAATTGGCTGTCCGGCCGTGGTTTGCAGTAGTACTTAAAGTCTCTTACTTGCTCGGCGTTTCGGCCACCGACTGTTTGCGCCTCAGAAGGATGTTGCCTCGGTCTAACAGCACGACTCCTTCTGGTCCCAATACTTCTTACTGTATTCCCGTTGTGCACTGGTTAGTTCTGCTCTGAGGAGTCTGCCAGGATCCCATCCCTGACAGGTCCTCTCACTAGCTCTTCCCAGCTACTTCTCCCTGTCTTCCTGTCCAACCCCCAGTTTTACCAGAGTGTGAGGAGTGGCCTACTAGATAGGACCACCCCCCCTGGTGGCCGGAGTGTGAAGTGTAGTGAGGTGTTACCCGATCAGAGAAACTCCTTTAGTGCAATCAGACGTACCATAGCTCCCCATAGTGGCGGAGCCACAGTACTGCAACGACCAGGACTCTGGGGCGCTGCACATACACGCCCACACTCCGCCCACACACTTCCCCCCTCCCGATCAGCAGCATTTCACCCGCAGCTAAACTGCAGATCTTTTTTACATATGCGGTTTTTTTGCGGATGTGCCCGACTCAATGCTAGTCTATGGGTGCAGAAACGCTGCAGATCCGCACAAAGAATTGACATGCTGCGGAAAAAACAACACTGCATTTCTGCGCGGTATTTTCCGCAGCATGTGCACAGCGGATTTGGTTTTTCATAGGTTTACATGGTACTGTACACCACATGGGAAACTGCTGCGGATCTGCAGCGTCAAAAACGCTCCGCAGTAAAAACTGCAACGTGTGAACATGGCCTTACACTCAAGTCTTCAAACACCATTCATATATATAAATGTTAAGTTGAGCTGTGTCGACTTCATCTAAGGATTCGTCAAACTGCAGGCTGATAAAGTCACACTATTCTAAGTCTCTCTTCAGCTGGTGATGTATATCTTCAGACATAGATTCAATTCTCCGAGTTTTTAGAGCAGAAATATTTCTGAGTTTTTCTTAATATCTTTTAATAGTGAATCTGCGGCTGCAAGCATGTCATCTTTAACTATTTCTCCATCCGCAAATGTTTTTTTCCTTTGGGCAAGAATATGTGCAACTTTAAAGGATGCTTTAGATTTACTGTGTGGCTTTCTAAATACAGTTTGTTGAGCAGTCAGAGCACACTTCAACTCTTCTACTTTTATCTTTCTTAGATTAGTGCCCTTTAGACATTTGGAACGCCCGCCAGGGCAGCAGGGTACTCGGCACCAGGTCCAGTCTTAAAGGGGATGCCACGGTACAACTTCCACCTAGTAATCTCCAAAGATTAACACTTTATGGCCTTTTCATCTCAAAGGTGGTGAGGATTTTCTGTATCTCTGCAGGATGTTAGCTTTGTCTGTATAGTCCAGATATTTCACTATAACTGGTCTGGGCCTGTTTGAGGCAGATCCCTGCCTAGGCTGACGCTGGGGACCTATTCTGTGAGCTCTCTCCACTTTTGAAGGTGCATTGATGCCCAGTGCCTTGGGTACGTCTTCTGTGCATATCAATATGAGCTGGCCGGGAGTAATGGATTCTGGAATGCCAGTGATCCTCAGATTGTTTCTCCGGGACCTATTTTCCAGGTCCTCAACCTTATCAATCAGTTGGTGAGTTAAGGCCCCGTCTCACATAGCGAGATCGCTAGCGATATCGCTGCTGAGTCACAAGTTTTGTGACGCAACAGCGACCTCAGTAGCGATCTCGCTATGTGTGACACGTACCAGCGATCAGGCCCCTGCTGCGAGATCGCTGGTCGTGTCGGAATGGCCTGGACCTTTTTTTGGTCGTTGAGGTCCCGCTGACAGCGCTGAATCGGTGTGTGTGACACGTATTCAGCGATGTCTTCACTGGTAACCAGGGTAAACATCGGGTTACTAAGCGCAGGGCCGCGCTTAGTAACCCGATGTTTACCCTGGTTACCAGCGTAAATGTAAAAAAAAAAAAACCGTACATACTCACCATCTGATGTCCATCAGGTCCCTTGCCGTCTGCTTCCTGCTCTGACTGACTGCCGGCCGTAAAGTGAGAGCACAGCACAGCAGTGACGTTACCGCTGCGCTCTGCTCTCACTGTACGGCGGCACTCAGTCAGAGCAGGAAGCAGACGGCAAGGGACCTGATGGACATCAGATGGTGAGTATGTACGGTTTTTTTTTTTTTACATTTACGCAGGTAACCAGGGTAAACATCGGGTTACTAAGCGCGGCCCTGCACTTAGTAACCCGATGTTTACCCTGGTTACCGGGTGCTGCAGGGGGACTTCGGCATCGTTGAAGACAGTTTCAACGATGCCGAAGTCGTTTCCCTGATCGATGGTCGCTGGAGAGAGCTGTCTGTGTGACAGCTCCCCAGCGACCACACAACGACTTACCAACGATCACGGCCAGGTCGTATCGCTGGTCGTGATCGTTGGTAAATCGCTATGTGAGACGGGGCCTTTAGTTTTTGGGGTTTTTGAAGATCTGTGCAGGCTCTCTCCAGTTCATCCTCCAAATTGCAGATTCTCTCTTCAACTTTATCAAGTCTCTCACTTTGATGTGATATATCACCCTGCATCTGCTTCAGTGTAATGGTGACTGTAGATTCCAGAGATTGCTTTATCCCTGGAGCAAGTACCTTGGCAACTTCAGCTGCTAATGTTTTGCAAGAAACATTTAGATTAGTTCTGCATACCTCCCCCCTCCTACTTCTTCTTGCTCCAGTGCATTAGTTATAGGCAGTGAAGATTTAATGTTATTCTTGCCTTTGGTATGTCCGGCGCCATCTTGCCTAATGGGGAGCTTCAATGGGGTAATAGTCTGTGTTGTAGTGAAAAATCCAGCACCAAGAGGTTGCACTCCAATAGGCTTTATTCTAAAATCTTCACATAGAAGCATTGACAACCTACAATAGAACAAACTGGCACAAATAGCAGGGGTCCCAGACACCGGTTTACGCGTTTCGGGGCCAAATATTCCCCTTAGTCATAACCTCACAACGTCCCCTCAGCTCCGACATCTCCCATCCCTGAGGCGGCAGATTATTAACACTGTTATTCCTGTTATTCCCAACTATCCACACTGTTACTGCAAAAATGGGAGAATCTGTAATAATACGTTACACAGTAATTATACGTTAGAACAAGTCTTTGTAAATCGCATGAATCTCATCACGAAGATAAATCAGCCATTACACATGTGTGACCCCGAGCCAACTAACAGGTTCTGGGCACAAGGCTGGGAAAAAAGTCCAAGATTACAACATTTAGGACATTTGATGAATAATAATCCGGTGATAATTACATGAATAGATCCTGAATCTCTCTGGTTCGGTCTCATCACAGCACTGACAAGTAGCGACACTTGTGTCATGTGATGGAGAAATCAGAATCCGCCATCCGTGTACATTGTGGGGTCAGCTCCGCTGTGGATGATGGTGGTTCTTATACTATAGGGACCCTCATGTGCCTGAGATGATGGTAGCGGGGGCTCCCTGGAGACTGTTCATAAGTTCATGGTTTCTTTGTCTTTTGGACTTTGCTCCCACTATGAGTTTTTTTTTTACGCTGTGTATTTTCACTGTATCACAATCGCAGCGTCTCACAGTCCAGTAAAGTGGATGGATTCATAGAAATCTTCTGTCCTCTGGGTTTTCTTTACTCAGCATATTCTGACCCGTGAGCTTCACATCCGCAGCTCGTCACTTTCTCTTGCCGATACGCTGCGTTTTATGTGTAAATTTTTCCCATAGATTTGCATTAGATGCCGAAAATCTGCAGGTAGAAGAACACGTAATCCGCACATGATAAAGCTTTATCAAAGAAAAATACCAGGAGGCATTAAAAACAAAGAAGCTTTATTTAAAGAAGAAAAAAAAAGCAATAAAAACTGTATTGTCAAAAATGAGATAAAGAAAAGCATGTAAACAAAAAACGCACTAAAGGTACCTTCACACGAAACGACGCTGCAGCGATAGCGACAACGATGCCGATCGCTGCAGCGTCGCTGTTTGATCGCTGGAGAGCTGTCACACAGACCGCTCTCCAGCGACCAACGATGCCGAGGTCCCCGGGTAACCAGGGTAAACATCGGGTTGCTAAGCGCAGGGCCGCGCTTAGTAACCCGATGTTTACCCTGGTTACCAGTGTAAAATGTAAAAAAAACAAACAGTACATACTCACCATCTGATGTCCGTCAGGTCCCTTGCCGTCTGCTTCCTGCTCTGGCTGAGCGCCGCCGTACAGT
The DNA here is from genome assembly GCF_051348905.1 of Ranitomeya variabilis. Lineage (NCBI taxonomy): Eukaryota > Metazoa > Chordata > Amphibia > Anura > Dendrobatidae > Ranitomeya > Ranitomeya variabilis. The sequence goes on along the minus strand of NC_135234.1, from coordinate 11,859,365 downwards.
GAGAGCAGAGCACAGCGGTGACGTCACCGCTGTGCTGTACTTTCACTTTCACTTTACGGCGCTCAGTCAGTGTGGGAAGCAGACGGCAAGGGACCTGACGGACATCAGATGGTGAGTATGTACTGTTTGTTTTTTTTACATTTTACACTGGTAACCAGGGTAAACATCGGGTTACTAAGCGCGGCCCTGCGCTTAGTAACCCGATGTTTACCCTGGTTACCAGTGTAAAATATCGCTGGCATCGTTGCTTTTGCTGTCAAACACAACGATACACGGCGATTGGACAACCAAATAAAGTTCTGAACTTTATTCAGCGACCAGCGATCACAGCAGGATCCTGATCGCTGCTGCGTGTCAAACTAAACGATATCGCTAGCCAGGACGCTGCAACGTCACGGATCGCTAGCGATATCGTTACAAAGTCGTTTCGTGTGTAGGTACCTTAAAAAACACAAAGAAAAAAACACAAGTTACCTCATTTACATAGTGCGTGCAGAAATTATCCCAAAAAATCTGCAACATTGAAAATTCACCAAGTTCTGATTATGGGAACGTCACTTGAAAGAAGAATCAGAAGTTATTTCTGCCGAAGTGGGATAAATCCCGATCACTGGACACAAGCATATGCGACCTCCAACTAATGACTGTATCTGCATAAATTCAGGAGCAGTAATGTCATGACATAAGGGTATTTGTGATTCCTGGGAGCTTCAATTCTTACCTTTTTATCTTCCTAATCCCCGCCTAAACCTTTATAATAAAAGACCCAATAAACACACCACACTTATATTGGATTACTTGGCCACAGCAGCCTTTTATTAACATTTAATACAAAACAACAACCTCCCAGAAGGGGGTGGTCCTCGAAGCCCCAAACCTATAAACCGCAGGTTTAATAATTCCACCTTTGCCCAGGTCAAGTCTTACTTCCAGCTGCTATGAAACAGCTCAGAGGCAGCTATTAAGCAATAGGCCAATATCCACAACTCTTAGGCCGGCGTCACACTAGGCGTAAGACAATACGGTCCGTTTTTCCCAAGCTCGAGTTCATCCAGACATCCAGCAGAGGACGCATCACCGTGACTCAAGGTAACTACAGGACATTCCCCTGCTTTCCATTCATTCCCCGGGGTTTTACATCCACAAGCACAACTGCATTAGCAGAGCTCCTGGGTGTAAAATGATTTAACCCCTTCAGATGGATTTACATCGTGGGACTGCCAGAACGACGGAAGGTATGGGATATTGTTGATTTTTTATTTTCCCTTTTTTACAGAACGAGGGTCTTCAGGTGGATTAAGAGAATAATAAAATATTAAAACACCCTGTGTCTTTATTTCATTAAAGTACTTTTTAATAATGTGTGCGTGTTTTATTAACCATTTCGTACTATTGGATTAATAATGGATAGGTGTCATAATTGACGCCTCTCCATTATTAACATGGCTTAATGTCACCTTACAATAGCAAGGTGACATTAACCCTTCATTACCCCATATCCCACTGCTACACAGGAGTGGGAAGAGAGTGGCCAAGTGCCAGAATAGGCGCATCTTCCAGATGTGCCTTTTCTGGGGTGGCTGGGGGCAGATGTTTTTAGCCAGGGGGGGGTCCTATAACCATGGACCCTCTCCTGGCTATTAATATCTGCTCTCAGTCACTGGCTTTACCACTCTGACAGAGAAAATTGCGCTGGAGCCCACGCCAATTTTTTCCACAATTTAACCCTTTATTTTTCAAGCTACAGCACCCAAATTTTGCACATACACACTACTAACATTAGTAGTGTGGAATATGCAAAAAAAAAGGGATATGAGATGGTTTACTGTATGAAAACCATGTCTCATATCCTGTCGGGTTTAGGCAGGAGAAATGTAAAGCCGGCAATTGAATTACCGGCTTTTCTATAGAACACCGGTGCGTATTTCTCGCAAGTCACACTGCTGGTCCGTGTGTAATCCATTTTTTTCTCGCCCCCATAGACTTTCATTGGCGTATTTTTTTGTGCAATACGGTGACAAACGCAGCATGCTGCGATTTTCTACGGCCGTACAAGACCGTATATACGGATGCGTAATATACGGCTGGTAGGAGCAGCCCCACAGAGATTCATTGTGCCGTGTGTAATGCGTATTATACGGACTTATTTTCTGCTCTCATACGTCCGTAAAACTCGCTAGTGTGACGCCGGCCTCAACCACAGGTCCCCTTCTAATCCCTTCAGCGGGATTATTTAAACAACCGTCCACATGAATCCACCCTGGGAGGTCTAGAACCTCTTGAGATTCCCCCACCCTCCGATCCGCCATTCACCAACACCACAAACTTCGAGAACCTCTGCCCCAGTGGCGGACACTGACAGCTTTGGGCCCCTGTGCAAGAAATGTGTCTGGGCCCCCCTCCCTGCCCAGCATCATACCTCCCAACTTTTGAAGATGGGAAAGAGGGACAAAGCTTGCGGCGCGTTGCGCGCCGCGGCAAATTTTAGGCCACGCCTCTGGCCACACCCATTCATAACTAGTCACACCCATATCCACGTCCCAACCACACCCATTTAGCACTGCTGATCACACTTTCATAAAGAATAATTATAAATAAAAAAATATGGCCACACAGTGCTCCATACTGTATAATGGCCACACATGATGGTCAATACTATATAATGACCGCAGATAATGCTCCATACTGTATAATGACCGCACATGATGCTCCATACTGTATAATGGCCACACATGATGCTCCATACTGTATAATGACCGCACATGATGCTCCATACTGTATAATGACCGCACATGATGCTCCATACTGTATAATGGCCGCACATGATGCTCCATATTGTATATTGACCGCACATGATGCTCCATACTGTATAATGACCGCACATGATGCTCCATACTGTATAATGACCGCACATGATGCTCCATACTGTATAATGACCGCACATGATGCTCCATGCTGTATACTGACCGCACATGATGCTCCATACTGTATAATGACCCCTCATGATGCTCCATACTGTATAATGACCGCACATGATGCTCCATACTGTATAATGACCGCACATGATGCTCCATACTGTATAATGACCGCACATGATGCTCCATACTGTATGACTGCACATGATGCTCCATACTGTATATTGACCGCACATGATGCTCCATACTGTATAATGACCGCACATGATGCTCCATACTGTATAATGACTGCACATGATGCTCCATACTGTATAATGACCCCTCATGATGCTCCATACTGTATAATGACCGCACATGATGCTACATACTGTATAATGACCGCACATGATGCTCCATACTGTATAATGACCGCACATGATGCTCCATACTGTATAATGACTGCACATGATGCTCCATACTGTATAATGACCGCACATGATGCTCCATACTGTATAATGACCGCACATGATGCTCCATACTGTATAATGACCGCACATGATGCTCCATACTGTATAATGACTGCACATGATGCTCCATACTGTATAATGACCGCACATGATGCTCCATACTGTATAATGACTGCACATGAGGCTCCATACTGTATATACTGTGCACTGTACTATGTGCACATATATAGTGTTATATACACTGAGCACTGACCAGGCTGCAGGAGCTCACATTATAATATACTATATTATAATGTGAGTTCCTGCAGCCTGGTCAGTGCTCAGTGCACATAACACTATATATGTGCACATAGTACAAATATATATCTGATATATAATGTGGGATGTCCTGGAGCCGGGCTCAGGGTCACACAGTGCAGGGTGAGGATCACTGTGACTTATTGCTGCAGCTTCAGCTTACATGCAGATCGGGTGACGCTGGAGCCGGGACCTTATCTGTATGTAAACTTAAGGTACCGTCACACTAAACGACATCGCTAGCGATCCGTGACGTTGCAGCGTCCTGGCTAGCGATATCGTTTCGTTTGACACGCAGCAGCGATCAGGATCCTGCTGTGATGTCGCTGGTCGCTGAATAAAGTTCAGAACTTTATTTGGTCGTCCGATCGCCGTGTATCGTTGTGTTTGACACCAAAAGCAACGATGCCAGCGATATTTTACACTGGTAACCAGGGTAAACATCGGGTTACTAAGCGCAGGGCCGCGCTTAGTAACCCGATGTTTACCCTGGTTACCAGCGTAAAAGTAAAAAAAACAAACAGTACATACTCACCCAGCGTCTGCTTCCTGACACTGACTGAGCGCCGGCCCTAAAGTGAAAGTGAAAGCACAGCGGTGACGTCACCGCTCTGCTGTTAGGGCCGGAGCTCAGTCAGTGTCAGGAAGCAGACGCTGGGTGAGTATGTACTGTTTGTTTTTTTTACTTTTACGCTGGTAACCAGGGTAAACATCGGGTTACTAAGCGCGGCCCTGCGCTTAGCAACCCGATGTTTACCCTGGTTACCCGGGGACCTCGGCATCGTTGGTCGCTGGAGAGCGGTCTGTATGACAGCTCTCCAGCGATCAAACAGCGACGCTGCAGCGATCGGCATCGTTGTCGCTATCGCTGCAGCGTCGCTTAATGTGACGGTACCTTTAAGGTGGTGCAATAAATCTCACAGTACAGAGAGATCCTCTACAGAAAGCAGATAAGAAAGCAGGAGTGAGATGAAGCCCGTCACATACCTCCTGCCGGGGACCCCATGGCTTTCTACTAACTTCATCTCTCCTCTCCGGCGCGGAGGTGACGTCAGATCAGCAGACACACAGGCTCCTGCTGTGTCTGCAATAGGAGGATGCCGGCCGGCACTTGTACACTGCTAATACAGTGCGGGGCCTGCACCCGTGCACCGATCTACTGCAGCAGCACAAAGCCGGGCCCCTGTATGTCCCTGCCTGCAAGGGCCCCCCTCCACCTCCGGGCCCCGGTGCGGCTGCACCGGTTGAACCGGCGGTAGGTCCGCCCCTGCTCTGCCCATGCCACAAACATAAATGTTCTGACTCCTTAAACATTTGTGTCCCGCCACACCTTCAGACCTTTCTCAATACCTTTCTGTACCGCCAAACACTACATGTCCATGCCGACTGCGTTCAAATGAATTCCATCCTTCCTTCAAAATTTCACTTCACCGGACTTTAATTCCACATTGCGCACCCCCCCCCCCCACCGTTCCAAACCATAAAGTGAGATACTACCCTATTTACTTTCATTCTCACTTTATTCAGCCCCCTCAATAGACTGAGCACCCCGCCAAACCCTCCTGGGAATTTTATCCGACAAAATTGCCAGTACCCTAGGGAACATTGCACAAAGCCGCAATATATCAAACTTAATATCTTTAAACAATTCCCTACAAGGCCTCTTACCCAAATCATTCCCCCCAGATGTATTACCAGCACATCTGGAGCACGGTCAAGATGCACAAAATTATGAAACTCCGGGAGTAAACGTTTCCAGACCATCCCTCGCTTTCCAAACCAACGTAGAATTGCTGCATTCCTTGAAAAACCCATCTGTCACCTATCGGGACGAACTGCCAACCTAAAAGCCGCCGAGAGCACAAATGAATGTCCCATAATCCACATGAGCAGTTGTCCATGTTCTGAAACAAAAGAACAACAACACCTTGAATCCTCAGAAAATCACACTCACCTCAGACTTTAGATCATCGCTGGGCGAACATATGACCGAAACCTTGCAGACTCCCAACACCCAAGTCTCTTCACCAATTCCTCACCAAAACCCATCCTGGCCGTCTCCGCAGCTGCCCCAATCTGAAATGAATGTGAGTCGCCAGCCAGGGCAGTGGGGATACTCGGCACCGGGTCCGGTCGCAAATAAAGGGGTGGTCACGGTGGCAGCGACCCGGTCCGTAGCCTTGGGCACTCAAGTTAAAGGGAAAGGTCTTTAAAGGGAGTTGTAATAAAGTTTGTGTTTGTGATTAGTGATGAGCGAACATGCTCGCCACTACTCATTACTCACCCAAGTATCAGTGTACTTGGCATGCTCGGCGAGCACCGATCATTTCAGGGATTATTTGGCGGTAACTGGTGTCTCCACCCAGCATTTTTGGCGGACTTTAGAGACCCAATCAGGCTGCAGGGATTGTCTGCCAGGCCATGAAATGCCGCAGCCATCCTTGTTGTGGTCGTGCAGTGATTGGCTGGGCCGTACAGCATCATCCCGAGTATAAGACCTGGCGCCGCCCTGCTCTCCACATTCTCCGGATTCAGCGAGAGTACTGAGAGCTGCTGCTGAGATAGGGTCAGAATCGTGGTTTTTAGAGTTAGTGTAGGTCTGCAACTCTTAAATCCACAACTCCTGAGAAACCAACAGTCCTTTTAGGGCTAATTCGTGGGTCCCGATATTGCAGCGCTAGGCAGGCAGGGCACAGCATATCCACATCAGTGCAAGGCCTGCAGGCACTGTATGTGCGTCCATTGCTCCCACTGCATCCCTCCCAAAGCTCCAAAACTGTCTGCTGCATCTTCTTTACTATATACCTTGTTGCAATTTTTTTTCCCAAATATTAATCCCCCAAAAAATATACAGTCTGTTCTGTCAGACTGAGGCCTGTTTAAGAATTATAGTTTTTCAGGCATACGTACCATAGTTGTGTGTGCTAGCCTTGTTCTACTAATTTTTTTTGTGTGTTTTAAATTCACCAAAAAAGGCATCATACAGTATATCTGCGTGCTCCAAGTTTGGGCATTGTAGGCCGGTGGACCACTTTTTTTTGCTGTGTTACTCTAATTATATACAGCAGAGGTGTCAAACTGCATACCTCGAGGGCCGCCAACAGGTCATGTTTTCAGGATTTCCTTAGCATTCCACAAGGTGCTGGAATAATTCTGTGCAGGTGATTAAATTATCACCTGTGCAATACAAGGAAATCCTGAAAACATGACCTGTTGGCGGCCCTCGAGGTATGCAGTTTGACACCTCTGATATACAGCACTATTTAGCATAAAAAAATATAAAAAGGCCACATATTTGCCAATGTGGGATTTCCCTGACAGCCCTCATATCTGCGTGCTCCAAGTTTGGGCATTGTAGGCCGGAGGACCACTTTTTTTGCTGTCTGTTACTCTAATTATATACGGCACTTTTTAGCTTAAAAAAAATATTAAAAAGCCACATATTTGCCAGTGTGGTATTTCCGTGACAGTCCTCATATATCTGCTGCATACTCCAAGTTTGGGCATTGTAGGCCAGTGGACAAATTGTTTTTGCCGTCTGTTACTCTAATTATATACAGCACTATTTAGCCTAAAAAAATATAAAAAGGCCACATATTTGCCTGTTAGGGTTGGTGGAACGCACCGAGTATATATATATATATATGTATTATTAGGTGCATTCGCAACCCTGGGTCCACCGTGCAGGAGAGGAACCTGCTGCTGGCAATTGGCGGCGCTATATGGCGGTATAAGCAAACTCTGTTAACTCCACAGAGTCGCTAGGAACAAGATGCTGTGCCCTATTAACCTCTCAGAGGTACACAGCTACCAACCAGAGCAAACTGTGGTCATGTAGTCAGAGAAAACAGACAAACAACTCCTCACCGGAGGTGCCGGTATTCTAGCGGCTTATTTCAGCCAAGGCTCTGAATACATTCATACAAACTCCTCACCGGAGGTGCCGGTATTCTAGGGGCTTATTTCAGCCAAACCCTAACCGCATCCAAACATGACCACACAGGCGCTGAACTCATAGACATTTTTTTTGATCCTACGCATGGCCACGCGGCCATGCGAACCTTTTATAGCTGCAGCAACTTCAGGACCTTCCTAGCAGACCAATGGGAGCTGCTGCAGTATCTGAGCATGTGACCCCCGACCTCCAATGAGGGGTCTTACCCTGGGCATGCTCAGAAGGGGAAAAGCAGGACTTAGTCCCAGAGATGTCTGCTCACCGCTGACCAGTACTGGCTACAAAGGCAGAGCCTGGAATAACAGTAGTAACCAGTTGCCCAGTATCAGCCTGAGTCAGACGCTGGGACCGACGTCTCCGCTGAGCAGGCTCCACTGCGGTTGGAGAAGAATGGGAGACCACAGCAGAGGTGGTTCGAGATTCCACTCTGTGCAGAGGTGGGAACTCGACACCTAACATTTGCCAGTGTGGAATTTCCATGTCAGCCCTCATATATCTGCGTGCTCTAAGTTTGGGCATTGTAGGCTGGTGGACCACTTTTTTTGCTGTCTGATACTCTAACTATATACAGCACTATTTAGCATAAAAAAATATAAAAAGGCCACATATTTGCCAGTGTGTTATTTCAGTGACAGCCCTCATATCTGCCTGCTCCAAGTTTGAGCACTGTAGGCCGGTGTACCAATTTTTTGTTTTTTGCTGTCTGATGCTCTAATTATATACAGCACTATTTAGCATAAAAAAATATAAAAAGGCCACATACCGTATATACTCGAGTATAAGCCGAGATTTTCAGCCCAAATTTTTGGACTGAAAGTGCCCCTCTCAGCTTATACTCGAGTCACGGTCGGCGGCAGGGACGGCGGGTGAGGGGGAGAGGGCGCTGAGGCATACTTACCTGCTCCCGGGGCTCCTGGCGCTGTCCCTGCAGTCCCACGGTCTCCGGGTGCCGCAGCTCTTCCCCTGTTCAGCGGTCACGTGGGACCGCTCATTAGAGAAATGAATATGGACTCCACTCCCATAGGGGTGAAGCCACATATTCATTTCTCTAATGAGCGGTAACGGTGACCGCTGATAGAGGAAGAGGCTGCGGCACCGAAGACCAGCTGTCCGGGGGAAGAAGCGGGATGCCGGGAGCAGGTAAGTATTACATATTCACCTGTCTGTGTTCCACACGCCGGGCGCCGCTCCATCTTCCCGACGTCTTTCCGCACTGACTGTGCAGGTCAGAGGGCACGATGACATACTAGTGTGCGCGCCGCCCTCTGCCTGATCAGTCAGTGCAGAGAGACGCCGGGATGGGACGCTGAGGAGCTGCAAGCAAGACAGGTGAGTATGTAATTTTTTTTTTAGTGCAGCAGCAGCAGCAATGGCACAGCGTTCTATGGTACATCTATGGGGCAATAATGAACGGTGCAGAGCACTATATGGTACATCTATGGGGCAATAATGAACGGTGCAGAGCACTATATGGTACATCTATGGGGCAATAATGAACGGTGCAGAGCACTATATGGCACAGCTATGGGGCAATAATGAACGGTGCAGAGCACTATATGGCACAGCTATGGGGCAATAATGAACGGTGCAGAGCACTATATGGCACAGCTTTCTATGGTACAGCTATGGGGCAATAATGAACAGTGCAGAGCACTATATGGCACAGCTATGGGGCAATAATGAATGGTGCAGAGCACTATATGGCACAGCTTTCTATGGTACAGCTATGGGGCAATAATGAATGGTGCAGAGCACTATATGCTACAGCTATGGGGCAATAATGAATGGTGCAGAGCACTATATGGCACAGCTATGGGGCCATAATGAACGGTATGGAGCATCTATTTTTATTTTTGAAATTCACCGGTAGCTGCTGCATTTTCCACCCTAGGCTTATACTCGAGTCAATAAGTTTTCCCAGTTTTTTGTGGCAAAATTAGGGGGGTCGGCTTATACTCGGGTCGGCTTATACTCGAGTATATACGTTATTTGCCAATGTGGCATTTCCGTGACAGCCCTCATATATCTGCATGCTCCAAGTTTGGGCATTGTAAGCCGGTGTAACACTTTTTTTGCTGTCTGTTACTCTAATTATATACAGCAGTACTTAGCATAACATAATAAAAAGGCCACATATTTGCCAGTGTGGTATTTCCGTGACAGCCCTCATATATCTGCGTGCTCCAAGCTTGGGCATTGTAGACCAGTGGACCACTTTTATTGCTGTCTTATGCTCTAATTATATACAGCGCTATTTAGCATAAAAAATATAAAAAGGCCACCTATTTGCCATTGTGATATTTCCGTGACAGCCCTCATATTTCTGCATGCTCAAAGTTTGGGCATTGTAGGCCGGTGCACCACTTTTTTTGCTGTCTGTTACTCTAATTATATACAGCACTATTTCGCATAAAAAAATATAAAATGGCCACATATTTGCCAGTGTGGTATTTCTGTGACAGCCCACATATATCTGCGTGCTCCAAGTTTAGGCATTGTAGGCCGGTGTAACCCTTTTTTTGCTGTCTGTTACTCTACTTATATACAGCACTATTTTGCATAAATTAACTTCACAAAAAAGCCCCCAAAAATTGAATACAGTCTGTTATGTCAGGCTGAGGCCTGCCTATTGTTTGAATTTGAAAAATCGTAGATTTGCAGGCATACTGATCAGATTTTATTTTGCTACTAATAAATGCATTTGTGTTGAGCATTTGAAATTGTGCAGTAGTCTATTTAAAATGGGCAAGGGGCAAGGGACGGGGAAGTGGACGTCATGCTGATGGTGCATGCAGAGGACGAGGCCGTGGCCAAGGTGAAAGTGGGCAACAACAAAGACCCATATCTTTTTGCTCGACCTTCCTGTCCCAGTTTCTTGGGGGCTGCAGCACACCACTATTGAAGCCAGAGTAGTGTGAAACGGTTGTTGGTTGGATAGCGGATAATGCTTCCAGTCACTTAACCACCACCACCATGTCTTCCACATGGTCATGTCTGAGAAGCCATGAGTGTGGCCCGGATATTCCTCACCCCGATCCTCCTTCCTCCCACCATGCCGAGTGCCCTGAGACAACTGATCCCACACTTGGACACTCTGAAGAGCTGTTCAGTTTTCCATTTCAAGATTCCAAACTCTCGGCCAGACAACTTGAAGTGGGGACAGATGAGATCGCATGTAGAGATACCCAAAGCTTTGACCAGCCCTGGTCACATGAAAGCGATGGTAGGAAAGTGTTAGATGAGGTGGATGATGATGAGACACAACTGCCAGAAAGTCAGGAGGAGGAGCAGGGTACGGATGTGGAAGACGAGGTGGTGGAAGACTATATGACTGACCCAACCCGGCAGGAGGACATGCAGAGTGAGGGCAGCAGCACACATGGGGAAGGAGGCATATCACCCCAACAGGCAGGAAGAAGCAGTGTGGTTGCCACAGACAGAAGGCATGCATCCGATCCCTGTAACACCAACATGAGGGAAGTTGCCATTCCAACTGTTAGATCTTCCCGAGTCTGGTTATTTTTTAAAGACTCTGCCGATAACTCCAAACAGGCCATTTGCAGCACCTGCCTTGCCCACATAAGCAGGGGTAGCAAAACAACCAGCCTGACCACCACCAGCATGATCAGGCACATGGCAGCAAAGTACCCGACTTTGTGGGCCGAACTCCAGGCTCCAGGACCACTGCCTGCAGGTGACACCACTGCTTCTTCCACTGTTTTGCATAGAAGCCAATCCCCAGTACACTGTGCATGTGAAGATGTCTCTAGACCTGCACCTGTTGTGGCCCACAGTCAAGCAGCACCATCATCAAGCCTGTCCATGTCCTTGTCCCAGCACAGCCTTCAGTTGTCTATAACCCAGTCTTTGGAATGCAAGCGGAAATGCCCAGCCAACGCCTCACAGGACACAGTCCTAAATTCTAAGATTTCTCTTCTGCTTGTGCTTGAAATGCTGCTTTTTAGGCTCGTTGCTTTCCGCAACCTGATGGAGGCGGTCGTCCCAAGGTCGCCACTATTTCTCCCGGTGTACCGTACCTGCATTATATCATCATGTGTCCCACAACATTACCCGTACCCTCAACAATGCTGTTACAGGGAAAGTCCACCTAACCACGGACACATGGACAAGTGCTTGTGGGCAGGGATGGTACATCTCACTGACGGCACACTGGGTTAACATGATAGAAGTCAGGACCCAGTCGGACCTTTGGATGGAACACATCCTCCCCATGCTGAGGATTGCTGGCCCTACGTCAATCAGGGTTTCCCCCACAGTCTACAGCTCCTGCACCTCCTCCTCTTCATCCTCCATCTCTGAAATCAAAACAAGCTGGAAGCACTGCAGCACTGCCTCAGCCAAGCGGCAACAGGCTGTGCTGAAGCTAATCTGCATAGGGCATAGGTGACAAACCACACAACACAGAGTTGTGGACAGCGCTGAAAGAGCAGTCAGATGTTTGGATGACACTGCTGAACCTACAGCCAGGCATGGTCGTGTGTGACAATGGCGGTATGCTGGTGGCGGCTCTGAGGCAAGGTGAGCTCGCACACGTACCTTGCTTTCCTCATGTGCTTACTCTCCTGATTCAACATTTTCTAATGAGCTACCCGGAGCTGCCGGATCTGCAAGTGAAAGCACGCCGTCTGTCTGCCCATTTTAGAAAGTCAGCTACAGCTTCAGCCGTAATCTATGCTGCATATGTTGGAAAGGCTTTGTGAGCAGAAGAGGGCCATTGTTGACTACCAACATCAACAAGGCCATCGATATTCAGTTCAGACTCCACACATAAGACCTCGGTAGTGGACATGGATGTCCGACATATGTACCATCCTCCAAAACTTTGAGGACTGCACCAAGTTAGTGAGCGGCGATGATGCCATAATTAGCGTCACCATCCCGCTTCTCAGCATTCTTAAAAACTTTCTGCTCATAATTAAAGACGATGCATTGCAGGAGAGCACGAGGACATGGAGCAAGGAGCCATACAGGGGGATTACACTCAGCCCAGCCTCATGTCTTCTCAACGTGGATTGGTAGTCAATGAGGAGGAGGAGGAGGAAGAACAGGAGCTACTTTCATGCGCTATAGACGGTACTACAAACACAGCTGTCATACCGTCTTTTCAGTGGGGATGGCCTGAGGACAGGGAGGAGGATGAGGAGGAGAAGGACAGCATGGTCAGTCGCCCTGTTGGTGAGGACATAGATGTCTTGCCTGTTAGCAGTCTGGCATGCATGGCTGACTTTATGTTGCACTGCATTTCACGTGACCCTCGCATTATAAAAATTTTGGGTGACTCATTACTGGTTGGTGACACTTCTAGACCCAAGCTACAAGGAGAACTTTCAATTTCTTCTACCAGAGGCAGAGAGGTGTACTAAAATGTTGCAGTACCAGAGGGCCCTTGTAGCGGAATTACTTAGAAAATTCCCATGTGAGAATGTTGGCAGCAGATGTCAGAGTTTGTTGTACTGTGAAGGAACAAATTAAGAAAGGTTCTCCATTTTGTGCTAGATTCTCCATTTTGTGTTTTTGACTCCATTTTCTTGTTGCTTAAAGATAAATTCTGTTATTTAATTAGGTAAAAGGTTACAGCTGCCATGAAGTAACTTTATCTTGTTGTTCACAAGCCTGTTATTCAACTAGGCTATGGTTTATAATTGGTATAAAGACCTTGAGTCTTCTGACTCGAGCCAGATAATAGATTCGGGGGTGTATTGCTATACAAGACTGAGGCACCTGTTAGAAAGGCACATACTATGCCAAGAAGTTATGATGTAGTTTCCGGTTTTTCTGTATTCTTATGGGTTAAGTTTTTCCTGCATTCTTATAGGTTAAGAACTGTGAGCGTGTTCTTATGCTGATTGGTTGAAGTATAATTTCTATGACTATGAAAACTCATACACAATAAACAGGGGCCAGAGATCTGCTCGATCCCCCATACAGAGGCACACGTCTCCGTCTGGTCATTTTCAGTTGCCGGCAACGCCCTGTAGATTAATTTGGAAATCACTGAGTTAACCGTGAAGGATCAATTTAGATCCTCCCTCAACAGTACAACCAAGAAGCCCAAGCGAGAGAGACAGAAGTACAATCCAGCTCAGGCAGGGGAACAATGGCCAAGTTCTGGGACAGTTTTCTCAGACCCTCTGATCGTTCCTGGACAGAGGCAAGGGGTGCTGTCACAGATCGTACAAATGTCCTACGGGATTCCTCTGTGCCTTTTAAGTATTGGGCATCCAAGCTGGACACGTGGCATGAACTGGCTCTCTATGCCTTGGAGGTCCTGGCCTGCCCTGCTGCTAGCGTTCTGTCAGAGTGGGATTTTAGTGTCGCTGGTGGAATTATAACAGATAAGCGCATCCATCTGTCAACTGAAAATGCTGACAGGCTGACTCTTATAAAAATGAACAAGGGCTGGATTGGGAAAGACTTCTGTACACCACCAAGTGAAAACAGCGAAACATAACCTCAAATACATTCTCTCTTTTGGGGAGGTGTATTCTCATGCACCTCTTCACAACCACACATGGGTATACGCTTCCAGATTTTGTCTGTTTGTTGTTATCCTCCTCCTTATCCTCACCCTCATCATCCATAACCAGTAGAGCACCAGAGTAAACGGATTCCGTGACGCCAAAGGCACATTTTTTTTTGCAAGGGTGTAAATATTATGCCTGTAACTAATTGGAAAGGAAAACAAATGTTACTCCCACAGGGGGAAATATCATAAAAAAGAGATGTAAGTCTATTTATCCCCTGTATTCTTATATTTTCCATTTTCCCAATCTCTGGACAGTCCTGTTATGAGGTAGTGTATACCTCAACAATAGAAAATTATTCAAAGACTTTTACATTATTTTTTTTTATAGCCCTGTCTCTGAGCTGTTGCAAGGGACAAACATATCTCGCTGGACACATTCAGGCTTCAAATCTATGAACCTGTGTTCGCCCCTCCTTTTGTTATTTACTTTCATCGGTGGATTCGCATTTTTTATTTCTTTGTTTAATTTCATTATGATTTAGCTTCATGTCTCCTCATTGTCCACCACTAGATCACCTGGCTTATCAGCCTCTGGGCCGCTACAGGCAGTCATTTTTTTAGCAAGGGTGTCTCGGATGCCCATAGTATGTTTTTAATAAATGTATCGCCCTTGGGGAATTGTTTTTCAGCCCATAGGCACTTAGTGTATGGGCATTACAAGTGTAGAAGACACAATCCTTTACATTGGGCCTAGGTTTTAATGAGGCCTTCAGCAATGTCTCCTCATTCTCCACCACTAGATCACCAGGGTTCACGTGTTCTGTGCTGCTACAGACAGTCAATTTTTTGGCAAGGGTGTCTATGATCCACATGAAATATTTTAAAAAAATGTACCCCCATGAGCAAATGCTTGTCAGGCCAGGCACTCCATTACAAGTCTCAGAGACCCACATCCCTACGTTGGACCTAACTCTTACCTCGGTCTCCTGCAATGTCTCTTCTTTACCTGCCACTAGATGACCAGGGTAAACGTGCTCTGTACGGTGAATTTGGGGTAAGGGGGCTGTGATGGCACTATTTTATTTAGTAAAAAAAGGACCCCACTTTGGGGAATTGGGCATTACATTGCATTGGGCCTACTTCTTAACTCTGTCTTCTGCAATGTGTCCTTTAACTGCCTCTAGATCACCAGGGTGAACGTGCTCTGTACGGTGAATTTTGGGCAAGGGGGCTGTGATGGCACTATTTTATTTAGTAAAAAAAAAAAGATTTAACATTGGGGAATTGTTTGTCAGCTCATGCCCTCCATTACAAGTCTCAGAGACCCACACCCCTACTTTGGGCCTACTTCTTAACTCTGTTTTCTGCAATGTCTCTTCCTTATCTCCGATGACATTACCTGGGTGAGCGTGTACTGTACTTTTATAGGCCACAGAATTTTGAGCAAGGGGGGCTGTGATGGCAACAGTATATTTTTAAAAAAGGTACACCCATTGGTGAAACCACAGCCTTGTTGGCAATCATTTCATAACAATTGTGTACCTTAAAGAACTCACTTGAAAATCTGATTTTTGTGTTGCCTGGTTGCTCACATTAAACACAATATACTTCATATAAATTTGATAAAGCAATGCTGTTAGTTTGGCTCAGTAGTTCATTACAAATATTTCTTTGTCGACAATATTAGTTTCTCTCCTTGAGAGCAATAACTTTGGCTGCTTCAAATGTACAAATGGCGAATATACAAATGGCGATATGGAATCCAGATTAGAATACTGTATACTGAATGCATTCAGACAATCACAAAGCTGTATTTCTTGTAAAAGATTTACAGATGTGAAAGACAATGCTCATAGTGACTCAATCTTGAGAAATGTGTGTTTATTCACTTCACAAACAGTTCTAAGCCTCTATGTTTGCTGTTTGTCATTGTAAAACATTAAGGTTTACTGAAACTCTGCCTGTGGTGGTTTGATCTAAATCCTTGTGGCTTTTATTTTCTAGGGGTTTATGGCCCCTCGTCTGATGACTCCATGATAGCTCAGTTTCATGCAGACGGGTGATGTTTAAAAGCCTCTTGGTGATGATCTAACTATACTGTATGTAGTTAATCTTCATATATACGTAATCACTATATGTATTTAATCCTTATATGTACTTATTAACCTTTGTATGTTAACATATACAAAAGTGTACACACTCACACTATTCAATCATACTATTCTTTGAATTCTGTAGTTTGCAATAAAATTGCCTTGTATTGCAAGTATTAGCCTTATTTAAAGCCGTGAACCTTAGTGTTAAAAACATGGCAAATAAAATTGCCAAATTCTCATGCAAATAATTGTGCAAAGAGGGAACCATCATACCATTAAAAAATACTAGCGGATTTTCATGTGCTCATCCACTATGTGGGTTCCAAGGCGTAATGGGTTGCATGTGACTATGCTGCAGGGCTGGCCTTGCTGCCAATGTGTAAAACAAATGAGCATGGAGAACAAAATGCATATTGTGAAGTGGATTTTCAGGGGCCCATCCAGTATGTGGGTTCAAAGGCTTATTGGGGTGCATATGAATTGGTAGCAGGGCAGGCCTTGAATTCAATGCAACACTTTTTCAGGAGTCCCCCCTGGACATCTTATGACAGGGGTATTGTGGTGCGTCATAATTCTCGGCAGCCCATCCACTCACAGCATAGGCTACAACAGCTTAGGAGACCCACTGTTTAATAATGGCCCTTTAAGAAGATTAATGCCGCCTGATGCACCAGTAAAAATAGGCTCTGTGACTGTAAGAGTCCCTCCTTCGTAAATGAAACAAGATGGGTCTGCTTATGTGTCACACACCACATGGCCAGCTAGGGGGGTTACAGGTTACAATGACATTTCCCAGTAAACGCATTTGTAGTGGTTGAAAGCAATGTTAAAGTTGAAAAATGCTTCCAAAACGCAGCGTCTGAACTAAGCCTAAGTGGGGGAGGAAATTTTCGATCTGGGGTTAATTATTTGGCCTTACAGGCAAGTCATTAACCTGCGAAGGAGGTACCATTACATATTTCCAAGCAAAACCCGTTTTGGTTTTGTTGTAGTGTGTTTTTTGTTGCATTGGGTAAAATGGCATGAATCTTGGAAAAAAATGATTAAGGCTGTGAACTAGGAGTCAGGAATGCTTCCAGGGGCGATCCCAATGATGTCACAGTGTCATTTGAGCAGTGTTTTCATCATTTTCAGACATTTTTATACCTTAATACCCCCGGGGGGGGATCTCAGTAAAAATACTCGGGTCTCCCATAGACTTCCATTGGGCTCGTTGTTCTGGCCGAGTACCCGAGTATACCAATCTGCTCGACCCGAGCAACGAGCACCTGAGTATTTTAGTGCTCGCTCATCACTGTTCGTGATGCCACCTGTGGTTCTCGGTCAGAGGGGATCGACGCTGCTTAAAGGGGTTCTCTGGGGCAATGTTACTGCAGCAAGATGGTAACACTTCCCAAAGATGAAGCGGGGTCCCAAGGCTCCCAGTGTAGTGGGCATGGATGGTGGGTTGCTGGTAAATAAACGGAGGACACAGGGTTGCAGTCTTTACCTGGTTTACTCTAGTTGGACAGCCTCAGTCCAGGGTACCAGCAACAGGTATAGATGGGGTCCAGGCACCCTGAAGACATGAGGAAATCACTTTGCCAGGTCAGTTTGGGAGCCTTCCCCTTTGCGCTGACTATTAGTCCCTTTCTGCCTGTAGTGTCCTGACAAGGTCATCGTTCTCTCCTGTCCTGGGACAGTACCTGTACGGTAGGCAACTTGAGCCGTCTCTTTGGGTTCTCTGTACATGTTGACTCTGGGCTCTAACTGCTGCTGTACCTCAGGTATTATGTGGGCAGGTTACTTTCAGCTTTCTGCCCTCCGGTTCTGCTGTGGGACTTGCAGTTCCACACAGCCTCGGGCTCCCGGTGCCCAGTTCCTGCGCTCTAGCTTAGAGGGGCCCAATCGCAGCCCTCTTCTAGCTACGACGTTCCTCTGTGCTCCTTCACTGTCTCTTGTCTCTACCAGTCTAACTCCTCCAGACCAGAATACTCAAAGCTAGGGAAGCTCCCCTGAATCCGGGTTCAGAGCTCCACCTTCTGGCCTGGATTCAGAATGTGTTGAATGTGTGCTTACCTGGTAAAGAGAATCCTCCTTGCCTCCAAGCATGATATCGCCCTCCCTGAAAGGAAGGCAACATCACTGTAACCGGTTACCTAGGGTGTTACAAATGTCTGCTGTATTCCTTTGAAGAAATCCCACAAAGTTCTAAACAATGCTTAAATATAGTCACAAACTGAAAACGCGATTGTGAGGGATGAGGAAGACTCCATTTTAGATTTATTAATTCAGGCCCAATATATTGTCCAGAGATCTTCATCCACTCCTGAAGTGGCACCCACCCTTGGGATAAGTACACAAATCCCCAAAAGAACAGAACTTTTGCCAAATGGCCAGAGAATTAGACGCCACATGTTAATGAAGACAAGGCGAAGCAGAGCTGGGACTCCCTGATGTCTTTTGTGCAGGGTGGCCCACATCAAGGGGAAAGTGTAGACACTTTGGCACCTACACCTAGAGATGAATTATGACAGTACAATACATCTCAGGGTTAGGTCCAACATACCATTAGAACCCTGGGAGCCCTCCGCACATACCCCATTGTCTCATATTTCTCTAGCTGTTCTGGATACCGAGCTATTGAGACTGGCTCTCCAGAACCACTTAGCTGACCCAAGTTTGGACTGTCCATATCGGTCCAGCCCCAACAAACCTGTTGAGATGTCAGTCGTCCCATTTGGACCTCGTGCTACGAAGTTATGACCCATCCTAAATATTGGGAATTATTTCAGCTAGGAGGTCAAGGGATGAGAATTCAATCTAACCTAGGGGGATGGTGGCAAATATGGGAGGGGTCAAGCTAGGGGTTAAAAAGCTAGCTACACACCTTTAGCCTTTGTCTTTGTTCTGCCATGGAAGCCATGTCATGTCACGTGTGGAGACAGACCAGAAACTAAGAAGGTGCCTGTGGATATGAGAGCTTCCCTTCATCCACAAGTGATAAGAAATGATAACGTGAAACATACAGCTAACTGCTATCCCCAACCTGTATCCTGCTTTTATCTGTACTTCTGGCTGTAATATCTGTATATTACTCTGTATATATTTGTAATATCTAGTGCGCCTTTCGGCAATTAAACTATCAATTAATTTTGGGCTGCTCTTTTATCTCAAAACCCGATTTCCCACGCCCGTGAGTTCAGCTAGCACTTATGCGATACCTGGGGTTGGTTTCTGACCTGATAAAAGCTTGTTAACGGATATATCTAACGAGGAACTGGTGGCAGCGTACCGTTCTGGTATTATTGGGGGATCCTGGCAGTGACGGATCGGAGGTTTATATATATATATATTCCCGGCCTGGGACTGGGGATATATATATACCGCCCTCACTGCAGAGTGCCCCGATAACTAGTGCATGACAGGGCAGCCTCTCCGGCCACTACTTATGCTAGGTGCAGTTCCCTGACTGAACTGAGGGTAAGTGAGGCACCAGAAAGCTGTGACTGTGAAGCTCCATCACAGATTGGTGATGGCGGGGGGATATCCGTATCCCCGTCTCTCCGTGTGCGTGGTTTCCTTACAGCGATAAAAAGGAACCATTTGCATGGATTAACAATGGGGCATTCAGTACACCACCCCGACTCATAAAACCTTTTATACACTCCACTGGACATAGTGGTAAACCATTAACTTCGAACAATGCCACCCTGCATCCTTTCCTATTAACATCCCTCTTAGAAGAACGGATGAACACCACCACAATATCACTGTAAACATCGACATCTTCCCTCAACAAACCTCCTTTTTTACCTCTGCAGGGGCTGACCAACTCACCCAGATGAAAAGCTCCAAAGAAAGCCAACAAAAGGGCCACCTTAAAAATTTCTACCTCCCATTGCGATGAACACACTTCCATCAACTGACTACCTATAATTAACAACACCTCATAAGAAATCGGATGTCTCTCGTCCGTTATCCTCCAACCCTTTTTCCAACCTTTTAACATCTGAAAAACAAAAAGGACTTAGTTACGTACTTAAGGCCTCTTACCTTAAAGCCAAAGGCCAGCCCTGACATCACTTTAGTAAATTTTGCCACTAACCAACCCATTTCCCAACAATTCCCTAGCAGCAACAATAGCCTTCTCTCATTCTCTAGGTTCCCCTTAGCAATGCTCTCTAATCCTCCCAAATGCTCCAAGCCCGGCCGTAATGCGCCCATGTCCTATCCAATAATGACCTGTAAAACAAATTCCTTGCTGCCTGCAAGGAAGGTTCCACAACTCTGCCAGACACACCAGGCCTGCTGCATGTGCTTGAGGCAAAATGATCCCACTGTGAATGAGAAAGAGCATCAGAAATAGGATTATTTAAGCCTGACCTCTGCCACTATCCACAAATTAAATGTCAGGCCCAGTAAGACCAAATGCTGTAAAACTTTAGCCACCAATGGCGTTCACAATGATAACGAATTTATTGCCAAAACCGCCCCTTTGATTTCACTCCAAAAATGTATCTTTCTAATTTTACTCTGTTCCCCCACAATGACAACGCCACAACAATGGGGAATAAATGAAGCAATATTCAGTTCGCCGTCAAACCCTGTTCTAGCCAAAAATGAGGCCATCCCTCCCCTAGCCAACTCCCTCAAAAATACAGACCAAAGCTGTATTGTCCTGCAATACTGATGAGGAAACCCAACGTTTCCGCGTTCATCACCAGTTAAATCTAAATAGACCTGCCGTTGTAGGACTCCAAAAAGAGAGCCCACACTTTCAAATCCTCTTGTAATTCTCTCTTCAGTCTGATAAAATGCATAGGGGATTTTATCCCTACCGTCGCCAAAGATAGCCGCCATCAAAAAGCTCTACCCATCGGCATAATTCTGCACGCAAAATTTAACTTTCCCAACAAAGATTGCAATTCACGTAACTCATCTTCCGCAAATCACTAACTCTCAAAACCTCTGCCCGCATTCCAACCACTTTTTATTCCGGCAATCTACATTCCATCGCCATGGTATCGATCTCAGTCCCCAAGAAACTCAAAGAAGTCACCGACTGTAATAATTATAGGGGATAACTCAGGAGACTGTTTGCGTGGAACAAGACAACTACAGGACACAGTTTTATAAGTGGTAAAGTCTATATTATCACACGGTGACTCAAACATGTGCAGAGAGAAACTCAAGTCCACAACACTTGGTGTAAATATTAAACGCAGCTCAGCAGTCTATAGGAAACTTCAGAGGAAAATGCAATCACGCAGAAAGTCTATGAAGCACAATTATTCTTGAGGATACTTGACACGAATAAGTCCTTGCTTAGTCCAAAACACAGATAGCTATGCTTATAAGGCAGTTCAAATAATATCTTAGCTCAACCAGGGAGGTCTGGGTAATAGTCTCAGGTTCTTGCAAAGCAGCAACAGCTTACATGTCCAGCAAATGCAGATGGGAGTAAACACGAGCAGCAGATGAAGGAGGATTACTGGAACTGGTGTATGCAGCAGGAACTCAGAGCAGAGTAGCAGGATCACCCCACAGGTTCACAGGAGCAGGTATATAGCCAGGGAGTCACCAGAGGTCAGGAGCTGGATGCAAGGCAGAATACTCTAGCACAGACTGAAGGCTTAGGTGGAGTTTTATAGCAGGAAGACACAGTGCACATGAGACCAAAGACGCCATATTGGAAAAGGACAGTAATGCACAAAAAGGTAATAAAAAATGTTCAGAGTCCTGACACTGGCCCAACTGTCTTCTCTGTCGCTAAGGGAACCCCAAATTTTTGGGCCAAACTTTCCATCAAATGCAACAACATAAAACAATCATATGACTTACCCAATCCAATGAACAAGAAATCAAATAGGTAATGAACGTATGACTTCAAGCCAGACATCTCCTTAACCACCCATTCTAAAAAGGTACTAAATGTCTCAAAATAGGCACATGAAAGCGAACAACCCATAGGAAGACAGTATTCAACAAATAATCAACCGTCCCAAAAACAACCCAACAAATGCATGCTATCGGGGTGTACCAGTAATAATCTTAATCTTGATACTCTGGATCAACATGTTAGGGCATGTTAGGTTAGGCTATGTGTTGAACTAGATGGACTTAAAGTCTTCCTTCAACCTTAATAACTATGTTACTATGTTACTAAATGCCACCTCCACATCCGTTCTTTGCCAACAAAGCCCCTTTACCTCACAACTGTTCCCAGTCCATAGCCGTGTCAAACGAAGTATACAACATTGAACATAACTACGGATCAATCCCGTTGTTCAATCAAGAACCCTTAGGAAAAGATAGGTGATGGATTAACCTAAATTTATTGGGCTCTTTCTTTGGAACCACACCGAATGGTGAAACCATCAAATTACTGAAGGGCGCTGTAACAAAAGGTCCCTCCATTCTACCCAACGCCACCTCTTTTTCTAATTTTTCAGTAACCACACCGAGAAATTTAAGTGCCGATTTTAAATTCTTAGTGGACAACCAAACTTTTTTTTATCAACAAAAGGGATTCTGAATACATCCCTAAAACCGTTCCACAATAAACTGGCCACCTCTGTATCTCCATCTCTTCCAGACGCACTGGCATCTCCCTTTTTCAGTATTATCACCTCCCCTCTGTTTTCCACCCTTAAAACACTTTGCGGCCCGTGAGTGCCCCCACGTGCTGAACATTCATGTTTGAGTTTACGTTGCCACCGAGTGTCCTGACTGTCCCAAACTCTCGCTACCCCCTAGAAATGACTGACTACCTTGATTTATTCTAACACAACTAAAATCAGTAAAATGTGCATGTAGACAGGATGATACCCCACACACTAGATCACACCATCACTCTCCCCTACTATATTCCTGCTGGACACATGACTTTTTTTTGTGATGATGTCAGTCAGGTGACTGCTGAAGATAATTACTGAATGAAAATTCAGACGTGTTCTAACAAAGGCATTGACCTCATTGTGAAAAACAGAGCACCACACATGAATTTCTGGCCTCCATTCATCCTTCTTTCTATCAGAGATCATCTTTTCAGTCAGACACATTGCCAGTATATTAGGATGAACATGATGGGAAATGTATAAGGTGAATAAAATAAGTGTGACAAATACAAAATTCAGGGTGAGGAGGACGTCTCCAGTCATGTGATGATGAGAATCTAATAATGCCTGGAGGTTCAGTATGAGTGATACCTGCAGTGACTCAGTATTTTGTTTATAAAGAAAGCTATACAATCTGTGATGAGCGCAGCAGCGGATCACATCAATTCCAGAACACACAGGAGATCTGTTCCCGCTGTGATCTGTCATCTCCTCTAATAGTGAATGTTTGGGAAGACGACACGGCGATGGCTCTCAGGATCCTCGGGCTGATGGCCATTTATTCCCCAGGTACGTCCATCCTGTGCTCTCTATGTGCTGTGTGTACAGGGTCGTGTGTGGATCACTTCCATCTGACCAGTAAATTATCGGCTGTGAAAACGATCTGCAGTATTAATGTATCAGTGATCCGCTCTTTGTTTGGGGCAGACGATGCGGAATATCCGGCTGTATCCGTCACTTCTCCACTTTGATGGTTTCACTTACTTTTGAGGAGACGGAGAATCTTCTCCCTAGGCCTCATTCTCACCTCAGTGTCGCACCTCTGTGTTGTATTCATTTTTTGCCGGGTTCAGACAGACATAAGACAACTTGGCTCCGTGCACTCATCTGCATATTGGATGAGATGAGTGGAGCAGCTGTCTGCCATTTACATGCACTTGTCTGCTCTGTATATCAACCAATGTAGAGCATGCTGATTTTTTTCTATGCAGAGCGATCACGTGGGTCATTGGCTATAATGTGTGTATCTGCTCTCCATGTGCTGTCCAAGATGAACACAGACAGCAAACATCACCATAACACAAAAGGGATAGACAGATTTTTAAGACACAGGAAACTCTTAAAAATCCTTCTATCCTTTTTTTATCACCTACTGAAGATTCACAAAAACCTTGATAATGCCCCTGGGAGACCAATCATCCCAGGAATCGGATCACTTGCAAGTAATCTATCAGAATATACGGATACAATTATGCAATGTCTTTGCTCTTGAAAGTCATCTCAGGGATTCCACCCACTTAATTTAGATATTACAAGATATTGAATGGAAACCTACTCACGTTTTCATGACACTTGATATGGCTTCACTGTATTCAAATATACAACATGGTATTGGCCTAATATGTTTCCAGGAGAACCCTATTTGAATATTGATTCAAGATTTTCAAATCACCATAAAGATTTTTTTATATAGATTGATTATATAGATCATTTATCCTTCAGGATAACTTTTTCACATTTCACGGAGAGTTCTACCTTCAGCGACATGGGACTGCGATGGGGTCAAAGGTCACACCCACATACGCTAATTTATTTATGGGGATTTTCAAATAATTATTAATTTATAATAATCGTTGGAAAGATAACGTTAGGTTAAGTTCACACAGGGTGTTTTTGCTGCTTTTTTTCTGCTGTAAAAACGTTGCAAATAATGGTACCTGCATTTTTGCTGTGTTTTTTCAACACCCACTGCAAAAACGCTGCAAAAATGCTGAAAGAAGTGACATGCTCTATGTCCAAAAAAAGGAAAAAAAAAACACAAAATCCTGATCACACAAAAAAACGTGTGTATGAGATTTCTGAAATCTCATAGGCTTTGCTGGTATTGTAAAAAGCAGCTGAATATTAGCATAAAAAAAGCAGCAAAAGCGCCATGTGTGAACTTACCTTTATTGTCTACAAAAGGTTCATTGATGACTTTTTTTTTTGTGGGATAACTCTAAGGTGGACATCCAATTTTTTACCCATGATCTTAACATCATTGACTGGGAATTACCTTTTTCTCTTACCACTAATACTGAGGCCATGTGCACACTTTCAGTATTTTTCGAATTTTTTTCGCGTTTTTATCACGTTTTTATAGCGAAAAAAATGCGAAAAAAAACGCTTACATATGCCTCCCATTATTTTCAGTGTATTCCGTATATCTTGTGCAAATGTTGCATTTTTTTCCGCGAAAAAATCGCATTGCGGAAAAAAAAGCAACATGTTCATTAAATTTGCGGAATAGCGGCGATTCCACACACCTAGGAATGCATTGATCTGCTTACTTTCCGCATGTGGCTGTGCACACCATGCAGGAAGTAAGCAGATCATGTGCGGTTGGTACCCAGGGTGGAGGAGAGGAGACTCTCCTCCACGGACTGGGCACTGTATAATTGGTTAAAAAAAAAGAATAAAAATAAAAAATTGTCATATACTCACCTTCGATGGCCCCCGCAGTCCTCCCGCCTCTCAGCGGTGCACGCTCTCTCTTCCATTCCTATAGATGCTCTGTGTGAAGGACCTTTGGTGACGTAGCGGTCATGTGACCGCGATGTCATCGCAGGTCCTACACACAGAGCAACAGCTGAGGAGATCGGGGGCCATCAATCTGAGGGTGAGTATAACCTTTTTTTTAATTTTTTTATTATTTTTAACATGATATCTTTTACTATTGATGCTGCATAAGCTGCATCTATAGTAAAAAGTTGGTCACACTTGTCAAACACTATGTTTGACAAGTGTGACCAACCTGTCAGTCAGTTTTCCAAGAGATGCTGCAGATCGCTCGGAAAACTTCAGCATGCGGATTTCTTGCAGAAAATTTCCGGTTTTCTTCAGGAAATTTCTGCAAGAAATCCTGATGTGTGCACATACCCTGAAATCATTGATTTTCTGGACAACATTATTTTTATTTCGGAAAACCACATCTGTACTCGAACATTTTTTAAGAAAGTGGACAGCAACAGTTACCTGCATTATACGAGTGGTCACTACATCAAGTGGTTAGACAATATCCCTCAAATCCAGTTTATGAGAATAAAGAAAAATTGTACGTTGGAATCTGACTTCAATGTTCAGGCCAACATCCTAAATGAAATATTTTAAAACCAGAAATATCCCCCAAAAAATATTAAAAAGGGCTTTCTCAAACATCAAAGGGCGGGACAAGGGATTTTTCCATACAAAAAAAAAAAAAATTAATTAAGACGTGATATGAAACATATGAGTCCAATTGTATTACGACATGTAAGGCACACTATAAGGAAATACGGAAAGCTATTCAGGAACATTGGCACATCCTCCTGAATGATCCCATCCTTCCCAGAAATCCAGCTTTGATCTTTTGCACAGCTCCCACCATCAAAAATATTTTACCACCCAGTAGACTCAGAACAAAGAATAGTGCAAATGTGATAAACCACATAGATAAGGTAAATTTAAATGTAACTCTAGGAACTACTACTGCTGTCAGCCTATATATCGTGGTTCTACCCTTGCAATTACAATCAATTACAATGAGTCATCATTCACTATTTTCCAACCTTTGACTTGTACTACAAGCTTTGTGATTTCAATGATTCAATGTCCTTGCAAAAAGCAGTATGTTGGTCGTACAACACATTCCCTACACAAAAGGGTTAGCTCTCACAGATCCAACATAGGTGAGGGCTTCCTCAATCATGGGCTGTCTAGAGGACAGCCTGAAACACTGTAATGACAGCTAGGAAATGCCTGTCAGCCCTATCGAACATATTCCTGCTGAAACACAAAATCGTATGCTACAAACTCAATAGAAATCTACTGGACATAGAAGCTGAATACACTAAAACCGAGTGAACTCAATGAAATTATGGATGTTTTTCTATAAAGGGACACACTGAACCTGCATGTATGTTCCAAGCAGTTTCATACCATTATGGTTTTATTACGTATATACTCGAGTATAAGCCAACCCAAGTATAAGCCGAGGAACTGGGAAAACTTAATGACTCGAGGATAAGCCTAGGGTGGGAAATGCAGCAGCTACCAGTAAATTTAAAAAATAAAAATAGGTACCAATAAAAGTAAAATTGATTGAGACATCAGTAGGTTAAATGTTTTTGAATATCCATATTGAATCAGGAGCCCCATATAATGCTCCATACAAAACACATTCCATATAGTGCTGCACAAAGGTTAATGGTGGCCCCATAAAATACTCCATACGAATAATATGCCCCATATAATGCTGCAAAAAGGTTAAAAATGGCCCCATAAGATGCTCCATATTAAGCTATGCCCTATATAATGCTGCATAAAATGTTAATGACCGCCCCATAAAATGCTCCATAGAATAATATCCCCCTTATTATTTTTATTATTATTATTTGTTTATACTGTAAAGTATCATTAATTCCGTAGTGCTGTATATGAGAAGGAGTTACATACAAATTACAGATATCACTTACGGTAAACAAACTAACAACTACAGACTGATACAGAGGGGCGAGGACCCTGCCCTTGCGGGCTTACATTCTACAGGATGGTGGGGATGGAGACAATAGGTTGAGGGTTGCAGGAGCTCCGGTGTTGGTGAGGCGGTAGCTCCGGTGTTGGTGAGGCGGTAGCTCCGGTGTTGGTGAGGCGGTAGCTCCGGTGTTGGTGAGGCGGTAGCTCCGGTGTTGGTGAGGCGGTAGCTCCGGTGTTGGTGAGGCAGGAGCTCCGGTGTTGGTGAGGCGGTAGCTCCGGTGTTGGTGAGAAGGCAGCAGGGTCAGTGCAGGCTGTAGGCTTTCCTAAAGAGGTGGGTTTTCAGGTTCCGTCTGAAGGATCCGAATGTGGTTGATAGTCGGATGTGTTGGGGCTGGGTGAGGAGTGGATAAGTGTGGAGGAGAGAAGTAGGTCTTGGGAGGACCGGAGATTACGTGTGTAAGGAGGTTGCTTTCCCTGCTCCTTACCTGGAACCACTTAGTCAGACAGCTGGGTTGTCGGGGGCTAGACTTTCTGCCCTGGACACTGGACAGAAGGGACCATGTGACTGCTGGGGCAGAGAGGAAGAGAGAGGGGTGTGGTCAGAAAAGAGCGGGAGAGCGGAGCACACGGGACAGAGGGGACAGCGCGCCAGAGAGAGGGCAGGCTGCAGCACCGCGCTCCCCGAGAGAGAGTGCTGCCCTTGAGGGCACTGAGGCTGAGATACCAGCCGGAGTGAAGGCTGGATGTAAGAGTGTGGACGTATCCCCTTACAGTCACCTGAGCGCGCAGCCCCGGTGACTGCACTGACAAGCCCGGACCCCTGAGTGTGACAAGTAAACTGATCAGTGTGTGTGTAGCATTGCTACTTCAGAGAGAGAGACTGCCAGCCTGATATACAGAGACTAGCAGCAGTGTGGCTGTGTTACTTCCTGCTTCCAGCTTCACTGGGAGAAAAGGCTACAAAGACTTATCCCCGGAGTCTCCAGTTCCCAGGAGACAGAGGAGAGACTTCAGGATCCTCAAACCCTGCTGGTGACTGTACCCACCTTGGAATAAAGGTACCTTCACACTAAACGATATCGCTAGCGATCCGTGACGTTGCAGCGTCCTGGCTAGCGATATTGTTGAGTGTGACAGGCAGCAGCGATCAGGATCCTGCTGTGATATCGCTGGTCGTTGCTGAAAGTTCAGAACTTTATTTGGTCGTCAGACCGGCGTGTATCGTCGTGTTTGACACCAAAAGCAACGATGCCAGCAATGTTTTACACTGGTAACCAGGGTAAATATCGGGTTACTAAGCGCAGGGCCGCGCTTAGTAACCCGATGTTTACCCTGGTTACCAGCGTAAAAGTAAAAAAACCCAAACACTTCATACTTACCTTCCGCTGTCTGTCCCCCGGCGCTGTGCTTCTCTGCACTGTGTAAGCACAGCGGCCGGAAAGCAGAGCGGTGACGTCACCGCTGTGCTCTGCTTTCCAGCTGGCCGGCGATCACAGTGCAGAGAAGCACAGTGCCGAGGGACAGACAGCGGAAGGTAAGTATGAAGTGTTTTTTTTTTTTTACTTTTACGCTGGTAACCAGGGTAAACATCGGGTTACTAAGCGCGGCCCTGCGCTTAGTAACCCGATGTTTACCCTGGTTACCAGGGGACCGGCATCGTTGGTCGCTGGAGAGCGGTCTGTGTGACAGCTCTCCAGCGACCAAACAGCGACGCTGCAGCGATCGGGATCGTTGTCTGGATCGCTGCAGCGTCGCTAAATGTGACGGTACCTTAAGGAGCTTCCAGTCAGGACCTCCCTGGACTGATAAGTTACAAGAACATTTGTTAACCGTTGCAATTCCGCTTAACTGTTTACTGTTTGCTTTATTTCTATTAACCCCCTGTTTACTCCCTGCGAAGAGAATATCACCCCTGTTAATAAATTCCCCTCAACAGTTGGTCTGTCTGTTCCGTGGTGACATACTCAACTCTGCACTTCATTACACGTGAGGGAAGATATCGGGAGATTAGTTCAGAGATATATGGAGGAGACAGGTTGTGGATGGCTTTGTAGGTCAGTATTAGTAATTTGAACTGGATACGCTGAGGGAATGGGAGCCAGTGAAGAGATTTGCAGAGGGGGGAAGCAGAGGAGTAGCGAGGAGAGAGATGAGTTAGTCGGGCAGCAGAGTTAATGATGGACTGCTGCGATTAAAAAAAATGACATACTCACCTCTTGTTGCTGGGGGAGAGGTGCCGGTGTCCTGAGCAGGAGGGGACACTGGCACGCTATGGGTGCCAGGTGCTGGAGTCGCCGCTGGCTCAGGCCCCCAGGACTTGTGAAATTCACCTGTCCCCGTTCCACCGCCGCGTGCTGCTGTGTCTTCCGGCTCTCTGCACTGACTGTTCAGGCAGAGGACATGCACTAAATACGTCATCGCGCCCTTTGACCTGAACGTCACAGCCAGAGGACACGGAAGACACAGCACGGCGTGGAACGGGGAAAGGTGAACATCGCATGGCTCACCCGCCACGCGTTATACTCACCCTCCAGGCGCAGTCTCTGCACTTCCCTGCTTCTCCGATGGACTCCGGCTGTGTCACAAGGTAAGGCATTATTTAAATTAGTTCACATGCGTAGTAAGCTGCGTTCCCACAGTTATTACGCATGTGACTAATAACTAGATACGGTTTTACTGCATCTAATCATAGTCTATGGGAAATTTACGCTGTGGGGACTGAACATCTACAAATCGTACATAGACATGCTGTGGTCTGGAAAGACGCGCCGCATGTCCGTTTACACAGGTCTGCCGCCTGTGTCTCTGATCGCATAGTGGAGATGGGATTTCTTGAAATCCCCTCCACTATGCTGTAACATCTGGACACTTTTTATTTTTTTGTATAAACCCCTTAAGATATCATCTATTGGGGACAAAAAAATATACAATAGAAGTGACAACACAGAAAATTATCTTATGAAAACAGAATTTTTTTATTAATTCATACAAAAATAGTAATATTTTTAAAATTCAGAAAATAGGTACTGGAAAAACCGAGGTTAATCTATATACTATCCAGCCCTTAATCTAAATAGCATCTATACAAATATGTCAATTTTCATCATCAATCCATCTGAAATCCATTTCATGATTAAATAAAGCAAGGAAAGTGCTTTGTGCTAATAAAGTGCAGATATAGAGTGTAATGCTTATAACAGACGCTAGATGGCGCTGTTACTCTATTATTCAAATTACTATGTCACAGAATGAGATTTATTATAAAATACTAAATACCTGAACAGATGCTATTGATTCTAATTTATTAAATATTTTTTCTATGGAAATTAGGATATGAGGTCACCATAATAAACATTTCAAAGAAAATCCGTTATATAGTGTATATCAGTATCTCATCCTAATATAATATTTATAAAGATACAATCTAGAGATAACATAGGTAATAATCACAAAAGTATCTAAAGAGTTAAGGGGTATAATTTACCAAGTTATCGTAGGGATCCAGTTAATGCCGCTGGTGGGATATAGAAAACCTTGCGCCCCGACGCGCGCGTTTCGCCCAGCTTCTTCTGTCTTCTGGACACTGCGGGTTTGACGCTGCAGATGTACGCAGCGTCCAACCCACAGCATTTACTGACCGTGGAAACATACCCTAAGTTAGAGTAGAGAGGGAACGGTAGGGAAGTTTTAAATTAAGTATATTAGAAAAATGATTAGATTACTGAATTAAACGGATATTTAGTATGAAATTCACCTTTGGTTTTGGACCACCCCTTTAATTTTGTACAATATTAATTTTATCGCTTTATGAAAAATAGGGATGAGCATACGTGCTCGGTGATACTCGGATATCACTCGAGTAGATGTAGATGCTCGCCGGATGTGCTCTTTACTCAGCGAGCATTGGGTGGTGCTCCATGTAAAACTTGATGCCGCGCCCTGAATGTTTGGCGCCTGTTACACAGCCAATAAGCATGCAGGGATTGCCTACATGTCACTTTAATTGGCTGGCCTTGTGACATCATTAGGGGCTATAAAAGGGCAGACACCACCCAGCTCCGCACACTGCCGCCATTGCACAGCTCTGTGGCACTATTGGGGGAGAGAGCGCTTGTCTAGGCCTGTGTGTGCACAGTATAATGAATCAGAGGCCTGTAGTGTTGATTTTGGTGCTGAAGCTGAGCCATCATACTAACAGCCCTTCTAAGGGCTAATTGTTTGCTTTGCTGTTTGTATCAGATACAATCTGCATTTAGCCTAGGGAGGGAGAGAGAGTTGCAGGAGCTGAATACAGTCTCTAGGCAGGGATTAGGGTTTTGCAGTCCATTGCTAAATGTATAGCTGCTGCAGTTGACCACATTTTTATTTTTTCGGTGAAAAAAATGACTGTACTGTCATCCATAGAGTATTAGGTGCATTGTGGCACATTTTGGTTATACATAACAGTCCAAAAAAGCGTTGAAACATTTTTCTGGATTCACTTACCCATAGAGTATTCCGCGCTCTGGGGTACATTTCTTTGGCATATAACACTCCAAAAAATCGTTATTTTTTTTTTCAGGATTCAATTAGTCATCCATGCAATGTAACATACTTATTGGGTGACAAAGATGGCAGAATCATGCGAGACTCCTGAGGGAGTGAAGGGAGGAATGTCGAAGCCAGAGAAAGCTGGCTCAACAGCGGAAGTGGCAGGTGCCTGTGGTCCAGAACCGGACGCTTTCCCGGAACCACCAAGGCCCAAACCCAGGCTGCAGCCTTCACTTCTGGGGTTCTTGTGGACTGGAGAGCCAGGATCCAGGAACTGGTGAGCAGACTGCGGGGCCTAGGCTGGTTGGCAGAGACGAGGCGGCGAGCCAGGACCAGGGCTGGAGAAATGCTATTGAACCCACTATCCGCAAGGTGCTGACAGTTGGCATCCCAGGGGAGGTCATTTTGGCAGTGGAGATGGGGTTCCATAGAAGAGTTTCAGACCCGTCATCACATCTCAATCAACAAGCGGACAGTAGAGACAGAACACTTGCCTTGAAGGCTACAAGAGCTGATAGCTGGAACCGAGGTCATGTTCTTCAAAACGGAGGGGCAACAGTGCTGATATATGGTGGTTGTGTTTCAAGAAAGAAGGGTGCAGTATGAATCCTTCTTGAAAATTGAATGGACCTGGAAGAGGCTCCTTGAAGCAACTCGAGACGAGGCTATTAACATCCCTGAGAGATTGTAGAGTCCTTGGTGTTCCCCACTTCCTATGCAGAAGCAGGCAATGGTGCAGGTGACACAGGGGGCTGTCGCCCATTTCTAAATTTCGGGATTCCAGCACTACCCGAAGCCGGATCACTCATAACCCAGGCACCTGGGAATCAGTCTCGAGGAAGCAGGTGGAGGCTATCCCCCAGCCTCCTGAGGAAGAAGTGAAAAATAAATAAAACCAATTCTTCACCTGCTATTGATTTGTTCATTCTGTCTCCCAAAGATCGCAGTATTCCTTGGCTCACGTTTATCCTGCTCTCTGCACTGAGCACTTACAGAGGGGTTTCCGTGTAAATCTCTGAAATACATGATTATGTCGGAACCTCCTGCGGAAGATTATCTATAATGAGGCAGATGGAGACACTGTGGACACCATCTGCCTCATTATCCGGCAGGGTTTGTTTTCTTAGGTATGACTATAAGCACGGTCCATCACAGTTTTGTGAGCTTCTAAAAAGAAGGACACCGCTGAATAGAGACCAGGCGGAGTCCAGAGAAACTCTGCTGCTTAATTATAGAAAATTCATCCCTTGGAAGTTTCATCCGAAGCACATCACTAGGAGATTTGGATGGAAACCCCAAGGTAAGTGCTCAGCATAGAGCACAGGCTAAATCTGATCCAAAATGTTATGTAAAATGTTACCAATAAAAACTTCAACTCAATCCACAATAAAAGTAAGTCCCCACTCAGACTCATCATCTGTCAATGGAAATATAGGGGCTTCCACGTTACTGGTAGCAAAAAGGATCATGAAAAGCAAATTAGCTCCTCACCTCCAAAGAGAAATCCAGCGATTGGGCGCCACAATGTACTTGGCACCACAGAGTACTGAGCACTACAATGTACGGGCACTACAATGTACGGGCACTACAATGTACTGGGCATTACAAAGTATTGTACACTACAAAGTGCTGAACACTACAATTTACAGGTACTGCAATGTACTGGGCATTATAACGTACTGGGCACTATAATGTATTGGACACTACAAAGTGCTGGGCACTACAATGTATGGTCACTACAATGTATGGGCATTGCAATGTACTGGGCACTACAATGTACGGGTACTACAACGTACTGGGCATTATATATTGGACACTACAAAGTGCTGAGCACTACAGTGTACTGGGCAAAACCATGTATGGGTATTACAATGTACAGGCACTACAATGTATTGGGCACTACAATATACTGGGCACTATAGTGTACTAGGCACTACAATGTACTGAGCACTACAATGTCATACGAGGAATGGTTAAAGGATCTGGGAATGTTTAGCTTGCAAAAATGAATGCTGAGAAGAGACTTAATAGCTGTCTACAAAGATCTGAAGGGTTGTCACAGTATAGAGAGTTTGGAGCGCCCACCAGGGTCTAGGGATACTCAGTACCGGGTTTGGTCATCATTAAAGGGGTGGTCACGGTGGCAGTGACCCGGCCCATGGCTTGTAAGCCTTTTATCTCGCGCTTTGTGGCGAGTCCCTTGATGCCTATGGCTTCTAATAAGGTCCTCTCTTTCCTGTCCTGGGACTGTACCTGTATGGTAGACAACGTGAGCCTTTTTACAGGTGCCTCTAAGATGACTCCGGGCTCTGTGTGTTGCTGTACCTTCGGGTGTGGGTGCAGACAGACGACCTAGAATCTTCTGACCTCCGGTTCTGCTGTGGGGCATAAAGTACTACACAGCCTCGGGCTCCCAGTGCCCGGTTCCTGCGCTTCAGCTTGGAAGGAGTGCAACTGCAGCTCTCTTCCAGCTCCTTAGTTCTCATGTGCTTCTCCCCTCTGGCACTTGCTACAATGCAACCGATCTGCTTTTGCTCTCTAGCCTGGAGCTGCAGCACCACACGTGGCTGCAGGGCCCCAGCTCTGCTGCTCACATTCCTCTCTCCTTCACTTCCTCAGACTGACTAACTCCTCCTCCAAACCACAATATATCTATCTGGGGGAAGCTCCCCTGAAACTGGGATCAGAGCTCCCCCTTCTGGCCTGGAATCGGAACATGTTGCATGCATGTGTACCACCTGTTAAAGGGATCTTCCTTGCTTCCAGGCATGGCATCACCCTCCCCGAAAGGGAGGCAACACCACTGTAACAGCGGAATTCCTGGGGTGTTCTAGTATCATCATTATTCTCATTTGCATATGGAAACACGAGAAGCAATGGAATGAATCAGAAAGGGAGAAGCTACAGATTAGATAGTAGAAAAAACTTTTTCACAGTGAGGGTGATCAATGAGTCGAACAGGCGGCCACGAGAGGTGGTGAGTTCTTCAATAGAATTTTTCAAACAGAGGCTGGACAGACACCTGTCTGAGATGGTTTAGTGAATCCTGCATTGAGCAGGGGGTTGGACACGAGGACTTGGGAGGTCCCTTTCAACGCTAATGTTCTATTATTCTATGTACTGGGCACTGCAGCATAATGGGCACTACAATAAATGGGCACTACAATGTACTGAATACTAAAATGTATTGGGCACTACAATGTACTGGACACTGCAAAGGCAGATTTTAAATTTTCACTCAGCAACATACACTGGTGCTTGTTTCTGGAAAACACCATTGAGTCAAATCATCACTACACATGTAGATAAATTCCCAGATCTGTGTAATTTCCAAAATGGGGTCACTTGCGCTGAGATTCTGCTCTGCTAGCACTTAGGGACTTTGTGTATGGAGTCCGCAAACTATTTTAGGAAAATCTGTGCTCCAGGAGGCAAATAGCGTTCCGTCCCTCCTGAGTCTCGACATGTGGCTAAACAGTACTGTACAGTCACATGTAGGGTACTTCCATGTTCGGCAGACATTGTGGGACAAATTTTGGTGCCTTTTTTACTCTTCCCAATGTGGAAATGGAAAATCTGGGGCTAAAACAAAATTTTAGTGGTAAAAGTGTAATTATTATTTTTTCACTGCTCAATGGTATAAAATCCTGTGACACACTCGTTCCCACTGGGTACCACACGCACCGTGCTGGGTACCACACGTACCAGCATCTGGTGCTGAAGCCGCTATTCATATCTTCTCTGCAGCAGCGTTTTCTGCAGAGAAGATATGAATAATAGTGTTTAAAATAAAGATCTATGGAAGGTGGAGCCACATATTCATGACTCTAATCGGCGGCCCCACGTGACCGCATACAGTGGAAGCCGTGGCCAGACCAGGAAGAACCGACAGCCAACGAGGTAGCAGGTGAGTATTTTCCGAACAGCGGGGGGGGGGCGCACAGGGGATGGGGGGGCGCACAGGGGGTGGGAGGGCGGGGGACACATAGATCTTTATTTTAAACACTATTATTCATATCTTCTCTGCAGCAAACGCTGCTGCAGAGAAGATATGAATCGCGGCTTCAGCACCATGTGGGGGGGACAGCGCTTACTGTAGCGCTGTCTCCTGCACGCACACGGACTGCAGACGGACAACGTCCGTGTGTGGTCCGTGTTTTACACGGACCCATTGACTTTAATGGGTCCGTGTAATACGTGTAATAACGTGTAATAAGCTTATGCTGAAGTCTAAGAGTGCTTTTAGCGCTCGAAACGCGTCCAGCGATTTGATGGTTGTTTCCATCCTTATTTTGTGATCCATATTTTTTGTAAGCAGCTTTCCAATTTTTAAAGATGTTTGAATAAAATTTCTGATGATTTTACTCCTGGAGCTGGATTTTTTTCTTTTCTTTTGCTCATTAACTGCAGCGTTGGACAGAAACGCTTTCCCTGCTCGGATTACACTTGGACTATGGAAAATTCTGCTATGCGGGTGAGCTGAAATATAATGTTTTTTCTTTTCACATCTGGGACTCTGCAGATGTGACATGGTGTTCTCTTGTCGTGTGCCAAAATAGTAGCTTCTAACCACATATTGGGCATCAGTGTACTCGGCAGAAATTGCTTAACAAATTGTGCAGTCCATTTTCTTCTTCAACTCTTGTTGACAATTTGTTCACAAATTTGTCTAAATCTGTATTAGTGAGCACTTCTCCTTTGCCGAGAAAATCCATCGTCCTCACAGGTGTGGTATCAAGACAGTGATTATACACATGATTATTGCACAGGTGTGCCTTAACCCCTTCATGCCACAGGCCTTTTTCGTTTTTGTGTTTTCGTTTTTCGCTTCCCTCCTTCCCAGAGCCATAACTTTGTTATTTTTCTGTCAATATGGCCTTTTGAGGGCTCGTTTTTTGCGGGATGAGTTGTACTTTTGAAAGTCATCATTGGTTTTACCATGTCTTGTACTAGAAAATGGGAAAAAAATTCCAAGTGCGGTGAAATTGCAAAAAAAGTGCAATCCCACACTTGTTTTTTGTTTAGCTTTTTTGCTAGGTTCACTAAATGCTAAGACTGACCTGATATTATGATTCTCCAGGTCATTACGAGTTCACAGACACCTAACAAGACTAGGTTATTTTTTATCTAAGTGGTGAAAAAAATTCAAAACTTTGCTAAAAAAAAAAAATGTGCCATTTTCCGATACCCGTAGTGTCTCCATTTTTCGTGATCTGGGGTCGTGTGAGGGCTTATTTTTTGCGTGCTGAGCTGACGTTTTTAATGATACCACATTTGTGCAGATACGTTCTTTTGATCGCCCGTTATTGAATTTTAATGCAATGTCGTGGCTACCAAAAAAATGTAATTCTGCCGTTTCGATTTTTTTTCTCGCTACGCTGTTTAGCGATCAGGTTAATGCTTTTTTTTTTGATAGATCGGGCGATTCTGAACGCGGCGATACCACATATGTGTAGATTTGATTTTTTTATTGTTTTATTTTGGATGGGGCGAAAAGGGGGGTGATTTAAACTTTCATATTTTTTTTATTTTTTTCATATTTTTAAAAACATTTTTTTTTACTTTTGCCATGCTTATATAGCCTCCATGGGAGGCTAGAAGCTGCCACCACTCGATTGGCTCTGCTACATAGCAGTGATCTGATGTTAGCTGCTATGTAGCAGAAATGCAGGTGTGCTATGAGTGCTGTTGTGAATTCCGTTCTTGGGCTCCATCCTGTGGTTACGAATGGTATTTTTGGGAGTTCTGCTCTTGGGCTCCCTCTGGTGGTTTCGAGTGGAACTTAGCAGCTGCATTCACTAATCGGTTCCCTGGTCTTGTTATTTAACTGGGCTCTAGTCTGTAGTGAATGCCAGCTGTCAATGTTTCTCCTGTGGATTCAGTCCTTTCCTGGAAGTGCTCTGTTGGCCAGTCCATTTCAGCTTAAGATAAGTTCTGCTAGTTCTTGGGTGTTTCCCTGCTTATGACCTTCTGTTCAAGTTAATGTTATGTCTTTTTGTCCAGCTTGTCATTATGAAATATTCCGGCTAGTTGGAAGCTCTGGGGTAGCAGATTTGCCCCTCCACACCGTGAGTCGGTGTGGAGGTTATTTTTTGTAAACTCTGTGTGGACATTTAGTTTTTATACTGACTGCACAGTAGCCTTTTCTATCTCTGTCTATTTAGATAGTAATGGCCTCCTTTGCTAAAATCTAATTTCATTTCTGAGTTTGTCATTTCCCTCTCCACTCACCGTCAATATTTGTGGGGGGCTATCTTTCCTTTGGGGGTTTCTCTGAGGCGAGATAGTTTTCCGTTTCCATCTTTAGGGGTAGTTAGTTCTTATCATCATCGTGATTACTGTCGGTGGAGCTGCCATCTCCTCTGAGCTTGTCCATGATTGGTTTTACTCACCAGGTCATCTCAGTACTGTTTCGTAACCACCAGGTCATAACAGTACAGCTGGCCCACAATGTGTTAAATGCATCTCAAAGGAGGGAAGAGAAAGTTCTGAGTCAGTGTTTTTTTGTTTTGTTTTTTTTTTTCTCTTGTTGCTTGTTTTGTCCTTTTTTTTTTTCCCCCTTGATCTTTGGATGGTTCAGAATTTGGGTACTGAGATGGAGGTTCAGGGTCTGTCTGCGCGTGTTGATCATCTCACTGCTAGGGTACAGAGTATCCAAGATTATGTTGTCCAGACTCCGGTTTCTGAGCCTAGAATTCCTATTCCTGATTTGTTTTCTGGGGATAGATCTAAATTTTTGAACTTCAAAAATAATTGCAGATTGTTTTTTGCTCTGAGACCCCGTTCCTCTGGTGACCCCATTCAGCAGGTGAAGATTGTTATTGTTATTTCTCTGCTGCGTGGCGACCCGCAGGACTGGGCATTCTCCCTTGAGCCAGGGAATCCTGCATTGCTCAATGTAGATGCATTTTTTCAAGCACTCGGACTGCTTTATGATGAACCTAATTCTGTGGATCAGGCAGAAAAAATCTTGCTGGCCCTGTGTCAGGGGCAGGAAGCAGTAGAAATATATTGTCAGAAATTTAGAAAGTGGTCTGTGCTTACAAAATGGAATGAGGATGCCCTGGCAGCTATTTTCAGAAAGGGTCTTTCTGAAGCCCTTAAAGATGTTATGGTGGGGTTCCCCACGCCTGCTGGTTTGAACGAATCAATGTCTCTGGCCATTCAGATTGATCGGCGCCTACGTGAACGTAAGGTTGTGCACCATATGGCGGTGTCCTCTGGGCAGAGTCCTGAGCCTATGCAATGTGATAGGATTTTGATGAGAGCAGAACGGCAGGAGTTCCGACGTCAGAAGGGGCTGTGTTTTTACTGTGGTGACGCTACTCATGCTATCTCTGACTGCCCGAAGTGCACTAAGAAGGTCGCCAGGTCGGTTACCATCAGTACTGTACAGCCTAAATTTCTCTTGTCTATTACCCTGATTTGCTCACTGTCGTCCTTTTCTGTAATGGCATTTGTGGATTCTGGCGCTGCCCTGAACTTAATGGACCTAGAATTTGCCAAGCGCTGTGGTTTTTCCTTGGAGCCTTTGCAGAGTCCTATTCCCTTGAGGGGGATTGATGCTACGCCATTGGCCAAGAATAAACCTCAGTACTGGACACAGTTAGCCATGAACATGGCTCCGGCACATCAGGAAAACATTTGCTTTTTGGTATTGCATAATTTGCATGATGTGGTTGTGCTGGGGTTTCCATGGTTACAGGTACATAATCCAGTGCTGGATTGGAAATCTATGTCTGTGACTAGTTGGGGTTGTCAGGGG
Organism: Ranitomeya variabilis; assembly: GCF_051348905.1. Classification (NCBI taxonomy): domain Eukaryota; kingdom Metazoa; phylum Chordata; class Amphibia; order Anura; family Dendrobatidae; genus Ranitomeya; species Ranitomeya variabilis. The sequence goes on along the minus strand of NC_135234.1, from coordinate 11,819,562 downwards.
ATACATAATGATATTCCTCTGATGTCAATTTCCTCGTCCCCTTCTTCTGAAGTTCCTGAGTTTTTGTCGGATTTCCAGGATATATTTGAGGAGCCCAAATCCAGTCCCCTGCCTCCTCATAGGGACTGTGATTGCGCCATTAATTTGATCCCTGGCTGTAAGTTCCCTAAGGGCCGACTTTTCAATCTGTCTGTGCCAGAGCATGCTGCTATGCGGAGTTATGTAAAGGAGTCCTTGGAGAAGGGGCATATTCGCCCGTCTTCGTCACCGTTGGGAGCGGGGTTCTTTTTTGTTGCCAAGAAGGATGGCTCCTTGAGGCCCTGTATAGATTATCGCCTTCTCAATAAGATCACGGTCAAATTCCAGTACCCTTTGCCTTTGCTCTCTGATTTGTTTGCTCGGATTAAAGGGGCTAGCTGGTTTACCAAGATTGACCTTCGAGGGGCATATAATCTTGTCCGCATCAAACAGGGTGATGAATGGAAAACAGCATTTAATACGCCCGAAGGCCATTTTGAATATCTTGTGATGCCTTTCGGGCTCTCTAATGCTCCATCTGTGTTTCAGTCCTTTATGCATGATATTTTCCGGGAGTATCTGGATAAATTCATGATTGAATATTTGGATGATATTTTGTTTTTTTCCGATGATTGGGAGTCTCATGTGAAACAGGTCAGGATGGTATTTCAGATTCTTCGTGCTAATGCACTGTTTGTGAAGGGGTCTAAGTGCCTTTTTGGAGTTCAGAAGGTTTCTTTTCTGGGGTTCATTTTTTCCCCTTCGGCTATTGAAATGGACCCTGTTAAGGTCCAGGCTATTTTTGATTGGACTCAGCCCACATCTGTGAAGAGCCTTCAGAAATTTTTGGGCTTTGCTAATTTTTATCGCCGCTTCATTGCAAATTTTTCTACTGTGGTTAAACCTCTGACCGATTTAACCCAGAAAGGTGCTGATGTGGTGAATTGGTCCTCTGCGGCTGTGGAGGCCTTTCAGGAGCTTAAGCGTCGTTTTACTTCTGCCCCTGTGTTGCGTCAGCCAGATGTCTCTCTCCCTTTTCAGGTTGAGGTTGACGCTTCTGAAATTGGGGCAGGAGCCGTTTTGTCTCAGAGAAGTTCTGATGGCTCTGTATTGAAACCGTGTGCTTTCTTCTCTAGAAAGTTTTCGCCTCGCCTGCTGAGCGTAATTATGATGTCGGCAATCGGGAGTTGTTGGCTATGAAGTGGGCATTTGAGGAGTGGCGACATTGGCTTGAGGGAGCTAAGCATCGTGTTGTGGTCTTGACCGATCACAAGAATCTCATTTACCTTGAGTCTGCCAAGTGGTTGAATCCTAGACAGGCTCGGTGGTCTTTGTTTTTCTCCCGTTTCGATTTTTTGTGGTCTCGTATCTTCCGGGATCTAAGAATGTGAAGGCTGATGCCCTGTCTAGGAGTTTTTTGCCTGATTCTCCGGGAGTCCTTGAGCCGGCTGGTATTCTCAAGGAGGGGGTGATTCTTTCTGCCATCTCCTCTGATTTGCGGCGGGTGCTTCAGGAGTTTCAGGCTGATAGACCCGACCGCTGTCCTGTGGGGAAATTGTTTGTTCCTGATAGATGGACTAGTAAGGTGATTTCTGAGATTCATTGTTCTGTATTGGCTGGTCATCCTGGGATCTTTGGTACCAGAGATTTGGTTGCCAGGTCCTTTTGGTGGCCTTCTTTGTCTCGGGATGTGCGTTCCTTCGTGCAGTCCTGTGGGATCTGTGCCCGGGCTAAGCCCTGCTGTTCTCGTGCCAGTGGGTTGCTTTTGCCTTTGCCTATCCCTGAGAGGCCCTGGACGCATATTTCCATGGATTTTATTTCTGATCTTCCTGTCTCTCAGAAGATGTCTGTCATCTGGGTGGTTTGTGACCGGTTTTCTAAAATGGTCCACTTGGTACCTTTGCCTAAGTTGCCTTCCTCCTCTGATTTGGTTCCTTTATTTTTTCAGCATGTGGTTCGTTTGCATGGTATTCTGGAGAATATTGTGTCTGACAGAGGTACCCAATTTGTTTCTAGGTTTTGGCGGTCCTTTTGTGTTAGAATGGGCATTAATTTGTCTTTTTCTTCGGCATTTCACCCTCAGACAAATGGACAGACGGAGCGAACCAATCAGACCTTGGAAACCTATTTGAGATGCTTTGTGTCTGCTGATCAGGATGATTGGGTTACTTTTTTGCCGTTGGCCGAGTTTGCCCTTAATAATCGGGCTAGTTCGGCTACTTTGGTTTCGCCTTTTTTTGCAACTTCGGTTTTCATCCTTGTTTTTCCTCAGGGCAGGTTGAGCCTTCGGACTGTCCTGGGGTAGATTCTGTGGTGGACAGGTTGCAGCGGATTTGGACTCATGTGGTGGACAATTTAACATTGTCTCAGGAAAAGGCTCAACGTTTTGCTAACCGCTGTCGGTGCGTTGGTCCCCGGCTTCGGGTTGGGGATTTGGTCTGGTTGTCTTCTCGTCATGTTCCTATGAAGGTCTCTTCCCCTAAGTTCAAGCCTCGTTTTATTGGTCCTTATAGGATTTCGGAAATTATCAATCCGGTGTCTTTTCGTTTGGCCCTTCCAGCTTTTTTTGCCATTCATAATGTGTTCCATAGATCTTTGTTGTGGAGATATGTGGTGCCCATGGTCCCCTCCGTTGACCCTCCTGCTCCGGTGTTGGTTGAGGGGGAATTGGAATATGTGGTGGAGAAGATTTTGGATTCTCGTCTTTCGAGGCGGAAACTTCAGTATCTGGTCAAGTGGAAGGGTTATGGCCAGGAAGATAATTCTTGGGTTTTTGCCTCCGATGTCCATGCTGCCGATTTGGTACGTGCTTTTCATTTGGCTCATCCCGATCGGTCTGGAGGCTCCTGTGAGGGTTCGGTGACCCCTCCTCAAGGGGGGGGTACTGTTGTGAATTCCGTTCTTGGGCTCCATCCTGTGGTCATGAATGGTATTTTTGGGAGTTCTGCTCTTGGGCTCCCTCTGGTGGTTTCGAGTGGAACTTAGCAGCTGCATTTGTCGGGGTCGTAAAACGACAATTACCCTTCCCTCACCAGTCATTCCAAATTAAAGTATGAGCCGAGCATTTGGTACCGGGTAAGTATGACTCAGACAAGGTGCTGATTCAATCTCAATTGAATGCCCGTGCATCTACTCATGTCTGCAACGGTCACAACAACTGGCTTTATTCTAAAATACACAATACTATATTGAGTGTTAGGGGAAGGCGTGCATTAGGCGGGGTTTAAGCCAGCATCCAGTCTTTCTGATTTGTTCTGACGTCTTCTGGTGGATCCTCCTTTTCTTCACATTCCTTAAGTTTCGATTTCCAAAGAAATGACTTAACCCTTCGGTCACTAACCTGAAACGAAACTGAACACTGGCAACCATCTTTAAATACAATTACATATGCATTAGCTAGCAGATAGGAAAAAACTTATTGTTTCACAGTATAAGAGTATAAAAGTACAAAAAGATATATAAGAAATATATTTTCACCTTGACAATCCCCCCTAAACACTAAGTTTTTCCCTTAAAGAAAGATCCTTCGAGACTGTCCATGTGATGGGAAAAGGGGAGGTGGATTTCTTCATCCAGACACCTCAGAAACTCTCCCCTAGCGAGAGGCCTCCAGGCAGCTGAACCCTTCACTAACCTCACATGGAGTTCTCCCACTGTCCCTAAACTAAATCTCTTAGCATCATCTGAGAATGGGGGGTTCTGTCTACTCTCTTGAGAGGAAGGTGCCAGTCGGAGTTGCTTTGGCAATAACCTTTTTATACAAGGGAATAACACAACAGAGAATTATCGATCCAATTACAAGGAGGGCAATCAGTACTAAACAAGCTTGTTGAAGGAATCCCTCGATCCCACCTAACCAACTGGAGAAGAAAGATGTGTCTATTCCAGCATACATGACACATCGTCTTATTGTCCTAATTCGTTCAACTTCTTTAGAAACCTTCAGGTCTTTTGGATCTTCATTTCGCCATTCTGGCTGTCTATATTTCGTATCGTAAGTCTTTGGTCATACCGTCAATGAATGTATTTACCAATACTTTAACATCAAGTGGGTTTATGGGACTGTACTTCATGTCTTCCCATTTCAGCTGTAACCATCCAAAGTATAGCTCTACACTCTCTCCTTTGTCACATTTGTAAAAAGTCTTAATTTGCGTCCTAGCACGTCACCTGTTTTTGTGCTCACTAACTACCTAGGCCTGCCCAGGTGCACTTATACGTCCATCATATGGTCATTATTTGTCTGTAGAATGAGAAAGGTTGGTTCTCAGGGTCAGCCAAATGTTTTTTGCGTAGCTAGCTAGTCAGAGGGCCTCCAGGGATAATACTCCTGTATCTGTCTTACCCTACCTGATGTGGTTGGTTCTCTGGTGGTGGGGAGTGACATGACATGCTGGTCTACAGCTCCTTCCCAAAAGGATTACTGTCAGCCTACTCCCAAAAGTTAATGTCCCCACTATCCACCAACCACAATCCTGTGTCAGCTTCTTATATCACTGCATGTGATCTTGTCTGGACAGGATTCAGTGTAATTCTCTTAGGTCGGGTTGCAGCACGGGTCATACAAGTGTTAGGGCCCAAGCCCTCAACTATATCCTGGAAGGCATCACAGCAATAATTGACAAATCTTTGTTCACTGTAATATATATATTTGATCCATTCAACATTTTTATTAATCTGCACCTGTGGGATTATAGAAGCAATGCCGGCATAGATCTGGTTCTGGGCTTTAGACTGGTCAGGCACCCCCCTTGGCACTCCAATGGTATCAATATATACCAGTGGATCTTCTTCATAACTCATATAGAGCTGATCAAAACTTCTCCTCTTTCTGGTAGGTTCATCAGGTATCTTTGGTGTACATATATTGTGTATGTTTAATTAGCAAATCAGTATCTAAAGAACTGTTCTCCTTGCAGAAACCTGTCTCGAAGATCCCTACTGGTGTACCTGTGGTGTCGTGGGAATTATAGCAGGTGTAATTGTCAGCTAACACAGTTACTTCTCCTGGGACCTTTAGTCTGGGTTCCTTATGAATTAGTGGGACATAATCTGGACAATCAGTGGACTTCAGACCTTTCAACAAATTCATGACACAGGCGGTGGTGTTGTCATCAGGAAAAAGCAATGCATGCGTGTATAGATGTGTATTCGCAGCAGCATAAGCAATACATCCTAGAGATATATTCTGGACTCTTACATTGTATCTCACCCATTCTAACCATAGGTTTTTCCTTGGGGCTGTTTGTGTTTCTATGGAGAAAACCTCTTGCCAACTGAGACCTGGAATGGGGATCACTTCATTAACTACATTTTGCAAACGCTCACCTGGGCTTGTTTTAGCTGTACTGGTAACAGGGGTCATGGTTGGTCTGAAGCTAATATCCTGGAGCTGTATATGGCCTAAATTCCCATGGTATCCACTACTAAATACATAATTATAATGCCTTCCTAGTACAAACGTCTGCAGGTCAGCAGATTGGGGACTTTCAAGATTTAGGAGGAGGGGGTGACAACTTTTACCCCATTTACAGCCTCTAGGTGGTTGCAGAAGGGCTGTTTGATGCATTCTCTCACGAAGACTTCTACCCGTCCCATCCTTAGGGAACATGGCTTCGCTAGGTTTATATCGCCAATCATCTCCCGTATTTCAGGCAGCATCTGTCCAATAATAACAATTATTGTTGTCATTTCTGGTAACACATATATAAAACTGGATGATTCCCTCTACCACTCGTTCAGTCTCGGGGCACTTGACTACATCACAGAAATCAGATCGCCAGATATTCGCCGGGGCTGTCAGGTTTACCCAGAGAATAGTGGGACCTTAGTATTTTCATTTACATTAGGGGCCGAAGAGGTAGGGGCGAGGATGGCCCCTACTTCCAGGATCAAAAACAACAGCAACATTTCCGTTCAGTCACTTCTGTGACTAAACACTGGTTCTGTCTCTTTTACAGTGTGAGGCGTGGATCCGGGTGCTCTTTCCTTCAAGTTTTACTGCAGTGGGGGTGACCAGGATCACCGTGTGAAGTCCTTCAAATCTCGGATGGAGACAATCTCTGCCCACAAACTTTTTCACATACACCAGGTCTCCTGGCACAAAGGGATGGTGTCCAGGAACCTTGTCTGGGTCTGGAAAAGAACTGAAGACAGTTAAATGCACTTTGGCAAGGTGTCCATGTAAGGCCTGCACATAGCTAGTCAAGTCCTGGTACTTGGGCTACAACTGTTGTGGAAAGAAACATTCAAGATTGGGGCTCCTGCCAAACAGAATCTTATACGGTGACAGTCCTGTCTTCCTGTTTGGGGTATATCTTACTGAAAACAAAGCTAGAGGAAGGCATTCTGTCCATGGTTTACCAGTCTGTCATTGCCTTCTGGATTTTAAGCTTAAGAGTTCCATTTAGTCTCTCCACTCTTCCACTACTCTGCGGATGGTATGGAGTATGCAATGCTTGACTTACCCCCAGTGCTACCATTACCTCTGACATGATCTCTCCAGTAAAATGGGAACCCTGATCACTTTCAATGACTTCAGGAACTCCATACCTGCATATGATCTCAGCCATCAGTTTCTTCGCCGTTGTCTTAGCCGTAGCTTTGTCAACTGGGTAGGCTTCTGGCCAACCTGAAAATAAATCAATGCAGACCAACACATACTCATACGTCCCTACCCTGAGTAACTGAATTTAATCATTCTGCAGTCTCTGGAATTGGTTAAAGGGGCCGGGGAGTGTGTTTGGATGGGGTTTTCACTGTCCTACCCTGATTATGTGTGGCACATATCATGCAGCTCTGTACCTGCCTTTCTGCGCAGGTGGAAAACCCGGAGGGCAATCCATTGTCTCTGTAGGGTGTCACACATGGCCGTCTTCGAGTGGTGCACATTCCCGTGCAGAACCTGTGCCATCATTGGGTACAGTACCTGTGGTAGGCAGACCTTTTCACCCCTCCCCCATAGTCCAGTGACGGTATCAGAGCAAGCCCCTATCCTTTGCCACCTATTTTTCTCCTCCTTACTTGCCTGTTCTTGTAACCGGGCTAAGATGTCTTTCAACACAAGTGGAGATGGTGGGGTGTCTAGGTGATGTACTTGAGAGGCCACAGGAGTGCTTGCTGCTTTCTTGGCAGCCTGGTCTGCCAGTGCGTTACCCTTTTGTCCGTCCATCAGTGCCTTTGGTATGTGCCTTTACCTTTATGATGCCTGCTTGGGTGGGAAGCTGTAGTGCATTCATAAGTTGCTGGACTGCCTCAGCATGTTTAAAGGGGTGGCCATTTGCTGTCAGAAAAGCCCTGGCTCTCCAGATAGGCCCATAATCGTGTGCAATGCCAAAAGCATACCTGGAATCAGTGTAGATATTTACAGTCTTACCTTCTGCTAGTTTGCTCTGCTTCTTGTGCACACATATGAGCTGGCATTGACTCTGCCTTGATTACCTCATGTTCTGAGACCACAGCATATCTGGTACAGTAGCATCCTCGGTCATCTTGGTGACGGGATCCATCTACAAAAAGCTCAAAATCAGCATTAGAATAGGCACACTAGAGATCAGCCGTTTCAAGAAACATCAATTCTAGACATTCATGTGATTTGGAAACCTAATCTTGTTCCTCTGGATCCATTCTAGAAAGAAAAAGAGTGTCCTTTTTCATGTCACCTTCATGTCACCTACTCCTCCCCCCTTTGGATCCAGGGGAACTAGGAGAAAAGTAGCGGGGTTCAGAACAGTGCACCTTTTCGAAGTCACATTAGTAGGCATGAGAATAGCACACCGAAGTCGCAGCTGTCCAGCCATGGACATATGTGGCTAGATTGTACTTGGTTAAGGATACCATATACATCGTGTGGGGTGTGGACCATCAGTGGGTAATTCAAAACAATCTCTGAAGACTTGTGTAGCAACAGCTGGACAGACAACACAGTCCAAATACAGGAGGGACTTCCTCTTGCCACCCTATCCAGGTGGCCGCTGTAATAAGCAACAGGTCTCTATTTGTCTCCATGAAGCTGAGTCAGCACACCTGTAGCATGTCCTGCATAGGTGAGCTCTGTCTGCAATACTGTACGGCAGTGCTCGGGTGTCTTGTAATCAGTATCTAGGGCCTGCGGTGTGTAACACTGTATCACAGGGCAAATTCCCTCTTTGGGTGGACATAGCGTCTCCTGGATGCAAGGGGCCATGAGCGGCAAGGTAGACCTGACACTCTTGGGCTATAACTGGCCCCCCTTTTTTGCTATCTGTTGGGCCAAACCACCTCTATGTGACAGGGTAGAGTTAGCTGGGTTCACTATGGCTCCTGCCTGGTGGGTAATTATGTCCCCATACCCCTACTGAGAAAAGAACCTGGGAGCCCTGAGGTGTGATGTAGCAACGTGAATGACAGGGAAACAAACTTCAGATTCCTGGAAAATCTAGCTGAAAATTGACATAAGGAAGCTGGGAGGGAGTTAGATTCCTATACAGGGTTAAAGGCGTATTGGAGTGTGAAGCTGGACTTGCATGTACGATAGGAGGGGGCAGAAGCTGGAGTCTGTTACATGGAGATAAGAAACACTGATCTCGCAGCTGCAGCGATGGGGGCCAGTGAGCGAGCAAGAATTATTACAGCTAGTGACTTAATCCTTGTCTTTCCTGCTGGGCTAAATTCTTTTGAAAAAACTCTTTACTATTTTCAATATATCATCCGGAGTGGAAATCTCAATATCGGGTCTACTACAAAAAGGTATGAATGGGCTTTTTATTACAATGGGAATCCCAGATCTTTAAATACTACCATAAGACACCCATAGAACTTCTCGGCAGTCCAGGATATATATTGCTGTAAGGGGCACAGGGTTTACAGTCGGGAGTAGAGGCTTAATTTCCTGGGGAGGGACCATATTATCCAGCAGGGAGACCCCCCCCCCCCTATCCCAAATTTTTAATTGCTTGCTTTACTCAACTCTTTTACCAATCTTTCAATTACACTGATACAAATTTCCTTATAAAACCAGGCACTATATTTCACTTTCAAATTCCAGATTATAATATTTCTTCATACTTCAAAACAATGTTGTCGCTTTAAACCGGACACAGATCTACCAGAGAAAATACAGAGAACACCGTTACAGTATGTGCTCTCTCCATTCCAAGGACACAGAGATAAGAGATCACAGCATTCCTCTACACAGAGAAAAGAGACAAGCAATAGCGCAGCTACGCGTGTGACCCCTCCCTACTAGAAATAGCACAGAATTCCTCAGCGTACAAGGGAGAATATTGAGCCCAGCTCTTTGCCCCCCCTCCTTCTCCAGCACGTAGCGCAGATAAGGAGAAAGAAGAAGAAGAACTGACAAAGAAATCTCGCAGCGGTCTGCTCAGCCCCTCCCCTACACTACATAGCACTGATACAAAGCTCCGTATCCTCTACAAAGTCACAAATTACAGCAGTTTTCAGACTTAATTTCTACAAGACTTTCCTATAATCCTCCGTGGTCTGGGCGGAGCCCCAAGGACGGTCCGTACGCACACACAAGGCAGGTCTCCACCCAGATTGGATTCTGCACAACACAAACAGGACACACCTACACTTCTGGAGATCTCTTTCCGCCGCCATTACAGGGCGCTGGCTGAGACTGCATTTTCATCATCAGTGGCACGGCGGCCATTTTACAATCTGTAAGATCACAGTTCAAAGGTATTTTATAACCAAATACGGGTTCTGTATTCTCTGATCCTTCCTCTCAACCTATTTTCATCCTTTATTCTTTAAGCTTCGCGCAACTCGCAGATAAGCTTCTTGACTGTCTCTTGCCCTCCCGTGACTATTGTCTTGACTTCCACAGCATCCTCATCTAACTTGTGGGGCACTGACTTCTTCTGCTTTAAGATACGCAGCTTGGCTCACAGAATACTATGGCCTCCTGCAGTAGGCCACTGGCAGCGATCTTCAACACTGAGTTCCACAGTACGGAGCCTCACGTTCGACGTACTAGGAAAAGAGCCTCGCGCTCAATATTTCCGTCCCTAACCTGAACAACAGTGATTAACAGACTATCCTGCCACGATATTCCAAACCGTTGGGAGGCAGCCTCCTAATGAGACCCCTCCACAAAAATATAGGTGGTCCCCTCACGGAACGTCTTAAGTTACCTAACTAGACAGGTGGTCCCCTCACGGAACGCCTTAGTTACCTGTCTGGACAGGTGGTCCCCTCACGGAACGCCTTATTTACCTGTCAGCACAATATCACAGAGGCTGCGTCTCCTATCCCTTTCTCTAAGCTGCCCCACAATCTACAACTGGCTCAATTTTTCACTCCACTTCACTACTAGACAATAGTCACGGGTAGGATGGTTGAATGGAGTACAATGACCGGTGGAGAAGGTGTGGTGTACAGAGATCGCACAGGATGCGACGTCTCTCAGTTGCTGGTTCAGAGCGTGGCACAGGATCACGTTTGATCTCACCACTCGATCATTCACCTCCCGGACCCAAGGAGACTACAGACAAACCAATAACGGCTGAGACACTAGCAAGTGTGACATATACAGTGTACATGATCGCCACTTACCGTGTTCGGAGGGTGATCAGTCCTCGAGGTCAGCCACTACGGGTATCATCCACAGACATCCAGGCATGGGTCCAGGGGGTCTCGGATCGCTGGCCACGCCCCCCGTTGGGCTGCCAAAATTGTCGGGGTCGTAAAACGACAATTACCCTTCCCTCACCAGTCATTCCAAATTAAAGTATGAGCCGAGCATTTGGTACCGGGTAAGTATGACTCAGACAAGGTGCTGATTCAATCTCAATTGAATGCCCGTGCATCTACTCATGTCTGCAACGGTCACAACAACTGGCTTTATTCTAAAATACACAATACTATATTGAGTGTTAGGGGAAGGCGTGCATTAGGCGGGGTTTAGCCAGCATCCAGTCTTTCTGATTTGTTCTGACGTCTTCTGGTGGATCCTCCTTTTCTTCACATTCCTTAAGTTTCGATTTCCAAAGAAATGACTTAACCCTTCGGTCACTAACCTGAAACGAAACTGAACACTGGCAACCATCTTTAAATACAATTACATATGCATTAGCTAGCAGATAGGAAAAAACTTATTGTTTCACAGTATAAGAGTATAAAAGTACAAAAAGATATATAAGAAATATATTTTCACCTTGACACATTCACTAATCGGTTCCCTGGTCTTGTTATTTAACTGGGCTCTAGTCTGTAGTCTATGCCAGCTGTCAATGTTTCTCCTGTGGATTCAGTCCTTTCCTGGAAGTGCTCTGTTGGCCAGTTCATTTCAGCTTAAGATAAGTCTGCTAGTTTTTTGGGTGTTTCCCTGCTTATGACCTTCTGTTCAAGTTTATGTTATGTCTTTTTTGTCCTGCTTGCCAGTATGAATTATTCCGGCTAGTTGGAAGCTCTGGGGTAGCAGATTTGCTCCTCCACACCGTGAGTCGGTGTGGAGGTTATTTTTTGTAAACTCTGCGTGGACATTTAGTTTTTATACTGACCGCACAGTAGCCTTTTCTATCTCTGTCTATTTAGATAGTAATGGCCTCCTTTGCTAAAATCTAGTTTCATTTCTGAGTTTGTCATTTTCCTCTCCACTCACCGTCAATATTTGTGGGGGGCTATCTTTCCTTTGGGGGTTTCTATGAGGCGAGATAGTTTTCCGTTTCCATCTTCAGGGGTAGTTAGTTCTTAGGCTGTGAAGAGGCGTCTAGGCAGAGATAGGAACGCTCCAGGGCTATTTCTAGTGTTGGTGTTAGGTGTAGGGATTGCGGTCAGTAAAGTTACCACCTCCTCAGAGCTTGTACATTGTTTGTTTTACCCACTAGGTCATTTCAGTGCTGCTCCGTAATCACCAGGTCATCATCGTGATTACTGTCGGTGGAGCTGCCATCTCCTCTGAGCTTGTCCATGATTGGTTTTACCCACCAGGTCATCTCAGTACTGCTTCATAACCACCAGGTCATAACAGAGTGCCGACCACAGGGTGGCGCTCACAGCAGGCCGGCATCAGTAACAATAGAGGTCTCAAGGACCTCTATGGTTACCATCCTGACACATCGCCGACCCCTGATCATGTGACGGGGTTGGCGATGACGTCAGTTCTGGCCGCCCGGCCGGAAGGGCCGGTTAAATGCCGCTGTCTGCGTTTGACAGCGGCATTTAACAGGTTAATAGCAGCCGGTGAATCGCGATTTCACCCGCCGCTATTGCGCGCACATGTCAGCTGTACAGAACAGCTGACATGTCGCGACTTTGATGTGGGCTCACCGCCGGAGCCCACATCAAAGGGGGAGACACGACATGCACAGTAATAGTACGGCGCATGTCGTGAAGGGGTTAAGGAGTGCAGTTTTACAGTATAGGGGAGGTCCGGGGGATCAGAAAACCAGTCAGTACCTGGTGTGACTGTTGCAGAGTGCGTCTTCTTGCAGTGACCGCTGTAGTTACGAGAGCTTCAATCAGCAAGATATCTTGAGTAAACAGTATTTACTTCATACTGGATAAACATGAGATACAATTCAGTGTCACACAGTCCGTGCACTGACACATAACACATTCAAGAAGAAGAAAGGATAATAAGGAAGTAAGAAAACAACCAACAATAAGAGCTTCCCTCCCCACATTACAGCAAGTATATAACTTTACACACTATCGCCATCTGCTGTCTGGTTAGTATAAAGTCCGCCTTTCACTTATAATAAGTCCTAATCTGTTGCATATGCCAACACCCTTTCTCAACAGTAAGGACTTATTCAATCAAACCCAACTTTTTTATTAGTCTCTGATGTTTATCAGCATTTAACGCCTTCGTGAGGATGTCTGCTGTCATTTCTTCAGTAGGACAGTACTCTAACTTCAAGACTCCTTGTTCCTGATGATCTCTCAAGAAATGATATTTCACATCAATATGCTTGGTTCTTGGATTGACTCTTTCCATCTCAGCAAGAACAAGACATCCTTGATTGTCCTCTTTCAGCTTTGTTGGTGTTGGTGTGGTTGTCCTAATTCTGTCAACAATTGTCTTAACCACAGTACTTCTTGACTCGTATGTGCTGCGGCAACATATTCTGCTTCTGTTGAAGACAGTGTCACAATTGACTGTTTCTTACTTGTCCAACTTATTGGTCCACCTGAGAGGAAAAAAATATGTCCACTGGTAGATCTTCTGTCAGTTGGATCTCCAGCCCAATCTGCATCAACATACCTTGTTAAAATGCAATCATCACTAGTGGGTAATTTCAGCTTAACATTGCTAGTTTCTTTCAAATAACGCATTACTCTCTTCATGGCGTTCCAATCAGCTTTATTTGGTTTTGATACCTTTCTACTCAGGATTCCTACTGCTGCTGCGATGTTTAGTCTTGTAACGGTCGCTGGATACAGTAGTTTTCCTATTGCTGTTCTGTATTCTTCATTATTTGGTAGCATATTTTTTTCACTGTTCATCTCTTTGAGATAATTAGTTTCCATTGGAGACTTTACTGTCTTTGCATCCTTTAATCCAAATTTTTCTGTTATGTCTTGAATCATGTGATTTTGATTCAGTAGGAAACTTCCGTCTTCTTCTCTTTCTACCTGTATTCCTAGATATTGTTTTACATTTCCCAAGTCTTTGATTTCGAAATGTTGCTTCAGGATTTTTAGAATGTTTTCGTTATCCCTTTCTTGTTCAAAACAAATCAAAATGTCGTCTACATATATGAGTATATAAATCCATCTATTAATCAGCCTTTTTGTGTATAAGCATGGATCAGCTTTGCTTCTTTGACATTTTTCATTTGTGATTTTGTCATTCCACGCTTTAGCTGCTTGCTTTAAACCATATATGCTTTTCTGTAGTTTACAAACTTTGTTTGGATTTCTTTCATCTTTGAATCCTGGAGGTTGTTCCATATAAATGCCACTGTGTCTTCTTAGGTATTAAGGTCGGGCAGCCAAATTGGAATTGACTGTCCTGCCGGTCTCTGAAGTAAAGCGTAGAGTCAATTACTCCCTCGGTGTTCCGGCCACCGGCTATGCGCCTCAGAAGGAGGCAGCCTATTTCAGGGCAGAACTCCTCCCGGTGTTTTCTCCTTGTGCTATGACTTCGTTTCTTGCTCTCTACAACACAGTTCTCTTCATGTCCGTTCTTAGGATGCTGCCGCACGTGGGGCAGGCGCAGCTCCGTGTCTTTCTGTTCTAGCTAGACCTCTGACAGGATCCCACCCCTGCCAGGGACCCTCTGTCTGCAGCTCCGATGTTCCTCCTTTCCCCCTGTCTGCCTGACAGGTGTTGCCTTCGGCAAAGCCCAGTCAGCTTCTCTCTAACTTTCTATCCAGCCCACCAGTTTTACCCTTCTGTGGGGAGTGCCCTAGTAGATAGGAGCAAGGCTCCCCCTGGTGGTCTGGAGTGTGAAGTGTGGTGTATGGTTTGTGATACCTGATAAGTAGATCTCCTTTATTACCTTCAGACATAATAACACTCCCTGGTGGAAGAACGACATTACTGCAACGACCATTATCCATTCAAGCCCTGTCCGATATTTATTTACTTACAACCACCCGTTCTTATTGGTGGGTGGCTTATATTTTTTTAGACTGGTTGCATTATTGGTTGAAGGTCCCTCCCATTCTAAAGTGATTTGCCGCGCTATTAGGTGGGTGTGTGTAAGGCTCTGCCCACCCCTCAGTAATTGGCTGCGCTATGGCGCTGGATTTCAACTCCTTTCGGTATTTACAATCATTAGTACGCTCACATGTGGGCGGTATATATCGCTGGAGGGTCTCTCGCATTTTAAACCTGTTGGCTGTGCTGCTGCGCAGGTATCCATTCAAGTCCGCCTGATATTTATCAACTTACAACCACCCGTTCTTATGGGTGGGTGGCCTATATTTCTAGAAGGTTCCTCCTACTTTAATTTGATTGGCCGTCTGGCGACTTTAACATTCAAATTCCGCCCACATACTTGCTCCTGGGTATGCACTGGTTCCTCAATGGTAAAACTCCTCCCAGGTCATTTTGATTGGCTGTGGGATTATATAAATTCACATGACGCCTATCTATAGACACACCCCCAGGAAGAAGCAACAGCGAAACGTGCGTTGGGGCCCGGAGGCACGGCTTGTCACTTGGCAGTGGAATTCTTGTGGGACTCATGTTGAGGTAATATGTGGAGGATCTGACTTTATGCACTTTATATTCTGGGAGAGGTTGGAGGAATTATATAGCACTAGACTGATTAAGGGTGTCTTTTTGATAAGGGCAAATTATGACCCCAGCACCTGCTTTAAATTGCGGTTATAATTTCCGGTCTTTTTTGCTCTCCTTCCCTCCAATGCTTATGCGGACAATGTGCCTGGCATAGTGTTTTTACTATTAATATTTAAAGAAAGATGATTCCAATATGTCATGTAGTAGACTTATAAAGTATATGCCTCTATAAAGTTTATAAGAAATTTATCAGAAAAAAATCTTTTTCTATTTATATTCCACTTCGCCTGCCTGGCCTCTGGTTATGCTTGGTTTGAGGCACCATTTTGATTTTAATGTTTTTTTTATTTGTATTCAAATAAAGAAATTGCTATATGTTTTATAAAAATTGTGTTCAGTTTAACCCCTTCACCCCGAAGCCTGTTTTCACCTAAGTGACAGGGCCAATTTTTACAATTCTGACCACTGTCACTTTATGAGGTCATAACTCTGAAACGCTTCAACGGATCCTGGTGATTCTGACACTGTTTTCTCGTGACATATTGTACTTTATGATAGTGGTAAAACTTCTTCGATATGACTTGCATTTATTTGTGAAAAAAACTGAAATTTGTCGAAAATTATGAAAATTTAGCAATTTTCAAATTTTTCATTTTTATGCCCTTAAATTAGAGAGTTATATCACATAATATAGTTAACAAACAAAATTTCCCACATGTCTGCTTTACATCAGCACAATTTTGGAAACATAATTTTTTTTTGTTAGGGAGTTATAAGGGTTAAAAGTTGACCAGCGATTTCTCATTTTTGCAACAAAATTTGCAAAACCATTTTTTTTAGGGACCACCTCACACTTGAAGTGACTTTGAGGGGTCTATATGACAGAAAATGCCCAAAAGTGACACCATTCTAAAAACTGCACCCCTCGAGGTACTCAAAACCACATTCAAAAAGTTTATTAAACCTTCAGGTGCTTCACAGGAATTGTTGGAATGTTTAAAAAAAATTGAACATTTAACTTTTTTTTTACAAAATTTTTACTTCAGATCCAATTTGTTTTATCTTACCAAGGGTAACAGGAGAAATTGGACCACAAAAGTCATTGTACAATTTGTCCTGAGTACGCTGATACCCCACATGTTGGGGTAAACCAATGTTTGGGCGCATGGCAGAGCTCGGAAGGGAAGTAGCGCCATTTGACTTTTCAATGCAAGATTTGCTGGAATTGAGATCGGAACCCATGTCGCGATTGGAGAGCCCCTGACGTGCCTAAACAATGGAAACCCCCACAAGTGACACCATTTTGGAAAGTAGACCCCCTAAGGAACTTATCTAGATGTGTGGTGAGCACTTTTAACCTCCAAGTGCTTCACAGTTTATAATGTAGAGCCATAAAAAAAATTCACAAAAAATGATTTTTTCGCCCCAAATTTTTTATTTTCCCAAGGGTAACAGGATAAATTGGACCCCAAAAGTTGTTTTGCAATTTGTCCTGAGTACGCTGATACCCCACATGTTGGGGTAAACCAATGTTTGGGCACATGGCAGAGCTCGGAAGGGAAGGAGCGCCATTTGACTTTTCAATGCAAAATTGGCTGGAATTGAGATCGGAACCCATGTTGCGTTTGGAGAGCCCCTGATGTGCCTAAACAGTAGAAACCCCCCACAAGTGACCCCATTTTGGATAGAAGACCCCCTAAGGAACTTATCTAGATGTGTGGTGAGCACTTTTAACCCCCAATTGTTTCACTACAGTTTAGAATGTAGCGCCGTGAAAATTAAAAAATCATTTTTTCTTTCCACAAAATGATGTTTTAGCCCGCAATTTTTTTTCCCAAGGGTAACAGGAGAAATTGGACCACAAAAGTTATTGTCCAATTTGTCCTGAGTACGCTGATACCCCATACATGGGGGGAAACCACTGTTTGGGCGCACGGCAGAGCTCGGAAGGGAAGGAGCGCCGTTTGAAATGCAGATTTAGATGGATTGGTCTGCAGGCGTCATGTTGCATTTGCAGAGTCCCTGATGTACCTAAACAGTAGAAACCCCCCACAAGTGACACCATATTGGAAACTAGACCCCCCAAGGAACTTATCTGGATGTGTTGTGAGAACTTTGAACCAAAAAGTGTTTCACTACAGTTTATAACGTGGAGCCGTGAAAATAAAAAATATTTTTTTTTCCACGAAAATGATATTTTAGCCCCCACATTTTTTTTCCCAAGGGTAACAGGACAAATTGGACCACAAAAGTTGTTGTCCAATTTGTCCTGAGTACGCTGATACCCCAGATATGGGGGGGGAACCACCATTTGGGCACACGGCAGAGCTCGGAAGGGAAAGAGCGCCGTTTGAAATGCAGACTTAGGGTATGGCTCCACGGTACGGTTTCCCGGCGGGATCGCCGCAGCGGCGAAACCGCTCGGCGCTAAGCCCCGCCCCCTTTCTGGGACGCGATGATGCCGGATGTGTACAGTACACATCCGGGATCATCGCACCCCTCACCATAGGGCCCTGTGATATGCCTTGCGGGGAAGCTGCGTCCCCGCAAGGTGTACGGACATGCTGCGTTCTGAAAAGATGCGCAGCATGTCCGGAGTCGCAGGGCCGCCGCGTGCGGGTTTCCACGCATAGTGGAGACGGGATTTCATAAAATCCCCTCCACTATGCTGGAACATCTGGATGCTGCTTGTTTGACGCTGCAGCGTCAAACAAGCAGCGTTTACGTACCGTGGAAACATACCCTTAGATGGATTGGTCTGCAGGCGTCATGTTGCATTTGCAGAGCCCCTGATGTACCTAAACAGTATAAACCCCCCACAAGTGACACCATATTGGAAACTAGACCCCCCGAGGAACTTATCTAGATGTGTTGTGAGAACGTTGAACCAACAAGTGTTTCACTACAGTTTATAACGCAGAGCCGTGAAAATAAAAAATATTTTTTTTCCACGAAAATGATATTTTAGCCCCCACGTTTTTATTTTCCCAAGGGTAACAGGACAAATTGGACCCCAAAAGTTGTTGTCCAACTTGTCCTGAGAACGCTGATACCCCATATGTTGGGGGGGACCACTGTTTGGGCGCACAGGAGAACTCGGAAGGGAAGGAGCACTGTTTTAGTTTTTCAAAGCAGAATTGGCTAGAATTGAGATCGGACTGTTATGATCTGGTGACCTTGGAGCCGCATGGACTTTCTCTGGAGTAGGTGGAACCTATACTGACCGCAATCCCTAAACTGACACCGCAACTAGAAGTAGCCGTGGGGTGTACCTAACAAATCCTAGACCCCTCGACACAGCCGGAGGACTAAATACCCCTATAGATGGAAATGGGAATTCTATCTTGCCTCAGAGCAGTACCCAAAGGATAGGCAGCCTCCCACAAATATTGACTGTGAGTATAAGAGGAACGACACACACAGGCAGAAGAACAGGATTTAGCAAAAGAGGCCACTCTAGCTAAATAGAAAAGGATAGGACAGAATACTAAGCAGTCAGTATTAAAATCCTAAAAATAGCCACAGCAGATAATACAAAAATTCCACCATCTAACTAAAGACATGGAATGTATATCTGCATCTCCAGAGAATCCAACTTGACTGAATAAATCCAAACACAGTCAAAGCTGGACTAAGAAAAACAATAAATAGCACTGAATTGTAAGCACACTGCATGTGTGCTGCAGAAACAAACAGACACTTATCTTTGCTGAATTTTGGCAGCAGGGCAGGAGGAACCAGACAGAGATGCAAAACCTCCAATCACAATGGACAACTGGCAATGACTAATGAATCCTGCAGACCTAAATAGCCCAGTCAGAGCTGCAATCAGCAGAGACACCTGCCCAGGATTGCAACTTAGGGACAACTGCATTACCACCAACAACCACCGGAGGGAACCCAAGAGCAGAATTCACAACATCGGACGCCATGTCGCGTTTGGAGAGCCCCTGATGTGCCTAAACAGTGGAAACCCCCAATTCTAACTGAAATCCTAACCCCAGCCCTAACCCTAGCCCTAACCCCAACCCTAACCCCAACCCTAACCCTAGCCCTAACTCTAGCCCTAACCGTAGCCCTAACCCTAACCCTAATGGGAAAATGGAAATAAATACATTTTTAAAAATTTTATTATTTTTCCCTAACTAAGGGGGTGATGAAGGGGGGTTTGATTTACTTTTATAGCGTTTTTTTGGTGGATTTTTATGGTTGGCAGCCATCACACACTAAAAGACGCTTTTTATTACAAAAAATAGTTTTTGCATCACCACATTTTGAGAGCAATAATTTATCCATATTTTGGTCCACAGAGTCATGTGAGATCTTGTTTTTTGCGGGACGAGTTGACATTTTTATTGGTACCATTTTTGGGCACATGACACTTTTTGATCGCTTTTTATTCCGATTTTTGGGAGGCGGAATGAACAAAAACCAGCAATTCCTGAAATTCTTTTAGGGGGGGCATTTATACCGTTCCACGTGTGGTAAAATTGATAAAGCAGTTTTATTCTTCGGGTCAGTACGATTACAGCGATACCTCATTTATGTAATTTTTTTATGTTTTGGCGCTTTTACACAATAAAAACTATTTTATATAAAAAAATAATTGTTTTTGCATCGCTTTATTCTGAGAGCTATAACTCTTTTATTTTTCTGTTGATGATACTGTATGGTGGCTATTTTTTTGCGGGACAAGATGACGTTTTCAACGGTACCATGGTTATTTATATCCGTCTTTTTGATCGCGTGTTATTCCACTTTTTGTTCGCCTGTATGATAATAAAGTGTTTTTTGCCTTGTTTTTTTTTTTTTTGCGGTGTTCACTGAAGGGGTTAACTAGTGGGATAGTTTTATAGAGCGGGTCGTTACGGACGCGGCGATACCAAATGTGTACTTTTATTGTTTTTTTTTATTTACAAAAATAAATGGAATTACTGGGAAATGTTTTTTTTTTCTTTATTTGGGGATTTTTTTATTTTATTTTTTATACATTGTATTTTTTTTTTTTTTTACTTTTTACCATTGTCCCAGGGTGGGACATCACTGTTTTAGATCAGATCGTTGATCTGACAGTGTGCATAGCACTCTGTCGGATCAACGATCTGACAGGCACGTCACAGAGGCTTGCCAGCGCCTGCTATTAGGAACTCTCAGCAGCGCGATCTCGTCGCGTTGCTCCGGTGGGAGAGCGCAGGGAGCCCCCGTCCCTGCGCGATCCCCCTCTATGCCGCTGTCACTATTGACAGCGGCATCAGAGGGGTTAAATGCCCGCGATCGGCGATAGCGCCGATCGTGGCCATTGCTGCGGGGTGTCAGCTGTCATATACAGCTGACACCCGCACCCGATCACCGCGGCGCTCAGCGTGAGACCGCGGTGATTGGGGCGCCGTACTAGTACTGCTGCTGGCACAAATGCAGTGCCGGCAGCGCAGTACTAGTACGGTGCGTGGCGCGAAGGGGTTAATAAAAGTACGGAAAAAAAAGATTTTCAATGTTAAGCATTTTTTATTAGAAATTCAAACAACTAAAAACTTAGAATAAGGCCGGAGTCACACTAGACCGTAATAAGGACGAGTGCTATGCGATAAAAAATCGCATAGCACTCGGACCAGTATTCTACTATGGGGCAGCTCACAACACTGTTTATTTCCCTGGCCGTTTTCAGTGTGCGAGTGAAATCACAGCATGCTGCAATTGTCACCGACACTCGGCCGAGTCTCTGCTCACTCGCACCCATATAAGCCTATGGGTGAGAGTGAGACTACGCACATCACTAGGATATCATCCGAGTGATGAGCGTTAAACGCTGACTCCTTATGGCCCAGAAAGGTACTGGTAAGCTAATGGCTGAAGTTATTATTCAGGAGGTGGACCGATTCACGCTACGTGACCGTATCATTGGTATATCTTTCGATACAACTGCATCTAATACAGGAATGATCCAAGGAGCATGTATCAGAATTGAAACGGAATTTGGGCGACCATTGTGGTGGTTGGCTTGCAGCCACCACACCCACAAATTAATCTTGAAAGTAGTGTTTGGTAACTGCTGTAACATACCATGAAGTGGTCCTGACATCCAGATTTTCCGAAAGTTCCAAAATCAGTGGAATTCAGTTGATAAGAAGTCCTGTTCCACGATGTTAGATGAAGAAAATCCCATTCAAGGTTTTCTAGAAGAACAACGTGTGAAAATGGTAGACTACCTCAACAATGTCTTGAAAGATGACAGTCATCCAAGAGAAGAATACAAAGAGCTATTA
This sequence comes from Ranitomeya variabilis, assembly GCF_051348905.1. Classification (NCBI taxonomy): domain Eukaryota; kingdom Metazoa; phylum Chordata; class Amphibia; order Anura; family Dendrobatidae; genus Ranitomeya; species Ranitomeya variabilis. Next base: position 11,798,086 of record NC_135234.1, on the reverse strand, counting down.
CAACTATCACTTTTATATCTTAGAGGTTGGGAAGAAAACGATTTTGAATTCAGGGTTTCAGGGGCTTTGACTGAAGCAAGGTGGATGGCAAAGGCCATATACTGTATGTACTCAAAATTGTGCTATTCACTAAACAATTGCATATTTCTAATACCGAATTGAAAAGAATAAGAAAAGTAGCATTTTTTCTTGTCTAATATATGTCCACTTTTGGCACGAGGCAGTTGTAAGTCGTTAGGCTCCAAAGAATGATTTGGAGATGCTACAGCTTTTGCAATATTATCCAGATCCAAGCAAATGTTAAAAAACTTTTCCAGTTACAAGAACAGCAACTCTATCTTCTAGAGTTTTGACACTCCCACAGGCAACCGAGGGCAACAATTTACTATCCCAATGTAAGACTAAATGAGGAGAATTTTCAAACAGTGACTTTTCCACATTCTCAGTCATTTGTCTTCTGTTAATCACCCAAGCTCGTAAAGCGGTAGATGGAGATATGGAAATGCATGAAACATAGTGACCAAGGTTGTCGATTGGAGAGTTGTTTTCGATCCCATGTAGCCTGTTATGATCCTTAGTGGCTTAGGATCACAAATCTGACCAGCTAAGTAAGAGGACATAGGACGAGCTCTGGGGATGTGGAAACTAGACTGACCGCAAACCTGATCCTAACCGCACACACTATAGGCAGCCGTGGAACGTACCTAAAAATCCTAGACGTCTCTTCACAGCCTGAGAAACTGGCTACCCCTAGAGAGAAATAAAAGCCTCACTTGCCTCAGAGAAATAACCCCAAAGTTTAGAACAGCCCCCCACAAATAATAACGGTGAGTAAAGGAGAAAGCACAAACGTAGAAATGAAAACAGGTTCAGCAAAGGAGGCCCGCTAATCACTAAATAGGAAGAGGATAGCAAGAATCTATGCGGTCAGTACAAAACCCTATACAAAAAATATCCACACAGAGAATGCAAGAACCCCCACACAAACTAACGATGTGAGGGGAGAAACTCTGCACCCCAGAGCTACCAGCAAGCAAAAAGATCACATATTAGCAAGCTGGACTGAACTCATCATATACTGAGAAAACATATTGAACACAGATGAGCAAAAAATGAACTAGCAAAAAACGTAGCTTCTCTTGGAGAGCCAGATAACGAATGAAGTCAGGAGAGATCAGAACCAGCACTGAATACAACGACAGCAGGCAAAAAGTGAAGGTCCAGGTGAGTTAAATAGGAAACCTGAATAGCAGGTGACGAGGCAGCTGATCCCAGCCACAGGCCCCAGAATAACAAAAGAGCCACCAGAGGGAGCCCAAAGATAGAACTCACACAGTACCACTCACGACCACAGGAGGGAGTCCGAAAACAGAGTTCACAACAGTACCCCCCCTTGAGGAGGGGTCACCGAACCCTCATCAGAGCCCCCAGGGTGATCAGGATGAGCCACATGAAAGGCACGAACCAAATCGGCCCCATGAACATCAGAGGCGACAACCCAGGAATTATCCTCCTGACCATAGCCCTTCCACTTAACCAAGTACTGAAGCCTCCGTCTTGAAATACGAGAATCCAAGATCTTCTCCACCACGTACTCCAATTCTCCCTCAACCAGCACCAGGGCAGGAGGATCAACGGAAGGAACCACAGGCACCACATACCTCCGCAACAAAGACCTATGGAACACATTATGAATGGCAAACGATGCTGGGAGGTCCAAACGAAATGACACAGGGTTGAGGATTTCCAAAATCCTATAAGGAACGATGAAACGAGGCTTAAACTTAGGAGAAGAAACCTTCATAGGAACATACCGAGAAGACAACCACACCAAATCCCCCACACGAAGTCGGGGACCCACACAGCGACGGCGGTTAGCAAAGCGCTGAGCCTTCTCTTGTGACAACGTCAAATTGTCCACCACATGGTTCCAAATCTGCTGCAACCTATCCACCACAGAATCTACCCCAGGACAGTCAGAAGGCTCAACCTGACCTGAGGAAAAACGAGGATGAAAACCAGAATTACAAAAAAAAGGCGAAACCAAAGTAGCAGAACTAGCCCGATTATTAAGGGCAAACTCGGCCAATGGCAAAAAAGTCACCCAGTCATCCTGATCAGCAGAAACAAAACATCTTAAATAAGTTTCCAAGGTCTGATTAGTTCGCTCTGTTTGGCCATTCGTCTGAGGATGGAAGGCCGATGAAAAAGATAAATCAATGCCCATCTTAGCACAAAAGGACCGCCAAAATCTGGACACAAACTGGGATCCTCTGTCAGACACAATGTTTTCAGGGATGCCGTGCAAACGAACCACATTCTGAAAAAACAGCGGAACCAGATCAGAGGAGGAAGGCAACTTAGGCAAAGGCACCAAATGGACCATTTTAGAAAAACGATCACAAACCACCCAGATGACAGACATTCTCTGAGAGACTGGAAGATCCGAAATAAAATCCATGGAAATATGCGTCCAAGCCTCTTCGGAACCGGCAAAGGCAAAAGCAATCCACTGGCACGAGAACAGCAAGGCTTAGCCCGAGCACAAATCCCACAGGACTGCACAAAGGAACGCACATCCCGCGACAAGGAAGGCCACCAGAAGGACCTAGCCACCAATTCTCTGGTACTAAAAATCCCAGAATGACCCGCCAACACCGAAGAATGAACCTCGGAAATAACTCTGCTGGTCCATCTATCTGGGACAAACAGTCTCTCTGGTGGACAACGGTCAGGCCTATCTGCCTGAAATTCCTGTAACACCCGTCGCAAATCTGGAGAAATGGCAGACAAAATCACCCCCTCTCTGAGGATACCAGCCGGCTCTGAAACTCCAGGAGAGTCAGGCACAAAACTCCTAGAAAGAGCATCAGCCTTCACATTCTTCGAACCAGGAAGGTACGAGACCACGAAATTAAAACGGGAGAAAAACAGCGACCATCGAGCCTGTCTAGGATTTAATCGTTTGGCAGACTCGAGATAAATCAAATTTTTGTGATCAGTCAAGACCACCACACGATGCTTAGCTCCCTCTAGCCAATGTCCCACTCCTCAAATGCTCACTTCATTGCCAACAACTCCCGATTACCAACATCATAATTCCGCTCGGCAGGCGAAAATTTTCTTGAAAAGAAAGCACATGGCTTCATCACAGAGCCATCAGAGCTTCTCTGCGACAAAACAGCCCCTGCTCCAATCTCAGAAGCCTCAACGCGACCTGGAAGGGAAGAGAGACATCTGGCTGACACAAGACTGTAGCCGAAGAAAATCGACGCTTCAGCTCCTGAAAGGCCTCCACGGCCGCAGGAGACCAGTTAGTCACATCAGAACCCTTCTTGGTCAAATCCGTCAAAGGCTTAACCACACCAGAAAAATTAGCGATGAAGCGACGGCAAAAATTAGCAAAACCCAAGAACTTCTGAAGACTCTTAACCGATGTAGGTTGAGTCTAATCATGAATAGCCTGGACCTTGACTGGGTCCATCTCAATAGAAGAAGGAGAAAAAATAAAGCCCAAAAAGGAAACTTTCTGGACTCCGAAGAGACATTTTGAGCCCTTCACAAATAAGGCATTGGCACGCAGAACCTGAAATACCATCCTGACCTGCTTCACATGGGACTCCCAATCATCAGAAAAGACCAAAATATCATCTAGATACACAATCATAAATTTATCCAGATATTCTCGGAAGATGTCGTGCATGAAGGACTGAAACACAGAAGGGGCATTAGAAAGTCCAAAAGGCATCACCAAGTACTCAAAATGGCCTTTGGGCGTATTAAATTCTGTTTTCCATTCATCGCCCTGCTTTATACGCACAAGATTATACGCACCACGAAGATCTATCTTGGTGAACCAACTAGACCCCCTAATCCGAGCAAACAGATCAGACAACAATGGCAAAGGGTATTGAAATTTGACCGTGATTTTATTTAGAAGGCGATAATCTATACAGGGTCTCAGAGAACCATCCTTCTTGGCCACAAAAAAGAATCCTGCACCAAGAGGGGACGATGACGGGCGAATATGTTCCTTCTCCAAAGACTCCTTTACATAACTCCGCATAGCGGCATGTTCTGGCACAGACAAATTAAACAGTCGTCCCTTAGGGAACTTACTACCAGGAATCAAATTTATAGCACAATCACAATCCCTATGAGGAGGTAGGGCACCGGATTTGGGCTCATCAAATACATCCTGGTAGTCCGACAAAAACTCAGGGACTTCAGAAGGAGTAGAGGAAGCAATTGATACCAAAGGAGCATCACCATGAATTCCCTGGCAACCCCAGCTTAACACAGACATTGCTTTCCAATCCAAGACTGGATTATGAGCCTGCAGCCATGGCAGACCTAACACGACAACGTCATGCAGATTATATAACACAAGAAAGCGAATCACCTCCTGATGTGCAGTAGTCATACACATGGTCACTTGAGTCCAGTATTGAGGTTTATTCTTGGCCAATGGCGTAGCATCAATTCCCTTCAATGGAATAGGGAACTGCAAAGGCTCCAAGACAAAACCACAGCGCCTGGCAAATGACAAATCCATCAGATTCAGGGCAGCACCTGAATCCACAAAAGCCATAACAGGGTAGGATGACAGAGAGCAAATCAAAGTAACAGACAGAATGAATTTAGGCTGTACAGTACCAATGGTGACGGATTTAGCGAACTTTTTTGTGCGCTTAGAACAATCTGAGATGACATGAGCAGAATCACCACAGTAGAAGCACAACCTGTTCTGACGTCTATGATTCTGCCGTTCAATTCTGGTCAGAATCCTGTCACATTGCATAGACTCAGGTTTCTGTTCAGAAAACACCGCCAGATGGTGCGCAGGTTTGCGCTCCCGCAAACGCCGATCAATCTGAATGGCCAAAGCCATTGACTCATTCAGACTCGCAGGCGTGGGGAACCCCACCATAACATTCTTAAGGGCTTCAGAAAGACCTTTTCTGAAAATTGCTGCCAGGGCACACTCATTCCATTGAGTAAGCACTGACCATTTCCTAAATTTCTGACAATAAACCTCTGCTTCATCCTGACCCTGAGAGAGGGCCAGCAAAGCCTTTTCTGCCTGGTCCTCAAGATTAGGTTCCTCATAAAGCAATCCAAGCGCCAGAAAAACGCATCCACATTCAGCAATGCAGGGTCTCCTGGCGCCAGGGAGAATGCCCAATCCTGAGGGTCACCACGTAACAAGGAAATAATAATTTTAACTTGCTGGGCAGGATTACCAGAGGAACGAGGCCTCAAAGAAAAGAATAGCTTGCAATTATTCTTAAAATTCAAAAACCTAGATCTATCTCCAGAAAACAACTCAGGAATAGGTATTTTAGGCTCTGACATAGGACTGTGAATGACATAATCCTGAATGCTTTGTACCCTTGCAGTAAGATGATCCATATTAGAAGTCAAACTCTGAATATCCATGTCTGCAGCTGAATTCAGAGCCACCCAGAGATTAAGGGGAGGAGAGAAGCAAGACAAACTGCAGCAAAGAAAAAAAAAATGCACTCAGGACTTCTCTTATCCCGCTTCTGCGATGCATTTAACACTTTCTGGCCTGCTGTACTGTTAGGATCCTTAGTGGCTTAGGATCACAAATCTGACCAGCTAAGTAAGAGGACATAGGACGAGCTCTGGGGATGTGGAAACTAGACTGACCTCAAACCTGATCCTAACCGCACACACTATAGGCAGCCGTGGAACGTACCTAAAAATCCTAGACGTCTCTTCACAGCCTGAGAAACTGGCTACCCCTAGAGAGAAATAAAAGCCTCACTTGCCTCAGAGAAATAACCCCAAAGTTTAGAACAGCCCCCCACAAATAATAACAGTGAGTAAAGGAGAAAGCACAAACGTAGAAATGAAAACAGGTTCAGCAAAGGAGGCCCGCTAATCACTAAATAGGAAGAGGATAGCAAGAATCTATGCGGTCAGCACAAAACCCTATACAAAAAATATCCACACAGAGAATGCAAGAACCCCCACACCAACTAACGATGTGAGGGGAGAAACTCTGCACCCCAGAGCTACCAGCAAGCAAAAAGATCAAATATTAGCAAGCTGGACTGAACTCATCATATACTGAGAAAACATATTGAACACAGATGAGCAAAATATGAACTAGCAAAAAACTTAGCTTCTCTTGGAGAGCCAGATAACGAATGAAGTCAGGAGTAGTGTTGACTTGAGCGATACCGTCCGATACTTGAAAGTATCGGTATCGGAAAGTATCGGCCGATACCGGCAAAGTATCGGATCCAATCCGATACCGATACCCGATACCAATACAAGTCAATGGGACTCAAGTATCGGACGGTATCCCTGATGGTTCCCAGGGTCTGAAGGAGAGGAAACTCTCCTTCAGGCCCTGGGATCCATATTAATGTGTAAAAGAAAGAATTAAAATAAAAAATATTGCCATACTCACCTCACCGAGGGAACCGGCAGCGTTCTTTGCTTAAAATTCGCGCGTTTACTTCCTTACGTGAAGGAATTTAAAATTTAAAATGCGCGCGTGTCCAGCCTCCCGTGACGTCACGGCTTGTGATTGGTCGCGTCGCCCATGTGACCGCGACGCGACCAATCACAAGCCAGAACGTAATTTTAAAATCCTGAAGGACCTGAAATTACGTCACGGCTTGCTGTGATTGGTCGCGTCGCGGCCACATGGGCGGCACGCGACCAATCACAAGCCGGGACTTCACGTAAGGAAGTAAACACGCGAATTTTAAGCAAAGAACGCTGCCGGTTCCCTCGGTGAGGTCCAGGCTGCGTCGGAGAGGTGAGTATAGCAATATTTTTTATTTTAATTCTCTCTTTTACACATTATTACATTAATGTTGTTTCGATACCGATACCCGATACCACAAAAGTATCGGATCTCGGTATCAGAATTCCGATACCCGCAAGTATCGGCCGATACCCGATACTTGCGGTATCGGAATGCTCAACACTAGTCAGGAGAGATCAGAACCAGCACTGAATACAACGACAGCAGGTAAAAAGTGAAGGTCCAGGTGAGTTTAATAGGAAACCTGAATAGCAGGTGACGAGGCAGCTGATCCCAGCCACAGACCCGCAGAATAACAAAAGAGCCACCAGAGGGAGCCCAAAGATAGAACTCACACAGTACCACTCACGACCACAGGAGGGAGTCCGAAAACAGAGTTCACAACAGTAGCCATGAGTGTGTGATCAAGAGGTTTTAATCTATGACCTGCACAAGATTTTTTCACTGGTGGTACAGAAAATTCATCCTCTTCGTGAATTGATGATGATAGAGATGAGACTGAGTGTTCCACTATAACTGTCTTGTTCATTTTGGCGATTTCTTTGTAATGTTTCATCTTGTATGCCTCCTTTTTTCTGTATTTATTTTCTTCTTTTTAATTTGTGAGGCAAGAACCTTATCTACACCACTCATTGACGAACTCATACGATCCTCTCTTTGGGACATAAGGAATGCTTTATCATCTTCTAGTATGCTATTCATCGACATCACATTTTGCCTGGCAATATCAAATAGCTCAACAAGATCACCTTTCCAAATCTGCCGCTTCATATTTGCTTTGTCATTGTTTCTTGATTTCTCTTTACCCAGATGTTGATACTCCTTGTATAACTCCTGTATACGAGTTTGGATATTCTCCTCTGTCATGACAGGGATACTTGCTTTTTTCCACACTTCCTGTAGTTTAATACTTGTGGATTTAGCAGCACACGAGAGTGTTTCTTTCATGTCCTTGTGATGGTAAATAAAAACTAAAAGCACTTGTTCCTTGGAAGGGAGTCGAGCTCCCAAAAATTCACCACCAGGCACCTTTTCAAATAACCAATTTCCCTTTCTAGTACTCATTTTCAGTTTAACTACCTGCGAAACATAATAGAAACACAACATACACATTAGTGTGATGTCGATGATACATTTTCATGAATTTCAGTACTTTCAGATAAAAGTGATCAAAGTGTGCAACCCCTAAATATTTATCGATTTCGCTAAAAAATTTTACATGGATTTTTTAGATGCAAAGCAAAGCAAAGTCATATGAAAATCATATCTTCAGAAAAATGAAACACCCTAATTTACATCCTATGATTTTTCTTCCTTCTGGTAAATCTGTTAGTGTCCATGTATTTGAATCATGCATGGATTTAATTTCTGTTTCTGTTGCTTCTATCCATTTATTAGCTTCTTCTACAGGAAGGTTAGATATGTCTTCCCAAGAGGTAGGCTCATAGATTTTTCATGTGCTTGTCTTGTATGAGAGACGTTTTGGTGGTTTTCCTTTGTTCTCTCTCATTGAACGTCTTGGTTCTGTGTCTGTTTGTAGTTGTGATTCTTCACTTTCAGTACTTTGTTCTTCATTAATTTCTGCTTCTTTCTCATTAGATATTTCTACAGTTGTGTCACTATTGGTTTTCTCATTTTTTGTTTCAACTGAAATCATAATGTCTTCATTTAAATCTTCAATGAATGTCACACTGTTACTCACCGTAACTCTGTCTGTTTTGGGATCTAGGATTCTGTATCCTTTGCAATTTTCACTATATCCAACAAATATTCCTTCCATGGAACTGCTTTGAAGTTTGGAACGTTTTTCTGTTGGAATTAATATAAAAACTTTACATCCAAAAACTTTTAAATGATTGACACTTGGTTTCTTACCTTGCCACAGTTCATATGGAGTTTTCGTCAGTTTTCTGGAAAAAAGTCGGTTCTGTAGATAAGTAGCTGTCATTGCTGCCTCACCCCAATATTTCTCTGGTAGTTTGGAATCCGTCAGCATACATCTTATCATTTCTGTCAGAGTTCTGTTTTTTCTTTCTGCTACTCCATTTTGTTCAGGTGTGTATGAAACCGTTTTCTGGTGTTCTATTCCATTTTGTCTTAAGTAGTCTTCTATTCTGTGACCTGTAAATTCACCTCCATTATCACTTCTGATGACAATTGGCTTCCTTTGAAATTTGTTACTTGAGCTTGTTACATAGTCTACAAGTTTATCAAAAACTTCACTTTTGTATTTAATTAAGTATGTGACTGTGTATCTTGAGTAATCGTCTATAAAAGTCAACATGTATCTATTGCCTCCTGATGTAGTCACTTTCATGGGTCCACATACATCAGTATGCACCAAATCAAGTGGTCTTTCGCTTTTCATCTCACTTTCTTTTGGAATAGATATCCTTGTGGCTTTGGATTTTATACAACATTCACATCTTATGGTAATTGAGCAATCTGATATCTTTCAATCTTTTGTCAATTCTTTTCTCTGTAGTTCCCTTATACTGTCAGGGTGTCTATGTCCTAGACGTCTATGCCACATGTGAATACAGTTTTTGTGATCATGTGTACATACCTTCATCTGTTCCTTTGGTGTGTCAAGATGATATAATTGTTCATCTGCCTTGACTTTGGTTATCACCTTGTTTCCTGCAATAATTGCACACTCATTGTCTTTGAATTTCACTGTAAGTCCTTTTGCTGTTAAACGTTGCACAGATAATAATCCGCCTTCCAATTTTGGAACATACAACACATCCTGTACAAGTATCTTTGAATCTTGCCCGAACTTGTTTGAACAATTTAGCATACCTTGTCCGATACCTTCTGCGGTTATTTTGCTTCCATCTGCAAGATAAATGGCTTCTTTCTTATCTAAATCAAGATCAGTAAAGAAATTCTTGTCACTTGTCATATGACTCGTTGCTCCTGAATCAATAAACCAACCAAGTGATGATTTCTTGTCTGTTACTTTAAATGTGCCATTCCAATTATTCTCACATGAATCGGAAATTGTGTTTTTTACTTTCTGTGTATGCTTTTTATGTTGTAATTTTTGTTGTTCTGCTTTCCATATGGTACAGTCTTTCTTTAAATGACCTTTTTCCTTACATCTGAAGCATTCTCTTGTCTCTTTATTATAGGGTTTTTTGAATTCTGTAGCTTTAAGAGCGTTTTCACTGTCCTTTTCAGTAGAAGAATTATTTTTTTGTTCTTTTCTTCTCTGATATTCATCTATTAGTCTTGTTTTCACAAAATCTAATGTAATGTCAGATTCTGGTCTCGTCTCAAGGGCATTTATCAAGGCTGTATACGAATCTGGTAAACTGCACAACAATATAGCTGCTACATGACTTTCTTTAACGTCTTCACCAATAGATCTTAGCTGTGATATCACTTCCATCATTGAGAATATGTGCTTCTGCATATCTTCAATTGCACTCAATCTCATACTGTAAAGCTTTCTTAATAAAAATAACTTGTGATTCAAGCTAGGTCTTTCATACAGTTTTCTAAATGCTGCCCACATTCTCTTAGCTGTTTCTTCATTTCTTATATGTATTAATTGAGCATCATCCACTAATAAGCTAATGGTGGCTTTAGCTTGTCTATTCTTCTTATCCCATGTCTGATTATCTTGATCTGGTCTGGCTGTAACAATTACTTCCCATAGATCATCCTTAGATAACAACATCTCTACTTTGAATTTCCATAACTGATAATTTTCACTATTCAGTTTAGCTACTGTAAATTTCAGTACTGTGTTACTCATCATCTTTATATAGTCTTACTTGTTTAGAGAGTTGTACTAAAGATATTCTCCTGTATGTCCTGCCTGTGTTGAATTCTCTGTAATTATATCCAGCTCCTGGGATGAGGAATTCCTCTGTCACTCTGTATCTCTGTATCTGGATTTATTTCCTTCTGTTTACAGAGCTTATCTGTGTGCTCCATTATCTGGGGTTATAAACCAGGATCCTGCTGCCTGGGCTTGTAGTGCAGGCCTGTAGTGTCTGGGCCCATAAGGCTATGTGCACACATAGCGGTTTTTATCACGGAACCGCAGCGTTTCTGCAGCTGCGGGTCCACAGCAGTTTCCATTGCGTTTACAGTTACATGTAAACCCTAAGGAAACCGCAATCCGCTGTGCACATGCTGCGGGAAAAACCGCGCAGAAACGCAGCAGTTTACATTCCGCAGCATGTCACTTCTTTTGTGCAGAATCGCTGCGATTCTGCACACATAGGAATGCATTGATCCGCTTACTTCCCGCATGGGGCTGTGCCCACGATGTGGGAAGGAAGCGGATAATGTGCAGATGGTACCCGGGGTAGAGGAGAGGAGACTCTCCTCCAGGCCCTGGGAACCATATTAGTGTAAAAAAAAAGAATTAAAATAAAAAATAATGATATACTCACCTTTCAGCGCTGCACGCGGCCGTCCGGTTGCAGGGTTGCTGTGCGAGCAGGGCCTGAGTTGACGTCGCGGTCACATGACCGTTACGTCACGAAGGTCCTTCTCGCACAGCATCTTTGGAACCGGACCGCCGCGTGCAGCGCCGAGGAGATCAAGACATCAGAGGGTGAGTATATAACCATTTTTTATTATTTTTAACATTACTATTGATGCTGCATATTGCTGCATATGCAGCATCAATAGTATAGGAGTAAACCCGCAGCAGAAACCACAAAACAAACCGCGATAAATCTGCATGGATAACCGCAGCGGTTTTGCCCTGCAGATTTATCAAATCCGCTGCGGGAAAACCCGTAGAGGACCTCACAAAGTGTGCACATAGCCTTACTTGTTGCAGAGTGCGTCTTCTTGCAGTCACCGCTGTACTTACGAGAGCTTCAATCAGCAAGACATCTTGAGTAAACAGTATTTACTTCATACTGGATAAACATGAGATACAATTCAGTGTCACACAGTCCGTGCACTGCTGATATAACACATTCAAGAAGAAGAAAAAACAGGAAGTAAGAAAACAACCAACAATTGAGAGCTTCCCTCCCCACATTACAGCAAGTATATGACTTTACACACTATCGCCATCTGCTGTCTTGTTAGTATAAAGTCCTCCTTTCACTTATAATAAGTCCTAATCTGTTGCATATGCCAACAGTGACAACCATTTGCCTCACGCATTGCAAAGCATCTCCTTGGCATAGAGTTGATCAGGTTGTAGGATTGTGGTGATAGGAATGTTGGTCCACTCCACTTCAATGGCTTCTTCTGCTTTATGTATGTATATTGGTAACAGTGCACAGAGATAAAAGACTAGATAAAAGAAGGTGGAGGCAGATCACTGATTTGTGCCAGAAGAAAATAAGTCTGCTACCAGCGTCTTTTCTCTACAGATAATTCCCACAAACTGATCATCCTCTTGTGTCTACACAGGTCTCGTTATCCTGGCTGTACCAGTCTCATCAGGAGAAGTCTATGTGCGGAGAGGTTCAGACATCACCGACTGCAGCATGAAATGTCCTCATACTGACAGCATCCTGCAGCTGTACAAGGTCTGCGGAGGAGACGAGACCCAACTACTGGAGCTGTGGTGTGATACGATGTGGCTCCGTAATCGCTACCAGCCCAGACTCCTCTATAACACGAGCACCGGGTGCTGGAGCCTGAGAGACGCCAGGAAGAACGACTCCTGTGTGTACAATGTGGTGTATAATAATGGAGCAACAACCTGGAAAACGTTACACGTGACTGTACTAGGTAAGAGCCGCTGATGACCCCAGAGCTCACGCTCTACAGGGAACGAGTGTAACTGCTGTATGTGGAGTCGGGAAGGAATTTGTTTCCAAAGATGGGGAAATTAGTATTTGCCTCATAGGGTTTTTGCCTTCCTCTGGATCAACATGTTTTGTTATAAGTTCATCTCCATGGACAGATGCCTACCTTCAACCTTTAAACTATGAAGAACCGAGTTCCATATTCCAGATGAGGAGGCACAAACGCTAAGTGGACGTAATATGTCTATGTCACACAAGTCCATGCCAATTATAATCCGTAACAATATCCTGGTCGTCTTAGAGGCCACTGACTGACATTGTGCTATTATTTAATCTGTGATCTAAAAATATACAAGTGACTCTCCTAATTTTACTCTTTGTAGTTAGTGTTGAGCATTCCGATACTGCAAATATCGGGTATCGGCCGATATTTGCTGTATCGGAATTCCGATACTGAGTTCCGATATTTCTGCGATATCGGAAATCGGAATCGGAAGTGTGGGGTGCGTATGGTTCCCAGGGTCTGGAGGAGAGGAGACTCTCCTTCAGGCCCTGGGATCCATATTCATGTAAAAAATAAATAATAAAAAAAAAAAATATTGATATACTCACCCCTCCGGCGGACCCTGGACCTTTATTGGTGCCTCCGTTCCTAAGAATGTAGGGAGTGAAGGACCTTCGATGATGTCGCGGCTTGTGATTGGTCGCGTGAGCGGGCACATGAGCGGTCACGTGACCAATCACAAGCCGCGACGTCATCGAAGGTCCTTCACTCTGCATTCTTAGGAACGGAGGCAGACGCTTGGACCGGTGAGAGCCGGGGCAATCGGAGGGGTGAGTATATCAATATTTTTTATTTTTATTCTTTATTTTATAAATGAATATGGATCCCAGGGCCTGAAGGAGAGTTTCCTCTCCTTCAGACCCTGGGAACCATTCCGATATTTTGTGTCCCATTGATATGCATTGGTATCGGGTATCGGTATCGGCGATATCCGATATTTTTGGGATATCGGCCGATCCAATCCGATACCGATACCTTTGCATATCGGAAGGTATCGCTTAACACTATATGTAGTATAAAGTCCAAAAACCATATATCTGCAGGTCCTCTGTAGTCACACGCTCTGTATATATTGTATATCCACAGCTCCTCTCCGTAGTCACACGCTCAATATACTATACATTCATAGCTCCTCTCTGTAGTCACACGCTCTGTATATACTATATATCCACAGCTCCTCTCTGTAGTCACACGCTCTGTATATACTATATATTCATAGCTCCCCTCTGTATTCACACACTCTGTATATACTATATATCCACAGCTCCTCTCTGTAGTCACAGGCTCTGTATATACTATATATCCACAGCTCCTCTGTAGTCACACTCTGTATATACTATATATTCACAGCTCCTCTGTAGTCACACTCTGTATATACTATATATCCACAGCTCCTCTCTGTAGTCACACGCTCTGTATATACTATATATCCGCAGCTCCTCTCTGTAGTCACACTCTGTATATACTATATATCCACAGCTCCTCTCTGTAGTCACACGCTCTGTATATACTATATAACCACAGCTCCTCTCTGTAGTCACACGCTCTGTATATACTATATATCCACAGCTCCTCTCTGTAGTCACACACACTGTATATACTATATATCCACAGCTCCTTTCTGTGGTCACACTCTGTATATACTAAATATCCATAGCTCCCCTCTGTAGTCATACTCTGTATATACTATATATCCACAGCTCCTCTCTGTAGTCACACGCTCTGTATATACTATATATCCACAGCTCCTCTCTGTAGTCACACGCTCTGTATATACTATATATCCACAGCTCCTCTCTGTAGTCACACACTCTGTATATACTATATATCCACAGCTCCTCTCTGTAGTCACAGGCTCTGTATATACTATATATCCACAGCTCCACTCTGCAGTCACACACTCTGTATATACTATATAACCACAGCTCCTCTCTGTAGTCACATGCTCTGTATATACTATACACTCACCGGCCACTTTATTAGGTACACCATGCTAGTAACGGGTTGGACCCCCTTTTGCCTTCAGAACTGCCTCAATTCTTCGTGGCATAGATTCAACAAGGTGCTGGAAGCATTCCTCAGAGATTTTGGTCCATATTGACATGATGGCATCACACAGTTGCCGCAGATTTGTCGGCTGCACATCCCAAAGATGCTCCATACAAGGCAGGATGGATCCATGCTTTCATGTTGTTTACGCCAAATTCTGACCCTACCATCCGAATGTCGCAGCAGAAATCGAGACTCATCAGACCAAGCAACGTTTTTCCAATCTTCTACTGTCCAATTTCGATGAGCTTGTACAAATTGTAGCCTCAGTTTCCTGTTCTTAGCTGAAAGGAGTGGTACCCGGTGTGGTCTTCTGCTGCTGTAGCCCATCTGCCTCAAAGTTCGACGCACTGTGCGTTCAGAGATGCTCTTAGGCCTACCTTGGTTGTAACGGGTGGCGATTTGAGTCACTGTTGCCTTTCTATCAGCTCGAACCAGTCTGCCCATTCTCCTCTGACCTCTGGCATCAACAAGGCATTTCCGCCCACAGAACTGCTCTTTTTCGGACCATTCTCTGTAAACCCTAGAGATGGTTGTGCGTGAAAATCCCAGTAGATCAGCAGTTTCTGAAATACTCAGACCAGCCCTTCTGGCACCAACAACCATGCCACTTTCAAAGGCACTCAAATCACCTTTCTTCCCCATACTGATGCTCGGTTTGAACTGCAGGAGATTGTCTTGACCATGTCTACATGCCTAAATGCACTGAGTTGCCGCCATGTGATTGGCTGATTTGAAATTAAGTGTTAACAAGAAGTTGGACAGGTGTACCTAATAAAGTGGCCAGTGAGTGTATATCCACAGCTCATTCTCTGTAGTAACACACTCTGTATATACTATATATCCACAGTTCCTCTCTGTGGTCACACGCTCTGTATATACTATATATCCACAGCTCCTCTGTAGTCACACTCTGTATATACTATATATCCACAGCTCCCCTCTGTAGTCACACGCTCTGTATATACTATATATCCACAGCTCCTCTCTTAGTCACACGCTCTGTATATACCATATATCCACAGCTCCTCTCTGTAGTCACACTCTGTATATACTATATATCCACAGCTCCCCTCTGTAGTCACACTCTCTGTATATACTATATATCCACAGCTCCTCTCTGTAGTCACATGCTCTGTATATACTATATATCCACAGCTTCTCTCTGTAGTCACACTCTGTATATACTATATATCCACAGCTCCCCTCTGTAGTCACACGCTCTGTATATACTATATATCCACAGCTCCTCTCTGTAGTCACATGCTCTGTATATACTATATATCCACAGCTCCTCTCTGTAGTCACACACTCTGTATATACTATATATCCACAGCTCCTCTCTGTAGTCACACTCTCTGTATATACTATATATCCACAGCTTCTTTGTAGTCACACGCTCTGTATATACTATATATCCACAGCTCCTCTCTGTAGTCACACTCTGTATATACTATATATTCATAGCTCCTCTCTGTAGTCACACACTCTGTATATACTATATATCAACAGCTCCTCTCTGTAGTCACACGCTCTGTATATACTATATATCCACAGCTCCTCTCTGTAGTCACACGCTCTGTATATACTATATATCCACAGCTCCTCTCTGTAGTCACACACTCTGTATATACTATATATCCACAGCTCCTCTCTGTAGTCACACGCTCTGTATGTACTATATAGCCACAGCTAGCCTCTGTAGTCACACGCTCTGTATATACTGTATATCCACAGCTCCTCTCTGTAGTCACACACTCTGTATATACTATATATACACAGCTCCTCCTCTGTAGTCACACGCTCTGTCTATACTATATATTCACAACTCGGAGGGGGTACTTTTCTAAGAAGCGGAGGATCATGGATAAACTGCTTCAATCCAGGATACAAAACCAGTGAACCTCCCTCCCACCCACGCATAATTTTTGGGTTGGCATCATTGACCAAATTTTAGTGGTGTGCTGTGGGATACCTTTGTTATGTTTGTATTGTCATGACAGCTGGAGGTGAGGAGGTTAGGGATGGCCTTGGCTAATTGGGTTATGGCACATTAGATAGATGGTGACCCTTAATCAATCAGTGTGGTTAGTTCCTGCAGGGAATTTTTTTTCAGTTCTTAACCCTTTCGGGCCAGAGCCTGTTTTCGCCTTCATGACCAGGCCAATTTTTTCACCTCTGACCAGTATCACTTCATGAGGTAAATCTGGATCGCTTCAACATATCCCAGTGATTCTGAGATAGTTTTTCATGACATATTGTGTTTCATGATAGTGGTAAAATTAGTTCGATATAACTTACGTTTATTTCAGAAAATATCGGAAATTTGTTGAAAAGTTTGAAAATTTTGCAATTTTCAAACTTTTAATTTTATGCTCTTAAACCTGTCATGTCACATAAAATAGTTAATAAATAACATTTCGCACATGTCTACTTTACATCAGCACAATTTTTCAAACATAATTCTTTTTTGTTACGAAGCTAGAATGATTAAAAGTTGACAAGCGATTTCTCATTTTACCAAAAAATTAACACAACCAATTCTTTTATGGACCATATCCCATTTGAAGTTACTTTAAGGGGCCTAGATGACACAAAATACCCAAAAGTGACATCATTCTAAAAACTGCACCCCTCAAGGTCCTCAAAACCACATTTAAGAAGTTTATAAATCCTTCAGGTGCCTCACATGAATTAATGGAAGGAAAAGGTGAACATTTTATCTTTTTCCCCAAAAAAATTATTTTAGCCCCAAGTTTTTTATTTTCACAAAGGAAGCAAGAAAAATTGGAGCCCAAAATTTGTTGTGCAATTTCTCCTGAGTATGCTGATACCACATATCTAGAAGAAAACTACTGTTTGGGCGCATGGCAGGGCTTTTGGAATACAAAATTGGCTGGAATCAATAGTGGATGTCATATAGCGTTTGGAGAGCCCCTGAGGTGCCAAAATGGTGAAAATCCCCCACAATTGACCCAATTTTGGAACCTGCACCCCTCAAGGAATTTATCTAGATGTGTAGTGAGCAAACCCTCAGGGTCTTCACAGAATTTTGTAATGTTGAGCCGTGAAAATATTGTTCGCCCAAAAATTAACTCCAAAATTTGTTGTACAATTTCTCCTGAGTACGTCAATACCACATATGTGGAGGAAAACTACTGTTTGGGTGCATGAAAAGGCTTGGAAGGGAAGAAGCGCCATTTGACTTTTGGAATACAAAATCAGCTGGAATTGATAGCCGACACCATGTCAAGTTTGGAGAGTCCCTGAGGTGCCTAAACAGTGGAAACTCTTCACTAATGACATAATTTTGGAAAATAGACCTCTCAAGGAATTTATCTAGATGTATGTGAGCACCTTTAACCATCAAGGACTTCACATAATTTTATAATGTTGAGCCATAAAAATCTAAAATCAAATTTTCCTACAAAAATGTTGTTTTAGCCCCAATTTTTTTATTTTCACAAAGGTAACAGGAGAAAATGGATGCCACAATTTGTTGTTCAATTTTTTCTTAGTACCTCATATTTGTTGGAAAACAACTGCTTGGGCGCACCGCAGGGCTGGAAAGAGAATGAGTGCTATTTTGGCTGTAATAAGTTGCGGATACAATGTCACTTTTGAAGAGCCCTTGTCATGCCAAGACAGCAAAAAAAACCCACAAGTGATCCCATTTTGTAAACTACACCTCTCAAGGAATTCATCTAAGGGACCATTGAGTATTTTTAACCCTGAGGCGATTTACAAACTTGTATAACATTGGGCTGAGCAAATGAAATATTACTATTTTTTCCATTAAAATGTTGCTTTGACCCCAGGTTTGCAATTCAATTTTCAAAAGGGGTAATAGGAGAAAACAAACAGAACAATTTGTTATTCAATTTCTCCTGACTATATCAATATCCCTTAAGTGGTCGAAAACCACTTTTGAGGCACAGAGCAAACCTCAGAAGGGAAGGAGCTCCATATTGCACTGCAGATTTTGCTGCACTGGTTCGATGGTGCCATGTCATATTGGCAGAGCCCCTGGGGTTCAAGAACAGCAGAACCCCCATAAGTGACCGCATTTTACAAACTAAACCTCTAAATAAATTCATTTAGGGGTGCAGTGATCATATTGTCACAAAATGTTATACCATTGAGCAGTGAAGAGAAAATAGTTACTTTTTTACTATTAAAAAATTGCTTTAGCCTCAGATTTTAGATTTTCACATGGAAAAATGGGTAAAAATAATGCCAAAATGTGTCACACAATTTCTGCTGAATGTAACAATACCCCATATGTGGCTGTACAGTATTTCTTAACATGGAGACTCGGGAGGGATGGAGCGCTATTTGACTCTTGGAGAACAAATTATTGTAGAATAGTTTGTGGACTTCATATACAGGGGCCCCTAAATGACAGAAGAGTAGAATCCCCCTCAATTGACCACATTTGGAAAATTAGACCACTTTGGGAATTTATCTACTGGTGCAGTGACGATTTTGGCTGTGCCATAAGTGTTTTCCAAAAACAGGCAGCAGTGGATGTTGCTGTGTGAAATTTGCAAATGCTGTTGTAGTGACACGTACACTGTAGTGACCAGTACCTTATCGTGACCAGGCAGAGCAGGGGAGAATGGATAACAGCCAGTTCAGCATCAGCCGCCGGGGAACAGCACTTACAGTAGCACTATTTCTCCGGTGGCCGTCCGTGTGGTACTGATGAGGCACACGGGCGTCACACGGTTGTCACTCGTGTGTCACACCTAGTACACACACGGACACACGGACACTGATATCTCCGGTACCGTTTTTTCCGGTACTGGAAATATCAGGACGTGTGAAACCGGCCTAAAGTGGTATGATGAAAAAGCAAAGTTTTTCGCTCCTTTTTTTTTTCCCAGAGTGTGCACTGAAGGTATTAACTAGTGTGATAGTTTTATAGGTTGGCTATTTCTGGAAGCGGTGATACCAAATATGAGTACTTTTTTGTTTTTACATAAATATATGTATTTATTGGTTTAATATTTTTTCTTCTTTTTTTATTTATTTTGTGATTTTTTTAAAATAGTTTTAAAGCATTATTTAACTTTTTTTTAAAAACTTTTTTACTTAGTTCCTGTATTGGGCTTCAATCACTGGTCTCATACTCTGCAATACACAGGTTTTGCATTGTATGAGACCTGACAATTTTACACTGTCCGATCACTTGCTAGACTCAGTTACCGGCTGAGTATAACAGGCCACCATAGCTGGCAGACAGAGAGGTCATCATGTGATCTCTGGCTGTCAGGACAACGCTTGGATCCCCTGTGATGTGATCAGATTTCATCAGGGGGTTGTCGGAGATGTGAACGAAGCAGTGTCCCGGTGATGTCACCTGTCAGCAGTGGCTTATCCGGGGGGGCAGCCGGGGCATGTGCCCCAGGCGCAGCCGACAGGGGGGCGCCAGCGGGCCGCCTGATGATGCGGTGGTCCAAGGAGGCTCCTTGTCGAGTCATACCCAGGGGTCAGGCAGGGGAGGGGGAGCAGGGGGCTGTCTAATAATACTCACCTGCTCCCGGCGTGGTCCCTGCAGGTCTCTGGCTCCCGGGCGCCCCAGCATCGTCCTGTACTGAGCGGTCACATGGTACCGCTCATTACAATAATGAATATGGACCCGACTCCACTCCCATAGGGGTGGAGCCGCATATTCATTACTGTAATGAGCGGTAATGGTGACCGCTCAGTACAGGAAGAAGCAGCAGCGCCGGGGAAACAGGGATTGCACCGTGCCAGGAGCAGTGAGTAAAACGGGGAGGGGGAGCACTGCGCGATATTCACCTGCTCCTCGTTCCAGCTACCACTCCATCTTCAGTGTCTTCTGCAGTGACGCTCAGGTCAGAGGGCGCAGTGACGTGATTAGTGCGCACCCTCTGCCTGAACGTCAGTGCAGAAGACGCTGAAGATGGAGCGGCGGCTGGAATGAGGAGCAGGTGAATATTGAAAGTGCCAGGGGCCTGAGCGAAGGAGAGGTAAGTGCGTGATATTTTTTATCGCAGCAAAAGCAAATGGGACAAGTGTCTGTATGGAGCATCTTATGGGGCCATAACGTTTGTGCAGGACTATATGGGGCAAGTGTCTGTATGGGGCCATAATCAACGTTTGTGCAGCACTATATGGGGCAACCATATTTATGGAGCATCTTATGGGGCCATTATTAACCTTTTTGTGGGATTATATGGGGCTCCTGATTCAATATGGATATTCAAAAACACTTAACCTACTGATGTCTCAATTAATTTTACTTTTATTGGTATCTATTTTAACATTATGGGGATTCAGGAATGTACCTTAGCTTGGTCATGCAGTTTCAATAGAAATAAGGTTCAAATGGGGGAGGGGGGGCGCCAAACTGATCCTTTGCCCCAGTTGCAGGAAGGGTTAGACACACCTCTGCCTGTCAGGGCTGTCGCTCTACATTGGAATTGCAGCGCTTGTAGGACCCTGCGCTGCACAGAGCCCAGCAAGTGCTGACGTTTAACTATAGTGGGCAGTAGGGAATTGGTTAAAGTGGAATAAAAGTGTGACCCCATTGTTCTCAGCAGTGATCTGGGAGTTAGAGATGCTTCCAGGGATCTTCCCCATGCTGTTCTCCTTTCATTCAGCACTTTTCCATCCATTTCAACATTTTCACTGCCCCCAGACCTCTTTCGGTCTGCCAAAAAAAGCCCAGATTTCCCATTGACTCACATTATACTCGTTACTGGAGACGAGCATTCGATCATTAGGATGAAAAAATTAATGCAAATAAGTGTTGATTAAATAGAGAAATCACTACAGAACTAAGTGCATGTCTATACTGATTCTACACCGCAACATATGTAACATTGCAGTAAGCAGACAATGATGCAAAAAAAAAAATAGAAATAAGGGTGTCCAGAAAAATGCCCACAGGAAAATTGCCCACATGGACAAAATAACAGTTATCACCTCTGCGCAACTGATGCCTGCGGCTCTCATTGTTCCAAAGTCCACAGCAGTGAAAAGGATGGGAAGTGTGGGGACTCCTGACATTTTCTGAAAGCCCGGATTCCGCTGCAACCTCACACTGCCTCAGACTCTCTCCTCCCAACCTGTGTCCACAGCTTCACCCTACTCCTGCCACCACCAGCTTCATGACCCTGCCTCCTGGGACCCCGCTCCACCGCGCCGCCCCAACTCCTCCAATAAACTCCTGCAAATGCCAACTATAGGACTATAAGATGCAGAACCATTTTATTAAAAAATATTTTTACTATTTTCCTCCCCAAAATTTGGGGTGCGTTCTATGGTCCAATGTGTCTTATACACTGTCTTAAACACACAAACACAGTTAAACACTGCAAGTCAGATAGCCGCGGTTTCCACGCTGTCAAATGACAGAGTGAGCCCGCAGCTGTGACCAGAGGTATAAAGTTTACTTCCGGTCACTTGGAGTCGCTGAAGGGACTACTGCTCCCATCAGCCGATGCCTGCTGCTGCTAATAACAGTGAGAGCAGGCGGCGGTTGATGGGAGTATTCATCAGCCTGCACTGTAAATAAGTAATAAAAAAAATAAAGTCTGGGTTCCCCTGTATTTTTGATAACTGGCCTGGCAAAACTCACAGCTGTGGGCTGCGACCCTCAGCTGTCAGCAAGGTTGGTTGTCAAGAATAGAGGGGTCCGCACGCTGTTTTTTTACATTATTTAAATAAATAATTTTAAAAAAACTGTGTGGGGACACCCCCCCATTTTTGACAACCAACCTTGCTAAAGCAGACAGCTGGGGCTGGTATTCTCAGGCTTGTAAGGGGCCATGGATATTGGCCTCCTCCAGCCTAAAAATAGCTGCCCGCAGCCATCCAAAAGAGGCACATCTATTAGATGCGCCAATTATGGCGCTTTGCCCGCTCTACCCACCTGTTACTAGAGAGTCTAAGGATGTAATATATAGCCATCTGTCAATTACTGAGCTCAATTCCCTCAGTATCAGTGGATGAATGCTATCTGGGTCAGGGGATTTGTCAATGGTTAATTTGCTTGAATGCATTCTTACTTCTTCTTGTGTTAAACTAATTATATCAGATGATGGACTTTGATTTTTGCCTTGTTGAATGATCCCTGGAACAGTTAGTTCATTGCTGAACAAGGATGAAAAATGCCTGTTTAATATCTCAGCCTTTTCTTTGAACTTTATCATTATCTTGTTATTATCGTCTTTTAAGGGCCTATACCATTTTTTTTTTCCTTTTGGCATTGATGTACTGTATTTATAAAAAATGTTGGGATTTATTTTAACCCCTTTCTGACATCGGACGTACTATCCCGTCGAGGTGGGGTGGGCCCGTATGACCACCGACGGGATAGTACGTCCAGCGCGATCGGCGGCGCTCACGGGGGGAGCGCGGCCGATCGCGGCCGGGTGTCAGCTGCCTATCGCAGCTGACATCCGGCACTGTGTGCCAGGAGCGGTCACGGACCGCTCCCGGCACATTAACCCCCGGCACACCGCGATCAAACATGATCGCGATGTGCCGGCGGTGCAGGGAAGCATCGCGCAGGGAGGGGGCTCCCTGCGGGCTTCCCTGAGCCCCCCGCAGCAACGCGATGTGATCGCGTTGCTGCGAGAGTCTTACCTCCCTCCCTGCCTGCTCCAGACCCGGATCCAAGATGGCCGCGGATCCGGGTCCTGCAGGGAGGGAGGTGGCTTCACAGAAGCCACCTCAGAGCAGGCACTGTGAAGCAGCCTGCACTTCTCTCAGATCGGTGATCTGTCAGAGTGCTATGCAAACTGGCAGATCACCGATCTGTATTGTCCCCCCCTGGGGCAAAGTAAAAAAGTTTTAAAAAAAATTTCCAAATGTGTAAAAAAAAATAAAAAAAAATATTCCAAAATAATGAAAAAAAAAAAAAATATTATTCCCATAAATACATTTCTTTATCTAAATAAAAAAACCAAAACAATAAAAGTAAACATATTTAGTATCGCCGCGTCCGTAACGACCCGACCTATAAAACTGGCCCACTAGTTAACCCCTTCAGTAAACACCGTAAGAAAGAAAAAAAAAAAACGAGGCAAAAAACTACGCTTTATTATCATACCGCCGAACAAAAAGTGGAATAACACGCGATCAAAAAGACAGATATAAATAACCATGGTACCGCTGAAAGCGTCATCTTGTTCCGCAAATAACGAGCTGCCATACAGCATGATCAGCAAAAAAATAAAAAAGTTATAGTCCTGAGAATAAAGCGATGCAAAAATAATTATTTTTTCCATAAAATAGTTTTTATCGTATAAAAGCGCCAAAACATAAAAAAATAATATAAGTGAGGTATCGCTGTAATCGTACTGACCCGAAGAATAAAACTGCTTTATCAATTTTACCAAACGCGGAACAGTATAAACGCCTCTCCCAAAAGAAATTCATGAATAGCTGGTTTTTGGTCATTCTGCCTCACAAAAATCGGAATAAAAAGCGATCAAAAAATGTGACGTGCCCGAAAATGTTACCAATAAAAACGTCAACTCGTCCCACAAAAAACAAGACCTCACATGACTCTGTGGACCAAAATATGGAAAATTTATAGCTCTCAAAATGTGGTAACGCAAAAAATATTTTTTGCAATAAAAAGCGTCTTTCAGTGTGTGACGGCTGCCAATCATAAAAATCCGCTAAAAAACTCGCTATAAAAGTAAATCAAACCCCCCTTCAACACCCCCTTAGTTAGGGAAAAATAAAAAAAATGTATTTATTTCCATTTTCCCATTAGGGTTAGGGTTAGGGCTAGGGTTGGGGCTAGGGTTAAGGCTACAGTTAGGGTTGGGGCTAAAGTTAGGGTTAGGGTTGGGGCTAAAGTTACGGTTAGGGTTTAGATTACATTTACGGTTGGGAATAGGGTTGGGATTAGGGTTAGGGGTGTGTCAGGGTTAGAGGTGTGGTTAGGGTTACTGTTGGGATTAGGGTTAGGGGTGTGTTTGGATTAGGGTTTCAGTTATAATTGGGGGGTTTACACTGTTCCGGCACATCAGGGGCTCTCCAAACGCGACATGGCGTCCGATCTCAATTCCAGCCAATTCTGCGTTGAAAAAGTAAAACAGTGCTCCTTCCCTTCCGCGCTCTCCCGTGTGCCCAAACAGGGGTTTACCCCAACATATGGGGTATCAGCGTACTCAGCACAAATAGGACAACAACCTTTGGGGTCCAATTTCTCCTGTTACCCCTGGGAAAATACAAAACTGGGGGCTAAAAAATAATTTTTGTGGGAAAAAAAAAGATTTTTTATTTTCACGGCTCTGCGTTATAAACTGTAGTGAAACACTTTGGGGTTCAAATTTCTTACAACACATCTAGATAAGTTCCTTGGGGGGTCTAGTTTCCAAAATGGGGTCACTTGTGCGGGGCTTCTACTGTTTAGGTACATTAGGGGCTCTGCAAACGCAATGTGACGCCTGCAGACCATTCCATCTAAGTCTTCATTCCAAATGGCGCTCCTTCCCTTCCGAGCCCTCCCATGCATCCAAACGGTGGTTCCCCCCACATATGGGGTATCAGCGCACTCAGGACAAATTGGACAACAACTTTTGGGGTCCAATTTCTCCTGTTACCCTCGGGAAAATACAAAACTGGGGGCTGAAAAATAATTTTTGTGGGAAAAAATGTTTGTTTTATTTTTACGGCTCTGCATTATAAACTTCTGTGAAGCCCTTGGTGGGTCAAAGCACTCACCACACATCTAGATAAGTTCCTTAGGGGGTCTACTTTCCAACATGGTGTCACTTGTGGGGGGTTTCTACTGTTTAGGTACATTAGGGGCTCTGCAAACGCAATGTGACGCCTGCAGACCATTCCATCTAAGTCTGCATTCCAAATGGCGCTCCTTCCCTTCCGAGCCCTCCCATGCATCCAAACGGTGGTTCCCCCCACATATGGGGTATCAGCGCACTCAGGACAAATTGGACAACAACTTTTGGGGTCCAATTTCTCCTGTTACCCTTGTAAAAATACAAAACTGGGGGCTGAAAAATAATTTTTGTGGGAAAAAAATTTTGTTTTATTTTTACGGCTCTGCATTATAAACTTCTGTGAAGCACTTGGTGGGTCAAAGTGCTCACCACACCTCTAGATAAGTTTCTTAGGGGGTCTACTTTCCAAAATGGTGTCACTTGTGGGGGGTTTCAATGTTTAGGCACATCAGGGGCTCCCCAAACGCAACATGGCGTCCCATCTCAATTCCAGTCAATTTTGCATTGAAAAGTCAAATGGCGCTCCTTCGCTTCCGAGCTCTGTCATGCGCCCAAACAGTGGTTTACCCCCACATATGGGGTATCGGTGTACTCAGGACAAATTGTACAACAACTTTGGGGGTCCATTTTCTCCTGTTACCCTTGGTAAAATAAAACAAATTGGAGCTGAAGTAAATTTTTTGTGAAAAAAAGTTAAATGTTCATTTTTATTTAAACATTCCAAAAATTCCTGTGAAGCACCAGAAGGGTTAATAAACTTCTTGAATATGATTTTGAGCACCTTGAGGGGTGCAGTTTTTAGAATGGTGTCACACTTGGGTATTTTCTATCATATAGACCCCTCAAAATGACTTCAAATGAGATGTGGTCCCTAAAAAAAAATGGTGTTGTAAAAATGAGAAATTGCTGGTCAACTTTTAACCCTTATAACTCCCTAACAAAAAAAAATTTTGGTTCCAAAATTGTGCTGATGTAAAGTAGACATGTGGGAAATGTTACTTATTAAGTATTTTGTGTGACATATGTCTGTGATTTAAGGGCATAAAAATTCAAAGTTGAAAAATTGCAAAATTTTCAAAATTTTTGCCAAATTTCCATTTTTTTTGCAAATAAACGCAGGTAATATCAAAGAAATGTTACCACTATCATGAAGTACAATATGTCACGAGAAAACAGTGTCAGAATCGCCAAGATCCGTTGAAGCGTTCCAGAGTTATAACTTCATAAAGGGACAGTGGTCAGAATTGTAAAAATTGGCCCGGTCATTAACGTGCAAACCACCCTTGGGGGTGAAGGGGTTAATGTTATTGGCAAACTGTTTCTCTGTGAATAACTTTGCCAGTTTTATTTATTTTTTACATTTCTTAGGCTGGTTTCACACTTGCGTTTTTTGCCGCTGCGTTTTAGCGCTAAAAAATGCATGCGTTTTTTTTTCTATACTTAACATTAAAAACGCATGCGTTTAGTTGCAGAAATGCAACCTGTAGTAATTTCAAAAAAATGCAGTATTTTTTGAAATGTAGTATTTCAAAAAAATGCGTTTATAAACGCATGCGTTTCTATAGAAAAACACAAGAAAACACCAAAAAAAACCAAGAAAACCCTAACCCTAGGGTTAGGATCCCTAGGGTTAGGGTTAGTGTTAGGGTTAGGATCCCTAGGATTAGGGTTAGGGTTAGGATCCCTAGGGTTAGGGTTAGGGTTTGGATCCCTAGGGTTAGGGTTAGGGTTAGGGGTAGGGTTAGGATCCCTTTATCACCTTGATGGTGGGGGGTGGCTTATCAGTGACCTGGTGACCAGGACATTCTTCTAATAAAAAGCTACCCCTAACCCTAACCCTAGGGATCCTAACCCTAACCCTAACCCTAGCTAATTCTATTAATAGTGGGTTTTCTAGTTGATTTTGATGATTGGCAGCTGTCACACACTTCTCAGCATGCGTTTCAAAAACGCAAACGCAGGAAAAAACGCATGTAAACGCGTCAAAACGCCGCGTTTTTTTTCTGCATGAAAAAATGCATGCGTCTAAAAAACGCAGCGTTTGCACGCGTTTACATGCGTTTTTTCACCACCTGCGTTTTTTAAAAAAACGCTGCAGATCAAAACACAAGTGTGAAACCAGCCTTAGTAAGATCTCTATACATCTGAAATACTATTTACATAGTTACATAGTTATTAAAGTTGAATGAAGACTTTAAGTCCATCTAGCCCAACCCATAGCCTAACCTAGCATGCCCTAACATGTTGATCCAGAGGAAGGCAAAAAAAAACCCATGTGGCAAAGAGTAAGCTCCACATTGGGGAAAAAAACTCCTTCCTGACAACACATACGGCAATCAGACTAGTTCCCTGGATCAACGCCCTATCAAGGAATCTAGTATATATACCCTGTAACATTATACTTTTCCAGAAAGGTATCCAGTCGCCTCTTAAATATAATGAATCACTCATTACAACATCATACGGCAGAGAGTTCCATAGTCTCACTGCTCTTACAGTAAAGAATCCGCATCTGTTATTATGCTTAAACCTTCCTTCCTCCAGACGTAGAGGATGCCCCCTTGTCCCTGTCTCAGGTCTATGATTAAAAAGATCATCAGAAAGGTCTTTGTACTGTCCCCTCATATATTTACACATTAACATAAGATCACCCCTTAGTCTTCGTTTTTCCAAACTAAACAGCCCCAAGTGTAATAATAACCTATCTTGGTATTGCAGACCCCCCAGTCCTCTAATAACCTTGGTCGCTCTTCTCTGCACCCGCTCCAGTTCAGCTATGTCTTTCTTATACACCGGAGACCAGAACTGTGCACAGTATTCTAAGTGTGGTCGAACTAGTGACTTGTATAGAGGTAAAATTATGTTCTCCTCATGAGCATCTATGCCTCTTTTAATGCATCCCATTATTTTATTTGCTTTTGTAGCAGCTGCCTGACACTGGCCACTGAATATGAGTTTGTCATCCACCCATACACCCAGGTCTTTTTCATTGATGGTTTTGCCCAGAGTTTTAGAATTAAGCACATAGTTATACATCTTATTACTTCTACCCAAGTGTTATGATCTGGTGGCCTAGGAGCAGCATGAGACGTGCTCTGGAGAATGTGGTACCTTTACTGACCGCAGACCCTGAACTTAACACCGCAACTAGAAGTAGCCGTGGGATGTTCCTGTCACTCCCTAGACACCTCGTCACAGCCTGAGGACTAATTACCCCTAAAAAAAGAAACGGGAAAACTATCTTGCCTCAGAGAAAATCCCCAAAGGATAGACAGTCCCCCACAAATATTGACTGTGAGAGGAGAGGGAAATTACATACGCAGACTGAAAACAGAATTTAGCAAAGGAGGCCACGCTAGCTAAACAGAAAAGGACAGGACAGAGTACTGTGCGATCAGTAATAAAATACTACAAAATATCCACCACAGAGAATACAAAAATCTCCACACCTAACTAAAGGCATGGAGGGTAACTCTGCATCTCCAGAGCTACCAGCTTGGCTGAATAAATCCTTAAACAGACAAAGCTGGACAGGAAAAAAAACATAGACATGCACTGAGCTATAAGGTCCACAGCATGTGGACTGCAAAAACAAAGCCAGGACTTATCTTTGATGATTTGGACAGTATAGCAGGAGAAACCAAGTAGAGATGTGAATCCTCCAAAAAACCATGGACAACTGGCACTGACTAAAGGATCTAGCCAGATTAAATAGCCCAGTCAGAATTGGTAGTAAGTAAAAGCACCTGGTGACTGCTGAGATCCAAAGGAGCAGCAGTACCACTTACAACCACCGGAGGGAGCCCAAGAGCAGAATTCACAACACCCAAGTGCATGACCTTACATTTATCCCCATTAAAGCTCATTTGCCATTTGTCAGCCCAAGCTTCTAGTTTACATAAATCATCCTGTAATATAAAATTGTCCTCCTCTGTATTGATTACCCTGCAGAGTTTAGTGTCATCTGCAAATATTAAAATTCTACTCTGAATGCCCCCTACAAGGTCATTAATAAATATGTTAAAAAGAAGAGGGCCCAATACTGACCCCTGTGGTACTCCACTGCTAACCGCGACCCAGTCTGAGTGTGATCCATTAATAACCACCCTTTGTTTCCTATCCCTGAGCCAGCTCTCATCCCACTTACACATATTTTCTCCTATCCCCATTATTCTCATTTTATGTATCAACCTTTTGTGTGGCACCGTATCAAAATGTTTTGAAAAGTCCATATACACTACACCCACTGGGTTCCCTTGGTCCAGTCCGGAACTTACCTCTTCATAGAAGCTGATCAGATTAGTCTGACATGAACGGTCCCTAGTAAACCCGTGCTGATACTGGGTCATGAGGTTATTCCTCCTCAGATTATTATTATTATTATTATTATTATACATTTTTATAGCGCCATTTATTCCATGGTGCTTTACATGTGAAATATAGGGCATATATAGACAAATACATTAAACATGAGCAAAAAACAGGGCACACAGGTATATAAGGAGGGAAGACCCTGCCCGCGAGGGCTCACAGTCTGCAGGGGAAGGGTGATGATACACTAGGAGAGGGTAGAGTTGGTTGTGTGGCGGTTCAGTAGGTTCAGGATCACTGCAGGCTGTAGGCTTGTCGGAAGAGGTGAGTCTTCAGGTTCTTTATGAAAGTTTCTATGGTAGGCGAGAGTCTGATGTGCTGGGGTAGAGTTCCAGAGTATGGGGGAAGAACGGGAGAAGTCTTGGATGCGGTTGTGGGAAGAGGAGATGAGAGGGGAGTAGAGAAGGAGGTCTTGAGAGGATCGGAGGTTGCGTGTTGGTAGGTACCGGGAGATCATGTCACAGGTGTATGGAGGAGATAGGTTGTGGATGGCTTTGTAGGTCATTGTGAGGGTTTTGAACTGCAGTCTCTGGGCGATAGGAAGCCAGTGAAGGGCTTGGCATAGGGGAGAGGCTGGGGAATAGCGGGGAGACAGGTAGATTAGTCGGGCAGCAGAGTGTAGGATAGATTGGAGTGATGCCAGAGTGCTAGAGGGGAGGCCAGAGAGTAGGAGGTTGCAGTAGTTAAGGCGGGAGATAAGGTCATGTACTAGTGTTTTTGTGGTGTCGCGGTCAAGGAATGCGCGGATCTGGGAAATGTTTTTGAGTTTGAGGTGGCAGGAGGAGGCAAGGGCTTGGATATGCGGCTTGAAAGAGAGGGCAGAGTCGAGGATCACCCCGAGGCAAAGGGCGTGTGGGACTGGGGAAAGTGAGCAGCCATTGACATTGATGGATAGGTCTGGTGGAGGGTTAGAGTGAGGTGGGGGAAAGATGATGAATTCTGTTTTGTCCATGTTCAGTTGCAGAAAGCGAGCAGAAAAGAAGGCTGAAATAGCAGACAGACAGTGCGGGATTTTTGTAAGTAAGGAGGTGAGGTCAGGTCCGGATAGGTAGAAATGCGTGTCGTCAGCATAGAGATGGTACTGCATACCATGGGATTCTATGAGCTGTCCCAGACCGAAGGCGTAGATGGAGAAGAGTAGGGGTCCTAGAACAGA
Source organism: Ranitomeya variabilis (assembly GCF_051348905.1). Taxonomy (NCBI): domain Eukaryota; kingdom Metazoa; phylum Chordata; class Amphibia; order Anura; family Dendrobatidae; genus Ranitomeya; species Ranitomeya variabilis. The sequence continues at coordinate 11,767,179 of NC_135234.1, read as the reverse complement.
GCCTTGAGGAACACCGACTGACAAGGGGCGAGGTGAGGAGGTGGTGTGGGGGAGGGGGACACTGAATGTCCGATCTGTCAGATATGACGAGATCCAGGAAAGGGCCAAGTCTGTGATGCCAAGAGATGAGAGGATTTGTAGCAGAAGGGAGTGGTCCACAGTGTCAAAGGCAGAAGACAGGTCCAGGAGAAGGAGAACAGAGTAGTGTCGCTTGCTGCTGGCAGTTAGTAGGTCATTGGTGACTTTAGTTAGGGCAGTTTCAGTTGAGTGATGGGAACGGAAGCCAGATTGTAACCGATCAAAGAGGGAGCAGGAGGAGAGGTGGGAGGACAGTTCAAGATGGACGTGTTGCTTCAGCAATTTGGAGGCATAAGGAAGAAGAGATATCGGGCAATAGCTAGACACAGAGGATAGGTCGAGGGAGGGCTTTTTGAGGATGGGTGTGATCTTGGCATGCTTGAAGGATGAGGGGAAGACACCTGTTGTGAGTGAGAGGTTGAAGAGGTGCGTTAGGGTTGGGATGAAGACCGTGGAAAGGTTAGGGATGAGGTGGGACGGGAGCGGGTCGAGCGTGCAGGTGGTGAGGTGTGATCTTGACAGGAGGGTGGAGAGCTGATCTTCTGTCATGGTGGAGAAGCTGGTTTTGGAGGAGCAGGGGTGAGCAGCTAAGAGGGCCAGTGGGTGCTGTGGGCCAAAGCTTTCTCTGATCGTATCGATCTTCTGTTTAAAGAAAGAGGCGAAGTCTTCAGCAGAAATGAGAGGGGAGGGAGGGGGTGCAGGGGGACGGAGTAGAGAATTGTGCAGCGCCCCAGAGTTCTGGTCGTTGCAGTACTGTGGCTCCGCCGCTAAGGGGAGCTATGGTACGTCCGATGGCACTGAAGGAGTTCATCTGACCAGGTATCACAGACACCAATACATTTCACAGTCGGGCCTCCAGGGGGAGCTAAGGGTGCTATTTATTAGGCCACTCCTCACCACTGTGGGTAAACTGGGGGTCAGGCAGGAAGTTAGTGAGAAAGCTGACTGGGTTGGACCAGACAACACCTGGTGGCAGAGGGTGTTGTGGGGGAAGATTCGGTAGGGTCCCTGTCAGGTTTGGGACCCTGACAGAGGCCTGGTGACAAGAAGGAATGTCACGGGACCGTGCCTGCTCAGCATAGCGGCGGTGCCCTAAGAAAGGAAGAGAAGCGAGATATATTGTGCTGAGTGAGAAACGAGATCAAAGCAAGGAGGAGAATACCAGTAGGAGTCGTGCTGTAAGACCGAGGCAACATCCTACTGAGGCGCACAACCGGCGGCCGGAACGCCGAGGAAGTATTACTATATTCAGCTTCAGGCAATACTTCAAACCAACGGCAGGACAGTCAGTCAAAGGCGGGCTGTCTCATCTAAATCACCTATGCAGTCTTGGGGGGCAACTTGTGGAGAGGGGCGACTTTAGGGTCCCGGAAGAGCTCCGAGCCTACCCGTCATACGGGTGCCGTCCTAACCGTAACATCAGGGAGGGACGGAGGATTAGCAGAACATCATCTAATCGAGTTGATGGGGAACTTAAGAAATGGACACAACAGTTGTGGGGACTTTCCGTAAGCACAGCAGGGAAGGACCACAACACATAGCGCTAGCAGGTAGGCACAGATTTCCACCTGCAAGGAGAACTCTGGAGGTGCCATTGGACCGGCCGGACTTGCGCAGCCTGGTGAACCGTATTCCGGACTGAGGACTCAGAGATCATCAGTAAAGAGGTAAAGAGACTGCAACCTGGTGTCCTCGTTATTTACTGCACCGCACCACCACCACCAACCGCATCCATTATTCACTGTACGCCCCTCAGCAGGGTCACGGACCGGGCCTAGCCACCGTGACAACCCCAGAACAGAAACCCAGGGGCCCGGTGCCGGGTACCCCTCGGCCCTGCGGCAGTGGGGGCGCTACAATTGAAAGTGTTGAAAAGCTGTTTAGGGTTGTGAGACAGGGAGGATATGAGAGATGAGAAGTAAGCTTGTTTTGCGGCAGTGAGCGCGGACTTGAAGCTGGCGAGGGACTGCTTGTATGCGGTGAAGTGGTCAGCAGAGCGGGATTGCTTCCATCTCCGCTCAGCGATCCTGGAAGCCCGTCTCAGTTTTTTAGTCAGGCTGGTCAGCCAAGGCTGCCTGTTGATTGTACGGGTTTTGCTATGCATGAGCGGGGTGGCCGAATTGAGTGTTGCTGTTATTGTGGTGTTATAAAAAGCAGCAGCATCTGTGTCATGAAGGGAGGCTATGTCGGTAAGAGGGAGAAGGGACTCAGAGAGTGATTGTAAGTTGAGATGTTTGAGATTTCTGCGAGGGAGTTTGTGGAGTGGGGGTTGCACACTAGGAGAGGAGAGGGAAGAGAATGTCAGTAGGTTGTCAGACAGCGGGAGGGGTGTGTTAGTGAGATTAGTAAGGGAGCAGAGGCGGGTGAAGATGAGGTCCAGCGTGTGGCCATCTTTGTGAGTGGCCTCAGAGGACCATTGAGTGAGGCTAAAGGAGGCAGTCAGTGATAAAAGTTTAGAGGCAGCTGAGGTGGAAGTGTCAATCGGGATGTTGAAGTCACCCATGATGATAGTGGGGATGTCAACAGAGAGGAAATGAAGTAGCCATGTGGTGAAGTGGTGGAGATGGCTAGTTCTGTTGGGCGGTAGATGACAGCCAGCTGGAGGTTGGAGGGGGAATAGATGCAGATGGAGTGCACCTCAAATGAGGGAAGAGTAACGGAGGGTGGTAGCGGGATTGGAGTGAAAGAGCAGGTGTCGGACAGGAGCAAGCCGACCCCTCCACCACGTTTGTTGGTGGAGCGAGAGGTGTGAGAGAGGTGGAGACCGCCGTAGGAAAGCGCAGCTGGAGAGGCTGTCAGAGGGAGTGAGCCAGGTTTCCGTGATGCCAAGGAAGGAGAGTTTGTTGGTGATGAAGAGGTCATGGATAAATGGCAGTTTGTTGCAGACAGAGCGTGCGTTCCATAGTGCTCCAGGTAAGGGGACCGGGGGAATGGGGGCTGGATGAATGGGTATGAGGTTGTCATGGTTGGGAAAACATGCGGGGGATCGAGGTAGGGGGTTAGAAATGAGTGTGGGGATGTGTTGAGGAGGGCCGGGATTTGGGGATATGTCACCAGCAATAAGGAGTAGCAGACAGAGCGTTAGAAGGTGGGTGCAGGATAGGACATGATGCGGCCGTGTGTGTCTGGAGAAAAAGGATTGTATGTGGAGGAACAGTTCTGAGGAGAAGGTGAGATGGCTGGGGAGGATGGAGGAAGAAATGTCTAGTTCCTTACAAGGTGGAGGGATTGCAGGAGATTGTAAGAAGGAAAGTAGTATGAGAGTGAAAGAGAAAAGAAACCGAAACATTGTAGTGGTTGGTTCTCTGTTATCTTCCAGTCAATTCCAGTTCAGTCAGTCAGATACTCCAGTATAGCATCCCTTAGAATGCCCTCCAGGATTTTACCCACAGTAGAGGTTAAGCTTACTGGCCTATAATTTCCGAGTTCAGTTTTTGTCCCCTTTTTGAATATTGGCCCCACATTTGCTATACGCCAGTCCTGTGGTACAGACCCTGTTATTATGGACTCTTTAAAGATTAAAAATAATGGTCTATCAATGACTGTACTTAATTCCTGCAGTACTCGGGGGTGGATCCCATCCGGGCCCAGAGATTTGTCCATTTTAGTGATTTTTAGACGCCGCCGTACTTCCTGCTGGGTTAAGCAGGTAACTTTTAATTGGGAATTTTTGTTATCACCGATCATATTGTCGCCATGGGATTTTCTTTTGTAAATACTGATGAAAAAAAGTCATTTAGCAGATTGGCTTTTTCCTCATCCTCATCCAACCTTTCCCCCCCCCCCCCCCCCAGATTATTTTTATGGGGGCCAACACTGTCATTTTTTAGCTTCTTACTATTTACGCAGTTAAAGAATATTTTGGGATTATTTTTACTCTCTCTAGCAATGAGTCTCTCTGTCTCAATCTTTGCTGCCTTGATTTGCTTTTTACAGAATTTATGTAATTTTCTGTATTTATTTAATGCCTCCTCACTACCTACTTCCTTTAATTCTCTAAATGCTTTCTTTTTGTCACTTATTGCGCCCCTTACAGCTCTATTTAGCCATTTATGCATTCTCTGCCCTCAGGATTTTGAATGCCCGTTTTAGTCTAATTAAACTTTGCAGTGTCTCATTTATCCATAATGATTGCTTTTTCTTCCTGGACATTTTAACACCAGAGGGTGGAAGTTTTCTACAGGATTCTAGTAGTATATCCTTAAACATGTCCCATTTATGGTCGGTATCCCCAGTTACCATGAGATGGTTCCAGTTTCCACAATTAAGCTCTTCCCCTAATTTGTTGAAATTAGCTTTCCTAAAGTTCCAGGTTTTTGTATTTCCCATTTTGAATGTTTGATTGAATTTACAGGAAAAAATGTTAAGAAACATTCTTTCCTGTATAATGACTTGTATATAAGGCAAAACAATAAAATTATTATTTTTTTTATAATAATTTAAGTAAAGTCAAATTGAAAGTTTTGTAAAAAGTTTGAACTTTCAGTGTAATTTATGAATGAAGCAAGAACTGCCAAAAATGTGATGTAAGCAGCATCGGACTGGAGCACCTTGGGCCCACCAGAGAAAATCATTCTTGGGGCCCACTATGTAGCTACATAGAAATAAATACAAGACAACAAATTATGTGGTAAAACACGCTAATATCAGGGTATAATATAAGGTAGTACACATCTTAATTATGTAGCAGGGGTTGGGGTAGCCCCCTCAAAGAAAATAAAGTAGCCCCCTCATAGGGTACAATATATCCCCCTCACAGAATGTAATGCAGCCCCCTATAGAATATAATGTAGCCCCCCATAGAATATAATGCAACCAGCCTCAGAGTATAATGCAGCCCCCATAGGGTATAATGTAGCCTCCTTATAGTATAGTGCAACCCCCCTCATAAGGTATAATGCAGCCCCTTCATGGAATGTAATGTAGCCCCCTCATAGGGTATCACGCTGCCCCCTCTCATAGGGTATCATGCAGCTCACCCTCATAGGGCATCATACAGCTCCCCCCATAGGGCATCATGCAGCTTACCCTCCCCATAGGGCATGATGCAGCTCATCCTCCCCATAGGGCATCATGCAGCTCACTCCCCCCATAGGGCATCATGCAGCTCACTCCCCCCATGGGGCATCATGCAGCTCACTGCCCCCATGGGGCATCATGCAGCTCACTCCCCCTCATAGGGCATCATGCAGCTCATTCACCCCATAGGGTATCATGCATCTCACCCTCCCCATAGGGTATCAGGCAGCTCACCCTCCCTAGAGGACATCATGCAGCTCACTCCCCCATAGGGCATCATGCAGCTCACCCCCCACTTGCCCCATAGGGAATCATGCAGCTCACACCCCATACAACCAGCCAGGACTCAATAATAAAAAAACACATATGCCATATGTACAGAGTGCCACAGCTAGGGCAGACGAGCTCTGCACACAGCTGTAATGGAGCATGGAGATGTATGGCGCCCTCTCGGTATCCCTGGATGGCATATGTACAGAGCGCCACATCTAGGATCTACAGTAATCTGATGGATGCCAAGTTCTGGGAGTCAGAAGAATCAGTGATCAGAGCCCATCCTGCCGCGCTGTCCCTTAGCTCTGGGATATCCAGGTGTCATCGAGTAATGTCGGCCATACTGATTGTCACCCAACTTTCCCAAAAGCAGATACATGAGATGGGAGGGCAGCCAAGGCCTAGTGATGCCATGATCAGAGGGGGAAATGCAAACCATGTAAAATCACAGACATCGGTCCAGCTGTTCGAGAACTACATATCCCAGCATGCACTAACAGCCAGTGAAAGAGAAGCAACACTCAGCACTAACAACCAATCCTCCAGCTCCATCAGCAAGCTGCCCCTAGACTGGATCCCCACTACCACCGTGTGCCATCACAGCCCCCTACTGCTGAACACTAAGATACCCCCGCTACCACTCAGCCCCTCTCCTCCAGCACCCCGTCGCCCCTGGTTACCGCTGCTCTCGGAGTGTTCCGGGTGTGTAAATCACATGCGTGGCTTGCCAGCAGATCACGTGAGGAACCAGCGAATCAGATAACCCGCGTCGTCACACAGCCACTTCCGGGCTTGTCTGCCGAGTGGAGGAGACGAAAGTGGGCGGGGCATAAGGGGGAAGGTGGTGACGTAGTCGGGGGGGGGGGGGGGACCCTGGTCTGCGGGCTCTGAAAGCGGGCAGTGTATAGCCGCAATTAGCGGCAAACGCTGCCCGCTATTATAGTGAAATGAATTCACTCCTCTCCACGCCCATGGGGGCGTGGGGAAGAGTGAATATTCATTTCACTTTAGCAGCGGGGACAGGCTTAGGCTTCCTGTCACCCGCTGCTTCTCCGCTGGTACTGGGGGCCCCATAGCAGCTGTGTGGTGTGCGCTATTAGCGACACCCCACTAACTGGGGGCCCCTGGAGCAGCAGGGGCCCTAGGCACTGCTGGCACTGTATGCCAGCAGGTGTCAGGGCCTGGGCCCACCGGAGAATCCTCCGGTTTTCCAGTGGGCCAGTCCGACACTGGATGTAAGAGGGACTCAGATACACCTGTATTAGACATAAAGGAGGGCCTCATACACATTCTGTTCAAATTGTCATGTAGTGGTACTCCTAGACTCATAAAGTCTATGCACTAAGTGTAAAGCCTTCCAAAAATTGCAAGCAGGTTCATCCATACACTCTTGAAGGTAACAACTGGACTGCCTCATTAAAATATTAACAAAGTGTCACCTGTAGGGTCAATTTTGTTTTTTTATTTCAAACCAATGAAATTTCACACAAAGCAAAGTTCAACAGTATATATGACAATAGTAAAGTTTTTGACAAAAATATTTTGTGAACTGTACCAGGCCAAGTGGTTTTTAAAATGTTTAACCCACTGTAGTTTTACACAAAGCACATCAAACTGTGTGCATGAATAATTGAATCCATAAAAAATACTCAGCTATTTTTAGAGTTTAATATAGCAGCGAAATATAACAAGAACCGCTGTACAGTGTATGGATGAATCATTGAATCCATAAACCTTTTTTCAAGGCTTTTTGGGATTTTTATATAGAAGCAAAATGTAACAGAAAGCACGTAATATTGTATTGATGAGTAATTGAATTACTTTTCTTACTGATTTATTGTAGTTTTATATATACCACTGAAATGTACCCAAGAGCATGTAATACTCTATGGAGGAGCAATAAACAGTATTGCTAAAAAAATGACACATTTTTTTGAGGGTTATATAACACCAAAATGTACACAAGAGCATGTCATACTCTATGGATGAGCAATATAATACTGATAAATTTGTGAACAATTTTTTGGAAGGTTAAATACCACGTCAATGTACCCCAGAGCATGTAATAGTATATGGATGAGTAATTGAATCCAAATATCTCTTGCAATGCTTTTTTGAGGGGGGTTAGATACCATCGCAATGTATTCTAGAGCATGTTATAGTATGTAGATTAGTAATTTTATACCGAAATTTTTTTTGGTGGAGGTTGCTCTAAACTGCACTGCAGCCACATCACATTATCACTGACCACACATTTAAATGGGATTTAGCTTTTTTATTCTCTGGACATGGATCCGCTTTGTAACTTGGCGGATCAAGTGTCCAGTTTGACACAGATGATGCAAGATTTTTCAGTGGAACATCCGGACCCTTGCCACGTCTTATGCTCACTTAAGAAAAAAGCTGATGGAGACTGTAAAGACCCTGTAGGGAACCACCCTTCATGCTGTTAGTCGACCTGGTGATTCAGTAGATGTTGTTTTGCACTCTCCCGAACCCTCGGTTAAGCTTCCTGACACTTTTTTCTGGTGAAAAAGATACATTTCGTATGTTAAGAGAGGGTTGTAAATTATTGTTTTCTCTTAGACCCCGATCATCTGGGAAGGAGACTCAGTGTTTAGGGATTATTATCTCCTTACTTAGGGAGGATCCCCAATCTTGGGCTTTCTCGCTGCCCCCTACTGCCCCTGAACGGATGTCGGTAGATAGGTTCTTTGAGGCCCTAGGACTTATCTATGACAAACCGGACCGTGTCAGGTTGCCAGAGGAGACTATTATGGGTCTGGTTTAGGGAAAGCACTTAGCCAAGTGGTACAGCTCTGAGTTCCGTCGATGGTCCACTGAGGTGTCCTTTGATGACTTCGCTCTAAGATGTCAGTTCAGGAGTGGACTGTTGGATTACCTGAAGGATGCTCTGGCTCTCCATCCTCCTCCCAGCTCATTGGAGGAAACTATGACTCAGGCTGGATCAGAGGCTGCGGGAGAGAGGTGTTACACAGTGAGAGGTTCCGTTGTTCCCTGCTGGTCCTGTTGTCTTGCCTCCATTTGAACCTATGGAGGTGGGGGCAGCCACAAACAGCGTAGCAACACTGGCCAGCCGCACAGATGTCACAGGTAACGAAAGAGTGGTCAGATGAGCAGAGTCAGAAACTGTCAGGAGCAGAGGTACCAGAGGTGACAGCATGCACGAAGTCAGAGACAAGCCAGAAGTCAGAGCCAAATAGGAGAGCAGTATCCAAAATGTGAGATGTAAGACAAAGTTGGGGTACAAGCCAAAAGTCAAAGCCGGTCGAGGAACGAGGTATCAGAGACGGAAAGCAAAAGGCGGGGTTCAGAGATCACGCTGAGTCACACACTGTAAGGAAACCACCAAACAAACACTACATCAGGGATAGGGAACGGGTCTCACACAGACAGAGGCAGAAGGATCACCAGGGTATACAGGTCAGCTGCTCTAGCCTGGAAGCATGAACTATCACTGATGCTGGCCAGCAAACTGCAGAGGGCTTAAAAAGCCCAGCCAGCTCCAAAATGAGGCTGAGGGGATTAACCCCCGCATGACCAGTCCAGAGAGAGCATAGCATAGGATCATGACAGGTTGCACATCAGTCGGTCATCTGCCACTTGCATGTGCTGCTGCACCACTATGAGAGTGGCGACATCTGTAGCCAACTTTCAAAAATGGGTGCTGACGCAGCTTACCTTGACCAGAAACTCATGCAAATCTGGGTAGGTTTTAAGAAATTGCTGAACTACCAAGTGTGCCATGCATGATACATGTGTGAGCTTGCCAAGATTCACAACCACCACCAGGTTACGCCCATTATCAAACATGACCATGCCCGGTTGTAGGTTCAGTGACAAAAGCAACAGATCTCTCTGGTCTGCTATTGGTCAGTGTGCGATTTGTCTGCTAAACAAATTATCTTCACCAGAACCTGTCACCGCTTCACTGAGGCAGTGCTGCAGAGCTTCCTTCTTCCGGCTGATGTGGACGACGTGTTCTGAGATAGCACATTGGAGATGATGAGGAGGAGCAGGAGTGAGTGCAGGAATTGATGTATGAGGTGGAGGAAATCCTGAAAGAAGTAGGGCCAGCAATCCTCGGCATCGGGAGCACATGTGCCGTGCCAGGGTGGGACTCGTCCCTGGCCTCCACAATGGCCACAAGCGTTAAGTGGACAATCCCAGTAACCATGATGGTAAACGCACGGGTGATGTTCCTGGACACGTGCTGCCGCACCGGGAAAAAAAGTGGCGACTGGAGACCGAGTACCGAGGTGTAGGGTGAGAGGCATCTGGGCCAGTGTTATGATTGGGAAGCACCTAGCACAAGGGAAGAGGCAATGGTGTCACCTTATGATATCAATTGTGGAGCCAGGCTTTCAGACCACCAAGTCTGGTGCTTAGATGACATATGCCTGATCATGCTGGTGGTGGTTAGTTTCTTAGTGGTCATGCCCCTGCTGATCTTGGCATGGCACAAGTTGCAAATTACCATTTTTTTTGTCTCAGAACTCTCTTTAAAAAAGTCCCAGACTGGGGAAAACCAAACTCTTTGACAATTGAAATTCAAGAGTGTCGGTGCGCTGCAGAACAGTTGCCTTCCTTATCCATCTGGTCTCACCAGTACCTCTTCCTTCCTGTTTCAATGCTGCCGATCCCTCCTCTTCAGCACTACTGACCTCACTCTGCATGCCAGATTCCCAGGTTGGGTCGGTTACTTAGTCATCCACCACCTCATCATCCACCTCCGCACCCAGGTCATCCTGGCTTTGTGACTTGACAACAACAAGCTGACTTATTGGCAACTGTTTCTCATCATCCTCTACCTCCTTAGACAACATTTGTTGTTTCCCACCTCCATCGTCTTGTGACCATGGCTCCTGTAAGTTTTGTGAATCACTAAACAGCATTTCCACTTGCAGAGTGAGGTGCCACAATCAAGAAATAGAGTTGAAAAGAGCTTCTTGGAGTGTCCTAGTCTCCTGGGACTCAACATGGTGGGAGGAAGGGGGATCAGGGTGAGGGTGAAGTGATCAAGACTATTGGCTAGAGAGATTGGATGGTGTGAAAGACATGGTGCTGCCAAGCATACTGGAAGCATTATCTGCTATCTAACCAACCACCTGTTCTCACTGCTCTAGCTTCAGAAGTGGTGTACCATCCCTCCATGAAAAGTGGGACAGAAAGCTATGTGTCATGGATGGGCGTGTTTCTTGTGCTCCAGCAACATTTTTTTAATAGGACCATAAAATTTGGTCACCGCTGCAGTCAAGCCCTATTCCTCCCATTCTGTAAATGCTTTTTTCATTTTTATTGCCCAGATGTAGTACTTTGCATTTTTTTCTTGTTAAAAACCAAGTTGCTGCTCACTGCTCCAGTTTATTTATATTTTTTTAATCTTCTCTCTCTCTTTTTTAGTATTAGCTATCCCTCCTAGCTTTGTGTCGTCAGCAAATGTAATCAGTGTACCCTCAATTCCTTCATCTAGATCATTGATAAAGGTGTTGAACAATACAGGGCCCAGGACAGAGTCCTGTGGTACCCCACTTGAGACATTCTTCCAACTGGGTGTGCAGCCATTTATGACCACTGTTTGGGTCCGATCACTAAGCCAGTTATGAATCCACCTAATAGTTGCCTTGTCCATTCCATACTTAGTCATTTTTTCAATAAGGATGGTGTGAGATACTTTGTCAAATGCTTTGCTGAAGTCAAGATATACTATACAGCATTTCCCTGATCCACCCAGTCATGTGATTCTGTCATAGAAGGAAATTAAGTTAGTCTGACATGACTTATTAGTTACAAACCCATGCTGACTCTGGTTAGTCACTTCACTGTTATCAAGGTACTTACATACATGTTGTTTAATAATTTGTTCAAAGATCTTTCCTGGTATGGAAGTCAGACTCACCGGCCTATAGTCCATCTTCTTCCTCTATTTGAAGATGGGAACAACATTTCCTCTTCTCCAGTCTTCTGGGACTGCTCCTGTTCTCCAAAAATTTTCATAGATTATGTAGAGTGGTTCAAAAATTTCTTAGTGTTAGGGTATGTGTGCATGTTGTGGATTTGCTTTTGCAAAAATCTGCGTGGATTCTGCCTCTCTTGGCAGAAAATGCAGTTGAAAATCCACGCGGTTTTGATGTGGATTTTCATGCAGTTTTCTCTGCGGATTTGCAAGCTTAATAAAGATACATTATTTAACAAAAAAAAGAATTGTGATGTAATTTCCTTGTCCAACCTCTTCTTTTATATTCTCCATTGAAGACCATAACATCATTACATACCATGTTCAAATATAATATTTACACACGAAAAACAAATAAAAAAAATAAGTGGATATATTACATATATAAAACTGGAATTTAATGTGCCATGGCATGGCGACGTTTCGGATGTAGCATCTGAAAGGAAAGGATACTACATCCGAAACGTCGCAACACCATGGGGCAATAAAGTTCACTTTTTCATATTTTTTGTGCTGCTTTTCTTTTTTTGCTTTATTATGGGGAGCCACTGAATTATTGGTTGGAAAAGCTCTGCACGCATATAAAGGTATTGTTTGATGTTGTTCCAATTGTTTCATCATAAATATATGTATGTATGTGGCAGCCAGATACCCTCATTAATAAAAAAATGGAACATAAAGAGTTAAATAAAAGATGCACACACAAAATTTGAGTGAAACACAATATCTGTTTATTTAAAAGAAAAATTTAAAAAAATTGCTCCCGCGTAATTTTCATGACCAGCAGAGGGAAAGTTGATGGCAGAGGGCTGATGGTAATATTCTGGGAAAGAGCCAATATCCATGGCCCCTTCCCAGGCTATTAATATCAGCTCACAGATGTTTGCTTAGCCTTTGCTGGCTAGTTTACAGGGGAACCCCAGAAAAAAATTGACATGGGGTCGCCTTATAAAATCGAACCAGCAAAGGCTAGACGGACAGCTGCGGACTGATACAAATAGTCAGGGAAGGGGCCATGGCTATTGGCACCCCCAGGCTAAAAACATCAGCTCTCAGCCGCCCCAGAAATGGCGCATCTTATACATGCGCCAATTCTGGCACTTAGCCTTGCTCTTCCCACTTGCCCTGTAGCGGTGGCAAGTGAGGTAAAATTTATGGAATTTATGTCATCTGTGTATTGTCCGGTGACATCAAGCCCACAGGTTAGTAATGGAGAGACGTCTATAAGACACCTATCCATTACTAATCCTACAGTTATATGGTAAATAAAGACATGGCCAGAATAAAGTCCTTTATTAGAAATAATCACACAGTCTCCTTTATTAGTCTAATTTACCATACTTACTGCATCGCCTAATCCCCGAATCCCTCGATCTCCTGGAACAAAAATAAAATAATAAACCAACACAAATACTCCCTGTCTGACGTAGTCCATTTACCGAGTGTCCCATGACAATCTCACGTGTAGAACAGACACATCGGGAGATGTGACCGCTCTACCTGGCCACCGGTGATACAGTGACAGGAGCTAATCGTTCCTGTAGTGCATCACTGAGAGTTCACCGGAGTTCATTCTCTCACTTACGGCAGTACCGCTGTGTGAGAATTTTCTCACACAGCGGTGCAGCAAGTGACAGCATGAACTCCGGTGACCTCTTGCAGCGACGCAGTGATACAGTACGGGAGGATCACCTCCTGTCATTGTATCGCTGGAGGCCAGGTAGAGCGGTCACATCTCCCGATGTGACTGTTCTACACATGAGATCGTCGTGGGACATTTGTTATTTAGGACTATTTAGGACAGGAAGTATGTGGTGGCTTATTATTTTATTTTTGTTGCAGGAGATTGAGGGCGCACGGGAATTAAGTGTTTGGTGAGTATGAATGTTGTTTTACAATTGAACACAGTCGCCGGATGATGGGACTACTGTCCCATCATCGGCTCATGCTGTCATTGTTATATGTGACAGCAGACATAGCCAGAAGGGAGTAGCAGTCCCATCAGATGATGCCTGGCTACATACAGACACCCGCACACGTACACAGACACCAGCAGACAGACACAGACAGACACGCACTTATTCTCGGCTCACACATAGTCTCCGCCCACACAGATATTCTCTGTCCACACACTCTTCCTCCTTCCTTTCCACACCATTTTTATACGAAAATCCGTAGCTAATCCACAGACCTTTTTAAAACTGCGGTTTATCTGTGGATTTGATTGAGTCAATGTAAGTCAATGGGTGGAGAAACGCTGCAGATCCGCAAAATTGACATGCTGCGGAAAATAAAACGTTGAGAATTAGTGCGGAATTTTACGCAGCATGTGCACAACAATTCTGGATTCCCATTGATTAAGATTGCTTGAGCTACCCTTTGCGGATTTGGTGCTAATCCGTGTGGAAAAAATCCCTGCGGATCAGCAAACAAAATCCGCAACGTGTGCACATGGCCTTAGAGATCACAGAAATGTACCCCACAACATGGCATACTGTATGGGTGAGAAATTTACCCCCACAAAATTTTTCAACGCTTTTTTTTTGAGTGCTGTACACAGTGGGTACGGGAAGTATTCGGACCCCTTTACATTTTTCACTCTTTGTTTCATTGCAGCCACTTGGTAAATTCAAAAAAGTTAATTTTTTTTCTCATTAATGTGCACTCTGCACCCCATCTTGACTGAAAATAACAGAAATGTAGACATTTTAGCAAATTTAATAAAAAAGAAAAACTGAAATATCACATGGTCATAAGTATTCAGAAAAGCACAGTTTTTTTTCCAATGAAGCTAACATTAAATGATTCAGAAATACCCTCTATACATTGTTAATGTGGTAAATGACTATTCTAGCTGCAAACGTCTGGTTTGTAATGCAATATCTTCATAGGTGTATAGAGGCCCATTTCCAACAACCATAACTCCAGTGTTCTTATGGTACTTTGCGTTTGCTAGCTGTGTAAGAAGGCTAATGGATAGTTAGAATACCCTTAAAAACCCTTGTGCAAGTATGTTAGCACAGCTTAAAACAGTTTGGCTGATTAGAGAACCTATAAACCTGACCTTCCTTTGAGCTAGTTGAGAATCTGGAGCATTACATTTGTTGGCTCCATTAAACTCTCAAAATGGCCAGAAAAAAAGAAGTTTTATGTGAAACTCGACAGTCTATTCTTGTTCTTAGAAATTAAGGCTATTCCATGCGAGAAATTGCCAAGAAACTGAAGATTTCCTACAAGGGCGTGTACTACTCTCTTCAGAGGAGAGCACAAACAGGCTCTAACCAGAGTAGAAAGAGAAGTGGGAGGCCCCACTGCACAACTGAGCAACAAGACAAGTACATTAGAGTCTGTAGGGTGAGAAATCGACGCCTCACAGGTCCTCAACTGGCAGCTTCATTAAATAGTACACGTAAAATGCCAGTGTCAACGTCTACAGTGAAGAGGCGACTTCGGGATGCTGACCTTCAGGGCAGAGGGGTAAAGAAAAAGCCATATCTGAGACTGGCTAATAAAAGGAAAAGATTAATATGGGCAAAAGAACACAGACATTGGACAGAGGAAGATTGGAAAAAAGTGTTAAGGACAGACAAATCCAAGTTTGAAGTGTTTGGATCACGCAGAAGAACCTTTGCAATATGCAGAACAACTGAAAAGATGCTGGAAGAGTGTCGGACGCCATCTGTCAAGCATGGTGGAGGTAATGTGATGGTCTGGGGTTGCTTTGGTGCTGGTAAAGTGGGAGATTTGTACAAGGTAAAAGGGTTTTTGAATAAGGAAGGCTATCACTCCATTTTGTAACGCCATGCCATACCCTGTGGACAGCGCTTGATTGGAGCCAATTTCATCCTACAACAGGACAATGATCCAAAGCACACCTCCAAATTATACAGGAACTATTTATGAAAGTGCAGTCACCAGATCTCAGCCCCATTGAGCTGTTGTAGGAGCAGCTTGACTGTATGGTGCAAAAAGTGCCCATCAAGCCAAACCAACTTGTGGAGGGGCTTCTGGAAGCATGGGGTGTAAGGGATTCACTCGCTCAGGTGCAACGGCTGACACGCAGGAGACACGTTCCTTTAAAAGTTGACAGGTTTATTTGCTCCATAAAACAGCAAGGTAGCAAAAAAGGATAACAGTCTGTACATCAGGCCAACATAACATAAAAGTCCATAGAAGATCTCTGCTCTTCTCAGGCCTGTGGGCACACAGGCTGTGCAATGTCCAGCACTCAGGCTCTATCTGAAGCCTTAAACACACTGTGGAGGCTCTCTCCTCCACACACACAGACTCCTGTCTGTAGTGTCCCACCTGGACACAGGGATCTCTGTCCACACTGACAGAATCCCTAACACTCCCTCCATGTGCCAAACACACCTCCATTATGTAGCCTGAAACCACACCCAGGAACCCATCACATGATTAGACATGTGGTTCTGACATCACCACAGGTCCTGAAGAAAACATAGACAGGCATGGTTATGCCCCTTACCCAGGGGTGAGGTATATGGGTAGCCAGACCCTCCCATCTCTCATAGCTACCCATAACCCGGACCCAAATATACTAAGCAACTCCTTATTGCTTTATGTGCAAACAGAAAACACTCCGGGTTACATCACAGCGACAAGCCTTCTCTGTGATACATACCTCCCGTCGATTAGACACCCTTTAGCCATGCTACATACCTCCCCCCTCTGCCTAAAGCCGTGGGGCTTGGCACTTGACCCAAACCGACTAGAGACCCCTCTCAGTCGTCCCTGACAGTCAAACCGTCTGTCTAAGTCAGGGCCTGCCACTGAACCCTTACGTCGGTATTCGTCAACCACTTCCATCACACCCTTTGGAAAAGATGACCCCTTGTCATTTCCTCTGCTACAGGATCTCCTGCTGAGGTCACTTAACCCTGAGCTAACTGAGGCACCACTGCTTCTACCTGTTTCATCAGGCCACCTTCTCCCATGGTCTTTATTGCCTGAAGAGCAGTTCTTCCCTGTATCTCTACATCCTCTGTTAGCTTGGGGACTTCGAATCTTTAGAGAACCTCTTCGTCTCTCTACACCGCAAGTTGAAGGTGGTGGCAATCTGTTTGCCAATTCCCGCAGCTCTATATTGACCTGTTCCCTCTCACATCTTAGCTGCTCAACTTCTAATAGGTAACTCATGCGATACCCCAGGAGCATCCGGATATTTTCAAGACTCTCCATGGATCCGACAACAAGGAACGGAATCATCTTCTCTTCACCCACGACCTGGGCCTCGTCATCACCCAGAACTCTCAGTCTCTTCACACCGGACCTATTCACCATCTCCTGCATCACTCGGCCAAGCCTCCCGATGACTTTTCCCACCAAATTTCTGGGTACCAGAATGATGTCTTCCTCCAAGCCAAGCCGATTTTGAGCTTCTCTCGCTAGCTCCAGACGTCGAGCGGCTTTCTCATTCTTCAACGTGATCATTTGTTTTGTGCGGAGGCATTGTAGATGCATCTCTCTCAGGACAGCCACCCGCTTCACTGTGACTTCTCTAGACGAAAGTATGACCAGTTGATGAGTCTCAGGCGCCCAGTGCACACTACACGCCTCTACTGCCTTTCTAAATGCCTCATGCACACCTTCACCGGTACAGGCTTCTTGCACCTCTTCAGGTACATCAATCACAGTCTTGAAGAGCAGGGTCTCACTCTCTTCAAAGACAGACGGCTCCCTTTTTGCTTCTGACCTTTCCACCAAGACATCTGTCACGACCGGGTGACTCTCTTCTTCCACTTGTAGCATGAACTCTTCCTCAGTCTTTTCTTCCGCTTGAGCCTTCGCCAAGATGGGCATTGGCGACTCCTCTGCCAGGCAGCAACGTTCCTCCTCTCTCTGGAGAAGCTCCTGCTGATGCTTTTCTTGAGCCATTCTGAGCACATCCATGTCTTTCAATATGGCCCTATTCATGGCCTGACACGCTGATAGGTGACCTCTGAGTTCAACGACCTCCTTCTCTAGGTTACCCACTTTGTGCTCAATGGCTTGCCTCAGGACCCTTTCTCGTTCGACTGTTTCTTTAAGCAGCTCTATGTTATGGTCCTGCTCTCTTTTGGCCAGCACATGTTGCACCACCAATTCTCTAATTAGATTTTCAGACGGGCTCTCTTGCCCACTCAGACTCTGCTTCTTCAGAGTGCCACCTGTTTCTGCACCCACCTCTATGGTCTCTCCTGGGCTCTCTGTCTGTTTACTCTTCGGTACCTCTGGACTCTTGGTATCTTCAGAGCTCTCCATCTCTTCAGCATCAGGTACTTCATTATACTGAGCCACTTCACTCTTTCCAGGGATTGCAGATGTGGGTCTACTACAGGTCTGTTCTAATTCCAGCCCTACCTCTGTGTTGGGATTTGTCAGAGGTAAAGTGACCTCCTTATCAAAGACAGTAACCTGATCTGTAACTGACCCTGTCTCTTCCTCATCATCTCTCTTCTCAGAGGGCGTAACCTGTCCCGCCTTTTTGCGTCCCCCGCGACGAGATGAAGATTTGTGACTTTTACTCTGCTCCTCCTTACTGTACTCTTTTCCCTTTGCGCTTGAGTCACAGTCTGGATAGGAGTCACCCCCTCTCACTCTGTCATCCTGGAACAACAAGTCCCCACTTAAACAGGTGTCAGACCCACACTTTCTTCCAGTCACCCGGAACTCTGGACTGTCGACCTTAGGTGTCGCTATCTCCTTATCATTCATTACACCACTCAGAATCTCTACAGCCGCCTGTTGTAGTGGGGCTCCCTTAGGGTCATTCTGTCTCTGTTCCAAGCAATCAGACACTCCCCTTTCCTCCCACAAGTCCGAAAACCTTTCAAAGTCCTGGCCAATTACAACAGGGAATGGCAAGTCTGAGACTACAGGTACATCATGGCTGGCAATAACAGTGGGCGTCTCAATGATTACCCTGGACACCGGATAATCCCTAGCGACCCCATGAACGCAGTGGGCTTCCATCTTCCTTCCGGGAATCAGATAGACAGGGAGTGTGGCGCTCACCAGCGTCACCAGGCTCCCTGAGTCCAGAAGTCCAGTCACGCACACTCCATTGACTTCTACAGAACAGCTCTGTGTCATTTTGTCAGATGCAAAGTCAGTACAACATTCTGAACATGCGCTGTTCAAACACTGAACTCGGCAACAGTCCATCAGCGCATTCGCCGCCGCCCCTTTTTTGGACTCCACCCCCTTTTGAGTTACCGCCCCCTTGTGGACCATTTTCTCCTTTAGGGCCACCACCCCCTTTAGGGACTCCACCCCCTTTTGGGCAACTACCCCCTTTTGGGCTGCCGCCCCTTTTTTGGGATGCCCGACCCCTTTTTGGCCAACCATACTTATTTGGGGTCACCGCTCCGTTTTGGGACTCCACCCCACTTTTAGGGACACCACCCCACTCTGGGGTACACCCTGTGGACTTCCCACAGTACTCTCAGGCCCCAGTTCACCCAGCACACAAATGTGACTCTGGCCCTTTAAGAGTCCGCACACATTAAACCAGCAATGTCTTTTTTTTTTTTTTCCCCTCTTTGCTGCAACTGCAGCTCCGGCTGCTGCAGAACCTCTTGCTGCAACTGCACTCCACGTAACCACTGCAGACTTCGTGGACCCGCCGATCCACAGCAACCTTCGTAACCCCGCCGAGTTACAGCTAGACGCCTTCAGTCTTCGTGGCCCCGCCGAGCCACAGCAAACACCTGCACATGTGCGTTATAGAAAAAAAAACACAGTCTTTCACTGACCCTGGTCAGTACAGCACACAGATTCCTGTCTGTTACACAGCCGGCTTTAAAGCCCAAACACAGTTTTTTTTTTCCACTGACGCCGGTCAGTATCACATGGTATCCAGACCGTTACCTGTTGGTGGCGGCCACACAGGTTCCCGGATCCCTCTTCTCCTCAGAGGTATCCCAAAACAGCAGTTCTCACTGACCCCGATCAGTTTTTACTCACGGTTGTCAATACCGTCCAATTTTCTGGCTCAGACCAGCCATCGCTGCAACATGTGCTCCTGGATCTTTGCCCGCATTCTCCACCAATTGTAAGGGATTCACTCGCTCAGGTGCAACGGCTGACACGCAGGAGACACGTTCCTTTAAAAGTTGACAGGTTTATTTGCTCCATAAACCAGCAAGGTAGCAAAAAAGGATAACAGTCTGTACATCAGGCCAACATAACATAAAAGTCCATAGAAGATCTCTGCTCTTCTCAGGCCTGTGGGCACACAGGCTGTGCAATGTCCAGCACTCAGGCTCTATCTGAAGCCTTAAACACACTGTGGAGGCTCTCTCCTCCACACACACAGACTCCTGTCTGTAGTGTCCCACCTGGACACAGGGATCTCTGTCCACACTGACAGAATCCCTAACACTCCCTCCATGTGCCAAACACACCTCCATTATGTAGCCTGAAACCACACCCAGGAACCCATCACATGATTAGACATGTGGTTCTGACATCACCACAGGTCCTGAAGAAAACATAGACAGGCATGGTTATGCCCCTTACCCAGGGGTGAGGTATATGGGTAGCCAGACCCTCCCATCTCTCATAGCTACCCGTAACCCGGACCCAAATATACTAAGCAACTCCTTATTGCTTTATGTGCAAACAGAAAACACTCCGGGTTACATCACAGCGACAAGCCTTCTCTGTGATACATACCTCCCGTCGATTAGACACCCTTTAGCCATGCTACAGGGGTGAAATGTCTCCAGATGACCTCAGCAAATTAACTGCTAGAATGCCAAAGGTCTGCAATGCTGGAATTGCTGCAAAGGAGCATTCTGTGACAAAAGCAAAGTTAGAGGGAGAAAATTATTATTTCAAATAAAAATCTTTTTTTTTACCTTGTCAATGTCTGGACTAGATTTTACATTCATTTGGCAATTCATTTGATTAATAAAAGTATGAGTTGTCATGGAAAACACAAAATAGTCTGGGTGACCCTAAACTTTGGAGCGGTAGTATATGTTAGCTTACTGTCCGAGCACTCTGCCCTTTAACCCCTTCCTGACATCTGACGTACTATCCCGTCGAGGTGGGGTGGGCCCGTATGACCACCGACGGGATAGTACGTCATACGCGATCGGCCGCGCTCACGGGGGGGAGCGCGGCCGATCGCGGCCGGGTGTCGGCTGCATATCGCAGCTGACATCCGGCACTATGTGCCAGGAGCTGTCACGGACCGCCCCCGGCACATTAACCCCCGGCACACCGCGATCAAACATGATCGCAGTGTACCGGCGGTATAGGGAAGCATCGCGCAGGGAGGGGGCTCCCTGCGGGCTTCCCTGAGACCCCCGGAGCAACGCGATGTGATCGCGTTGCTCCGAGGGTCTCCTACCTCCTTCCTCCCTGCAGGTCCCGGATCCAAGATGGCCGCGGCATCCGGGTCCTGCAGGGAGAAAGGTGGCCTACCGAGCGCCTGCTCAGAGCAGACGCTGGTAAGCCTGCACCGATGTAAGTGAGATCGGTGATCTGATAGAGTGCTGTGCACACTATCAGATAATCGATCTGTAATGTCCCCATTACACACGATCAAAAAGACGGATATAAATAATCATGGTACCGCTGAAAACGTCATCTTGTCCCGCAAAAAACAAGCTGCCACACAGCATCATCAGCAAAAAAATAAAAAAGTTATAGTCCTGACAATAAAGCGATACCAAAATAATTATTTTTTCTATAAAATAGTTTTTATCGTATAAAAGCCCCAAAACATAAAAAAATGATATAAATGAGGTATCGCTGTAATCGTACTGACCCGAAGAATAAAACTGCTTTATCAATTTTACCAAACGCAGAACGGTATAAACGCCTCTCCCAAAAGAAATTCATGAATAGCTGATTTTTGGTCATTCTGCCTCACAAAAATCAGAATAAAAAGTAATCAAAAAAGGTCACGTGTCCGAAAATGTTACCAATAAAAACGACAAATCGTCCCGCAAAAAACAAGACCTCACATGACTCTGTGGACCAAAATGTGGAAAAATTATAGGTCTCAAAATGTGGAGACGCAAAAACGTTTTTGCTATAAAAAGCGTCTTTTATTGTGCGATGGCTGCCAATCATAAAAATCCGATATAAAAAATGCTATAAAAGTAAATCAAACCCCCCTTCATCACCCCCTTAGTTAGGGAAAAATAATAAAATAAAAAAAATGTATTTATTTCCATTTTCCCATTAGGGCTAGGGTTAGGGTTAGGGCTAGGGTTAGGGTTGGAGGTAAAGTTAGGGTTGGGGCTAAAGTTAGGGTTAGGGTTTGGATTACATTTACGGTTGGGATTAGGGTTGGGATTAGAATTATGGGTGTGTCAGGGTTAGGGGTGTGGTTAGGGTTACCATTGGGATTAGGGTTAGGCATGTGTTTGGGTTAGGGTTTCAGGTAGAATTGGGGAGTTTCCACTGTTCAGGCACATCAGGGGCTCTCCAAACGCGACATGGCATCCAATCTCAATTCCAGCCAATTCTGCGTTGAAAAAGTAAAACAGTGCTCCTTCCCTTCCGAGCTCTCCCGTGCGTCCAAAAAGGGGTTTACCCCAACATATGGGTTATCAGAGTACTCGGGACAAATTGAACAACAACTTCTGGGGTCCAAGTTCTCTTGTTATCCTTGGGAAAATAAAAATTTGGGGGGCTAAAAATCATTTTTGTGGGAAAAAAAATATGTTTTATTTTCACGGCTCTGCGTTGTAAACTGTAGTGAAACACTTGGGGGTTCAAAGTTCTCACAACACATCTAGATAAGTTCCTTGGGAGGTCTAGTTTCCAATATGTCACTTGTGTGGGGTTTGTACTGTTTGGGTACATCAGGGGCTCTGCAAATGCAACGTGACGCCTGCAGACCAATCCATTTAAGTCTGCATTCCAAATGGCGCTCCTTCCCTTCCGACCTCTGTCATGCACCCAAACAGTGGTTCCCCCCCACATAGGGGGTATCAGCGTACTCAGGACAAATTGGACAACAACTTTTGGGGTCTATTTTATCCTGTTACCCTTGTGAAAATACAAAGCTGGGGGCTAAAAAATCGTTTTTGTGAAGGAAAAAAAAAAAAAAATTATTTTCACGGCTTTGCGTTATAAACTGTAGTGAAACACTTGGGGGTTCAAAGTTCTCACAACACATCTAGATAAGTTCCTTGGGAGGTCTAGTTTCCAATATGGGGTCACTTGTGGGGGGTTTGTACTGTTTGGGTACATCAGGGGCTCTGCAAATGCAACGTGACGCCTGCAGACCAATCCATTTAAGTCTGCATTCCAAATGGTGCTCCTTCCCTTCCGAGCTTTGTCATGCGCCCAAACAGTGGTTCCCCCCCACATATGGGGTATCAGCGTACTCAGGACAAATTGGACAACAACTTTTGGGGTCCAGTTTATTCTGTTACCCTTGTAAAAATACAAAAGCTGGGGGCTAATAAATCATTTTTGTGAAAAAAAAAAGACTTTTTATTTTCACGGCTCTGCGTTATAATCTGTAGTGAAACACTTGGGGGTTCAAAGCTCTCAAAACACATCTAGATAAGTTCCTTAGGGGGTCTAATTTCCAAAATGGTGTCACTTGTGGGGGGGTTCAATGTTTAGGCACATCAGGGGCTCTCCAAACGCAACATGGCGTCCCATCTCAATTCCAGTCAATTTTGCATTGAAAAGTCAAATGGCGCTCCTTTCCTTCCAAGCTCTGCCATACGCCCAAACAGTGGTTTACCCCCACATATGGGGTATCAGCGTACTCAGGACAAATTGCACAACATTTTTTGGGGTCCAATTTCTTCTCTTACCCTTGGGAAAATAAAAAATTTGGGGCGAAAAGATCATTTTTGTGAAAAAATATGATTTTTTATTTTTACGGCTCTGCATTATAAACTTCTGTGAAGCACTTGGTGGGTCAAAGTGCTCACCACACATCTAGATAAGTTCCTTAGGGGGTCTACTTTCCAAAATGGTGTCACTTGTAGGGGGTTTCAATGATTAGGCACATCAGGGGCTCTCCAAACGCAACATGGCGTCCCATCTCAATTCCAGTCAATTTTGCATTGAAAAGTCAAATGGCGCTCCTTTCATTCCGAGCTCTGCCATGCGCCCAAACAGTGGTTTACCCCCACATATGGGGTATCAGTGTACTCAGGACAAATTGTACAACAACTTTGGGGGTCCATTTTCTCCTGTTACCCTTGGTAAAATAAAACAAATTGGAGCTGAAATAAATTTTGTGTGAAAAAAATTAAATGTTAATTTTTATTTAAACATTCCAAAAATTCCTGTGAAACACCTGAAGGGTTAATAAACTTCTTGAATGTAGTTTTGAGCACCTTGAGGGGTGCAGTTTATAGAATGGTGTCACACTTGGGTATTTTCTATCATATAGACCCCTCAAAATGACTTCAAATGAGATGTGGTCCCTAAAAAAAAATGGGGTTGTAAAAATGAGAAATTTCTGGTCAAATTTTAACCCTTGTAACTCCCTAACAAAAAAAAATTTTGGTTCCAAAATTGTGCTGATTGATTTTCACAAATAAACGCAAGTTATATCGAATAAATTTTACCACTAACATGAAGTACAATATGTCACGAGAAAACAATTATTAACAATTAATTACTAATAATTATAAGAGCGGTTTGTAAGGCTACGTTCACATTTGCGGTGTGCGCCGCAGCGTCGTCACCGCAACAAAACGCATGTGTCGTGCGGCCCTATCTTTAACATTGGGGCCGCATGGCGCCGCATGTACATGCGTTGTTATGCGTTTTGGTGCGTTGTACGCCGCATGCGGCGTTAGGGCGCACCTGTCAGGGCACGGCAAACGCAACATGTTGCATTTTTTGGGCGGCGCAGACTTTTTAAAAAACGCATGCGTCGTGTTTGCGTCGTGTTTGCGTCGTCGATGCGCCTTTTTTCCCATTGACTTGTATTGACAACGCAGACGACGCAAGTACTTGCGTCGTGGTGCGTTGTACGATGCATGCGTTTCCAATAAAAAATGCAAAACATTGTCTAGAATTTTGGGGGGGGGGGGGTGAAGAATGACTCAATGCAAAAAAAACGCATGCGGCGCAAAACGCTGCGTTTTTGTTCAATACGCAACTGCGTTTTTGTTTGCGTTGTGCGTTGCGGCGACGACGCTGCGGCGCACAACGCAAATGTGAACGTAGCCTAAGAGATTCCACATCCGTAAAAATCATGCCCTTCACTGATCAGAGTTGTAAAGCAGCATTGCATCGTTATGGCGCCAAATACTTTATGGTAATGATTTTCATAACTGGTTGCCAAAATCAAAGTAAAGTTGCAGAGTAAAGAATAATACGGGTTTCATGTGACTCTCCCCTCTGTACCAGTCTGTCATTGTAAATTTGTTTACTGTAAACGATATCTATAACTTTGTATGTAACCCCTTTCTCTTGTACAGACCATGGAATTAATGGTGCTATATAAATAAATAAACAATAATAATAATAATAAAAATAATAAAAATGCTGGAGACCAGACCAAATGGGTCTGTGTGCCTCGGTGGTAGAGGAAATGCCCCACTGCTCAGCAGCTGCAGCTGTCTCTACGTTTTCCTCTGTAGGATTAGTAATGGCTAGGTGTCTTATACACACCTCTCCATTACTAAGCTGTGGGCTTGATGTTACCTGACAATACAAAGGTGACATCAACCCCACAAATATGAACCCCACTTGCCACCACAGGGCAAGTCGAAACAGCTGGGTAAAGCACCAGAATATATGCGCCTTTCCTGGGTCGGCTGTGGGCTGCTATTTTTAGGCTGGGGGGTGCCCAATATCCATGACCCCTTACCAGCCCCAGCTGTCAGTTTTGCCTGGCTGGTTATCAAAAATACAGAGGATCCCATGCCGGTTTTATTTATTTATAAGGCAGGCGGGGGCTGATGAATATTCCCATCAGCTGCCGCCTGCTCTCGCTGTTAACAGTTGAATACAACTCTCAACATTGCCCCTGCTAGCGCTGATCGCAGCGTGAGCAGGGAACGGTGATGTGAGCTGTCTTCACTTCAGCACAGTACAGTACCGCTGATTCCCAGGCGCCGGTACGTGTGACACTGATGAAACAGGGATGTCATCAGTGTGCAAGTCTGCAGGACGTTTTGCAGGCTATGCTGCTACTGGGAACACTGACGTCTGAAAGAGCCCTTAGGCTGGTTTCACACTTGCGTTGGGCAGAACTGCGGAGTGCTGCGTATTTCCTCTGTTAAGCCCCGCCCACTGCCGCACCTCTTCCATTCAGCCCGCCTATATCAGCATGCGTCCTGCCTTCCTATCTTTAATATTGAAAAAAGAGAAAAGACAAGGCGCCCCCAATGTGTCACACTGTTTAAAAAACACACATACAGTCCTTTGTAGGGAATGTGCTCACCTATTGGTGTTGTGAAACTGGGTCACAACTCCCAAGAAGGCATAATCGTAGCAGCAGGTCTCCACAAGAATCCAAAGGGATGCTGGAGGTAATAGTCTTAGGCGAACTGAAGACCGCGCACACGAGGTAGATTTAAGGTGGTTTATTGAAGCCTACGCGTTTCAAGAGCTATCTTGCTCTCTTCTTCAGGGCATATATGCCCTGAAGAAGAGAGCAAGATAGCTCTTGAAACGCGTAGGCTTCAATAAACCACCTTAAATCTACCTCGTGTGCGCGGTCTTCAGTTCGCCTAAGACTATTATCTTTAATATTGGGTACGCAGGTCATGCGAATGTATGGACGCTGTGCCGAACTGCGTCGAATGCAATATGTTGCATTTTGTTGTGGTCGGCCCAGCATCAAAACGACGCATGCGGACGCATCCGCCTGGCCTGCATACTCAATGTTAAAGATAGGAACGCAGAACGCATGCTGACGTAGGCGGGGCTGAATAGAAGAGGCGTGGCAGTGGGCAGGGCTTAACGGAGGAACTACACAGCCCTCCGTAGCTCTGCCCAACGCAAGTGTGAAACCAGCCTTAGTGAACCGAACTTTGGCCGGCTTTTGCCAATTTTTAGGGAAAAAGCTTGGGAATCTGAACACGAATTTCAATTTGCAATGTTCGTGCCGAATTTGAGATTGACGAACGTTTTCCAAACAAGTTTTCACACCTCTAGACACAAATGATGAATTAGGTCAAAACATTTGTTTCACTAAAATTATGTCCACATCGAGAAAAAAAGTAACATTACTTGGTTTCATCCCTTATATGGTGGTGACCGACCTTCTCCTGATACTTGCAGATCCAGTTCTCATCTCCAACATGACCAGTAACAGCAGCCGGCCAGGTGAGGACATCACCGTGAGCATCCAGTTCTCTGGAGAAGAGGCGACTCTGACCTGGGAGGTGGATGGGGGGCCTCTCCCTGACCGATACCAGCTGATAGATGATAACAGGACGGTGATTATCCCGAAAGACGAAGCCGGGAGGAGACTACATGTCCGGATCACAAACCCAGTCAGTGAGGAGACCCGGGAATACCAACTGGAGAATACAGGTAAGAGGGTATTACTGGGGTATTATATGTACCCCACACCTTCTATACCCCATGTACTGGAGATCACAGGTAATAGGGTATTACTGGGGTATTATATGTACCCCACACCTTCTATACCTCATGTACTGGAGATTACAGGTAAGTGGGTATTACTGGGGTATTATATGTACCCCACACCTTCTATACCCCATGTACATAGATTACAGGTAACGGGTAATACTGGGGTGTTATATGTACCCCACACCTTCTATACCCCATGTACTGGAGATTACAGGTTAGAGGGTATTACTGGGGTATTATATGTACCCCACAACTTCTATACCCCATGTACTGGAGAGCACAGGTAAGAGGGTATTACTGGGGTATTATATGTACCCCACACCTTCTATACCCCATGTACTGGAGATTACAGGTAAGAGGGTATTACTGGGGTATTATATGTACCCCACACCTTCTATACCCCATGTACTGGAGATTACAGGTAAGAGGGTATTACTGGGGTATTCTATGTGCCCCGCACCTTCTATACCCCATGTACTGGAGATTACAGGTAAGAGGATATTACTGAGGTATTATATGTACCCCACACCTTCTATACCCCATGTACTGGAGATTACAGGTAAGAGGGTATTACTGGGGTATTATATGTACCCCACACCTTCTATACCCCATGTACTGGAGATTACAGGTAACAGGGTATTACTGGGGTATTATATGTACCCCGCACCTTCTATACCACGTGTACTGGTGATTTCAGGTAAGAGGGTATTACTGGGGTATTATATGTACCCCACACCTTCTATACCCCATGTACTGGAGATTACAGGTAAGAGGGGTATTACTGGGATATTATATGTACCCCACACCTTCTATACCCCATGTACTGGAGATTACAGGTAAGAGGGTATTACTGGGGTATTATATGTACCCACACCTTCTATACCCCATGTACTGGAGATTACAGGTAAGAGGATATTACTGGAGTATTATATGTACCCCACACCTTCTATACCCCATGTACTGGAGATTACAGGTAAGAGGGTATTACTGGGGTATTATATGTACCCCACAACTTCTATACCCCATGTACTGGAGATTACAGGTAAGAGGATATTACTGGGGTATTATATGTACCCCACACCTTCTATACCCCATGTACTGGAGATTACAGGTAAGAGGGTATTACTGGGGTATTATATGTACCCCACACCTTCTATACCCCATGTACTGGTGATTACAGGTAAGAGGGTATTACTGGAGTATTATATGTACCCCGCACCTTCTATACCCCATGTACTGGAGATTACAGGTAAGGGGGTATTACTGGAGTATTATATGTACCCCACACCTTCTATACCCCATGTACTGGAGATTACAGGTAAGAGGATATTACTGGGTTATTATATGTACCCCACACCTTCTATACCCCATGTACTGGAGATTACAGGTAAGAGGGTATTACTGGGGTATTATATGTACCCCACACCTTCTATACCCCATGTACTGGAGATTACAGGTAAGAGGGGTATTACTGGGGTATTATATGTACCCCACACCTTCTATACCCCATGTACTGGAGATTACAGGTAAGAGGGTATTACTGGGGTATTATATGTACCCCACACCTTCTATACCCCATGTACTGGAGATTACAGGTAAGAGGGGTATTACTGGGGTATTATATGTACCCCACACCTTCTATACCCCATGTACTGGAGATTACAGGTAAGAGGGTATTACTGGGGTATTATATGTACCCCACACCTTCTATACCCCAAGTACTGGAGATTACAGGTAAGAGGGTATTACTGGGGTATTATATGTACCCGACACCTTCTATACCCCATGTACTGGAGATTACAGGTAAGATGGTATTACTGGGGTATTATATGTACCTCACACCTTCTATACCCCATGTACTGGTGATTACAGGTAAGAGGGTATTACTGGGGTATTATATGTACCCACACCTTCTATACCCCATGTACTGGAGATTACAGGTAAGAGGGTATTACTGGGGTATTATATGTACCCCGCACCTTCTATACCCCATGTACTGGAGATTATAGGTAAGAGGGTATTACTGGAGTATTATATGTACCCCGCACCTTCTATACCCCATGTACTGGAGATTACAGGTAAGAGGGTATTACTGGAGTATTATATGTACCCCACACCTTCTATACCCCATGTACTGGAGATTACAGGTAAGAGGGTATTACTGGGATATTATATGTACCCCACAGCTTCTATACCCCATGTACTGGAGATTACAGGTAAGAGGGTATTACTGGGGTATTATATGTACTCCACACCTTCTATACCCCATGTACTGGAGATTACACGTAAGAGGGTATTACTGGGGTATTATATGTAGAACACACCTTCTATACCCCATGTACTGGAGATTACAGGTAAGAGAGTATTACTGGGGTATTATATGTACCCACACCTTCTATACCCCATGTACTGGAGATTACAGGTAAGAGGGTATTACTGGGGTATTATATGTACCCCACGCCTTCTATACCCCATGTATTGGAGATTACAGGTAAGAGGGTATTACTGGGGTATTATATGTACCCCACACCTTCTATACCCCATGTACTGGAGATTACAGGTAAGAGGGTATTACTGGGGTATTATATGTACCTCACACCTTCTCTACCTCATGTACTGGAGATTACAGGTAAGAGGGTATTACTGGGGTATTATATGTACCCCACACCTTCTATACCCCATGTACTGGAGATTACAGGTAAGAGGGTATTACTTGGGTATTATATGTACCTCACACCTTCTATACCCCATGTACTGGAGATTACAGGTAAGAGGGTATTACTGGGCTATTATATGTACCCCACACCTTCTATACCCCATGTACTGGAGATTACAGGTAAGAGGGTATTACTGGGGTATTATATGTACCCCACACCTTCTATACCCCATGTACTGGAGATTACAGGTAAGAGGGTATTACTGGGGTATTATATGTACCTCACACCTTCTCTACCTCATGTACTGGAGATTACAGGTAAGAGGGTATTACTGGGGTATTATATGTACCTCACACCTTCTCTACCTCATGTACTGGAGATTACAGGTAAGAGGGTATTACTTGGGTATTATATGTACCCCACACCTTCTATACCCCATGTACTGGAGATTACAGGTAAGAGGGTATTACTTGGGTATTATATGTACCCCACACCTTCTATACCCCATGTACTGGAGATTACAGGCAAGAGGGTATTACTGGGCTATTATATGTACCCCACACCTTCTATACCCCATGTACTGGAGATTACAGGTAAGAGGGTATTACTGGGGTATTATATGTACCCCACACCTTCTATACCCCATGTACTGGAGATTACAGGTAAGAGGGTATTACTGGGGTATTATATGTACCTCACACCTTCTCTACCTCATGTACTGGAGATTACAGGTAAGAGGGTATTACTGGGGTATTATATGTACCCCACACCTTCTATACCCCATGTACTGGAGATTACAGGTAAGAGGGTATTACTGGGGTATTATATGTACCCCACACCTTCTATACCCCATGTACTGGAGATTACAGGTAAGAGGGTATTACTGGGGTATTATATGTACCCCACACCTTCTATACCCCATGTACTGGAGATTACAGGTAAGAGGGTATTACTGGGGTATTATATGTACCCCACAACTTCTATACCCCATGTACTGGAGATTACAGGTAAGAGGGTATTACTGGGGTATTATATGTACCCCACACCTTCTATACCCCATGTACTGGAGATTACAGGTAAGAGGGTATTACTGGGGTATTATATGTACCCCACACCTTCTATACCCCATGTACTGGATATTACAGGTAAGAGGATATTACTGGAGTATTATATGTACCCCACACCTTCTATACCAAATGTACTGGAGATTACAGGTAAGAGGGTATTACTGGGGTATTATATGTACCCCACACCTTCTATACCCCATGTACTGGAGATTACAGGTAAGAGGATATTACTGGGGTATTATATGTACCCCACACCTTCTATATCCCATGTACTGGAGATTACAGGTAAGAGGGTATTACTGGGGTATTATATGTACCCCACACCTTCTATACCCCATGTACTGGAGATTACAGGTAAGAGGATATTACTGGGGTATTATATGTACCCCACACCTTCTATACCCCATGTACTGGAGATTACAGGTAAGAGGGTATTACTGGGGTATTATATGTACCCCACACCTTCTATACCCCATGTACTGGAGATTACAGGTAAGAGGGTATTACTGGGGTATTATATGTACCCCACACCTTCTATACCCCATGTACTGGGGATTACAGGTAAGAGGATATTACTGGGGTATTATATGTACCCCACACCTTCTATACCCCATGTACTGGAGACTACAGGTAAGAGGATATTACTGGGGTATTATATGTACCCCACACCTTCTATACCCCATGTACTGGAGATTACAGGTAAGAGGGTATTACTGGGGTATTATATGTACCCCACACCTTCTATACCCCATGTACTGGAGATTACAGGTAAGAGGGTATTACTGGGCTATTATATGTACCCCACACCTTCTATACCCCATGTACTGGAGATTACAGGTAAGAGGGTATTACTGGGGTATTATATGTACCCACACCTTCTATACCCCATGTACTGGAGATTACAGGTAAGAGGATATTACTGGAGTATTATATGTACCCCACACCTTCTATACCCCATGTACTGGAGATTACAGGTAAGAGGGTATTACTGGGGTATTATATGTACCCCACAACTTCTATACCCCATGTACTGGAGATTACAGGTAAGAGGATATTACTGGGGTATTATATGTACCCCACACCTTCTATACCCCATGTACTGGAGATTACAGGTAAGAGGGTATTACTGGGGTATTATATGTACCCCACACCTTCTATACCCCATGTACTGGTGATTACAGGTAAGAGGGTATTACTGGGGTATTATATGTACCCCACACCTTCTATACCCCATGTACTGGAGATTACAGGTAAGAGGGGTATTACTGGGGTATTATATGTACCCCACACCTTCTATACCCCATGTACTGGAGATTACAGGTAAGAGGGTATTACTGGGGTATTATATGTACCCCACACCTTCTATACCCCATGTACTGGAGATTACAGGTAAGAGGGGTATTACTGGGGTATTATATGTACCCCACACCTTCTATACCCCATATACTGGAGATTACAGGTAAGAGGGTATTACTGGGGTATTATATGTACCCCACACCTTCTATACCCCATGTACTGGAGATTACAGGTAAGAGGGTATTACTGGGGTATTATATGTACCCGACACCTTCTATACCCCATGTACTGGAGATTACAGGTAAGATGGTATTACTGGGGTATTATATGTACCTCACACCTTCTATACCCCATGTACTGGAGATTACAGGTAAGAGGGTATTACTGGGGTATTATATGTACCCACACCTTCTATACCCCATGTACTGGAGATTACAGGTAAGAGGGTATTACTGGGGTATTATATGTACCCCGCACCTTCTATACCCCATGTACTGGAGATTATAGGTAAGAGGGTATTACTGGAGTATTATATGTACCCCGCACCTTCTATACCCCATGTACTGGAGATTACAGGTAAGAGGGTATTACTGGAGTATTATATGTACCCCACACCTTCTATACCCCATGTACTGGAGATTACAGGTAAGAGAGTATTACTGGGGTATTATATGTACCCCGCACCTTCTATACCCCATGTACTGGAGATTACAGGTAAGAGGGTATTACTGAGGTATTATATGTACCCCGCACCTTCTATACCCCATGTACTGGAGATTACAGGTAAGAGGGTATTACTGGGGTATTATATGTACCCCACACCTTCTATACCCCATGTACTGGAGATTACAGGTAAGAGGATATTACTGGAGTATTATATGTACCCCACACCTTCTATACCCCATGTACTGGAGATTACAGGTAAGAGGGTATTACTGGGGTATTATATGTACCCCACAACTTCTATACCCCATGTACTGGAGATTACAGGTAAGAGGATATTACTGGGGTATTATATGTACCCCACACCTTCTATACCCCATGTACTGGAGATTACAGGTAAGAGGGTATTACTGGGGTATTATATGTACCCCACACCTTCTATACCCCATGTACTGGTGATTACAGGTAAGAGGGTATTACTGGAGTATTGTATGTACCCCGCACCTTCTATACCCCATGTACTGGAGATTACAGGTAAGGGGGTATTACTGGAGTATTATATGTACCCCACACCTTCTATACCCCATGTACTGGAGATTACAGGTAAGAGGATATTACTGGGTTATTATATGTACCCCACACCTTCTATACCCCATGTACTGGAGATTACAGGTAAGAGGGTATTACTGGGGTATTATATGTACCCCACACCTTCTATACCCCATGTACTGGAGATTACAGGTAAGAGGGGTATTACTGGGGTATTATATGTACCCCACACCTTCTATACCCCATGTACTGGAGATTACAGGTAAGAGGGTATTACTGGGGTATTATATGTACCTCACACCTTCTATACCCCATGTACTGGAGATTACAGGTAAGAGGGTATTACTGGGGTATTATATGTACCCCACACCTTCTATACCCCATGTACTGGTGATTACAGGTAAGAGGGTATTACTGGGGTATTATATGTACCCCACACCTTCTATACCCCATGTACTGGAGATTACAGGTAAGAGGGGTATTACTGGGGTATTATATGTACCCCACACCTTCTATACCCCATGTACTGGAGATTACAGGTAAGAGGGTATTACTAGGGTATTATATGTACCCCACACCTTCTATACCCCATGTACTGGAGATTACAGGTAAGAGGGGTATTACTGGGGTATTATATGTACCCCACACCTTCTATACCCCATGTACTGGAGATTACAGGTAAGAGGGTATTACTGGGGTATTATATGTACCCCACACATTCTATACCCCATGTACTGGAGATTACAGGTAAGAGGGTATTACTGGGGTATTATATGTACCCGACACCTTCTATACACCATGTACTGGAGATTACAGGTAAGATGGTATTACTGGGGTATTATATGTACCTCACACCTTCTATACCCCATGTACTGGTGATTACAGGTAAGAGGGTATTACTGGGGTATTATATGTACCCACACCTTCTATACCCCATGTACTGGAGATTACAGGTAAGAGGGTATTACTGGGGTATTATATGTACCCCGCACCTTCTATACCCCATGTACTGGAGATTATAGGTAAGAGGGTATTACTGGAGTATTATATGTACCCCGCACCTTCTATACCCCATGTACTGGAGATTACAGGTAAGAGGGTATTACTGGAGTATTATATGTACCCCACACCTTCTATACCCCATGTACTGGAGATTACAGGTAAGAGAGTATTACTGGGGTATTATATGTACCCCGCACCTTCTATACCCCATGTACTGGAGATTACAGGTAAGAGGGTATTACTGAGGTATTATATGTACCCCGCACCTTCTATACCCCATGTACTGGAGATTAGAGGTAAGAGGGTATTACTGGGGTATTATATGTACCCACACCTTCTATACCCCATGTACTGGAGATTACAGGTAAGAGGATATTACTGGGGTATTATATGTACCCCACACCTTCTATACCCCATGTACTGGAGATTACAGGTAAGAGGGTATTACTGGGGTATTATATGTACCCCACACCTTCTATACCCCATGTACTGGTGATTACAGGTAAGAGGGTATTACTGGAGTATTATATGTACCCCGCACCTTCTATACCCCATGTACTGGAGATTACAGGTAAGGGGGTATTACTGGAGTATTATATGTACCCCACACGTTCTATACCCCATGTACTGGAGATTACAGGTAAGAGGATATTACTGGGTTATTATATGTACCCCACACCTTCTATACCCCATGTAC
This sequence comes from Ranitomeya variabilis, assembly GCF_051348905.1. Lineage (NCBI taxonomy): Eukaryota > Metazoa > Chordata > Amphibia > Anura > Dendrobatidae > Ranitomeya > Ranitomeya variabilis. The sequence goes on along the minus strand of NC_135234.1, from coordinate 11,732,355 downwards.
TGGAGATTACAGGTAAGAGGGTATTACTGGGGTATTATATGTACCCCACACCTTCTATACCCCATGTACTGGTGATTACAGGTAAGAGGGTATTACTGGAGTATTATATGTACCCCACACCTTCTATACCCCATGTGCTGGAGATTACAGGTAAGAGGGGTATTACTGGGGTATTATATGTACCCCACACCTTCTATACCCCATGTACTGGAGATTACAGGTAAGAGGGTACTACTGGGGTATTATATGTACCCCACACCTTCTATACCCCATGTACTGGAGATTACAGGTAAGAGGGTATTACTGGGGTATTATATGTACCCGACACCTTCTATACCCCATGTACTGGAGATTACAGGTAAGATGGTATTACTGGGGTATTATATGTACCTCACACCTTCTATACCCCATGTACTGGTGATTACAGGTAAGAGGGTATTACTGGGGTATTATATGTACCCACACTTTCTATACCCCATGTACTGGAGATTACAGGTAAGAGGGTATTACTGGGGTATTATATGTACCCCGCACCTTCTATACCCCATGTACTGGAGATTATAGGTAAGAGGGTATTACTGGAGTATTATATGTACCCCGCACCTTCTATACCCCATGTACTGGAGATTACAGGTAAGAGGGTATTACTGGAGTATTATATGTACCCCACACCTTCTATACCCCATGTACTGGAGATTACAGGTAAGAGGGTATTACTGGGATATTATATGTACCCCACAGCTTCTATACCCCATGTACTGGAGATTACAGGTAAGAGGGTATTACTGGGGTATTATATGTACCCCACACCTTCTATACCCCATGTACTGGAGATTACACGTAAGAGGGTATTACTGGGGTAATATATGTACCCCACACCTTCTATACCCCATGTACTGGAGATTACAGGTAAGAGGGTATTACTGGAGTATTATATGTACCCCACACCTTCTATACCCCATGTACTGGAGATTACAGGTAAGAGGGTATTACTGGGGTATTATATGTACCCCACACCTTCTATACCCCATGTACTGGAGATTACAGGTGAGAGGGTATTACTGGGGTATTATATGTACCCACACCTTCTATACCCCATGTACTGGAGATTACAGGTAAGAGGGTATTACTGGGGTATTATATGTACCCCACACCTTCTATACCCCATGTACTGGAGATTACAGGTAAGAGGGTATTACTGGGGTATTATATGTGCCTCACACCTTCTCTACCTCATGTACTGGAGATTACAGGTAAGAGGGTATTACTGGGGTATTATATGTACCCCACACCTTCTATACCCCATGTACTGGAGATTACAGGTAAGAGGGTATTACTGGGGTATTATATGTACCCCACACCTTCTATACCCCATGTACTGGAGATTACAGGTAAGAGGGTATTACTGGGCTATTATATGTACCCCACACCTTCTATACCCCATGTACTGGAGATTACAGGTAAGAGGGTATTACTGGGGTATTATATGTACCCCACACCTTCTATACCCCATGTACTGGAGATTACAGGTAAGAGGGTATTACTGGGGTATTATATGTACCTCACACCTTCTCTACCTCATGTACTGGAGATTACAGGTAAGAGGGTATTACTGGGGTATTATATGTACCCCACACCTTCTATACCCCATGTACTGGAGATTACAGGTAAGAGGGTATTACTGGGGTATTATATGTACCCCACACCTTCTATACCCCATGTACTGGAGATTACAGGTAAGAGGGTATTACTGGGGTATTATATGTACCCCACACCTTCTATACCCCATGTACTGGAGATTACAGGTAAGAGGGTATTACTGGGGTATTATATGTACCCCACAACTTCTATACCCCATGTACTGGAGATTACAGGTAAGAGGGGTATTACTGGGGTATTATATGTACCCCACACCTTCTATTCCCCATATACTAGAGATTACAGGTAAGAGGGTATTACTGGGGTATTATATGTACCCCACACCTTCTATACCCCATGTACTGGAGATTACAGGTAAGAGGGTATTACTGGGGTATTATATGTACCCCACACCTTCTATACCCCATGTACTGGAGATTACAGGTAAGAGGGGTATTACTGGGGTATTATATGTACCCCACACCTTCTATACCCCATATACTGGAGACTACAGGTAAGAGGGTATTACTGGGGTATTATATGTACCCCACACCTTCTATACCCCATGTACTGGAGATTACAGGTAAGAGGGTATTACTGGGGTATTATATGTACCCGACACCTTCTATACCCCATGTACTGGAGATTACAGGTAAGATGGTATTACTGGGGTATTATATGTACCTCACACCTTCTATACCCCATGTACTGGAGATTACAGGTAAGAGGGTATTACTGGGGTATTATATGTACCCACACCTTCTATACCCCATGTACTGGAGATTACAGGTAAGAGGGTATTACTGGGGTATTATATGTACCCCGCACCTTCTATACCCCATGTACTGGAGATTATAGGTAAGAGGGTATTACTGGAGTATTATATGTACCCCGCACCTTCTATACCCCATGTACTGGAGATTACAGGTAAGAGGGTATTACTGGAGTATTATATGTACCCCACACCTTCTATACCCCATGTACTGGAGATTACAGGTAAGAGAGTATTACTGGGGTATTATATGTACCCCGCACCTTCTATACCCCATGTACTGGAGATTACAGGTAAGAGGGTATTACTGAGGTATTATATGTACCCCGCACCTTCTATACCCCATGTACTGGAGATTACAGGTAAGAGGGTATTACTGGGGTATTATATGTACCCCACACCTTCTATACCCCATGTACTGGAGATTACAGGTAAGAGGATATTACTGGAGTATTATATGTACCCCACACCTTCTATACCCCATGTACTGGAGATTACAGGTAAGAGGGTATTACTGGGGTATTATATGTACCCCACAACTTCTATACCCCATGTACTGGAGATTACAGGTAAGAGGATATTACTGGGGTATTATATGTACCCCACACCTTCTATACCCCATGTACTGGAGATTACAGGTAAGAGGGTATTACTGGGGTATTATATGTACCCCACACCTTCTATACCCCATGTACTGGTGATTACAGGTAAGAGGGTATTACTGGAGTATTGTATGTACCCCGCACCTTCTATACCCCATGTACTGGAGATTACAGGTAAGGGGGTATTACTGGAGTATTATATGTACCCCACACCTTCTATACCCCATGTACTGGAGATTACAGGTAAGAGGATATTACTGGGTTATTATATGTACCCCACACCTTCTATACCCCATGTACTGGAGATTACAGGTAAGAGGGTATTACTGGGGTATTATATGTACCCCACACCTTCTATACCCCATGTACTGGAGATTACAGGTAAGAGGGGTATTACTGGGGTATTATATGTACCCCACACCTTCTATACCCCATGTACTGGAGATTACAGGTAAGAGGGTATTACTGGGGTATTATATGTACCTCACACCTTCTATACCCCATGTACTGGAGATTACAGGTAAGAGGGTATTACTGGGGTATTATATGTACCCCACACCTTCTATACCCCATGTACTGGTGATTACAGGTAAGAGGGTATTACTGGGGTATTATATGTACCCCACACCTTCTATACCCCATGTACTGGAGATTACAGGTAAGAGGGGTATTACTGGGGTATTATATGTACCCCACACCTTCTATACCCCATGTACTGGAGATTACAGGTAAGAGGGTATTACTAGGGTATTATATGTACCCCACACCTTCTATACCCCATGTACTGGAGATTACAGGTAAGAGGGGTATTACTGGGGTATTATATGTACCCCACACCTTCTATACCCCATGTACTGGAGATGACAGGTAAGAGGGTATTACTGGGGTATTATATGTACCCCACACCTTCTATACCCCATGTACTGGAGATTACAGGTAAGAGGGTATTACTGGGGTATTATATGTACCCGACACCTTCTATACCCCATGTACTGGAGATTACAGGTAAGATGGTATTACTGGGGTATTATATGTACCTCACACCTTCTATACCCCATGTACTGGTGATTACAGGTAAGAGGGTATTACTGGGGTATTATATGTACCCACACCTTCTATACCCCATGTACTGGAGATTACAGGTAAGAGGGTATTACTGGGGTATTATATGTACCCCGCACCTTCTATACCCCATGTACTGGAGATTATAGGTAAGAGGGTATTACTGGAGTATTATATGTACCCCGCACCTTCTATACCCCATGTACTGGAGATTACAGGTAAGAGGGTATTACTGGAGTATTATATGTACCCCACACCTTCTATACCCCATGTACTGGAGATTACAGGTAAGAGAGTATTACTGGGGTATTATATGTACCCCGCACCTTCTATACCCCATGTACTGGAGATTACAGGTAAGAGGGTATTACTGAGGTATTATATGTACCCCGCACCTTCTATACCCCATGTACTGGAGATTAGAGGTAAGAGGGTATTACTGGGGTATTATATGTACCCACACCTTCTATACCCCATGTACTGGAGATTACAGGTAAGAGGATATTACTGGAGTATTATATGTACCCCACACCTTCTATACCCCATGTACTGGAGATTACAGGTAAGAGGGTATTACTGGGGTATTATATGTACCCCACAACTTCTATACCCCATGTACTGGAGATTACAGGTAAGAGGATATTACTGGGGTATTATATGTACCCCACACCTTCTATACCCCATGTACTGGAGATTACAGGTAAGAGGGTATTACTGGGGTATTATATGTACCCCACACCTTCTATACCCCATGTACTGGTGATTACAGGTAAGAGGATATTACTGGGTTATTATATGTACCCCACACCTTCTATACCCCATGTACTGGAGATTACAGGTAAGAGGGTATTACTGGGGTATTATATGTACCCCACACCTTCTATACCCCATGTACTGGTGATTACAGGTAAGAGGGTATTACTGGAGTATTATATGTACCCCACACCTTCTATACCCCATGTACTGGAGATTACAGGTAAGAGGGTATTACTGGGGTATTATATGTACCCCACACCTTCTATACCCCATGTACTGGTGATTACAGGTAAGAGGGTATTACTGGAGTATTATATGTACCCCACACCTTCTATACCCCATGTACTGGAGATTACAGGTAAGAGGGGTATTACTGGGGTATTATATGTACCCCACACCTTCTATACCCCATGTACTGGAGATTACAGGTAAGAGGGTATTACTGGGGTATTATATGTACCCCACACCTTCTATACCCCATGTACTGGAGATTACAGGTAAGAGGGTATTACTGGGGTATTATATGTACCCGACACCTTCTATACCCCATGTACTGGAGATTACAGGTAAGATGGTATTACTGGGGTATTATATGTACCTCACACCTTCTATACCCCATGTACTGGTGATTACAGGTAAGAGGGTATTACTGGGGTATTATATGTACCCACACTTTCTATACCCCATGTACTGGAGATTACAGGTAAGAGGGTATTACTGGGGTATTATATGTACCCCGCACCTTCTATACCCCATGTACTGGAGATTATAGGTAAGAGGGTATTACTGGAGTATTATATGTACCCCGAACCTTCTATACCCCATGTACTGGAGATTACAGGTAAGAGGGTATTACTGGAGTATTATATGTACCCCACACCTTCTATACCCCATGTACTGGAGATTACAGGTAAGAGGGTATTACTGGGATATTATATGTACCCCACAGCTTCTATACCCCATGTACTGGAGATTACAAGTAAGAGGGTATTACTGGGGTATTATATGTACCCCACACCTTCTATACCCCATGTACTGGAGATTACACGTAAGAGGGTATTACTGGGGTATTATATGTACCCCACACCTTCTATACCCCATGTACTGGAGATTACAGGTAAGAGGGTATTACTGGAGTATTATATGTACCCCACACCTTCTATACCCCATGTACTGGAGATTACAGGTAAGAGGGTATTACTGGGGTATTATATGTACCCCACACCTTCTATACCCCATGTACTGGAGATTACAGGTGAGAGGGTATTACTGGGGTATTATATGTACCCACACCTTCTATACCCCATGTACTGGAGATTACAGGTAAGAGGGTATTACTGGGGTATTATATGTACCCCACACCTTCTATACCCCATGTACTGGAGATTACAGGTAAGAGGGTATTACTGGGGTATTATATGTGCCTCACACCTTCTCTACCTCATGTACTGGAGATTACAGGTAAGAGGGTATTACTGGGGTATTATATGTACCCCACACCTTCTATACCCCATGTACTGGAGATTACAGGTAAGAGGGTATTACTGGGGTATTATATGTACCCCACACCTTCTATACCCCATGTACTGGAGATTACAGGTAAGAGGGTATTACTGGGGTATTATATGTACCCCACACCTTCTATACCCCATGTACTGGAGATTACAGGTAAGAGGGTATTACTGGGGTATTATATGTACCCCACACCTTCTATACCCCATGTACTGGAGATTACAGGTAAGAGGGTATTACTGGGGTATTATATGTACCCCACACCTTCTATACCCCATGTACTGGAGATTACAGGTAAGAGGGTATTACTGGGGTATTATATGTACCTCACACCTTCTCTACCTCATGTACTGGAGATTACAGGTAAGAGGGTATTACTGGGGTATTATATGTACCCCACACCTTCTATACCCCATGTACTGGAGATTACAGGTAAGAGGGTATTACTGGGGTATTATATGTACCCCACACCTTCTATACCCCATGTACTGGAGATTACAGGTAAGAGGGTATTACTGGGGTATTATATGTACCCCACACCTTCTATACCCCATGTACTGGAGATTACAGGTAAGAGGGTATTACTGGGGTATTATATGTACCCCACAACTTCTATACCCCATGTACTGGAGATTACAGGTAAGAGGGGTATTACTGGGGTATTATATGTACCCCACACCTTCTATTCCCCATATACTAGAGATTACAGGTAAGAGGGTATTACTGGGGTATTATATGTACCCCACACCTTCTATACCCCATGTACTGGAGATTACAGGTAAGAGGGTATTACTGGGGTATTATATGTACCCCACACCTTCTATACCCCATGTACTGGAGATTACAGGTAAGAGGATATTACTGGAGTATTATATTGTCGGGGTCGTAAAACGACAATTTAATCCTCATTCACCAGTCATTCCAAATTAAACTATGAGCCGAGCATTTGGTACCGGGTAAGAATGACTCACTACTGGACAATAGTCACGGGTAGGGTGGTTGAATGGAGTACAATGACCGATGGAGGAGGTGTGGTGTACAGAGGTCGCACAGGATGCGACGTCTCTCAGTTGCTGGTTCAGAGCGTGGCACAGGATCACATTCGATCTCACCACTCGACCGGTCACCTCCCCAGACCCAAAGAGACCACAGACAAACCAATAACGGCTGAGACACTAGCAAGTGTGACATATACAGTGTACATGATCGCCACTTACCGTGTTCGGAGGGTGATCAGTCCTCGAGGTCAGCCACTACGGGTATCATCCACAGACATCCAGGCATGGGTCCAGGGGGTCTCGGATCGCTGGCCACGCCCCCCGTTGGGCTGCCAAAATTGTCGGGGTCGTAAAACGACAATTTAATCCTCATTCACCAGTCATTCCAAATTAAACTATGAGCCGAGCATTTGGTACCGGGTAAGAATGACTCAGACAAGGTGCTGATTCAATCTCAATTGAATGCCCGTGCATCTACTCATGTCTGCAACGGTCACAACAACTGGCTTTATTCTAAAATACACAATACTATATTGAGTGTTAGGGGAAGGCGTGCATTAGGCGGGGTTTAAGCTAGCATTCAGTCTTTCTGATTTGTTCTGACATCTTCTGGTGGATCCTCCTTTTCTTCACATTCCTTAAGTTTCGATTTCCAAAGAAATGACTTAACCCTTCGGTCACTAACCTGAAACGAAACTGAACACTAGCAACCATCTTTAAATACAATTACATTTGCATTAGCTAGCAGATAGGAAAAACTTATTGTTTCACAGTATAAGAGTATAAAAGTACAAAAGTATATAAGAAAGTATATTTTCACCTTGACAATCCCCCCTAAACACTAAGTTTTTCCCTTAAAGGAAGATCCTTCGAGACTGTCCATGTGATGGGAAAAGGGGAGGTGGATTTCTTCATCCAGACACCTCAGAAACTCTCCCCTAGCGAGAGGCCTCCAGGCAGCTCAACCCTTCACTAACCTCACATGGAGTTCTCCCACTGTCCCTAAACTAAATCTCTTGGCATCATCTGAGAATGGGGGATTTTGTCTACTCTCTTGAGAGGAATGTACTTCGGGATCTCCCCTGGATCAGTATCATCGTACTCTGGTGGGTCTACTTCTTGATTGAGGAAGGTGTCAGTCGGAGTTTCTTTGGCAATAACCTTTTTATACAAGGGAATAACACAACAGAGAATTATCGATCCAATTACAAGGAGGGCAATCAGTACTAAACAAGCTTATTGAAGGAATCCCTTGATCCCACCTAACCAACTGGAGAAGAAAGATGTGTCTGCTCCAGCATACATGACACATCGTCTTATTGTCCTAATTCGTTCAACTTCTACATCTACATTTCGCCATTCAGGTCTGGCTGTCTATATTTCGTATCGTAAGTCTTTGGTCATACCGTCAATGAATGTATTTACCAATACTTTAACATCAAGTGGGTTTATGGGACTGTACTCCATGTCTTCCCATTTCAGCTGTAACTGTCCAAAGTATAGCTCTACACTCTCTCCTTTTGTCACATCTGCAAAAAGTCTTAATTTGCGTCCTAGCACGTCACCTGTTTTTGTGCTCACTAACTACCTAGGCCTGCCTAGGTGCACTTATACGTCCAACATATGGTCATTATTTGTCTGTAAAATGGGAAAGTTTGGTTCTCAGGGTCAGGCAATTGTTTTTGCATAGCTAGCTGGTCAGAGGGCCTCCAGGGATAATACTCCTGTATCTGTCTTACCCTACCTGATGTGGTTGGTTCTCTGGTGGTGGGGGCGACATGACATGCTGGTCTACAGCTCCTTACCAAAAGGATTACTGTCAGCCTACTTCCAAAAGTTAATGTCCCCACTATCCGCCAACCACAATCCTGTGTCAGCTTCTTATATCACTGCATGTGATCTTGTCTGGACAGGATTCAGTGTAATTCTCTTAGGTCGGGTTGCAGCACGGGTCATACAAGTGTTAGGGCCCAAATCCTCAACTATACCCTAAAAGGCATCACAGCTATAATTGACAAATCTTTGTTCATTGTAATATATATAATTGATCCATTCAACATTTTTATTAATCTGCACCTGTGGGATTATAGAAGCAATGCCGGCATAAATCTGGTTCTGGGCTTTAAAACTGGTCAGGCACCCCCCTTGGCACCCCAATAGCATCAATATATACTAGTGGATCTTCTTCATAACTCATATGGAGCTGATCGAGACTTCTCCTCTTTCTGGTAGGTTCATCAGGTATCTTTGGTGTACATATATTGTGTATGTTTAATTAGCAAATCAGTATCTAGAGAACTGTTCTCTTTGCAGAAACCTGTCTCGAAGATCCCTACTGGTGTACCTGTAGTGTTATAGGAATTATAGTAGGTGTAATTGTCAGCTAATACGGTTACTTCTCCTGGGACCTTTAGTCTGGGTTCCTTATGAAATAGTGGGACATAATCTGGGCAATCAGTGGGCTTCAAACCTTTCAACAGATTCATGACACAGGCAGTGGTGTTGTCATCAGGAAAAAGCAATGCCAGTGTGTATAGATGTGTATTCGCAGCAGCACAAGCAATACATCCTACAGAGATATTCTGGACTCTTACATTGTATCTCACCCATTCTAACCATAGGTTTTTCCTTGGGGCTGTTTGTGTTTCTATGGAGAAAACCTCTTGCCAACTGAGACCTGTAATGGGATCACTTCATTAACTACATTTTGCAAACGCTCACCTGGGCCTGTTTTAGGTGTACTGGTAACGGGGGCTTTGGTTGGTCTGAAACTAATATCCTGGAGCTGTATATGGCCTAAATTCCCATGGTATCCACTACTAAATACATAATTATAATGCCTTCCCAGTACAAATGTCTGCAGATCAGCAGATTGGGGGTTTTCAAGATTCAGGAGAAGGGGGTAACAATTTTTACCCCATTTACAGCCCCTAAGTGGTTGCAGAAGGGCTGTTAGATGCATTCTCTCACGAAGACTCCTACCCGTCCCATCCTTAGGAACATGGCTTCACTAGATTTATATCCCCAATCATCTCCCGTATTCCAAGCAGCATCTGACCAATAATAACAGTTATTGTTGTCATTTCTGGTAACACACATATAAAACTGGATGATCTCCTCTACCACCCGTTCAGTCTCGGGACACTTGACTACATCACAGAAATCAAATCGCCAGATATTCGCCGGGGCTGTCAGGTTTATCCAGAGAATAGTGGGACCTTAGTATTTTCATTTACATTAGGGGCCGAGAAGGTAGGGGCGAGGATGGCCCCCATTTCCAGGATCAAAAACAACAGCAACATTTCCCTTCAGTCACTACTGTGACTAAACACTGGTTCGGTCTCTTTTACAGTGTGAAGCGTGAATCCAGGTGCTCTTTCCTTCAAGTTTTACTGCAGTGGGGGTGACCAGGATCACCGTGTGGGGTCCTTCAAATCTCGGCTGGAGACAATCTCTGCGCACAAACTTTTTCACATACACCAGGTCTCCTGGCACAAAGGGATGGTGTCCAGGAACCTTGTCTGGGTCTGGAAGAGAACTGAAGACAGTTAAATGCACTTTAGCAAGGTGTCCATGTGAGGCCTGCACATAGCTAGTCAAGTCCTGGTACTTGAGCTGCAACTGTTGTGGAAAGAAACATTCAAGATTGGGGCTCCTGCCAAACAGATTCTCATACGGTGACAGTCCTGTCTTCCTGTTTGGGGTATATCTTACTGAAAACAAAGCTAGAGGGAGACATTCTGTCCATGGTTTACCAGTCTCTGTCATTGCCTTCTGGATTTTAAGCTTAAGAGTTCCATTTAGTCTCTCCACTTTTCCACTGCTCTGCGGATGGAGTATGCAATGCTTGACTTACCCCCAGTGCTGCCATTACCTCTGACATGATCTATCCAGTAAAATGGGAACTCCGATCGCTTTCAATGACTTCAGGAACTCCATACCTGCATATGATCTCAGCCATCAGTTTCTTCGCCATTGTCTTAGCCGTAGCTTTGGCAACTGGGTAGGCTTCTGGCCAACCTGAAAATAAATCAATGCAGACCAACACATACTCATACGTCCCTACCCTGGGTAACTGAATTTTATCAATCTGCAGTCTCTGGAATTGGTTAAAGGGGCCGGGGAGTGTGTTTGGATGGAGTTTTCACTGTCCTACCCTGATTATGTGTGGCACATATCATGCAGCTCTGTACCTGCCTTTCTGCGCAGGTGGAAAACCCGGGGGCAATCCATTGTTTCTGTAGGGTGTCACACATGGCCGTCTTCGAGTGGTGCACATTCCCGTGCAGAACCTGTGCCATCATTGGGTACAGTACCTGTGGTAGGCAGACCTTTTCACCCCTCCCCCATAGTCCAGTGACGGTATCAGAGCAAGCCCCTATCTTTTGCCACCTATTTTTCTCCTCCTTACTTGCCTGTTCTTGTAACTGGGCTAAGATGTCTTTCAACACAAGTGGAGATGGTGGGGTGTCTAGGTGATGTACTTGAGAGGCCACAGGAGTGCTTGCTGCTTTCTTGGCAGCCTGGTCTGCCAGTGCGTTACCCTTTTATCCGTCCATCAGTGCCTTTGGTATGTGCCTTTACCTTTATGATGCCTGATTGGGTGGGAAACTGTAGTGCATTCATAAGTTGCTGGACTGCCTCAGCATGTTTAAAGGGGTGGCCATTTGCTGTCAGGAAAGCCCTGGCTCTCCAGATAGGCCCATAATTGTGTGTAATGCCAAAAGCATACCTGGAATCAGTGTAGATATTTACAATCTTACCTTCTGCTAGTTTGCACGTTTTTATGAGCTCTGCTTCTTGTGCAGACATATGAGCTGGCATTGACTCTGCCTTGATTATCTCATGTTCTGAGACCACAGCATATCTGGTACAGTAGCGTCCTTGGTCATCTTGGTGACAGGATCCATCTACAAAAAGCTCAAAATCAGCATTAGAATGGGCACACTAGAGACCAGCCGTTTCCTGAGACATCAATTCTAGACAATCATGTGGTTTGGAAACCTAATCTTGTTCCTCTGGATCCATTCTAGAAAGAAAAAGAGTGTCCTTGCTCATGTCACCTACTCCTCCCCCCTTTGGATCCAGGGGAACTAGGAGAAGAGTAACGGGGTTTAGGACAGTGCACCTTTTCAAAGTCACATCAGTAGGCATGAGAATAGCACACCGAAGTCGCAGCTGTCTGGTCATGGACATGTGGCTAGATTATACTTGGTTAAGGATACTATATACATCGTGTGGGGTGTGGACCATCAGTGGGTGATCCAAAACAATCACTGAAGACTTGTGTAGCAACAGCTGGACAGACAACACGGCCCGAACACAGAAGGGGCTTCCTCTTGCCACCGTATCCAGGCGGCCACTATAATAAGCAACAGGTCTCTGTTTGTCTCCATGAAGCTGAATCAGCACACCTGTAGCATGTCCTGCATAGGTGAGCTCTGCCTGCAAGGCAGTCTGCAATACTGTACGGCAGTGCTCGGGTGTCTTGGAATCATATATAGGGCCTGCGGTGTGAAACACTATATCACAGGGCAAATTCCCTCTTTGGGTGGACATAGCATCTCCTGGATGCAAGGGGCCATAAGTGGCAAGGTAGGCCTGACACTCTTGGGCTATGACTGGGCTTCCCTTTTTAGCTATCTGTTGGGCCAAACCACCTCTATGTGACAGGGTAGAATTAGCTGGGTTCACTATGGCTCCTACCTGGTGGATAATTATGTCCCCATACCCCTACTGAGAAAAGAACCTGGGAGCCCTGAGGTGTAATGTAGTAGCGTGAATGACAGGGGAACCAAACTTCAGATTCCTAGAAAGTCTGGCCTTGTAAGTGTGAAGGTTTCACGGGAAGAGGAGATGTAGAGGCCTTTCCGGGCTGGGAGGTCTGGCATCCACACCGATTAAAGCAAGCTCTTGGTCTGAAAATTGACATGGGGCTGGGGAGGGAGTTAGATTCCTATACAGGGTTAAAGGCGTATTGCAGTGTGAAGCTGGACTTGCATGTACGATAGGAGCGGGCAAAAACTGGAGTCTGTTACATGGAGATAAGAAACACTGATCTCGCAGCTGCAGCGGTGGGGGCCAGTGAGCGAGCAAGAATTATTACAGCTAGTAATTTAACCCCTGCCTTTCTTGCTGGGCTAAATTATTTTGGAAACTTTTTACTATTTTCAATACATCATCCTTAGTGGAAATTTCAATATCGGATCTACTACAAAAAAGTATGAATGGGCTTTTTGTTACAGTGAGAATCCCAGATCTTCAAACACTACCATAAGACGCCCATAGAACTTCTCGGCAATCCAGGATATATATTGCTGTAAGGGGCACATGGTTTACAGTCGGGAGTAGAGGCTTAATTTCCTGGGGAGGGACCATATTATCCAGCAGGGAGACCCCCCCCCCCCCGTCCCAAATTTTTAATTGCTTGCTTTACTCAACTCTTTTACCAATCTTTCAATTACACTGATACAAATTTCCTTATAAAACCAGGCACTATATTTCACTTTCAAATTCCAGATTATAATATTTCTTCATACTTCAAAACAATGTTGTCGCTTTAAACCAGACACAGATCTACCAGAGAAAATACAGAAAACACCGTTACAGTATGTGCTCTCTCCATTCCAAGGACACAGAGATAAAAGAGATCACAGCATTCCTCTACACAGAGAAAAGAGACAAGCAATTAGCGCAGCTACGCGTGTGACCCCTCCCTACTAGACAGCACAGAATTCCTCAGCATACAAGGGAGAAGCAAAAACCCAGCTCTTTGCCCCCCTGTCTCTAGCACGTAGCGTAGATAAGGAGAAGAGAGGAAGAAGAACTGACAAAGAAATCTCGCAGCGGTCTGCTCAGCCCCTCCCCTACACTACATAGCACTGATACAAAGCTCCGTATCCTCTACAAAGTCACAAATTACAGCAGTTTTCAGACCTAATTTCTACAAAACTTTCCTATGATTCTCCGTGGTCTGGGCGGAGCCCCAAGGACGGTCCGTACGCACACACAAGGCAGGTCTCCACCCAGATTGGATTCTGCACAACACAAACAGGACACACCTACACTTCTGGAGATCTCTTTCCGCCGCCATTACAGGGCGCTGGCTGAGACTGCATTTTCATCATCAGTGGCACGGCGGCCATTTTACAATCTATAAGATCACAGTTCACAGGCATTTTATAACCAAATACGGGCTCTACATTATCTGATCCTTCCTTTCCATCAACCTATTTTCATCCTTTGTTCATTAAGCCTCGCGCAACTCACAGATAAGCTTCTTGACTGTCTCTTGCCCTCCCGTGACCATTGTCTTGACTTCCACGGCATCCTCATCTAACTTGTGGGGCACAGACTTCTTTTGCTGTAAGATACGCAGCTTGGCTCCCAGGATACTATGGTTTTCTGCAGTAAAACCACTGGCAGCGATCTTCAACACTGTGTTCTACAGTACGGAGCCTCACGTTCGACGTACTAGGAAAAGAGCCTCGCGCTCAATATTTCCTGTCCCTAAACTAGAACAACAGTGATTAACAGACTATCCTGCCACGATATCCCAATCCGTTGGGAGGCAGCCTCCTAATGAGACCCCTCCACAAAAAAAAAAAAATATATAGGTGGTCCCCTCACGGAACGTCTTAAGTTACCTATCAGCACAGGTGGTCCCCTCTCGGAACGTCTTAGTTACCTGTCAGCACAATATCACAGAGGCTGCGTCTCCTATCCCTTTCTCTAAGCTGCCCCACAATCTACAACTGGCTCAATTTTTCAGTCCACTTCACTACTGGACAATAGTCACGGGTAGGGTGGTTGAATGGAGTACAATGACCGATGGAGGAGGTGTGGTGTACAGAGGTCGCACAGGATGCGACGTCTCTCAGTTGCTGGTTCAGAGCGTGGCACAGGATCACATTCGATCTCACCACTCGACCGGTCACCTCCCCAGACCCAAAGAGACCACAGACAAACCAATAACGGCTGAGACACTAGCAAGTGTGACATATACAGTGTACATGATCGCCACTTACCGTGTTCGGAGGGTGATCAGTCCTCGAGGTCAGCCACTACGGGTATCATCCACAGACATCCAGGCATGGGTCCAGGGGGTCTCGGATCGCTGGCCACGCCCCCCGTTGGGCTGCCAAAATTGTCGGGGTCGTAAAACGACAATTTAATCCTCATTCACCAGTCATTCCAAATTAAACTATGAGCCGAGCATTTGGTACCGGGTAAGAATGACTCAGACAAGGTGCTGATTCAATCTCAATTGAATGCCCGTGCATCTACTCATGTCTGCAACGGTCACAACAACTGGCTTTATTCTAAAATACACAATACTATATTGAGTGTTAGGGGAAGGCGTGCATTAGGCGGGGTTTAAGCTAGCATTCAGTCTTTCTGATTTGTTCTGACATCTTCTGGTGGATCCTCCTTTTCTTCACATTCCTTAAGTTTCGATTTCCAAAGAAATGACTTAACCCTTCGGTCACTAACCTGAAACGAAACTGAACACTAGCAACCATCTTTAAATACAATTACATTTGCATTAGCTAGCAGATAGGAAAAACTTATTGTTTCACAGTATAAGAGTATAAAAGTACAAAAGTATATAAGAAAGTATATTTTCACCTTGACAATATGTACCCCACACCTTCTATACCAAATGTACTGGAGATTACAGGTAAGAGGGTATTACTGGGGTATTATATGTACCCCACACCTTCTATACCCCATGTACTGGAGATTACAGGTAAGAGGGTATTACTGGAGTATTATATGTACCCCACACCTTCTATACCCCATGTACTGGAGATTACAGGTAAGAGGGTATTACTGGGGTATTATATGTACCCCACACCTTCTATACCCCATGTACTGGAGATTACAGGTAAGAGGATATTACTGGGGTATTATATGTACCCCACACCTTCTATACCCCATGTACTGGAGATTACAGGTAAGAGCGTATTACTGGGGTATTATATGTACCCCACACCTTCTATACCCCATGTACTGGAGATTACAGGTAAGAGCGTATTACTGGGGTATTATATGTACCCCACACCTTCTATACCCCATGTACTGGAGATTACAGGTAAGAGGGTATTACTGGGGTATTATATGTACCCCACACCTTCTATACCCCATGTACTGGAGATTACAGGTAAGAGGGTATTACTGGTGTATTATATGTACCCCACACCTTCTATACCCCATGTACTGGAGATTACAGGTAAGAGGGTATTACTGGGGTATTATATGTACCCCGCACCTTCTATACCCCATGTACTGGAGATTACAGGTAAGAGGGTATTACTGGGGTATTATATGTACCCCGCACCTTCTATACCCCATGTACTGGAGATTACAGGTAAGAGGATATTACTGGGGTATTATATGTACCCCGCACCTTCTATACCCCATGTACTGGAGATTACAGGTAAGAGGGTATTACTGGGGTATTATATGTACCCCACACCTTCTATACCCCATGTACTGGAGATTACAGGTAAGAGGGTATTACTGGGGTATTATATGTACCCCACACCTTCTATACCCCATGTACTGGAGATTACAGGTAAGAGGATATTACTGAGGTATTATATGTACCCCACACCTTCTATACCCCATGTACTGGAGATTACAGGTAAGAGGGGTATTACTGAGGTATTATATGTAGGATAGCTGCGGAGACACCATCACGTGTTTCTCAACGCAAGCAATGAATAGCCAGGTCTTTCACCAGGAAGGAACAACCACGGGAAGGGCAGCATCCAATAAAGGAAAACCACCTATGCCAAAACATGGTATCCATCCACAGACAGCTGTTTCGGGGTATTTGCCCCTCATCAGTGTGGAGTAGGAAACTGGCTATTAGGGGCAGTGCCTAGTCAAAAGGCTATGAACATAAGGATGAATGACCTCGGGGAGATCAAAACATCCAACACCGCAGAGACACCATCACTCACTGCGTTGAGAAACACGTGATGGTGTCTCCGCCAGAAAATAAAAGCCACAAGGATGTAGATCAAACCACCACCGGCATAGTTTCAGTAAACCTTAATGTTTTACAATGACAAACAGCAAACATATAGAGGCTTAGAACTGTTTGTGAAGTGAATAAACAAACATTTCTCAAGATTGTGTCACTATGAGCATTGTCTGTCACATCTGTAAATGTTTTACAAGAAATGCAGCTAAATGCAGCTGAATGCATTCGGTATACAGTATTTTAATCTGGATTCCAAATCGCCATTTGTATACTCGCCATTTATACATTTGAGGCAGCCAAAGTTAAGGCTCTCAAAGAGAGAAACTAATATAGCTGACAAAGAAATATTTGTAAAAAACTACTGAGCCAAACTAACAGCATTGCTTTATCAAATTTATATGAAGTGTATTGTGTCCAATGTGAGCAACCAGGCAACACAAATAGGATGTGGTTTCACCAATGGGGGGTACCTTTTTTAAAAATATACTGTTACCATCACAGCCCCCCTTGCTCAAAATTCTGTGGCCTATAACAGTACAGAGCACATTCACCCAGGTCATGTCATTGGAGATAAGGAAGAGACATTGCAGGAAGCAGAGTTAAGAAGTAGGCCCAAAGTAGGGGTGTGGGTCTCTGAGACTTGTAATGGAGGGCATGAGCTGACAAACAATTTCCCAATGTGAGGTCCTTTTTTTACTAAATAAAATAGTGCCATCACAGCCCCCTTGCCCAGAATGCACCGTACAGAGCACGTTCATCCTGGTGATTTAGTGGCAGGTAAAGGACACATTGCAGGAGACAGAGTTAAGAAGTAGGGCATTTGCTCATGGAGTAGTAATTTTTTAAAAAATATTTAATGTGGATCATAGACACCCTTTCCAAAAAATTGACTGTCTGTAGCAGCACAGAACACGTGAACCTTGGTGTTCTAGTGGTGGAGAATGAGAAGAAATTGATGAAGGCCTCATTAAAACCTAGGCCCAATGTAAAGGATTGTGTCTCCTACACTTGTAATGCCCATACAGTAAGTGTATAGGCTGACAAACATTTCCCCAAGGAGGATACATTTATTAAAAACATAGTATGGCCATCCTAGACAACCTTGCCCAAAAATTGACTGTCTGTAGCAGCACGGAACACATGAACCCTGGTGATCTAGTGGTGGAAAATGATGATCGGTGGAGGAAGGCCTCATTAAAAAGTAGGCCCAATGTCAAAGAGTGGGTCTCCTTGACTTGTAATGTCCATACACTAAGTGCATGGGCTGTCAAACATTTCCACATGGGGGGTTATTTTTTTTTATTATTATTTACGGGCATTATAAACAACTTGCATAACAGTAAAGTGGTTTCCTACACAGTTGCTGCTGGGAAGGTCCTTTTTTTTGTTTAAAAAAATTGCGAACGAATCGCTGGATGAAGTGATCAGGAAAAGGGGCATGGTGATGACAGGAATGGGAACGTACATGATTAATAACAGCGGTGGCTATGGAGGTATGAGATCCAGGATACAGCCTACAATGATTAGTCGTTTAGCCACCACCAATTACCAGAATGTGTTTCATGCCCATCAGAAGATCGGTGTAACAGATGTGTTAGACTCGGCCTAAAAATGCCTGTCAAAAATATGTTGCCAAAGACACACGTGTCTGTCTAAAGGGCAAAGTGCAACATGTTGGTGAGATGCTGAATTAGAGAAAGCAGATCAGTGTTGGAGGAAAACCAAACAAACTGATGGATGCTTGTGAAAAAATAAGTTTAAAGAGCAGTGCATCGTCCGTAACTATAAACACACCCGTGGCACAAGCTTCTTCATCTTCACCCATACATATTACCAATAATATCCCAATATCACAGTTGAAAATTATTTGTTATAGTGTAACGAACACTGTTAAAGGAATGCCACTAAACGTAGATAACCACGACCCTGGGAACCACCAGATTTCCTCTTTTACAAGATATGGAAGATGATGGTATTGATGACGACTTTGAAATTTACCATATCAACACCAAGAAGATGAAGATCACAGCTGTAAAAAATGTGCAAAAAAGGCCGGGAATGTCTGGAAAATCATTTTCTCTTGGGCAAACTTTCCCTCTTACTAAAGTGGTACCGAATCATGCATACACAGCTCTCATGTCTATTTAGCGTGAGATGGTTGAAAGATGATGTATTCTGTTTTGTCCATGTCCACTTTTTGAAAGCGAGCAGAAAAGAAGGATGAATTAGCGGGAAGACGTGTGATTTGGGTCAGTAAGGAGGTAATGTCAGGTACAGATAGGTAGATACGCGTGTCATCGGCGTACTCATGAGATTGCAAACTGTGCCATTACATCAGCTGTCCCAGGCCGAAGGTGTAGATGGAGAAGAGTAGGGGTCCTAGAACTGTGCCTTGGGGAACACCGAAAGACCAGGGTCAAAGTGAGGAGGTGGTGTGGGAGAGGGAGACACTGAATGTCCCTGTAACAGCCTGATTGTTTTTTAAAGACTGTGCCGATAAACCCAAAAAGGCCATTTGCACCACCGGCCATGCCCGCATCAGCAGGGGTAGCAAAACTCCCATCCTAACCACCACAAGCATGATCAGGCACATGGCAGCAGAGCACCTGACTTTGTTGGTTGAACACAAAGCTCCACGAACAGTGTCTGCGGGTGATACCACTGCTTCTTCCGATGTTGTGCATGCAAGTCAATCCACTGTCCATGGTGCATTTTAAGATGCCTCATGCCCTGCATCTGCAGTTGCACACAAACTGAAATAGCACCATCAACAAGCACGTCCACGTCCTTGTCCCAGCGCAGAGTTCAATTGTCCATACCCCAGTCCTTGGAACGCAAGCTGAAATATGCAACCAACGCCACAGTACTAAATTCACACATCTGTCGTATGCTTGCACTGGAATGTTGTATTTTAGGCCCGTGGGAAATGTAAGCTTTCCGCAACCTGATGGCGGTGACCATCACAAGGTACTCGTTGCCCAGCCACCACAATTTTTCCCGGTCTGCCGTCACGACATCACACAAGCAAGCACGTGTCCGACAACATTACTCGTGCCCTCCACAAGGCTGTTATTGGGAAAGTCCACCTAACCACAGACACATGGACAAGTGCTTGTGGTCAGGGATGGTACATCTCACTAATGGCACACTGGATTAACATAGTGGAAGCCGAGACCCAGTCCGACCTTGGGATGGTGCACGTCCTCCAAACCCCGAGTATTGCAGGCCCTACGTCAATCTGGGTTGCCCCCACAGTGTACAGCTCCTGCACCTCCTCCTCCGCATCCTCTTTAGCCTCCATCTCCGAAAGAAACACATCAGTCACAAGCTGGAAGCACTGCAGCGCTGCCTCAGCCAAGCGGCATCAGGCTGTGCTGAAGGTAATATGCTGTGACAAGCCGCACAATGATGAAGAGTTGTGGACAGCTCTGAAAGAGCAGGCAGATCTGTGGCTGACACCGCTCAACCTACAGCCAGGCATGGTCATGTGTGACAATGGCTGGAACCTGGTGGCTGCTCTGTGTCGAGGCAAGCTCACTCACGTGCCATGCCTGGCCCATGTGCTTAACCTCATTGTTGAACGTTTTCAGAAAAGTGACATGGAGGTGCCAGATCTGCTAGGAAAAGTACGAGGCTCTGCGTACCCATTTTAGAAAGTCAGCTAGAGCTTCATCCGCCCTTGCCGTGATTCTGCAGCACTTGCAGCTTCTGGCTCACCGACTGATGTGTCATGTCCTCCCCATGCATTTGAACTCTACACTGCATATTTTGGAAAGGATTTGTGAGCAGAAGAAGGCATTTGTAGACTACCAGCATCAACAAGGCTGTCGGTATTCAGTTCTGACTTCACACATAAGATCTCAGGAGTGGACATGGATGTCAGACATATGTACCATCCTTCAAAACTTTGAGGAATTCACCCAGATGGTGATCGGCAATGACGCCATAATTAACATCTCCATCCTGCTTCTCTGTGTTCTAATATAAATATTTATAGTTATTTACATAGCATCAACATATTTACAGTTTCAAACACAACAGTCCTAAGTAACAATGATGACAATACAATAATTAAACAGAAATAAAACTACCCTGCTTGTGACAGCTTACAATCTACACTAAGTAACAATGATAACAATAATCAACCCCCCCCCAAAAAAAAAAAAAAAAACTGCACATGACAACTTACAATCTATAATGAGGTGGGGGAGAACAAAATTACAGGGGAATGTATTTACAGTGATGTATTTACAATTATATTACTGAGGTTTGTCAAAAGTCATGGAGGCCTGAAGACAAGGAGGAGGAGGAGACCATGGTCAGTTGTCCTCTTGGTGAGAACATGGAAGTATCGACTCTTAGCAGTCTTGCACGCATGGCTGAGTTTATGTTACGTTGCCTTTCCCGTCACCCTTGAGTTCTCAAAATTTTAGGTGACAGGCAATACTAATTGTTGACAATTCTAGACCCACACTACAAGGAGAACTTTATATCTCTTATTCCAGAGGCAGACAGGTGTACTACAAGGTTGGAGGACCATAGGGCCCTTCTTGCTGAATTATTTAAAAAATTCCTATCTGAAAACGCTGGCAGAAGAGGTCACAGTTTGTTGGCCAAGCAAGGAGTACAGGTGAGAGAGACACAACTCCAATCCAGCAGAGGCGGTGGAACTCTGACAAAATTCGGGGAGTTTTCTCAGACCCTCCTATCGCCCTGGCCCTGAGGCATGGGGGACTCTCACAAGGCGTGCTTTGTTTGGGAAAATGCTGATGGAGTACCTTGCTGACCGTACCAATGTCCTCTGTCATTCCTCATTCCAAAGCTGAACACGGAGCATGAACTGTCTCTCTCTACTGCAAACGTGCGCTGTACTCACTGTCATGGAGCGCACGGTGCCTCGCTCTCTGGTGGTCACTGTGAACATGGCTCCTCGCTTACTGGCAGTACCACTTTTGTTGGTGGGAGTAAACGCCTTCATAATACAGAGACAGAGTACAACACTGTCCAAGCGTTCACACTCTGCTCCTCAGACTTTCTATGTGCGCAGTGACTGCCTCTAGGCAGAAGAAAGATGATGATGATGGTGGTTGTTCTGCCTTCCTCCACGTATGATGCTGTGTGGATTCTAGCATACGGCTAAACCTTCATCCATTGCCTCAGTAAGCAGACTGTATAGGTTCTTAAGTCTATATTTATTGAGATGGTAATCGATGAACAACAATAGTAGATGATATTGTGAGATATTCGATATAATGGATGATCAGGTAAAAACTACAAAGGAAATAACAGTGCATCAGTATTTGATACATTACAGCATGTTGCAGGATGCAATAACATGAGTTAGGCCGGGGACACACTTAACGTATAAAAAAACGGTCCGTTTTTCACGGCCGAGAATCGCACAAATGTTTCAAAAACAGTGATCCGTGTGCAGTGCGAGGATGCGATTTCCTCGCATCAAATGATCCGTGTGACATCCGTGTGACATCCGTATGGCATCCGTATGCCGAGATTTTCTCGCAAGCTTGCAAAACCGACATCTAATGGATTTATGTGCTCAAATGTTCGGGAAAACATATATACAGTATATATATATATATATACAGTGGGGCAAAAAAGTATTTAGTCAGTCAGCAATAGTGCAAGTTCCACCACTTAAAAAGATGAGAGGCGTCTGTAATTTACATCATAGGTAGACCTCACCTATGGGAGACAAACTGAGAAAAAAAAATCCAGAAAATCACATTGTCTGTTTTTTTATCATTTTATTTGCATTTTATGGTGGAAAATAAGTATTTGGTCAGAAACAAAATTTAATCTCGATACTTTGTAATATATCCTTTGTTGGCAATGACAGAGGTCAAACGTTTTCTGTAAGTCTTCACAAGGTTGCCACACACTGTTGTTGGTATGTTGGCCCATTCCTCCATGCAGATCTCCTCTAGAGCAGTGATGTTTTTGGCTTTTCGCTTGGCAACACGGACTTTCAACTCCCTCCAAAGGTTTTCTATAGGGTTGAGATCTGGAGACTGGCTAGGCCACTCCAGGACCTTGAAATGCTTCTTACGAAGCCACTCCTTCGTTGCCCTGGCGGTGTGCTTTGGATCATTGTCATGTTGAAAGACCCAGCCACGTTTCATCTTCAATGCCCTTGCTGATGGAAGGAGGTTTGCACTCAAAATCTCACGATACATGGCCCCATTCATTCTTTCATGTACCCGGATCAGTCGTCCTGGCCCCTTTGCAGAGAAACAGCCCCAAAGCATGATGTTTCCACCACCATGCTTTACAGTAGATATGGTGTTTGATGGATGCAACTCAGTATTCTTTTTCCTCCAAACACGACAAGTTGTGTTTCTACCAAACAGTTCCAGTTTGGTTTCATCAGACCATAGGACATTCTCCCCAATCTCCTCTGGATCATCCAAATGCTCTCTAGCAAACTTCAGACGGGCCCGGACATGTACTGGCTTAAGCAGTGGGCCACGTCTGGCACTGCAGGATCTGAGTCCATGGTGGCGTAGTGTGTTACTTATGGTAGGCCTTGTTACATTGGTCCCAGCTCTCTGCAGTTCATTCACTAGGTCCCCCCGCGTGGTTCTGGGATTTTTGCTCACCGTTCTTGTGATCATTCTGACCCCACGGGGTGGGATTTTGCGTGGAGCCCCAGATCGAGGGAGATTATCAGTGGTCTTGAATGTCTTCCATTTTCTTATTATTGCTCCCACTGTTGATTTCTTCACTCAAAGCTGGTTGGCTATTGCAGATTCAGTCTTCCCAGCCTGGTGCAGGGCTACAATTTTGTTTCTGGTGTCCTTTGACAGCTCTTTGGTCTTCACCATAGTGGAGTTTGGAGTCAGACTGTTTGAGGGTGTGCACAGGTGTCTTTTTATACTGATGACAAGTTCAAACAGGTAATGAGTGGAGGAAAGAGGAGACTCTTAAAGAAGAAGTTACAGGTCTGTGAGAGCCAGAAATCTTGATTGTTTGTTTCTGACCAAATACTTATTTTCCACCATAAAATGCAAATAAAATGATAAAAAAAACAGACCATGTGATTTTCTGGATTTTTTTTTCTCAGTTTGTCTCCCATAGTTGAGGTCTACCTATGATATAAATTACAGACACCTCTCATCTTTTTAAGTGGTGGAACTTGCACTATTGCTGACTGACTAAATACTTTTTTGCCCCACTGTATATATATATATATATATATGTCATTGAGACACATATATATATATTCTGTATTTAGATTTCATTCAGCGCGATATCTGTGAAAAGCCGGTAATTCAATTGCCGGCTTTTCATTTCTCCTGCACAAACCCGACAGGATATGAGACATGATTACATACAGTAAACCATCTCATATCCCCTTTTTTTTTGCATATTCCACACTACTAATGTTAGTAGTGTGTATGTGCAAAATTTCAGCGCTGTAGCTGCTAAAATAAAGGGTTAAATGGCGGAAAAAATTGGCGTGGGCTCCCGCGCAATTTTCTCCGCCAGAATGGTAAAGCCAGTGACTGAGGGCAGATATTAATAGCCAGGAGAGGGTCCATGGTTATTGCCCCTACCCCGTGGCTAAAAACATCTGCCCCCAGCCACCCCAGAAAAGGCACATCTGGAAGATGCGCCTATTCTGGCACTTGGCCACTCTCTTCCCACTCCCTGTAGCGGTGGGATATGGGGTAATGAAGGGTTAATGTCACCTTGCTATTGGAAGGTGACATTAAGCCAGATTAATAATGGAGAGGCGTCAATTATGACACCTATCCATTATTAATCCAATTGTTTGAAAGGGTTAAAAAACACACACACACATGATTTAAAAGTATTTTAATGAAATAAACACAGCGGTTGTTTTAATAATTTATTGCTCTCTCAATCCATGTGTAGACCCTCGCTTGGCAAAACAATAAACACACAAGATACATACCCTCTCTGATGAACTGTCACGTCCCACGAAGTAATCCATCTGAAGGGGTTAACTAATATTACAGGCAGAGCTGCGATAAACCACTCGCTCGTGCCTGTAATCCCCGGGTGCTGAAAGGAAAGCAGAGCGATCTGTACTTACATTGAGTTGCGGTGATGCGCCCCTGCTGGATGTTCTCATGAACTGCAGCCTGGGAACTTTT
The DNA here is from genome assembly GCF_051348905.1 of Ranitomeya variabilis. NCBI lineage: Eukaryota > Metazoa > Chordata > Amphibia > Anura > Dendrobatidae > Ranitomeya > Ranitomeya variabilis. The sequence continues at coordinate 11,706,886 of NC_135234.1, read as the reverse complement.
TCCCACGCTCCAGGTCATATGAGGACATCCAGCAGGGGCGCATCACCGCGACTGAATGTAAGTATAGATCACTGCTTTCCTTTCAGCACCCGGGGATTACAGGCACGAGCGAGTGGTTTATCGCAGCTCTGCCTGTAATATTAGTTAACCCCTTCAGATGGATTACCTCGTGGGACGTGACAGTTCAGCTGAGGGTATGTATCTTGTGCGTTTATTATTTTGCCAAGCGAGGGTCTGAAAATGGATTGAGAGAGCAATAAATTATTAAAACAACCGCTGTGTTTATTTCATTAAAATACTTTTAAATCGGGTGTGTGTGTGTTTTTTAACCCTTTCAAACAATTGGATTAATAATGGATAGGTGTCATAATTGACGCCTCTCCATTATTAATCTGGCTTAATGTCACCTTACAATAGCAAGGTGACATTAACCCTTCATTACCCCATATCCCACCGCTACAGGGAGTGGGAAGAGAGTGGCCAAGTGCCAGAATAGGCGCATCTTCCAGATGTGCCTTTTCTGGGGTGGCTGGGGGCAGATGTTTGTAGCCACGGGGGGGCCAATAACCATGGACCCTCTCCTGGCTATTAATATCTGCCCTCAGTCACTGGCTTTACCACTCTGGCGGAGAAAATTGCGCGGGAGCCCACGCCAATTTTTTCCGCCATTTAACCCTTTATTTTAGCAGCTACAGCGGCCAAATTTTGCACATACACACTACTAACATTAGTAGTGTGGAATATGCAAAAAAAAGGGGGATATGAGATGGTTTACTGTATGTAAACCATGTCTCATATCCTGTCGGGTTTGTGAAGGAGAAATGCAAAGCCGGCAATTGAATTACCGGCTTTTATATAGAACACCGCTGCGTATTTCTCGCAATGCACACTGCTGGTCCGTGTGGAATCCGATTTTTTCTCGCACCCATAGACTTTCATTGGCGAGTCTCGGCCGAGATACGCTGACAATCGCAGCCTGCTGCGAGTTCCCTCGGATCCGAAATACGGTGGAGAAAATATCGGATGATGGGAGCTGCACCATAGATTAACATTGGGCCGAGTGCTATGCGATTTTTTATCGCACAGCACTCGTCCGTATTACGGTCTAGTGTGACCCCGGCCTAACAGAGAGATTAGACAGCTAACACTGAACACAGGATAAGACAGATACACAGTTATCATGGCTATTCTAGGGCAAGTTCAGGCTGTCAGCATTGTATTACTTTATGCAGGCAAACATCCATCTGCATACAGAGAAACAGCAATATGTAACAAAGCACAACATGCCTAATACACACTCTGCTACACAGTGGCTGCATAACTGTTCTAACATAACACACATGTAAGTACATTTGTGCCTCACCGGAATCCGCTTATCAAGAGCAATGATCTGCAGGAAGAGAGAGCCAGGAACATGTGTGTAAGGCTGGTTTCACACTTGCGTTTTGATCTGCAGCGGTTTTTAAAAAAACGCATGTGGTGAAAAACGCATGTAAACGCGGCAAAACGCCGCGTTTTTTTAACGCATGCGTTTTTGCGCCCCCAAAAAAATTTTGCGGCAAAACGCAGCGTTTTCCCGCGTTTACATGCGTTTTTTCCCGCGTTTGCGTTTTTGAAACGCATGCTGAGAAGTGTGTGACATCTGCCAAACATCAAAATCAACTAGAAAACACACTATTAATAGAATTAGCTAGGGTTAGGGTTAGGGGTAGCTTTTTATTAGAATGTCCTGGTCACCAGGTCACTGATAAGCCACCCCCCACCATCAAGGTGATAAAGGGATGCAAACCCTAACCCTACCCCTACCCCTTACCCTAACCCCACCCCTAACCCTAACCTGAAATACGTGGCACTGAAATACGTTTATATACGTATATACGTATATACGTATATAAGTGCCACGATATTTCAGTGGCCACGTATTTAAGTGCCATGTATTTAAGTGCCACGTGTATAAGTGCCACGTATTTAAGTGCCACGTGTATAAGTGCCACGTATTTAAGTGCCACGTATTTCAGTGCCACGTATTTAAGTGCCACGTGTTTACGTGCCACGTATTTAAGTGCCACGTGTATAAGTGCCACGTATTTAAGTGCCACGTATTTAAGTGCCACGTATTTAAGTGCCACGTATTTGCGTGCCACATATTTACATGCCACGTATTTAAGTGCCACGTATATAAGTGCCACGTATATAAGTGCCACGTATTTATGTGCCACGTATTTAAGTGCCACGTATTTCATGTAAATGCCACGATATTTAAGTGCCACGTATTTAAGTGCCACGTATATAAGTGCCACGTATTTAAGTGCCACGTATTTCACGTAAATGCCACGATATTTCAGTGCCACGTATTTCAGTGCCACACATTTAAGTGCCACGTATTTACTTGCCACGATATTTCAGTGCCACGTAGTTATAGTATTTATAGTACGTGGCACTGAAATACGTGGCACTGAAATACGTGGCACTATGACTGTCAGAAAATGTTCATTAAACGGTTAGGGGTGAGGTTAGGGGTAGGGTTAGGGTTTTCTTGTTTTTTTGTTTCCTTGTGTTTTTCTATAAAAATGCATGCGTTTTTAGCGCAAACAAACGCATGTGCTTAAAAACGCATGCGTTTACATAGACAGCAATGCATTTTTTTGCCGTGAAAAAACGCATGCGTTTTTTTGCGGCAAAAAAACGCTGCAAGAAAATACTACAGGTAGCATTTCTGCAAATGAACGCACGCGTCAAAAAACGCATGCGTTGCCGAAAACGCGTCAAAACGCATGCAAAAAACGCATGCGTTTTTAATGTTAAGTATAGGGGAAAAACGCATGCGTTTTTTGCGTTTTTTAGCGCTAAAACGCAGCTTACAAAAACGCAAGTGTGAAACCAGCCTAAGGCTACTTTCACATTTATGTCTTTTGAAATCCGTCGCAATGCGTCGTTGTTGGAAAATAACGCATCCTGCAAAGTTGCCCGCAGGATGCGTTTTTTGCACATAGACTTGTATTATCGACGCATCGCGGTGTATGGACACACGTTCCATACGTCATGCACTGGATGCGTCGGTATTTGGCGGACCGTCGTGGCAAAAAAACGTTCAAGGGAACGTTTTTTCGCACGTCGTGTCCTGCATTTTAAACTGCGCATGCCCGACCGGAACTCCACCCCCTTCTCCCTGGGAGTTTACTATGGGCAGCGGACGTGTTGAAGCACTGCATCCGCTGCCCACGTTGTGCAAAATATCGCCAACGTCCGTCGGTACGTCGCACCGATGCTTAGCGACGGCCGTGTACCGACGGAGGTGTGAAAGAAGCCTAAGACTCAAGGTCCGGGGGAAAATGGCTAACTTTGCCCGGGAAACGGGGGGGGGGGGGGGGGGGCGGTTCTAGTCAGAACACAGACTTAACGCGATAAGCTCCTGGATACAGAACAGGATAAATGTGTACCTAATGACCTCTAATGATGACAACTGGTACTACATTGTGAATTAACTTGCTGCACATTAATGGGCAGGACAGTGGCAGTTGGAGCATTTAACACAGTCATGAAGCAGCCATAACAACTTGAAAGAGAAGTATTTTTAACGAGATACCACACTGTTCAATATGTGGCCTTCATTTGTTAATTTTTTAAACTAAAATAGTGTACCGAACTAGGGTAACAGACAGCAAATAAAGCTGAAAGTAGGTCTGAATTTCTACATTTTATAGGCCACAAATACATCAGATGTCTGACAGCGATAACACACTACCAAATATGTGGCCTGTATTTTTTTAAATGCAAAAGAATGCTGTGTATAAGTACAGTAAGAGACAGCAAAAAAAGTGGTCCACTGGCCTACAATGCCCAAACTTGGAGCACGCAGATATATGAATGCTGTCACGGAAATATCACACTGGCAAATATGTGGCCTTTTTATATTTTTTTATGCTAAATAGTGCTGTATATAATTAGAGTAACAGACAGCAAAAACAATGGTCCACCGGCCTTCAATGCCCAAACTTGGAGCACGTAGATATGTGAGGCCTTTTTTGGTGAATTTAAAACACACAAAAAAATTACTAGAACAAGGCTAGCACACACAACTATGCTACGTATGCCTGAAAAACTATGATTTTTAAACAGGCCTCAGTCTGACAGAACACACTGTATATATTTTTTTTTTTGGGGGGGGGGGATTAATTTTGGGGAAAAAAAAATTGCAACTAGGTACAGTTATATGAAAAAGTTTGGGCACCCCTATTAATCTTAAGCTTAATGTTTTATAAAAATAGTTTTTTTTGCAACAGCTATTTCAGTTTCATGTATCTAATAACTGTTGGACACAGTAATGTTTCCGCCTTGAAATGAGGTTTATTGTACTAACAGAAAATGTGCAATCTGCATTCAAACTAAATTTGACAGGTGCATAAGTATGGGCACCTCACCAGAAAAGTGACATTAATATTTAGTAGATCCTCCTTTTGCAGAAATAACAGCCTCTAGTCGCTTCCTGTAGCTTTTAATGAGTTCCTGGATGAAGGTATTTTTGACCATTCCTCTTTACAAAACAATTCCAGTTCAGTTAAGTTTGACGGTTCTAGTCAGAACACAGACTTGGTGGTCGCCGAGCATGGACAGCCCTCTTCAAATCATCCCACAGATGTTCAATGATATTCAGGTCTGGGGACTGGGATGGCCATTCCAGAACAGTGTAATTGTTCCTCTGCATGAATGCCTGAGTAGATTTGGAGCAGTGTTTTGGATCATTGTCTTGCTGAAAGATCCATCCCCTGCGTAACTTCAACTTTGTCACTGATTCATGAACATTATTGTCAAGAATCTGCTGATACTGAGAGGAATCCATGCGTCCCTCAACTTTAACAAGATTCCCGGTGCCGGCATTGGCCAAACAGCCCCAAAGCATGATGGAACCTCGACCAAATTTTACTGTGGGTAGCAAGTGTTTTTCTTGGAATGCTGTGTTTTTTGGCCACCATGCATAACGCCTTTTTGTATTACCAAACAACTCAATCTTGGTTTCATCAGTCCACAGGACCTTCTTCCAAAAAGAACTTGGCTTCTCCAAATGTGCTTCTGCATACCTCAGCCGACTCTGTTTGTGGCGTGCTTGCAGAAACGGCTTCTTTCGCATCACTCTCCCATACAGCTTCTCCTTGTGCAAAGTGCGTTGTATAGTTGACCGATGCACAGTGACACCATCTGCAGCAAGTTGATGCTGCAGCTCTCTGGAGGTGGTCTGAGGATTGTCCTTGACTGATCTCACCATTCTTCTTCTCTGCCTTTCTGATGTTTTTCTTGGCCTGCCACTTCTGGCCTTAACAAGAACTGTACCTGTGTTCTTCCATTTCCTTACTATGTTCCTCACAGTGGAAATTGTCAGGTTAAATCTCTGAGACAGCTATGTTGAATAATCTTTGTTTTCAGATCATTTGACAGTTGTTTTGAGGATCCCATGATGCCACTCTTTAGAGGAGATTCAAACAGGAGAACAACTTGCAAGTGGCCACTGCAGCCTTCCCGATGCTCGCGATGCTCCGTTCCCAGTGATGCATAGCGAGACAATGACCTGTGATGACATAGCGGTCTCACGAGACCGCTACGTCATCGGGTCATTTCGCTATGCATCACTGGGAGCTGGAGCTGCCGGCAGCATCGCGAGCATCGGGTGGGCCGCGGGAAGGTAAGAATATCACAATTTTTTAAATTTATTTTTAACAATATATCTTTTTACTATTGATGCTGCATCAATAGTAAAAAGAGAGAGAGCGAGAGAGAATTTCCCTGACGGGAAATTCTTCCGCACATGCTCAGTTTGAAAAGACGGCATCCGTCGCTGGATTGCTGCTTTTCACAGTCAGCGACGGATCCTGCGTCCATAGGCTTCCATTATAGCCAACGATTGGGAGCGCGGGATCCTTCGCTGAGCGATTTTCCGACGTGCAGAAAAAACGTTTTCTCCGCTCGACGAACAGCATTTTTACGACGGATCCAGTACATGACGGATGAAACGTGTGGCCATCCGTCACAATCCGTCGCTAATACAAGTCTATGAGAAAAAAAGGATCCAGCAGCACCATTTGCTGGATCCGTTTTTTCACAAAACGATGGATTGTGACGGAAAAAGAAATACGGAAGTGTGAAAGAGGCCTAAGTTGTTTATGTGTGCAGCAGTTACAGGAGCTGTGCATCCTCCATACAGGGGAGAAACGGCCTGTAATGCACTGCCAGCATCTGCCATAACAGCAGTGATCAGCGCTAATTATTAAAATCCCGTGGAAGCGCGGTAGCGCGAAACGGCCGTCGTCTTGTGGAATCAGGTTTTTTTCCTGTTTCGTCCTGCCTTTTGACTATATGTCATAATAAAGAAGTGGATTTTAGCGGATGGTGAGTGCTCGCATTTTCTATAAGACTGTTGCACTTTATGTTTTGATTTTTTCATTGTGAGCACCCGATATCTGCATGGGCATTTACGCATTATGAGGACTTACTGTAGAAAGAGTGTGTGCAGGTGACAAAAAACAGCTGTTGGTGCGGCATCTTGTTCTCTTTTTTCAGTCTAATTATTAAAATGTCGCTGTCAATCACGGAAGATGGTATTAAAATATTACTACTGTTGGTGGGCATATTTGAGTCACCCAGCCAGGGCAGTGGGTTACTCAGTACCGGGTCTGGTCTCAAGGAGGATGTCACGGTGGCTGCGACCCGGTCCGTGGCCCTGGGGCTCAACGTTAAAGGGAAATGGTCTTTAAAGGGGAAAACGTTTATGAATCTGTCGTGACGCCACCTGTGGTGTTCGGTCAGTAGAGGGACCGACGCTGCATTGAAGGGGTCCCCTGGGGATGTTGCGGCAGCACGGGTGTTACACTTCCCCCTGGTGAAACGGGGTCCCCAGGGGTCCTATGGTGTGAGGCGTGGATAGTGTGTGCCAGTCAATATATGGAGGAGACAAGCTGTAAGTCTTTACCTGGTTTACTGCAGATGGTAGGCCACAGTCCAGGGCACCGGCAACAAGTACATTAGGAGTCCAGGCAGTCCAGAGACAAGTTGAAATCCCTTAGCAGGTCAGGTTGGGGGCCTTCCACTCTGCGCTTGCTGTGTCTGAGGTCCCTGCTGCCACTAAATGCTCCAAACAAGGTCCTAGTTGTTTCCTCTGTGATGGGACAGGTACCTGTATGGTAGGCAGCTTGAGCCATACCTACTGGGGGTCTCCACACGGCGACTCCAGGCTCCAGGGTGCTGCTGTACCACAGGTGCAAATGGGCAATGTCCGTGTAATCCTATGCCCTCCGGTACTGCTCTGTGTCTTAGAGTTTCCACAAAAGCCTCAGTGTCCCGGTACCCGGTTTCTGCACACTGACTCCTTGGAGGCCTACTCATATCCTCCCTGAGTCCTGTATCTCCTCTCTGCTCCCTTCCTGTCTGTCCTCGCTCACAGACTCTCTGTACAGATGTTTGAACTGCCCTCACTGGTCTTCTGGGACCAACTGTCTGACTCCTCCTCCAAACCAGGATCTTTATTGAAGGAAGCTGCCCTAAAACAGGGTTTTGAGCTCCCTCTCCTGGCCTGGATTTGGAAGGTGGTGTTGTGTGTGTGATAACCTGCCAAAGGGAATCTCACTTGTCTCCAGGCATAGCACTACCCTCCCTGAGAGGAAGACAGCACTACTTTGGTACCCGAACTCCTGGAGTGCCACATATGCAGCCGCTCGCCCTTTCCCAGCCCCCATCACCCGCCTTTACCAAGTGATTGCACAGGGCTGATAGGTTACTGTGGCAGCTGAGATCTGCTTAGGTGCCAGTCGGCGACATCTTGGTCCTTTTCCTAAAGGCTTAACTACAAAGGAGGCCTACAATTATACTGTATAACTCACTCTGTAGTATAAGAGATCAAACGATCCAGAGAGAGTAATAAATGAGGTAAAAAAGAGTTTGTTCAACTTCAAAATGAGAAAATATTTATCCCCTTCACCATACCTCCCAACTTTTGAAGATGGGAAAGAGGGACAAAGTTAGCGGCACGCTTCGCGCGCCGCGGCAAATTTTAGGCCACGCCTCTGACCACACCCATTCATAATTAGTCACACCCATATCCACGTCCCAACCACACCCATTTAGCACTGCCGATCACACTGTTTCATATACAATAGTTATAAACAAAAAAATATGGCCACACAGTGCTCCATACTGTATAATGAACGCACATGATGCTCCATACTGTATAATGACCGCACATGATGCTCCATATTGTATAATGACCGCACATGATGCTCCATACTGTATACTGGCTGCACATGATGCTCCATATTGTATAATGACCGCACATGATGCTCCATACTGTATAATGACCGCACATGATGCTCCATACTGTATAATGACCGCACATGATGCTCCATACTGTATAATGGCCGCACATGATGCTCCATACTGTATAATGAACGCACATGATGCTCCATACTGTATAATGACCGCACATGATGCTCCATATTGTATAATGACCGCACATGATGCTCCATACTGTATACTGGCTGCACATGATGCTCCATATTGTATAATGACCGCACATGATGCTCCATACTGTATAATGACCGCACATGATGCTCCATACTGTATAATGACCGCACATGATGCTCCATACTGTATAATGGCCGCACATGATGCTCCATACTGTATAATGAACGCACATGATGCTCCATACTGTATAATGACCGCACATGATGCTCCATATTGTATAATGACCGCACATGATGCTCCATACTGTATACTGGCTGCACATGATGCTCCATATTGTATAATGACCGCACATGATGCTCCATACTGTATAATGACCGCACATGATGCTCCATACTGTATAATGACTGCACATGATGCTCCATACTGTATAATGACCGCACATGATGCTCCATACTGTATAATGACTGCACATGATGCTCCATACTGTATAATGGCCGCACATGATGCTCCATACTGTATGATGACCACACATGATTCTCCATACTGTATAATGACCGCACATGATGCTCCATACTGTACGATGACCACACATGACGCTCCATACTGTATAATGGCCACACATGATGCTCCATACTGTATAATGAACGCACATGATGCTCCATACTGTATAATGACCGCACATGATGATCCATATTGTATAATGACCGCACATGATGCTCCATACTGTATACTGGCTGCACATGATGCTCCATACTGTACAATGACCGCACATGATGCTCCATACTGTATACTGGCCGCACATGATGCTCCATACTGTATAATGAACGCACATGATGCTCCATACTGTATACTGGCCGCACATGATGCTCCATACTGTATAATGACTGCACATGATGCTCCATACTGTATACTGGCTGCACATGATGCTTCATACTGTATAATGACTGCACATGATGCTCCATACTGTATAATGGCCGCACATAATGCTCCATACTGTATAATGACCGCACATGATGCTCCATACTGTATAATGACCGCACATGATGCCCCATACTGTATAATGGCCACACATGGTGCTCCATACTGTATAATGAACACACATGACGCTCCATACTGTATAATGATCGCACATGATGCTCCATACTGTATAATGGCCACACATAGTGCTCCATACTGTATAATGGCTGCACATGATGCTCCATACTGTATAATGACCGCACATGATGCTCCATACTGTATAATGACCGCATGCATACTGTATAATGGCCGCACATGATGCTCCATACTGTATAATGACCACACATGATGCTCCATATTGTATAATGACCGCACATGATGCTCCATACTGTATACTGGCTGCACATGATGCTCCATATTGTATAATGACCGCACATGATGCTCCATACTGTATAATGATCGCACATGATGCTCCATACTGTATAATGACTGCACATGATGCTCCGTACTGTATAATGGCCGCACATGATGCTCCATACTGTATAATGACCGCACATGATGCTCCATACTGTATAATGACCGCACATAATGCTCCATACTGTATGCTGGCTGCACATGATGCTCCATATTGTATAATGACCGCACATGATGCTCCATACTGTATAATGATCGCACATGATGCTCCATACTGTATAATGACTGCACATGATGCTCCGTACTGTATAATGGCCGCACATGATGCTCCATACTGTATAATGACCGCACATGATGCTCCATACTGTATAATGACCGCACATAATGCTCCATACTGTATGCTGGCTGCACATGATGCTTCATACTGTATAATGACCGCACATGATGCTGCATACTGTATAATGACTGCACATGATGCTCCATACTGTATGCTGGCTGCACATGATGCTCCATACTGTATAATGACTGCACATGATGCTCCATACTGTATAATGACCGCACATGATGCTCCATACTGTATAATGACCGCACATGATGCTCCATACTGTATGCTGGCTGCACATGATGCTTCATACTGTATAATGACCGCACATGATGCTGCATACTGTATAATGACCGCACATGATGCTCCATACTGTATAATGGCCACAGTTCTCCATACTGTATAATGACATACAGGCACGCAGCTCACACACACGCTCACACACACGCACACAGCTCACACACACGGCTCACACACACGCAGCACACACACAGCTCACACACGCACGCAGCTCACACACATGCAGCATCACACACACAGTATCACACATACACACGCAGCATCACAAACGCAGCTCACAAACACATGCAGCTTTGACACAAATGCATCACACACGCAGCCATCACACACACACAGCCATCACACACACACGCAGTCATCACACACACGCAGCCATCTCACACACACACGCAGCCATCACACACACACACGCAGCCATCACACACACACACGCAGCCATCACACACACACACGCAGCCATCACACACACGCAGCCATCACACACACACGCAGCCATCACACACACACACGCAGCCATCACACACACACACACACGCAGCCATCACACACACACACGCAGCCATCACACACACACACACACCCAGCCATCACACACCCAGCCATCACACACACACACACACACAGCCATCACACACACACGCAGCCATCACACACACACACGCAGCCATCACACACACACACGCAGCCATCACACACACACACGCAGCCATCACACACACACACACGCAGCCATCACACACACACGCAGCCATCACACACACACACGCAGCCATCACACACACACACACACGCAGCCATCACACACACACACACGCAGCCATCACACACACACCCAGCCATCACACACACCAGATACCTCATACACACATGACACACACACAAATGCAGCATCACACACACACAATGACACACACATGCAGCATCAGACACACACACGCATCTCACACACACACACATCACACACACACATCACACACGCACAATCTCCTCTGTGGTGCAGGGGCGGCTGATCTGTCCATGTGCACTGCAGCTCTTCAGTTTCTCCGGCTGCTCACAGCTCTGCACTGTCCCGGCACCTCCCCCGTCTCTCCTTCTCTGCCGGGATAGCAGCTAAGAGCAGGAGAAGCCGGAGCTCCGTGCACACACAGGAGGGAGGTGAGTCGCTGACCTCTCATCTTGATCGCTGCTGGCTCTCTGCCTCAGCGTGGCAGCGCCGCACAGGGGGCGGGGTACGGGGTCGGTCGGGAGGAGACCCAGCGTTTATTAAAAAAAAAAAAAACAGCCACAAACCTAAGCTACTCAGGTGCCGCCCCCTGCATTGTCCCCGCCCTAGGCACGTAGTGCGGGACATTAGTGTCCCGCCCGGGATCCCGGGGCTGACTGTCAAAATCAGGACAGTCCAGCGGGATCCGGGACGGTTGGGAGGTATGCCTTCACCCCCAGTCAGGCTTCACCTTCCTGACCAACGTAACTTTGTGGTAATAGATCTCAGACGCTCCAACTGATCCCACAGATCCCACAGATTCTGAGACTGTTTTCTTCATGACATTGTACTTTATTGGTGGTAAATGTTAGCCAATATTTTTTGCTTTTATTTATGAAAATATCCAAAATTTGTCAAAATTTGAAAATTTAGCAATTTTATAATTTTTTATTCTTAGTTCTTTTAACCCCTTCACGACCTATAACTAGAAATGGACGAACCTGAACAGTAAAGTTCGACGTCCGTACCAAACACCTACTGTTAAGGCACGGACACAGAACACGGACTTCACCAGGAAATCCGTATTACTGTTTGGGTTCGGCTGTCCGAACACCGGGTGTTTGCTGCGCTGTCATGTGCGTGGCAGCACAGCAAACACTGATTCTGATCGGTGGTGAAATGATCCCTGCTGGTCAGAGAGCCACGGTTCCCGCGCTGTCAAAAGACAGCGTGAGCGCTCAGCTGTGATTGGAGGCATAAAGTTTACCTCCGGTCACTGGTGTCAGTGGATAGGACTACTGCTCCCATCATTCAACACCTGCTGCCGCTAATGACAGCGAGCGCAGGAGTGGCTGATGGGTGTATTCATTAGCCGGCTCCTGCACTGTAAATAAATAGTTTAAAAAAAACGGTGTGGATTCCCCTGTATTTTTGATAACCAGCCAGGCAAAACTCACAGCTGGGGCTGCAACTGAGTCGCTCTTCCAAGACCTGGGGTACTCGGCACCGAGTTCGGTCGCTTAAAGGGGATGTGATGGTAGCTGCGACCTGGTCCGTGCCCTGGGCGGTCAATCAAAGGGAAAGGCCTTTTAATGGAATTTATGATAAAGTTTGTCATGACGCCACCTGTGGTGTTCGGTCAATAGTGGGACCAATGCGGCTTTAAAGGGGTCCTCTAGGGGATGTTGTTGTAGCAATGATGGTGACGCTTCCCACAGATGCAGCGGGGTCCCCAGGGCTCCTAAGGTGTGTGGCAAGGTGGTGAATGCCAACGAATAAGTGGAGGACACAAGTTGTAAAGTCTTTACCTGGAATACTGTTGATGTAGCAGGCCTCAGTACAGGGAACCAGGTACTGGTGTAATTAGGGTCAGGCTGGCTGGGAGGCAATTGTGGAATCCCTCTCCTAGGTGAGGTCCGTAAACCTTCCCAACTAGCGCTGTCCTATGAGGTCCCTGCTGCTTGAAGCTGTTTAGCAAAGTCCTCTTTTCCCCCTGTCTTAAGACAGGTATCTGCACGACGGGCAGCTAGAGCCGTTTTATAGGGACTCTATCATGCCCAGGGCTCTTCAGGTGCTGCTGCGTCTCAGGTGTGGTGTGGGCCAATCACAAAGTTCTTAATCCTCCAGTTCTGCTAAGTGTCCTACAGTTCCACTACCGCATTGGGCTCCTGGTACCCGGCTGCTGCTCTCTGGCTCTGAGGGTGTACTGCCACTGTTCCCCTGCTGAGCCCTGTTCCACTCCTGTGTTCCTTTCCTCTGTGCTTGGCAACATCACTGTAACAACCGGTCCCCTGGGGTGTTACACAACCCTCAGCTGTCAGCTTCAGCAAGGTTGGATATCAAGAATAGAAGGGTCCCCATGCTGTTGTTTTTATTATTTAAATAAATAATAAAAAAAACAGAGTGGGATCCCCCCATTTTTGACAACCAGCCTTGTTAAAGCTCACAGCTGGGGGCTGGTACTCTCAGGCTGGAAAGGGGCCATAGATATTGCTCCCCCAGCCTAAAAATAGAAGCCCGCAGCCGCCAAGAAAAGGTACATCTATTATGCTTTGCCCGGATCTTCCCACTTGCCCTGTAGCGGTGGCAAATGGGGTTCATATTTGTGGGGTTGATGTCACCTTTGTAATGTCAGGTGACATCAAGCCTACGAATTAGTAATGGAGAAGCGTCTATAAGACACCTATCCATTGCTAATCCTATAGTTATATGGTAAATAATAAAGACACAGCCAGAATAAAGTCTTTTATTAGAAAAAAAGACTAAACACACTTTTACTTTTTTTGTATAAATCAGTTTTATTGGTCAGAACAATAAAGAAAACATTTGGAAATACAAATTAGTAAATCTGTGCATTGTTAGACAGTATACTGTTACATATTAATTAGATAAGACAACGTTACAATACTTAAGGGTACTGTCACACAGTGCAATTACGATCGCTACGACGGTACGATTCGTGACGTTCTAGCGATATCGTTACGATATCGCAGTGTCTGACACGCAGCAGCGATCAGGGACCCTGCTGAGAATCGTACGTCGTAGCAGATCGTTTGAAACTTTCTTTCGATGCGTTCGCTGGTAACCACGGTAAACATCGGGTTACTAAGCGCAGGGCCGCGCTTAGTAACCCGATGTTTACCGTGGTTACCAGCGTAAAAGTAAAAAAAAAAAAAAACGTACATACTCACCATCTGATGTCTGTCAGGTCCCTTGCAGTCTGCTTCCCGCTCTGACTGTGAGCGCCGGCCGGAAAGTGAGAGCAGATCACAGCGGTGACGTCACTGCTGCGCTCTGCTCTCACTGTACGGCTGCACTCAGTCAGAGCAGGAAGCAGACTGCAAGGGACCTGACGGACATCAGATGGTGAGTATGTACGGTTTGTTTTTTTTTACTTTTACGCTGGTAACCACGGTAAACATCGGGTTACTAAGCGCGGCCCTGCGCTTAGTAACCCGATGTTTACCCTGGTTACCAGCGAACCTCGGCATCGCTCCAGCGCCGTGATTGCAAAGTGTGACCGCAGTCTACGACGCTGGAGCGATACTCATACGACGCTGCGACGTCACGGATCGTGCCGTCGTAGCGACGAAAATTGCACGGTGTGACAGTACCCTTAGTCTTACAATTTAGATGTCTGACTGATAATGTTGTTATTCATCTTGAAATTGTGAAATACTAACCTTAGAGGTATTTAGTAATTATCATTAAGTTGTTTTGTAAACAATTAAGAATATAATATATATTCAAACCAGTTGTGGGGGAGACAAACAATTAGAGTAAGAAAAGAAAAGAAAGGGAGGTAGAAAGAAGAAGAGAGGGGTGGATGAAGGTATGGGAATGTGAGAAAAAAGGAGGGAGAGTGGCTGTTGTCCCGTCCGGCGGCCAAAGCGCAGGCCACAAAATGATCCGGGGGCTCACATGGGTGAGCTGTATGATACATCAAGTTCTAGAAATCCAGAGCTCTAGCTCAGGGGTTTCCCTAAAGGCAATCCAGGGGGCCCAGGTATTGTAGGTTTTTTCAAAATTATTAGATGACTGATTTATCAGTTGCTCCATTCTATAAATGTTATTGAGTTCAGCCACAAATTCCGCACGAAAAGGAGATTTTTCTTGTTTCCAAAAGCGTGGAATTAGATTCCTAACTGCGGTGAGAAAATGTCTAAGAATGCCTTTTTTGAATCTAGATATCGATAAGTCACATAAGGACAGCAATGCTAGACTCGCTGAAGGTTGGATCTGTGTAATAGACAGCTTGTTATGAAGTTCAAAAATAGCCAACCACAGATCCCTTATGGGGGGGCAGTCCCACCAAATATGCATGTAAGAGCCTATTTCCTTTAAGCATCTCCAACAGGTGTCAGGTGTCGTGGGGAACACCGCATGTACCATGGATGGGCATCTATACCATCTAGCCAGGATCTTGTAGCTCCTCTCCTGTGATACCGCGCACAATGACGATCTAGACGAGAAGAGAAGGATTTTTTCCCTGTCCTCGGAAGATAAGGGTCTCCTCAGATCACCCTCCCATCTCGAGAAAAACATTGGCCAACCCTGCGTCGAAGCTCCCCCCTCTTTGAAGATTTTATATAGCAGTGAGACAGTGTGGTCTGGGGGGTTTGTTGATATCAAGAACAAAGACATGGAAGGATTAGAGGTCACCACCATAATAATTATCTACCCAGCCAGGGTATATTCATATATTTAGAAACTGGGACCCAAGGAGTAGGACCATACTGGACTAACTGCCAGACAATTAAACAAAATCGCGAGAAAAAAAGAGAGCAGGAAACAGTCCGATAATTATAAATATACAAAATTCTTTATTAATAACAAGACCAAGAAAAAACATGACAAGGGGAAGTCATCCCCGTGCAAGTATCAGTATGCATCCATAGGGACAGAGTATAGGTGACTAAAGTATAAAACTAACCATTTACTTGCCGGCGGAAATCATTTCTACTAAGTCTCCTGTGTCAAACTACCCATATCCAATATAGTAAGGACTAAATGTCCAAAGCAATAACAGGGGAACTTTAACACATCAAAAGATCCAAGATGTACATACCGGTCAGTATTGGGATGTGTCCAGCTGGATTAGCACCTCACCCTTGACCACCTCTACATCTGCCATGGTTGCATGATGCTATCTACAATAGAGAATGACCCTTCGGTCTGAGACAATGGATTTAAATATTGTGAGGAATCTAGCCATACACTATTGGGGGGTTTTTATCTATATATTTGTTCACCAAATATATTTATATATTTTTTCACTCACCTTTATTAGTTTGTTATTTTTATACTTTCTCCATATGGTGTTTTTTGCTTTTGTTTCTCCCCCTCTTTTTTCTTTTACTTTTGATTATATTGATCTATACGGGCTGTTCCAATCCATGGATAGTGGCTTGTTCAACCAATATGATGTGCTGATATATGGAGTCCTGGTGTTATTTCTTTATTCTATCTTACTGACCATCTACTTACCATCGTAGTTTCGCTGTAGCGCTGATATATGGAGTACTGGTATATTTTCTTTATTTTATCTAACTGACCATCTACTTACCATCGTAGTTCCGCTGTAGCTTCTACTAATGTGTCAGTGTAACTCCTATTACGCATGTCGGACTACTAAAAAATGGCCGCCGCTATTATTTATTGATGTAGCAATGTAACCCTCTAGTGTCTGGTAACACTGATTCTAGTTGTGCATGCCAAACTACAACAACATGGCCGCACACTGTGTGTTCCGCTGCGGTCTCTTCTATATAATGATAGTCTCTTACGATATGCGCATGCGCATATATCCGCACTTCATCCCGGAACTGCTCCCTCTGTTCTCGGCGCCATGGCGCTGACATCTCAGGAGCGCATGGGGCCCCATGTGCTCCTTGTTATGTGGGGTCAGGTGTATTCTGAGTACATTTAGGAGGCAATCCGATGTGATTGGTTAGTCCATGGATGACTGTGTGCCATTGTTGATATGCAGAGTACCTCAAAGGGAGTTAGCGGCCTACTGATATTAGTTTGTTTAATAGTCTTGTGGATATAACTTTTCAGCTGCTCATAGAAAAACCAGTCAACAGAGTGCGTTTCTTCCTCTGGGAATAATTCCCGAAGAGACTTCATCCGATTCTCCTTCAAATAATCATGGACGATGGGTTTGGAATCTTTTCTTTTATTTAAATACATCTCTTTATGTAGCCCTGCCGGGAAAGTGGGATTATCATAAATCGGAGTCAAGGGGCCCGGGACAGGTGCAATCTGGAGGTCTTTGTTTCTGTTTTTAATAAGGAGCAATATGTTTCTTGTGAGAAAGGGTATATAAACATCCAGCCCCGTCCCCCTGCCTCCAGACCAGAGAACAACCTGAGAATCACAACCATTAAGATCGTTTTCCAGGTTTACCCATTTTTTACTTGTTTTACTGTGATAAAGATCCAGGATGCATGATCCTATTGATGCATAACTATAGATCGCAAAATCCGGGAGGCCCAGGCCACCCATCAGTTTGGATCTACTTAATAATGAGTAGGAGATGCGTGCCCGGTTATGGGACCAAACGAAGCGAGTGATTATTTGTTTGAGGCGAGAGAAGAAGGAGGCTGGTAAGAATAGAGGAATTGTTTGAAAAAAATATAAGAGGCGAGGCAGAAGATCCATTTTAACTGCATTAATCCTGCCTAACCACGACAATTGGAGCTTGTGCCATTTCTCTAAATCCGATATTGCTTTTTGAAGGGTTGGTGCAAAGTTAGTCTCAAACAATTTAGACGTTCTACTTGTAATTTTGATACCCAGGTAGGTGAGAAAGTCAAAACGCCATTTAAATGGGAAGGTCGTTCTCAATTTATCTACCAAGGGGAGTGGAAGTGAAATATTCAGGATTTCGGATTTAAGGGAGTTCATTTTAAAATTACTTAAAAGGCCGAATTTGTTTAGTTCCGAGATAATGTTTGGTAAGCTCGTAGAGGGGGATGTGATATATAGGAGGATGTCATCCGCGAAAAGTGCTAGTTTATGTTCTTCAGACTGTAATTTTATACCCTTAATTGAGGGGTTATTTCTCAGGGCCACAGCCAGATGCTCCATTGTTAGGACATATAAAAGGGGGGAAAGCGGGCACCCCTGCCTCATACCATTTTTGATCGGAAACAAATCCGATAATACACCGTTTACCTTGACCTGTGCACTGGGGGAGGAATACAAGGCGGAGATCCTGCGCAACATATTTTCTTTTAAGCCAATTTCCTCTAGGGTCTGAAATATGAACTCCCAATGCACCCGGTCAAAAGCTTTTTCAGCATCGATTGACATGATACATAGGGGATCCCCCCCCCCACCCGCCTTATCAAGTAGGGATATAGTACGAATTGTGTTGTCTCTTGCTTCTCGTCCTGGCACAAAGCCCACCTGATCTTGGTTTATTAATTTTGGCAACAAGGGGCGTAACCTATTGGCCAACATCTTCGCATATATTTTAATATCTAAATTTATCAACGAGATCGGGCGATAATTATCGCATGTAGAGGGGTCTTTACCGGGCTTGGGTAGAACTGTTATGTGAGCGGTGAGTGCCTGAGAAGGAAAGGGCTCTCCAAGAGAGACAGAGTTACAAGCCTTCAGAAATATTGGACTGAGTAATGTGTTAAACGACTTGTAGAAGCCTGCTGAAAACCCGTCAGGACCCGGGCTCTTTCCTTGTTTCAAGTCTCTAATGGTTTCAGAAACTTCCTCCACTGAGAATTCCCTTTCAAGATCAAGCAAATCACTGTCAGGCAATATGGGTAATTTGTGTTCCTGTAGGTATGATTTAATTTTGCTACGTAACGAATGTAGTGGAGCGTCTTTATAATGTCCTGCTATATTATATAGAGATTTATAGTATTCACCAAAGTTGGAAAGAATATCTCTAGTATGAAACACTTTTGTCCCCTGTCTGTTCCTAATAAAAGGGATGTAGGTATTGGGGTTACGTTGATTGAGGGCTCTGGCCAAGAGCCTACCACTTTTATTGCCGAGCTGGTAGAATTGGCTCTTGAGTCTCTCTCTGAGACACCTGGATTTTTGGTCTATAATGGTTAACAACTTTTGTCTGGCTGAAGAGAGCTGAGCGAATGTGTTAGTCTCAAGGTTTCGTTTATGTTTGTTTTCCAATTGGTGAATTTGCTCTGTTAGGCTGACTATTTCTGCCGATCTTTCCCTTTTCAAGCGTGCACCGTGAGAGATGAGGACGCCTCTTATTACACTTTTTAAAGCCTCCCATTTCACAGTAGGGGACATGGTATCCCTCTCGTGGTCAGCCATGAATTCTGTGATTGTTTGTTCAATCCTAGTTTTACATATGTGATCCTGGAGCAAGTTTTCGTTCAAACGCCAGGAGAAACATGGTCTCGCGGCAGAATGAAGCGAGATTGTTAGGTAAATAGGAGCGTGGTCTGACCAGAGAATCGACCCCACATCAGCCCTCACCTGCATATCAGACAGCTTGTGTGAAATAAAAAATAGTCTATTCTGCTGTAAGAATTGTGTATTTTTGAGAAGAAGCTATAGTCCCTAGCTGACGGGTTGAGGACCCTCCAGACATCTATCAGTCTCATGCTGTGCAGTTGGGATCTTATTTTATTAATGGAAGATGCAGGATATGAAGACTTACCCGAGGAGACATCCACCGCAGGATTCATTGGGATATTAAAGTCGCCCCCAAGTATCACAGGAGAGGAACCAGCGAACTCCTCGAGGCGTCTTTTGCAATCGGTTCCAAACTTCTGCTGCCCTTGGTTTGGGAAATATATGTTAGCTATTACAAGTTTATGAGCTGCCCATGTGATAAGTAAGAAGATAAATCTGCCATTCTTATCAATTAGTGAATCCAAGATCTCAGGCAAAAAGGACCTGTGGAAGGCTATTGAGACACCCTTAGACTTTGAGAATGGATTTGGGCTGTGAAACCATTTTGGATAATTTTTTGTGATACACTGTGGCACCGCACCAGTTTTAAAGTGTGTCTCCTGGAGCAGTAGCACAGAGATCCGTTGCTTATGGCTATCAAATAGGACCTGACGTCTTTTTTCTGGTACATTTAGTCCCTTTACGTTAAAGGAACAGAATTTAATTTCATCCATTATCAAATATCTTTGTGCCAGCTCGCAATAACGTGCACCCCATCCGCCAAAGCACACGACAGCCGTGGGTAGTAAGGAAAAAACAGTAGGAGGGGAGGGAAGAAGACAGGTTAAAGAAGAAATAATATAGCATGGAAAACAACGAAGAAGGTGCGCTGGGGTTTGCGCACCAAGTCAAACTGTACATCTGTGAAATTAGAGCGAGAAATGGAGAAGGAAAAATTTCCCCCCCCTCTCTCACCTGTACACCCCAAGCGGACAAGGGAAGCCGAGAGAAGCATCAGCCCCCCCATCCCCCCGCAAACTCAGCAAGGCCTATGGATAGGAATTTACAAACAAGTAAAGTTAAACAGAGTAATAGCCCTTGTTCAGGCTAATATACACATATATTTGTATACATGTTATACCGACTGCATGCGGGATATTGCGTGTCCAAATGATCAGGAATCAGAATCAGACCTCCCAAGCAAACCAACAGTGGGACAGTCCGCCCCGCTAGTAAAATCAATCAATCAGCAACAAATATCCATGGGGCCATTCAACCGCAGCAGAGTGTATATATACTTTGCAGCAACGAGCAGAAACTAATAAACACCAAAAGATAAATGGGAACGCAGAAAAAGAACGTCATGGAGGATCAGAGGAGCTCTCATTGACACGCCGATTCTTGGAACTGGGGACCTTGAGCCATCTAGGAGGAGCATCTGGAAGAGTCGGGACCAGAGGCCAGTCTGGAAGTTCTATTAGTGGGAGTTCAAACGTGCCAAGAAAGTTGGCTAAGTCTCCAATCCGACGGAAGTATGCGCTTTTGCCTCCTTTGAAAGCTATTAGTTGAAAAGGGAACCCCCACCTGTAGGGGATATCCCTCTCCTTGAGAACCGCCAACAGAGGTTTCAGGGCTTTGCGTAAGAATAGAGTACGTCTTGATAGGTCTGATAGGAGTAGAATTGGTTGGCCTTCAAATTGAAGGGATCCTTTTTTTCTAGAGGCTGTCATAATGGCCTCCTTAATTCTGAAGTAATGTACCCTGCAGATGATGTCTCTAGGGCGTGAGTCAGACGTGGGTTTGGGACCAAGAGATCTATGAATTCTGTCAAATTCAATGGTGTTGTCTTCATAGTCGCCAAGAATGTCCAGGAATATTCTCTGTGCCGTGCGATCTAGGTCCTGAGGACCGACGGATTCTGGAAGACCACGTATGCGGATATTATTACGCCTGTTGCGATTCTCCAGGTCCTCAAGACCGGACGACATTTCCTCTAATTTCATAGTATGGTCCATTAAGATTTCTCTGTGCGTCTGAAGTTCTTGAGCAATATCTTCTTGTGTCTTTTCCACGTCCTCTATACGTGATGTAAATTCCATCTGCAGGTTATGTATCTCCTTTTTGTACGAGTTCTCAAGCCTGCATGCAAAACTTTCCAGATCTGTTTTAGTAGGAAGAGCTTTAATATATTTGCTCAGTTCAGCAATATTCATGTCCTCAGGCATGTCTCCGTCTCCACCACCATTATCTGTTGGTTTCCTAGGAGAGTTATGAGAGGTCTGTGGGTCTTTTAAAGAGGAACTGTTTTTATGCGGAGTTTGCGACATTGCTGATCTGGTGTTTCTTGTTTGGAGTGGCTGGTTCAAGAATCGTTCCATATCCTCAATAGGCGGCACCCTGTGTAAGCTTGAAGGTTGCCCAGAAATCTTCTTATTTTTACCCATATATGTCTGCTGTCGCTGCTTGCCTGTTATATTGTTCAGGGGGGCATGGGGGTGCAGCGATCACCACATTAGGCACAGCTCCCCATCAGCAAGCCCCCTCCAGGGTGCATTTGATTATGGCCTTAAGGTTGGTGAAGCATATATTGTGTCCTGAACCAGGAAAGATGAGCCTCTGGATGTCATACACGGTCCCAGCACTAGGTGTCGCCAGAGGACTAGAGTTGTAAAATACAGGCTTATTAAGCGGTAAGCTGATGTTTTGCTTCCCAGTATTACTGAAAATAAAACGCAGTAACAGCCCAGGAAGTGGTGAAGGTAAGGTGGTTCTCCTTTTCTGCAGTAAGGGCTATGTGAGAGACAATTTGCAAAAGTGCCAGGTATTCTGAATAAGCCCACCCCAAGATGGTGTCTCACTGAGAGGGGATCCAATCCCAAGATGGCGACCGCTCTCTCACTGGCGGGAAAATGATCAGCACTGGGGTACTATGGTGGGGCCCTAGGGAATCCCCTGTCCAGCCGGGGCCAGCACTATCCTGCTCACCTTCCTCTTCTGTGTAGTGCGATCCGCGCACTTATCAGAGTCCTCCCTGTAGAGGCTCCGGTGAGCGTGTCTGCGGTGCCTCACTGCCGTCACCACGTGGGATTCAATGGAGGGAGAGTGGAGCGCCCCCACACCGCCGCAGGGCCGAGGGGTACCCGGAGCCGGGCCTCTGGGTCTCAGTCCTGGGGTTGTCACGGTGGCTAGACCCGGTCCGTGGCCCTGTCTGTCAGTGGGGGACGTCCGGTGCAATAAGTGGTGTTGTAACGGTGCAGTTGTGGGGTGCAGGTCGCGGTAAATAATGAGGACACCAGGTTGCAGTCTCTTTACCTCTTTACTGAAGATCTCAGAGTCCTCAGTCCAGAATACGGTTCACCAGGCTGCGCAAGTCCGGCCGGTCCAATGGCACCTCCAGAGTTCTCTTCACAGGAGGAAATCTGTGCCTTCCCCCTAGCGCTATGTGTTGTAGTCCTTCCCTGCTGTGCTTACGGAAAGTACCCCACAACTGTTGTGTCTGTTTCTTAAGTTCCCTCACAACTCGATTAAATGATGTTCTGCTAATCCTCCGTCCCTCCCTGAGGTTCGGGTAGGAACGGCACCCGTTTGTCGGATAGGCCTGGAGTTCTTCCGGGACCCTAGAGACGCCCCTCTCCCACAATTGCCTCCCAAGACTTCATAGGTGATTTGAGTTAGACAGCCCGCCTGAGACTGACTGCCCTGCCGCTGTTTGGAGTATTGCTTGAAGCTGAATGTTATTCTACTCCCTCGGCGTTCCGGCCACCGGTAGTGCGCCTCAGTAGGATGTTGCTTCGGTCTTACAGCACGACTCCTACTGGTATTTCTCCTTTGCGTGATCCCGTTTCTCACTCAGCACAATCTATCTCTCTTCTAATCCTTTCTTGGGCACCGCCGCTACCCGGAGCAGGCACGGTCCCGTTACGTTCGTTCTCGTTGCCAAGCCTCTGTCAGGATCCCACCCCTGACAGAGACCCTACTGTATCTTCCCCCACAACACCCTCTGCCACAAGGTGTTGCCTGGTTCCAACCCAGTCAGCTTTCTGATCTAACTTCCTGCCTGACCCCCAGTTTACCCACTATGGTGGGGAGTGGCCTAATGAATAGCACCCTTAGCTCCCCCCGGAGGCCCGGCTGTGAAATGTATTGGTGTCTGTGATACCTGATCAGATGAACTCCTTCAGTGCCATCGGACGCACCATAGCTCCCCATAGTGGCAGAGCCACAGTACTGCAACGACCAGGACTCTGGGGCGCTGCACTCCCCCCTGGTTAAACACAGTACTCCGGGACTGGGAAGAAAACAACAATACAAGTTTAGCAAAAAGACATACAATTTTTGTTGAGTGCAAATAACAATATGTATACTTGAACAAGCTTCCCTTTATGGGAGGTGAGGACACTTGAACGTTACAAAACATGGTTAAACATTAAACATTATAAATTACAGGCTATAAATAACTCCTGTTACCCAACCGGGTATTCTACTAAGTGCAAAAATTGCTGAACAATACTTTAACGTTGCCTTTAAGGACATACACTCTGTATCCACCAAAGACCTTCCTATAATCACATTATAAGGTAAGTTAACTTTTTCATTCTCCTTCTTTGAATCTGCAGGACCGCCTGTCCTATCGGCACCAGACCTACTGCCTCTCCTTTCTGTTACAGGACCGCCCCGTTCAGCCAGGGCCTACTGCCTTTTCAACTTCTATACACAGTATAGAACATAACATTACTTTCAGTTTTAGAAACACTGAGCCATCTACGTATGGCTCCTAGGAGGACTCACTACCTAACCCCTACGGGTTCACTTTCTGTCCTCTGTAACACATTATTAACTCTTTCTTTACAATAACCAACTTACTATGGAGGACTCAGGGTTTACCTTCTATCCCCACTTTCTATCAACATTATCAATCATTCCTTTTCTTTCGAGAAACATCATCATCATTTCTTCACAATTAACTGGTTGGATACATACAACTTTCTCATGTACACATTATCATCACTTTCTTTCATCAAACATTATTGCTACCTGTCTTAAAGCAATATCACCGTTTAAGTGCAACAATTGAACATCCCCTTTAAGAAGGGACCAAGTCTCTATGAGGTAGCATTTCTTCTCAAGCTACCAGTCCTTACTCAGCAAAGGTTCCGGTATGGTATCTTCGCAAAGAGTCTCTTTCCAAGTAAGACCAGTAGGAAGCGCCTTTAAGAAGGTGCAAACTATATACAGGAAGTTTGTATCATGCACTGTTCATGATTACGGCAGTTCTTATAACATTGTGGAACAAAAAAGCAAAAATGAAAGTGAAAGCAAAAATAAAAAGCAATAGGGATCCCGGGTAAACAAAGGGATCCCTTTAAGAGTTAACCCAGGACGGGTTTTAGCAGCAAAATAGCAAGGAAATAAACAGTTAACTATTTACAGTTTCAGGTTTCCGAGGCTTAGTTGGACGGCTTCCAGGGCTGCACCTGGCACTTAACCCTTCTTGGCCTGGGCAAAGTGAGGTCCAGGGTTACACCCAGTGCTGGACAAACGCCGTTAATCCGTCTTCCATGTACGATTAAATCATGCGCAGCGATGGAGGTCTGCG
This sequence comes from Ranitomeya variabilis, assembly GCF_051348905.1. Classification (NCBI taxonomy): domain Eukaryota; kingdom Metazoa; phylum Chordata; class Amphibia; order Anura; family Dendrobatidae; genus Ranitomeya; species Ranitomeya variabilis. The sequence goes on along the minus strand of NC_135234.1, from coordinate 11,681,755 downwards.
CAGCTTGAGTATGGGCATCTGCTGCAGCAGAGGTAGCGGCTGCTGCAAGATCAGTCACTAGAACGGAGTCAGCAGCTGTGGCACTAGCAGTCACTGGAGTGGTGTCAGTTGTCAGGGCAGGGTGGCTCTTCCTACCTGCTTCAGATGCGGTCCCTCCGGTGCCGGTCTGCTCCGTCTCCGCTGGGGTCTGGAACGCTGGCTGCAGGGCCTTGTGCTGCGACGCTGTCATCTCTACTTGCAGCACCTCGCTTTCCGGCAGGGCCTTGCTTTCTGGCTTCGGAGCGCTGGAACTTCTTTCTTGCTCCGGACCAGACGAGGCTGCCGACAGACGTCTGGCGAGGCTCCCGATGATGGTCTTCTTCCACCCGGCCTCAGTGCTCAGCTGCATCCGCCGGGGTTGATGGATCAGCCCGTCCGCTCCGGTCTGCAGGAGGTCAGCGTCAACTGTGGAGGTCTGGCTGCGGTGCCTCTCCGGGTAGCTGGGGGAGTCCTCGGCTCCGACCCCACGCTCCGGCTCCGGGCGGCTGGCCATGGCGGCCTCCATGTTGCTCGCTCCTTCTTCCTGGTCCTTTTTCCGCTCTCTCCTTCGTGGGCGGTTTCGTTTTCTCTGTCTCTGCCCACCATTGAGGATCAGGAGGCGGATCTCGGCTGCTGACGGACACGTCCTCAAGGGGCCGAGATATTTAGACTGGGCGGCCATTGTCTTTCGCGCTCTTCAGCTTGTTCACGCCCACTTCCACGCCCTTCTTCTTCTCCTGCGCTCTCCTTAGCGCTGTAATGGCGGCGGTTTTGGCGCGAACTTTTGGCGGCAAGTGACAATCCACAGTCTTTGCAATAAAGTACAGTCCAAGCACGATAACTCACAGTTCCAAGGCACACATGACCTGATTCTTCAGGCTTAAGTAGATCCTGTTCGTGACGCCAAGTTGGAGTGCCCCCACACCGCCGCAGGGCCGAGGGGTACCCGGAGCCGGGCCTCTGGGTCTCAGTCCTGGGGTTGTCACGGTGGCTAGACCCGGTCCGTGGCCCTGTCTGTCAGTGGGGGACGTCCGGTGCAATAAGTGGTGTTGTAACGGTGCAGTTGTGGGGTGCAGGTCGCGGTAAATAATGAGGACACCAGGTTGCTGTCTCTTTACCTCTTTACTGAAGATCTCAGAGTCCTCAGTCCAGAATACGGTTCACCAGGCTGCGCAAGTCCGGCCGGTCCAATGGCACTTCCAGAGTTCTCTTCACAGGAGGAAATCTGTGCCTTCCCCCTAGCGCTATGTGTTGTAGTCCTTCCCTGCTGTGCTTACGGAAAGTACCCCACAACTGTTGTGTCTGTTTCTGATGTTCCCTCACAACTCGACTAGATGATGTTCTGCTAATCTTCCGTCCCTCCCTGAGGTTCGGGTAGGAACGGCACCCGTTTGACGGGTAGGCCTGGAGTTGTTCCGGGACCCTAGAGACGCCCCTCTCCCACAATTGCCTCCCAAGACTTCATAGGTGATTTGAGTTAGACAGCCCGCCTGAGACTGACTGCCCTGCCGCTGTTTGGAGTATTGCTTGAAGCTGAATGTTATTCTACTCCCTCGGCGTTCCGGCCACCGGTAGTGCGCCTCAGTAGGATGTTGCTTCGGTCTTACAGCATGACTCCTACTGGTATTTCTCCTTTGCGTGATCCCGTTTCTCACTCAGCACAATCTATCTCTCTTCTAATCCTTTCTTGGGCACCGCCGCTACCCGGAGCAGGCACGGTCCCGTTACGTTCGTTCTCGTTGCCAAGCCTCTGTCAGGATCCCACCTGTTGTGAAATTGGATTTTGGGCTCCCCCTGTGGCCACTGGTGGAATTGAACTGGTGTGCATCATCCTCTCTGTTCACCTGTTTCCATCAGGAGGTGGGAGTCGCTATTTAGCCTTGCTCCTCTGTCACTTCCATGCCGGTCAACATTGTAATCAGAAGCCTTTCTGTGCATGTTCCTGCTTCTAGACAACTTCCAGCTAAGTTGGACTTTTGTCCTTGTTTGTTTTTGCATTTTGTTCCAGTTCACAGCTGTAGTTTTGTTTCTGTGTCTGGAAAGCTCTTGTGATCTGAAATTGCCACTCTGATGTTATGAGTTAATACTAGAGTCTTAAAGTAATTTCAGGATGGTGTCTTGATAGGATTTTCAGCTGACCATGAAAGTGCCCTTTCTGTCTTCCTGCTATCTAGTAAGCGGACCTCAATTTTGCTAAACCTATTTTCATACTACGTATGTCATTTCATCTTAAATCACCGCCAATATTTGTGGGGGCCTCTGTCTGCCTTTCGGGGAAATTTCTCTAGAGGTGAGCCAGGACTATATTTTCCTCTGTCAGGATTAGTTAGTCCTCCGGCCGGCGCTGGGCGTCTAGGGATAAAACGCAGGCTACGCTACCCGGCTACTGTTAGTTGTGCGGCAGGTTTAGTTCATGGTCAGTTTAGTTTCCATCCTTCCAAGAGCTAGTTCTTATGTTTGCTGGGGCTATGTTCTCTTGCCATTGAGAACCATAACAGTTTGACCGGCCAAAAAAAAGGGTTAAATTAATTAACAGAGAAAGGAGAGAAAAGAGAAGTCTGCTGAAGATTTTTTTTTTTTTTTTTTTTCCTCAGTTCTGAGTGTGCTTGTAATTGAATCTCTTGCAAGTCTGCCTATATTGCAGCTTTTCTCTCTCTCTCTCCTTCTAATCCTGGAATGGCTCTGTGTTCACCTGTTTAAAATGGATATTCAGAGTTTAGCTGCAGGTTTGAATAATCTCACCACGAATGTTCAAAATTTACAAGATTTTGTTGTTCATGTTCCTATATCTGAACCTAGAATTCCTTTGCCTGAATTTTTCTCGGGGAATAGATCTTGCTTTCAAAATTTCAAAAATAATTGCAAGTTGTTTTTGTCCCTGAAATCTCGCTCTGCTGGAGATCCTGCTCAGCAGGTCAGGATTGTGATTTCCTTGCTCCGGGGCGACCCTCAGGATTGGGCTTTTGCATTGGCTCCAGGGGATCCTGCGTTGCTCAATGTGGATGCGTTTTTTCTGGCCTTGGGGTTGCTTTATGAGGAACCTCAGTTAGAACTTCAGGCGGAAAAGGCCTTGATGTCCCTATCTCAGGGGCAAGACGAAGCTGAAGTATACTGCCAGAAATTCCGTAAATGGGCTGTGCTTACTCAGTGGAATGAGTGCGCCCTGGCGGCGAATTTCAGAGAGGGTCTCTCTGATGCCATTAAGGATGTTATGGTGGGGTTCCCTGTGCCTGCGGGTCTGAATGAGTCCATGACAATGGCTATCCAGATCGATAGGCGTCTGCGGGAGCGCAAACCTCTGCACCATTTGGCGGTATCTACTGAGAAGACGCCAGAGAATTTGCAATGTGATAGAATTCTGTCCAGAAGTGAACGGCAGAATTTTAGACGAAAAAATGGGTTGTGCTTCTATTGCGGTGATTCAACTCATGTTATATCAGCATGCTCTAAGCGTACTAAGAAGCTTGATAAGTCTGTTTCAATTGGCACTTTACAGTCTAAGTTTATTCTTTCTGTGACCCTGATTTGTTCTTTATCATCTATTATCGCGGACGCCTATGTCGACTCTGGCGCCGCTTTGAGTCTTATGGATTGGTCCTTTGCCAAACGCTGTGGGTATGATTTGGAGCCTCTTGAAACTCCTATACCCCTGAAGGGGATTTACTCCACCCCATTGGCTAGTAATAAACCACAATACTGGACACAAGTAACTATGCGGATTAATCCGGATCACCAGGAGATTATTCGCTTTCTTGTGCTGTATAACCTACATGATGTGTTGGTGCTTGGATTGCCATGGCTGCAATCTCATAACCCAGTCCTTGACTGGAAAGCTATGTCTGTGTTAAGCTGGGGATGTAAGGGGACGCATGGGGACGTACCTGTGGTTTCCATTTCATCATCTATTCCCTCTGAGATTCCTGAATTCTTGACTGAATATCGTGACGTTTTTGAAGAACCTAAGCTTGGTTCATTACCTCCGCACCGGGAGTGCGATTGTGCCATAGATTTGATTCCGGGTAGTAAATACCCTAAGGGTCGTTTATTTAATCTGTCTGTGCCTGAGCATGCTGCTATGCGAGAATATATAAAGGAGTCCTTGGAAAAGGGACATATTCGTCCTTCGTCATCTCCCTTAGGAGCCGGTTTTTTCTTTGTGGCTAAGAAAGATGGCTCTTTGAGGCCGTGCATTGATTATCGGCTTTTGAATAAAATCACGGTTAAATATCAATATCCGTTGCCACTGCTGACTGATTTGTTTGCTCGCATAAAGGGGGCCAAGTGGTTCTCTAAGATAGATCTCCGTGGGGCGTATAATTTGGTGCGAATTAAGCAGGGGGATGAGTGGAAAACCGCATTTAATACGCCCGAGGGCCACTTTGAGTATTTGGTGATGCCTTTTGGTCTTTCAAATGCCCCTTCAGTCTTTCAGTCCTTTATGCATGACATTTTCCGTGATTATTTGGATAAATTTATGATTGTGTATCTGGATGATATTTTGATTTTTTCGGATGACTGGGACTCTCATGTCCAGCAGGTCAGGAGGGTTTTTCAGGTTTTGCGGTCTAATTCCTTGTGTGTGAAGGGTTCTAAGTGCGTTTTTGGGGTTCAAAAGATTTCCTTTTTGGGATATATTTTTTCCCCCTCTTCCATCGAGATGGATCCTGTCAAGGTTCAGGCTATTTGTGATTGGACGCAACCCTCTTCTCTTAAGAGTCTTCAGAAATTTTTGGGCTTTGCTAACTTTTATCGTCGATTTATTGCTGGTTTTTCTGATGTTGTTAAGCCATTGACTGATTTGACTAAGAAGGGTGCTGATGTTGCTGATTGGTCCCCTGCTGCTGTGGAGGCCTTTCGGGAGCTTAAGCGCCGCTTTTCTTCCGCCCCTGTGTTGCGTCAGCCTGATGTTGCTCTTCCTTTTCAGGTTGAGGTTGACGCTTCTGAAATCGGAGCTGGGGCGGTTTTGTCGCAGAGAAGTTCCGATTGCTCTGTGATGAGACCTTGTGCTTTTTTCTCGCGTAAATTTTCGCCCGCCGAGCGGAATTATGATATTGGGAATCGGGAGCTTTTGGCCATGAAGTGGGCTTTTGAGGAGTGGCGTCATTGGCTTGAGGGGGCTAGACATCAGGTGGTGGTATTGACTGACCACAAAAATCTAATTTATCTTGAGTCCGCCAGACGCCTGAATCCTAGACAGGCGCGCTGGTCGTTGTTTTTCTCTCGGTTTAATTTTGTGGTGTCCTACCTGCCGGGTTCTAAGAATGTTAAGGCGGATGCCCTTTCTAGGAGTTTTGAGCCTGACTCCCCTGGTAATTCTGAACCTACAGGTATCCTTAAGGATGGAGTGATATTGTCTGCCGTTTCTCCAGACCTGCGGCGGGCCTTGCAGGAGTTTCAGGCGGATAGACCTGATCGTTGCCCACCTGGTAGACTGTTTGTTCCTGATGATTGGACCAGTAAAGTCATTTCTGAGGTTCATTCTTCTGCGTTGGCAGGTCATCCTGGAATCTTTGGTACCAGGGATTTGGTGGCAAGGTCCTTCTGGTGGCCTTCCCTGTCTCGAGATGTGCGAGGCTTTGTGCAGTCTTGTGACGTTTGCGCTCGGGCCAAGCCTTGTTGTTCTCGGGCTAGTGGATTGTTGTTGCCCTTGCCTATCCCGAAGAGGCCCTGGACGCACATCTCGATGGATTTTATTTCGGATCTTCCTGTTTCTCAGAAGATGTCTGTCATCTGGGTGGTGTGTGATCGTTTCTCTAAGATGGTCCATTTGGTTCCCCTGCCTAAGTTGCCTTCTTCTTCCGAGTTGGTTCCTCTGTTTTTTCAAAATGTGGTCCGTTTGCATGGTATTCCGGAGAATATCGTTTCTGACAGAGGTACCCAATTCGTGTCTAGATTTTGGCGAGCATTCTGTGCTAGGATGGGCATAGATTTGTCTTTCTCGTCTGCTTTCCATCCTCAGACTAATGGCCAGACCGAGCGGACGAATCAGACCTTGGAGACATATTTGAGGTGTTTTGTGTCTGCAGATCAGGATGATTGGGTTGCTTTTTTGCCTTTAGCGGAGTTTGCCCTCAATAATCGGGCCAGCTCTGCCACCTTGGTGTCTCCCTTTTTCTGTAATTCGGGGTTTCATCCTCGATTTTCTTCTGGTCAGGTGGAATCTTCGGATTGTCCTGGAGTGGATGCTGTGGTGGAGAGGTTGCATCAGATTTGGGGGCAGGTAGTGGACAATTTGAAGTTGTCCCAGGAGAAGACTCAGCTTTTTGCCAACCGCCGGCGTCGGGTTGGTCCTCGGCTTTGTGTTGGGGACTTGGTGTGGTTGTCTTCTCGTTTTGTCCCTATGAGGGTTTCTTCTCCCAAGTTTAAGCCTCGGTTCATCGGCCCGTACAAGATATTGGAGATTCTTAACCCTGTGTCCTTCCGTTTGGACCTCCCTGCATCTTTTTCTATTCATAATGTTTTTCATCGGTCATTATTGCGCAGGTATGAGGTACCGGTTGTGCCTTCCGTTGAGCCTCCTGCTCCGGTGTTGGTTGAGGGCGAGTTGGAGTACGTTGTGGAAAAAATCTTGGACTCCCGTGTTTCCAGACGGAAACTCCAGTATCTGGTCAAATGGAAGGGATACGGTCAGGAGGATAATTCTTGGGTGACTGCCTCTGATGTTCATGCCTCCGATTTGGTCCGTGCCTTTCATAGGGCTCATCCTGATCGCCCTGGTGGTTCTGGTGAGGGTTCGGTGACCCCTCCTTGAGGGGGGGGTACTGTTGTGAAATTGGATTTTGGGCTCCCCCTGTGGCCACTGGTGGAATTGAACTGGTGTGCATCATCCTCTCTGTTCACCTGTTTCCATCAGGAGGTGGGAGTCGCTATTTAGCCTTGCTCCTCTGTCACTTCCATGCCGGTCAACATTGTAATCAGAAGCCTTTCTGTGCATGTTCCTGCTTCTAGACAACTTCCAGCTAAGTTGGACTTTTGTCCTTGTTTGTTTTTGCATTTTGTTCCAGTTCACAGCTGTAGTTTTGTTTCTGTGTCTGGAAAGCTCTTGTGATCTGAAATTGCCACTCTGATGTTATGAGTTAATACTAGAGTCTTAAAGTAATTTCAGGATGGTGTCTTGATAGGATTTTCAGCTGACCATGAAAGTGCCCTTTCTGTCTTCCTGCTATCTAGTAAGCGGACCTCAATTTTGCTAAACCTATTTTCATACTACGTATGTCATTTCATCTTAAATCACCGCCAATATTTGTGGGGGCCTCTGTCTGCCTTTCGGGGAAATTTCTCTAGAGGTGAGCCAGGACTATATTTTCCTCTGTCAGGATTAGTTAGTCCTCCGGCCGGCGCTGGGCGTCTAGGGATAAAACGCAGGCTACGCTACCCGGCTACTGTTAGTTGTGCGGCAGGTTTAGTTCATGGTCAGTTTAGTTTCCATCCTTCCAAGAGCTAGTTCTTATGTTTGCTGGGGCTATGTTCTCTTGCCATTGAGAACCATAACACCCACCCCTGACAGAGACCCTACTGTATCTTCCCCCACAACACCCTCTGCCACAAGGTGTTGCCTGGTTCCAACCCAGTCAGCTTTCTGGTCTAACTTCCTGCCTGACCCCCAGTTTACCCACTATGGTGGGGAGTGGCCTAATGAATAGCACCCTTAGCTCCCCCCGGAGGCCCGGCTGTGAAATGTATTGGTGTCTGGGATACCTGATCAGATGAACTCCTTCAGTGCCATCGGACGCACCATAGCTCCCCATAGTGGCGGAGCCACAGTACTGCCACGACCAGGACTCTGGGGCGCTGCAAGAGCCTCTCCTTCACCTCCTCCACAGTCCGATGGAGGACTTGCAGACCTCTGCCCGCTGCCGCGCACCTCACCACCAGCCGCCCGCCAAGTCTCCTCGGGCCGACTACTGCTCCTGCAGAGATCCCGCTCTGCCGACCTGTCTCCGGGGCACCGCTCTGCAAAGCCGCTCCGTCTCTGAGGGTCCGGTGTGCCGACTCCCAGTTGCAAGGGGGGCACAGGCTGATGATCCCCTCCGTCCCAGGTATGCCGCCCGGGATTTTCTGGTGGTCTGTGTGTGATTGGGGTCTGGGGGAAGACCTTTATCTCCTCTTTGCTGGAGGAGCTCTCCACCATGCGTCCTTCTTCACCAACCGCTGGCCACGCCCCCCACACTTTTACTTTTTTATTTAAAAATAAGAAACACTCATCTCCGGTAATAAAACAAAAATAAAAAACAACAATATCCCTCACCTCTCCATCATTCTGGCCCACGCCGTAATCCATGTCTAGGGGGAAAAACAGTTTTCAACTTGGACGGTGCCAAGATGCGACCGTCCAGGCTGAGAACTACTGGTTAGTCACAAGATTTGTTACCAGAAGTATATTAATACCATTCCTTTCTTAGGAGTCTGCCAGGATCCCATCCCTGACAGGTCCTCTCACGAGCTCTTCCCAGTTACTTCTCTCTGTCTTCCTGTCCAACCCCCAGTTTTACCAGAGTGTGAGGAGTGGCCTACTAGATAGAACCACTCCCCCTGGTGGCCGGAGTGTGAAGTGTAGTGTGTGATACCTGGTCAGGTGAACTCCTTTAGTGCAATCAGACGTAACATCACTCCCCTTAGTGGCAGAGCGACATTACTGCAACGACCAGGACCCTGGGGCGCTGCACTCCCCCTGGTTAAATCCAGTACTCCCGGACTGGGAAAATAAGAACAACAATACATGTTAACAGAAAACATACACAAAATTTTGAAATATCATAAACAATTAAACATAACAGTGCTTCCCTTTATGGGAGGTGAGGACTCTTGAACGTTGTGAAAGTTAGGTCATGCACAGTTTATGACTCTCAGTTCAGTGGTTGAAATGGCGGGGACCCCGGGTAAACAAAGGGGTCCCCTTTTAGAAGTTTTTGGAGCAGTTCACTGTCCATTACTCCGTTGTCCATTTTAAAATCTGTAACAAAAGATATGCACACAAACATTTCCAACTAAAGAGCAGCCCTCATTAGTACCTCCACGTTTTGTAGCAGAGGGGAGTTTGATTCTTGGTGCTGCGTGTAGACCTTCGCAGCGCAGGGGTTGCTATCGGCCTAACAGGGCCCGCTATGCTTGCTACCACTGGTGTAGTGCACTGTCTTCTAGCTACGCTTCTAGTGAGTCTGGGTAGCACTGGCAGGCTGGAGCTCTCAGAGCTGCTGCTACCAACAGTGGGTATGGCAGGTTTGCCAATAGCAGAGGAAGGACCTGCCGGTTCCACGGTTGGCATGGCATCTTCGGGCGGGATCTGCTGAGTTTGCAGGCCTGGATGATCTGGCACCACCGTTAGTTCTAGTGGGTTCGGTTGATAGAACGTTAGGACAGGTACCACGATGGCCTGATTTATCTGAGTCCAGGACTGCGGAAAATCGCCAAGAACAGTGTGTATCATCTTCTCTTCCATAGGTGGGGAGGTTCTTGGATCTGTTTCCCTCTCTCTCAACTTATCAGGGCATACTTTAAGGTGGTCTCTGGATATTGCCATTGAGGTCTCTCCCCCATCTTTGCTGATGACACAGACTTTAGTTTTGTCGAAGTCGGACGGCAGGATGGTATACGGTTCCGCTTCCCATTGGTCATCAAGCTTGTGTAGCCTTCTCTTCCGCTTGAGTACTTGCTCACCCAGTGGCAAGGGAATCGCAGGGGCGTGCTGGTTGTAGTCCCTTTCCTGTTTTTGCCTGGCCTGAGCGAGGCTTCTTTCCACGCACTCCTGTACCTTGGGTACCTTTGCTGCCTCTCTGTATCCCAATCAGCATCCAGCGAGGTATCTTCGGGGGTTAGGACCCCCATATCCAGATCAACGGGTAACTTGCTAGACCTTCCTCGCATCAGGTACGCTGGAGTGCAGTTGGTGGAATTCACTGGGATGTGATTGTATATGTCCACCAAGTCAGGCAACTTTGTTGGCCACAGGTTCCGTTCCTCTACGGCCAAGGTCTTCAGTAAGTCGATCACCACTTGGTTCATCTTTTCGCCCATCCCGTTGGTTTGGGCATGGTACAGTGTGGTTCTGATCTTCTTACACCCGTACAGATGGCAGAACTCCTGGAACACTTCTGCTTCGAATGCTGGTCCCTGATCGGTCAGTACCTTCTCCGGGTAGCCATGGGGTCTACAAAAGTACTGCTGGAAGGCCTTGGCGGCCGTCCTGGCCGTTAGGTCCTTGACAGGTACAACCACCAAAAATCTGGAGTAGTGATCTACGATGGTAAGAGCGTAGATATAGCCTGACCGGCTAGGTGTCAGCTTCACATGATCCAGCGCGACCAGTTCGAGCAGCCATTTGGTGATGATGGGCTGCAAGGGAGCCCGTTGGCTGTCACAGTCCTTCCTGCGTAGGCTACATGGACTGCACTCCCGACACCACTTCTCAATGGCTCTCTTCATGCCAATCCAATAGAACCTCCCTCGGAGTAGCCTCTCCAGCTTCTTCCATCCGAAGTGTCCAGCTCCATCGTGGTAGGCTCCCAGAACCATGGGTGCATCTCGCTGTCGTGTTGTCATGCTCACGCCCAGACTGGTTGGCGCGGGCGTGCGGGGGAGTGGCCCCAGTGGACCACAGACCAAACCTCCCTGGAAGGGGCGTAACTAAGTAGCTTCCTAGGTGTTCGCTGGAGCCTCTGATGGTGAGGTCAGACTTGTGCAATAGGAAGCTACCAGGTACCACTCCAGGGTGGAGTCTGGTTGTGGCTGCTGATCCCACCGGGGAACGGAACATAGACAAGCAAGCGGGCACGGCTGGCACATAGGCAGGCAGACGGGTACAACAGGAACACTGTCAGGCAGGCGGGCACGGCTGGCTCTCTGGTAGGCAGGCGGGCACGGCTGGCTCTCTGGCAGGACTGGTGGACAAGACTGGTAGACTGGAAGAACCGGTAGGGACCGGTCTGCAGGCAGGTATGTAGAACGGGTAAGAACCTGTTCAGACACGAGGACCTAGGAATAAGTAGATAAAGACCGCAAGAGCGGATGCAGAGCGAAAGCACAGGAGCTAGAGCCAAGAACAGAAATGCAGGAGGCGGAGCCAAGAGCAGGAGGCGGAGCCAAGTGCAAAACCGCAGGAGGCGGAGCCAAGAGCTGGAGGCGGAGCCAAGTGCAAAACCGCAGGAGGCGGAGCCAAGAGCTGGAGGCGGAGCCAAATGCAGACAGGCAGGAGGCGGAGCCAAGAGCTGGAGGCGGAGCCAAGTGCAGACAGGCAGGAGGCGGAGCCAAGAGCTGGCGGCGGAGCCAAGTGCAGGAGAAGTAGAACCGCAAAGAGCGGAGCCAGGTAGAACCGCAAGGAGCGGAGCCAGGTAGAACCGCAAGGAGCGGAGCCAGGTAGAACCGCAAGGAGCGGAGCCAGGTAGAACCGCAAGGAGCGGAGCCAGGTAGAACCGCAAGGAGCGGAGCCAGGTAGAACCGCAAGGAGCGGAGCCAGGTAGAACCGCAAGGAGCGGAGCCAGGTAGAACCGCAAGGAGCGGAGCCAGGTAGAGCCGCAAGGAGCAGAGCCAGGTAGAACCGCAAGGAGCGGAGCTAGGTAGAACCGCAAGGAGCGGAGAGGTGCTGCGGGAGGGGTCTCTGCAGCAAAGCTGAGCAGAGCCACAAAGAATGTGGAGAGAAGCTGCAGCAAGGGATAACTGCAACAGCAGAAGATAAGCTGAGTAGAAAGGAGCAGAAACGCAGAAGTGAGGAGCAGAGGTAAAGTCACAAAGGTTCAGAGCAGGCAGAGCTGCAAGAGTGCGGAGTGAAAGCAGACTGAGAATACAAGACTGTGGAGACCTGGTGTGTCGTAACCAGTGCCTTCCCCCCTCCCATCAATCCCGCAATGAAACACACACAGTCCTAGGTGGGTTGAACAGGTCGGTCACAGTTTATTAATTAAATAAGCTGAGAAGGGCAATTACATATCGTAACGGCCGCTCGCGCCGAGCTCCTGTCCGTGATCGACAGGGGAATTGGACCAACGAGCGACTACGACCTTTGCCCTCCTCCGCTTCTTCCGCTGTGACTTAATAAAGGTTACCAGAGTTAGTTATATCACATACCTATATACATTTTTTTTTTTTTTACGTAAAATATTACAATAGTCTTTACCAATTTACATCATCCCGCTGTTTAGTATCGTCTTTAGCCTTTAAAAAGGGAGGGAGGGTGGGACAACGCTTCCAGGTGTCCGCCGGGAGGAAAAGAGAAAGTTCCCGGCCGGACACCTGGATTTAACCCCTGTAGGAGTGGCCGTAGGACCCCTCCCCTCCAGTGACCACTGGCCGGCTGGGGGTCTTCCAATTAGTGCATCACTAAAGGGGAGTGATGCCAGGGGGGAACTAGCACTGACAACCTTTCCGTGCTGCTCTATCTAGGTGCTCCCCAGTCAGAGACGCGCACCTTATACAGTACCGCGTCTGCCAGACTGTGGAGACCTGGTGTGTCGTAACCAGTGCCTTCCCCCCTCCCATCAATCCCGCAATGAAACACACACAGTCCTAGGTGGGTTGAACAGGTCGGTCACAGTTTATTAATTAAATAAGCTGAGAAGGGCAATTACATATCGTAACGGCCGCTCGCGCCGAGCTCCTGTCCGTGATCGACAGGGGAATTGGACCAACGAGCGACTACGACCTTTGCCCTCCTCCGCTTCTTCCGCCACGGAGGATCCCGTGTATTACCTACGCGGGACTCCGACCCCACCCATCACTTTTAGGGCCTGTTCAACCCCATCCTGTAAACCAGACAGAAAAATATCGAGGCCAATGTCCGTTAGGTGAACACCGTCCGGTCTTAATTGTGGCGTGTTTTTCTTTTGTAGGTATTGGTGATGAATCACGATACCGCCTCTTCCTCTCACATATTTTCCGATCCGAGCATTGAATTTCACCCTTGTCCGCTCAATGGCTCTTTTATCTCTTGCACCTCGCCATTCGGCCCGTGGTGTTATCTCCGACCACACCAGTATCATGTTCCTGAACAGACTGCTGAACCGTTCCGTATCCGTTGTTACCCATTTGTACAACTCGGCCACCTTTTGTTTGCCCAGGTCATTGCCACCCGCGTGTAACACCAATATCACCGGGCGTTCCGCCAACCTTGCTATGCCCACCATCTCCTTGAACACCTTTTTCCACTGGAGGCCTCTGATACCCCTCCAGTTAACTTTTATTCCCGGGATGTAGAGATTTGTTCCTCCTGGCCGCAGTTTGGCCCTCTTTTCAGCCCAGTGTACGTAGGAATCTCCTACGACCCAAACTTCAACCCCTGTAAGAGACAATACATGTTAATTAAGCAAGTCGGGTCTTATGTATCTGGCGAAGCATGCGGACTTCCAACGACCCATTCTCTGCACTTCAGCCTCTGACACTCCTGCCCTAGCTGCCTCTGTGGCCGCCCCTATCCGGAACGAATGTGTTCCGTACTCCTTTGGATTTGCGCCAGTTTTTTTCAAGCATCGCTTTAACATTGCCTGGAATTGGTACTTGGTCAGAGGGGACCCGTCTGTATGAGTGAAGAAAAATCTACCAGCGTGTCTTATTACGGCGTATCTTTTAACCATTTTTAGTGGGCAAGCTGGGCCATCTGTAGAGTTAACCAGGACCCATGTGCCCCTACCGGTGGGATCGCATTTGGATTTTCTAACCCTGATGCGCAGGGCGTCGCTGCATATAACTATGTCCTCGTTAATTAGGCCTCCTTCCGACGTGTTTTTTGACCGCGGTAGCAATTCGCTAATACGCAGTGCTCCGAAAAAGACGGTCGCAAAAGCTGCCGATATGAGGGCCCCCTCATATTGCGATGAGCAGACTGACGGGGATATCGCAATCAGGTCCTGCAATAGTCTCAGAGAAATGGGGCGGCGACATTCTTGGCTTGGATGAAGCCTCTTCCAACCTTTTATGGCTTGTCTTATGCAGAAGGATTTGGTTACGTCTACCCATCCCAATAATTGAAAGAAAAATGCTAGCCCCGATAATTTCCGTTGTGCCGAGGTGCCCGACGCCCCGCCTTCCCTCATCCGTAATAGGAAATCAGTTGTCACTGCGCTTCGCGCTCCGTCGCTTTCGTCGACTGGCCTACCCTGAATTAGTGAGCACCACTCCTCCCAAGCCTTACCATACACCTGCCAGGTAGCTGGCGAAACGGAGGCCCGGATTAAGGGCATCAATGATTGGCCACTGTGTCCCACAGGGACAGTGGACACTGAATACCCCGGGGTTGCGCGTTGGGCTGCTGGATTCTGAAAGCCTGCCAATTGGAAAATAACAGTGGGTTAATGATATTATCATCTTCTACCGCCACCACGGTGGCTCTACACCAAATATTGTTTTCAAGGCAAATCAGCGCCAGCCGGCGCAAGAGAGCGAGTATGGGCAGGGATGAAGACGACATGTGATTCAAACTCTTTGCCGTTTTCACATTTTTTGTTTGGAAACGAATGTTCGTGTTTCTCAACTGAACGGCCCATATCTCCAACGCTGCTACTACCGCGAACAATTCCCATAGGGCCGGGTCTTGCCCCCATTTTGTTGTCGTCCATCTCTCTGGCCAACCCGATTTGCACCATTGGTTTTTATAAATTGCTGCAAATCCCTCTTTTTTGTTCCACCCTATTGTCAGCCCTAATTCCTTGCTTGCGATCTCTCTCGCCATAACACACGTGTGACCGTTGTACGATTGTAGGAACGTTTGCCATACTAGCAGATCTGCTTTTAGCGAACGGGTAAGCCTAATTCTATGGCCGGGCTGAGCAGCGCCTTTTGTTGCCAAAGATAATCTGCGTGAGAATGCTCTGCCGACCGGCATTACGCGGCAGGCGAACGTCAGTAGGCCCAGTAATGCCTGCATTTGCTGGAGGGTTACCTTGTTCACTTCTCGAAAGCCTTTCAACATTTGCAGAGTTTTTAGTATTTTATCCTCTGGTAATCGGAAAACCATCGAATTGGTATCTATTTCGATGCCCAAAAAGGGCAACACATTACATGGTCCCTCCGTTTTTTCCGGTGACAATGGCACGCCGAATTTGAGTGAGAGAGATTTGAATTTTTCTAGTAGGTCGGAGCAGAGTTTAGACTTTGCGGGGCCTACGAACAGGAAATCGTCGAGGTAGTGAATTAGGGATTTACTGCCCGTTTCGTACCGAACTACCCAATCTAGGAAGGTGCTGAATAGCTCAAAATAGTGACATGAGATGGAACATCCCATCGGAAGGCACATGTCGAAGTAATAGAGCTGGTCCACTTTGCAGCCAAGAAGGTGGAAACATTCGGGATGCACGGGTAGTAAACGGAATGCCGATTCGATGTCAGATTTGGCTAGCAGGGCGCCGGGTCCGGCAGCCCGGACTAATTCCACCGCCTTATCGAAAGATGCGTATGAGACAGAGGCTTCTTCTGGGGAAATTGCGTCATTAACTGATTCGCCCTTTGGGTGAGATAAATGATGAATTAAGCGGTATTTACCGGGTTCCTTTTTTGGTATAATGCCTAGCGGTGATATTTTCATGTTTTTGAAGGGGAGCGACTGGAAGGGGCCTGCTATTCTACCCAACTCGACCTCCTTTTCAATTTTTTGTCTAAGTATTTCGGGGAATTCACGAGCCGATTTTAGGTTATCGGATAGGGTTGGCGTTCTTGTTAGCCTAAAGGGAATAAAAAACCCGTCGGAGAATCCTGCTTGCAGCTGCTGAGCCGCTTTCTTATTGGGGTAGAGTTTTAGCCAGGGGGATATCGCGGTTACGCTCACTGGGGTTCTGCCTTGTAGGTGCTTTGTAAGGCTGACGAGTGCACCTTGACGCTGGGTGTCCCCCCCCCCCCCCCGCAAGAGGAGCAATCATGTCTGAATTTGCATAATGCGTGGAAACGGCAGTTTCCCTCATTGAACAACCAGCAGGCCCCGGGTTTTCGCACGACCACTGAGTTTTGACCTGCGACTGCGGAGTAATTAGTGGTCGTGGCCGAAAAGGGGGGCTGCTTTTGGGACAGCATCAACCGCAACCATACGTCTGTTGCTTTAACTCCCCAGCCTAGATCGGGCTGTAGGGCCAGACGCCTGCGGAACTCCTCATCATACCGCCGCCAGGCTGATCCGCCGTGCAACTTGTATGAACTATATATCATGTCCTGATATATAAACAATTCGGAGCAGCGTTCCGGATGTTTCTGGCCCATAATACAGCCCAATACTGCGAAGGCCTGGAGCCAATTATTCATGGTTAATGCAATTCTCGATCTCCCCCTATCGAAACCCCTCTCGTTAGGTTTATCCACCGTTTGTTGGTCCGCTGATAACAGCGACCATATGTCAATATAATCGTTGCTCCAGATTTTTCGTCTAGTTTCCTGATCTATATGAGCGCCCAGCGGGCTGATCCCGCAGAAGAAGGCGTCTTTGTGTAGATTAGCGGATTGTGGTGTTGTATTGTTCACCTCCTTTCCGCTCGAGTGTGATAGTTGTAAGATTAACTCCTTTACCGCTGAGGTTAGCTCCATTTCCTTTAAGTTAACACCGTAGCGTAACACTTCCTCGCTACCCTTGTAACACTCACCGCTGTGTGATTCTGGACGAGTGTGCTCCGATCCTGGAGGAACCCCGGCAGGTGTTGACGGGGTGATGTCGCAGGACGGGGAAACTCTGGCTCCCGCTACAGCGTGGGACTGGCCGATGTGCTGGCCGATGCACTGCGTATCGTGCGTTGGAGCCCGATTACAACCACATAGTGGCGGATTACTGGCTCTGTCTTCGGCGCCCGCACGGTTGTTGTTGTGGCTGGAAGCCGTGGGGGATTGTTCTCCCCGGCTGAAAGCCCTAGAGGGTGCGCGTGATTTTGAAGTCTTGTCCCGTGCCCGATGACTCCTATCCGGGCTCTGCGATACATCGGACCCCTCGGATGTTGCTGATGACAGCCATTCTGAGGCCCGCGATCTGCGGCGGCTCCTATGGGAGCTGCGTCTACGTCGGTAACGGGAGGGGCGTTTAGAGGGGTAGCACGAATGGCGACGGGAGTTATTGGAGGAAGATTGGGAGGACGTGCGGCGTCTACGCCTTCGTCCGCCCTTACTATGCGGTGCTATGGGAGGGATTCTTTCGGTAGCCCGAAGGGGATCGTTGGCCGTAGACGGTCCTGTAGTGCTACTTAGGAGGGGGGGCGTTAGGAGGCCCCCGTATTCGACCTTATTATTGGTATTTAACAGGGCGGCAGCTATTGGATAATTTTTATTGGGCATGTGGGCTGTGTGGGGTGGTGTGAGTGTGTCCGTGATTGGTGCCGTCAACAAAACTTCACAGTAATTTTTGTTGTGCAGCTGTTGTGCGCCTTGATCGGTCCTTGCGGACCGAACAATGCGCTCCTCAGCTGCCCTGTACTTGCCGACCCCTGATACCCCCGTGCAGGCAACAGTGCTGCGTCTGCCGGGGGTATGCTGGAGGTCGGACCTGGTGGGGGATCTGCGCCTTGATCGGTCAGATTCGACCGATCAGAGCATTCTGGGGGCTGCATGGCATTGATGCCAGCCTCCCGATTACCCCCTGCGGGCGGCGTATATGTGCCCGCAGGGAAGGCAATGGAGGACCGGCCAGCGCCACCATCGCTGGTGAATTGCAGTGACCGGAAGTCGGGGGGCGGGGACCGGAAGTGCCCGGCCGGAGCCCTTGCAGAGCTCCTGGCCGACGCCGAGAGAGCAGGCAGCCGGCGGCTGCTGCGAGGCAGCGAGGACGCCTCCTCCCCTACCTGGAGACGCTCCGGGGCGCGGGGTAAGCGGGCGGATCGCCTTCCCCCCGGCGCCGCCGTCAGCGTCTCCGGAGCGCTCAGGGAGAGGGGGGATGCCGCGCAACGCCTGGCGCTGCCAGGATTAGCCCCACCAGCCCGGGACGGAGCTGCCGGCCGCACTCCGCAACCCCCCGCCACTGCAGGGGCCTGCGCAGACGCCGTCTTGGATGAGATGCCACCCACCCTCCGACGGGTGCGACGCCCGGCCCGGCCCCGCCTCCTTCGTGCGGTCCCCGGGCCCTCTGCAGCCAGGAGCCCCGGTGCTTGCAGCGGCGCCGAGAGGGGCCTCTGCATACCGTTCTGGGCCACTCCAACCTCTGCTCCCCCAGGTGCTGGCGTTCCGGATGGCAGCGAAGGTGAGCTAGACCCGAGGGGACCAGGGGGTGAAGGGGAGATGGAGGCCGGACCCAGTGGACCCAGGGGCGAAGGGGCGAGTGAGGCCGGACCAAGGGGACCCGTGGGCGGGGGGGTGAGCGCGAACGGATCAGGGGGTGAAGGGGTGAGGAAGGACAGGTCGGGAGAGGGCCCAGGGAGGTGAGCCCTGACGTCGGTAAGAATGGCCTGAAGCCAGTGCTCACCTCTCTGTTCCACTCCTTTCAGCAGGGCCTCGACCAGGGGGTCCGACATAATTGCAGAGATGCAGGGACAATGCTTCCAGGTGTCCGCCGGGAGGAAAAGAGAAAGTTCCCGGCCGGACACCTGGATTTAACCCCTGTAGGAGTGGCCGTAGGACCCCTCCCCTCCAGTGACCACTGGCCGGCTGGGGGTCTTCCAATTAGTGCATCACTAAAGGGGAGTGATGCCAGGGGGGAACTAGCACTGACAACCTTTCCGTGCTGCTCTATCTAGGTGCTCCCCAGTCAGAGACGCGCACCTTATACAGTACCGCGTCTGCCAGGAAAGACAACAGGGAAGGAAGCCAAAGACTAGGAGACAGAGATAAGACTAAGTACAGACAAGGCAATGGAACAAGACACAAGGACAAAGACACTGGGACCAGGATATACTGCCTCCTGGTGGGCAACAAGACCAAGGAAATAACACAGAGAATCCTCCAGAGAGGGAGTAACTCAGAGAAAGGCCAGGCAAACTCAGAAGCAAGACACTAACTGAGCTAACACATTGCACAGGCCCCGACCACTGGGTGGAGCTGAACTAAATACTGGAGGTCTCCTGGCAATTGGTCAGGAACAGATTGGACAGATGCACCTGATTCCTATAAGAACCAGAGAGTTCAGGCGCCGCCCCTCTATACACAGAACTATGAAGCATGCAGAGAGCAGAGACACAGAACATGGAGCTGGCAAGAAACAGAAACCACATCATGGCCTGGAGCAGTGGGTAAGAAAGTGTGAGAGGTGCGAGGCCATGCCGTGATGCCAGCAGAGTTGTTACACGTGTCTCCTGTGGATCATCTGGGCCGGGATGCAACCCTGCCTGCGTCAAGAGCTCTTTCACCCAACGGACCGCGGGGTCACCATCCTGGGTCTCCGCCCATCCGTGATGGGGCAGGGGATTCAGCGTGGCATCCTGTTGGTTCTTGTACCTGTTCTTCACATGATGGGAGTACTGAGCGGCTTTGGGGCGATGGAATGCAGGCAGCTCTACCTCTTCAAGTGCCTCCGGGTCCTCTCCTGCTTCTGGCAAGTTGGGCATTCGGGACAAGGCGTCGGCATTCGCATTCTTGTGTCCTGCCCGGTACTTGATGGTAAAGTCATAGTTGGACAGCCGGGCCATCCACCGCTGTTCCGAGGCCCCGAGTTTGTCTGTATCCAAGTGCGTCAGCGGATTGTTATCCGTGAAGACGGTGAATTTTGCCGAGGCCAGGTAGTGTTTGAACCTCTCCGTCACCGCCCAGACGATGGCAAGGAATTCCGGCTTAAAGGAACTGTAGTTGTCAGGGTTCCTTTCTGTGGGACGAAGCTTCCTGCTGGCGTAAGCGATTACCCTCTCCTTGCCTTTCTGGACCTGGGACAGCACGGCCCCCAATCCCACATTGCTGGCATCCGTATACAGCACAAACGGTTGGTCATATTCAGGGTAGGCCAGTACCTCTTCTCCCGTCAGTGCCGACTTCAAGCAAGTGAAGGACCCTTCCAGCCCCTCGTTCCAATCAAATGGGGTGTTCCTCCCATTGGTCTTCTTTGATTGGCCCACCAACAGGTCTTGCAAGGGCGCGGCCTTCTTGGTGAAGTCTTTAATGAACCTCCGGTAATAGCCTACCAGCCCGAGGAACTGCCGGACTTCATGGAGGTTGCTGGGCTTCGGCCAGTCTTGGATCAACGTGACCTTGTCGGGGTCCGGGGCTACTCCTTCAGCGCTCACCACATGGCCCAGGTACTTTCACCTTTAAGCCAAAGTTGGACAAGGCTTCAAACACCTTCAGATGGTCTTCGTAGGTCTTAGAGAAGACAATGACATCATCCAAGTACAGCAGTACGGTTTCAAAGTTCTTGTGCCCCAGACAGCACTCCATCATCCTCTGAAACATCCTCGGGGCATTGCACAATCCGAAGGGCATATAGTTGAATTCGCAGAGACCCATCGGTGTCGTGAAGGCCGTCTTTTCTTTGCCCGCCTCTGCCACGGGAACCTGCCAGTACCCACTGGTGAGATCTAAGGTAGAGAAGTAGTTAGCAGATTTTAAGGCAGCCAGAGACTCCTCTATCCTGGGCAGTGGGTATGCATCCTTATGTGTAATGCGATTCAACTGCCTGTAATCAACGCACATCCTCATTGTGCCATCTTTCTTTTTAACAAGGACTAATGGAGCAGCCCAGGGGCTACAACTGTCTCTCACCACCCCAGCCTCCTTCATTTCTCGCAACATGTCCTTGGCACACTGGTAATGAGCTGGGGTACAGGGCGTTATCTCTCTTTTATGGGTCGGTGATCTCCCGTGGGGATATGATGTTGGATCCCTTTCACCTGTCCAAAATCTAAGGGGTGTTTGCTAAATACCCGCTCGTACTCGTGAACCACCCTGTAGGCCCCCTGTTTCTGATGGGATGGGGTGGAGTCAGTGCCCACATGCAATTCCCGATACCAATCTTTCGAGTGCCCTGCAGAACCATTGTCCTCCGCCACTTTAGACGGGACCAAGGGTCCAGGTGTCTGTATCACACTATTATTGACAGCGAACAGTTTGGCGAGCGTGGCATACTTGGTGAGGTGGACCTCTTCCTCCCCACAATTAAGGACACGCACAGGCACCCTCCCCTGGCGGACGTCGACCACCCCCCTGGCTGTTAGGAGAGTAGGCCTATTGTCTGAATATAGGGGTTCTACCAGGCCTGGTAGTCCTTACCCCTGAGGCCTATGGCTGCCCGACGCCATATTAACATCTCACTCCTGGGGGGTATCGCGATGGGGTTTGAATCACTCACAGTGACACGACCAATTTCACCACCAGTCAGCTCTACCTGCTGTCTCTGCATCAGATCCCTAATTTCTTTTTGCAGGGAGCGTTGTTCACTGTGGCCAGCGGTTTCTGCTACCTGTTGCAACAAGACAATAACTTCTGCAAGACAATTTTCTATAACATTAGTACCGATAGTCATCATGGGATTACATTCTCGGCGGTCAATATCAACAATTACAATCCCTTGGGCCTTCAATTCCACCCGCCCCACCTTGATGGTGACCTCTTTATACCCCACTTGTGGCAACGGCTGACCATTACTGGCTATTATGGTGAAATCGTCATCGGGGCCACGAGTAATATCGGTGTCCTCCCAATACCGTTTATAAAGCACGTAAGGCATAGTCGTCACCTGAGAACTGGTGTCCAGCAGAGCGTTCATGGGGATACCGTCAATCACAACAGGAAGGACTGGTCCCTCCAACATATTTGGCTCTCCAATGCTGCGGGCCTGATCGTCCTACTCCTGGGGGTTGGCCCTTTGCCCCAGGGGTTGCTCGTTTAAAGGACAGTACCTTGCAAGGTGGCCCACCTGGTGACAGCGGCGGCAGATGGGTCGTCCGTCCCAATGGAAGCGATCGTCGTCTCGGCCCCTGGTCGGCGGAGTCCTCCTCTGTCGCATCTAAGGGACGTCTTCTGGTCGGGAGGCCAGCTTGATCTTCTCCTTGGGGGCCTCCTGTAGGGACTGCACCATCCGGGCTAGGGCAGCAACGCTCTTGGTCAGCTCCTGCATCTGGAGGCGAAGTCCTGCAGGGGAGTCGTCCCCTAGGCTCTGGGCATCGGCCTCAGCGGCGACTGGGGCATCCGACGCCACCTCCTGGTGGTATGTGAGAGCGGGACGCCTGGGAGGCACTGCACGGCTGGGCTGTCACTCCTGCAGCGCCTGGATAGCTTTATCCTTGAATTGCGCAAAAGTCAAGTCTGGATTTTGCATGGCCAGGAAGTGCAATTGGCCCCTTTGGTGACTGCACAGGAGCCCCTCAATGATCCGCTCCTTCAGGAGTTTATCCTCATTTTGCATGCTGTCTTGGTCACTCTGCTTAATGGCCCGCAGCGCCTCCTGGAGATTAAGGGCATAGTCCCGTAAGCTATCCTGCGGTCTCTGTTTGCATCCATAGAAAGTTAATTTAATTTCTGTAGCAGTACGGGTATCGAAGGAGGCTTTAAGCTTTGCAAAGACATGCTGTGCGGTTCCCTTATCCGCGGCGGGCCAGGACTTCACTTCTCTCAGAGCTGCCCCTAAGAGTTGGCCGATTATCATATGAACCTTCTGAGGCTCTGTCAGGGGATAGAACTCGAGCAGGCTGCAGATTCCTTCTTTAAAGTCAGTTAATGTATGCGACTCCCCGGAGTATCGCGGGAGCCAGGCTGCTCCAGGCAGGTACGGCATAGAGAAGGGCATTATCGCCTTTGTGGTAGCGGCAGCGTCCGACTGGCTGATGGGGGCAGCGGGTTCTGCGGCAACTGGTGGTGATATTAGGGCCGCGGCTACGTCTGCTATGGGGACCGGAGCTGCCTCTGTGTCCGCGGCTGCGACCGCAGCCTCCGCTCCTCCTGACTCAGACATGGCTGTCCCTTCCTCCCACTAACACGCTGAAGGTCGGAGTTCCTCTTCCGGGGTTGGCACTTTACCGCGCTTTCTCGTTCCGCGCTTCTTTTGACCGGTTCCGCCCACGACGCTAAGGCTCCTCCCTCCGTGCGCGGCAATGGTGAATTGTGGCGGGAACTCTTGGCGGCAATAGTGATGCATAGTCTTTGTGATAAGTCACAGTCCAAGCACAATAAATCACAGTTCCAAGGCACACATGACCTGATCCTTCAGGCTTAAGTATATCCTGTTCGTGACGCCAAGTTGGAGCGCCCCCACTGCCGCAGGGCCGAGGGGTACCCGGTACCGGGCCTCTGTGTCTCTGCTCTGGGGTTGTCACGGTGGCTAGACCCGGCCCGTGACCCTGCTGAGGGGCGTCCAGTGAAAATGGAGAGTGATGATGTTGTGGTGTGGTGCAGGTCGCGATGAATAACGAGGACACCAGTTTGCAGTCTCTTTACCTCTTTACTGAAGGTCTCGAGGTATCCAATCCAGAGCACTGTTAACAGGGCTGTCTAAGACCGGCCGGCCCGAAGGCACATTAGGAGTTCCCTTAACAGGTGGGAATCAGTGTCTACCTTCTAGCGCCTGTGTGTTGTAGTCCTTCCCTGCTGAGCACCCCGGGATAGTCCTCACAACTGATTCTGTCTGTCTCTGATGTTCGTTCTCTCCGTCCCCCAGATGATATGGTTAGGACGCACCCGTATGACGGGGTAGGCCTGGAGTTCTTCCGGGACCCTAGAGTCACCCCTCTCCCACAGCTGCCTCCGTTGTCTGCTTAGGTGATTTAGGTGAGACAGCCAACCTATAATTGGCTGTCCGGCCGTGGTTTGAAGTAATGCTTAGAGTCTCTTACTTGCTCGGCGTTCCGGCCACCGACTGTTTGCGCCTCGATCTTACAGCACGACTCCTTCTGGTCCTATCGCCTCTTTGCTGTATTCCCGTTTCTCACTTTTTGTCCTTTCTTAGGAATCTGCCAGGATCCCATCCCCGACAGGTCCTCTCTCTAGCTCTTCCCAGTTACTTCTCTCTGTCTTCCTGTCCAACCCTCAGTTTTACCAGAGTGTGAGGAGTGGCCTACTAGATAGAACCACTCCCCCTGGTGGCCGGAGTGTGAAGTGTAGTGTGTGTGATACCTGGTCAGGTGAACTCCTTTAGTGCAATCAGACGTAACATCACTCCCCTTAGTGGCAGAGCGACATTACTGCAACGACCAGGACTCTGGGGCGCAGCATCATTATATCTGTAAAAGTACAGTCTACATTGTTTACAATATACTGAAACTCCCAAAAAAACTTCGAATGACAGATTTATTTTTTCAGACCAGTTTTTTACCAAAATATAAATCACAAATCTATCCAAGTTGGCCTCTCACCTAGCCAGATCTCATACTTTGCACTGCTGAGGATCAATACCCCAAAACACCTCATCTGCAAATTGAGTTTCTGATTTGGCTTTTATGCTAGGTCATATTACAAGGCTCGTTAAAGGGTTGATAATGATTTGTAGGATCGCTGCTTCCAACAGGTGACGCTAGAGTTCTAGTTCTCTTAATCTCTGAAGAGGCTATTTGCATATTCCATTTCCCAGAGGAGCATTGCATGGTGAATAAGCCTCCTCACCTTGGCATGCCAGAGCCGGTATGTCACTCTCCACAAGGAGAAACGTTACCCCTTAGACATCTATCCAAGTTTTGTATTGCTGTAATTGTACGGAGCTGTTTCCACGTCCTTTTTACTGCACGATGGACTCCGTAAAAACAAAATCCAATAAACAATGGTGGAATTGCTGTATTTTTTTCACTCGTTCATTCCATTTAGAGTTTTGTCCCCAATTTCAGTGCCCTGTCTGGTAGAATTAATGACTGAGAACTACAACTCATCCTGCAATATCCAAGGCCTCATGTGGACGTGGGGATGGAAAAATCCGGTGATCATGAAGGGGTTATTTTCTGTGCAAGTGTAGCCCCTTCTGTGGAGCCTCAACCATTAGGCTATGTGCACACGTTGTGGTTTTTTCGCGTTTTTTCGCTATAAAAACGCATAAAAAACGCATACATATGCATCCTATCATTTAGAATGCATTCTGCAATTTTTGTGCACATGATGCATTTTTTTCCAGCGAAAAAAATGCATCGCGGTAAAAAACGCAGCGTGTTCATTAATTTTGCGGGGGGGGGTTTTCGTGTTTTTCCCGCTATATAATGCATTGGGAAAAAACGCGAAAAAAAAGCGGTAAAAACGCGATGTGGATTTCTTGCAGAAAATGTCCAGTTTTCTTCAGGAAATTTCTGCAACAAATCCTGATGTGTGCACATAGCCTTAGTGTAATTAATTCTCACACTTCCTTATGTCTTCTGGAAAGTTTTATTAGTATAATGTATTGTTTCCTATTCTATGATGTTATAACCAGGGGCTGCAGTAGATTCTGCTTTTCCTCGTGTCTCCGGCCGCTCTGATTTGTCTTCTTTCTCCCATCAGCAGATTTTCCTGTTGTTACTGTTGTTCCTGTGGTTGTTGGTGTTGTTGTTCTTGTGCTTCTGTTATCGCTGATCATCTTTGCTGTGATCTTTTGGGTAAGTCGGTGTTGGGCGATTTCCTGGATAAATATAAGATATACGGTAATTCTGTGGAGGAGACTAGGGATCAACTAGATCTGTGATCGCTTATGTTTCTAGTATCTGAGGAAGAAGAAGAGAACGGCGTCCAGGACTGAGGATCTGGAGATGAACGGTCATGGAAATTATTTTCCCGCTCCCTCACCCTCACCCAGCCTCGGCGCTGATCCTGCAGGTGCCATTACGTTCATGATTATTTTACAGTTTATCTGATGCTACATTCCCACTACCATTATCACTAACATTCGTACAGACTAGTGGTGGTCGTCACATAACTGATCACGTGATCGGAGAGACGCCGGCTCCAGGAGTCATCGGCAGAACTAGTGGAACTGTCAGTATAACAAGGCTTTCACCATGTACATTGATTAACTCCTGGGCCTGCCCAATGCCGGCAGACACCAGACACTACAATCTGGTGGACACATGTTCTGCTCCTTTTACCTCAGACCCCTGAAGATGCCAAGTGGTGAAACATGTTGGGGCAGCTGATGCTACTTGTTATATATATATATATATATATGGCCACCTCTGGTCGGGGGTTGTTTTGTTGGGTTAGACAGCAGCTACCTGAGATATCTAGATGGAGGACAACTCTTTATATCTACCTGAAAAATATAAGAAAGTGTTAAAATCCTACAGATATCGGTCCTTCATATTTTATCATAGTCGGGGGTCAGCGGCCGGATGTTCGTCGTCGCCTGGATCATCTGTTACTAGCAGCCGGATGTACACAGTGTGAGGAGTGAGGACAGCGCCATACACTAGGTAGTGGCCATTGTCAGTACTGCAGCTCTGCTCCTATGGAAGAAAATGCGATCTGAGCTGCAGAACATCTGACTACCACCAGAGCTGCTAACAGGTGTCGGACCCCCATCTATCTGAAATTAAGGACTTTTCCTTAAGGATAGGTCATGAATAAGAAATTAGCGCATACCCCCTATATAGCAGCGGACCCCAACCTTTCTTATTTTGAGAGTCACATTTAATTCTGTGAGATGATCGCAGCCACATCCTGCCTCCCACAGTAGTGACTGTCAGAATGCACCATTACCTCTGATGATGGCCTCAGAAAGGACACGGAGGCCAGGTATCCCCCTCCCTTATAGGCAGTATGTTACCTCCAGGGGTTCCCACTTTACCCCTATTATAATATTAGGTGTTCCTGTATCAGGCACTCTCTCCATACAATGGCCTCCAGCTTACAATACTTGTTTCTCCCTACCAGTATCTGTTTCCTGTCCTCATACACATTAGCAGGGTGTGCAATGAGACATTTTTCAACAGCAGAAAAAAGGCAGCAACACTTAGGCTAATTTCACACTAGCGTTAACTGCAATACGTGGCAATGCGTCGTTTTGGCGAAAAAACGCATCCTGCAAAAGTGCTTGCAGGATGCGTTTTTTCACCATTGACTAACATTAGCGACACATTTGCGACGCATTGCCACACGTCGCAACCGTCGTGCGACGGTTGCGCCATGTTGTGGTGGACCGTCGGCCACAAAAAAGTTACATGTAACGTTTTTTGCTGCCGACGGACTGCCATTTCCGACCGCGCATGCGCGGCCGGAACTCCGCCCCCACCTCCCCGCACATCCCCGCTCCTCACAATGGGGCGGCAGATGCGCTGGAAAAATGCATCCGCTGCCCCCGTTGTGCGGCGGAGACAACGCCAGCGTTGGTAAACTCGGCCCGACGCACGGCGACGGGCCGAGCCCGACGCTAGTGTGAAAGTAGCCTTACCTGCCCAGATCTTGGAACAAATGCACTGCAGGATGCAGCCAGTCCATAAAGCAAGATGTTAGCAACACAAGTGCAAAATACCAGATCAACAGCCACTCACCACATACCCACTCCTGGAGCGGGTGACTGCCCAGTATACAAGGGCACAATAAAGGCCCACAGAGGGCGTTGTTCACACAATGGTAATGCATAGTGTCTGGTTCACAGCCTATTAGTCGCGCCCCTACTTTTCGATTAGGCAGGCTGGCCAGCACACTCTCACTGCATCCCAGTGTGAACACCCCTCATGCGAGAGACATGTAACTAGACCCCCATCTTCTTCAAGAAAAGAGGCTGTAAAATTGTAACCTTTTATTGATTGCAGATGCGACAGGAAAGGGTGAAACTATAGAATGCAATAACAGGAGCATTTCAGAATATATAACTGCATAGAGCATGAAACACAAATAGTCTGCAATACAAAGGTAACATGAGGTAATATACAAACTGATGATTACCTACTTAGTACAACAAACATATTGACAGAGGCGTAACTACCGCGGTCGCAGCGGTCGCCAGTGCGACCGGGCCCGGCGGGTCAGGGACCCGGCAGGTCAGAGGCACCCAACACCATGTTGCAGTGATTCCTCCTGCACGGCAACAGACGGAGGCGTATCTAGGGGGAGGGGGCAGTCGGGGCATGTGAGAGACAGGAAGCAGAGCTCCAGTCATCGCGGTGAGACAGCTTCTCCTGCTCTGCGGCCCCAGTGCGTGTGTGATATCTGTAGTGTGTGTGTGTGTGTGATATCTGTAGTCTGTGTGTGTGATATCTGTAGTCTGTGTGTGTGATATCTGTAGTGTGTGTGTGATACCTGTAGTGTGTGTGTGTGATATCTGTAGTGTGTGTGTGATATCTGTAGTGTGTGTGTGATATCTGTAGTGTGTGTGTGTGATATCTGTAGTGTGTGTGTGTGTGTGTGATATCTGTAGTGTGTGTGTGTGATATCTGTAGTGTGTGTGTGTGATATCTGTAGTGTGTGTGTGTGTGATATCTGTAGTATGTGTGTGTGATATCTGTAGTGTGTGTGATATCTGTAGTATGTGTGTGTGTGTGATATCTGTAGTGTGTGTGTGATAACTGATGTGTGTGTGATATCTGTAGTATGATGTGTGTGTGATATCTGTAGTGTGTGTGATATCTGTAGTATGTGTGTGTGTGTGTGTGTGTGTGTGATATCTGTAGTATGTGTGTGTGTGATATCTGTAGTGTGTGTGTGATAACTGATGTGTGTGTGTAATATCTGTAGTATGATGTGTGTGTGTGATATCTGTAGTGTGTGTGTGATATCTGTAGTGTGTGTGTGTGTGATATCTGTAGTGTGTGTGTGATATCTGTAGTGTGTGTGTGATATCTGTAGTGTGTGTGTGTGTGTGTGATATCTGTAGTGTGTGTGTGATATCTGTAGTGTGTGTGTGATATCTGTAGTGTGTGTGTGTGATATCTGTAGTATGTGTGTGTGATATCTGTAGTGTGTGTGTGTGATATCTGTAGTGTGTGTGTGTGTGTGTGATATCTGTAGTATGTGTGTATGATATCTGTAGTGTGTGTGATATCTGTAGTGTGTGTGTGATATCTGTAGTGTGTGTCTGTGTGATATCTGTAGTGTGTGTGTGTGTGTGTGATACCTGTAGTGTGTGTGATATCTGTAGTATGTGTGTGCGATATCTGTAGTGTGTGTGTGTGTGACATCTGTAGTATGTGTGTGTGATATCTGTAGTGTGTGTGATATCTGTAGTGTGTGATAACTGTAGTATGTGTGTGATATCTGTAGTATGTGTGTGTGATATCTGTAGTGTGTGTGTGATATCTGTAGTATGTGTGTGTGATATCTGTAGTGTGTGTTGTTGTGAAATTGGATTCTGGGCTCCCCCGGTGGCCACTTGTGGAATTGAACTTGTGTGCATCATCCCCTCTGTTCACCTGCTCCTATCAGGATGTGGGAGTCGCTATATAACCTTGCTCCTCTGTCAGTTTCTTGCCGGTCAACAATGTAATCAGAAGCCTTCTGTGCTTGTTCCTGCTACTAGACAACTCTCAGCTAAGTTGGACTTTTGTCCTTGTGTGTTTTTGCATTTTGTTCCTGTTCACAGCTGCTGTTTCGTTACTGTGTCTGGAAAGCTCTTGTGATCGGAAATTGCCACTCTGGTGTTATGAGTTAATGCTAGAGTCTTAAAGGAATTTCTGGATGGTGTTTTGATAGGGTTTTCTGCTGACCATGAAAGTGTCCTTTCTGTCTTCCTGCTATCTAGAAAGCGGACCTCGATTTTGCTAAACCTATTTTCATACTACGTTTGTCATTTCATCTAAAATCACCGCCAATATATGTGGGGGCCTCTGTCTGCCTTTTGGGGGAATTTCTCTAGAGGTGAGCCAGGACTGTCTTTTCCTCTGCTAGGATTAGGTAGTTCTCCGGCTGGCGCTGGGCATCTAGGGTTAAAGAACGTAGGCATGCTACCCGGCCACTTCTAGTTGTGCGGCAGGTTTAGTTCATGGTCAGTATAGTTTCCATCTTCCAAGAGCTAGTTCTCATATATGCTGGGCTATGTTCTCTCGCCATTGAGAATCATGACAGTTTGACCGGCCCAAAAAAGGGTTAAATTACTGGCTGAGAAAGGAGAGAAAAAAGAAGTCTGCTACAATTTTTATTTTTTATTTTTTTTTTTCCCTCTAGTTCTGAGTGTGCTCTTAATTGAATCACTTGCTAGTCTGCCTATGCTGCAGCCTTCCTCTCTTTCTCTCCTTCTGATCCTTGAATGGCTCTGTGTTCACCTGTTTCAAATGGATCTTCAGAGTGTAGCTACAGGTTTGAATAATCTCGCCACAAAGGTACAAAATTTGCAAGATTTTGTTGTTCATGCACCTATGTCTGAGCCTAGAATTCCTTTGCCTGAATTCTTCTCGGGGAATAGATCTCACTTTCAAAATTTTAAAAATAATTGCAAATTGTTTTTGTCCCTGAAATCTCGCTCTGCCGGAGACCCTGCGCAGCAGGTCAGGATTGTAATTTCCTTGCTCCGGGGCGACCCTCAAGACTGGGCTTTTGCATTGGCACCAGGGGATCCTGCGTTGCTCAATGTGGATGCGTTTTTTCTGGCCTTGGGGTTGCTTTATGAGGAACCTCATTTAGAGCTTCAGGCGGAAAAGGCCTTGATGTCCTTGTCTCAGGGGCAAGATGAAGCTGAAATATACTGCCAAAAATTCCGCAAATGGTCTGTGCTTACTCAGTGGAATGAGTGCGCCCTGGCGGCGATTTTCAGAGAAGGTCTCTCTGATGCCATTAAGGATGTTATGGTGGGGTTCCCTGTGCCTGCGAGTCTGAATGAGTCCATGACGATGGCTATTCAGATCGATAGGCGTCTGCGGGAGCGCAAACCTGTGCACCATTTGGCGGTGTCTACTGAGAAAACGCCAGAAAATATGCAATGTGATAGAATTCTGTCCAGAAGCGAGCGGCAGAATTTTAGACGAAAAAATGGGTTGTGCTTCTATTGTGGTGATTCAACTCATGTTATATCAGCATGCTCTAAGCGTACTAAGAAGCCTGACAAGTCTGTTTCAATTAGCACTTTACAGTCTAAGTTTATTCTATCTGTGACCCTGATTTGTTCTTTGTCATCTATTACCGCGGACGCCTATGTCGACTCTGGCGCTGCTTTGAGTCTTATGGATTGGTCCTTTGCCAAACGCTGTGGGTATGATTTGGAGCCACTGGAGGCTCCGATACCTCTGAAAGGGATTGACTCCACCCCATTGGCTAGTAATAAACCACAATACTGGACACAAGTGACTATGCGTGTTAATCCGGATCACCAGGAGGTTATTCGCTTTCTGGTGCTGTATAATCTACATGATGTTTTGGTGCTGGGATTGCCATGGCTGCAATCTCATAACCCAGTCCTCGACTGGAGAGCTATGTCTGTGTTAAGCTGGGGATGTAAAGGAACTCATGGGGACGTACCTTTGGTTTCCATTTCATCATCTATTCCCTCTGAGATTCCTGAATTCTTGTCTGACTTTCGTGACGTTTTTGAAGAACCCAAGGTTGGTTCACTACCTCCGCACCGGGAGTGCGATTGTGCCATAGACTTGATTCCGGGTAGTAAATACCCTAAGGGTCGTTTATTTAATCTGTCTGTGCCTGAACACGCTGCTATGCGAGAATATGTAAAGGAGTCCTTGGAAAAGGGACATATTCGTCCTTCGTCATCTCCCTTAGGAGCCGGTTTTTTCTTTGTGTCTAAGAAAGACGGCTCTTTGAGGCCGTGTATTGATTATCGACTTTTGAATAAAATCACGGTTAAATATCAATATCCGTTACCACTGCTTACTGATTTGTTTGCTCGTATAAAGGGGGCCAAGTGGTTCTCTAAGATTGATCTCCGTGGGGCGTATAATTTGGTGCGAATCAAGCAGGGGGATGAGTGGAAAACCGCATTTAATACGCCCGAGGGCCATTTTGAGTATTTGGTGATGCCTTTTGGTCTTTCAAATGCCCCTTCAGTCTTCCAGTCCTTTATGCATGACATTTTCCGCGATTATTTGGATAAATTTATGATTGTGTATCTGGATGATATTCTGATTTTTTCGGATGACTGGGACTCTCATGTCCAGCAGGTCAGGAGGGTTTTTCAGGTTTTGCGGTCTAATTCCTTGTGTGTGAAGGGTTCTAAGTGTGTTTTTGGGGTTCAAAAGATTTCTTTCTTGGGATACATTTTTTCCCCCTCTTCCATCGAGATGGATCCTGTCAAGGTTCAGGCTATTGGTGATTGGACGCAACCCTCTTCTCTTAAGAGTCTTCAGAAATTTTTGGGCTTTGCTAACTTTTATCGTCGATTTATTGCTGGTTTTTCTGATGTTGTAAAACCATTGACTGATTTGACTAAGAAGGGTGCTGATGTTGCTGATTGGTCCCCTGATGCTGTGGAGGCCTTTCGGGAGCTCAAGCGCCGCTTTTCTTCCGCCCCAGTGTTGCGTCAGCCTGATGTTGCTCTTCCTTTTCAGGTTGAGGTCGACGCTTCTGAAATCGGAGCTGGGGCGGTGTTGTCGCAGAGAAGTTCCGACTGCTCCGTGATGAGACCTTGTGCTTTTTTTTCCCGTAAATTTTCGCCCGCCGAGCGGAATTATGATATTGGGAATCGGGAGCTTTTGGCCATGAAGTGGGCTTTTGAGGAGTGGCGTCACTGGCTTGAGGGGGCCAGACATCAGGTGGTGGTATTGACTGACCACAAAAATTTAATTTACCTTGAGTCTGCCAGGCGCCTGAATCCTAGACAGGCGCGCTGGTCGTTGTTTTTCTCTCGGTTTAATTTTGTGGTGTCGTACCTACCGGGTTCTAAGAATGTTAAGGCGGATGCCCTTTCTAGGAGTTTTGAGCCTGACTCCCCTGGTAATTCTGAGCCCACAGGTATCCTTAAAGATGGAGTGATATTGTCTGCCGTTTCTCCAGACCTGCGGCGGGCCTTGCAGGAGTTTCAGGCGGATAGACCTGATCGTTGCCCACCTGGTAGACTGTTTGTTCCTGATGATTGGACCAGTAGAGTCATCTCTGAGGTTCATTCTTCTGCGTTGGCAGGTCATCCTGGAATCTTTGGTACCAGGGATCTGGTGGCAAGGTCCTTCTGGTGGCCTTCCCTGTCACGAGATGTGCGAGGCTTTGTGCAGTCTTGTGACGTTTGTGCTCGGGCCAAGCCTTGTTGTTCTCGGGCTAGTGGATTGTTGTTGCCCTTGCCTATCCCGAAGAGGCCTTGGACGCACATCTCGATGGATTTTATTTCGGATCTGCCTGTTTCTCAGAAGATGTCTGTCATCTGGGTGGTGTGTGACCGTTTCTCGAAGATGGTCCATCTGGTTCCCTTGCCTAAGTTGCCTTCTTCTTCCGAGTTGGTTCCTCTGTTTTTTCAAAATGTTGTTCGTTTGCATGGTATTCCTGAGAATATCGTTTCTGACAGAGGGACCCAATTCGTGTCTAGATTTTGGCGGGCATTCTGTGCTAGGATGGGCATAGATTTGTCTTTTTCGTCTGCTTTCCATCCTCAGACTAATGGCCAGACCGAGCGGACTAATCAGACCTTGGAGACATATTTGAGGTGTTTTGTGTCTGCGGATCAGGATGATTGGGTTGCTTTTTTGCCTTTGGCGGAGTTCGCCCTCAATAATCGGGCCAGCTCTGCCACCTTGGTGTCCCCGTTTTTCTGTAATTTGGGGTTTCATCCTCGATTTTCCTCCGGTCAAGTGGAATCTTCGGATTGTCCTGGAGTGGATGCTGTGGTGGAGAGGTTGCATCAGATTTGGGGGCAGGTGGTGGACAATTTGAAGTTGTCCCAGGAGAAGACTCAGCTTTTTGCCAACCGCCGTCGTCGTGTTGGTCCTCGGCTTTGTGTTGGGGACTTGGTGTGGTTGTCTTCTCGTTTTGTCCCTATGAGGGTTTCTTCTCCTAAGTTTAAGCCTCGGTTCATCGGCCCGTACAAGATATTGGAGATTCTTAACCCTGTGTCCTTCCGTTTGGACCTCCCTGCATCCTTTTCGATTCATAATATTTTTCATCGGTCATTGTTGCGCAGGTATGAGGTACCGGTTGTGCCTTCCGTTGAGCCTCCTGCTCCGGTGTTGGTTGAGGGTGAGTTGGAGTACGTTGTGGAAAAGATCTTAGACTCTCGTGTTTCCAGACGGAGACTCCAGTATCTGGTCAAATGGAAGGGATACGGTCAGGAGGATAATTCTTGGGTCACTGCCTCTGATGTTCATGCCTCCGATCTTGTCCGTGCCTTTCATAGGGCTCACCCTGATCGCCCTGGTGGTTCTGGTGAGGGTTCGGTGCCCCCTCCTTGAGGGGGGGGTGCTGTTGTGAAATTGGATTCTGGGCTCCCCCGGTGGCCACTTGTGGAATTGAACTTGTGTGCATCATCCCCTCTGTTCACCTGCTCCTATCAGGATGTGGGAGTCGCTATATAACCTTGCTCCTCTGTCAGTTTCTTGCCGGTCAACAATGTAATCAGAAGCCTTCTGTGCTTGTTCCTGCTACTAGACAACTCTCAGCTAAGTTGGACTTTTGTCCTTGTGTGTTTTTACATTTTGTTCCTGTTCACAGCTGCTGTTTCGTTACTGTGTCTGGAAAGCTCTTGTGATCGGAAATTGCCACTCTGGTGTTATGAGTTAATGCTAGAGTCTTAAAGGAATTTCTGGATGGTGTTTTGATAGGGTTTTCTGCTGACCATGAAAGTGTCCTTTCTGTCTTCCTGCTATCTAGAAAGCGGACCTCGATTTTGCTAAACCTATTTTCATACTACGTTTGTCATTTCATCTGAAATCACCGCCAATATATGTGGGGGCCTCTGTCTGCCTTTTGGGGGAATTTCTCTAGAGGTGAGCCAGGACTGTCTTTTCCTCTGCTAGGATTAGGTAGTTCTCCGGCTGGCGCTGGGCATCTAGGGTTAAAGAACGTAGGCATGCTACCCGGCCACTTCTAGTTGTGCGGCAGGTTTAGTTCATGGTCAGTATAGTTTCCATCTTCCAAGAGCTAGTTCTCATATATGCTGGGCTATGTTCTCTCGCCATTGAGAATCATGACAGTGTGTGATATCTGTAGTGTGTGTGATATCTGTAGTGTGTGATATCTGTAGTATGTGTGTGTGTGATATCTGTAGTGTGTGTGATATCTGTAGTGTGTGTGTGTGATATCTGTAGTGTGTGTAATATCTGTAGTGTGTGTGTGATATCTGTAGTATGTGTGTGTGATATCTGTAGTATGTGTGTGTGATATCTGTTGTGTGTGTGTGTGATATCTGTAGTGTGTGTGTGTGATATCTGTAGTATGTGTGTGATATCTGTAGTGTGTGTGATATCTGTAGTGTGTGTGATATCTGTAGTGTTTGTGTGATATCTGTAGTGTGTGTGTGATATCTGTAGTATGTGTGTGCGATATCTGTAGTATGTGTGTGTGTGATATCTGTAGTATGTGTGTGTGATATCTGTAGTGTGTGTGTGTGTGTGTGTGATATCTGTAGTGTGTGTGTGATATCTGTAGTGTGTGTGTGTGATATCTGTAGTATGTGTGTGTGATATCTGTAGTGTGTGTGTGTGATATCTGTAGTGTGTGTGTGATATCTGTAGTGTGTGTGATATCTGTAGTATGTGTGTGATATCTGTAGTGTGTGTGTGTGTGATATCTGTAGTATGTGTGTGTGATATCTGTAGTGTGTGTGTGATATCTGTAGTGTGTGTGTGTGATATCTGTAGTGTGTGTCTGTGTGATATCTGTAGTGTGTGTGTGTGTGTGTGTGTGTGTGTGATGTGTGTGTGTGATATCTGTAGTGTGTGTGTGTGATATCTGTATTATGTGTGTGTGATATCTGTAGTGTGTGTGATATCTGTAGTGTGTGATATCTGTAGTATGTGTGTGTGATATCTGTAGTATGTGTGTGTGTGTGATATCTGTAGTGTGTGTGTGTGATATCTGTAGTATGTGTGTGTGTGATATCTGTAGTGTGTGTGATATCTGTAGTGTGTGTGATATTTGTAGTGTGTGATATCTGTAGTATGTGTGTGTGTGATATCTGTAGTGTGTGTGTGATATCTGTAGTGTGTGTGTGTGATATCTGTAGTATGTGTGTGTGATATCTGTTGTGTGTGTGTGTGATATCTGTAGTGTGTGTGTGTGATATCTGTAGTATGTGTGTGATATCTGTAGTGTGTGTGATATCTGTAGTGTGTGTGATATCTGTAGTGTGTGTGTGATATCTGTAGTGTGTGTGTGTGATATCTGTAGTATGTGTGTGCGATATCTGTAGTATGTGTGTGTGTGATATCTGTAGTATGTGTGTGTGATATCTGTAGTGTGTGTGTGTGTGTGTGATATCTGTAGTGTGTGTGTGATATCTGTAGTGTGTGTGTGTGATATCTGTAGTATGTGTGTGTGATATCTGTAGTGTGTGTGTGTGATATCTGTAGTGTGTGTGTGATATCTGTAGTGTGTGTGATATCTGTAGTATGTGTGTGATATCTGTAGTGTGTGTGTGTGTGATATCTGTAGTATGTGTGTGTGATATCTGTAGTGTGTGTGTGTGATATCTGTAGTGTGTGTGTGTGATATCTGTAGTGTGTGTCTGTGTGATATCTGTAGTGTGTGTGTGTGTGTGTGTGTGTGTGTGTGATGTGTGTGTGTGATATCTGTAGTGTGTGTGTGTGATATCTGTAGTATGTGTGTGTGATATCTGTAGTGTGTGTGATATCTGTAGTGTGTGATATCTGTAGTATGTGTGTGTGATATCTGTAGTATGTGTGTGTGTGTGATATCTGTAGTGTGTGTGTGTGATATCTGTAGTATGTGTGTGTGTGATATCTGTAGTGTGTGTGATATCTGTAGTGTGTGTGATATTTGTAGTGTGTGATATCTGTAGTATGTGTGTGTGTGATATCTGAGGTGTGTGTGTGATATCTGTAGTGTGTGTGTGTGATATCTGTAGTATGTGTGTGATATCTGTAGTGTGTGTGTGTGATATCTGTAGTGTGTGTGATATCTGTAGTGTGTGTGATATCTGTAGTGTGTGTGTGATATCTGTAGTGTGTGTGTGTGTGATATCTGTAGTATGTGTGTGCGATATCTGTAGTATGTGTGTGTGTGATATCTGTAGTATGTGTGTGTGATATCTGTAGTATGTGTGTGTGATATCTGTAGGGTGTGTGTGTGTGTGTGTGTGTGATATCTGTAGTATGTGTGTGTGATATCTGTAGTGTGTGTGATATCTGTAGTATGTGTGTGTGATATCTGTAGTATGTGTGTGTGATATCTGTAGTGTGTGTGTGATATCTGTAGTATGTGTGTGTGTGATATCTGTAGTGTGTGTGTGTGTGATATCTGTAGTATGTGTGTGTGATATCTGTAGTGTGTGTGTGTGTGTGCTATCTGTAGTATGTGTGTGTGATATCTGTAGTGTGTGTGTGATATCTGTAGTGTGTGTGTGATATCTGTAGTGTGTCTGTGTGATATCTGTAGTGTGTCTGTGTGATATCTGTAGTGTGTGTGTGTGTGTGATATCTGTAGTGTGTGTGATATCTGTAGTATGTGTCTGTGATATCTGTAGTGTGTGTGTGTGATATCTGTAGTGTGTGTGTGTGATATCTGTAGTGTGTGTGATATCTGTAGTGTGTGTGATATCTGTAGTGTGTGATATCTGTAGTATGTGTGTGTGTGATATCTGTAGTATCTGTGTGTGATATCTGTAGTATGTGTGTGTGATATCTGTAGTGTGTGTGATATCTGTAGTGTGTGTGATATCTGTAGTGTGTGATATCTGTAGTATGTGTGTGTGTGATATCTGTAGTGTGTGTGTGATATCTGTAGTATGTGTGTGTGTGATATCTGTAGTATGTGTGTGTGATATCTGTAGTGTCTGTGTGTGATATCTGTAGTATGTGTGTGTGTGATATCTGTAGTGTGTGTGATATCTGTTGTGTGTGTGATATCTGTAGTGTGTGATATCTGTAGTATGTGTGTGTGATATCTGTAGTGTGTGTGATATCTGTAGTGTGTGTGTGTGTGTGATATCTGTAGTGTGTGTGTGATAACTGATGTGTGTGTGTGATATCTGTAGTATGATGTGTGTGATATCTGTAGTGTGTGTGTGATATCTGTAGTATGTGTGTGTGATATCTGTAGTATGTGTGTGTGTGATATCTGTAGTGTGTGTGATAACTGATGTGTGTGTGTGTGTGTGTGATATATGTAGTATGATGTGTGTGTGTGATATCTGTAGTGTGTGTGATATCTGTAGTATGTGTGTGTGATATCTGTAGTGTGTGTGTGATATCTGTAGTGTGTGTGTGATATCTGTAGTGTGTGTGTGATATCTGTAGTGTGTGTGTGATATCTGTAGTGTGTGTGTGTGTGTGTGTGTGTGATATCTGTAGTGTGTGTGTGATATCTGTAGTGTGTGTGATATCTGTAGTGTGTGTGTGTGATATCTGTAGTATGTGTGTATGATATCTGTAGTGTGCGTGTGTGATATCTGTAGTGTGTGTGTGTGTGTGTGTGATATCTGTAGTGTGTGTGTGATATCTGTAGTGTGTGTGTGTGATATCTGTAGTGTGTGTCTGTGTGATATCTGTAGTGTGTGTGTGTGTGTGTGTGATATCTGTAGTGTGTGTGATATCTGTAGTATGTGTGTGTGTGATATCTGTAGTGTGTGTGTGTGTGTGTGTGATATCTGTAGTATGTGTGTGTGATATCTGTAGTGTGTGTGATATCTGTAGTGTGTGATATCTGTAGTATGTGTGTGTGATATCTGTAGTGTGTGTGTGTGATATCTGTAGTATGTGTGTGTGATATCTGTAGTATGTGTGTGTGATATCTGTAGTGTGTGTGTGATATCTGTAGTGTGTGTGTAATATCTGTAGTGTGTGTGTGATATCTGTAGTATGTGTGTGATATCTGTATGTGTGTGTGTGATATCTGTAGTGTGTGTGTGATATCTGTAGTATGTGTGTGATATCTGTAGTGTGTGTGTGATATCTGTAGTGTGTGTGTGATATCTGTAGTGTGTGTGATATCTGTAGTGTGTGTGTGATATCTGTAGTGTGTGTGTGTGTGTGTGATATCTGTAGTATGTGTGTGCGATATCTGTAGTATGTGTGTGTGTGATATCTGTAGTATGTGTGTGTGATATCTGTAGTGTGTGTGTGTGTGTGATATCTGTAGCATGTGTGTGTGATATCTGTAGTGTGTATGTGATATCTGTAGTATGTGTGTGTGATATCTGTAGTGTGTGTGTGTGATATCTGTATTGTGTGTGTGTGATATCTGTAGTGTGTGTGATATCTGTAGTATGTGTGTGATATCTGTAGTGTGTGTGTGTGATATCTGTAGTATGTGTGTGTGATATCTGTAGTGTGTGTGTGATATCTGTAGTGTGTGTGTGTGTGATATCTGTAGTGTGTGTCTGTGTGATATCTGTATGTGTGTGTGTGTGTGATATCTTTAGTGTGTGTGATATCTGTAGTATGTGTGTGTGTGATATCTGTAGTGTGTGTGTGTGATATCTGTAGTGTGTGTGTGTGATATCTGTAGTGTGTGTGATATCTGTAGTGTGTGATATCTGTAGTATGTGTGTGTGTGATATCTGTAGTGTGTGTGTGTGATATCTGTAGTATGTGTGTGTGTGATATCTGTAGTGTGTGATATCTGTAGTGTGTGTGATATCTGTAGTGTGTGATATCTGTAGTATGTGTGTGTGTGATATCTGTAGTGTGTGTGTGATATCTGTAGTGTGTGTGTGTGTGTGTGTGTGTGTGATATCTGTAGTGTGTGTGTAATATCTGTAGTGTGTGTGTGATATCTGTAGTATGTGTGTGTGTGATATCTGTATTGTGTGTGTGTGTAATATCTGTAGTGTGTGTGTGTGATATCTGTAGTATGTGTGTGATATCTGTAGTGTGTGTGTGATATCTGTAGTGTGTGTGTGATATCTGTAGTGTGTGTGATATCTGTAGTGTGTGTGTGATATCTGTAGTGTGTGTGTGTGTGATATCTGTAGTATGTGTGTGTGATATCTGTAGTATGTGTGTGTGATATCTGTAGTGTGTGTGTGTGTGTGTGTGTGATATCTGTAGTATGTGTGTGTGATATCTGTAGTGTGTGTGATATCTGTAGTATGTGTGTGTGATATCTGTAGTGTGTGTGTGATATCTGTAGTGTGTGTGTGTGATATCTGTAGTGTGTGTGTGTGTGTGTGTGATATCTGTAGTATGTGTGTGTGATATCTGTAGTGTGTGTGTGATATCTGTAGTATGCGTGTGTGATATCTGTAGTGTGTGTGTGTGTGTGATATCTGTAGTGTGTGATATCTGTAGTATGTGTGTGTGATATCTGTAGTGTGTGTGTGTGTGTGTGATATCTGTAGTGTGTGATATCTGTAGTATGTGTGTGTGATATCTGTAGTGTGTGTGTGATATCTGTAGTGTTTGTGTGATATCTGTAATGTGTGTCTGTGTGATATCTGTAGTGAGTGTGTGTGTGATATCTGTAGTGTGTGTGATATCTGTAGTATGTGTGTGTGATATCTGTAGTGTGTGTGTGTGTGATATCTGTAGTATGTGTGTGTGTCATATCTGTAGTGTCTGTGTGTGATATCTGTAGTATGTGTGTGTGTGATATCTGTAGTGTGTGTGATATCTGTAGTGTGTGTGATATCTGTAGTGTGTGATATCTGTAGTATGTGTGTGTGTGATATCTGTAGTGTGTGTGTGATATCTGTAGTATGTGTGTGATATCTGTAGTATGTGTGTGTGTGTGTGTGTGATATCTGTAGTATGTGTGTGTGTGATATCTGTAGTGTGTGTGATATCTGTAGTGTGTGTGTGTGTGATATCTGTTGTGTGTGTGTGTGATATCTGTAGTGTGTGTGTGTGTGATATCTGTAGTGTGTGTGATATCTGTAGTGTGTGTGTGTGATATCTGTAGTATGTGTGTGATATCTGTAGTGTGTGTGTGTGTGTGTGTGTGATATCTGTAGTATGTGTGTGTGATATCTGTAGTGTGTGTGTGATATCTGTAGTATGTGTGTGTGTGATATCTGTAGTGTGTGTGTGTGTGTGTGTGTGTGTGATATCTGTAGTGTGTGTGTGTGTGTGATATCTGTAGTGTGTGTGATATCTGTAGTATGTGTGTGTGATATCTGTAGTGTGTGTGTGTGTGATATCTGTAGTATATGTGTGTGATATCTGTAGTGTGTGTGTGATATCTGTAGTGTGTGTGTGTGATATCTTTAGTGTGTGTCTGTGTGATATCTGTAGTGTGTGTGTGTGTGTGATATCTGTAGTGTGTGTGATATCTGTAGTGTGTGTGTGTGTGATTTCTGTAGTGTGTGTGTGATATCTGTAGTATGTGTGTGTGATATCTGTAGTATGTGTGTGTGATATCTGTAGTGTGTGTGATATCTGTAGTATGTGTGATATCTGTAGTATGTGTGTGTGTGATATCTGTAGTGTGTGTATGTGATATCTGTAGTATGTATGTGTGATATCTGTAGTGTGTGTGATATCTGTAGTATGTGTGTGTGTGATATCTGTAGTGTGTGTGATATCTGTAGTGTGTGTGTGTGATATCTGTAGTGTGTGTGTAATATCTGTAGTGTGTGTGTGATATATGTAGTATGTGTGTGTGTGTGATATCTGTAGTGTGTGTGTGTGTGTGTGTGATATCTGTAGTATGTGTGTGATATCTGTAGTGTGTGTGTGATATCTGTAGTGTGTGTGTGATATATGTAGTGTGTGTGATATCTATAGTGTGTGTGTGTGATATCTGTAGTGTGTATGTGATATCTGTAGTGTGTGTGTGTGTGTGTGATATCTGTAGTGTGTGTGTAATATCTGTAGTGTGTGTGTGATATCTGTAGTATGTGTGTGTGTAATATCTGTAGTGTGTGTGTGTGTGTGTGTGTGATATCTGTAGTGTGTGTGTGTGTGTGTGATATCTGTAGTATGTGTGTGCGATATCTGTAGTATGTGTGTGTGATATCTGTAGTGTGTGTGTGTGTGTGTGTGTGTTTGATATCTGTAGTATGTGTGTGTGATATCTGTAGTGTGTGTGTGATATCTGTAGTGTGTGTGATATCTGTAGTGTGTGTGTGTGTGATATCTGTAGTATGTGTGTGTGATATCTGTAGTATGTGTGTGTGATATCTGTAGTGTGTGTGTGTGATATCTGTAGTGTGTGTCTGTGTGATATCTGTAGTGTGTGTGTGTGTGTGTGTGATATCTGTAGTGTGTGTGATATCTGTAGTATGTGTGTGTGATATCTGTAGTGTGTGTGATATCTGTAGTATGTGTGATATCTGTAGTATGTGTGTGTGATATCTGTAGTGTGTGTGATATCTGTAGTGTGTGTGATATCTGTAGTGTGTGATATCTGTAGTATATGTGTGTGTGATATCTGTAGTATGTGTGTGTGTGATATCTGTAGTGTGTGTGTGTGATATCTGTAGTATGTGTGTGTGTGATATCTGTAGTGTGTGTGATATCTGTAGTGTGTGATATCTGTAGTATGTGTGTGTGATATCTGTAGTGTGTGTGTGATATCTGTAGTGTGTGTGTGTGTGATATCTGTAGTGTGTGTGTAATATCTGTAGTGTGTGTGTGATATCTGTAGTATGTGTGTGTGTGATATCTGTATTGTGTGTGTGTGTGATATCTGTAGTGTGTGTGTGTGATATCTGTAGTATATGTGTGATATCTGTAGTGTGTGTGTGTGTGATATCTGTAGTGTGTGTGTGATATCTGTAGTGTGTGTGATATCTGTAGTGTGTGTGTGATATCTGTAGTGTGTGTGTGTGATATCTGTAGTATGTGTGTGCGATATCTGTAGTGTGTGTGTGTGTGATATCTGTAGTATGTGTGTGTGATATCTGTAGTATGTGTGTGTGATATCTGTAGTGTGTGTGTGTGATATCTGTAGTATGTGTGTGTGATATCTGTAGTGTGTGTGTGTGTGATATCTGTAGTATGTGTGTGTGATATCTGTAGTGTGTGTGTGATATCTGTAGTGTGTGTGTGATATCTGTAGTGTGTGTGTGTGTGTGTGTGTGTGTGTGTGTGTGTGTGTGTGTGAGTGATATCTGTAGTATGTGTGTGTGATATCTGTAGTGTGTGTGTGTGATATCTGTAGTATGTGTGTGTGATATCTGTAGTGTGTGTGTGATATCTGTAGTGTGTGTGTGTGATATCTGTAGTGTGTGTCTGTGATATCTGTAGTGTGTGTGTGTGTGTGTGTGATATCTGTAGTGTGTGTGATATCTGTAGTATGTGTG
Organism: Ranitomeya variabilis; assembly: GCF_051348905.1. NCBI lineage: Eukaryota > Metazoa > Chordata > Amphibia > Anura > Dendrobatidae > Ranitomeya > Ranitomeya variabilis. The sequence goes on along the minus strand of NC_135234.1, from coordinate 11,638,758 downwards.
TGTGATATCTGTAGTGTGTGTGTGTGTGTGATATCTGTAGTGTGTGTGTGTGTGATATCTGTAGTATGTGTGTGATATCTGTAGTGTGTGTGTGATATCTGTAGTGTGTGTGTGATATCTGTAGTGTGTGTGTGTGTGATATCTGTAGTATGTGTGTGCGATATCTGTAGTATGTGTGTGATATCTGTAGTATGTGTGTGTGATATCTGTAGTATGTGTGTGTGATATCTGTTGTGTGTGTGTGTGTGTGTGTGATATCTGTAGTATGTGTGTGTGATATCTGTAGTGTGTGTGTGATATCTGTAGTATGTGTGTGTGTGATATCTGTAGTGTGTGTGTGATATCTGTAGTGTGTGTGTGTGTGTGTGTGTGATATCTGTAGTGTGTGTGATATCTGTAGTGTGTGTGTGATATCTGTAGTATGTGTGTGTGATATATGTAGTGTGTGTGTGATATCTGTAGTGTGTGTGTAATATCTGTAGTGTGTGTGCGATATCTGTAGTATGTGTGTGTGTGTGATATCTGTAGTGTGTGTGTGTGTGTGATATCTGTAGTGTGTGTGTGTGTGATATCTGTAGTATGTGTGTGATATCTGTAGTGTGTGTGTGTGTGATATCTGTAGTGTGTGTGTGATATCTGTAGTGTGTGTGATATCTGTAGTGTGTGTGTGATATCTGTAGTATGTGTGTGCGATATCTGTAGTATGTGTGTGTGTGTGTGTGATATCTGTAGTATGTGTGTGTGATATCTGTAGTATGTGTGTGTGATATCTGTAGTGTGTGTGTGTGTGTGTGATATCTGTAGTATGTGTGTGTGATATCTGTAGTATGTGTGTGTGTGATATCTGTAGTGTGTGTGTGATATCTGTAGTGTGTGTGTGTGTGTGTGTGTGATATCTGTAGTGTGTGTGATATCTGTAGTATGTGTGTGTGATATCTGTAGTATGTGTGTGTGATATCTGTAGTGTGTGTGATATCTGTAGTGTGTGTGATATCTGTAGTGTGTGTGTGTGTGTGTGTGTGTGATATCTGTAGTATGTGTGTGATATCTGTAGTGTGTGTGTGATATCTGTAGTATGTGTGTGTGTGATATCTGTAGTGTGTGTGATATCTGTAGTATGTGTGTGTGATATCTGTAGTGTGTGTGATATCTGTAGTGTGTGTGATATCTGTAGTGTGTGTGTGTGTGATATCTGTAGTATGTGTGTGATATCTGTAGTGTGTGTGTGTGATATCTGTAGTGTGTGTGTGATATCTGTAGTATGTGTGTGCGATATCTGTAGTATGTGTGTGTGTGTGTGATATCTGTAGTATGTGTGTGTGATATCTGTAGTATGTGTGTGTGATATCTGTAGTATGTGTGTGTGATATCTGTAGTGTGTGTGTGTGTGTGATATCTGTAGTATGTGTGTGTGATATCTGTAGTGTGTGTGATATCTGTAGTGTGTGTGATATCTGTAGTGTGTGTGTGTGTGTGTGATATCTGTAGTATGTGTGTGTGATATCTGTAGTGTGTGTGTGATATCTGTAGTATGTGTGTGTGTGTGATATCTGTAGTGTGTGTGATATCTGTAGTATGTGTGTGTGATATCTGTAGTGTGTGTGATATCTGTAGTGTGTGTGATATCTGTAGTGTGTGATATCTGTAGTATGTGTGTGATATCTGTAGTGTGTGTGTGATATCTGTAGTATGTGTGTGTGTGATATCTGTAGTATGTGTGTGTGTGATATCTGTAGTGTGTATGTATGTGTGTGATATCTGTAGTGTGTGTGTGTGTTGAGACAGGGGCGTAACTACCACGGTCGCAGCGGTCGCCGCTGCAAGCGGCTCTGGCAGGTCAGGGGCCCGTGTGTCCCCTTGAACCTGTCTCCCTTGTCCCCTTATGCTTGTGTCCCTTGTCCCCGTGTGCCAGTCTGCCTTGCTTATTAGTCCCTGTGTGTCCCCATGTGCCTGTCTCCTTTGTCCTCTTGTGCTTGTGTCAGTCTCTCTTGCCCACTAGTCCCTGTGTGTCCCCTTGTGCCTGTCTCCCTTGTCCCCTTGTGCTTGTCTCCGTGTGTCCCCTTGTGTCAGTCTCCATTGCCCACTAGTCCCCTTGTATCAGTCTCCCTTGCCCACTAGTCCCCGTGTGTGTCTCCCTTTCCCACTTGTCCCTGTGTGTCCCCTTGTGCTTGTATCCCTTGTCCCCGTGTGTCCCCTTGTGTCAGTCTCTCTTGCCCACTAGTCCCTGTGTGTCCCCTTGTGCCTGTCTCCCTTGTCCCCTTGTGCTTGTCCCCGTGTGTCCCCTTGTGTCAGTCTCCATTGCCCACTAGTCCCCTTGTATCAGTCTCCCTTGCCCACTAGTCCCCGTGTGTCCCCTGGTGTCAGTCTCCCTTGCCCACTAGTCCCTGTGTCCCCTTCTGCCAATCTCCCTTGCCCACTAGTCCCCGTGTGCCCCTTGTGTCAGTCTCCCTTGCCCACTTGTCCCCGTGTGTCCCTTGTGTAAGGCTCCCTTGCCCACTAGTCCCCTTGTCAGTCTCCCTTGTGTCAGTCTCCCTTGCCCACTAGTCCCCTTGTAACCTTTTCCCCTGCCTCCTAGCCCCCATGTGTCCCCTTGTGCCTGTCTTCCTTGCTCCCTAGCCTCCCTATGTTACCCTTGTGCCTCTCTCCCCTAACCCCCTTGTGCCCTCTCCCCTGCCCCCTCGTCACCATTTGCTCGTGTCTTTCTCACTGCCCCTGTATGGAGGGGCTGCATTATACTATGAGGGGGCTGCATTGTATTCTATGGGGGTTACATTGAATTGTATGGCAGGGCTACAGGGGGGGTGGGGGGCCCATTTGGAAGTTCGCACCGGGGCCCATAACTTTGTAGTTACGGCACTGCGTATTGATAAACAAAGGATTATAACACCTAGATAGTGCTTACCAACTATGCTTAGGCTAGGTTCACATTGCGTTAGGGCAATCCGTTTAGCGCTAGCGGATTGCGCTAACGCAATGTTTATTTAGGGGCCGTGTTTGGGGTCGCGTTAACGTCCCCACTCTCGCAGATCCCCGATCTGCGAGAGCGGGGAACGGACCTCGGGCGCGCCGCGGACGCTGCAAGCAGCGTCCGCGGCACGTCACAAAAGAACGGCACATCACTAGCGCGAGCCGAAAAAGGCACGCGCTAGTGATGCGCTGCAGGAGAAATTTACATTGCTGTCAATGGGCACGCTAACGGACCCGTTGCACGGCGTTAATTGCGACATTTTCGCTGTGCAACGCTGTCCGTTAGCGTGCACACATTAACGCAATGTGAACCCAGCCTTAGAGAAGGCTGTTTAAGGAGCATGAAGAACACGAATGGTGTAGTTTCTCCTAAGACTCATGGAGGAATAATAGCTGCTGTTCCCTTCACAGTGTCATAATAAGACCATAATGCAACAGGAACAATCCCACAATGCCCTAGGAACTTCTCACAAGACATTGCAAATTAAACTAGAATCTATGCATTAAACGGCCAGCAGGTGGTGCTGTTACCTTACAATATGAAATATAGGAAGGATTAAAACACACAAAAATACAATGTCTGTAATATCGGAGACATAATAAAAATGAGTAAACTTTCTGGACAAAACACTCCCCGCTTGACGTCAGCCAACGTCACTATTGTGTTTATTGGACGAGAACAGCAGAACGAGTTCCCCTACTGGCCTGAGGAACAATTTGCTCTCACCTTGTTTTCCTATTTTTACTTCCACCTTACGTACGATTCCATCCTTACTTGTTAATGTCTGGGTAATGAGACCTAATGCCATTCATTTCTCCGAGACTGACAGTCTTTCATTAGTACTATATCGCCAGGCTGGAGGTTAGGCTTGCTGGTTTGCCACTTTCTCCTCTGTTGCAGAGTAGTCAGGTACTGTTTTTTCCACTTGTCCCAAAAGGCATTGGAGAGACTCTGTACTTGTCTCCATCGACTCCTGTAACGGTCTTTAACATTAAATTCTCCAGGTGGAGAGCAATTACGGTCAGTCTTCTGCGTAAACAGCAGGGCTGGGGTGAGAACAGTTGGGTCATCAGAGTCTTGAAGCGTAGGTGCTAACTTTGCATGACCGTTCTTGCATATCTTCTCCATGAAGGTTAAGAAATGGTCTTTCATCTATTCACCCATCCCCACAACCAGCGTCGGACTGGGGTGTCTGGGGCCCACCAGAGGAATGGACTCTAGGGGCCGACCCTACAGCTATATGCAAATTATTCTATACGATACCAGAACTTGTCACGGACCAATGTAGGTATAATAACTCATAATTTTATCATTTATCAGGAGGAAAATGAGTTGAATAATATACCAGAACAATAGTTAAAGTTTAATAATTATTTTTATTTAATACCATAAGTTCATTTTAAATTAATACATAGGTCTTTTTAGTGCAAAAATTAAGTGAATCACTCTAAAGTGTTAAATAAGGCACAGGGTGGAGTATAACCAGCTAAGAGTACTACCTGAGTAGTAATGGATCATTAAAGTGCTTTTATGCCACATTAAATCACAGAGTGAATGTATCACTACTTACAGGCACATCCTTCCCACTCATATGGCCATACTCGCATTATCTGCTGCGGATAAACTAAGGTGAATCATCACATACACCTGTAATCCCTCCTATTTGTTACACAATATCCACACCACTAAATGCTGCGGGTAAACAAAGGTGAATCATCACATACACTTATAATCCCACAATATCCGCACCATATGTTACGAACAGCTACTCCCTTGTTAGTACACAAAAAAGGTTAGCTTCATTTACCCATGATAAGGTTAAACGTCCAAACTCCAACCTGCACCTGGTTCCCCAACGCGCGTTTCGCGTATGAATTGTGTTGCTTCCTCAGGGGGCGTGGCTTTAGTGATGACACGGTCCAGTTTAAATAGTGCGCCGATCCGGTCACATGACCGGACGGCCACCTATCGATGATCACTTGTTGTGCGCATGCTCGCCGCGTCTCGTCGCCATATCAACTAGAACCCAGAAGCGGACGTCCCCCCGCGATCACGTGAGCGGGCCGGCGCCAAGCCTCGCATCACGCCCACACAGGATGGACAGCCGCATAGGTGCCAGAAGAATGAACCTGGGATACAGAGCGCATTGTATAGTGAGGGTGTGCCGCAATTAATTATTCATAAAAAGTGTATACTGTGCTAAATTATTAAAGTGCTATGTGCATATTGATTCTAAATGAAGGCCTATATAGCCATTATGAAAAAAAGTGCATGTACTAGAAATTATTGTGAAAAGTGCATATTAAGTATAATATTACAATCATGATATTAAATATAACAATCATGATATTATAATATTACACTCATCAATGGAATTAAAAAAGACCTTAGTACCGCATATGCACACAATGCATCAAAACTACTTATATAAACATATAACTACATCTAAAGGAAAGGAAAAGGAGAGGGGAAGAAGAGAAAGCAGCAGTCATAGCCTACCCAAAATGGCTAGATGACAAAGCCATATGGGGGTATGATTATACATCACATACACATCTCTATTTAAGTAGTCCAGAGGTTTTCACATATAGTAGGCTCCAGCTTTTAGTTATTTTTCAATTGGTAGTAGTCCATTCTTTGATTTTCAACTTGCGTTTTTCTTTTTGTTCATTTTCCCTCCAGAACCAGAAACCTAACTCAAGATGTTCCTCCTGGACCACGGGCACATCAACCAGCTGCTCACTCGCTTCCCCTCATCATATCACGAACACAGGTATACTCTAAAAATATCACAACATAAATTAAAAACATGCCATAATAAAAACCACACTTAAAATCTGGAAGGTATGACTAGATTAATGGAACGGGATATAGAGATAGTAAATCCATCTTAGTTGCGTCGCCCATGTGACTGCGACGCAACCAATCACAAAGCCGGGACGTAATTTTAAAATCCTTAAGGGCCTGAAATTACGTCACGGCTTGCTGTGATTGGTTGCGTCGCCCATGTGACTGCGACGCAACCAATCACAAAGCCGGGACTTCACGTAAGGAAAGAAAAGCGCGAATTTTAAGCAAACAACGCTGCCGGTTCCCTCGGAGAGGTGAGTATAGCAATATTTTTTATTTTAATTCTTTCTTTTACACATTAATATGGTTCCCAGGGCCTGAAGGAGAGTTTCCTCTCCTTCAGACCCTGGGAACCATCAGGAATACCGTCCGATACTTGAGTCCCATTGACTTGTATTGGTATCGGGTATCGGTATCGGATTGGATCCGATACTTTGCCGGTATCGGCCGATACTTTCCGATACCGATACTTTCAAGTATCGGACGGTATCGCTCAACACTAGTTATCACTGATCCATGGGCTCCACAGGATTGGTGGTCGCTTAGATCCGACCATTAGAAACTGGGGAAGTTTTATCCCTGACAGGACACTTTTATCACTATTTTAAAATGCAGCGGCAGGTGGGATTTCTGACCGCAGCTCCATTCATTCTCTTTGGGGCTTCCAGAAAAAAACAAGTGCAGCCACTGAGGGAATGAATGAATTAGTGATCTAGTCGGACATGCCACTCCAGTCTAATGGGGATAAAAAGTTCCACATTTTGCTGAGTGGGTCCAAGCAGTCAGACCCCCACCAATCAATACGTTATCACTTATCCTGTGGAGAGGTGATTACTTTTTTCCACAGGAAACCCCCTGTAAGTGCATCTCTGCCGCTGTGTACAAAGCATTGAAACTCTAATGGAAATAAAGAATATTCTCCTAATTAATATCAGAGAGAACTAATGACCGCCATACACAACACAATCCACTATACCAAGACCAATATTACCACATACAGGAAGAAATACCACCACACCATGACCAGACCACATAGTGACCGAATAATACTACATACAAGGGACAAATAGCACCGCACCATGTCAAGACCACATATTACCACCACTTGGTGACCAAATAGCACATACAAGGGACAAATACCAGAACACCATTTCCAGACCACATATTACCACCACATAGTGACTGAATACTACAATACTGATCAGAAATAAAAAAAAACAAAAAAAAACACAATACTATCACCATAAGGCTGCTGTCACACTAGCAGTATTTGGTCAGTATTTTACATCAGTATTTGTAGCCAAACCCAGGAGTGGAACAATCAGAGGCAAAGTATAATAGAAACATATGCACAACTTCTGTATTTATCACCCACTCCTGGTTTTGGCTTACACATACTGATGTAAAATACTGACCAAATACTGAATGTGTGACGGCAGCCTAAGTGACATTATACACAGGAGATCTGTACTTAGTATGCAGTGTCTGTGTAGAGGTAATACAGAGATTGTCAAGGTGAAAATATATTTTCATTTATACCTTTTGTACTTTTATATATCTTATACTGTGAAACAATAAGTTTTCCCCTGCTAATGCAAATGTAATTGTATTTAAAGATGGCTGCCAGTGTTCAGTTTCGTTTCAGTTTAGTGACCGAAGGGTTAAGATTCATTTCTTCTGAAATCGAAACTTGGAAAAGTAAAGAAGAGGAGGAATCCACCAGAAGACGTCCGACGAATCAGAAAGGGATTGAACACTAGACGTATAATGCTTAAACCCTGCCTATTGCATTCCTTTTTAGTACCGTGTATTTGGAAAATAAAGTTCAGTTGCTATGATAGTGGCTGACACATATAGTCACATGAGCATGCACTGAGATTGAACCAGCTACCTGTCTGACTCATTCTTACCCGGTACCACATGCTTATAGTTTAATTTGGAATGACTGGTGAATGAGGATATATTGTCGTTACGACCCCGACAATTTGGAGCCCAACGGGGGGCGTGGCCAGCGATCCGAGACCCCCTGGACCCATGCCTGGATGTCTGTGGATGATACCCGTAGTGGCTGACCTCGAGGACTGATCACCCTCCGAACACGGTAAGTGGCGATCATATACACTGTATGTGTCACACTTGCTAGTGTCTCAGCCATTATTGGTTTGTCTGTGGTCTCCTTGGGTCTGGGGAGTGACCAGTCGAGTGGTGAGATCGAATGCGATCCTGTGCCACGCTCTGAACCAGCAACTGAGAGACGTCGCATCTGGCGCGTCCTCGTGTACACCACACCTCCTCCACCGGTCATTGTACTCCGTTCAACCACCCTACCCGTGACTGTTGTCTAGTAGTGAAGTGGAGTGAAAGATTGAGCAAGTTGTAGAGTGTGGGGCGGCTTAGAGAAGGGATAGGAGACGCAGCCTCTGTGATATTGTACCAGCTAGGTAATTAAGACGTCCCGAGAAGGGACCACCTGTATTTCTGTGGAGGGCTCTCACTAGGAGACCGCCTCCCGACTGTTTAGAATATCGTGGCAGGATAGTCTGTTAATCACTGGTGTTCAGGTTAGGGACAGAAAATATTGAGCGCGAGGCTCTTTTTCTAATACGTTGAGCGAGATTCCGTATTGTAGAACACCAGCGTTGATATCGCTGCCAGTGGTTTACTGCAGAAAATCACAGTATTCTGTGAGTCATGTTGCGTCTCTTAAAGCAGAAGAAGTCTGTGCCCCACAAGTTAGATGAGGATTCTGTGGAAGTCAAGGCAATAGTTGAGTCATGGGAGGGCAAGAAGGCAGTCAGGAATGTTGAGAGATTGTATAAGCATGTAGGATTGCCCTCGCCAGGGAGATTGCAGCCGGCTATGTGGCCCAATCTCATAGAAAATAAAAAGGGCATGTTGAAAGATAAAGGATTGTTAGAACAAGCGCAAGCTCATCTGCGAGTTGCGCGAAGCTTGAAGAATGAAGGATGAAAATAGGTTGATGGAGAGGAAGGATCAGACAATGTAGAACCCGTGTTTGGTTATAAAATGCCTTTGAACTGTGATTTTACAGATTGTAAAATGGCCGCCGTGCCACTGATGATGAAAATGCAGTCCCAGCCACCGCCCTGTAATGGCGGGACGAGCTCTCCAGAAGCGTGGGTGTGTCCTGTTTGTGTTGTGCAGAATCCAACCTGGGTGGAAACCTGCCGTGTGCATGTATGGACCGTCCTTGGGGCTCCGCCCAGACCACGGAGGATCATAGGAAAGTTTTGTAGAAATTAAGTCTGAAAACTGCTGCAATTTGTTACTTTGTAGAAGATACGGAACTCTTATCAGTGCTGTGTAGGGGAGGGGAGGAGGGAGCGGACCGCTGTGAGATTTCTCCTCTTTCCTCATCTGTGCTACGAATTTAGAGAAAGGGGGGCAAAGAGCTGGGCTTTTGTATTCTCCCTTGTGCGCTGTGGAATGCAGTGATTTTTCTTATCTCCGTGTTACTAGATGGGAGGGGGTGAGTGAATCCCTGCGCGACCTGCTTGAAATTTCTCCCCTCGGTGCTGTGGGCTAGAGGGAAGGGGGGCCATGTATTGCATTCTAAGTTTTCTCTGTCCTTGGTTTAGTACACGCTGAGAGATTTATGTTTAAAGCAATAAGTACTGTATGAAATTGAAAGTGAAATAGACCTGTGCCTGGTCTTGGAGGAAAACTTGTAAGTAATTGAAAGATTGGTAATTACCTGTATCAAGTTGAGTGGTTGATATATAGCAAATTGAAGATTAACAGGGGGGCTCCCTGTTAGATAATATGGTCTTTTCTCAGGAAATAAAGCCAAGGCACCAATATATATATCCTGGATTGCCGAGAAGTTCTATGGGCGTCTTATGGTAGTGTTTGAAGATCTGGGATTTTCACTGTAACAAAAAGCCCATTCATACGTTTTTGTGGTAGACCCGATATTGAGATTTCCACTCCGGATGATGCATTGAAAATAGTAAAGAGTTTTCAAAAGAATTTAGCCCAGCAGGAAAGGAAAGGGGTTAAGTCAGCAGCGCTTCTTACTGTCTACGTAACAGACTCCAGTTTCTGCCCCCTCCTATCGTACACGCAAGTCCAGCCTCACATTCCAATATGTCTTTAACCCTGTATAGGAATCTCACTCTATTCCCAGCCTCGTTATGTCAATTTTCAGACCAAGAGCTTGCTTTAATCGGTGTAAATGGCAGACCCCCCCAGCCCGGAAAGGCCCTTACATCTCCTCTTCCCGTGAAACCTTCACACTTACAAGGCCAGACTTTCCAGGAATCTGAAGTTTGGCTTCCCTGTCATTCACGCTGCTACATCACACCCCAGGGCTCCCAGGTTCTTTTCTCAGTGGGGTATGGGGACATAATTACCCACCAGATGTTAGGTGGGTTCACTACAGCTCCTTCTACCCTGTCACATAGAGGGGGTTGGGCCCAACAAATAGCAAAAAAAAAAAAAAAGGGGAGCCAGTCATAGCCCAAGAGTGTCAGGCCTTCCTTGCCGCTTATGGCCCCTTGCATCCAGGAGACGCTATGTCCACCCAAAGAGGGAATTTGCCCTGTGATATAGTGTTACACATTGCAGGCCCCGTATATGATTACAAGACACCCGAGCACTGCCATACAGTATTGCAGACAGAGCTCACCTATGCAGGACATGCTACAGGTGTGCTGATTCAGTTTCATGGAGACAAACAGAGACCTGTTGTTTATTACAGCGGCCACCAGGATACGGTGGCAAGAGGAAGTCCCTTATGTGTTTGGGCTGTGTTGTCTGTCCAGCTGTTGCTACACAAATCTTCAGAGATTGTTTTGGATTACCCACTGATGGTCCACACCCCACATGATGTATATAGTATCCCTGACCAGGTACAATCTAGCCACATGTCCATGGCTGGACAGCTGCGACTTCAGTGTGCTATTCTCATGCCTACTAATGTGACTTTGAAAAGGTGCACTGTCCTGAACCCCGCTACTTTTCTCCTAGTTCCCCTGGATCCAAAGGGGGGAGGAATAGGTGACATGAGCAAGGACACTCTTTTTCTTTCTAGAATGGATCCAGAGGAACAAGATTAGGTTTCCAAACCATATGATTGTCTAGAATTGATGTCTCAGGAAACGGCTGGTCTCTAGTGTGCCTATTCTAATGCTGATTTTGAGCTTTTTGTAGATGGATCCCGTCACCAAGATGACCAAGGACGCTTCTGTACCAGATATGCTGTGGTCTCAGAACATGAGGTAATCAAGGCAGAGTCAATGCCAGCTCATATGTCTGCACAAGAAGCAGAGCTCAAGGCGCTCATAGAAGCGTGCAAACTAGCAGAAGGTAAGACTGTAAATATCTACACTGATTCCAGGTATGCTTTTGGCATTGCACACGATTATGGGCCTATCTGGAGAGCCAGGGCTTTCCTGACAGCAAATGGCCACCCCTTTAAACATGCTGAGGCAGTCCAGCAACTTATGAATGCACTACAGTTTCCCACCCAAGCAGGCATCATAAAGGTAAAGGCACATACCAAAGGCACTGATGGACGGACAAAGGGTAACGCACTGGCAGACCAGGCTGCCAAGAAAGCAGCAAGCACTCCTGTAGCCTCTAGAGTACATCACCTAGACACCCCACCATCTCCACTTGTGTTGAAAGACATCTTAGCCCGGTTACAAGAACAGGCAAGTAAGGAGGAGAAAAATAGGTGGCAAAAAATAGGGGCTTGCTCTGATACCGTCACTGGACTATGGGGGAGGGGTGAAAAGGTCTGCCTACCACAGGTACTGTACCCAATGATGGCACAGGTTCTGCACGGGAATGTGCACCACTCGAAGACGGCCATGTGTGACACCCTACAGAAACAATGGATTGCCCCCGGGGTTTTCCACCTGCGCAAAAAGGCAGGTACAGAGCTGCATGATATGTGCCACACATAATCAGAATAGGACAGTGAAAACCCCATCCAAACACACTCCCTGGCCCCTTTAACCAATTCCAGAGACTGCAGATTGATTATATTCAGTTGCCCAGGGTAGGGACGTATGAGTATGTGTTGGTCTGCATTGATTTATTTTCAGGTTGGCCAGAAGCCTACCCAGTTGCCAAAGCTACGGCTAAGACAACGGTGAAGAAACTGATGGCTGAGATCATATGCAGGTATGGAGTTCCTGAGGTCATTGAAAGCGATCAGAGTTCCCATTATACTGGATAGATCATGTCAGAGGTAATGGCAGCACTGGGGGTAAGTCAAGCATTGCATACTCCATCCACAGAGTAGTGGAAGAGTGGAGAGACTAAATGGAACTCTTAAGCTTAAAATCCAGAAGGCAATGGCAGAGACTGGTAAACCATGGACAGAATGCCTTCCTCTAGCTTTGTTTTCAGTAAGATATACCCCAAACAGGAAGACAGGACTGTCACCGTATGAGATTCTGTTTGGCAGGGGCCCCAATCTTGAATGTTTCTTTCCACAACAGTTGCAGCTCAAGTACCAGGACTTGACTAGCTATGTGCAGGCCTTACATGGACACCTTGCCAAAGTGCATTTAACTGTCTTCAGTTCTCTTCCAGACCCATAAAAGATTCCTGGACACCATCCCTTTGTGCCAGGAGACCTGGTGTATGTGAAAAAGTTTGTGCGCAGAGATTGTCTCCAGCCAAGATTTGAAGGACCCCACACGGTGATCCTGGTCACCCCCACTGCAGTAAAACTTGAAGGAAAGAGCACCTGGATTCACGCTTCACACTGTAAAAGAGACCGAACCAGTGTTTAGTCACAGAAGTGACTGAAGGGAAATGTTGCTGTTGTTTTTGACCTTGGAACTGGGGGCCATCCTCGCCCCTACCTCTTCGGCCCCTATTGTAAATAAGAATTCTGGCCCCACTATTCTCTGGGTAAATCTGACATCCCCGGTAAATATCTGGCGATTTGATTTCTGTGATGTAGTCAAGTGCCTTGAGACTGAACGGGTGGTAGAGGGGATCATCCAGTTTTATATGTGTGTTACCAGACAATACAACAATAACTGTTATTATTGGCCAGATGCTGCCTGGAATACGGGAGATGATTGGGGATATAAACCTAGCAAAGCCATGTTCCCCAAGGATGGGACGGGTAGAAGTCTTCGTGAAAGAATGCATCTAACAGCCCTTCTGCAACCACCTAGAGGCTGTAAATGGGGTAAAAGTTGTCACCCCCTCCTCCTAAATCTTGAAAGCCCCCAATCTGCTGATCTGCAGACGTTTGTACTGGGAAGACATAATTATGTATTCAGTAGTGGATATCATGGGAATTTAGGCCATATACAGCTCCAGGATATTAGCTTCAGACCAACCATGACCCCTGTTACCAGTACAGCTAAAGTAGGCCCAGGTGAGCGTTTGCGAAATGTAGTTAATGAAGTAATCCCCCTTCCAGGTCTCAGTTGGCAAGAAGTTTTCTCCATAGAAACCCAAACAGCCCCAAGGAAAAAACCTATGGTTAGAATGGGTGAGATACAATGTAAGAGTCCAGAATATCTCTGTAGGATGTATTGCTTGTGCTGCTGCGAATACACACCTATACACACATGCATTGCTTTTCCCTGATGACAACACCACTGCCTGTGTCATGAATCTGTTGAAAGGTTTGAAGCCCACTGATTGCCCAGATTACGTCCCACTAATTCATAAGGAACCCAGACTAAAGGTCCCAGGAGAAGTAACTGTATTAGCTGACAACTACACCTGCTATAATTCCCACGACACCACAGGTACACCAGTAGAGATCTCCGAGACAGGTTTCTGCAAAGAGAACAGTTCTTTAGATACTGATTTGCTAATTAAACATACACATTATATGTACGACATTTATTGGTTATGTGGGGATGGTAAGCTCCGTCCTAGGTTGCCTAATGCCTGGACAGGTCAATGCACCCTTGTTAAATTAGCCATGCAGTTCAAGATTTTACCTTGGGATCCAGAGGTACCTGATGAACCTACCAGAAAGAGGAGAAGTCTCAATCAGCTCCACATGAGTTATGAAGAAGATCCACTAGTATATATTGATGCCATTGGAGTGCCAAGGGGGGTGCCTGACCAGTTTAAAGCCCAGAACCAGATTTATGCCGGCATTGCTTCTATAATCCCACAGGTGCAGATTAATAAAAATGTTGAATGGATCAATTATATATATTACAGGGAACAAAGGTTCGTCAATTTTAGCCAAGATGCCTTTCAGGATATAGTTGAGGGTTTGAGCCCTAACACTTGTATGACCCGTGCTGCAACCTGACCTAAGAGAATTACACTGAATCCTGTCCAGACAAGATCACATGTAGTGACATAAGAAGCTGACACAGGATTGTGGTTGGCGGATAGTGGGGACATTAACTTTTAGGAGTAGGCTGACAGTAATCCTTTTGGGAAGGAGCTGTAGACCAGCATGTCATGTCGCCCCCACCACCAGAGAACCAACCACATCAGGTAGGGTAAGACAGATACAGGAGTATTATCCCTGGAGGCCCTCTGACTAGCTAGCTACGCAAAAGCAATTGGCTGACCCTGAGAACCAACCTTTCTCATTCTACAGACAAATAATGATCATATGATGGACGTATAAGTGCACCTAGGCAGGCCTAGGTAGTTAGTGAGCACAAAAACAGGTGACGTGCTAGGACGCAAATTAAGATTTTCTACAGATGTGACAAAGGAGAGAGTGTAGAGCTATACTTTGGACGGTTACAGCTGAAATGGGAAGACATGGAGTACAGTCCCATAAACCCACTTGATGTTAGAGTATTGGTAAATACATTCATTGACGGTATGACCAAAGACTTACGAGACGAAATATAGACAGCCAGACCTAAATGGCGAAATGTAGATCCGAAAGACCTGAAGGTTTCTAAAGAAGTTGAACAAATTAGGACAATAAGACGACGTGTCATGTATGCTGGAGTGGACACATCTTTCTTCTCCAGTTGGTTAGGTGGGATCAAGGGATTCCTTCAATAAGTTTGTTTGGTACTGATTGCCCTCCTTATAGTTGGATCGATAATTCTCTGTTGTGTTATTCCCTTGTATAAAAAGGTTATTGCCAAAGCAACTCCGACTGGCACCTTCCTCAGTCAAAAAATAGACCCACCAGAGTACAATGGTACTGATCCAGGGGAGATCCCTAAGTATATTCCTCTCAAGAGAGTAGACAAGACCCCCCATTCTCAGATGATGCTAAGAGATTTAGTTTAGGGACAGTGGGAGAACTCCATGTGAGGTTAGTGAAGGGTTCAGCTGCCTGGAGGCCTCTCGCTAGGGGAGAGTTTCTGAGGTGTCTGGATGAAGAAATCCAACTCCCCTTTTCCCATCACATGGACAGTCTCAAAGGATCTTTCTTTAAGGGAAAAACTTAGTGTTTAGGGGGGATTGTCAAGGTGAAAATATATTTTCATTTATACCTTTTGTACTTTTATATATCTTATACTGTGAAACAATAAGTTTTCCCCTGCTAATGCAAATGTAATTGTATTTAAAGATGGCTGCCAGTGTTCAGTTTCGTTTCAGTTTAGTGACCGAAGGGTTAAGATTCATTTCTTCTGAAATCGAAACTTGGAAAAGTAAAGAAGAGGAGGAATCCACCAGAAGACGTCCGACGAATCAGAAAGGGATTGAACACTAGACGTATACTGCTTAAACCCTGCCTATTGCATTCCTTTTTAGTACCGTGTATTTGGAAAATAAAGTTCAGTTGCTATGATAGTGGCTGACACATATAGTCACATGAGCATGCACTGAGATTGAACCAGCTACCTGTCTGACTCATTCTTACCCGGTACCACATGCTTATAGTTTAATTTGGAATGACTGGTGAATGAGAGTATATTGTCGTTACGACCCCGACAAGATCACTGGTGACATTATACACAGGAGCTCTGTATATAATGTACAGTGTATAGTGTCAGTGTATAGGTAACACTGACTCACCAGTGACGTCTCTAGGTGAAGTCCTTCATCTTTCATCCAGCACAGACCGCCATCACTTCATCCAGCCAGGACTCATCTCTGCAGGAAATAACAGTTATCTCGAGCTCCGCTTGCAGAACATATTACTTAATTTTTCACAACTTCTACATTACATCACATGAAGAAAAAAAGGCCATATAGTGTCACTCTGCACACTAACAGGACCGCCCCCCATTTAAAACAGTGTCCTCAAAAAATAAAATAAATACATCACTGCATATCCCTTAATTAACCCCTATGGTAATAATATTCCCCACCCTGGCCCCGTTTATCTCATTCCTGGCTCCAGCCATATGTTCTCGCATCCTGCCCTCATGAGTATCCATTCTACCCCATATGATCTCCCCATCATGCCCCATCTGTTTCCATCGTATCCATCCTGCCCCATGATCCAATCCTGCCCCATGTCTTTCATTCTGCCCCGTGTCTCCAATCATGCCCCGTATCTACATTCTGCCCATGCCTCCAGTCTTGCCCCCAGTGTGTCCAGCAATCTGCCCCAGTGTGTCCAGCATATTACCCCTAGTGTGTCCAGCATATTACCCCCAGTGTGTCCAGCAATCTGCCCCAGTATGTCCAGCATTGCCCTCAGACAGTGTGTCCAGCAATCTTCCCCAGTATGTCAAGCATATTACCCCCAGGTTGTCCAGCAATCTGCCCCAGTATGTCCAGCACTGCCCCCAGTGTGTCCAGCAATCTGCCCCAGTATGTCCAGCAATCTGCCCCAGTGTCCAGCACTGCCCCCAGTGTGTCCAGTAATCTGCCCCAGTGTCCAGCACTGCCCCCAGTGTGTCCAGCAATCTGCCCCAGTGTCCAGCATTGCCCCAGTGTGTCCAGCAATCTGCCCCAGTATGTCCAGCACTGCCCCCAGTGTGTCCATCAATCTGCCCCAGTATGTCCAGCAATCTGCCCCAGTGTGTCCAGCACTGCCCCCATGTGTCCAGCACTGCCCCCAGTGTGTCCAGCAATCTGCCCCAGTGTGTCCAGCACTGCCCCCAGTGTGTCCAGCAATCTGCCCCAGTGTCCAGCACTGCCCCCAGTGTGTCCAGCAATCTGCCCCAGTGTCCAGCACTGCCCCCTGTGTGTCCAGCAATCTGCCCCAGACTATTACCCCCTGTATGCATGGCTTATCTCTCCAGTATGTCAAGCATATTGCCCCAGTGTGTCCAGCATATTACCCCCAGGGGGGCCAGCAATCTGCCCCAGTATGTCCAGCATTGCCCCCAGACAGTGTGTCCAGCAATCTTCCCCAGTATGTCAAGCATATTACCTGTTGTGAATTCTGCTTTTGGGCTCCCTCTGGTGGTTGTAGGTGGTAATGCAGTTGTCCCTGGGTTGCAGTCCTGGTCAGGTGTATCTGCTGATTGCAGTTCTGACTGGGGTATTTAGGCGTGCAGGATCTATTAGTCCTTGCCAGTTGTCCATGGTTGTTGGGAGTTGTTGGTCCTTGTTTGGTTCCTTCTGCCTTGCTGCCAAATCAGCAAAGATAAGTGTCTGGTTTTGTTTCTGTGGCGCACATGCTGTGTGCTCAATAATTCAGTGCTATTCATTTTTTTGTCCAGCTTAGATTGTGTCAGTATTTTCTCAGTCTTGTTGGATTCTCAGGAGTTGCAGATATACATTCCATGTCTTTAGTTAGATTGTGGAATTTTTTGTATTATCTGCTGTGGATATTTTTGGAAGGGTTTTAATACTTACCGCTTAGTATTCTGTCCTATCTTTCCCTATTTATTTAGAGTGGCTTCTTTTGCTGAATTCTGTTTTCTGCCTGCGTGTGTCTTTCCTCTCCTATTCACAGTCAATATTCGTGGGGGCTGCCTATTCTTTGGGGTTCTGCTCTGAGGCAAGATAGTATTCCTATTTCCATCTATAGGGGTATTTAGTTCTCCGGCTGTGTCGAGGTGTCTAGGGTTCGTTAGGCACACCCCACGGCTACTTCTAGTTGCGGTGTTAGTTCAGGTTTTGCGGTCAGTACAGTTTCCACCTACTCCAGAGAATCCAACAAGACTGAGAAAATACTGACACAATCTAAGCTGGACAAAAAAATGAATAGCACTGAATTATTGAGCACACAGCATGTGTGCCACAGAAACAAAACCAGACACTTATCTTTGCTGATTTGGCAGCAAGGCAGAAGGAACCAAACAAGGACCAACACCTCCCAACAACCATGGACAACTGGCAAGGACTAATGAATCCGTGCACCTAAATACCCCAGTCAGAACTGCAATCAGCAGATACACCTGACCAGGACTGCAACTGTTATGATCCTTAGTGACTTAGGATCACAAATCTGACCAGCTAAGTAAGAGAACGTAGGACGAGCTCTGGGGATGTGGGAACTGGACTGACCGCAAACCTGATCCTAACCGCACACACTAAAGGCAGCCGTGGAACGTTCCTAAAATCCTAGACGTCTCTTCACAGCCTGAGAAACTGGCTACCCCTAGAGGGAAATAAAAGCCTCACTTGCCTCAGAGAAATAACCCCAAAGTTTAGAACAGCCCCCCACAAATAATAACGGTGAGTAAAGGAGAAAGCACGAACGTAGAAATGAAAACAGATTCAGCAAAGGAGGCCCGCTAATCACTAAACAGAAAGAGGATAGCGAGAATCTGTGCGGTCAGTAAAAAACCCTATCAAAAATATCCACGCAGAGAACCCCCACACCAACTAACGATGTGAGGGGAGCAACTCTGAACCCCAGAGCTCCCAGCAAGCGAGGATATCACATATTAGCAAGCTGGACAGAACTCATCATATACTAGGAAACATATTGAACTCAGATGAGCAAAAATAAACAAACAAAAACTTAGCTTCTCTTGGAGAGACTGATAACGAATGTAGTCAGGAGAGATCAGAACAGCTCTGAATACAACGACAGCAGGCAACAAATGAAGGTCCAGGTGAGTTAAATAGGAAACCTGACTAGCAGGAAACGAATCAGCTGATCCCAGCCACAGACCCGCAGAATGACAAAAGAGCCACCAGAGGGAGCTCAAAGATACAACTCACACAGTACCACTCACAACCACAGGAGGGAGCCCGAGAACAGAGTTCACAACAGTACCCCCCCCTTGAGGAGGGGTCACCGAACCCTCATCAGAACCCCCAGGGTGATCAGGATGAGCCACATGGAAGGCACGAACCAAATCGGCCGCATGAACATCAGAGGCGACAACCCAGGAATTATCCTCCTGACCATAGCCCTTCCACTTAACCAAAGACTGAAGCCTCCGTCTTGAAATACGGGAATCCAAGATCTTCTCCACCACGTACTCCAATTCTCCCTCAACCAGCACCGGAGCAGGAGGCTCAACAGAAGGAACCACAGGCACCACATACCTCCACAACAAAGACCTATGGAACACATTATGAATGGCAAACGATGCTAGGAGGTCCAAACGAAATGACACAGGGTTGAGGATTTCCAAAATTTTATAAGGACCGATAAAACGAGGTTTAAACTTAGGAGAAGAAACCTTCATAGGAACATAACGAGAAGACAACCACACCAAATCCCCCACACGAAGTCGGGGACCCACACAGCGACGACGGTTAGCAAAGCGCTGAGCCTTCTCTTGTGACAACGTCAAATTGTCCACTACATGGTTCCAAATCTGCTGCAACCTATCCACCACAGAATCCACCCCAGGACAGTCAGAAGGCTCAACCTGACCCGAGGAAAAACGAGGATGAAAACCAAAATTACAAAAAAAAGGCGAAACCAAAGTAGCAGAACTAGCCCGATTATTAAGGGCAAACTCGGCCAACGGCAAAAAAGTCACCCAATCATCCTGGTCAGCAGAAACAAAACATCTCAAATAAGTCTCCAAGGTCTGATTAGTTCGTTCGGTTTGGCCATTCGTCTGAGGATGGAAGGCCGACGAAAAAGATAAATCAATGCCCATCTTAGCACAAAAGGACCGCCAAAATCTGGACACAAACTGGGATCCTCTATCAGACACAATGTTTTCAGGGATGCCATGCAAACGAACCACATTCTGAAAAAACAGCGGAACCAAATCGGAGGAGGAAGGCAACTTAGGCAAGGGCACCAAATGGACCATTTTAGAAAAACGATCACAAACCACCCAGATCACAGACATTCTCTGAGAGACTGGAAGATCCGAAATAAAATCCATGGAAATATGCGTCCAAGGCCTCTTTGGAACCGGCAAAGGCAAAAGCAAACCACTGGCACGAGAAAGCAAGGCTTAGCCCGAGCACAAATCCCACAGGACTGCACAAAGGAACGCACATCCCGCGACAAGGAAGGCCACCAGAAGGACCTAGCCACCAAATCTCTGGTACCAAAAATCCCAGGATGACCAGCCAACACTGAAGAATGAACCTCGGAAATAACTCTGCTGGTCCATCTATCTGGGACAAACAGTCTCTCTGGTGGACAACGGTCAGGTCTATCCGCCTGAAATTCCTGTAACACCCGTCGCAAATCTGGGGAAATGGCAGACAAAATCACTCCCTCTCTGAGGATGCCAGCCGGCTCTGAAACTCCAGGAGAGTCAGGCACAAAACTCCTAGAAAGAGCATCAGCCTTCACGTTCTTCAAACCAGGAAGGTACGAGAGCACGAAATCGAAACGGGAGAAAAACAACGACCAACGAGCCTGTCTAGGATTCAACCGTTTGGCCGACTCGAGATAAATCAAATTCTTGTGATCAGTCAAGACCACCACACGATGCTTAGCTCCCTCTAGCCAATGTCGCCACTCCTCAAATGCCCACTTCATTGCCAACAACTCCCGATTACCAACATCATAATTTCGCTCGGCAGGCGAAAATTTTCTTGAAAAGAAGGCACATGGCTTCATCACAGAGCAATCAGAGCTTCTCTGCGACAAAACAGCCCCTGCTCCAATCTCAGAAGCATCAACCTCGACCTGGAAGGGAAGAGAGACATCTGGCTGACACAAAACTGGAGCCGAAGAAAACCGACGCTTCAGCTCCTGAAAGGCCTCCACGGCCGCAGGAGACCAGTTAGTCACATCAGAACCCTTCTTGGTCAAATCCGTCAAAGGCTTAACCACACCAGAAAAATTAGCGATGAAGCGACGGTAAAAATTTGCAAAACCCAAGAACTTCTGAAGACTCTTAACCGATGTAGGTTGAGTCCAATCATGAATAGCCTGGACCTTGACTGGGTCCATCTCAATAGTAGAAGGAGAAAAAATAAAGCCCAAAAAGGAAACCTTCTGGACTCCGAAGAGACATTTTGAGCCCTTAACAAATAAGGCATTGGCACGCAGGACCTGAAATACCATCCTGACCTGCTTCACATGGGACTCCCAATCATCAGAAAAGACCAAAATATCATCTAGATACACAATCATAAATTTATCCAGATATTCTCGGAAGATGTCGTGCATGAAGGACTGAAACACAGAAGGGGCATTAGAAAGTCCAAAAGGCATCACCAAGTACTCAAAATGGCCTTCGGGCGTATTAAATGCGGTTTTCCATTCATCGCCCTGCTTTATACGCACAAGATTATACGCACCACGAAGATCTATCTTGGTGAACCAACTAGACCCCTTAATCCGAGCAAACAGATCAGACAACAATGGCAAAGGATACTGAAATTTGACCGTGATTTTATTTAGAAGGTGATAATCTATACAGGGTCTCAAAGAACCATCCTTCTTGGCCACAAAAAAGAATCCTGCACCAAGAGGGGACGAGGATGGGCGAATATGTCCCTTCTCCAAAGACTCCTTTACATAACTCCGCATAGCGGCATGTTCTGGCACAGACAAATTAAACAGTCGTCCCTTAGGGAACTTACTACCAGGAATCAAATTTATAGCACAATCACAATCCCTATGAGGAGGTAGGGCACTGGATTTGGGCTCATCAAATACATCCTGGTAGTCCGACAAAAACTCAGGGACTTCAGAAGGAGTAGAGGAAGCAATTGATACCAAAGGAGCATCGCCATGAATTCCCTGGCAACCCCAACTCAACACAGACATTGCTTCCCAATCCAAGACTGGATTATGAGCCTGCAACCATGGCAGACCTAACACGACAACGTCATGCAAATTATTTAACACAAGAAAGCGAATCACCTCCTGATGTGCAGGAGTCATACACATGGTCACTTGAGTCCAGTATTGAGGTTTATTCTTGGCCAATGGCGTAGCATCAATTCCCTTCAATGGAATAGGGAACTGCAAAGGCTCCAAGACAAAACCACAGTGCCTGGCAAATGACAAATCCATCAGATTCAGGGCAGCACCTGAATCTACAAAAGCCATAACAGAGTAGGATGACAGAGAGCAAATCAAAGTGACAGACAAAATGAATTTAGGCTGTACAGTACCAATGGTGACAGATTTAGCGAACTTCTTTGCACGCTTAGAACAATCTGAGATGACATGAGCAGAATCACCACAGTAGAAGCACAACCCATTCTGACGTCTATGATTTTGCCGTTCAATTCTGGTCAGAATCCTGTCACATTGCATAGACTCAGGTTTCTGTTCAGAAAACACCGCCAGATGGTGCGCAGGTTTGCGCTCCCGCAAACGCCGATCAATCTGAATGGCCAAAGCCATTGACTCATTCAGACTCGCAGGCATGGGGAACCCCACCATAACATTCTTAAGGGCTTCGGAAAGACCTTTTCTGAAAATTGCCGCCAGGGCACACTCATTCCATTGAGTAAGCACTGACCGTTTCCTAAATTTCTGACAATAAACCTCTGCTTCATCCTGACCCTGAGAGAGGGCCAGCAAAGCCTTTTCTGCCTGGTCCTCAAGATTAGGTTCCTCATAAAGCAATCCAAGCGCCAGAAAAAACGCATCCACATTAAGCAATGCAGGGTCTCCTGGCGCCAGGGAGAATGCCCAATCCTGAGGGTCACCACGTAACAAGGAAATAATAATTTTAACTTGCTGAGCAGGATTACCCGAGGAACGAGGTCTCAAAGAAAGGAATAACTTGCAATTATTCTTAAAATTCAAAAAACCTAGATCTATCACCAGAAAACAACTCAGGAATAGGTATTTTAGGCTCTGACATAGGACTGTGAATGACATAATCCTGAATGCTTTGTACCCTTGCAGTAAGATGATCCATATTAGAAGTCAAACTCTGAATATCCATGTCTGCAGCTGAATTCAGCGCCACCCAGAGATTAAGGGGAGGAGAGAAGCAAGACAAACTGCAGCAAAGAAAAAAAAATGCACTCAGGACTTCTCTTATCCCGCTTCTGCGATGCATTTAACACTTTATGGCCTGCTGTACTGTTATGATCCTTAGTGGCTTAGGATCACAAATCTGACCAGCTAAGTAAGAGAACGTAGGACGAGCTCTGGGGATGTGGGATCTGGACTGACCGCAAACCTGATCCTAACCGCACACACTAAAGGCAGCCGTGGAACGTTCCTAAAAATCCTAGACGTCTCTTCACAGCCTGAGAAACTGGCTACCCCTAGAGGGAAATAAAAGCCTTACTTGCCTCAGAGAAATAACCCCAAAGTTTAGAACAGCCCCCCACAAATAATAACGGTGAGTAAAGGAGAAAGCACGAACGTAGAAATGAAAACAGATTCAGCAAAGGAGGCCCGCTAATCACTAAACAGAAAGAGGATAGCAAGAATCTGTGCGGTCAGTAAAAACCCTATCAAAAATATCCACGCAGAGAATGCAAGAACCCCCACACCAACTAACGATGTGAGGGGAGCAACTCTGAACCCCAGAGCTACCAGCAAGCGAGGATATCACATATTAGCAAGCTGGACAGAACTCATCATATACTGAGAAAACATATAGAACACAGATGAGCAAAAATGAACTAGCAAAAACTTAGCTTCTCTTGGAGAGACTGATAACGAATGTAGACAGGAGAGATCAGAACAGCTCTGAATACAACGACAGCAGGCAACAAATGAAGGTCCAGGTGAGTTAAATAGGAAACCTGACTAGCAGGTAACGAATCAGCTGATCCCAGCCACAGACCCGCAGAATGACAAAAGAGCCACCAGAGGGAGCTCAAAGATACAACTCACACAGTACCACTCACAACCACAGGAGGGAGCCCGAGAACAGAGTTCACAACATGCAACCCAGGTACAACTGCATTACCACCTACAATCACCGGAGGGAGCCCAAAAGCAGAATTCACAACAATTACCCCCAGGTTGTTCAGCAATCTGCCCCAGTATGTCCAGCAATCTGCCCCAGTGTCCAGCACTGCCCCCAGTGTGTCCAGCAATCTGCCCCAGTGTCCAGCATTGCCCCCAGTGTGTCCAGCAATCTGCCCCAGTGTCCAGCATTGCCCCAGTATGTCCAGCAATCTGCCCCAGTGTGTCCAGCAATCTGCCCCAATGTCCAGCATTGCCCCAATGTCCAGCATTGCCCCCAGTGTGTCCAGCAATCTGCCCCAGTGTGTCCAGCAATCTGCCCCAGTATGTCCAGCACTGCCCCCAGTGTGTCCAGCAATCTGCCCCAGTGTCCAGCACTGCCCCAGTATGTCCAGCACTGCCCCCAGTGTGTCCAGCAATCTGCCCCAATGTCCAGCATTGCCCCCAGTGTGTCCAGCAATCTGCCCCAGTGTCCAGCACTGCCCCCAGTGTGTCCAGCAATCTGCCCCAGTGTCCAGCATTGCCCCAGTGTGTCCAGCAATCTGCCCCAGTGTGTCCAGCAATCTGCCCCAGTGTGTCCAGCAATCTGCCCCAGTGTCCAGCATTGCCCCAGTGTGTCCAGCAATCTGACCCAGTATGTCCAGCACTGCCCCCAGTGTGTCCAGCAATCTGCCCCAGTATGTCCAGCACTGCCCCCAGTGTGTCCAGCAATCTGCCCCAGTGTCCAGCACTGCCCCCAGTGTGTCCAGCAATCTGCCCCAGTGTCCAGCACTGCCCCCAGTGTGTCCAGCAATCTGCCCCAGTGTCCAGCATTGCCCCAGTGTGTCCAGCATTGCCCCAGTGTGTCCAGCAATCTGCCCCAGTGTCCAGCATTGCCCCAGTGTGTCCAGCAATCTGCCCCAGTGTGTCCAGCAATCTGCCCCAGTGTCCAGCATTGCCCCAGTGTGTCCAGCAATCTGCCCCAGTGTCCAGCACTGCCCCCAGTGTGTCCAGCAATCTGCCCCAGTATGTCCAGCACTGCCCCCAGTGTGTCCAGCAATCTGCCCCAGTATGTCCAGCACTGCCCCCAGTGTGTCCAGCAATCTGCCCCAGTGTCCAGCACTGCCCCCAGTGTGTCCAGCAATCTGCCCCAGTGTCCAGCATTGCCCCAGTATGTCCAGCAATCTGCCCCAGTGTGTCCAGCAATCTGCCCCAGTGTGTCCAGCAATCTGCCCCAGTGTCCAGCATTGCCCCAGTGTGTCCAGCAATCTGCCCCAGTATGTCCAGCACTGCCCCCAGTGTGTCCAGCAATCTGCCCCAGTATGTCCAGCACTGCCCCCAGTGTGTCCAGCAATCTGCCCCAGTGTGTCCAGCAATCTGCCCCAGTGTCCAGCATATTACCCCCAGTGTCCAGCATTGCCCCAGTGTCCAGCAATCTGCCCCAGTATGTCCAGCACTGCCCCCAGTGTGTCCAGCAATCTGCCCCAGTGTCCAGCACTGCCCCCAGTGTGTCCAGCAATCTGCCCCAGTATGTCCAGCACTGCCCCCAGTGTGTCCAGCAATCTGCCCCAGTATGTCCAGCACTGCCCCCAGTGTGTCCAGCAATCTGCCCCAGTGTCCAGCACTGCCCCCAGTGTGTCCAGCAATCTGCCCCAGTGTCCAGCACTGCCCCCAGTGTGTCCAGCAATCTGCCCCAGTGTCCAGCATTGCCCCAGTGTGTCCAGCATTGCCCCAGTGTGTCCAGCAATCTGCCCCAGTGTCCAGCATATTACCCCCAGTGTCCAGCATTGCCCCAGTGTCCAGCAATCTGCCCCAGTATGTTCAGCACTGCCCCCAGTGTGTCCAGCAATCTGCCCCAGACTATTACCCCCCCACACCCGCACCTGCACAGCGCACCGGCTTATGTCCTCCTTCATCCCCCAGTACCCCCGTCCCTCATACTCACCTGTCCCACACACTGCACGGCCGTGCCGACATCCCTCGCGCTCACGCTCTGTCCTGTCCCGATTCCCGGTGGCGGAGCAGCATCTTCTTCCTGTTGTGCGGTCATGTGATACTGTCATTAAGGTCATGAATATGCGCATATTCATGACCTTAATGAGCGGTACCACGTGACCGCACAAGCAGGACGAGCTGCAGTGCAGACGCCGAGACCATCGCTGGAGCAGCGTGAGTATCGTCTTCAAGAGGGGGCGGGCGGCGGGGGGGCCCTGGAGCAGTGGGGGCCCTGCCAGCAGGTGTCAGTGCCTGGGCCCACCGGAGGATCCTCCGGTTCTCCGGTGGGCCAGTCCGAGCCTGCCCACAACTCCTACCACAGAATTGACTACTTCTTAACTACCACGCCCCACCTTCAATCCATTAAATCTGCTACTATTGACAATATTACTATATCAGATCATGCCCCCATATTCTTAGAAATGAACATTGCTTCCCTGCCCAGACGGACAATGACTTGGTCCCTAAATTAAACTCTGATAGCTTCTGATACCCACCAGACTAAACTAGCAGAATCCCTTAATCTTTTTTTCCTAGAAAATTCTAGTTCAGGACCCCCACCAACCATCATATGGGAAACACACAAAGCGGTTATGAGTAGGGAATTCATAGCTTTGGGCACATTTGTCAAGAAGGAAAGGTCAAAGCAAATTATATCAATCATCCACCAAATTAACACCCTGGAAAAGATCCACAAAAAATCCCAAAGCAAGCCTATACAAAAGGAATTATCAGACCTGAGAAATACTTTAAAAAATATTCTCAACATCCAGTCAGCCAAAATTTACATGAGGAGTCAACAGAAATTTTACCTACATGGAAATAGGGGCAGTAAACTAATGACCTCTTTACTTAAAAAATGCAATGAACGGAAGTTTATCAACCACATTCTATCTACAGACAAGTCACACAAATACAAAACCCCTGACATTGCAAAAGAGTTTAGATATTTTATGAACGCCTCTACAACTTACCCACACCTCCACAATTAGGAGACCCACCTGAAATTCTCACCAAAATAAATGAATTTCTTGCACCCCTCAAGCTCCCCAAAGTTTCTGCTGTAGGCCAACAAGAATTATTAGCACCTATCTCTCCTAAAGAAATACTAGACACACTAGCACAGATTCCCAATGGGAAGGCCCTGACGGTCTTCCTATAATCTACTACTAAAAGTTTATTAAACAACTTCTACCTCACTTGGTGTCTTTATTCAATGCGCTCCTAGAAGGTCAAACTTTACCTAGACAATCCCTAGAGGCCTATATTTCAGTGATTCCTAAAGAGGGCAAAGACCCCACAGCCTGCTCTAGTTATAGGCCCATTTCCCTCCTAAATTCCGACATTAAACTTTGGGCAAAACTCTTAGCTAATAGATTGAATTCTTTCTTACCCAGATTGATTCACACAGATCAAGTGGGATTTGTCAAGGGTAGAGAAGGCAAAGATAACTCTGCCAAAATTATTCAGTCTATAGCCTTCGCTAAAAATACGGGGACCCCCCTGGTCCTCTTATCAACAGATGCTGAAAAAGCTTTTGACAGGGTGAGCTGGTGCTTCATGGAACAGGCCTTAACTAAGTATGGCTTCCCAACGCAATTTATCGCCGCAATCTTTTCCCTTTACTCGCAACCTACGGCTAAGGTACGAGTAAATGGCACCCTGTCAGAAAGTTTTAATATCCACAATGGAACAAGGCAGGGATGCCCACTGTCCCCGTCTTTATTTATCTTGGTCATAGAAACCTTAATTCAAACAATACGACAGGAAACTCAGATCGAAGGGCTGAAGATTGGCTCGCTGGAGTTAAAAACTTTAGCATTTGCTGACGACCTACTCTTCTTGATCGCCAACCCTCTCCCAACCTTCCCGAAAATTCTTGATACTTTCCAACAATTTGGGCTCCTATCCAATTTTAAAATTAATGCCGCAAAATCTATAGCCTTAAACATCTCCCTCCCCTATTCGCGACTCACCGCGCTACGCTCCCTCTGCCCTTTCTCTTGGGCTATGCATTCTATAAAATACTTAGGAATAGAGATTACAAGAGACCCAAGCCAACTCTTCAGTACAAATTATTCCACTCTATTTAAAAAGGTACAGAGATTGTTAAAATCATATAACTTACCTACTTTGTCTTGGTTAGGGCGTATTAATGTCTTCAAGACGTACATTAGGCCAATAATCCTGTACACATTAAGCATGGTCCCTATTCATATCCCAAGAACTTATTTTAAAAACCTCCAGTCCACAATAGCTAAATATATTTGGAAACAGAAACCGGCTAGAATCACATATAGATTTCTCTCTCTCTCGCTCGTCCATGGCTGGTGGCTTGAGGGTCCCTGACCCGGCTTTATATTTCAGAGCGGTTCACATATGTAGATGGCTTAAGATCGTAACTAGTTTCGAGAAAGCAGACTGTAATAATGTAGACATAGAACTACTAGGACCAAAGGGAATACCTTGCCTCTGGACACTGGCTAAACCTCCTAACGAACTCAGATTAGATGAGGTAACTTCGACAACACTCAAAATCAGGTGTTTATTAAATAAGGACCTTCCCCTAGACTCCTTCCCCTCTGCCTTTGCCCCAATTTGCTCCATTCCGTTCCTCCTAGACCCGAGCTATAGAGACCCTTACGGATTATGGCCTTCCCTCCCCAGAGAACCTTTGAAGAACTTCTATAATGAGAAAATACTTCATAGAGGGACCTGACACCCTGACACGACCTAAAAACTTCCTCCAAACCCAACATATTAGACGCACACTCCTCACTTTTTAAAAGAAGTTTCCCCATAAATCTAACTGGTCATGGCTTGACATAATGTGCAAATCCCCTCACCCGGAGATGAAAAGCGTTTCCTGAGTCTATTCTCAACTCAACTCTATCAACAACTACTCCAAACCTACATTCATTAATTCTTGGGAGTCTGAGATGGGGATTACTTTTACAGAGACGCAAATCTCAAAAAAGGTGGCTAATGCATGAGGATTCTCCTGGTGCATACTACTCCAAGAAAACGCCTACAAAATCTTGACCAGATGGCACCCGCTAAACTGTCCCATTTGGGACTGACAGTCGACAACTCATGTTGGAGATGTCGTGGTTCTTTGGGCCATCACACTCATATTTTCTGGGAATGTCCTAAATTGTCTGAATTCTGGGAGGAGATTAATAAGTTCCTTAAGAAATTAAAGTTAATCCAAACAAATCTACAGGCCCCTGAGCTTCTTCTTTCTTGTCCATCTAGCAATTACAGACCAAGGAAACATAAACTTTTACCACTTTTACTTAGCGCCGCAAAGCACTTAATCACTTTACACTGGAGGGATGACACCCCTCCAACAATATCCGAATGGCTGTCTAAAATTGACCAAATTTCGAGGCTTGAAGAGTTATCCAGCTGGGAAATGAATACCCACGATCTGTATGTGAAAATTTGGGCCCCCTGGAAAGATTTACGAACAGGCGGCTATTGTTGACTTAGCTTGAGCCTTTGAATTGTGCCCTATATGTTATTTATAGAAACTGGTTATATTTCTATAGAATCTACTTGCTCTTTTTCTAACCTTAAACTTTGGTACCATTGAATGCTGTGCTAATTCAAAACTCTCGCCCCTATTCTACCAAGTGTTAACTCTAAGCATCTGAAAGATGTTTTTTGTTCTTCTTTATATATGATAACGTTATACCTTCTTATTTCTGTATCTTCATTTATTCTTAAATAAAGAGTTTACACAAAAAAAAATGGTCTTTCATCTCTGGTTTATTATGGAAGCTGTGCCTGAGGAAGACAAATCGTTTGTAAACTTGTTCTCTGTTGTTAGGCATTAATACACACAAAAATACAATGTCTGTAATAACGGAGACATAAAAAAATTAGTAAACTTTCTAGACAGCAATTATATGGCTGGACAGAACAATCTGCACACCCAGATCTGCTATTCTGTGCAGAGCGACTCACAAACGTCACCATCTGGAGACCATCACTTCATAGTAGGCTGCCAGCTTGATGCACCATATATAGCAGACAACCACAAGCCACACGTCTAGGGCCCCAGAGCCGCAGGTTGGCGACCCCCGCATTATAGTGCTGGAAACCATAGACCTGCCATCCTACATCCGAGTACGGCAGAACGATGAACACACATCACTAGTACAAGCTCCGCACAGCCGGATCGCGGCTCTCAGGACGACATTCTGGGGCTTCTTTTCATTCAGAATATAATAAAGGCGACACATTGTATGTGATTGATAAAGGGAGATATTTTATTTAGGTTTTTTCCTCAGTAATGGGAACCTGTCACCATGAAATGTCATCCAGTCTTCAGGTGGAGCAGACAGTGATGGGAACGGCCGCAGGACCGAAAATCCCAGAGCAGAGGATTAGATGATTAATGCACGGGTTATACTGAATATGGACTCATGAAACGATCAATCTGCTCAGCTCCCCGGTCTATGACATGGGCTGCACATTGGGCGGCATTTTCATGGAGAGGCTCCAGGCTGGTAAATGTGTTGGATTATCTTCCCTGGAATATTTGGGGGATGACTGCACCCAGAGTAGGAGCTCACTGACGAGCATTCATAGTTCTTCCTTATGTGAGCACTGGCACTCTCCATTACATGTGTTCTAACACACTCATATTCTCTCTTTCCATTATATAGAGGAATAATACCTTCTGACACTAGTGATGAGTGAGTGTACTTGTTGCTCGGGTTTTCCAGAGCATGCTCGAGTGACCTCCGAGTATTTTTTAGTGTTCGGAGATTTAGTTTTCTTTGCCGCAGCTGAATGATTTACAGCTATTAGCCAGCATAAGTACATGTGGAGATTCCCTAGCAACCCCCACATGTACTCAGCCTGGCTAGTAGCTGTAAATCATTCAGCTGAGACAAAGAAAACGAAATCTCCAAACACTAAAAAATACTCGGAGACCACCCGAGCAACGAGTACTCGCTCATCACTATCTGACACCACATTGTATCATCTAACTCCTTTTTCAGTCAGTATTTGAGAATGTATATACCTATACACATTTCTCTCCATATGGATCCACATAACTGTTTTGTAAACTGCTGAACATTTCTTGTGAAATGCGTTTTATCTGTTTTTATATAGTCTTTTTTGCTATGTAATTTTATCAATAAAGATATACCGAGTTAATATACGTTTTACATAGAAGTATTTCTGTGGGCTGCAGATTTTCATGGTGACAGGTCCCCTTTAAAAGGAATCTTGTCAGCGGGAATTTATGTAATCTGAGAGCAGCGTGATGTAGGGGCATAGTCACTTAATGTGTCACTTAATGAGCTGCTTACTGTAGTTTTGATAAAATCCTTGTTTTATCTGCTGTAGATTTAGGAGTGCTCAGAATGCAGAGCTCTGTATAACCCCGTCTTCAACAATGATTGCCAACTTTCTGCCTATACACAGTGTACACAGAAAACTGCCAATCACTTCTGTGGGCGGGGTTATACAGAGAAAGTTGCCAATCACTGGTGGGGGCAGGGTTATACAGAACACATGAATGTGAAGGACTACATAGCCATCTCTAGTGATAAGCAGCCCAATATTTGACGCATTGCTCGAAGCAGGGTCTCCGTCTCTACAACAGGCTGCTCTCAAATTACAAAAACCTGCTGACTAGTGTTGAGCATTCCGATACTGCAAATATCGGGTATCGGCCGATATTCGCTGTATCGGAATTCCGATACCGAGTTCCGATATTTTTGTGATATCGGAATTCGGAAGTTCCTATAAGTTCCCTGGCGTGTGCGGTGCGTATGGTTCCCAGGGTCTGGAGGAGAGGAGACTCTCCTTCAGGCCCTGGGATCTATACTCATGTAAAAAATAAAGAATAAAAATAAAAAATATGGATATACTCACCCCTCCGATGGACACTGGACCTCACCGGTGCAAGCGTCTGCCTCCGTTCCTAAGAATGCAGTGAGTGTAGGACCTGCGATGACGTCGCAGTCTTGTGATTGGTCGCGTGACCGCTCATGTGACCGCGACGTCATCGAAGGTCCTTCACTCTCTGCATTCTTAGGAATGGAGGCAGACGCTTGCAGCTGTGACAGCCAGGGTTTGTCGGAGGGGTGAGTATATCCATATTTTTTATTTTTATTCTTTATTTTTTACATGAATATGGATCCCAGGGGCTGAAGGAGAGTCTCCTCTCCTTCAGACCCTGGGAACCATCAAGGATAGCTTCCGATATTTGTGTCCCATTGACTTGTATTGGTATCGGTATCGGCGATATCCGATATTTTTTGGATATCGGACGATCCAATCCGATACCGATACTTTCAAATAACGGACGGTATCGCTCAACACTACTGATGACATACTCCCTTTTAAAGAAAGGATCATCAGTATATTGTGACATCTGTGAGCTCGTCTCCCGGTGCTTACCTACACGCAATCTCCGATCCTCAAAAGATCTCCTTCTCTACACCCCTCTTATCTCCTCTTCCCACAATCGTATACAAGATTTCTCTCGCGTATCACCCCTACTCTGGAACCCTCTTCCACAACACATCAGACTCTCACCTACCATCGAAACCTTCAAAAAGAGCCTGAAGACCCACCTCTTCTGACAAGCCTGCAGTAACCACCGATCAACCAAACTGCTGCACGAACAGCTCTATCCTCACCTACTGTATTCTCTCCCATCCCTTGTAGATTGTGAGCCCTCGCGGGCAGGGTCCTCTCTCCTCCTGTACCAGTTGTGACTTGTATTGTTCAAGAATATTGTACTTGTTTTTATTATGTATACCCCTCCTTACATGTAAAGCGCCATGGAATAAATGGCGCTATAACAATAAATAATAATAATAATAATCACTGTGATGATGGATCTGATTGTTTTGTTTCCTTCTAGATTGTCTTGATGAAATCACAGAACTGCTGGATAAGAACACAGATCCTAGGAGGATGGATGATAACCAGGATCCTAGGAGGACAGATGATAACCAAGATCCTAGTGTTATGGAAATTTGGTTTGGATAAATCTAATTCTAGTTCCCAATTAGACTGAGTATTTTGAGCGCTCAAGAATGAGACTGCACACCATTGTGACAATAACATTCCACCAATACTGATGACTTATTGTACATACATGGTTTTATAATTGCATATAGAAAGGAGGTGGTTAGGGGTGGTTAGTTAATTACCATATTGTCAGGCTCCTCTGTTATTGGTTATCTAAATATATATGGAATATTGTGATTAATGCTCATATGAATGCTGATTAAGCAACTAAAGTGTAGCTGTCTACATCTAGGACAAAGTTGAGACATCTGATCATCACTTAATACATCTGGTGCTGTTCTGCTTTTGGCTGGAAGTCCCCAAACAGTCTGTCTGGCTTATATAAGTTTATGTCAGCCATTTTAAGCAATTGATTATAGTGTATATATTAGCTATGGATATATGAGTATACATGAGTAAATATGATTATATAGGAGTATATACGCAAGTGAGAGCTATATAATATATATATTTCCATCACAATCCCCCCTTAGATATCACTTGCCCTAATCCTAGCCTCCTGTCCCAAAGTGCTGCAACTTTTTTATGCTGCCGGTGAGCTGACGCATGCCTAGCGCATACACCCCCCTCCATACAAACTTTTCGCAAATGGGCAGTCAGGAGATCTGTCCCTAACGGGGGTTCATTGCAAACAGTCTCTTAGTCAACAGCATGTGTAGTCAGCAGTGTGCATTTTTTATCAGGTAGGTCATCTATCCCGTCAGGCAGGGCATCCACAACATTCTGGCTTGGGTGTCATCCTCTGGTAGGGGAGCTTTCTTGCAATGCGATGCATGGATCCAAGTGGGTCTTCCCTCCAGTTTCACACAGGTTGGTGTCATCAGCAGCACCTGGAAAGGACCATCAAATCTGGGATCAAGTGGTGTTCTCCTTACAAACTTTTTCACCAACACCCAGTCTCCTGGCTTCAAGGAGTGCGTACTGGACACTGAATCTGGATCTGGCAATGAAGAAAAAACCTTGAGAATGGATGTTAGCAAGTTTCTTGGTGAGTTCAATTACATAAGCAGACAAAGTATCATATTGCATAGTCAGCTGCTGAGGAAAGAATACCCCTAACCTGGGACTAGACCCAAACAAAATTTCAGATGGTGACAGCTTTTCTGGGCTTCTGGGAGTGTGCCTAACATTAAGTAGTGTGATTGGGAGTGTCTCCTGCCATGGTTTGTTTGTCTCTTGGGCAACTTCCAACATCCTGTTCTTAAGTGTCCCATTCAGTCTTTCCACTTTCTCGCTACTCTGGGGATTGTAGGGAGTGCGTAGGCCTAAATCTGACCCTATTGCTGACCAGATCTCCCGTGTGAGATTTGCTGTAAATGCGGGTCCCTGGTTACTCTCTATAACTTCTGGGACTCCATATCTGCATATCTCATCTCCGAGAGTAGCTTCTTTGCAGTAGTCTTTGCTGACTGATTCCTCACTGGTAAAACTTCTGGCCATCCTGAGAACACGTCAACGACCACAAGGGCATATTCGAATCCCCCACTTGGCGACGTCTGGATGTGGTCTATCTGGATCGTCTGGAAAGGGTACAGTGGTCTGGCAAGATGATGTATGGGAACTTTCTCCATTCTTCCAGGGTTGAGTTTGCCGCAGGTCAAACGGCTGCTAGTGAACTTGGCTGTTAGGGTGGAGATCCCTGGAGCAAACCAGCAAGCACCAATCAGATCATTCATCTGTGTCTTTGATCTGTGTGAGGGCCCATGTGCCCACTGGACCACCATAGGGTATATGCTTCAGGGTAAACAGGGTTTGTAGTCCATTGCATATACTCTTCCTTCATGTGTTGCTCCCTTCCATCCAGCATTCCTTCTTGTCCTTTGGGGCTTGCTCTTGCAGCTTTTTGAGCAGATCCCAGGACGTCATCTGGTCAGGTTTCTTGTCTTCAGTCGTCATGTAGTAGCCATCTGGCTCTACGACCTCTCCCACATCTCCATATTGTCTTCCTTTGGCTGCTTCTTTGGCTGCCATATCCGCCATGTTATTGCCCCGTGCCTCTACTGTGTTCAATTTTCCACGTGCTTTGACTTTTAGTATTGCCACCATTTTTGGAAGTTGTAATGCGTCCAGCAGGTCCTTGATGGCTCCATAATGCTTCACGGTTGTTCCGCTTGCTGTGATGAAGTCCCCTGCAGCCCAGATGGGTCCAAAGTCGTGTGCTATGCTATGCGAGTACCTTGAATCGGTATATATGTTCACAGTCTTGTCTTCTGCCATCTGGTAGGCCTTTGTAAGCGCTATCAGTTCTGCTTCCTGGGCTGACAGACTAGGTGGCAGACTTCTGGACCACAGGATCTCTTGATTGCTAGTCACTGCACATCCCGTGTGGAATCTTCCTTCATCATCTGCAAATCTGGAGCCATCCACGTAGAGGATCAATTTTGGGTTAGTCAGTGGCTCTTCTGCCATCTTGGGTAGTCCTGCTGTTTCCTGTTGCATGATGCTGAAGCAATCATGGTCATCCGTCCGGAGCAAATCCAGATCCCTGCGGAAGATATCATGCAGATTTTGATCTGAGGGTCCATATCTGTATCCCCTTTGGGAGTGGGAGTAGAGTGGACAGGTTGAGGACTGTGCATCTGGAGATGGTGACATTGTCGGGCAGGAGTAGAGAGCACTGGAGGCGAAAATGCCTGGCAGTGGAGAGATGTTTTGGCTGGGTTTGGTTGAGGATTGCATGTGCTGCAAATTCTGCTCTCATGCAGGAGGGGGCTCTCCTTGCAACTGGATGCAGGCGAGCTGAAAAGCAGCCTAAAGGTCTCTGCTTTCCCCCCTGAAGCTGCGTCAGGACTCCAAGTAGCAAGGCCTTCTTTTTCCATCAGGTAGAGACGGAATGGCTTCTCGTAGTCAGGTAGGCCTAGTGCTGGCGCTGAGACTACAGAGCCTTTTAACTTCTTGAACGAGCTGAAGGCTGCATCTGACAGGAGGAATGGGGTTACATTGATGCAATCATACAGAGGCTGCATTAGGACTGAGGCATCAGGGATCCAGGCTCTGCAATACGAAACTAGACCAAGGAAGGCCTGTAGCGCCTTCGGAGTTGTGGGAGGAGGCATCTTCTCCACTGTGGTCTTCCGGTCATCTGTCAGGTGTTTCGTCTGGTGAGCAATACAGTGCCCCAGGAACGTAACTCGCTTCAGACACCACTAGACTTTGTTCTTTGAGACCTTGCAGCGCTGCTCTGCCAGGTAGAGTAGGATAGACATGGAATGTACTTTACATGTGTCAAAGTCAACTGTACAAAGGAGTAGAAGGTTCACGTATTGTAGCAGGGTCACTTCTCCATGTTCTGTGATCCAGTTGGTGAGGACTGTGGACATTGCTTTGGTGAATTGTGAGGGGCTATTATGGGCCCCCTGGGGCATCATCGTCCATGTGTACTGTGCCCCCTGATGTGTGAAGGCAAACAGGAAATGGTCGTCCGGATGAAGGGGAACACTGAAGAAAGCATTAGCCAGGTCGATCACTGTGAACACTGTTGCCATGGAAGGCACATTTGAGAGCAGAGTGTGTGGATTCGGCACAATTGGGGTTTCAAATACTGTAGCGTCATTCACAGCTCTTAGGTCATGTACCATTCTGAACTTGGCTGGCTCTCCTTTTACAGTCTTTTTCTTGACAGGGAAAAGCGGGGTGTTGCAAGGAGACGTGCAGGGGATAACAACCCCTATTTCCAGGAACACCTTCAATTGGTCTAAGACAGCTTGACTCTGGGCAATGGACAAGGGATACTGGGCCTTACGAGGATATGGAGTGCCTGGCTTGAGTGATTCACACACTGGGGCAACTTTAAGTTTTCCCATATCTTGGGGTCCCTTAGACCATAGACTTTCTCGTACTACGTCCAGTACCTCCTTGGGTAGGCCTCCATCGGTTTTGAGGTTCCTGTAGGGCCGCCAGCATGACTGACTCTTCCTGGGTCAGAGGTGAAGAAAGGGTCATGGTCCCATCTTCCTGGAACACTATGGTTGCCTTTAGCTTTTGCAGTAGGTCTGCCCCCAGTAGGCTGAGTGGGCAGGTTCTTGACACCACAAACTGGGACAGGATAGTGTCCTGGCTGAGTGCACATGCTCAGAGGCTTTGTAAGCTGAGAATGTCTGACTTGACCATCAATGCACATGCAAGACACAGAGGATTCTGATAGTCAGGTGGAATTGGGGAGTTCCACAGGTCTCATGACACTTCTGGCTACATCGGTTTGCAGAAGAAAAGATCTGACAACACCATCCACTTTCAGGGTAATTTGAGGTATTGGTCCTGCAGATGGGGTTTTACATGTCAGGAGCATAGTGTCTTGCAGACCTGGCTTGCTTGCCTCTGTCCTATGGACGGGGTACTTCACTGCTTTCTGTACTTCTTCCTTGACCTGTTTCTCTGGACCAATTCTTGGGTTGCATGGGTGCTCTGCACTGGTTCCGGAAATGGCCAAACTTGCCACAGTTGTAACACTTGACACTTCTTCTGTCTTTGTAGGGTGGTTGCGCTTCCAGGTCAGTGGTCACCATGAGAGGGGCCGTCTTCTGTACTCCTGGTTGGGACTCAATCCCTTTGGCTACTGTGGACAACGGCATGATGGACACTGTAGCGGCAGCGGGGTCCGGCCTGCTGATTGAAGCTGCGGCCCTGTGGGGCCTGGTGGTAAGATGGGGCCTGCAGGTGTGTCCGTGGCGAGGCCCGGGGGTGCCATGAGACCGGCGGCTGCATCCAACCCAAAGTCTTGGGGCATTACAGGGGCTGCAGCTGCATCTGCCACCACTTCTTCCCCCTGGTCTGACATAGCTTCTCCCCTTTGCTAACCTTATTGAGGTCGGTGTCTCCTCTCCGGAGTCTGCAGCGGTTCTTCCGGTGTGTCGCTCGGCACTTTGCAGCATCTTCACTTCTGGCTACCCTTCCAGCGTTCTTAGCAGCGCGGCACCTGTTTCCTTCTTCGCGCTCTTTCCAGCTGGCTCCGCCCACGAAGGTACACCTCTTCTTCCCTCGCGTTCTTCGTGGCGCTATAATGGCGGCAGTTTTGGTGGCAATTTGGCAATAAACAGTCTCTTAGGCACACATGACCCGTTTTGCTGGGTCAGTCCACTGCTATTGACCTGTACTCGGGCCTAGCCACTATCAGTGGTTTCCTGATTGGCTGTCTTAGTCCATGCACAAAGGCCTGTGCCAACATTTGCCTGTGTATCTGGTCATGAATGGTGAAGCCCAAGTCTTGGAAAACTTGCATTACTCTGCCATGAAACTTCTTTACAGACTCAATTAGCTGTGGCCCTGACTCCCAAGCGTGTACATCTAATTCTGCTGGAAGTTTGAATCGTTCCTTCATGATTGGCCAGAGTGCATCACATGCTTTTATTTCCATTTATGACCCAGAAATCATTGCCAGGTGGCTGCATATGTTCGCTGGTTCTGCTACATTCTTCGGTAAAATGGCATTGGGTGAAGAGTACATAGTGTAATGGTGGTGCCTCTATCTGCCCCTGCATTCTTGGTGCCTGTGGGTTTCTTTTCCTAGTACTGGGCCACATGTATGATGTTCCCTCTTCATCTTCATCAGAGGAATAGTTGTGATAGCATGTGCTGGGGTCATACACTGGCTGATTTTTGGACTTAGAGGTTGCCTTTTTGTGTGAGGATATCCCCCCCCTTGCTGAAGCATAGGCTCATAGTTCTATGTTGGTGTGAATGTAGGCAGCTCTGACCGGTGCTGAAGTAGTACATTATCAGCAGATGGTGATGTCAGTCCTCCCCTCTCTGCACCCAGGCCTGAGCCGTCTGCTGCCTGATGTGTCTGGGGGTTGCCTACTGCATTGTGTGTAGGGGATTTTCACCTTCTTTCCCCGATATCACAACTGGCAATGGCTGGACTGTGCCTGTAAGCACTGAATACAGAGGCACCACACTAGTTGAATTGGGCGCTGGCCCAGCTGGCAACGAAGAAGGGTGTGTAAAAGGAGGAGGTAGCTGTGGCAGAGAAGAAAGAGGAGAGGTGTAGTGCAGAAAAGAGAGGTGTGGTGCAGAGAGAGAAGGTGTGGAGAAGAAAGAGCAGGAGGAGATAGGTGGAAAGAGGAACATCAAGCTGGGAAACAAAACCGCTGCAGAAGAGAATAACAGAGTTCATGGAGAAGTAGAAGATTAGGTGACTGCTGGAGGACAACTTCCTATGACTGAGGAAAGCAGCCACCAGTAACTAAAAGGTGGATGTGGAAAAGCACAGGAGATAGGTGTGGTGGGGGAGTGAAGAAGGAAGAGAGGAGGAGAGAAAAAGGGTGAGTGAAGAAGGAGGAAAGAGGTGTGGAGAAGGAGGAGAGGAAAGGAGTGAGAGTGAAGGAGAGAAAGAGTGACAGAAAGAGGAGGATAGAGAAGAGAATTCCTCCCCCCTCTGTGCAGTCTGAGAGGGCATGGTTGGAACAATGATGCCTTCTCCCTGTAGGGAGGGACGGGGTGCGCCACATACTGCGCAAGTCTCCCTATACCATGGATTCTGTTGAGAGCAGACTGCACATGTCCAATATCTCCCGTCCCCGTATGGGGAGGCGCTGATGGATTAATACCTTTCCCGATCTTATACACATAAAAATCAATTCCTGGTTTGCTCACATATCTTTCTGTACCACCTAAACAATGTAAGCTCTGCTGCTACTTTATACCAAGAATTAGCATTCAGCAATTTAACATCAACTAACTTCCCTTATTTTCCTTTCTCATTACGGCATGCCATTCTGATGGATTTCCCACATACTTAACACCTTCTTGTTCTGCCACTATCTGGGGGGGGGCAGTTTGCTCTTCATGAAGTAAAAGATCCTCCTGTTGGTTGGCCAACTTATTCCCCATGGCAAAAACAAAAACAAACAAAAAAGAAAAAAAACAACAAAAAACTTCAAAAAGATTGGTATATAAACAAAAAAAGAAAAGAAAAACTGCAAAAAACTTGGTATGAAAAAAATTGGTATAAAAAACAGAAAAGAAAAGAAAAACTTTCAAAAAAGTTGGTACAAGAAGTTGATATAAAAAGGAAAAGTAAACCGTCAAAAACTTGGTACAAAATCAAAAAACTTAAAATTTTGATACAGAAGGAAAAACTTCAAAGGCTAAAAAGTTAAAACGGCTTTCTTAACACTTTGTCTGTGCTCAAACGCAGTCAGACACACACACACTTCACCTTTCTCATGCTGCTGTATCCAAAGTCACTAAAATCACGTATCTAAAAACAAGTAGCTCACAGCAATGATCGATACCACTTAGTTTCACTTCTTCAAAAATTGCTACACTGTAGCTAGCACTTATCTCTTAATGTAGAAACAGAAAACAGCAAAAAACAGATGACAGTGTGATGTACAATGGATATATCTTTGCTAACAGCAGAAGGGGAAGTGCGGAAAAGAAAAAAAACTTCCCTTTACAACTGTATGCACTTAAAGCAACAGTACATGACATGAACAAAAACAGATACAGACGTCCGGGAGAACCGATGTCCTTTATTATTCTGTGACACGTGCAGGCTGCTCTGGGAACAGATAACTATCAATCGCACTGGGCACGCATATGCCCGGGCCGCCTTAGTGAGAAGCACAACAAGCGGGAATTCTACCACCCTCTGGTCTGGTCATCCTGACTGGCTCGCCAGCTACGGGTATCTGTGGCAGCCCTCTAAGCTATCACCATCCGAGCCCGGGACTACCTGTCCCGGGACTACCTGTCCCTCCTATGCACGGAAATCTGTGATAGCTTATCGAGCGATTTGACTTCCTGCCGTCTGTTACCCAGCCACCTCAAACAATCCAACTGTCTCCAGTATCTACACAAACATGGAACACATACACGGCACACAGCAGACACCTTCACTTATATCCCAGAGTTTGGATACAGGCTTGGACTTTTTACACTACCTGGGAATGCGGTGGTGACCACACCTGACCGGCAAGAGGTATAGACCCGGACTGGGCACAGGGGACTTCCAGGTAAGATGATAACATTTTCTTACCTTACTTATGAAGCTGCGCAGTCTCCGTCCCATGAACCAAGGCCGTGGCCAACACCTCCGTCTCTCCGATCAGCAGGGTCCCCATGCATCTCGCCCATTGCCCCACATTGGGCGCCAGATGTTATGGAAATTTGGTTTGGATAAATCTATCCCTGTGTGTGCTGCAGCCGTTCCCAATTAGACTGAGTATTTTGAGCGATCAAGAATGAGACTGCACACCATTGTGGCAATAACATTCCACCAATACTGATGATTTATTGTACATACATGGTTTTACAATTGCATATAGAAAGGAGGTGGTTAGTTAATAACCATATTGTCAGGCTCCTCTGTTATTGGTTATCTAAATATATATGGAATATTGTGATTAATGCACATATGAATGCTGATTAAGCAACTAAAATGTCGCTGGCTGCATCTTTCTGCATCTAGGACAAAGTTGAGACATCTGATCACCATTTAGTACATCTGGTACTGTTCTGCTTTAAGGCTGGAAATCCCCAGTCTGTCTAGCTTATATAAGTTTATGTCAGCCATTTTAAGCAATTGATTATAGTGTATATATTAGCTGTGAATATATGAGTATACATGAGTATATATGTTTATATAGGAGTATATACGCAAGTGAGATCTATATGATATATATATATATATTTCCATCACACTAGGAGGACAGATGATAACCATCATCCTAGGAGGATGGATGATAACCAGGATGATGGGTGATAACCAGGATCCTAGCAGGAAGGATGGTAACCAGGATCCCAGGAGGACGGATTATAACCAGGATCCTATGAGGACTGATGATAACCAGGATCCTAGGAGGAAGGATGATAACCAGGATCCTAGGAGGACAGATGAGAATCAGAGATACATAAATGTCTATAGGATCTGTACACTAAAAAGCATTTAGAGAAGGAAGATGTGACCTAGAGAATATTTAGCACAAGTTGTTAGAAGAGAAAATATTGTGTGAGAATAATCACTGTCACTTGTATCTATAGACCATCAGTCTGGCACACTTACCATGTGTCTATAGACCATCAGTCCGCCACACTCGCCATGTATCTATAGACATATCTGTGACCAGTGTTCAAGAACTTTATTGTTCGAAGCGCGTTTGGTTCTTCTTATACATCACCCCTTTTATATTTGCAAAGTTGTCCGAGACGTTCTAATTGATGTTGTACCATTTAAAAAATAATTCTTCCAAATAAAGCCGAATGAAAGATTTTTTATCAACATCCTGGTGCGTGAGCTGGATCCATTTTCACACTGTTCAAATCTATAGACAGATTCATCATGTATTCACACGTAATTGCTCTATGTTTTACAAAGACAAATCCCTCCTAAACGAAGGGTATATGTACCACCCAACAAGACTTCCACATGTAGTGGGATCTGTATAATAAAGTGATCACCACTATGGTACTAATATGAAATAAATTTTATTGAACATAATGTTAAAAACACAAATAAGATAAAATTACTACATGTAAGTGCAGCGCCCCAGAGTCCTGGTCGTTGCAGTACTGTGGCTCCGCCACTAAGGGGAGCTATGGTACGTCTGATGGCACTGAAGGAGTTCATCTGAGCAGGTATCACAGACACCAATACATTTCACCGCCGGGCCTCCAGGGGGAGCTAAGGGTTCTATTCATTAGGCCACTCCTCACACACTGGTAAAACTGGGGGTCAGGCAGGAAGTTAGGGAGAAAGCTGACTGGGTTGGAGCCAGGCAACACCTTGTGGCAGAGGGTGTTGCAGGAGAAGATTCGGTAGGGTCTCTGTCAGGAGTGGGATCCTGACAGAGACTTGGCAACTAGAGAGAACGAAACGGGACCGTGCCTGCTCAGTATAGCGGCGGTGCCCAAGAAAGGATTGGAAGCGAGATAGATTGTGCTGAGTGAGAAACGAGATCAAAGCAACAAGGAGAATACCAGTAGGGGTCGTGCTGTAAGATCGAGGCAACATTCTACTGAGGCGCACAACCGGCGGCCGGAACGCCGAGGGAGTATTACAATATTCAGCTTCATGCAATACTCTAAACAGCGGCAGGACAGTCAGTCTAAGGCGGGCTGTCTCACCTAAATCACCTATGCAGTCTTGGGGGGCCACTTGTGGAGAGGGGCGACTCTAGGGTCCCGGAAGATCTCCGAGCCTACCCGTCAAACGGGTGCCGTTCTAACCGTAACAACAGGGAGGAACGGAGAATTAACAGAACATCATCTAATTGAGTTGTGAGGGAACTTAAGAAACGGACACAACAGTTGTGGGGACTTTCCGTAAGCACAGCAGGGAAGGACCGCAACACATAGCGCTAGAAGGAAGGCACAGATTTCCACCTGCTAAGAGAGCTCTGGAGGTGCCATTGGACCGGCCGGACTTGCGCAGCCTGGCTATCTGGACTGAGGACTGAGGACCAAGAGATCTTCAGTAAAGAGGTAAAGAGACTGCAACTTGGTGTCCTCATTATTTACTGCACCGCACTATTACAGCACCACCATCATCTACTCACATCTACCATTTCGCTGCGCGCCCCTCGGCAGGGCCACGGACCGGGGCCTAGCCACCGTGACAACACTCCAGAGCAGAGACTCACAGGCCCGGTACCGGGTACCCCTCGGCCCTGCGGCGGGTGGGGCGCCGCATAAGAAAGGTACACAATCCAATAAAAGGGACTATACTGCCATAGGAGATTGCAAGATGACTCAGGCTGAATGCAGTATATATTAAATGAGAAATACCTATGCCATGATGTGAGAGTCCATGGATAGAAAGCTATCTCTATCAAAGAGACCTGGCTTAATAATGTAATGTCCTAAATCAGACCCCGCAAAAATACATGGCATATGCTAGAGGTAGTAGATGAATATTACCTTGCTATTCGCCTGCTGCAATAACCCCAGCGTCCCTCTGCCCCGACGCGCGTTTCGCGTTAGCTTCTTCTGGAGGCGTGTCAGGGCAGGGGGTTTAGCCGGTTTAAATATGTTAGACCCTACCGTTCATTGGGCAATTTCCAATTGTAGATTTATATCAGCCGCGTGGATGTGGGGCGATACTATGCTGCGCATGCGTATGGAGCTCCGTCCACAACCTAAAGTGTATGTCTTCCCTGTAGTTCCCGTACGGCGCCATGTGGGCAATCCCCGCCCCCCATACGGAATACGGAAACAATAGCGGGACATGCCGTACAGGCTAGGTGTGTACGTAAACCGGAAATATCAGACGGAGATGTGTACCGCCTGCTGTACGTAAACCGGAAATATCAGACGGAGACCTCCCAGCAGACGCGTCGTACGGAACCTCAACACTCCAGTGTCTAACGGCACATGAGCAGATCCGCTGGTACCGGCATACAATGAGGAGTCGGATCATGGTCATGGGGTCAGGAGCGCAAGGTCGTCCATTTGTACGTCCCTACTAACCCGTCCCCCTGTAACCACTAGCCGCCCTCCCCTCCGGCCTGCAATCTAATCATGCGCACACATAGGAGTGAAATGAGAGTGGGATATGTTTACTAAATGCATGAAGTGTAGTATACAATAATAGGTATAATTATAAAAATAGGCTATCCCCATATTGTGTTCTAAACTATGTGGATGAAAA
This sequence comes from Ranitomeya variabilis, assembly GCF_051348905.1. Classification (NCBI taxonomy): domain Eukaryota; kingdom Metazoa; phylum Chordata; class Amphibia; order Anura; family Dendrobatidae; genus Ranitomeya; species Ranitomeya variabilis. The sequence continues at coordinate 11,594,220 of NC_135234.1, read as the reverse complement.
CAAGTGAACATAACCCTCTAAGGGTAAATATATAATGGTAATATAAAATTACCAAAATTAGTATATGAAACTATATATAGTTGGAATTTGAACCCAATTAGGTCTAATATAGGTGCTTTTGTGCCGTAAATAAAGTGTCAAGTGCATAAATTTCATTATCAATATTCGAACGACCTAAACATAATTATAAACATACATAAATATACGTGAATATAAAATCTACAAATTCTACTATAGTGACAGGAAGCCTATCAGATAAATACTAAAATACATCATACAAAAACATACAGACAAAACTATGGTGCTGTACAAGCACAGTGTCATTAGTTTATGCGGAGCCCAGCTCCCTTAATACAGACTGTAGGGTTAGAGGTCTTCCACCATGTTCTGCTGTATAATAGGAATTTCTCCACTGTTCTTTTTCTTTTCAGAGGCACGATTCACCTCCTTCCTCCAACGGCCGGAATGATATATCTCTTTCAAGGCATCAAGATGATACAGGTACTCAACTGCAGTAAAGCATTTAAAAATACCATAATTAAAACCAGCACACAATTTATTTAAAAACAACGGAACTAGTAATGCAACCCATGTTTTTGCTAGCTCCTCGACCCCCTGCCTTACCTACTTCCAATGTATCCTACAAGAAAGCACCAAAACCAAAACTCTCATTTAAACCTTGGGGTGATGGTCTTTGGGGCAGAATTTTTTTGAGGATGGGGTCGGTAAACAAAATCTTCCAATGTTTTTGCATTATGCCACGAAGATCATACCACTCACTACTGTAGTTGGTAATAAATCTTACCTGGTTGTCCTGTTTTACTTTTTCTGGAATTGATTGGTTCTTGTGTAGAAGTTGTTGTCTAGACGTATTTTTTGCCCTCCAATATCCTTTTTGTATGGTTCGTCGGTTGTAACCCCTCTCTTGGAATCTACTTCGTAGCAGGTTGGCTTGTATTTCAAATTGTTCATCTTCGGAACAAATTCTCTTGATTCTAAGATATTGGCCAATTGGTATGCTATTTGTTGTAGATTTGGGATGTAATGATGACGCGTGTAGTAATGAATTGGTCGCTGTGGGCTTACGAAATACTGTAGTAGATAATTGTCCATCTGGTAATACTGTAATACAAAGGTCCAGAAAATCAATTTTTCGTCTGAACTTGTATGTTAACTTGATGTTTTTATTATTTTGATTTAATCTGGTCATAAGAACCTTGAGTTTGTCTACTGGACCCTCCCAGATGAACCATGTGGTGATTCCCCACATGGTGCCGTACGGGAACTACAGGGAAGACATACACTTTAGGTTGTGGACGGAGCTCCATACGCACGCGCAGCATAGTATCGCCCCACATCCACGCGGCTGATATAAATCTACAATTGGAAATTGCCCAATGAACGGTAGGGTCTAACATATTTAAACCGGCTAAACCCCCTGCCCTGACACGCCTCCAGAAGAAGCTAACGCGAAACGCGCGTCGGGGCAGAGGGACGCCGGGGTTATTGCAGCAGGCGAATAGCAAGGTAATATTCATCTACTACCTCTAGCATATGCCATGTATTTTTGCGGGGTCTGATTTAGGACATTACATTATTAAGCCAGGTCTCTTTGATAGAGATAGCTTTCTATCCATGGACTCTCACATCATGGCATAAGTATTTCTCATTTAATATATACTGCATTCAGCCTGAGTCATCTTGCAATCTCCTATGGCAGTATAGTCCCTTTTATTGGATTGTGTACCTTTCTTACATGTAGTAATTTTATCTTATTTGTGTTTTTAACATTATGTTCAATAAAATTTATTTCATATTAGTACCATAGTACTATTATACAGATCCCACTACATGTGGAAGACAGATTCATCAGTCTGGCACACTCACCATGTATCTATAGACATATCCATCAGTCCGGCACACTTACCATGTGTCTATAGACATATCCATCAGTCCGGCACACTTACCATGTGTCTATAGATCGTCAGTCCGGCACACTCATCGTGAATCTATAAACAGTCAGTCCGGCACACTCACCGTGTATCTATAGACATACCCATCAGTCCAACACACTTACCATGTGTCTATAGACCGTCAGTCTGGCACACTCACCGTGTATCTATAGACATATCCATCAGTCCGGCACACTTACTGTGTATCTGGCGGTAGCCATGGACATACTGCTCCTCCATCACGCCCTGGCATTTTTTTTCCCAATCCCAATGTGAAGCTGAGTGTGGGTAGCGTGACAGTTTCTTGCAGGTCGTAGGCCTCTGGTGTCTTCCGGTCTCCATCTCCAAATACCGCTGCACATAAATCAGGGGACTTCCAGTACGTTTCAATACACAGAAGTTTACAGGTTCCAGATCATCAGATTGTAACATGCTGTATCGGGCAGCACAAATTTAATGTCTTGTTTCCTTAATACAGTACAATTTCAGCATGCCTATTCGTTCCTCCTGGACAACCCCTACATTTACTGATTTTTGTCAGCCTCAGGGATTTCCCGTCTAGTTCTGCACTACACACAAGATCCGTTACCTTCCCCTCAGAGCTGCAACCAGGAATTTCAGGGCCCTATACTGTCAACATTTTTGGGCCCTCTTGAGACTCCGCTCAAGCTCTATCCCAGCTCCTCCTCCACACCTCGAACCTTCCACAGTCCCATCTCCACTTCTTCACCACATCCTCACCAATCACACATTAACAGTTCCCATCAAACACCAGCTCACATACCGTACATAGCCATACATTTGTCCTGCTTGACAATGTGATATTATACACAGGAGCTCTATATATAGTGTCAGTGTACAGGTAATACAGTGATCACCAGTGACATTATACACAGGAGCTCTGTATATAGTGTACAGGTAATACAATGATCACCGGTGACATTATACACAGGAGCTCTGTATATATGTGAATGTCTCTGTATATTGCATTGATTTTTCTATGCTTTCCCTGGATCTGGGTGTCTTGGTGCAGCACATATAATCCTTTTTTAGTATGATTTCTTACCTATCAGCTTGTTTCCATGACCTGTTTTCATGTCTCTCATTGTGTTATTCTGGCATCTCTCTGACTGGTCAGTCCAACCCCTCCCTCTCTTTATGACCTCTGCCTAACTCTGTGCATCTGGTCTCCCATACCCAGCCACCTCCTCATTCACACCTGATTGCCCTTAACTGGGGATATATTCACATGCAGGCGTCTGCTACAGATGCAGTCTGCTGACCTCTGCCTAACTCTGTGCATCTGGTCTCCCATACCCAGCCACCTCCTCATTCACACCTGATTGCCCTTAACTGGGGATATATTCACATGCAGGCGTCTGCTACAGATGCAGTCTGCTGCATTCATCTTTTAACTTCCATCACTTAAATTACATCTTTTAAATTATGAATTTGAATTAGACTGAATTGGACTGGAATTGACTGGAAGATAACAGAATTCCAACCACTACAATGTTTCGGTTTCTGTTCTCTTTCACTCCCATACTACTTTCCTTCTTACAATCTCCTGCAATCCCTCCACCTAGTAAGGAACTAGTCATTTCTTCCTCCATTCTCCCCAGCCATCTCACCTTCTCCTCAGAACTGTTCCTCCACATACAATCCTCTTTCTCCAGACACACACGGCCGCATCATGTGCTATCCTGCTCCCACCTTCTAACGCTCTGTCTGCTACTCCTCATTGCTAGTGACATATCCCCAAATCCTGGCCCTCCCCAACACATCCCCACACTCATTTCTAACCCCCTGCCACGATCCTCCGCACGTTTTCCCAACCATGACAACCTCATACCCATTCATCCAGCCCCCACTCCCCCGATCCCCTTACCTGGAGCACTATGGAACGCACGCTCCGTCTGCAACAAACTGCCGTTTATCCATCACCTCTTCATCACCAACAAACTCTCCTTCCTCGGCATCACTGAAACCTGACTCACCACCTCTGACTTGGCCTCTCCAGCTGTGCTTTCCTATGGCGGATTCCACCACTCTTGTTGAGGAAGGATCTAAATTGATCCTTCACGGTTAACTCAGTGATTTCCAAATTAATCTACAGGGCGTTGCCGGCAACTGAAAATGACCAGACGGAGACGTGTGCCTCTGTATGGGGGATCGAGCAGATCTCTGGCCCCCGTTTATTGTGTATGAGTTTTCATAGTCATAGAAATTATACTTCAACCAATCAGCATAAGAACACGCTCACAGTTCTTAACCTATAAGAATGCAGGAAAAACTTAACCCATGAGGATACAGGAAAAATGGAAACTACAGATATGATCATGTCTTTTTGGCATAGTATGTGTTTTTCTAACAGATGCCTCAGTCTTGTATAGTGATACACCCCCGAATCTATTATCTGGCTCGAGTCAGAAGACTCAAGGTCTTTATACCAATTATGAACCATAGCCTAGTTGCATACCAGGCTTGTGAACAACAAGATAAAATTACTTCATGGCAGCTGTAACCTTTTACCTAATTAAATAACAGAATTTATCTTTAAGCAACAAGAAAATGGAGTCAAAAACACAAAATGGAGAATCTTTTCTTAATTTGTCCCTTCACATTCCCCCCTAGATAAATTTTGTTAATTAATGTCCAGCATCAGAGGTACTATCCCAAGCTCTAAGCTCGAGGGGTACTGGTCTTCACATGACTGTGCCATGTTACCAGCCATGGCTGTTGCGGCGTACCCATCCCCCCTGTATACTAGAATTTTCAAATAACAACTATTGATAACAGTAGTGGGGATCTTTTGAAGATGGCCATGCGCTTGGCTTCAACATCTTCATCAGGTATCTTTGTGAAATCGGTGTAGAGAAGAGCTCTTTTGGTTTCATCATTAGTTATCTTAGTGCAGAATTTCCTAATACACACAGAAATACACCAAAAAAACAAGTTTTAGTAGTACATATATAACAAGAATAAAGACAACAATATATAACAAACTTTGAAAGATTCCAGCTATCCAGCCCCCAGGTCCCTCAAACCAATTGGCTAGATTAAAAAGGAGAAGGTGTCTGCCCACCAACTGTCCCTATCACGATCATTGTCTTTCTCATATTGATCTCTGAGTCTTTGAATATCCTCTAACTTTAACTTCATAGTGCTATTGGGATCTATATAATGACAGCATGCGGGTCCAATAACCTGACACATACCACCCTGTGCTGCTGTTAAATAATTCAGTACTACAGTGTATTGATTAGTAACTATGATAAGTTGGTTTTGGACAACAACCGTAGTATTAAGTATATCCAATATATCCCATATTTGATCATCTAGATAGTCTGTGGCCCTAACCAATTTATCCCACATTTGTGTAATCATAGGGTAAACGGAAATAGAACTGACAATTTTATTGGCTATACCCATCTGTACTACTAATCTTTCATGATATTGTACAAACTTATTATTCAAGGATATTGGGGAATTTAGGGTGTCCCATGCGGTTATCAATATTATTATGGAAAATGCGAAAAACCAAAACATTATATCCCCTTATTTGCTACTAGTGTGTTTGACCAGCTTGCAGTGCGATGCGTAGATCCACGTCGGCCTTCCTTCCAGCTTTACTGACATAGGAGTAATGAGGACTTGGTAGGGACCGTCATACAAGGGTTCTAGTCCGTGTTTTCTGACATGGCTTTTCACGACCACAAAACCACCAGACTTTAAATTGTGACAAATATCGGTTTCTGCTGAATCTGGAAGGGAAGAAAAAAACTTAAACATAGATGTTAGCAAGATTTTTACTAAGCTGAATAACATATTGAACAGCACGGTCAGTTTCTTCTGACAACTACTGAGACTGGAAATTTGCAACTGAGGGCCTAGCACCAAATAATATCTCATATGGGGACAGGCCATGTTTTGCCTTAGGGGTAGTACGAATGTGGTACAGTACAATGGGTAGGAGCTCTGGCCATGGAGCCGTAGTCTCCTGCATCATTTTGGTCAATTGTCCCTTCAGTGTGCCGTTCAGCCTCTCAACTTTCCCACTTGATTGTGGATGGTACGGAGTATGGAGGGCTACATAAGATCCAAGCATTGTCAGAACCTCCTGATACACATGAGAAGAAAAAGCCGGGCCTTGGTCACTTTCGACAACTTCTGGAACACCATATCTGTATATAACTTCCATCACCAGTTTCTTCGCTGTAGTCTTTGCAGTCATGTTGGTAACCGGGAATGCTTCAGGGCAACTGGAGAACATGTCGACAACCACCAGACAATATTCATACCTTCCAGACTTAGGCAACGTGATATGGTCCACTTGGAGCCTTTGGAAAGGATAGTCAGGCTTAGCAAGGTGCTTCGAGGGTACACATTGAAATTGACCGGGATTGCAGGTCTGACAGATATTACATGCACGGTTGAGTGCTGTCAGGACTGTAGAAATACCTGGAGCCCAGTAGAATTTTTGTACATTTTTTTTTCGATGTGTGGGCCCATGTGCCCACATGGCAATAGCAGGGTACATCCGCTTAGGGAGACACACAAGTTGGTCCTTTTTCCAGAGACCATTGTCCATACATGCTCCATCAGTCTTCCACCACTTCACTTCTTCCTTTGAAGACATTCTCTGCATCGTCATTAAGCGGTCTCACAGGGTCCGACAGAAAACCTCAGTCTGTCGTCGATCATCAGGTTCCTGTAGAGTCAGTGTTTCTTGTAACTGTTTACGCTGAGAGCGTGTGGTCACCATAGTTGGTATGTTCAGTTCAATGGGTAGGAAAGCAGCAGCTTTTGCTTGCATATCCACAAAGACGTTACCAACAGTGTGTGGACTTTTCCTAGGACTGTGCGCCTTAATTTTGATAATGGCCACCTGGGTAGGTAATTTGATCGAGCCCATGAGGGTTTTAACAGCTTCAGCATTCTTCACTGGAGTCCCGGCGGTAGTAATAAACCCTCGATTGGCCCATAGGGCTTCGAAATCATGAGCAATACCAAATGCATACTGTGAGTCCGTGTATATATTAACCCGCCTGTCTTTGGCCAGAACACATGCAGTAGACAGAGCCTGAAGTTCTACTTCTTGTGCTGACAGTGAGGGAGGGAGTGCAGCTCCGTGCACTACAGTGTCTTCCGTAGTAACAGCGTATCCGGTGTGGAATCTGCCAAAATCATCTGCATATCTTGAACCGTCTTTCAGGGCACTGTAGAGAGGTTGCATTATGCGGGATGCGTCCGGTATCCACTGACGACAATAAGTACATAGTCCAAGAAAACGCTGGAGTTCAGTCTCATCTTTTGGGAAAGGAAGGGAGCTGACGGCTATTTTTCTTTCTTCTGTGAGGTGTCTGGCACCCTGAAGGAAACAGTGACCCAAAAATATCACTTGACCAAGGCAGAACTGAAGTTTCGAGGCCGAAACCCGACAGTTCAGATCTGCCAGATACTTGAGGAGGCTAACAGTGGCAGCAATGGCTTCCTGCTCTGTTCGGGCACACAACAAAAGATCATCCACATACTGAAGCAGCGTGACATAGGGGTGATCTAACTGCCAGGGTAAAAGACACTCGCCCATATTTTTTTGCAAACTGATTGGGCCTCTTTTTTTGGGGGGGCTTCTTGTGGCATAACTGTCCACGTCAATTGTTATCCCTGATAAGTGAATGCAAACAGAAACTGGCAATCTGGGTGTAATGGAATGCTGAAGAAGGCATTGGCAAGGTCGATGACTGTGAACCAAGCAGCATCCTGAGATATCTGGGACAAAAAAATATGTGGCTTAGGCACCTCCGGAGTTTCCAGAACAGTAACTGCATTAACTGCCCGTAGATCTTGTACCAGCTGGTACACAGGGGGTTGGCCGGGTGGGGTCTTTTTCTTAATGGGAAACAAGGGCGTGTTACATGGGGAAACACAGGGTACTAGGGCACCATTATCGAGTAACGTTTGTATTTGCCCCTTGAGGCCCCGCTCCTGATCATATTTCAAAGGTTACTGATGGACTTTGGGAAAAGGGGCACCAGGTTTGAGAAACACTGTTACTGGTTCTACAGGCATTATTGGGGGAGAATCTGGGCCTATCAGGGCCATCACAACTGTAGGAAGGGCATGTAGGATACAGATCTCATTGTGTTCATCTGCATAGGGGTTATATACCGTAAGGAACATCTGACTATCATCTTGGTATTGTACTCTGGAGCGGAACTGTGATAATAAATCTGCCCCCAGTAAATTTACCGGACATACAGGAGAGATTACGAACTGAGCCGTGACTTCAGGGAAAGGGTCCCACAGGGATAGGTTTTATAAGAGTATATTTATTGGGTCTGCCATCTACACCGATTAAAACAAGCTCTTGGTCTGAGAATTGACATGACGGGGCTGGGGAGGGAGATTCCCAGACATAGGGTTAAAAAAAAGATATTGGATTTGTGTAAGGTGGGGAGGGCAGGAGCTGAGGTCTGTTACATGGGCCACTGATAAGGAACAGAGCTGTGTCCTTGCAGCTGTGGGGGGGGGGGGAGTGAGATAGGAGTAGGAATCACTGCAGCCACTGATTTAACCTTTAATTTCCCTGCTGATGCAGAACGGGCTAAATTCTTTTGAAAACACTTCACTATTTTTAATGCATCATCTGGAGTGGAAGTCTCGATATCAGGTCTAACTGACATTATTGCCTCTTTCAATTCAGATTTAAGGCCGGACATTAAAGCTACTACAAAAAGGTGTGAATGGGCTTTATGTTACAATGAGAATCCCAGATCTTTAAATACTACCATAAGACACCCATAGAACTTCTCGGCAGTCCAGGATATATTGGTGTCTTGGGGTTAAGGGGCATAGGGCTTACAGTCGGGAGTAGAGGCTTAATTTCCTGGGGAGGGACCATATTATCTAGCAGGAAGAACCCCTGTCCCAATTTTCGATTGTTTGCTTTCCCGACACATTAATCTCAGTCACTTACTCAGTTCCTTCTTGCACCACAAAACATCCATTTTTTTTGTCATAGTAATAGACAACTTTTCTTTTTCAACGTAATTCACTTCCTCTGTTGATCCTCAATTTGCTATATATCAACAACTCAACTTGAAGCAGGTGAATCTTTTACCAATCTTTCAATTACACTGATAATCAAACAATCTCTTACAAGTTTCCTTCTCAAACTAGGTACCATATTTCAATTATTGTTTAAACACAAATCTCCCAGCGCGTACTACACCAAGAAAATACAAAGAGAATGCAACTATGTGCCTCCTCCATTCCAGGGACACAGAGATAAGAAAAATCACAGCATTCCACAACACAGAGAAAGCAATAACGCAGCTGTTTGACTCCCCCCTCCCATCGGGTATCTTAGAGATAAACACAGAAACGGAATACAGCAGTTCTCAGACTTAATTTCTGTTATGATCCTTAGTGGCTGAGGATCACAAATCTGACCAGCTAAGTAACTGAACATAGGACAAGCTCTAGGGAGGTGGTAACTGGACTGACCGCAATCCTAATCCTATCCAACACACACTAAAGGTAGCCGGTGAACGTTCCTAGACGTCTCGACTGAGAAACTGAGAAACTGAGAAACTAGCTACCCCTAAAGAGAGAGAGCAAAGACCTCACTTGCCTCAGAGAAAATACCCCAAAGATATAGAAAGCCCCCACAAATAATAACGGTGAGTTAAGGGGAAAATACAAACGTAGAAATGAAACAGATTTAGCAAATGAGGCCCGCTAATCACTAGATAGCAGAAGATAGATAGGAAACTGTGCGGTCAGTAAAAAACCCTATACAAAATATCCACGCTGAGAATTCTAGAACCCCCACACCAACTAATGGTGTGAGGGGAGAAACTCAGTTCCCCAGAGCTACCAGCAAGCGAGGAAATCACATATTAGCAAGCTGGACAGAACTCATCATAAACAAAGAAACATATTGAACACTGATGAGCAAAAAATGAACAAACAGAAACTTAGCTTCTCTTGAAGAGACTGGTAACGAGTGTAGTCAGGAGAAATCAGAATAGCACTGAATACATCGACAGCAGGCAACAACTGAAGGTCCAGGTGAGCTAAATAGGAAACCACCTAGCAGATAACGAGACAGCTGATCCCAGCCACAGACAAAAAGAGCCACCAGAGGGAGCCCAAAGATAGCACTCACACAGTACCACTTGTGACCACAAGAGGGAGCCCAAGAACAGAGTTCAAAACAGTACCCCCCCTTGAGGAGGGGTCACCGAACCCTCATCAAAACCCCCAGGGCGATCAGGATGAGCCACATGAAAGGCATGAACCAAATCGGCCGCATGAACATCAGAGGCGACAACCCAGGAATTATCCTCCTGACCATAGCCCTTCCACTTAACCAAATACTGAAGCCTCCGTCTAGAAATACGAGAATCCAAGATCTTCTCCACTACGTACTCCAATTCTCCCTCAACCAGCACCGGAGCAGGAGGCTCAACAGAAGGAACCACAGGCACCACATACCTCCGCAACAAAGACCTATGGAACACACTAAGAATGGCAAACGATGCTGGGAGGTCCAAACGAAATGACACAGGGTTAAGGATTTCCAAAATCTTATAAGGACCGATGAAGCGAGGCTTGAACTTAGGAGAGGAGACCTTCATAGGAACATAACGAGAAGACAGCCATACCAAATCCCCAACACGAAGTCGGGGACCCACACCGCGACGGCGGATGGCAAAGCGTTGAGCCTTCTCCTGTGACAACTTCAAATTGTCCACCACATGGTTCCAAATCTGCTGCAACCTATCCACCACAGAATCCACCCCAGGACAGTCAGAAGACGCCACCTGACCCGAGGAAAAACGAGGATGAAAACCAGAATTACAAAAAAAAGGCGAAACCAAAGTAGCAGAACTAGCCCGATTATTAAGGGCAAACTCAGCCAATGGTAAAAAAGTAACCCAATCATCCTGATCAGCAGAAACAAAACATCTTAAATAAGTTTCCAAGGTCTGATTAGTTCGCTCAGTTTGGCCATTCGTCTGAGGATGGAAGGCCGACGAAAAAGACAAATCAATGCCCATCTTAGCACAAAAGGTCCGCCAAAATCTGGACACAAACTGGGATCCTCTGTCAGACACAATGTTTTCAGGGATGCCGTGCAAACGAACCACATTCTGAAAAAACAGAGGAACCAAATCGGAGGAGGAAGGCAACTTAGGCAAGGGCACCAAATGGACCATTTTAGAAAAACGATCACACACCACCCAGATGACAGACATTCTCTGAGAGACTGGAAGATCCGAAATAAAATCCATGGAAATGTGCGTCCAAGGCCTCTTCGGGACAGGCAAAGGCAAAAGCAATCCACTGGCACGAGAACAGCAAGGCTTAGCCCGAGCACAAATCCCACAGGACTGCACAAAGGAACGCACATCCCGCGACAAGGAAGGCCACCAAAAGGACCTAGCCACCAAATCTCTGGTACCAAAAATCCCAGGATGACCTGCCAACACCGAAGAATGAACCTCGGAAATAACTCTGCTGGTCCATCTGTCTGGGACAAACAGTCTCTCTGGTGGACAACGGTCAGGTCTATCCGCCTGAAATTCCTGCAGCACTCGTCGCAAATCTGGAGAAATGGCAGACAAAATAACTCCCTCTCTGAGGATACCAGCCGGCTCTGAAACTCCAGGAGAGTCAGGCACAAAACTCCTAGAAAGAGCATCAGCCTTCACGTTCTTCGAACCAGGCAGGTACGAGACCACGAAATCGAAACGGGAGAAAAACAACGACCAACGAGCCTGTCTAGGATTCAGCCGCTTGGCAGACTCGAGATAAATCAGATTTTTGTGATCAGTCAAGACCACCACACGATGCTTAGCTCCCTCGAGCCAATGTCACCACTCCTCAAATGCCCACTTCATTGCCAACAACTCCAGATTACCAACATCATAATTCCGCTCGGCAGGCGAAAACTTTCTTGAAAAGAAAGCGCAAGGCTTCATCACAGAGCAATCAGAGCTTCTCTGCGACAAAACAGCCCCTGCTCCAATCTCAGAAGCATCAACCTCGACCTGAAAAGGAAGAGAGATATCTGGCTGACATAAGACTGGAGCCGAAGAAAACCGGCGCTTCAGCTCCCGAAAGGCCTCCACGGCCGCAGGAGACCAATTAGTCACATCAGAACCCTTCTTGGTCAAATCCGTCAAGGGCTTAACCACGCCAGAAAAATTAGCGATGAAGCGACGGTAAAAATTAGCAAAACCCAAGAACTTCTGCAGACTCTTAACAGATGTAGGTTGAGTCCAGTCATGAATAGCCTGGACCTTGACTGGGTCCATCTCAATAGTAGAAGGAGAAAAAATAAAACCCAAAAAGGAAACCTTCTGGACTCCGAAGAGACATTTTGAGCCCTTCACAAATAAGGCATTGGCACGCAGGACCTGAAATACCATCCTGACCTGCTTCACATGGGACTCTCAATCATCAGAAAAGACCAAAATATCATCCAGATACACAATCATAAATTTATCCAGATATTCTCGGAAGATGTCATGCATGAAGGACTGAAACACAGAAGGAGCATTAGAAAGTCCAAAAGGCATCACCAAGTACTCAAAATGGCCTTCGGGCGTATTAAATGCTGTTTTCCATTCATCACCCTGCTTAATACGCACAAGGTTATACGCACCACGAAGATCTATCTTGGTGAACCAACTGGACCCCTTAATCCGAGCAAACAGATCAGACAATAATGGCAAAGGATACTGAAATTTGACCGTGATTTTATTTAGAAGGCGATAATCTATACAAGGTCTCAGAGAACCATCCTTCTTGGCCACAAAAAATAATCCTGCACCAAGAGGGGAGGAGGACGGGCGAATATGTCCCTTCTCCAAAGACTCCTTTATATAACTCCGCATAGCGGCATGTTCTGGTACAGACAAATTAAAAAGTCGTCCCTTAGGGAACTTACTACCAGGAATCAAATTTATAGCACAATCACAATCCCTATGAGGAGGTAGGGCACTGGATCTGGGCTCATCAAATACATCCTGGTAGTCCGACAAAAACTCAGGGACTTCAGAAGGAGTGGAAGAAGCAATCGACACCAAAGGAGCGTCGCCATGAACTCCCTGGCAACCCCAACTTGACACAGACATAGCTTTCCAATCCAGGACTGGATTATGAACCTGCAGCCATGGCAAGCCCAACACGACAACATCATGCAAAATATGCAGCACAAAAAAGCGAATCACCTCCTGATGTACAGGAGTCATGCACATGGTCACTTGAGTCCAGTACTGAGGTTTATTTCTAGCCAATGGTGTAGCATCAATTCCCCTGTCAGCCCCCCGAAGAAGCCTACGCGAAACGCGCGTAGGATCTGGCGGTTCCACAGATACACACCACGTCTAACATGGGTGAGGCCCGGTCTCTTACAATTCTTTAGTCTTTCACCTTACATGCATTTCAGGTGGGATCAGTAAGCTGTCTTTTGCTTCTGACTTATTTTGTTTTACCTGGGTCTTCAAGGCGTATACTGCAGGTGTGTTTTGTGGATAGTGTTTTCCCGTTTTCCATGATTCACATTATTATTCTATTATGACTCTGAATGTGTACTCTACTATGAGCATTTTTAATATAAATGGTTGTTAATAAACATGTTACTTTTTTGTAAATTTAAAGACAACTCTATGACTCCTTTTTTCGGATTATCAAATATATTGTTGGGGAGTTTTTGTTTTGTCCATTTATGGACGTATATGTGGCTGAGATCTAATTTCTTAAAAGCCATAACCGAGTAGGATGACAGAGAGCAAATTAAAGTAACAGACAAAATGAACTTAGGCTGTATAGTACCAACGGTGACAGATTAAGCGATTTTTTTTAAGCGCTTAGAGCATGCTGAGATAACATGAGCAGAATCACCACAGTAAAAGCACAACCCATTTTGACGTCTATGATTTTGCCGTTCAATTCTGGTCAGAACTCTGTCACATTGCATAGACTCAGGTTTCTGTTCAGAAAACACCGCCAGATGGTGCGCAGGTTTGCGCTCCCGCAAACGCCGATCAATCTGAATGGCCAAAGCCATTGACTCATTCAGACTTGCAGGTGTGGGGAATCCCACCATAACATTCTTAATGGCCTCAGAAAGACCTTCTCTGAAATTTGCAGCCAGAGCACATTCATTCCATTGAGTAAGCACCGACCATTTCCTAAATTTTTGACAATATACCTCTGCTTCATCCTGACCCTGAGAGAGGGCTAGCAAAGCCTTTTCTGCCTGATTCTCAAGATTAGGTTCCTCATAAAGCAATCCAAGCGCCAGAAAAAACGCATCCACATTCAACAATGCAGGGTCTCCTGGCGCCAGGGAGAATGCCCAATCCTGAGGGTCACCACGTAATAAGGAGATAATAATTTTAACTTGCTGAGCGGAATCACCAGAGGAACGAGGTCTCAAAGAAAGAAATAATTTACAATTATTCTTAAAATTCAGAAACCTAGATCTATCTCCAGAAAACAACTCAGGAATCGGAATTTTGGGCTCTAACATAGGATTATGAACAACAAAATCCTGAATGCTTTGCACCCTTGCAGCAAGATGATCCATACTAGAAGTCAGACTCTGAATATCCATGTCTGCAGCTGAACTCAGAGCCACCCAGAGATTAAGGGGAAGAGAGAAGCTGGACAAACTGCAGCACAGGAAAAAAAAAAATGCACTCAGGACTTCTCCTATCCCGCTTCTGCGATGCATTAACACTTTCTCGGCCTGCTGTACTGTTATGATCCTTAGTGGCTGAGGATCACAAATCTGACCAGCTAAGTAACTGAACATAGGACAAGCTCGGGGCGTGGCCTGGGCGCTTGTCATGTTGGAAGCAGGAACTCAGAGCTCCCACCAAGGCACATCCAAAAACGACTAAAAAGCGGATTGGAGTATCGGATATCACCTCCTAGGCTCCTCTAAAGCTTCCCCGAGGGTCTTGGGACCACCTTGGTACCGTTATTTAGCTTTTGGACACTTACAAAGACCACTTTCCCTCCTGATCTGTGGCCCACAGTGGAGGGGGTGAGGCGGAGGGATACCTCACAAGAACATCTCATCCGGTGAAGCAAAAGACTCAGAATTTTTGCAAGCCTGGATCAAATTTGGAGCCCAACAGCCACAGGTATTCTTTACCTACCTTTTTTGAGGAGGTACAACACTTAAATCTGGAGTTACATCTCCAGAGCTGCCTGCAGCATCGCAGAGGCAGAAGGATACCCGCTCACTACTGAATGGCATGGAGGACTAAAAAGTAGTGCAGCACTATACGGATTCCAAGAGGAAATCGACAAGAATCCATATGATTAATCCCACAGCCCCAGGAGGTTGCCTTTTGTCCCTCTAGTGAGGATACGAGGACGAAGGTGCCCACCGTGCTGTCCGGTCAACAACTGTTATAGAAGAGGAGTGGCGGAGGGATACATCCGGTCACCACAGGAGAACAGGTGGACTGAAAGTGTGCCGATTACTCGGCACACCAAGGTACAGCGGTTTTCTTCCCCTATCCCTGGGGGTCTATTTAGCACTGTTTTTGGGGAGTTACAGGCAAGAGATCGCTGTGATATCATAATAACAAGATCACAGCAGCCGGCGGAGTGATCTCAATACCGGAGCCGCACAACACTATATAGTTCCGGGACTAAGGACAAATTGTAAGCCTCCTGAGGGGCACAGGGGGAGCGGTACGGTGCATATAGGGTGGAGGGACTTGAGTAATATCACCCCCCTGGTGTTAAACCCCCCTAAATAAATAAATTAGACACAAAATAGTCCCTACCGCAGCCCAGAATTAGTGTTGCACATATGGACTGAATGCCACCATTCACTGGAATAACCATTAAAGGTCTCTGCTACCATCTTGTGGCGAAATCTGGAATAACACCAGACTCCTATTACCTCCATTACCCTTGGATTTTAGGATCCTGCTCACGGGGCTTGGCCTACGGCCCCCTTGAATATTGGGAACTCGGCCCGGGGTGGGCTTGCTGATGGGGTGCTAGGCTCTATGGAGTGACCGCTCCACCCCCCATATACCACCATTACCTTGGACACACAGTGCTTACTATAGACATCTATGGGAAAAACCAGAAAGATACCTGAACAGAAAACAAAATCGGTTGGGGAAATTGCCTCTGAAGACATGAAACGTTATCTAAATTCAACTCCCCAGACTAGAAATACAAGGTCTGCAATGACTTCTACTACTAACCGTGATAACTCCCCGTCCGGGGATTCAGTGGGCGCACGTAGCTCGTCGGCTGACGGCTTCGATGAGGACACTGCAGATTCGGAGGAAATGAACATCGCAGAATTGAGCAAGTACATCAAAGCCCTACCTACCAAAAAAGACCTTGAAGGATTCGCCTGCAGGCTTGAAAATACATATAAGCAAGAAATCCACAACTTACAGAAAGAATTTACCACACGAATAGAGGACGTGGAAAAAACACACGAGAATATTTTTCGAGAACTGCAGGCCCATAGGGACCTCTTAATAGATCATACTCTCAAACTAGAAGATATCTCATTTGGAATGGAGGACCTCGAAAACCGCAATAGACGGAATAACATTCGTATACGAGGCCTCCCAGAATCTGTCGGTTTTTCTGATCTGGATCGTACAGTAGAAAATATCTTCTTAGACCTGCTGGACGACAAGGATGGTGGCTCTATCGAGTTCGATAGGATCCATCACGCTTTGGGTCCTAAACCTACTTCCGATTCTCGACCACGTGATGTTATATGTAGAATCCACTACTATAGAATCAAAGAAGCCATAATGATGGCTGCCAGGAAAAAAGAAGTCATCAGATTTGAGGATCACCCAATCTTAATCCTTTCTGATCTATCTAGACGTACTTTGTTACTGCGCAGAGCTCTAAAACCATTACTGGCCGAACTTAAGAGAAGAGACATTCCATATAGATGGGGGTTCCCGTTCCAATTAACGGCCTCTAAGGGAGGCAAGTCGGCTTCTTTTCGAAGGCTTTGTGACTTAACTACTTTCTTGGGCACCTTCGAACTTCCAATGGTAAATCTTCCTGAGTGGCCCGTGAGCCCAACTCTCCCTGAAGCTCCACCAAAATGGCTCAAGGTTCAACAAACCAAAAAACAAGACAACAAGCGGGTTTCATCTGACCCGCCTTGAGAACTTAGCATCCTGGTTTGGTGATACAGAAAGGCGAGCTCGGCCTACGGATGGAGTGGGTTTCGTTTGAAGGCTTTTATAGTCTGGTTTTTCTCTTTTTTGTATTTCCGTTATGTTGGTTATGATAGTCTGGCATTTATTGCTTAGTTTTATGATGTTTGCACTTTATTCTCATGTTCTCAGTGTTTTAGGTGCGGGTGTTGCAGATTGTGAGAAGTCATAGGCCTGTGGCGGGGGCTTTTCCTCCAGACCCTTCCCTTCCTCCTCTCCTAGGTTTCCCTTCTCTTCTTCCACCTCTCTTCCCTCCCCCCCCCCTCACCACCCTTTTCCCTACCTCTCCCACCCTCTCTTCCTATCCCCCCCTTTCTCTTTACCTTTTTGGAGGATTTGCCTGTACAAATAGGCCTGTGCTTACATTTTCCATGATTCATATTCAGACTTGACTTCACACTTGGGTTTCTGCACTGACAATTAATTGTCTTGTTACTTTATATGACATATTTAACTTGATGTTTTGACATGTGTCCAACGGATATTTCTTATGTTTTCTTGGGGGGGGGGGGTCATGGTTCCTCCTTGGGCTTCCTTCCCTTTGGTTGGGTTCTCAGGTAGTATACTACCAAAACTTGTCTTACTGTAGTTAGGGCTGCAAAGCTCTGGCTTTAGAGTAATTATAGATATGTTTTGTTTTTTCTTTGTTTCTCTTCTTTTTTTCTCTACTCCCTTTCCTCTTCTTCCCCTTTCTAAATACTTCCTCTCCATGCGGGTGCTCCTTCCGGGCGGATCAATAAAAATTTGCTACATAGTGGCGCATTCAGATTATGGGTAAATTAAAGTTTTGCTCCTTTAATGTAAAGGGGCTAAATATTCCTGAAAAAAGGAGGCAGGTTCTATACACAAGTCATAAAAAGCAGGTTTCGGTCCTGATGCTCCAGGAGACGCATTTTAAAACTGGGGTTGTCCCCCCCTGCGTTTCAAAATATTACCCTAAATGGTACCACAGTTCCAATCCGCATGCTAAATCTAAGGGGGTCTCGATAGCTTTTCATAAAAACTTTGTGCCGAGAGTGCTGAGTTCCTCTATAGACCCAGATGGTAGATATGTGTTTTTAAAAATCTCCTGTGATGCACGTCAATTGGTCTTGGCTAATGTCTATTTTCCGAACCAAGATCAGCAGAGCTTCAGTGCGGAGTGTGGGAGGCGCCTCGGGGAATTTGCTGGCTCCTCTCCTGTGATACTGGGGGGCGATTTCAACATTCCCATGAACCCGGTGGTAGACGTCTCTTCGGGTAAGACTTCATACTCGCTTTCTTCTATTGCTCGGATTAGGAAACAAATGCGCGACATGAGACTAGTTGACATATGGAGGGTACTTCACCCGGGTACAAAGGACTACAGCTTTTTCTCACAAGTGCATAACACCTACAGCAGAATTGACTACTTTTTTATTTCACACAACCTGCTGGATCTCCCAGTGGAAGCAGAGGTGGGTTCGATTTTGTGGTCGGACCATGCCCCGATATTTCTTTCAATTCTGTTCCATTTTAATACAAAACCGGGCTTCTCGTGGCGCCTGAACGAGAACTTACTCCAGGATGCCCAATGCAAAACCTATGTGGAAAAGACGATATCCAATTTTGTAGCGGACCATGGGGGGGACACCACATCTTCTCCTATGAAATGGGAGGCCCTGAAAAGCGTGATACGGGGAGTTCTTATTTCACATGGCGCGCACTTGAAGAGGGAGAGGGTCGCAGAAATAATTAAACTCTCAGACCAAATCCATAAATTAGAAACGCAACACAAAAGAGATCTCAATGAGGTTACATTCGCACACTTGTCCACAACCAGGCAAAAGTTGCTCGCTTTACTGGACCAAAAATCACGCTATCTCAGGGAAAGGCTCCGAAATCGCTTTTACCAATATGGAAACAAAAGTGGCAAGATCTTGGCTAGATATATTAACCCACGTGGCCCAAATAAATTTATTCCCTTTATTAAAAATGGGAAAGGAGAAAAGTTACATAATACCAGAGACATCATCTCGAGTTTTAGTGATTACTACAAAGACTTATACAACATAGATGGCCACTACAAAGATCTGTCCACATCCGCTCTCCATAACAAAATTAATACGTATTTGCATCAAAACAATATACCGTATATACTCGAGTATAAGCAGAGATTTTCAGCCCAAATTTTTGGGCTGAAAGTGCCCCCTCGGCTTATACTCGAGTCATGATCGGTGGTGGGGTCGGCGGGTGAGCACTGTCATATACTTACCTGCTTCCAGGGCTCCTGGCGCCCCCCCTGCACGTCCCACTGTCTCCGGGTGCCTCAGCCTCTTCCCCTGAGCGGTCACGTGGGACCGCTCATTAGAGAAATGAATAGGCTGCTCCACCTCCCATAGGGGCGGAGCCGCCTATTCATTTCTCTAATGAAGCGGTGCCGGTGACCGCTGATAGAGAAAGAGGCTGCGGCACCGAAGACCAGCTGTCCGGGGGAAGGAGCGGGACGCCGGGAGCAGGTAAGTATTACATATTCACCTGTCCTCGTTCCACACGCCGGGCGCCGCGCCATCTTCCCGGCGTCTCTCTGCACTGACTGTGCAGGTCAGAGGGCGCGATGACGCATATAGTGTGCGCGCCGCCCTCTGCCTGATCAGTCAGTGCAGAGAGACGCCGGGAAGATGGCGCCGAGGAGCTGCAAGAGAGGTGAGTATGTGTTTTTTGTTTTTTTTTATTGCAGCAGCAGCAGCAGCACAGATTTATGTGGAGCATCTATGGGGCAATGGTGCAGCACTATATGGCACAGCTATGGGGCAATGGTGCAGAGCACTATATGGCACAGCTATGGGGCAATGGTGCAGAGCACTATATGGCACAGCTATGGGGCAACGGTGCAGAGCACTATATGGCACAGCTATGGGGCAACGGTGCAGAGCACTATATGGCACAGCTATGAGGCAACGGTGCAGAGCACTATATGGCACAGCTATGGGGCAACGGTGCAGAGCACTATATGGCACAGCTATGGGGCAACGGTGCAGAGCACTATATGGCACAGCTATGGGGCAACGGTGCAGAGCACTATATGGCACAGCTATGGGGCAACGGTGCAGAGCACTATATGGCACAGCTATGGGGCAACGGTGCAGAGCACTATATGGCACAGCTATGGGGCAACGGTGCAGAGCACTATATGGCACAGCTATGGGGCAACGGTGCAGAGCACTATATGGCACAGCTATGGGGCAACGGTGCAGAGCACTATATGGCACAGCTATGGGGCAACGGTGCAGAGCACTATATGGCACAGCTATGGGGCAACGGTGCAGAGCACTATATGGCACAGCTATGAGGCAACGGTGCAGAGCACTATATGGCACAGCTATGGGGCAACGGTGCAGAGCACTATATGGCACAGCTATGGGGCAACGGTGCAGAGCACTATATGGCACAGCTATGGGGCAACGGTGCAGAGCACTATATGGCAGAGCTATGAGGCAACTGTGCAGAGCACTATATGGCAGAGCTATGGGGCAACGGTGCAGAGCACTATATGGCACAGCTATGGGGCAATGGTGCAGAGCACTATATGGCACAGCTATGAGGCAACGGTGCAGAGCACTATATGGCACAGCTATGGGGCAACGGTGCAGAGCACTATATGGCACAGCTATGGGGCAACGGTGCAGAGCACTATATGGCACAGCTATGGGGCAACGGTGCAGAGCACTATATGGCACAGCTATGGGGCAACGGTGCAGAGCACTATATGGCACAGCTATGGGGCAACGGTGCAGAGCACTATATGGCACAGCTATGAGGCAACGGTGCAGAGCACTATATGGCACAGCTATGGGGCAACGGTGCAGAGCACTATATGGCACAGCTATGAGGCAACGGTGCAGAGCACTATATGGCACAGCTATGGGGCAACGGTGCAGAGCACTATATGGCACAGCTATGGGGCAACGGTGCAGAGCACTATATGGCACAGCTATGGGGCAACGGTGCAGAGCACTATATGGCAGAGCTATGAGGCAACTGTGCAGAGCACTATATGGCAGAGCTATGGGGCAACGGTGCAGAGCACTATATGGCACAGCTATGGGGCAATGGTGCAGAGCACTATATGGCACAGCTATGGGGCAACGGTGCAGAGCATTATATATATGGCACAGCTATCTATGGGGCAACGGTGCAGAGCATTGTATATATGGCACAGCTTTATGTGGAGTATCTATGGGGCAACGGTGCAGAGCATTGTATATATGGCACAGCTTTATGTGGAGTATCTATGGGGCCATAATGAACGGTGCAGAGCATTATATATGGCACAGCTTTATGTGGAGCATCTATGGGGCCATAATGAACGGTGCAGAGCATTATATATGGCACAGCTTTATGTGGAGCATCTATGGGGCCATAATGAATGGTATGGAGTATCTATTTCTAATTTTGAAATTCACCGGTACCTGCTGCATTTTCCACCCTAGGCTTATACTCGAGTCAATAAGTTTTCCCAGTTTTTTGTGGCAAAATTAGGGGGGTCGGCTTATACTCGGGTCGGCTTATACTCGAGTATATACGGTACCCCTTCTACAGGAGGATGAGATTCGGGGTCTAGAGGAGGAGTTTACACTGGAGGAGGTTTTGGAAACTATCAAAGACCTGAAACAAGGGAAAAGTCCGGGTCCAGACGGGTACTCAGCCGGTTTTTATAAATCATTCTCCTCATTATTGAGCCCGATTTTTCTTGAAGTGTGAAATTCGGTCTCCTCGGGTGGTTCCTTTCCCCCTCAGGCTTTGGCCGCTCATATCACGGTCATACCAAAACCAGATAAAGACCCCTCGTTACGTAATAATTATCGTCCAATATCTCTTATAAATTTAGACATTAAAATCTACGCTAAAATGATTGCGAATAGATTGAGCCCTCTCCTTCCAAACGTGATAAACCAAGACCAGGTTGGTTTTGTCCCTGGTAGGGAGGCGCGTGATAATACCATTAGGACCATCTCTTTAATAGACAGGGCGGGACGGGAGGGGGGGTGATCCCATGTGTATCCTGTCGATCGATGCTGAGAAGGCCTTCGACAGGGTACACTGGGAGTTTTTAATCTGGGCCCTGGCAGGGATTGGTCTGGGAGACAACATGATGCATAGAATAAAGGCCTTATATACCTCCCCTAACGCCCAGGTGAAGGTGAATGGCACCCTTTCAGACACGTTCGAGATACGGAATGGTACAAGGCAGGGGTGCCCGCTTTCCCCTCTCCTATATATCCTGGCAATGGAATACCTGGCCACCGCCATACGCAATAACCCCTCCATAAGAGGAGTTAAATTAAGATCAGAGGAACACAAGTTGGCGCTTTTTGCCGATGATATCCTCTTATATGTTACCTCCCCCATAACTAGCATACCTAATATCATTTTAGAATTATCAAAATTCGGTCACCTAAGCAATTTCAAAATTAATTCCCATAAATCTATGGCCTTAAACATATCCCTACCACCATCTGAGGTGAGTGGGCTGCGAGCCTCTTTCCCGTTTGGATGGCGCTCCGATTCACTTCCATATCTGGGGATCAGAATAACAGCCAAAACAACTGGTTTGTACGATGCAAACTTTAAAAAGGCGTTGCAAAAAGCGGAGCTGGACTTAGAGAAATGGCATAAACTTCAACTGTCTTGGTTTGGTAGAGTTAATGTAATTAAAATGGACTTATTGCCTCGCCTTTTATATTATTTCCAGACAATCCCGTTATATCTTCCCGCGTCCTTCTTCTCGCGACTCAAGAAAGCGGTCATCCGATTGGTCTGGTCTCATGCTAGATCAAGAATATCACATTTTGTATTAAGCAGGTCCAAGAGGAGGGGGGAAATTGGCCTACCAGACTTCCTAGTATATAGTCGTGCCTCATTAGGTTCTTGCATTTTAGACTTATACCACAGCAGTAACAACAAGAAATGGGTGGGCCTGGAGGGTGATCTCGTTGGCGGGGATCCTCAGACGATACTATGGAACACGGGAGGGGGGGAGGTCGAACCTTCCATTCATGACTAGGAACATGCTTCTACTTGTACGACAGAGTGGCAGAAATACTATAACCTCTACAGCCCCGGGTCCACTAACCCCAATTTACGACAATACTCACTTCCCCGCAGGTCTCCGTAGGGAAAATTTCCTGAGTAAAAATAGAGCTTCAAGACCCATTATATTTGACTTCATAAATCAGACAGGTATTAAGTCCCTACACGAAATTTACCAGGGGAGGGAACCTCCTGAGGGCTCTTGGTTCTTTTACGAACAGCTAAAGAGCTTCATAGGCACATCATTTAAACTTAATAAGTCCATGGGGGTGTTAACCCCTTTCGAGAAAATTTGTCTCGCTGAGGAGCCCCCGTCTCATAAGGTGTCCCTCTTATATAATATTTTCCAGGAGAGTCAGACTCCAACACATGACTTCCCAATGTTTTTCTCAAGATGGGAGAGTGACTTGGGGATTTCTTTGTCCCAAGAGGAAAGGGACAAGATATTGCTGTTCACCTTTAGGACTTCGCTGTCGGCTGTGTCACAGGAGAGGAGTTATAAGGTTCTGTCGAGGTGGTATAGATGCCCCTGCCGGGTACACACTATGTTCCCGGTGATACCGGATATTTGTTGGAGATGCACATCAGAAAAAGGGACTTATGTCCATATCTGGTGGGAATGTCCACCCATAAAGAAATTCTGGATGCTAGTTTTCGATCTCCATAACAAATTATCCTTTCGCAAAATACAACCCACAGTGGAACTAGCCCTCTTGTCTCTGTGTGACATGTCGATATCTGGTTTTAAGAGGAGTCTTCTCAGACATTTTCTTACGGCTGCCAGGAATTTGATTCCTAGATACTGGAAGCAGGATCGTTACCCCTCAGGCTCCGATTTTGTTGCGGAGCTTAACAACATTTACAGAATGAAACAATTGATAAGTGAATCCATAGGGGATTTGGTGAAATTTTTTAACACTTGGGCTTCATGGATTGTATTCAGGGAGACCCCGGAGTTGGACATTTGGTTGTCCAGGTCCTAATCCATATCTGGAGCCGATTTGGGAGCGCTCGCGTAATGGCTGTTGCCCCTATCCTCTGGCCTGCTGTCGTGGCCTAAAGCCAATGTTGGTGACTTAATGTTCTTCTCTCCACTACATGGGGCCTGGGGTCGGCCCGGGAGGGATACCGCATTCCTTATACCTAGCGTACCCTCTTACCTTCACCCGATTTCCTTCCCCCCCCCCCTCTTTTTTTTTTTTCTTCTTTCTTTCTCTCTTTCTCTTCTTTCTTTCCTCCTCGTTCTGTTTCTTTACTTCTTTCTACCTCTGCTTACTTCTTATTTCTAGCGACATTTTATACTAATATTACTATTATACTTATTATAGCTAGTAATGTTTGATTACCTTTGATGCTGTTTATATGTTTCAACTATGAAAAGTATCACTGCTAACTTGAAAGTTTTATTGTTGGCTGTGGCCGACTTCATTTAATATTTGCTGAGACTTTCTTCTTTGGTGCGATCTACGGGTTGTACCCTGTTGAGTTTAACAATTGCACTGTACCATTGTTTGTATTGTTTATTTGCTTCAATAAACCTGATTTATACAAAAAAACCTTTATGTTGGTATATCACATATAATCCAAATAAAATACATCTAAGTTTGTGGGTTTAACAATAGGACAAGCTCTAGGGAGGTGGTAACTGGACTGACCGCAATCCTAATCCTATCCAACACACACTAAAGGTAGCCGGTGAACGTGCCTAGAATTCCTAGACGTCTCGACTCAGCCTGAGAAACTAGCTACCCCTAAAGAGAGAGAGCAAAGACCTCACTTGCCTCAGAGAAAATACCCCAAAGATATAGAAAGCCCCCACAAATAATAACGGTGAGTTAAGGGGAAAATACAAACGTAGAAATGAAACAGATTTAGCAAATGAGGCCCGCTAATCACTAGATAGCAGAAGATAGATAGGAAACTGTGCGGTCAGTAAAAAACCCTATACAAAATATCCACGCTGAGAATTCTAGAACCCCCACACCAACTAACGGTGTGAGGGGAGAAACTCAGTTCCCCAGAGCTACCAGCAAGCGAGGAAATCACATATTAGCAAGCTGGACAGAACT
The DNA here is from genome assembly GCF_051348905.1 of Ranitomeya variabilis. Taxonomy (NCBI): domain Eukaryota; kingdom Metazoa; phylum Chordata; class Amphibia; order Anura; family Dendrobatidae; genus Ranitomeya; species Ranitomeya variabilis. The sequence goes on along the minus strand of NC_135234.1, from coordinate 11,568,903 downwards.
CATCATAAACAAAGAAACATTGAACACTGATGAGCAAAAAATGAACAAACAGAAACTTAGCTTCTCTTGAAGAGACTGGTAACGAGTGTAGTCAGGAGAAATCAGAATAGCACTGAATACATCGACAGCAGGCAACAACTGAAGGTCCAGGTGAGCTAAATAGGAAACCACCTAGCAGATAACGAGACAGCTGATCCCAGCCACAGACCTGCAGAAATGACAAAAAGAGCCACCAGAGGGAGCCCAAAGACAGCACTCACTCAGTACCACTCGTGACCACAAGAGGGAGCCCAAGAACAGAGTTCACAACAAATTTCTATGAAACCTTCATCACACAATTCACATACCAGAACACCTTAGAAAAACCCATGATTGAGGATATTTTTTCTGCGTTCCTGACAGATTTATTTCCCCGTCTTTGGGCTAACAATATCAGATTCATCACACAAATTCAAAGTCTTCTTTTCCTTCCACGGAAACTGATTCTCCTTTAGAGCTAAATATCCTTACTTAGTCGTGCATAACACCGACGGCCTTACGGTTTTATTCCACTGGGTCTCTCTGTCCCCCGCTGGGACAACCCAAAAACGCGGTACTCAGTGAAAGGAGGAGGGCGTCTTAGACTTTCCCTCTGGACAACTCTGGACATATATAAATATATAATTCCTGAGTTACGCATCCTACCCAATCTTCGATCACCTCACCGCGCCTGATTCTAACAGTGATCAGGAATTCAGGATATTTTGACTGTAAAGAGAATTACATCACTGGTCAATCCGGGGTGTCTGTCCCTTATGAGGTACGGTTCGAGCACTGGGCTCCCAACGGAACTACACCTCTATATGATTCCACCCAAAAATCATCCCACCATCGGGGACAAACCTCAGATCCTCTTTGCAGCAACAAACACAGGAAAACCACACCAAACGGTCAGTCTGGACAGTATAACTGCCAACTTACCGTGGTTGTTGTGGGGGATGATCAGTCCCAATTTTCCAGTGCCTGTGTCCAGTCCGAGGATCCTTTGTCTTGTTGTCCTCCGGGGGGCAGAGGCGTTCCTGCTTGGGGCCCCACGTTTTCGGGCGCCAACTGTTGAGGGAGGATCTAAATTGATCCTTCACGGTTAACTCAGTGATTTCCAAATTAATCTACAGGGCGTTGCCGGCAACTGAAAATGACCAGACGGAGACGTGTGCCTCTGTATGGGGGATCGAGCAGATCTCTGGCCCCCGTTTATTTTGTATGAGTTTTCATAGTCATAGAAATTATACTTCAACCAATCAGCATAAGAACATGCTCACAGTTCTTAACCTATAAGAATGCAGGAAAAACTTAACCCATGCGGATACAGGAAAAATGGAAACTACAGATATGGTCATGTCTTTTTGGCATAGTATGTGTTTTTCTAACAGATGCCTCAGTCTTGTATAGTGATACACCCCCGAATCTATTATCTGGCTCGAGTCAGAAGACTCAAGGTCTTTATACCAATTATGAACCATAGCCTAGTTGCATACCAGGCTTGTGAACAACAAGATAAAATTACTTTATGGCAGCTGTAACCTTTTACCTAATTAAATAACAGAATTTATCTTTAAGCAATAAGAAAATGGAGTCAAAAACACAAAATGGAGAATCTTTTCTTAATTTGTCCCTTCACACTCTCACACATCTCGCTCCACCAACAAACGTGGTGGAGGGGTTGGCTTGCTCCTGTCCGACACCTGCTCCTTCACTCCAATCCCGCTACCACCCTCTGCTACTCTTCCGTCGTTTGAGGTGCACTCTGTCCACATCTATTCCCCCTCCAACCTCCAGCTGGCTGTCATCTACCGCCCCCCATATCTCAACCTTTCTCGACCACTTCACCACCTGGCTACTTCATTTCCTCTCTGTTGACATCCCCACTATCATCAATATCCCCATTGACACTTCCACCTCAGCTGCCTCTAAACTTTTATCACTGACTGCCTCCTTTGGCCTCACTCAATGGTCCTCTGAGGCCACTCACAAAGATGGCCACATGCTGGACCGCATCTTCACCCGCCTCTGCTCCCTTACTAATCTCATTAACACATCCCTCCTCCTGTCTGACCACAACCTACTGACATTCTCTTCTCTCTCCTCTCCTAGTGTGCAACCCCCACTCCACAAACTCTCTCGCAGAAATTTCAACTTACAATCACTCTCTGAGTCCCTTCTCCCTCTTACAGACATAACTTTCTTCCATGACACAGATGCTGCTGCCACTTTTTATAACACCACAATAACAGCAACACTCAATTCGGCTGCCCCACTCATGCATGGCAAAACTCATACACTCAACAGGCAGCCCTGGCTGACCAGCCTGACCAAAGAACCGAGAAGGGCTTCCAGGATCGCTGAGTGGAGAGGGAAGCAATCCCGCTCTGCCGACCACTTCACTGCATACAAGCAGTCCCTCACCAGCTTCAAGTTCGCACTCACTGCCGCAAAACAAACTTACTTCTCAACTCTCATATCCTCCCTGTCTTACAACCCTAAACAGCTTTTCAACACTTTCAATTCTCTACTCCTTCCCCCTGCACCCCCTCCCTCCCCTCTCATTTCTGCTGAAGACTTCGCCTCTTTCTTTAAACAGAAGATCGATACGATCAGAGAAAGCTTTGGCCCACAGCACCCACTGCCCCTCTTAGCTGCTCACCCCTGCTCCTCCAAAACCAGCTTCTCCACCATGACAGAAGGTCAGCTCTCCACCCTCCTGTCAAGATCACACCTCAACACCTGCACGGTCGACCCACCTCATCCCTAACTGTTGTGAATTCCGTTCTTGGGCTCCCTCCGGTGGTTGTGAATGGCACTTTTGTGAATTCTGCCCTTGGGCTCCCTCTGGTGGTTTCGAGTGGAGCTGCTGCTCCTTGGGTTTAGCATTAGCAGCTGCTTCCACTGATCGTCTCTCCTGGCTCTGCTATTTAACCTGGCTCTGGTTTTCAGTTAATGCCAGCTGTCAATGTTTCTAGGTTGGATTCAGATCTCTCCTTGGATTTCTCTTATGGCCTGTCCATTTCAGCAAAAAGATAAGTTCTTGCTTGTTCTTTTGGTTGTCCATTTGCTGTGGACTTAATCGCTCAGCTCATGTTATGTTTCTTTTTGTCCAGCTTGTCAGTATGATATATTCAGTCTAGCTGGAAGCTCTGGGGAAGCAGATTTGCCCTCCACACCGTGAGTCGGTGTGGAGATTATTTTTGTAAACTCTGCGTGGACTTTTAGTTTTTAATACTGACCTCACAGTATCCTTTCCTATTCTGTCTATCTAGATTAGTAGTGGCCTCCTTTGCTTAAATCTGTTTTCATTTCTGTGTATGTCATTTCCCTCTCCACTCACAGTCAATATTTGTGGGGGGGCTATCTTTCCTTTTGGGATTTTCTCTGAGGCAAGATAGCTTTCTGTTTCCATCTTTAGGGGTAGTTAGTTCTCAGGCTGTGACGAGGTGTCTAGGGAGTGACAGGAACATCCCACGGCTACTTCTAGTGTTGGTGTTAGGATTAGGAACTGCGGTCAGTACAGATACCACCTCCTCAGAGCTCGTCCCATGTTGCTCCTTAACCACCAGGTCATAACACCTAACCTTTCCACTGTCTTCATCCCAACCCTAACACACCTCTTCAACCTCTCACTCGCAACAGGTGTCTTCCCCTCATCCTTCAAGCATTCCAAGATCACACCCATCCTCAAAAAGCCCTCCCTCGCCCGATATCTCTTCCCCCTTATGCCTCCAAATTGCTGGAGCAACACGTCCATCTTGAACTGTCCTCCCACCTCTCCTCCTGCTCATTCTTTGATCGGTTACAATCTGGCGTCCGTTCCCATCACTCAACTGAAACTGCCCTAACTAAAGTCACCAATGACCTACTAACTGCCAGGAGCAAACGACACTACTCTGTCCTCCTTCTCCTGGACCTGTCTTCTGCCTTCGAGACTGTGGACCACTCCCTTCTACTACAAATCCTCTCATCTCTTGGCATCACAGACTTGGCCCTTTCCTAGATCTCGTCATAGCTGACAGACCGAACATTCAGTGTCTCCCTCCTCCACACCACCTCCTCACTTCGCCCCTTGTCAGTCGGTGTTCCTCAAGGCTCTGTTCTAGGACCCCTACTCTTTTCCATCTACACCTTCGGCCTGGCACAGCTCATAGAATCCCACGGTATGCAGTACCATCTCTACGCCGATGACACAGATCTACCTATCCGGACCTGACCTCACCTCCTTACTTACCAAAATCCCACACTGTCTGTCTGCTATTTCAGCCTTCTTTTCTGCTCGCTTTCTACAACTGAACATGGACAAAATAGAATTCATCATCTTTCCCCAATCTCACTGTACCCCTCCACCAGACATATCCATCAATGTCAATGGCTGCTCACTTTCCCCAGTCCCACACACCCGGTGCCTCGGGGTGATCCTTGACTCTGCCCTCTCTTTCAAGCCACATATCCAAGCCCTTCCCTCCTGCCATCTCAAACTCAAAAATATTTCCCAGATCCTCGCATTCCTTGACCACGACACCGCAAAAACACTAGTGCATGCCCTCATCATCTCCCGCCTCGACTCTACTGCAACCTCCTACTCTCAGGACTCCCCTCTAGCACTCTGGCACCACTCCAATCCATCCTACACTCTGCTGCCTGACTAATCTACCTGTCTCCCCGCTATTCCCCAGCCTCTCCCCTATGCCAAGCCCTTCACTGGCTTCCTATCACCCAGAGACTCCAGTTCAAAACCCTCACAATGACATACAAAGCCATCCACAACCTATCTCCTCCATACATCCGTGACATGGTCTCCCGGTACCTACCTACACGCAACCTCCGATCCTCTCAAGACCTCCTTCTCTACTCCCCACTCATCCCTTCTTCCCACAACCGCATCCAAGACTTCTCCCGTGCTTCCCCCATACTCTGGAACTCTCTACCACAACACATCAGACTCTCGCCTACCATAGAAACCTTCAAAAAGAACCTGAAAACTCACCTCTTCTGACAAGCCTACAGCCTGCAGTGATCCTGAACCTACTGAACCACCGCACAACCTGCCCTACCCTCTCCTAGTGTATCATCACCCATCTCCGGTAGACTGAGCCCTCACAGGTAGGGTCCTCCCTCCTTATGTACCCATGTGCCTTGTTTTTTGCTCATGTTTAATGTATTTGTCTATATTTGCCCCGTATTCACATGTAAAGCTCCATGGAATAAATGGCGCTATAAAAATGTATAATAATAATAGTGAGTGTAAAGGTAATACAGGGATCACCGGTTACATTATACATAGAACCTCTGTATATAGTGTACAGGTAATACAGTGATCACAGTAACATTATACACAGGAGCTCTGTATGTAGTGTACAGGTAATACAGTGATCACCGGTGTCATTATACACGAGCTCTGTATATGGTGCATAGCGTATAGGTAATACAGGGATCACCAGTGACATTATACACACATCAAAATTGTTGGTCCCCCTCGTTTAATGACAGAAAAACCCACAATGGTCACAGAAATAACTTGAATCTGACAAAATTAATAATAAATTGAAAATCTATGACAATGAAGAAATGAAAGTCAGATATTGCTTTTCAACCATGCTTCCACAGAATGAAAAAAAAAAAAAATTAACTCATGAAATAGGCCTGGACATGTGACAAAAGTGACATGTTAAATCAAGGTGTGTCCACTAATTAGCATCACAGGTGTCTACAATTTTGGAATCAGTGAGTGGCCTGCATACAGGGCTACAGATCCTCACTGTGCTGTTTGGTGACATGTTGTGTATCACTCAAAATGGACTAGAGGAAACAAAAGAAAGAGTTGTCTCAGGAGATTAGAAAAAAAACTATAGACAAACATGTTAAAGGTAAAAGTTATAAGACATCTCCAAGCAGCTTGATGTTCCTGTGACCAGATCTGCACATATTATTCAGAAATGTAAGATCCATGGGACTGTAGCCAACCTCCCTGGACGTGGCCACAGGAGGAAAATTAATGACAAATCAAAGAGACGGATAATACAAATGGTAACAAAAGAGCCCAGAAAAACTTCTAAACAGATTAAAGGTGAACTTCAAGCTCAAGGAACATCAGTGTCAGATCGCACCATTTGTCGTTTTCTGAGCCAAAGTGGTCTTCATGGGAGATGACCAAGGAGGACACCATTGTTGAAAAAAAATCATAAAAAAAGCCAGAATTTGCCAAACTACATTTTGACAAGCCACAAAGCTTCTGGGAGAATGTCCCAAGGACAGATGAGACCAAAATGGAACTTTTTGGCAAGGCACATCAGCTCTATGTTCACAGACGGAAAAATGAAGCATATCAAGAAAAGAACGCTGTCCCTACTGTGAAACATGGAGGAGGCCCTAATATGTTCTGGGGCTGCTTTGCTGCATCTGGCACAGGGTGTCTAGAATCTGTGCAGGGTACAATGAAATCTCAAGACTATCAAGGGATTCTAGAGCGGAATGTGCTGCCCAGTGTCAGAAAGCTTGGTCTCAGTCGCAGGTCATGGGTCTTGCAACAGGATAATGACGAAAAACACACAGCTAAAAACACCCAAGAAAGGCTAAGAGGAAAACATTGGACTATCCTGAAGTGGCCTTCTATGAGCCCTGACCTAAATCCTATTGAGCATCTTTGAAAAGAGCTGAAACATGCCGTCAGGAAAAGCCAACCTTCAAACACGAGACAACTGGAGCAGTTTGATCTTGAGGAGCGGCCAAAATACCTGTCGAGAGGTGCAGAAGTCTCATTGACAGTTACAGGAATTGTTTGATTGCAGTGATTGCCTCAAAAGGTTGTGCAACAAAATCTTAAGTTAAGGGTCCCATCATTTCTGTCCAGGCCTATTTCATGAGTTTTATTTATTTATTTTTTTAAGTTCGTTTATTAACCAAAACAGTGACAACATATACATATTTGTGCATCCAAGCCAGCATAAGTACACTTGTCAAGGTAATTACGAATGGACAACAAATTTGTGCATTATTATTCATACACTTTCAGCATTATTACTCCATATATTGCTATATATAATAAACTACTGGTCAAGTGAACAGAAAACATTACGTAACTTCATGATGGCCTGGTAGCATGTATCCAAAAAAGAGGGGTAAAAAAGGGGAAGTATTCTCCTTCCTCTCTTCCCTTCATTATGCAACCAATTAAGTTATAACTATCTTATCCTAATCTGCCGCCCAATATCTATACATATTATAATAACTATCTGATACCGTAGAGTATGTATTAATGCGTTTCAACCATGACACTCATGGTGGTGGCAGGCCACCATGTCCTGATACAGTAAGGGTACTGTCACACTGTGAAATTTCCATCGCTGCGACGGCACGATTCGTGACGTCGCAGCGTCGTATGAATATCGCTCCAGCTTCGTAGACTGCGGTCACACTTTGCAATCACGGCGCTGGAGCGATGCCGAGGTTCGCTGGTAACCAGGGTAAACATCGGGTAACTAAGCGCATGGCCGCGCTTAGTAACCCGATGTTTACCGTGGTTACCAGCGTAAAAGTAAAAAAAAACAAACCGTACATGCTCACCATCTGATGTCCGTCAGGTCCCTTGCAGTCTGCTTCCTGCTCTGACTGAGTGCCGGCCATACACTGAGAGCAGAGCGCAGCGCTGACGTCACCGCTGTGATCTGCTCTCACTTTCCGGCCGGTGCTCACAGTCAGAGAGGGAAGCAGACTGCAAGGGACCGGACGGACATCAGATGGTGAGTATGTACGGTTTGTTTTTTTTTACTTTTACGCTGGTAACCACGGTAAACATCGGGTTACTAAGCGCGGCCCTGCGCTTAGTTACCCGATGTTTACCCTGGTTACCAGCGAACGCATCGCTGGATCGCTGTCACACACAACGATCCAGCGATGACAGCGGGAGATCCAGCGACGAAAGAAAGTTCCAAACGATCTGCTACGACGTACGATTCTCAGCAGGATCCCTGATCGCTGCTGCGTGTCAGACACTGCGATATCGTAACGATATCGCTAGAACGTCACGAATCGTACCGTCGTAGCGATCGAAATTTCACAGTGTGACAGTACCCTTAGACAAGAAGAGTTCCACCTGTCCCAAATCTTATCAAACTTCTTTAACCCCTTAATCCCATGACGTACTACCCCGTCAAGGTGACCTGGGACTTAACTCCCAGGTACGGGATAGTACGTCATACTAACGGGGAGAGCGCGGACGATCGCGGCCGGGTGTCAGCTGACTATCGCAGCTGACATCCGGCACTATGTGCCAGGAGCGGTCACGGACCGCCCCATGCACACTGCGATCAAACATGATCGCAGCGTTCCGGGGGCATAGGGAAGCATCCTGCTTCCCCGAGACCCTCGGTACAAGGCGATGTGCTTACCTTGTACCGAGCGTCTCCTCCCTGCAGGCCCCGGATCCAAAATGGCCACGGGGCTGCATCCGGGTCCTGCAGGGAGGTGGCTTACAAGCGCCTGCTCAGAACAAGCGCTGGTAAGCCTGCAGCTCTGCATGTCAGATCGCTGAGGTAACATAGTGCATTGCAAAGTGTCAGATCAGCGATCTGACCTTATAACATGATGCGCCCCCCCGGGGCAATGTTATGAAGTAAAAAATATATATATATATTTAGATGTGTTAAAAAAAAAAAAAAAAGTAAAAAAAATTCCTAAATAAAGAAAAAAAAAATAAAAAAAAATATATATATATATATATTGTTCCCATAAATACATTCCTTTATCTAAATAAAAAACAATAAAAGTACACATATTTAGTATCGCCGCATCCGTAACAACCTGACCTATAAAACTGTCCCACTAGTTAACCCCTTCAGTGAACACTGTAAAAAAAATAAAAAAAACAAAGCAAAAAAACACTTTATTATCATACTGCCGAACAAAAAGTGGAATATCACACGATCAAAACGACAGATATAAATAACCATGGTACCGCTGAAAACGTCATCTTGTCCCGCAAAAAACGAGCCACCATCCAGCATCATCAGCAAAAAACTAAAAAAGTTATAGTCCTCAGAATAAAGTGATGCAAAAATAATTCTTTTTTCTATAAAATAGTTTTTATCGTATAAAAGCGCCAAAACATAAAAAAAGATATAAATGAGATATCGCTGTAATCGTACTGACCCAAAGAATAATAGAATTAGTCTTACCGGTAATTCAGTTTCTAGGAACCTTCCACGACAGCAGTGTCGGAGGATGTCTCCCCGCCCTAATAGGGGACAGGAAACAAAGAGGTTAAATACCCCTCCCCTTCCTGCAACCACCAGTTTTTTCTGGACACAGTAGCATGTATAGTAACCACTTTAAGTGCAGGAATCATCTAATAAACACATCAGATAGGGAGGTAAATTAGTGCCGTCGTGGAAGGTTCCTAGAAACCGAATTACCGGTAAGACTAATTCTATTTTCTCCAGTCACCTTCCACGACAGCAGTATCGGAGTGATACCAACCGCTAATTTCTTTAGGGGGGGGGACAACCGCTTGGAGAACGCGTATGCCAAACGATAGGTCCCTATTGAAGTTGAGCCTGTAGTATCTGGTGAATGTATGGACTGATAACCAGGTGGCGGCTCTGCATATCTGCTCCGATGATGCGTTTCCCCTCTCTGCCCAGGAAGTCAAGACTGAACGGGTGGAGTGGGCTTTTAGGGAAGCTGGAGGTGCAAGCTTCTGGGATGAGTATGCAAGACTAATGGCTTGTTTAATCCAATTAGCGATCGTGCTTTTGGCAGCTTTCTTGCCCCTATTTCGTCCTGACCACTGGATCAACAGGTTTTGGTCCAACCTCCAACTTTCTGTCTGTTGGAGGTAGAACAGGACCACTCTGCGGACGTCCAGGGTGTGAAAGGCCTCTTCTTTTGGATTAGAGGGATTTGGACAGAATGAGGGTAAAATGATGTCTTGATTTCTGTGGAAGTCTGAAACTACCTTAGGCATAAAGGAAGGGTCTAATTTGAGGATTATACTATCCATAGTTATGGTCAGGATTGGCTCCTGGACTGATAAGGCCTGTAGTTCCCCTATACGCCTGGCGGTAGTGATAGCTACCAAGCAGACGGTTTTAAGGGTCAGGATTTTTAAGCTGGAGGCTGAAAGGGGTTCAAAGGGGTCACCGGTCAGACCTTTTAGAATAAGGTTCAAGTCACAAGGAGGAGTGTGGACGTGAAGTCTCGGACGGATTCTAGTTGCCGATGTTATGAATCGTTTGATCCACCGATGGTTTGCTAGATCTTGGTCGAAGAAAGACCCAAGAGCTGACACCTGAACCTTTAGGGTACTAGGTGAAAGTCCCAGTTCCAAACCCTTCTGGAGGAATTGAAGGATCTGTGCAATATTTGGGTTGAATGGATCCGGTCTGTTTGGGGAACACCATGACGAGAATTTTTTCCATATTTTGCCATAGATGGCAAAATATCCCTCTTTTGTAGGGTTTCAATCACTTCCTGTGAGTCCTCTGGCTTTCAGGATCTCAGCTTCAGTAACCAGGCTGCCAGCTTCAGCTTGTGTAGGTCCGGATGGATCAGGGGACCTTGTTGAAGAAGGATCGCCTCTTTGGGGAAGCAGAATCAGGCCTTCCAGACACATGCCTGTTAATGCGCTGAACCAGCTTCTCCCTGGCCACAATGGGGCTACCAGAATCGTTGTAACTTGATCTATCCAGATCTTCTGTAATGTTCTGGGTAGCAATGGGATTGGCGGGAAGGCATATGCCAGGGCAAACTCCCAGGGGTGGGAGAAAGCGTCCAGTCCCTGCGCCTCCTTTGAGGAGGTCAGGGAGAAGGTGTTTGATTTTGCATTCCAATTGTTGGCGAACAGGTCCACATCGGGAGTTCCCCACCTCTGGACTAAGGATAGGAATACATCCCGGTTTAGAGACCACTCTCCTGGATGGAAGTCCCTCCTGCTGAGGTAATCCGCCTGGGAATTGTCCAGTCCTTTGTATGTACTGCGGAGATGGACAGAAGGTGATTCTCCGCCCAGGAAAAAATCCTTCCAGCAGTTAACTTTAGGCTCGAGTGTCCTGTGCCCCTTGGTGCCGGAGATAGGCCACAGTGGTCATATTGTCAGACATCACCCGTACATGGTGACCTTGAATAAGGATAGATGCAGCTCTTAGCGCCTCCTCCACTGCTTTCAATTCCCTCAGATTTGAGGAGCCAAATTCGGGAGAAAAAAGACTAGACCAATGATGGTATGCACACCCATAAATCGTACAAAAAAAAAATCAAACAATTTTATTGACACCTCAAAAAAGACACACATAGAATATGGGTGTGCATACCATCATTGGTCTAGTCTTTTTTCTTCCGAATTTGTCTAAGGTTCTTACAGACCAGGTGTTATGACCTGGTGGTTACGTAGCAGTACTGAGATGACCTGGTGGGTAAAACCAATCATGAACAAGCTCAGAGGAGGTGGCAGCTCCACCGACAGTAATCACTATGATGACCTGGTGATTACGGAGCAGCACTGAAATGACCTAGTGGGTAAAACAAATAATGTACAAGCTCTGAGGAGGTGGTAGCTTTACTGACCGCAATCCCTACACCTAACACCAACACTAGAAATAGCCGTGGAGCGTTCCTAACTCTGCCTAGACGCCTCTTCACAGCCTAAGAACTAACTACCCCTGAAGATGGAAACGGAAAACTATCTCGCCTCAGAGAAACCCCCAAAGGAAAGATAGCCCCCCACAAATATTGACGGTGAGTGGAGGGGAAATGACAAACTCAGAAATGAAACTAGATTTTAGCAAAGGAGGCCATTACTATCTAAATAGACAGAGATAGAAAAGGCTACTGTGCGGTCAGTATAAAAACTAAAAGTCCACGCAGAGTTTACAAAAAATAACCTCCACACCCACTCACGGTGTGGAGGGGCAAATCTGCTACCCCAGAGCTTCCAACTAGCCTGAATAATTCATAATGACAAGCTGGACAAAAGAGACATAACTTAAACCTGAACAGAAGGTCAAAAGCAGGGATACACCCAAGAACTAGCAGAACTTATCTTAAGCTGAAATGGACTGGCCAACAGAGTACTTCCAGGAGAGGACTGAATCCACAGGAAAAACATTGACAGCTGGCATTGACTACAGACTAGAGCCCTGTTAAATAACAAGACCAGGGAACCGATTAGTGAATGCAGCTGCTAAGTTCCACTCGAAACCACCAGAGGGAGCCCAAGAGCAGAACTCCTAAAAATACCATTCATAACCACAGGATGGAGCCCAAGAACGGAATTCACAACACCAGGTTTTGCACCCTGCTTCAGCATTTATACAGGGGTGCACCCCTTATACCTACATTCTCAGAATCTTACATCTGGAGGCCACAACCCCTGAAAGTGGGAGCCTTCTATCACGGCGCCCCAACCTCTCTGGCTTGCGTCTGTTGTGAGAACTCTGAGAGTCTGATCCCAGTTGACTCCCCAATGTAGGTTTTGGGAGTTCAGCCACCATGAGAGGGAGGATCTCACCCGAGAGGGAAGGGGAATCTTCCTGGTTAAAGCCATCTGGCGTTCTCTTGAATACTTCAGGATGTGAGATTGAAGAGTTCTCGTATGGGCTTGGGCCCAGGAGACTGCCTGGATGCATGATGTTAATGAACCCAGGATTGACATAGTCTCTTAGAGTCGGGGTTTTTTGGCTTCTGAACCTGGAGATCCTGTGGACAAGATCGATCCGACGGTCCTTGGGTAGAAAGGACATCCTCTTCTCCGAGTCCAGAAGAACTCCTAGGAATTTCTTCCATGGAGATGGCCGGAGATCTGATTTTGCCAAATTTGGGATCCACCCGAGTGACCTTAGGATATCGAGGACCTTCGTCACGTCCTGATTGAGGCGCGAAGTGGATGGGGCGATGATGAGAAAGTCGTCCAAGTATGGGATGATACAGACCCCCTGTTGTCGGATAAAGATTACCGCTTCTGACATGACTTTGGTGAAGACTCGTGGAGCAGACGAGACTCCGAAAGGAAGAACATTGAATTGGCAATGGCTGACCCGCTTGTTTTGGGAAATTGCGTACCTGAGGAACCTCCTGTGGTCTGGATGTATTGGCACATGGTAGTATGCGTCCCTCAGGTCCAACGTCGCCATTACCCAGTCCTGACTAATCAGTGCGATTGCTGATCTGATCGATTCCATTTTGAATCTTCGGTATTTTATTACCTGATTTAGAAGTTTCAGGATTATGATGATACGGTGCTTCCCAGAGGGTTTTTTCACGAGAAAAAGGTGAGAATAGTGACCATCTCCTATTTCCCGATGTGGTACATGGGAAATTACCTCTGCTTGAAGCATGCTTAGAATATCCGGCATCAGTGATTCTCAAAGTCCTGGAGACTGTAGAGAAGTGATGGTTAGATGGTGAGGAGGAGGACTCTGGAATTCCAATCTTAGGCCCTCCTGTATGGTATGCAGGACCCACTGATCCATGGTGATCATCTGCCATTGGAAGAGGAACCCCGAGAGTCGGCCTCCGACCGGAGAGCAGTCATTGCTTCTCAGAGGTCTGTTGAGGTTGGGGGACCAGGATATTTCTGGTTTTCCCTCCTTTGGGGTAGCTCCACCGTCCCGATTTGTCCTTGCCCCTGTAATTTTGTTGGGGAGCTTGGTCATGGGGGGAACGAAAAAAAACGCTTTCTAGGGTTCTTTTGTTCCTGAAGGACTTTCTTTTTATCTTTTAATCTTTGTCCAAGATTTCATCCAGGACTGGCCCAAATACATAATGACCCTGGAAGGGGATACCACAAGGCTTAGACTTTGAGGTAATATCGCCTCCCCAGGATTTAAGCCACAAGGCCCTTCTAGCCGAATTAGTGAGGACAGCTGATCTAGCGGCTACTCGTACTGATTCTGCGGAGGCGTCCGCGAGGAATCCAGTCGCCTTCTGAAGCAGAGAGAGAGATTTCAGAATCTCTTCCCTAGATGTACCTTGTACAAGGTGATTCTCCAAGGTACGCAGCCAGAGAAACAAGGATCTGGCTACACATGTTGAGGCCACGTTAGATCTCAATAAATTAGTTGAAGTGTCAAAAGATTTCCTCAATAAGCTCTCAGTTTTCCGAGCCATGCGATCTTTCAGCTGAGAGGAATCTTCAAAGGGTAGGGCAGTTTTTTTGGTTACCCTTGACACTTGAACATCTACTTTGGGCATTTCCAATAGAGAACAGTTTCCCTCAAGGGGGAAACGATTCTTAAACTCTGATGGGACATTTAACCCCTTTTCCGGTAGGCCCCACTCATGGAGGATAAAGTTTTCGATATTTTTGTGTATGGGGAATCCCTTCACAGACTTAGGTTTCAAACCCCCAAACATGTCATCCTGTACGGAATGGCCCTCTACTTCCTCTTCTACCCCCATGGTGCCCCTCACCATGGAAACTAACTCTTCCATATCCTCGTCGGAGAAGAGATATTTTTTATTGTCAGATTTGGGAGCAGAAGTAGAACCCTCATTCTCCTAAATGTCCTCTGAACCCGAGGTATATAGCTCGCCTGAGTCAGAAACTACCGGGTCTATCTTCCTTTTTTTAGGAGGGGGAGGCTGCGGTGTTGGGGTTTGAGAAAAGGCCACCATGGAGGACTGAACCTCTTGTCTGATGAGGGTTCTGATGCTGTCCATGAGTGAGGGCTGTTCACTACGCAGAACTTCGTCTGTGCATGGTTGACAGAGCTTCTTTTTATATGCGGAGGGAAGCTTGGACACACATGCAGCACACTTGTGGCTGGGCATCTTATCCTTCCTAGGGGCAGGGACCTTGTCTCCCTAAAACGAGAGAGAAAGGCGGACTAAGTCACTTAAATTTAAATGGACAGCAAGGGACATCATCCCACTACTTACAATAGGAGCACAGGAGCAGAATGTAGGGGTTTGTCACCGTCCATATGGTCAGTGGTCCAGAGAGGGTCAGAGACAGAGGTCTTACCTGGAGGCTTCCCCAGCCAGGAATAAATAATTTACCGAGGCTCCCAGCGAATTTGGTGCTCCTCCTCCTCGTTAGGGTCCGTGGGGGGGGGGCAGAGTCATGGTTGCCGCTGGATGTCCTAGGAGTAGGGACGCTAGCTGGCGCACGTGGGAGCTGCAGCGTGTGGAGCCGAGGAAACCGGAAGTTTGGGTGCGCGTCACTTCCGGTGTGTGCGCGCCGCCACCAGCATGGAGGAAGGAGGAAGCCGGGGAGCTGCAAGAGGACCCCAGAGCACCGCACCGCCCTGCTTTGCCTCCCGAAAAAGGCGCGGGTAGGGCGGGTGAAGGTCCCAAGTCGCACGGTGGACGCGGAGATGGGAGCAGTCTAAAGGAAGAGGAGAGCGGAGCCCCCAACCTCGACTGCCCGGCTTCAAGGTAACAGCGCTCCCGATCGCCGGCCACGGCAGGACTATCAGAGAACCTCTTTATGCCCCAGAGGGGACAGGAAAAACACTGGTGGTTGCTGGAAGGGGAGGGGTATTTAACCTCTTTGTTTCCTGTCCCCTATTAGGGTGGGGAGACATCCTCCAATACTGCTGTCGTGGAAGGTGACTGGAGAAAAAAACTGCTTTATCCATTTTACCAAAAGCGGAACGGTATAAACGCCCCCCCAAAAAAAGAAATTCATAAATAGCTGGTTTTTGGGTTTTTGATGATATTGCCTCACAAAAATCGGAATAAAAAGCGATCAAAAAAATGTCACGTTCCCGAAAATGTTACCAATAAAAACATCAACTCGTCCCACAAAAAACAAGACCTCACGTGAGTCTGTGGACCAAAATATGGAAAAATTATAGGTCTCAAAATGTGGTAACGCAAAAAAATATTTTTTGCAATAAGAAGCGTCTTTTAGTGTGTGACAGCTGCCAGTCATAAAAATCCACTAAAAAGCCCGCTATAAAAGTAAATCAAACCCCCCTTCATCAGCCCCTTAGTTAGGGAAAAATAAAAAAATTTAAAAAATGTATTTATTTCCATTTTCCCATTAGGGTTAGGGCTAGGGTTGGGGTTAGGGTTAGGGTTGGGGTTCGGGGCTAGGGTTTGGATTACATTTACAGTTGGGATTAGGGTTAGGGGTGTGTCAGGGTTAGGGTTATGGTTGGGATTAGGGTTAGGGGTGTGTTGGACTTAGGGGTGGTTAGGGTTGGGGTTAGGTGTGTGGTTGGGAATAGGGGTGTGTTTGGGTTAGGGTTTCAGTTAGAATTGGGGGGTTTAAACTGTTTAGGCACATCAGGGGCTCTCCAAACGCGACATGGCATCCATGCAGCCATCCAGCTAATTCTGCGCTGAAAGGTAAAACAGTGCTCCTTCCCTTCCGAGCTCCTGTGTGTCCAAACAGGAGTTTACCCCAACATATGGGGTATCAGCATACTCAGGACAAATTCGACAACAACGTTTGGGGTACAATTTCTTCTGGTAACCTTGGGAAAATAAATTGAGGGCGAAAAGTTCATTTTTGTGAAAAAATATTATTTTTATTTTTACGGCTCTACATTATAAACTTCTGTGAAGCACTTGGTGGGTCAAAGTGCTCACCACACATCTAGATAAGTTCCTTAGGGGTCTACTTTCCAAAATGGTGTTACTTGTGGGGGGTTTCAATGTTTAGGCACATCAGGGGCTCTCCAAACGCAGCATGGCGTCCCATCTCAATTCCAGCCAATTTTGCATTGAAAAGTCAAATGGCGCTCCTTCGCTTCCGAGCTCTGCCATGTGCCCAAACAGTGGTTTACCCCCACATATGGGGTATCAGCGTACTCAGGACAAATTGTACAACAACTTTTGGGGTCCAATTTCTTCTCTTACCCTTGGGAAAATAAAACAAATTGGAGCTGAAGTAAATTTGTTGTGAAAAAAAATTAAATGTTCAATGAGAAATTGCTGGTCAACTTTTAACCCTTATAGCTCCCTAACAAAAAAAAAATTTGTTTCCAAAATTGTGCTGATGTAAAGTAGACATGTGGGAAATGTTACTTATTAAGTATTTTGTGTGACATATCTCTGTGATTCTCTGACGAAGCCACGTTGTGGCGATACGCGTTGGGCTTTCTCTGCCCCCCACCACCGGTGCCATGTTGATTTAGCGCTGATTTAGCCTTTGGCAGGTTGTATCAGGCGACCATAACTTTTCTCTGCTCCCCTCTGCATGTATCTGTATGCCTTTCCATTTAGTCATTGGTGCAGGTTATTTGGCATACACGAGTGGTGCATGTGCAGGCTTCTCTATCTATTTGATTGTACGCTTTTTCATCTTCATGCAGTAACTGCTTTCAGACTTTGTCCATTTTGTATGCAGGACTTTATATATTATGTGGGATTAGTATAACACATGTGACCCTATTACTGGTTCTGATTGTTCATCTCTACATGATTCCCTAATCAAACACACATAAACATCTGCGTATAAGGGCTCCTCTGCCCTTTATCACCTGTGCCATGTTGATCTAGCGTTGTATTAGCTTTGGGCAGGTTATATTAGGTGACCACAATTGTCATTTGCTCCTCCCTGCATGCATTTGTATGCTTTTCCATATAGTTATTGGTACAGGTTAATTTGGCATACACGTGTGTCGCATGTGCAGGCTTTTCTCACTTATTTCTTATTCCTTTGTATGCTTTTGCATGTTCATGCAGCAACTGCTTTCAGATTTTGTACATATTGCATGCAGCACTTTATATGTGGGATTAGTATAATATATGGGACCCAATTATTGGTTTTGATTGTTCATCTCTATACGATTCCCTAATCAGACACATATAATAAATATCTGTGTACGAGGGGGCTCTTTTGACAAATTACCAGCATTTGTATGAGCTCTATTAACCAATTTTTTGAGTCTCATTACATATTTTTTCATTTGTTATGGCCATAACAATTACATGCCTTTAAGGTTAATATCATAAATTGTATTTTGGAGTAATTGCATTTTGTATATTTCTTTGGCGCTTCTTTACATCTGTCAGATCATTGTGTGTATTTGTTATATATCTAATAGGGTATACACTTTTTGTACAAACGGGTATCCGGTGTCTTTTGGGGGGTTTTCCCTTTGGGGATGAACTTATTAGTTTTTTAATAATTGTTTTTAATATGTGCTGTGTCTTGTATGGACTTTAATAAAATTTGTATTTATTTAATATTTGTTTTCTTGGTGATCCCCGTTTGTATGTCTTCTCTCTTCTTTTGCTGACATATCTCTGTGATTTAAGGGCATAAAAATTCAAAGTTGGAAAATTGCGAAATTTTCAAAATTTTCGCCAAATTTCTGTTTTTATCACAAATAAACGCAGGTAATATCGAGGAAATTTTACCGCTATCATGAAGTACAATATGTCTCGAGAAAACAATGTCAGAATCACCGGGATCCGTTGAAGCGTTCCAGAGTTATAACCTCACTAGATGGTGGCCCGATTCTAACGCATCGGGTATTCTAGAATATGCATGTCCATGTAGTATATTGCCCAGCCACGTAGTATATTGCCCAGCCACGTAGTATACAGCACAGAGCCACGTAGTATATTGCCCAGCCACGTATGTCACAGGTTAAAAAATAAACATATACTCACCTTCTGAGGGCCCCTTGTAGTCCTGAGCGCAGGACCTGTGATGATGTCGCGGTCACATGACCGTGACGTCATGGCAGGTCCTTCTCACAGATCATCCTTGCCACCGTAACCTGCCGCTTGCATGGAGCGGTCACCGGAACGTCGCGAGGAGCGGGAAAGGCGGCGGAAGGTGAGTATACAATGATTTTTTATTCTTATCATTTTTAACATTAGATGTTTTTAATATTGACGCTGCATAGGCAGCATCAATAGTAAAAACTTGGTCACACAGGGTTAATAGCGGCAGTAACGGAGTGAGTTACTCGCGGCATAACGCGGCCCGTTACCGCTGGCATTAACCCTGTGTGAGTGGTGACTGCAGGGAGTATGGTAAAAATAAGTAAACTGACTGAACAATATATATAATAATTTATGCTAGTGCATAGCCAAAAAAGACACATACAAAATAGATTATGGCCGCACTCATCTGTGCTAAAATAAGGAAATGTGAAATATAAGGAATATGAATAGCATAATGGCTTATGAACTTTATGGAAAAACACATGAGATTTCTGAGCCTCCTATATAAGTAGGCTTTATCATGTCATTAGCCATAAGTAAGTGTTCACATTGGGCAGTCAGCTCAGATACCATAGGTAAGTGTTCACACCAGGCAGTCAGTGTAGTTACCCATTCGATCTGAGATTACCTTGACGTTTGGTGAATGGGCTCACAACGTTTGGCCAAATCTTGTGCTAAAAATCTCATGTGTTTTTCCATAAAGTTCATAAGCCATTATGCTATTCATATTCCTTATATTTCACATTTCCTTATTTTAGCACAGATGAGTGCGGCCATAATCTATTTTGCAGGGAGTATGGAGCGGGCACTGACTGCAGGGGAGTATAGAGCGGGCGCCGGGCACTGACTGCAGGGGGGTAGGGAGGGACTAATCAGACTGTGGCCGTCGCTGATTGGTCATGGCGAAACAGCCACGACCAATCAGCGAGTTGGATTTCTGTGACAGACAGAGGCCGCGAGCAATGAATATCCGTGACAGACAGACAGACGGAAGTACCCCTTAGACAATTATATAGTAGATAAAGGGACAGTGGTCAGAATTGTAAAAATTGGCCCCGTCATTAACGTGCAAACCACCCTTGGGACTTAAGGGGTTAAAGGGAACCTGTCACCAGGTTATTACCATATAACCTATGACCACCACCTTTCAGCCCCATGTGACAGTGTTCTGGAATGCTCTATATATGACGCCCTGTGACTAAATAAATAGGTTTTATTATACTTACCTACTGGGCAGTTTGGTCCGATGGGCGCCGCTGGTCTTGTGCCTCCTCTCTTCTTGTGATGACGTTCTCCTTCCCTGCTTCATTTGGATGACGCATCCTACATCATCCACAGTGTCCCCATCATGCTCCTGTGCAGGCGCGCTTCTCTCTGCCCTGCTGAGCACAGTACTATACTGCGCCGGCGCTCTTTGGCCTTTCTCCGCACACGTGCAGCACTTTGCTCTTCCCTTAGCAGAGCAGATAGAAGTGCGCCAGCACAGGAGCGCGATGGGGAGCACTGTGTGGATGATATAGGACACCTCATACACACGAAGGAGAGCCCCCACATGACCTTTAATCTAATATATAATTGCCTAGAATACTACTTCCTGCAATTTGTGCCAACTTCCGTGGCTTTGTCCGGAGCTAATGTCCGGAGCTAATGTCCGGAGCTAATGTCCGGAGCTAATGTCCGGAGCTAATGTCCGGAGCTAATGTCCGGAGCTAATGTCCGGAGCTAATGTCCGGAGCTAATGTCCGGAGCTGATGTCCGGAGCTGATGTCCGGAGATAAGTGACGTCACCAGTGTTCTACACCCAGGCAGAGCACAGGGGCCCCAGGCAGCATATGGGGCCCCAGGCAGAGCACAGTGGCCCCAGGCAGAGCACAGGGGCCCCAGGCAGAGCACAGTGGCCCCAGGCAGAGCATGGGGCCCCAGGCAGAGCACAGGGGCCCCAGGCAGAGCACAGTGGCCCCAGGCAGAGCACAGGGGCCCCAGGCAGAGCACAGGGGCCCCAGGCAGAGCACAGGGGCCCCAGGCAGAACATGGGGCCCCAGGCAGAGCACAGGGGCCCCAGGCAGCATATGGGGCCCCAGGCAGAGCACAGTGGCCCCAGGCAGAGCACACACCAAATCGGAGGCCGAGGGTCCCCGCCCACCAAATCGGAGGCCGAGGGTCCCCGCCCACCAAATCGGAGGCCGAGGGTCCCCGCCCACCAAATCGGAGGCCGAGGGTCCCCGCCCATCAAATCGGAGGCCGAGGGGCCCCGCCCACCAAATCGGAGGCAGAGGGACCCCGCCCACCAAAGCGGAGGCCGAGGGTCCCCGCCCACCAAATCGGAGGCCGGTCCCTGCCCACCAAATCGGAGGCCGAGGGTCCCCACCCACCAAATCGGAGGCCGAGGGGCCCCACCCACCAAATCGGAGGACGAGGGGCCCCACCAACCAAATCGGAGGCCGAGGAGCCCCGCCCACCCAAAGTAAGTGCGGCCCCAAAAGTAAGTGCGCCCCCGGGTGCAAAAGTAAGTGCGCCCCCGGGTGCAAAAGTAAGTGCGCCCCCGGGTGCAAAAGTAAGTGCGCCCCCGGGTGCAAAAGTAAGTGCGCCCCCGGGTGCAAAAGTAAGTGCGCCCCCGGGTGCAAAAGTAAGTGCGCCCCCGGGTGCAAAAGTAAGTGCGCCCCCGGGTGCAAAAGTAAGTGCGCCCCCGGGTGCAAAAGTAAGTGCGCCCCCGGGTGCAAAAGTAAGTGCGCCCCCGGGTGCAAAAGTAAGTGCGCCCCCGGGTGCAAAAGTAAGTGCGCCCCCGGGTGCAAAAGTGCGCCCCCGGGTGCAAAAGTAAGTGCGCCCCCGGGTGCAAAAGTAAGTGCGCCCCCGGGTGCAAAAGTAAGTGCGCCCCCGGGTGCAAAAGTAAGTGCGCCCCCGGGTGCAAAAGTAAGTGCGCCCCCGGGTGCAAAAGTAAGCGCGCCCCCGGGTGCAAAAGTAAGCGCGCCCCCGGCCCCGGGTGCAAAAGTAAGCGCGCCCCCCAGTCCCGTGTGTGAAAAGTGCTGCTGTAAAGCTGGTAGCGCTGTTCAAGCATCATGTATTTCCTTCAGGAAATGCCCATCTAATATATAATTGCCTAGAATACTACTTCCTGCAATTTGTGCCAAGAAAGAACATACCAATATACATAGTTATTGATACATATTATTTACATTATTGTTCTTAAGCAAAGAACCGTTGTTGTGGCATTTGCCACAACACGCAAAGTTGTTGTCTGATGTCTTTCATCACTCCCCTCATAAGCATGTTCATGGATCCTGTGTAACTGTACCTTAAATAACAAGAATTGTCAAGAGCTGGTGAGTGCAGCCATTTTTTGTTCTTTCTTACTATTATTTATTAATTGTATTATTCTTACATTTGAATAAATAAAGTATATATGGATTCTAGACTCCCGATTCTTTAGAATCGGGCTGCCATCTAGTATTATATATTATTATTTTAATATGAATTGTAATTAATATGTTAATAATCATATTGAGCAGAATTAACTTCAGCCTATTGCTTTGGCCTCCACGACAGTCATGGTTTGTCATGTGGCGCCCATACTATGTGAACAGACATCAGGTGTTATTTACAGGACAATATGTGACTGGTGGAACGTCTGCTGTCTGTACGCATAGTACAATATATAACAGGCACATATTTTCCAGTACATCCATCTGATGCCTGTAGTCACAGTATATCACATACCCGCAGGGGCGTAGCTAGAGCTTTTGCCGCCCGGGGCTGTTCCCGAGTTTGGCGCCCCCCCAGAATGTATGCGATTTTCACACTTAGTCATGTACCGACGAGCTCCTCTCCCTTAAGCTCCCAATGTTAAGTGAAAAACTGAGAGAAGCAGAAGAGAAGCTCGTTGTTACAGGACCATGAGACCATGAGTATGAAAATCGCATATGAGTGACGTGTCCATGTGTCGACGACTGGAACCTGCAGAGCTGAATCCTGACATCGCAGCTTCTGAATTCTCACAACTAATGCACTGCACACTTTTAGGATTCTCCCTGGCTGGTGGACAGTCATGTCAGCACAAGCATGCGATTTGTATACTTCTGACCACATTCCGACTAGACGTGCCCATCCTCGCTCAGTTCATTATCATAGAGTGAGGCCACACATGTCTAGTCAGCATGTGACCGCATGTATGTAAATCGCCAGCACGAGAGAATCCTGACAGTGTGCAGTGCGCACTGTGAAAAGTCAGAAGTCTGCAGTCACATAGAATGACTGCAGACTCATTAAAAACCTGGACATCCCCTTTAATGCTCCTAACATAAATAAAAACATGAGAGTTAGTTAGTATCACAAATAACATTTACATCCAGGTACCTTATAGATGACGTCATCTCTGGAGCCGATCTCCTCCATTTCTTCATCTTGTCCAGACCCCATGATGAGTTTTCTCATCCACAGTCGTCTCTGCAGACTTCCATCTTCTCCGTTCTTTTGCAGAAAATCTCCACATGACGCCCTTAAAGATACAAGTGTCATTATAATGCTCCTGAATAAAAAATTTGCCCCTCACTATATTGTCTGCATAAAATATGACCCCCCACACTGTCCCTCTTATGGTACTTGTGAAGAGACCGCAGGTAAAGAAGGATGCAGGGACAAAGCGGAGCCAGAAAGCAAATAACGTTTTTAACTTTCCTTTAACTTCCAACCCAACAAAGATAACAACAGTTTTCCACGCAGGGAACTTAGGTACAAGATCACAATTTCACAGTAAATCCTATCTATTATATAGGCGCCCTGAACTAAACCCGCGAAACACGACAGCGCCTCACTAGTGACCCACTAACAAGAACAAGTCAACCAAGTTCACTTATCAGCGTTGTTTCAACGATGCAGTCCTGATGGTGAAGCTCCGTCAGCGACGTAGTCCTGATGGCGGGGGAAGGCGGTGTCCTCCGTCGACGGGCCCAGGTGTAGATTCGAGTCCAGAATGTCTTTTGCGGTGCTGCGTTACCTCCCACAGGCGGACGTTGATCCGGGGTAACAGTTTCCACGTCCAGAGAGGAGTCTTTTTGAGGAGAATTAGCAGAATTATCAGTATCAGTCACAGCTAAGAAAAACCCAGGAGGGTCCGGAGCACTCTGTGGCAAGATGCTCCCGGGGAGCGCGGTAATACTGTCCCTGAGCTGATCAGCGCTACCCCTCTGCCTGGGGGGTCGCTGACGACGAATGCGCCTCTTTTTGGGGGCTCTGGTAATTGCCCGCAGTGTCTGTTGCACGTTTTCCCCCTGCTTCCAGCAAGTCTCACTGCGGCCTGCACACACACGACAACTGCGCTGCAGTTTCCTCTCCTCAGAGATTTCCCGCCCTTCTCTACCCCTGCTTTCGCGCGTTTTGCTTTTTATCCTCTCCTCTCCCTGCGTCACTCTGCCTCCTGTCACATGAGCCTGGCTTCCCATGCGCCCCTCAAATCCGTCACCCGGAACCCCGACTCCCGGCAACAATGGTTCCACCCGTCTGCACAGCTCACCAGGTCCCCGTCCCCTACACTTGCTCTTCACACTGACCTCTCCTTTCTATACCGGACCCCTCTTCACACTGACCTCTCACACTGTGTCCCCCCTATAGGGCCCAGTATTTATACTGTACTCTCTCATCACACTCCCCCTCCTTCGTATACTATCCCCTCCTGGCTGTGCCCTTACACTGTCCCCCATGCTACGCATGCACACATCCCAACACCCTCACTCCCCGTACTCTGTCCACATACGTTTTTCACATCGCTACTCATACTGTATCCGCATACATTCCCCCGTTTGACCCCAAGCTGTCTGCACCCATCCCCCATACTGTTTTCTCATATATGCCCCCCCCATCTCCCCCTTTGCTCTTCATTTTGTGTCCTCAGATCTCCCCCACACATTAAATCCCCCATCTCCACTCACATTAAATATCCCCAATCCAATAATATATCCCACTATCCCCACTCACATTAAATCCCCCCCACTCACAGTAAATCCCCCCACAATATATGCCCCCATCCCCACTCACAGTAAATCCCCCCACAATATATGCCCCCCATCCCCTCACATTAAATCCCCCCACAATATATGCCCCCATCCCCACTCACAGTAAATCCCCCCACAATATATGCCCCCCATCCCCTCACATTAAATCCCCCCCACAATATATGCCCCCATCCACACTCACAGTAAATCCCCCCCACAATATATGCCCCCCATCCCCTCACATTAAATCCCCCCCACAATATATGCCCCCATCCCCACTCACAGTAAATCCCCCCCACAATATATGCCCCCATCCCCACTCACAGTAAATCCCCCCCACAATATATGCCCCCATCCCCACTCACAGTAAATCCCCCCACAATATATGCCCCATCCCCACTCACAGTAAATCCCCCCCACAATATATGCCCCCATCCCCACTCACAGTAAATCCCCCCCACAATATATGCCCCCATCCCCACTCACAGTAAATCCCCCCCACAATATATGCCCCCATCCCCACTCACAGTAAATCCCCCCACAATATATGCCCCATCCCCACTCACAGTAAATCCCCCCACAATATATGCCCCATCCCCACTCACAGTAAATCCCCCCCACAATATATGCCCCCCATCCCCACTCACAGTAAATCCCCCCCACAATATATGCCCCCATCCCCACTCACAGTAAATCCCCCCCACAATATATGCCCCCATCCCCACTCACAGTAAATCCCCCCCACAATATATGCCCCCATCCCCACTCACAGTAAATCCCCCCACAATATATGCCCCCCATCCCCACTCACAGTAAATCCCCCCCACAATATATGCCCCCCATCCCCACTCACAGTAAATCCCCCCCACAATATATGCCCCCATTCCCACTCACAGTAAATCTCCCCCACAATATATGCCCCCCATCCCCACTCACAGTAAATCCCCCCCACAATATATGCCCCCCATCCCCACTCACAGTAAATCCCCCCACAATATATGCCCCCCATCCCCACTCACAGTAAATCCCCCCCACAATATATGCCCCCATCCACACTCACAGTAAATCCCCCCCACAATATATGCCCCCCATCCCCACTCACAGTAAATCCCCCCCACAATATATGCCCCATCCCCACTCACAGTAAATCCCCCCCACAATATATGCCCCCATCCCCACTCACAGTAAATCCCCCCCACAATATATGCCCCATCCCCACTCACAGTAAATCCCCCCCACAATATATGCCCCCATCCCCACTCACAGTAAATCCCCCCCACAATATATGCCCCATCCCCACTCACAGTAAATCCCCCCCACAATATATGCCCCATCCCCACTCACAGTAAATCCCCCCCACAATATATGCCCCCATCCCCACTCACAGTAAATCCCCCCCACAATATATGCCCCCATCCCCACTCACAGTAAATCCCCCCCACAATATATGCCCCATCCCCACTCACAGTAAATCCCCCCCACAATATATGCCCCCATCCCCACTCACAGTAAATCCCCCCCACAATATATGCCCCCATCCCCACTCACAGTAAATCCCCCCCACAATATATGCCCCCATCCCCACTCACAGTAAATCCCCCCCACAATATATGCCCCCATCCCCACTCACAGTAAATCCCCCCCACAATATATGCCCCATCCCCACTCACAGTAAATCCCCCCCACAATATATGCCCCCATCCCCACTCACAGTAAATCCCCCCCACAATATATGCCCCATCCCCACTCACAGTAAATCCCCCCCACAATATATGCCCCATCCCCACTCACAGTAAATCCCCCCCACAATATATGCCCCATCCCCACTCACAGTAAATCCCCCCCACAATATATGCCCCCATCCCCACTCACAGTAAATCCCCCCCACAATATATGCCCCCATCCCCACTCACAGTAAATCCCCCCCACAATATATGCCCCATCCCCACTCACAGTAAATCCCCCCCACAATATATGCCCCCATCCCCACTCACAGTAAATCCCCCCCACAATATATGCCCCCATCCCCACTCACAGTAAATCCCCCCCACAATATATGCCCCCATCCCCACTCACAGTAAATCCCCCCCACAATATATGCCCCCATCCCCACTCACAGTAAATCCCCCCCACAATATATGCCCCATCCCCACTCACAGTAAATCCCCCCCACAATATATGCCCCATCCCCACTCACAGTAAATCCCCCCCACAATATATGCCCCCATCCCCACTCACAGTAAATCCCCCCCACAATATATGCCCCCATCCCCACTCACAGTAAATCCCCCCCACAATATATGCCCCCATCCCCACTCACAGTAAATCCCCCCCACAATATATGCCCCATCCCCACTCACAGTAAATCCCCCCCACAATATATGCCCCATCCCCACTCACAGTAAATCCCCCCCACAATATATGCCCCCCATCCCCTCACATTAAATCCCCCCCACAATATATGCCCCCATCCCCACTCACAGTAAATCCCCCCCACAATATATGCCCCCCATCCCCTCACATTAAATCCCCCCCACAATATATGCCCCCATCCCCACTCACAGTAAATCCCCCCCACAATATATGCCCCCCATCCCCTCACATTAAATCCCCCCCACAATATATGCCCCCCATCCCCACTCACAGTAAATCCCCCCCTGCACCTTCGGTGTCTTCAGCTCCACTGGAGCACTTACCACCGCTCTGTGTCTCCTGCTCTGCCGCGCAGGTGAGTGACGTCAGCAGCGTGATCACATGACCTGATCACGCTGCTGGCGTCGCTATGACCCGGCAGTCAGAGCTTCAATTGTACTCGTATCACAGATACGAGTACAATAGAACACTGGGAGCCGGCGCGCCGCAGCTTCTCTGTGCCGGCTGTCAGCTTGACAGTCGGCACAGAGAACAGCTGACTCCCAGTGCGGGGGGTGACAGAATGCAGCCGCCGGGGGAGACACTGCGGACCGCCGCTTTAGGCGGCCCGACTGCGCCCCCCTGCCGGCTGCTCCCCCCTAGATACGCCACTGACTCACCCCCGCATTGTCCCGCCCCCCCCGCACCCCCCTTCCTACGCCACTGCATACCCGTCATACAGTATATTCTCCTGTACACTGGGTGTGGTATACTGTGTGCACATCTGATGTATATAGATGATATAATGTCACTGATCTATCATATACCAGTCACATATTATCTTGTATCCATATCTCTAAATGTAGCCAGGTCTACTACACAGAAGGATACAACTGTGTCAATTATATTGGGCTTTCAAGAATCCTCCTATTAATTCCCCCCCTAATTCTGTGTAGAGGTTAGAGCAGCGTCAGTGTGTTAATGTACTGACCGAGCGGCATCTTCTCTGGTATCCGGCACCGCTCTGCTTCTCCTCTGAGTGACGTCTTCACTCTTCAAACTCCGGCTCACACTAAGCCATAATCATCGACATTAACAGAAATAAACACGTGAAATAGATCACTCTGTGTGTAGTGACTCTACAGAATATAGGAGATTCACTTTTTGTATTGAAGAACTGAAATAAATTCACTTTTTGATGATATTCTAATTTTGTGAGATGCACCTGTGTGTGACCTGTAAGTTTCTTTACAATGTAAGTCTATGGATCCTCATTTTGAGCCTTGTTCTCATGCTCCATAGACTTATATTGTACAAGCCACTTACGGGTCACA
Source organism: Ranitomeya variabilis (assembly GCF_051348905.1). Classification (NCBI taxonomy): domain Eukaryota; kingdom Metazoa; phylum Chordata; class Amphibia; order Anura; family Dendrobatidae; genus Ranitomeya; species Ranitomeya variabilis. The sequence goes on along the minus strand of NC_135234.1, from coordinate 11,540,585 downwards.
GAGCACAGTGTGACCTGGAGAGTGTGAATAGCCGTCAGGTGACTTAGAAGAGGAGCGGCGCTGGATACAGGAGAAGACTGCGATAACACACTGACACTGCTGCCATCTGTGAGTCCATTAACACACTGACACTGCTGCCATCTGTGAGTACATTAACACACTGACACTGCTGCCATTTGTGAGTACATTAACACACTGACACTGCTGCGATCTCTGAGTACATTAACACACTGACACTGCTGCCATCTGTGAGTACAGTAACACACTGACACTGCTGCCATCCGTGAGTACACTAACACACTGACACTGCTGCGATCTGTGAGTACATTAACACACTGACACTGCTGCCATCTGTGAGTACATTAACACACTGACACTGCTGCCATTTGTGAGTACATTAACACACTGACACTGCTGCGATCTCTGAGTACATTAACACACTGACACTGCTGCCATCTGTGAGTACAGTAACACACTGACACTGCTGCCATCCGTGAGTACACTAACACACTGACACTGCTGCGATCTGTGAGTACATTAACACACTGACACTGCTGCGATCTGTGAGTACGTACATTAACACACTGACACTGCTGCCATCTGTGAGTACGTACATTAACACACTGACACTGCTGCCATCTGTGAGTACATTAACACACTGACACTGCTGCCATCTGTGAGTACATTAACACTTCAGCGATCTGTGAGTACATTAACACACTGACACTGCTGCCATCTGTGAGTACATTAACACTTCAGCGATCTGTGAGTACATTAACACACTGACACTGCTGCCATCTGTGAGTACATTAACACACTGACACTGCTGCCATCTGTGAGTAGATTAACACACTGACACTGCTGCCATCTGTGAGTACATTAACACACTGACACTGCTGCGATCTGTGAGTACATTAACACACTGACACTGCTGCCATCTGTGAGTACATTAACACACTGACACTGCTGCCATCTGTGAGTACATTAACACACTGACACTGCTGCCATCTGTGAGTACATTAACACACTGACACTGCTGCGATCTGTGAGTACATTAACACACTGACACTGCTGCCATCTGTGAGTACATTAACACTTCAGCAATCTGTGAGTCCATTAACATACTGACACTGCTGCCATCTGTGAGTACATTAACACTTCTGCGATCTGTGAGTCCATTAACACACTGACACTGCTGCCATCTGTGAGTACATTAACACACTGACACTGCTGCCATCTGTGAGTACATTAACACACTGACACTGCTGCCATCTGTGAGTACATTAACACACTGACACTGCTGCGATCTGTGAGTACATAACACACTGACACTGCTGCGATCTGTGAGTACATTAACACACTGACACTGCTGCCATCTGTGAGTACATTAACACATTGACACTGCTGCCATCTGTGAATACATTAACACTTCAGCGATCTGTGAGTCCATTAACACACTGACACTGCTGCCATCTGTGAGTACATTAACACTTCTGCGATCTGTGAGTCCATTAACACACTGACACTGCTGCCATCTGTGAGTACATTAACACACTGACACTGCTGCCATCTGTGAGTACATTAACACACTGACACTGCTGCGATCTGTGAGTACATTAACACACTGACACTGCTGCGATCTGTGAGTACATAACACACTGACACTGCTGCGATCTGTGAGTACATTAACACACTGACACTGCTGCGATCTGTGAGTACATTAACACACTGACACTGCTGCCATCTGTGAGTACATTAACACACTGACACTGCTGTGATCTGTGAGTACATTAACACACTGACACTGCTGCGATCTGTGAGTACATTAACACACTGACACTGCTGCCATCTGTGAGTACATTAACACACTGACACTGCTGCGATCTGTGAGTACATTAACACACTGACACTGCTGCGATCTGTGAGTACATTAACACACTGACACTGCTGTGATCTGTGAGTACAATAACAAACTGACACTGCTGCCATCTGTGAGTACATTGACACACTGACACTGCTGCGATCTGTGAGTACAATAACAAACTGACACTGCTGCCATCTGTGAGTACATTAACACACTGACACTGCTGCGATCTGTGAGTACATTAACACACTGACACTGCTGCGATCTGTGAATACATTAACACACTGACACTGCTGCCATCTGTGAGTACATTAACACACTGACACTGCTGCGATCTGTGAGTACATTAGCACACTGACACTGCTGCGATCTGTGAGTACATTAACACACTGACACTGCTGCGATCTGGAAGTACATTAACAAACTGACACTGCTGCGATCTGCGAGTTCATTAACACACTGACACTGCTGCGGTCTGCGAGTACATTAACACACTGACACTGCTGCGATCTGTGAGTACATTAACACACTGACACTGCTGTCATCTGCGAGTTCATTAACACACTGACACTGCTGCGATCTGTGAGTACATTAACACACCGACACTGCTGCCATCTGTGAGTACATTAACACACCGACACTGCTGCCATCTGCGAGTTCATTAACACACTGACACTGCTGCGATCTGTGAGTACAGTAACGCACCGACACTGCTGCGATCTGTGAGTACAGTAACACACCGACACTGCTGCGATCTGAGTACATTAACACACTGACACTGCTGCGATCTGAGTACATTAACACACTGACACTGCTGCGATCTGTGAGTACAGTAACACACTGACACTGCACTAAACTAACATTTACACAGATTTAAAGAAAAATAAGTTAATGACTGCTTCTTCAGGTGGACTGTTCTGTTTGTTTTACAATGGAGGTGAGTATATATGAATCAATTCTATGAGGACAAAATGCAATTCCCAAGCCACACACTTCTTTTTTCCAACACTGTTTTCTGGGCTCTAGATGATTTTCTGCAGTGACTCTGTGTGACGGCACGTTACCGAATCATGGTAGAGCACTGTGCACACAGTCACGATTCCCTGGAATTGCCAGCGTAGTGCTCACGACCCGGCTAGAGTCTGAGACAACTCTCCGAGCAGCTCACTGAGAGAAGTGAACAAGACTCTAGTCAGCATTTGACCACAACTATCCCTTAATTACTCCGACTATATCTTTTTACCTTGTAACCTCTACTCCCTTTTAAAATCAGCCAGAGGTAAAGACAATAAGGATGGGCCGCTGCTGTGTACTTGCCCCCTAGGCCAAAATTTGCCAGCCAGCCCCTGTTCATCGGCATGTACCATCACCGCCATACACCTTAGGACCCCTGAAGACCCCACTTCACCTGTGGGAAGTTTACCATCATTGCTGGAACAACGTCCCCCAGAGGACCCCTTTAACGCAGCGTCAGTCCCACTATTGACCGAACACCACAGGTGGCGTCACAACAGACTTCTAAACATTTTTCCCTTAAAAGACCTTTCCCCTTTAATTGAGTCCCAGGGCCACAGACCGGGTCGCAGCCACCGTGACATCCCCTGTGAAACCGGACCCGGTAGAGAGTACCACACGGCCCTGCTGGGCGACTCACATCGACCTCCCCTGACGAAGCCACATGGACTAGAGACACGTGATGGGACGTGACTCCATTATGATGTCAGGGGCGAGTATATGAAGAATCTGGTTATGGCCGAAGTGCTGGCAGCACGGTGTCACCTGTGAGTCCCGGGACAGCTTCTCACACACTTCATATTAACGTGCCTCCGTCACCAGTGGGTCATTCATGTAACTGAGTCAGAGGTTACCTCATAGAGCCTGTGTAATCTGGACTCATAGGCCGGGGTCACACGCTCAGTATTTGGTCAGTATTTTACCTCAGTGTTTGTAGCCAAAACCAGGAGTGGAACAATCAGAGGAAAAGTATAAGGCCAGGTTCACATTGTGTCACTCCGTTAACGCCGCCATTAAGCCCTATGCCGGACGCATCGCTAGCACACACCCACAATGGGCGTGCGCTAGCGATGTGCTGTCATTGAGTGACGGACCCTGGGACGCGGGCGGCAGGGTTTCCAGGTCCGTCACCGCTAGCGCGATCACATTTCGGCACTTGCATTAACGCATGTGTTGAACGGGTTGCATTACTGCAATGTGAACCTGGCCTAATAGAAACTCATCACCACTTCTGCATTTATCACCCACTCCTGGTTTTGGCTGCAAACACTGATGTAAAATACTGACCAAATACTGCTAGTGTGACGGCAGCCTGACTGTGAGTCTTCACGATGTTTACTTGTCTTTTTATCATGTTTGTAGTTTTTTATGGAGTGTTGCACTCGCTGTCGCCCTATGCGATTTTCATAGACATTAATGTGTTTTTTGGCGCATTTACGACGCAGGTGCGTTGCATGCGTTTTTCTTCGGAAATGTGACGCATCAAAACTGCAACCTGTAGCGTCATCCGCGCCCTGTCTGGTGCGCCAAAAAAACGCATGCATCATACAACGCATGACAACGCATACCGGAGCATGTCCATGCACCCCCCATGTTAAAGATAGGGGCGCATGACGCATGCGTCGGTATGCGTCGACGACGCTGCGCCCAACAACGCAAATGTGAACGTAGCCTAAGGCTTCTTTCACATTTCTGTTGGTCGGGTGCATCCTGATGCAGTGAAGCAACGCATCAACGGACGTTTTGAAAATAGTGGAAAACGAGTGCAACGCATCCAGTGTTATGATGGATGCGTCGAAGGAGTTCCTGCCTGCATTTTCAGGTATAAAAAAATCCTTCCGGGCATGCTCAGAATGAAAAAACAGGACACGTCGCTGGATTCCTGTGTGTGACGGTCAGCGACAGATCCTGCGTCCATAGGCTTCCATTATAGCCAATGACAGGCAGCGCATGATGCGTCGCTGAGCGATTTTGCAACATGCAGAAAAAATGTTCCTCTGAATGTTTTCTCCACACAATGGACAGCAATTTTCTGACGGATCCAGTGCACGACGGATGAAACGGATGGCCATCCGTCACAATCTGTCACTAAGGCTACTTTCACACTTCCGTCTTTCAGCTCCCGTCACAATCCCTCAATTTTTGAGAATGCGGGATCCTGCAAAAAAAATCCTGCATTTTCCCATAGACTTGTATTAGCGACAGATCACGACGGATGGACACACGTTGCATCCGTCGTGCGACGGATCCGTCGTGTTTTGGAGGGCCGTCATCTGGAAAAAACATTCAATGTAACGTTTTTTGTCTGCGTCGGGAAAACGTGTATCGACGGATCCTGCGGCATATGTCATTGACTAGAATGGAAGCCTATGGACGCAGGATCCGTCACTAATTGTCACACACTGGAATCCAGCGACGGATAGTTTTTTCCCCTCTGAGCATCTCTCTCTCTCCCCGGACATTGATTTTCCCGGAATTTGTGGACGATGCATCCGTCACTACGACGGACACAAAAAAACAGAAGTGTGAAAGTAGCCTAAGGTATGGGACCGACGCATACTGTGAAGAAAATGCCCGATGTAGGCAGCGGATGCAGTCTCACGACGCTTCCGCTGCCCCATTGCAAGGTCTGGGGAGGAGGGGGCGGAGTTTTCGGCCGCGCATGCGTGGTCGAAAATGGCGGACTAGATGCACAAAAAAACGTTACATGTAACTTTTTTTGTGGTGGTGGTCCGCCAAAACACAGAGCAACCGTCGCACGACGGTTGCGACATGTGGCACTGCGTCGCAATGCGTCGGTAATGTTAGTCTATGGGGAAAAAACGCATCCTGCAGACAACTTTGCAGGATGTGTTTTTTCTCCACAACGACGCATTGCGACGTGCAGTGCACGACGCTAGTGTAAAAGTAGCCTAATACAAGTCTATGAGAAAAAGACAGGATCCTGCAGAAAAATTTGCAGGATCCTGTTTTTTCACAAATCTACAGATGGGAGGAAAAAGATGGAAGTGTGAAAGAGGCCTTAGGCTACTTTCACACTAGCGTTTTTGGCTGCACGTTGCAATGCGTCGTTTAGGAGAAAAAAATGCATCCTGCAAAGTTGTCTGCAGGATGTGTTTTTTCCCCATAGACTTACATTAGTGACGCATTGCCACACGTTGCAACCGTCGTGCGACGGTTGCGTCGTGTTTTGGGCACCGCCGCCACAAAAAAAGTTACATGTAACTTTTTTTGTGCATCAGGTCCGCCATTTTCGGCCGCGCATGCGCAGCCGAAAACTCCACCCCCTCCTCCCCGGACCTTACAATGAGGCAGCGGAAGCGTCGTGAGACTGCATCCGCTGCCCACGTCGGGCATTTTCTTCACAGTATGCATTGGTACCTCGGGCCAACGCAGCGCGACAGCCCCGTACCGATGCTAGTGTGAAAGCAGCCTTACTCGTGGTGCGTGCATGCGCTGCTCTTTGGCGCAGCCGCAGATCCTATGGGAGTGAGTGATGTGTCGTTCATGAACAATCCAATACAAAGAGCCGGCTCTCTGCTGTGAATGAAAGGAGCCGATTCTGCAGTGTGAAGGAGCCGATTCTGCAGTGTGAAGGAGCCGATTCTGCAGTGTGAAGGAGCCGATTCTGCAGTGTGAAGGAGCCGATTCTGCAGTGTGAAGGAGCCGATTCTGCAGTGTGAAGGAGCCAGAGGTTTTTTTTTTTCTTTCCTGGCTGGTGCCTGCAGCTTATCAGATTCAGGTTAGTGAAGCCTGACTGTGACTCATATGGGAGGAGCAGTGAGGAGAGAAATAGATGTGCACTGTTAAGGCCCCGTCTCACATAGCGAGATCGCTAGCGAGATCGCTGCTGAGTCACAAGTTTTGTGACGCAACAGCGACCTCAGTAGCGATCTCGCTATGTGTGACAGGTACCAGCGATCAGGCCCCTGCTGAGAGATCGCTGGTCGTGTCGGAATGGCCTGGACCTTTTTTTGGTCGTTGAGGTCCCGCTGACATCGCTGAATCGGTGTGTGTGACACCGATCCAGCGATGTCTTCACTGGTAACCAGGGTAAACATCGGGTTACTAAGCGCAGGGCCGCGCTTAGTAACCCGATGTTTACCCTGGTTACCAGCGTAAATGTAAAAAAAAAAAAACCGTACATACTCACCATCTGTTGCCCGTCAGGTCCCTTGGCGTCTGCTTCCTGCTCTGACTGAGCCGCCGTACAGTGAGAGCAGAGCGCAGCGGTGACGTCACTGCTGCGCTCTCACTTTCCGGCCGGATCAGTCAGAGCAGGAAGCAGACGCCAAGGGACCTGACGGGCAACAGATGGTGAGTATGTACGGTTTTTTTTTTTTTACATTTACGCTGGTAACCAGGGTAAACATCGGGTTACTAAGCGCGGCCCTGCGCTTAGTAACCCGATGTTTACCCTGGTTACCCGGGTGCTGCAGGGGGACTTCGGCATCGTTGAAGACAGTTTCAACGATGCCGAAGTCGTTCCCCTGATCGTTGGTCGCTGGAGAGAGCTGTCTGTGTGACAGCTCCCCAGCGACCACACAGCAACGCTGCAGCGATCAGCATCGTTGTCTGTATCGCTGCAGCGTCGCTGTGTGAGATGGGGCCTTTAGTAAGGCCGGTTTCACACGTCAGTGACTCCGGTACGTGAGGTGACAGTTTCCTCACGTACCGGAGACACCGACACACGTAGACCCATAAAAATCAATGCATCTGTGCAGATGTCATTGATTTTTTGCGGACCGTGTCTCCGTGTGCCAAACACGGAGACATGTCAGTGTTCGTGGGAGCGCACGTATTACACGGACCCAATAGAGTCTATGGGTCCGTGTAAAACACGTACCTCACACGGACAGTCTCCGTGTGCAGTCCGTGTGGCGTGCAGGAGACAGCGCTACAGTAAGCGCTGTCCCCCCCACATGGTGCTGAAGCCGCGATTCATAGCTTCTGTGCAGCAGCGTTTGCTGCATAGAAGATATGAATAATAGTGTTTAAAAGAAAGATCTATCTGTCCGCCGCCCTCCCACCCCCTGTGCGCCCCCCTGCTGTTCTGAAAATACTCACCCGCCTCCCTCGCAGTGTCCTGTCCTGGCCGGTGGCCGCACCTTCTACTGTATGCGGTCACGTGGGGCCGCCGATTAGAGTCATGAATATGTGGCTCCATCTCCCATAGGGGTGGAGCCGCCTATTCATGACTGTAAATGGGCGGCCCCACGTGACCGCATACAGTAGAAGGGCCGGCCAGCATAGGAAGCATCGACAGCCAACGAGGGAAGCGGGTGAGTATTTTCAGAACAGCGGGGGGGCGCACAGGGGGTGGGGGGGCGGCGGACAGATAGATCTTTCTTTTAAACACTATTATTCATATCTTCTATGCAGCAAACGCTGCTGCACAGAAGATATGAATCGTGGCTTCAGCACAATGCAGTGTACCACACGCGTGGGTACCACACGCTCCGTGTGGTACCCACTCGGCACACGGGCGGCACACGTGCCGCACGTATGGCCTACGTGAGCTCACGGGCACGGAAAACTCCGGTACCGATTTTTTCCGGTACCGGAATTATCTGGACGTGTGGGACAGCCCTAAATGTGAGTACTGGAGAAATGGTGCAGACAAGCACAGGACAGGGTAGATGGAGAAAGAAACAAGGGCTTCCTATTGTTAACCCTTCAGTGCCCCCAGACAGCAAGTATTAGGCTGCACTCACACTATCAGTATTTGGTCAGTATTTTACATCAGTATTTGTAGCCAAAACCAGGAGTGGAACAAATAGAGGAAAAGTATAATAGAAATACATGCACCACTTCTGCATTTATCGCCCACTCCTGGTTTTGGCTACAAATACGGATGTAAAATACTGACCAAATACTACTAGTGTGACGGCAGCCTTAGTGTTACACCGTCCTTCAGTGCTGGAGTCAGGATCTGAGTTACCTTAGTCCCAAATAAAGATATCCTGGCCTCATCCATGGCATATACAGTTAGGTCCATATATATTTGGACAGAGACAACATTTTTCTAATTTTGGTTATAGACATTACCACAATCAATTTTAAACAAAACAATTCAGATGCAGTTGAAGTTCAGACTTTCAGCTTTCATTTGAGGGTATCCACATTAAAATTGGATGAAGGGTTTAGGAGTTTCAGCTCCTTAACATGTGCCACCCTGTTTTTAAAGGGACCAAAAGTAATTGGACAGATTCAATAATTTTAAATAAAATGTTCATTTTTAGTACTTGGTTGAAAACCCTTTGTTGGCAATGACTGCCTGAAGTCTTGAACTCATGGACATCACCAGACGTTGTTTCCTCCTTTTTGATGCTCTGCCAGGCCTTCACTGCGGTGGTTTTCAGTTGCTGGTTGTTTGTGGCCTTTCTGTCTGAAGTTTAGTCTTTAACAAGTGAAATGCTGCTCAATTGGGTTGAGATCAGGTGACTGACTTGGCCATTCAGGAATATTCCACTTCTTTGCTTTAATAAACTCCTGAGTTGCTTTGGCTTTATGTTTTGGGTCATTGTCCATCTGTAGTATGAAACGACGACCAATCAGTTTGCTTCATTTGGCTGGATCTGAGCACACAGTATGGCGGCTCTGAAGACCTCAGAATTCATTCCTGTGTCACATCATCCATAAACACTAGTGACCCAGTGCCACTGGCAGCCATGCATGCCCAAGCCATCACACCGCCTCCGCCGTGTTTTACAGATGATGTGGTATGCTTTGGATCATGACCTGTACCACGCCTTCACCATACTTTTCTCTTTCCATCATTCTGGTAGAGGTTGATCTTGGTTTCATCTGTCCATAGAATGTTCTTCCAGAACTGTGCCGGCTTTTTTAGATGTTTTTAGCCTTTTTCTTCTTGATGCTTATGAGTGGCTGCACCGTGCAGTGAACCCTCTGTAGTTACTTTCATGCAGTCTTCTCTTTATGGTAGATTTGGATATTGATACGCCGACCTCCTGGAGAGTGTTGGTCACTTGGTTGGCTGTTGTGAAGGGGTTTCTCTTCACCATGGAGATTATTCTGCGATCACCCACCACTGTTGTCTTCCGTGGGCGCCCAGGTCTTTTTGCATTGATGAGTTCACCAGTGCTTTCTTTCTTTCTCAGGATTTACCAAACTGTAGATTTTGCCACTCCTAATATTGTAGCAATTTCTCGGATGGGTTTTTTCTGTTTTCGCAGCATAAGGATGGCTTGTTTCACCTGCATGGAGAGCTCCTTTGACCGCATGTTTACTTCACAGCAAAACCTTCCAAATGCAAGCACCACACCTCAAATCAACTCCAGGCCTTTTATCTGCTTAATTGAGAATGACATAATGAAGGGATTGCCCACACCTGTCCATGAAATAGCCTTGGAGTCAATTGTCCAATTACTTTTGGTCCCTTTAAAAACAGGGTGGCACATGTTAAGGAGCTGAAACTCCTAAACCCTTCATCCAATTTTAATGTGGATACCCTCAAATGAAAGCTGAAAGTCTGAACTTCAACTGCATCTGAATTGTTTTGTTTAAAATTGATTGTGGTAATGTCTATAACCAAAATTAGAAAAATGTTGTCTCTGTCCAAATATATATGGACCTAACTGTACGTATATAGTGTGTATAGGAAGAGGCCTCAGCAGGTTGTTTGGTATCATAGTATTAGTCAGGACTGAGGAGGATTCAGGACAGGAACATACAGGGAGGAGGATGGACGGCGTCGGTTGTTGCTGCTGTGGATAGGGTAAATAACATAAAATGATTTTAGGCGGAACCTGTGGAGAGATCTAGTACAGCTCCAATCATTATATAGAGTTACGCTGGTTTCACACTTGTATATTTTGCAATCTGTGTGATAATGGAGGCACACGGATCCGTTTTCTTCTCCATTGACTTTCAGTGGTGACAGATGGGTTCTGCGTGTGGATCCAGTTGTCACCGTTTTCCCACGGATCCGTGTATTTGCATATTTTACCAGACGCACAAAAACACAACTTGTTGCAGTTTTGTGTCCTGTGAAAAACACGCAGGCGCAGGGACCCGCACGGATCCCTGGAATTACCATGGAGCACGGATCCAGGACAACACGGATCCATATGATTCCATGTGGAGGGATCTGTTATGCGGGACTGAGCATGCTCAGAAGCAAGGGATGTGCTGTATGGGAAAGTGATGACACTGTATGGGAACAGTACGCAGACATAATGTAGACTCTGCCTGCTGTGCTGTCATACAGTGAGCGGCTGCACTAGAAGGGCTGGTGCCCTATGTTATAGCGTGCTAATGGTAATACAATGGATTGGGAGCCTGTATATAACATTGGGCTCCTGGTTAGGGGCTACACGGGTGGGGCTCGGTTCACACTAGCACTTTGGTACGTTGTAATGTGTAGCAATCCTGATGCATCCTGATCCATGTGTGGGCTCGCACGCATTCAGCAAAGCATCGCATTAGCTAAGCATCAAGTTATAGCACTTATTCCATGGCAGTTAGTCAGGGCAGGAGTCAGGTAACCCACACTCTGCTCTCCCTTCTATCCATGTGCTTTATTCCTATCCTCCTATGCTCCCTTGCAATCCACATCCACCGCCCAATCCCCCCTCCACCACGGCTCATATACATCAGCTCCTCTCTCCTTCCCTCTCCCATGTACAGCTCCCATGCACTTCTCACCTTCCTGAAAAACCTCAGTCCATCTTGCCAAAACACACTGCACAAAAAAAGTCATACACTTCCAAAAACTTCTTGCTATTTATCTTCCTACTCCTACTGATTTTGGTATACATCTCCCCTAACCCTGGTCCACCATCCCACAACCTCAACTGCTACCCTACCTCACATCAAAACCATACTAACCTTATTAATATTACTTGCACCCCCTCACCCCTCCCTTTCAATTGTGCCCTTTGGAATCCACGGTCTGTATGTAACAAGCTTCCTTTCCTGCACAACTACTTTCTGAACAACTCTCTAAATTTATTGGCCCTCACTGAAACCTGGATCCAGGATTCTGACACGGTCTCCCCTGCTGCCATTTCCCATGGTGGCTTACAATTCTTCCATTCCCCGAGACCCACAAACAGACCTGGTGGTGGAGTCGGCATACTACTCTCCCCACAATGCACCTTCCAGGTCATCCCCCCAGTTCCATCACTCTCATTCCCTTCTTTTGAGGTCCACACCATCAGGCTCTTCCGTCCCCTCTCCCTCAGAGTAGCGGTCATATACTGGCCCCCTGGCTCACCCACCCACTTCCTGGACCACTTCTCAGCCTGGCTGCTGCACTTCATGTCCTCTGAACTACCAACCCTTATCCTGGGAAACTTCAACATTCCCATTAACAGCCCCACTTCCACATCTGCATCCCAGCTTCTATCACTAACCACTTCTCTAGGCCTCTCACAGCTCTCAACCTCTGAGACACACAAGGACGTTAACACCCTGGACCTGGTCTTTGCCCGGCTCTGTTCAATCTCTTACCTAAATAACTCACCGCTTCCCCTCTCTGACCACAACATTCTCTCCTTCACACACACAACTCCTCGCCCACACCAGCACTCTCCTACCTATCACACATTCAGAAATCTACATACCATTAACCCTCATACACTTTCAGACTCCTTACACTCATCACTGTCCCCAATCTCCTCTTTTTCCTGTCCTGATCTGGCTGTACATCACTACTATTGTGAAGGAACAAATTATGAAAGATTCTCCATTTTGTGTTTTTGACTCCATTTTCTTGTTGCTTAAAGATAAATTCTGTTATTTAACCCCTTCATGACCGTGGGATTTTTCATTTTTCAGTTTTCGTTTTTCACTCCCCTCCTTCCCAGAGCCATAACTTTTTTATTTTTCCGTCAATTTGGCCATGTGAGGGCTTATTTTTTGCGGGACGAGTTGTACTTTTGAATGACACCATTGGTTTTACCATGGCATGTACTAGAAAACGGGAAAAAAATTCCAAGTGCGGTGAAATTGCAAAAAAAGTGCAATCCCACACTTGTTTTTTGCTTGCCTATTTTGCTAGGTTCACTAAATGCTAAAACTGACCTGCCATTATGATTCTCCAGGTCAGTACGAGTTCATAGACACCTAACATAACTAGGTTATTTTTCACCTAAGTGGTGAAAAAAAATTCCAAACTTTGCAAAAAAATAAATAAATAAAATTGCGCCATTTTCCGATACTCGTAGCGTCTCCATTTTTCATGATCTGGGGTCGGTTGAGGGCTTATTTTTTGCGTGCCGAGACGGCGTTTTTAATGATACCACTTCGGTGCAGATGCGTTCTTTTGATCGCCCGTTATTGCATTTTAATGCAAATCGCGGCGACCAAAAAAACGTAATTCTGGCGTTTCGATTTTTTTTTTCGTTACGCCGTTTTGCGATCAGGTTAATGCTTTTTTTTTATTGATAGATCGGGCGATTCTGAACGCGGCGATACCAAATATGTGTAGGTTTGATTATTTTTTTATTGATTTATTTTGATTGGGGCGAAAGGGGGGCGATTTAAACTTTTATATTTTTTTTATTTTTTTCACATTTTTTTTTTAACTTTTACCATGCTTCTATAGCCTCCATGGGAGGCTAGACGCAGGCACAGCCCGATCGGCTCTGCTACATAACAGCGATCATCAGATCGCTGTTATGTAGCTAAAATGCAGGTGTGCTGTGAGCGCCGACCACAGGGTGGCGCTCACAGCCACCGGCGATCAGTAACCATAGAGGTCTCAAGGACCTCTATGGCTACAATACACAAGCATCGCTGACCCCCGATCATGTGACGGGGGTCGGCGATGCGCTCATATCCGGCCGCCCGGCTGGATGCGGTAGTTAAATGCCGCTGTCTGCGTTTGACAGCGGCATTTAACTAGTTAATAGCGGCGGGTGATCGCGATTTCACCCGCCGCTATTGCGCGCACATGTCAGCTGTAAAAAACAGCTGACATGTCGCGACTTTGATGTGCGCTCACCGCCGGAGTGCACATCAAAGCAGGGGACCCGACATCGGATGGTATAGTTTGTCCGATGTCGGGAAGGGGTTAATTAGGTAAAAGGTTACAGCTGCCATGAAGTAACTAGGCTATGCTTCATAATTGGTATAATTCAGCAGATTCAGCAGAAACCGACACTTGTCACAACTTAAAGTCTGGTGGTTTTGTGGTCTTGAAAAGCCATGTCAGAAAACACGGACTAGAACGCTTGTATGACGGTCCCTACCAAGTCCTCATTACTCCTATGTCAGTAAAGCTGGAAGGAAGGCCGACGTGGATCCACGTATCACACTGGAAGCTGGTCAAACAGACTAGTAGCAAATAAGGGGATATAATGTTTTGGTTTTCGCATTTTCTATATTATTATTGGTAACCACATGGGACAGCCTAAATTCCCCAATATCCTTGAATAATAAGTTTGTCCAATATCATGAAAGATTAGTAGTACAGATGGGTATAGCCAATAAAATTGTCAGTTCTGTTTTCATTTACCCTATGATTACACAAATGTGGGATAAATTGGTTAGGGCCACAGACTATCTAGATGATCAAATTTGGGATATATTGGATATACTTAATACTACTGTCGTTGTCCAAAACCAACTTATCATAGTCACTAATCAATACACTGTAGTACTGGATTACTTAACAGCAGCACAGGGTGGTATGTGTCAGGTTATTGGACCCGCTAGCTGTCATTATACAGATCCCAATAGTATAATGAAGTTAAAGTTAGAAGATATTCAAAGACTCAGACATTAATATAATAAAGACAATGACCGTAATAAGGACAGTTGGTGGGCAGACACCTTCTCCTTTCCTAATCCAGCCAATTGGTTTGAGGGACTTGGAGCTGGATAGCTGGAATCTTGCAAAGTTTGTTATATATTGTTGCCTTTATCCTTGTTATGTATGTAATACTAAAACTTGTTTTTTGGTGTATTTCTGTGTGTATTAGGAAATTCTGCACTAACACAACTAATGATGATACCAAAAGCGTTGCCACCCCTGCTCTTCTCTACACCGATTTCACAAAGTTACCTGATGAAGATGTTGAAGCCAAGCGCATGGCTACATTCAAAAGATCCCCACTACTGTTATCAATAGTTGTTATTCGTAAATTCTAGTATACAGGGGGGACGGGTACGCCGCAACAGCCATGGCTGGTAACATGGCACCAGTCATGTGAAGACCAGTACCCCTCGAGCTTATAGCTTGGGATAGTACCTCTGATGCTGGACATTAATTAACAAAATTTATCTAGGGGGGAATGTGAAGGAACAAATTATGAAAGGTTCTCCATTTTGTGCTAGATTCTCCATTTTGTGTTTTTGACTCCATTTTCTTGTTGCTTAAAGATAAATTCTGTTATTTAATTAGGTAAAAGGTTACAGCTGCCATGGAGTAACTTTATCTTGTTGTTCACAAGCCTGGTATGCAACTAGGCTATGGTTCATAATTGGTATAAAGACCTTGAGTCTTCTGACTCGAGCCAGATAATAGATTTGGGGGTGTATCACTATACAAGACTGAGGCATCTGTTAGAAAAACACATACTATGCCAAAAAGACATGACCATATCTGTAGTTTCCATTTTTCCTGTATCCTCATGGGTTAAGTTTTTCCTGCATTCTTATAGGTTAAGAACTGTGAGCGTGTTCTTATGCTGATTGGTTGAAGTATAATTTCTATGACTATGAAAACTCATACACAATAAAACGGGGGCCAGAGATCAGCTCGATCCCCCATACAGAGGCACACGTCTCCGTCTGGTCATTTTCAGTTGCCGGCAACGCCCTGTAGATTAATTTGGAAATCACTGAGTTAACCGTGAAGGATCAATTTAGATCCTCCCTCAACACTATGACACTCTTAGATGCACCCTAGACCAAGTAGCTCCCCTCACCCTCAGAACCTCCAAACATAGAGTGAAACAGCCCTGGCTCACATCGCAAACCCGATTTCTCCAGCGATGCTCTAGGTGTGCTGAACGCTTATGAAGGAAAACTTGCACCCCAGAAGACTTCATACACTTCAAATGTATGCTAAAGACCTATAACTCTGCCCTTCACCTCGCCAAACAGACCTACTTCACCACTCTGATCTCATCACTATCCAACAACCCCAAGAAACTTTTTAACACCTTTCACTCCCTCCTCAGGCCAAAAGCACAAGACCCTATCACAGACATTTGTGCTGATGACCTGGCCTCCCACTTTATAGAGAAAATAGACAATATCCGGCAGGAAATCCGCTCCCAGACACTAAGTGCAGTGACTCCCATCCCTCCCTGCGTCTCCCCTGGCTCACTCTCCACATTCGATCCCATCACAGAAGAAGAAGTCTCCAAGCTCCTCTCCTCTTCTGACTACATGCACTACCGACCCCATTCCCTCATACCTCCTCCAGTCTCTCTCTCCAGTCGTCACAACTCACCTAAATACAATCTTTAATCTCTCCCTTTCCTCCGGCATTTTCCCGTCCTCCTTCAAACACTCTATCATTACTCCGTTACTAAAGAAACCCGCCCTTGACCCATCCTGCACAAACAACTACAGACCGGTCTCCAATCTCCCCTTCATCTCTAAACTCTTGGAGCGCCTAGTCTACTCCCGCCTTACCCGTTACCTCTCCACTCACTCCCTCCTAGACCCTTCACAGTCCGGGTTCCGCCCCCTACATTCGACAGAAACTGCACTCGTCAAGGTGACCAATGACCTTCTGACAGCAAAATGTAACGGTGACCACTCTCTGTTCATTCTCCTCGATCTTTCTGCAGCTTTCGACACTGTTGACCACCCTCTCCTACTCTCTAGGCTCCAGTCACTAGGCATTAAGGACACTGCTCTCTCCTGGTTCTCCTCCTATCTTTCTGAACGCTCCTTCAGTGTTCTGTTCTCCGGCTCCACTTCATCTCCTCTTCCTCTCACTGTCGGGGTACCTCAGGGCTCAGTCCTTGGCCCCCTTCTCTTCTCCCTCTACACGGCCCCAATTGGACAGACCATCAGCAGATTTGGCTTTCAGTACCATCTTTATGCTGATGACACACAACTATACATGTCATCCCCTGACCTTACCCCTGCTGTACTACAGAACGCCAGTGACTGTCAGTCCGCAGTCTCCAACATCATGTCCGCTCTCTATCTGAAACTCAACCTCTCCAAAACTGAACTTCTTCTGCTCCCGCCATCTACTAACCTCCCTAAATCTGACATTTCTCTCTGTGGGTGGCACCATAATAACACCCCGGCAGCAGGCGCGCTGTCTGAGTGTTATGTTTGACTCCGATCTCTCCTTCACCTCCCACATACAATCTCTTGCCCGCTCGTGCCGCTTACACCTAAACAACATCTCTAGAATCCGCCCTTTTCTCACCATGGAAACAACAAAAACTCTCACTGTCGCCCTGATCCACTCCCGTTTGGACTACTGTAACTCTCTATTAATTGGCCTCTCCCTCACGTGACTTTCCCCTCTCCAGTCCATCCTTAATGCAGCAGCCAGGGTCGTCCATCTGGCTAATCGTTACTCGGACGTGTCCGCTCTTCGCCAGTCGTTACACTGGCTGCCCATTCATTACAGGATACAATTCAAAGTACTTGTGCTCACCCACAAAGCTCTCTACAGTACGGCACCCCCTTACATCTCCTCCCTCATTTCTGTCTATCGGCCTAACCGACCGCTACGCTCTGCAAATGACTTTCGACTAACCTCTGCACTAATCCGTACCTCCCACTCCCGACTCCAAGACTTCTCCCGTGCTGCGCCAATCCTCTGGAATGCTCTACCTCAAGATATTAGGACCATCCACAATTTACATAGTTTTAGGCGCTCACTCAAAACTCATTTGTTCAGAGCGGCCTATCACGTTCCCTAATCACTCATTTTATGCTTGTGTGTGTGTAGCCCATTCACTATCTCACCTACCCCCCACCCCCTGAAGATGGCTGGGCCATCATTGTAAATACATCATTGTAAATACACACCTGTACTTTGTATCTCCCCACCTCATTGTAGATTGTAAGCTCTCACGAGCAGGGGCGGCTTATTTTGCTTTATTACTGTATTGTTAACATTGTTACCTACGACTGTTATGTTTGAAACTGTTAAACTGTAAAGCGCTGCGGAATATGTTGGCGCTATATAAATAAAGATTATTATTATATCCAGATTGCATCCCTACACTTAACATAGGGATGCATGGAGCTACGTTTGCATCAGGATGTGGACGTATCAGGATTTTTCATGTGCTCCCACAATGCAGCTTGTTGTGAGTTTCTGGTGTTAAAAAAAATCTGCAGAAAACCTGGTATGTGGCAGCGTGTCCAAAAAACATGATTGTCAATGTAGACGCCCCCGAATCAGGATGCTGCGTCCAATCTGCATGTGGATGTCACACTGCGCAGGAGCAGAGAACCACTTAGTTCCTTTCCCTTTCACCAGTCTCTCTTCTCTCCTCTTTCCCCAGATGTCGGAATTTGACATTTCCAACCAAATCCTGATCAGGACGCAGTTCCGTGCGCAGAAAAAATCCGGCTGCAGATAAATCGTGTCCAAGAGGTTATGACCACAGCAATGTACAAAAACACATCCACATATTAGAGAGTAACACGTTACTACAGCCGAGCAGCAGGGGGCGCTGTGCACAAGAGCGAACACTCTGAGGAAACAGCAATGCTAATAACAGTGTGTACTGCGTCACTAGAGCCTTATACAGGGGAGTAATGAGGATCTCACTGTGCAGGGAAACACCGGGAACCAGGACTGGGGAAAACGTATTTCTATATACAAAAAAACAACAAGAGCCGGTTCGTGAGCCGAATCACCTGAAAGAGCCGGCGGCCTGCCTATCACAGACACCAGAGCCCTCTAGTGCATGGGAGGAGCGAGCGCACAAGGCTGCCTCCAGTCGCCATGGTAACGAGTCTCCGCCCTCAGCACGTGACGTAGTTCCTGTCTGTGGACGTCACTTCCGTCTTCTTCCCAGAAGCTGACTGGCCGCCGCTGTGCAGTGCTCTTAGGAGAAAACGATGTCGCCGACCGCTTTGGTCCGGTTTGCTCGGTTCCCATACCCCCACGGGATGCCGCACCCTATTCCCCTCCCACAGGGCGGGGATAAGGGAGGAGCCTAGTGACCAATAGCTGAAGAAGAATCTAGAAGTTTCCCGCGAAACGAGCGGGAGAACAACACGGAGGTAAGGGGCGGGGCTGCTCAGGCTCCTCCTCCACATACATCACCAGGCCGCGCACACTGACCCCGCCTCCAATGTGCACACACACCTGTGATGATGGCGGCTGTGCTCCGGACCCTGCTGCTCCCAGGTACCGGCCCCCCCCTGCTGTCATCTATGGCGGTGACCGGCGCTCTGTGTCCCGGGCAGGTTGTGTACTCCGGAGTCTCCACAGC
Source organism: Ranitomeya variabilis (assembly GCF_051348905.1). Lineage (NCBI taxonomy): Eukaryota > Metazoa > Chordata > Amphibia > Anura > Dendrobatidae > Ranitomeya > Ranitomeya variabilis. Next base: position 11,521,310 of record NC_135234.1, on the reverse strand, counting down.
TTCTCAAACTAACTGACTGCTGCCGGGGGGGAGGGTAGGGGGGTATACCCAGACTGCTGCCGGGGGGAGCACTGACTGCTGCCGAGGGGGGGGGTAGGGGGTATACACTGACTGCTGCCGGAGGAGAGGGGGGAGCACTGACTGCTGCCGGGGGGGAGGAGGGGGGTATACACACTGACTGCTGCCAGGGGGGGGGGGGGGTATACACTGACTGCTGCCAGGGGGGGGGGGGGTATACACTGACTGCTGCCAGGGGGGGGGGTATACACTGACTGCTGCCAGGGGGGGGGGTATACACTGACTGCTGCCAGGGGGGGGTATACACTGACTGCTGCCAGGGGGGGGGGGTATACACTGACTGCTGCCAGGGGGGGGGGGTATACACTGACTGCTGCCAGGGGGGGGGGTATACACTGACTGCTGCCAGGGGGGGGGGGTATACACTGACTGCTGCCAGGGGGGGGTATACACTGACTGCTGCCAGGGGGGGGGGTATACACTGACTGCTGCCAGGGGGGGGGGGTATACACTGACTGCTGCCAGGGGGGGGGGGGGGTATACACTGACTGCTGCCAGGGGGGGGGGTATACACTGACTGCTGCCAGGGGGGGGGGTATACACTGACTGCTGCCAGGGGGGGGGGTATACACTGACTGCTGCCAGGGGGGGGTATACACTGACTGCTGCCAGGGGGGGGTATACACTGACTGCTGCCGGGGGGGAGGGGGGGAACACTGACTGCTGCCGGGGGGGGGGGGGGTGTAGGGGGGTATACACTGCTGCCGGGGGGAACACTGACTGCTGCCGGGGGGGGGGGGGGTGTAGGGGGGTATACACTGCTGCCGGGGGGGAGCACTGACTGCTGCCGGGGGGGGGTATACACTGACTGCTGCTGGGGGGGGGGGTATACACTGACTGCTGCTGGGGGGGGGTATACACTGACTGCTGCTGGGGGGGGGGGGGGTATACACTGACTGTTGCCGGGGGGAGGGTGGAGCACTGACTGCTGCCGGGGGGGGTATGGGGGTATACACTGCTGCCGGGAGGGAGCACTGACTGCTGCCGGGGGGGTAGGGGGGTATACACTGACTGCCGGGGGGAGCACTGACTGCTGCCGGGGGGGGTAGGGGGGATACACTGACTGCTGCCTGGGGGGAGGGCGGCCACTGACTGGAGGGGGGAGGGGGGTCCACTGACTGCGCTGCCGGGGGGGGGAGCACTGACTGCGCTGCCGGGGGGGGGAGCACTGACTGCGCTGCCGGGGGGGGGAGCACTGACTGCGCTGCCGGGGGGGGAGCACTGACTGCGCTGCCGGGGGGGGAGCACTGACTGCGCTGCCGGGGGGGGGAGCACTGACTGCGCTGCCGGGGGGGGGAGCACTGACTGCGCTGCCGGGGGGGGAGCACTGACTGCGCTGCCGGGGGGGAGCACTGACTGCGCTGCCGGGGGGGGAGCACTGACTGCTGCCGGGGGGGGGGAGCGGGGTATACACTGACTGCTGCCGGGGGGGGGGGGGGGTGGTAGGGGGGGTATACACTGACTGCTGCCGGGGGGGGGGGGGGTGGTAGGGGGGGTATACACTGACTGCTGCCCGGGGGGGGGGGTAGTGGGGTATACACTGACTGCTGCCGGGGGAAGCACTGACTGCTGCCGGTGGGGGGGTAGGGGGGATGCACTGACTGCTGCCGGGGGTGGGGTGGTAGGGGGGTATACACTGACTGCTGCCGGGTGGAGCACTGACTGCTGCCGGGGGGGGGGGAGCGGGGTATACACTGACTGCTGCCGGGGGGGGGGGGGGGAGCGGGGTATACACTGACTGCTGCCGGGGGGGGTGGTAGGGGGGGTATACACTGACTGCTGCCCGGGGGGGGGGGGGTAGTGGGGTATACACTTACTGCTGCCGGGGGGAGCACTGACTGCTGCCGGTGGGGGGGTAGGGGGGATGCACTGACTGCTGCCGGGGGGGGGGGGTAGGGGGGTATACACTGACTGCTGCCGGGTGGAGCACTGACTGCTGCCGGGGGGGGGGGTAGGGGGGTATACACTGCTGCCGGGGGGAGCACTGACTGCTGCCGGGTGGGGGGGGGGTCGGGGGTAGGGGGGTATACACTGACTGCCGGGGGGAGCACTGACTGCTGCCGGGGGGGTAGGGGGGATACACTGACTGCTGATGGGGGGGGGGGGAGCACTGACTGCTGCCTGGGGGGAGGGCGGCCACTGACTGGAGGGGGGAGGGGGGTCCACTGACTGCTGCCCAGGGGGGGCCACTGACTGGAGAGAGGGGGGAGGGGGGCTACTGATTGCTGACTGGAGGGGGGGAGCACTGACTGCTGGAGGGGGGGGAGCACTGACTGCTGGAGGGGGGGGGAGCACTGACTGCTGGAGGGGGGGGGAGCACTGACTGCTGGAGGGGGGGGGAGCACTGACTGCTGGAGGGGGGGGGGGAGCACTGACTGCTGGAGGGGGGGGGGGAGCACTGACGGCTGGAGGGGGGGGGGAGCACTGACGGCTGGAGGGGGGGGGGAGCACTGACGGCTGGAGGGGGGGGGAGCACTGACTGCTGGAGGGGGGGGGAGCACTGACGGCTGGAGGGGGGGGAGCACTGACTGCTGGAGGGGGGGAGCACTGACTGCTGGAGGGGGGGAGCACTGACTGCTGGAGGGGGGGAGCACTGACTGCTGGAGGGGGGGAGCACTGACTGCTGGAGGGGGGGAGCACTGACTGCTGGAGGGGGGGAGCACTGACTGCTGGAGGGGGGGAGCACTGACTGCTGCCGGGGGGGAGCACTGACTGCTGCCGGGGGGGAGGAGGGGGGTATACACACTGACTGCTGCCGGGGGGGGTATACACTGACTGCTGCTGGGGGGGAACACTGACTGCTGCCAGGGGGGGGGGGGTATACACTGACTGCTGCTGGGGGGGAGCACTGACTGCTGCCAGGGGGGGTATACACTGACTGCTGCCGGGGGGGAGGGGGGGGAACACTGACTGCTGCCGGGGGGGAGGGGGGGAGCACTGACTGCTGCCGGGGGGGAGGGGGGGAGCACTGACTGCTGCCGGGGGGGGGGGTGTAGGGGGGTATACACTGCTGCCGGGGGGGAGGGGGGGGAGCACTGACTGCTGCCGGGGGGGAGCACTGACTGCTGCCGGGGGGGGGGGGGGGTATACACTGCTGCCGGGGGGGGGGGGGGGTATACACTGACTGTTGCCGGGGGGAGGGTGGAGCACTGACTGCTGCCGGGGGGGGGTATGGAGGTATACACTGCTGCCGGGAGGGAGCACTGACTGCTGCCGGGGGGGTAGGGGGGTATACACTGACTGCCGGGGGGAGCACTGACTGCTGCCGGGGGGGGTAGGGGGGATACACTGACTGCTGCCTGGGGGGAGGGCGGCCACTGACTGGAGGGGGGAGGGGGGTCCACTGACTGCTGCCCGGGGGAGGCCACTGACTGGAGGGGGGGAGCACTGACTGCGCTGCCGGGGGGGGGAGCACTGACTGCGCTGCCGGGGGGGGGAGCACTGACTGCGCTGCCGGGGGGGGAGCACTGACTGCGCTGCCGGGGGGGGAGCACTGACTGCGCTGCCGGGGGGGGAGCACTGACTGCGCTGCCGGGGGGGGAGCACTGACTGCGCTGCCGGGGGGGAGCACTGACTGCTGCCGGGGGGGGGGAGCGGGGTATACACTGACTGTTGCCGGGGGGAGGGTGGAGCACTGACTGCTGCCGGGGGGGGGGTATGGGGGTATACACTGCTGCCGGGAGGGAGCACTGACTGCTGCCGGGGGGGTAGGGGGGTATACACTGACTGCCGGGGGGAGCACTGACTGCTGCCGGAGGGGGGTAGGGGGGATACACTGACTGCTGCCTGGGGGGAGGGCGGCCACTGACTGGAGGGGGGAGGGGGGTCCACTGACTGCTGCCCGGGGGAGGCCACTGACTGGAGGGGGGGAGCACTGACTGCTGGAGGGGGGGAGCACTGACTGCGCTGCCGGGGGGGGGGGAGCACTGACTGCGCTGCCGGGGGGGGGGGAGCACTGACTGCGCTGCCGGGGGGGGGAAGCACTGACTGCGCTGCCGGGGGGGGGAGCACTGACTGCGCTGCCGGGGGGGAGAGCACTGACTGCGCTGCCGGGGGGGGAGCACTGACTGCGCTGCCGGGGGGGGGAGCACTGACTGCGCTGCCGGGGGGGGGAGCACTGACTGCGCTGCCGGGGGGGAGCACTGACTGCGCTGCCGGGGGGGGGGAGCACTGACTGCGCTGCCGGGGGGGGGAGCACTGACTGCGCTGCCGGGGGGGAGCACTGACTGCGCTGCCGGGGGGGAGCACTGACTGCGCTGCCGGGGGGGGGAGCACTGACTGCGCTGCCGGGGGGGGGAGCACTGACTGCGCTGCCGGGGGGGGGAGCACTGACTGCGCTGCCGGGGGGGGGAGCACTGACTGCGCTGCCGGGGGGGAGCACTGACTGCGCTGCCGGGGGGGAGCACTGACTGTGCTGCCGGGGGGGGAGCACTGACTGCTGCCGGGGGGGGGGGAGCGGGGTATACACTGACTGCTGCCGGGGGGGGGGGGGGTAGGGGGGTATACACTGACTGCTGCCCGGGGGGGGGGGAGCGGGGTATACACTGACTGCTGCCCGGGGGGGGGGGGGGGTGGTAGGGGGGTATACACTGACTGCTGCCCGGGGGGGGGGGTAGTGGGGTATACACTGACTGCTGCCGGGGGGAGCACTGACTGCTGCCGGTGGGGGGGAAGGGGGGAATGCACTGACTGCTGCCGGGGGGGGGGGGGGGGGGTAGGGGGGTATACACTGACTGCTGCCGGGTGGAGCACTGACTGCTGCCGGGGGGGGGGGGGGGGAGCGGGGTATACACTGACTGCTGCCGGGGGGGGGGGTAGGGGGGGTATACACTGACTGCTGCCCGGGGGGGGGGGGTAGTGGGGTATACACTTACTGCTGCCGGGGGGAGCACTGACTGCTGCCGGTGGGGGGGTAGGGGGGATGCACTGACTGCTGCCGGGGGGGGGGGGGGGGTATACACTGACTGCTGCCGGGTGGAGCACTGACTGCTGCCGGGGGGGGGGGGGGGGGGGGTATACACTGCTGCCGGGGGGAGCACTGACTGCTGCCGGGTTGGGGGGGGGGTCGGGGGTAGGGGGGTACACACTGACTGCCGGGGGGAGCACTGACTGCTGCCCGGGGGGGGGGGGTAGTGGGGTATACACTTACTGCTGCCGGGGGGAGCACTGACTGCTGCCGGTGGGGGGGTAGGGGGGATGCACTGACTGCTGCCGGGGGGGGGTAGGGGGGATGCACTGACTGCTGCCGGGGGGGGGGGGGGGGTATACACTGACTGCTGCCGGGTGGAGCACTGACTGCTGCCGGGGGGGGGGGGGGGGGGGTATACACTGCTGCCGGGGGGAGCACTGACTGCTGCCGGGTTGGGGGGGGGGTCGGGGGTAGGGGGGTACACACTGACTGCCGGGGGGAGCACTGACTGCTGCCCGGGGGGGGGGGGTAGTGGGGTATACACTTACTGCTGCCGGGGGGAGCACTGACTGCTGCCGGTGGGGGGGTAGGGGGGATGCACTGACTGCTGCCGGGGGGGGGGTAGGGGGGTATACACTGACTGCTGCCGGGTGGAGCACTGACTGCTGCCGGGGGGGGGGGGGGGGTAGGGGTGTATACACTGCTGCCGGGGGGAGCACTGACTGCTGCCGGGTGGGGGGGGGGTATACACTGACTGCCGGGGGGAGCACTGACTGCTGCCGGGGGGGTAGGGGGGATACACTGACTGCTGATGGGGGGGGGAGCACTGACTGCTGCCTGGGGGGAGGGCGGCCACTGACTGGAGGGGGGAGGGGGGTCCACTGACTGCTGCCCAGGGGGGGCCACTGACTGGAGAGAGGGGGGAGGGGGGCTACTGATTGCTGACTGGAGGGGGGGAGCACTGACTGCTGGAGGGGGGGAGCACTGACTGCTGGAGGGGGGAGCACTGACTGCTGGAGGGGGGGAGCACTGACTGCTGGAGGGGGGGAGCACTGACTGCTGGAGGGGGGGAGCACTGACTGCTGGAGGGGGGGAGCACTGACTGCTGGAGGGGGGAGCACTGACTGCTGGAGGGGGGGAGCACTGACTGCTGGAGGGGGGGAGCACTGACTGCTGGAGGGGGGAGCACTGACTGCTGGAGGGGGGGAGCACTGACTGCTGGAGGGGGGGAGCACTGACTGCTGGAGGGGGGAGCACTGACTGCTGGAGGGGGGGAGCACTGACTGCTGGAGGGGGGGAGCACTGACTGCTGGAGGGGGGGAGCACTGACTGCTGGAGGGGGGGAGCACTGACTGCTGGAGGGGGGGAGCACTGACTGCTGGAGGGGGGGAGCACTGACTGCTGGAGGGGGGGAGCACTGACTGCTGGAGGGGGGGAGCACTGACTGCTGGAGGGGGGGAGCACTGACTGCTGGAGGGGGGGAGCACTGACTGCTGGAGGGGGGGAGCACTGACTGCTGGAGGGGGGGAGCACTGACTGCTGGAGGGGGGGAGCACTGACTGCTGGAGGGGGGGAGCACTGACTGCTGGAGGGGGGGAGCACTGACTGCTGGAGGGGGGGAGCACTGACTGCTGGAGGGGGGGAGCACTGACTGCTGGAGGGGGGGAGCACTGACTGCTGGAGGGGGGGAGCACTGACTGCTGGAGGGGGGGAGCACTGACTGCTGCCGGGGGGGAGGTGGGGCCACTGACTGCTGCCATGGGGGGGAGGGGGGGGCCACTGACTGCTGCCATGGGGGGGAGGGGGGGCCACTGACTGCTGCCATGGGGGGGAGGGGGGGCCACTGACTGCTGCCATGGGGGGGAGGGGGGGGCCACTGACTGCTGCCATGGGGGAGGGGGGGCCCACTGTCTGCTGCTAGGAGGGGGGGCCGCTGATTGCTGCCGGGGGGGGAGGTGGGGCCACTGACTGCCGAGGGGGGGGCCACTGACTGCTGCCGGGGGGGGGGCTGCCGCCAATGACTGCTGCGAGGGAGAGGTAGCGCTACTGACTGCCGTGGATAATATAGAGGTTGAAAACATTTGCTGACTTGTAAAATAAGACAGATGGTCCTCGCCCCCCCCTCCCCCCCCCCACTACATGCACCCCTGCACTAACCGGAGGGGGAGGTCAGCTGATGAGGTGGAGTCATTCCTGACGCCTGGCCTGGTTGGTAAGTCGGCCATGGCTACCTGCGCCCGGCTCTGGGGATATAAGGAGATGATTTGAAGGACTGAGCGGCGCTCACGAGCCTTGGACCAGCCGGGGCCGAGTGTGATCCACGGGTCTCCTACCCAATGGGAAACAGAAGATCATCTGTAGATTGAAGCCTTTTAGTTATTTTCTGTCCTTTCCTACTTATATTATTTTCCATACATGGGCATCACCTTATTTTTATCTTTTTATTTTTCTTATATTCGCTGTACCAATTATATTAAAGCATAAAACTTTGGGTCCTGATGAGCAGTAAAGAATCCACAGCCTTTCAGAGCGTTTTTATACTTTTAACCCCTTCACCATATGCCGCCACCACATTACAATAAGAGGCCATCAAAACATTGCATCTGTCCAAAATGACATCCATAAAAACGTCAGTTTAGGGTGCAACATATAAGCTCTCACCGATCCTCAAATCCCGAAAAATGAAACTGTTACGGGTATCAGAAAATGGCGACCAAAGCAAAAACGTTGTTTTACATCCAAATATCCACTTAAAACAAAAAACACAAAACTATCCATGTTTGGCTTCTCTATACTTGTACTGACCTGGAGAATCCTATTGCCAGGTCAGTTGTGCCAAATTGTGAACGTGGTAAATTAAAAAAATGCTAATAACAATTGTGAAATTGCACTTTTCGTTTTTGCAATTTCACCGCTTTTTGAATATTTTTTTTTTTTCCCCCATTTTCCAGTGCTTCACATGATAAAATGAATGGTGTAAATTACTTGACCGAATGATCCTCTCTCCTGTGTTGCCCCTTGCGTCCTCTCTCCTGCGCTTTCCTTTGTGACTCTGGTGAGCGCTCATTCGGGTGGGCGACACAAAACCTCTGCAGAGCAATGAAGCAGAGCGGCAGCGCAGGAGCGGAGCTGTTGGGTCAGTGACACTGCTTGTTCTGCTTTATACCACGTACCTGTGACTTTTGCCGATTGCAGAACTCCCCTCTGTCTGCATCGCCCATTGTGGTCTCCATTTTTATCTTCTGATCGGCCTCACAAATCTCCCTGTATATTGGTGATAGAATTGGAGAAGGTGGAGGCAGATCACTGATCTGTGCCAGATGAAGGGAAATCTGCTACCAGCGTCTTCTCTACAGATAATTCTCACAAACCGATCATTTTGTGTTTTCACAGGTCTCATTATCCTGACCGTACTACAACTCTCATCAGCAAAAGTCATCTATGTGCGGAGAGGATCAGACATCACTGACTGCAGCATGAAATGTCCTCATACTGACGGCGTCCTGCAGCTGTACAGAGACTGTGGAGGAGAGGAGACGTTATTACTGGAGCTGTGGTGTGATACGATGTGGCTCCGTAATCGCTACGAGCCCAGACTCCTCTATAACATGACCACCGGGTGCTGGAGCCTGAGAGAAGCCGGGAAGAACGACTCCTGTGTGTACATTGTGGTGTATGACAACGGAACGAGATTCCTGACCACGTTACCCGTCACTGTACTAGGTAAGAGCCGCTGATGACCCCAGAGCTCACGCTCTACGGGGAACGAGTGTTACTACTGTATGTGGAGTTGGGAAGGAATTTGTCCCCTAATATACAGCTATTCACCCCTGCCCTCTGGGGATTTCCCCTTCCTCTGGATCAACATGTTATATGTTGATCTCAATGGACTGATGTCTACCTTCAACATTAAAGGGGTACTCCAGAGAGATAAAAAAAAAAATGTTGCTACTGTCCCTGCCCTCACATACTATAACGAAGAGATGACACAATTCACAATTGGTGCAGAATCCGACCAGAGGAGCAGCACTTTTACACCTAATACTATGTCATAGACCTGACAGAATAACAAATCTGCATCTAGGAAATAGCGACCACAATGTTGTACAGTTTCACTTGTCTTTCGCTGGGGGGACTTGTCAGGGAGTCACAAAAACACTGAACTTTAGGAAGGCAAAGTTTGACCAGCTTAGAGATGCCCTTAATCTGGTTGACTGGGACGATGTCATCAGAAATAAGAATACAGATAATAAATGGGAAATGTGTAAGAACATCCTAGATAGGCACTGTAAGCGGTTTATACCTTGTGGGAATAAAAGGACAAGAAATAGGAAAAACCCAATGTGGCTAAACAATGAAGTAAGACAGGCAATTAACAGTAAAAAGAAAGCATTTACACCACTAAAGCAGGATGGCACCGGTGAAGCTCTAAAAAACTATAGGGAGAAAAATACTTTAAAAAAAGCTAAAGCTGCCAAAAAGGAAACAGAGAAGCACATTGCTAAGGAGAGTAAAACTAATCCCAAACTGTTCTTCAACTATATCAATAGTAAAAGAATCATAAGTGAGTGTGAGAAAGAATGGTTGTAGATGACGAGGAAAAAGCCAATATATTAAACACCACCTTCTCCACGGTATTCACGATGTAAATGAAATGCTACGAGACAGAAACCTATATTAACCCCTTTCTGCCATCTGATGTACTATCCCGTCGAGTTGACCTGGGACTTAATTCCCAGGGACGTGCAATCAGCCGTGCTCACAGGGGTCCGCGGTCGGGTGTCAGCTGACTATCACAGCTGACATCCGGCACTATGTGCCAGGAGCAGTCACGGACCGCCCCTGGCACATTAATCCCCGGAACACTGCAATCAAACATGATCGCAGCGTTCTGGTGGCATAGGCAAGCATCGCGCAGGGAGGGGGCTCCCTGTGTGCTTCCCTGAGACACTCGGAAGAACGCTGTAGTAAAATATGTATAAATATATATGTGTGCAGTGAACTATGTATAGGTTTATTGTGTGACTAGTAATAATTTACCATCTGTCCTGGAGGCTGCAGGTCTCACCCAGGTGTTAATATGTATTTTTACCCTTCGCCATGACAGCACCCACTGGAGAGATAGGGATCCGCCCCAAGGAACAGGAAACCTACAGAGACATAAAAGGGGGCGGTCCCCCTCTCCTCCTCCTCAGTTTAGGTTTCCTGTTCCCAGGGAGCAGGATCTCTGGATTCTCTGAGAAAACTACAGAAGATCATACCTGGGCTAGGAGCATCCGCCTGTGCGGTTTCTGCGGGAACGGCAGGGGATGCAGTCCTGAAGCAGCGTCGGGGGAGACTCCGTTAGACGGCTCCCCCCTCGTCTGTCCGGCATGTGGGATGGCTGGGTCCGGAAAGACGCCGCCCGATTCCACAGAGCAACGCTGCAGAGGTGCGGCCTTGAAGAGGCCCCAGATGCAGGCCAGCAGGTAAAGGGTCCGGGATCTGCGGCACAGCTGCAGCGGCAGCCGGTACACCGCTCCATAGCGCAGGCCGGGATAAGATGGCGGCCGCACATAGTTACATAGTTAGTAAGGCCGAAAAAAGACATTTGTCCATCCAGTTCAGCCTATATTCCATCATGCGTGGAGCGGTGTAAGAATCCCCATACTGACCCAGAGGTATGGGAACACTTCCGGGTCACTCACACAGCGGTGAGGGAAAGCTCGGTTTCGCGCATGCGCAGTACACCGCTGTGGGAAAAAAAAAAAGGGAAACTGACCGGATCTTGGCCTATAAAAAGGGGGAAGTTGCAAACGCACAGGCGATGCAACATGTCGTCCCCAGGCAAAACAGTGGACCCAGCAGGTGAGCCAGCCAGCAAAAGGTCCTCAGATGCCAGCCACAGGAGCGAGACCAAGGATTCAAGATCCAGAAAGTCGCAACCTCCTATTTCGGTACCGTACAGCTTCACTGGGTGAGTGTTAATTCCCCTCTGCCTATAAAGCTGACACACTTTTCCACAAACTCTTCTTCTCCCAGGCCAAAAGGAGAGAAAAATCTAAACACAAACAGTGTGCGTTATGTGACGAGCCTCTCCCAGATTCCCACCCCAAAAAACTCTGCAATCAATGTATAGCGGAAACAATGCAGAGTCCATCTATGTCGGTCACAGATATACGGGCCATAATTAGAGAGGAATTACAGGCCATCTCACAAGCCAGTACCCCCCCTAAAAGATCCAGGAAAGAAAAGGCTATATCCAGCTCTGAGTCCGAGGAGGAAGGCGTTATCCACTCAGACTCCTCGCAGGCGTCATCCTCTTCCTCGACACAATCGGACATTGAGGGTCGAGCTTGTTTTCCCCTTGATGGGGTGGACAACCTAGTAAAATCCATCAGGAATACTATAGGTTGTGAGGATGCAAAAGACGACCAAACTGCACAAGACATCATGTTTGCAGGGTTGGCAGAGAGGAAGAGAAGAGCATTCCCAGTAATTCCTGCGGTTAAGGCACTGAGAGGTTTTCTCCCGTCAGCCTCCAAAAGGAAGTACCCCTTTAATGATGAGGAGTTAATTTCATGGACTAAAATTCCTAAGGTGGACGCTGCAGTCGCCTCCACCTCAAAACAGTCAGCTCTACCAGTAGAGGATGCGGGCCTCCTCTAGATCGGAAGGCAGAATCGTCACTGAAACGATCATGGGAGGCTTCCACGGGCATATTTAAACCATCAATTGCCAGTACATGCACCGCTAGATCCATGCTTGTTTGGATTGATCAGCTGGATCAACAGATCGAACAGGGGGTCTCCAGACAAAAATTGCGGGATGCGATACCACTAATTAGAGGTGCAGCAGCATTCATGGCCGATGCTTCAGCTGACTCTCTTCGCCTTGCAGCAAGATCAGCGGGTCTGATTAATAATGCCAGACGTGCGTTATGGATGAAGAGCTGGAAGGGGGATACGCAGTCAAAGGCTAAGATTTGTGCTATTCCGTGTGAGGGTGAGTTTTTGTTTGGGAAAGCATTAGACGAGATCCTCAAAAAAGCGAAAGAGAGGAAAAAAGCCTTCCCTGACCCCTCAATTCCTTTCTATAGGAAGACCTTTAGGAAGAGGCCGTTCGGGAAAAGAACACAAAATGAAAGATCGTCACGATGGGCCACAAGAGAGGGAAAACAGGGTGGCACTATGTTTAAAGGCCCCCTCTTCCGTAGAGACAATAAATTCTGAAACACCAGACACCCCAGTAGGGGGTAGGTTAAAATTTTTCTTTCCCCAATGGCGAAAAATCACGTCAAGTTCCTGGGTGCTAAATATTATTCAGGAAGGAATGAAGATAGAATTCCTCCAAATTCCCCATGATTCTTTTATTTTAACAGCCCTTTCCTCACCAGTGCAACAGAAGGCCCTTGAACTGGAAATTAGAGGTCTCATAGTTAAAAATGTTTTAGTTAGGGTGCCAAAGGGACAAGAGGGTAGAGGTTTCTACTCTCCGTTATTTTTAATCCCTAAACCCGATGGTTCATTTCGAACAATTATAAATCTTAGAAAACTCAATACGTTTATTAAAAATTATACGTTTAAAATGAAGTCTATTAGATCGGCCATTAAGCTCCTTTTTCCGAATTGTAAAATGGGCGGCATTGATTTAAAAGATGCCTACTACCTCTCCCTATCCATAGCAGGTATCAAAAATACTTAAGAGTGGCAGTAACTCTTGAGGGGGAGATTCATCATTTCCAGTATACAGCCATGCCCTTTGGTCTCTCCACGGCACCCAGGATCTTTACGAAGGTAATGTTAGAAGTAATGGCCTACCTTCGCCAGAGAGACACATTAATCATTCCCTACTTAGATGATTTTTTAGTTGTAGGAAATTCATCCCTTCAGTGTGCGGAACGATTAGCTGACACTGTCTCGTCCTTAGAAAGCCTGGGCTGGATCATCAACTATAAAAAATCCAGACTCATCCCACTTTCTCTTCAGACATTTTTAGGATTCAATCTAGATTCCATAAAACGAAAATGTCTACTTCCCCAAGAAAAAATATCTCTTATAGAGGGTAAAGTAGTGGCGGCCATTCGCAAACCTCAAATGTCCCTGAGGGCAGGAATGTCCTTACTAGGATCCCTCTCCTCCTGTACTCCAGCCGTTCAGTGGGCACAACTTCATACCCGAACATTGCAACATCAGATACTTCGGGAACAGAGAATTTCTGGGGCACCTTGAATCAAAAATAACTTTATCCGAGAAAGTCTTATCGTCCTTAGAGTGGTGGCTAGATAAAAACAACCTAGCGGGGGGTGTCCCTTGGGTAATATCACCATCCCACACGATAGCTACGGACGCTAGTCCCCACGGGTGGGGCGCACACATGGGAGATAGATTCTGCCAGGGAACCTGGGATAAGAATGAGGATTTATATTCATCAAACCTGAAAGAATTGAATGCGGTAAACTATGCACTGCGTCAATTTCTCCCACAGCTACGAGGAAGCCACGTCAGAATCTGTTCAGACAACACTACGACAGTGGCGTATTTAAACAAACAAGGCGGCACAAGATCAGACGCTCTAATGTCTTCCGCAAACAGTACCTTAATCCTGGCCGAAAAGCATCTGTTGTCCCTCTCGGCAGTCCACATCAAAGGAGAGGACAATCAACAAGCGGACTTTCTAAGTCGACACACTCTTCATCAAGGAGAATGGTGTCTCAATCCTCACATTTTCCACAAAATAACATTGTTATGGGGCAAACCCCAAATAGACCTGTTCGCTACAGAACAAAACAAACAAGTCCAGAAATTCGCATCTCGGTCCTGTGCAGATCACCCGGACATTCTAGATGCTTTTCAAACACCCTGGCAATTCAAACTAGCGTATGCTTTCCCTCCGATAATTCTGCTCCCACAAGTAATACGGAAGATCGGGAAGAGCAGGCCAGGATAATACTGATAGCACCATTCTGGCCCAAGAGACCATGGTTCTCGTGCCTGCGGTCAATGTCGGTGACGGATCCTTGGGTCCTTCCCTCAATCCCAAACCTTCTCTCTCAGGGACCTTTCTTCCACCCTCAGGTGGACAGCCCCCACCTGACGGCCTGGAATTTGAAAGGCAGATATTAAATTCCAGGGGGTTTTCAAAAGGCCTAATTGATACACTCCTGCTTAGCAGGAAACCATCTACAACAAAAATTTACACCAAAATATGGAAGAAGTTTCTTCAGTTCCATACTAGTTCAAACCCCTCTGAAGTCCCAATAAAATCTATATTAGAATTTCTACAGAAAGAGTTAGGTCTGTCAGTTAACACACTAAAGGTCCAGGTGTCCGCTCTGGGTGCCCTCTATGGCCATAATATTGCTGGTAATAAATGGGTATCCCGCTTCATCACGGCCTGTGAACGAGTTACTCCTGTCCACATACCTAGGGTAGCTCCTTGGGATCTAAATCTAGTCTTAGACTCTCTAACAGAATCTCCGTTTGAGCCTATAGACACAGCATCTTTGAAACACTTGTCGCTAAAAACAGCCTTCTTGGTAGCCTTAACATCGGCTAGGAGAGTCAGCGACATTCAGGCCTTGTCGATAGATCAACCTTACCTTCTCACATTTCATGACAGACTAATCTTAAACCCGGACCCCTTATACCTTCCTAAGGTAGCAGGGAAGTTCCACAGGTCACAAGAGATACATCTTCCTACTTTCTTTAAAGACCCCTCTACTCCTGAAGAACAAAAATTTCATACTCTAGACGTCAGGAGAGTAGTTTTGCAATATATTGAGAAAACTAGTAGTTGGAGGCAGAGTAGGGCTCTGTTCATATCTTTCCAGGGCAAAAAGAAAGGATATGGAGTCACAAGAGCAACATTATCCAGGTGGATAAGGGACGCTATCCGGTTGGCCTATTCCATGAAAAACGAAGAACCCCCGGAGGGTATCAAAGCACATTCCACCAGAGCCATGGCTTCTTCCTGGGCCGAGAAAGGGAACGTGCCAATCGAGGATATATGTAAGGCTGCAACTTGGTTGGCTCCTTCCACTTTCTATAATCACTACAGGCTTGACCTGTCTTCAGACTCTGACCTACACTTTGGCAGGACTATCCTCAGCACGGTGGTCCCCCCCCTAGGTGTTGGTCTCTGGAAATCTCTCCAGTGGGTGCTGTCATGGCGAAGGGTAAATAGCCGGATTACTTACGGTAATGCTCTTTTAATGAGTCCATGACAGCACCCAGTCACATCCCTCCCTAATAAAAGCCAATGTAATTACTTCTATGAAGTTTATGTTCTGATGATACATTGTAATGGTTGACTAACACTGGCGGTCCTCCGGGTACTCTGAAATTAAACTGAGGAGAGGGGGACCGCCCCCTTTTATGTCTCCGTAGGTTTCCTGTTCTTTGGGGCGGATCCCTATCTCTCCAGTGGGTGCTGTCATGGACTCATTAAAAGAGCATTACCGTAAGTAATCCGGCTAATCCTGAGACAGCAGACTTCTGTCTCCAATCTCGCCAGGGTGCCTAGCTAGAACCAGGAAAGAGAGGAAGCGCTTCACACCTTCGGCTCTTTGGAAGAGAGATGTCAATTATCCCACAGGTCATGTTCTCAGGATTTCCTTAGTGCACAAGTGGTGGAAGTTTCATCAAGCCCTCAGGAATTCTCTCACCTGTGCAACACTATGGAAATCCTGAAAACATGAACTGTGGGGTCCGTGAGGACTGGAGTTTGGGAAACACTGCTTTACACAAAGAATCTCAGAGAAAATAATGTATTTATTGGGGGCGCAGCCGTGGTCCAATCAAAAACAAGCAATTGGAATATCAACTTGAGGGCCTGGTCTAGAAATCTGACCTCCGGGGTGACTCTATATAAATTTGGCTTGTATACATTCAAAATTGTTCACATGTGAGGGCAGCCTGGGATGCTGATGTGTACCATTCCATATTTTACCCTCCCTCAAGGAGCAGAAAGCAGACTTCAAAGTTAGATGATTTCTGTAAGTTTTCTCCTGTTTATTTTATACTGTTTTGCATACTTGTGTGTCTTTTAATTACCATATTTTTCTTTTCTTTACTGTAAGCACTGTACATTTTATATTAAAGCATAAATCTTTAAGAAGTTGAACCTTGTATGTTCTAAAGAATCCATAGCCTTAAACTGTATGATCCATATGAGTGGTAGACAGTATTAGTATTAATATTTCTGGGACTCATCGCCCGTGTATTCGGTGAGTGGTGGCATCGTGTATGAGCGGGTGAGTGGGATCCGTGACAAACTCGATGTGATCGCGTTGTTCCGAGCGTCTCCTCCATCCTCCTCCCTGCAGGCCCCGGATCCAAGATGGCCATGGGGGTCCTTCCTGGTCCTGCAGGGAGGTGGCTTGCAAGCGCCTGCTCTTAATCCTCCTGCACTGCCTGTCAGATCGCTGATCTGATACAGTGCTTTGAAAGTGTCAGATCAGCGATCTGACGCTATACCATGATGTTCCACCCTGGGAATAAGTAAAAAAAAAATAAAAAAATTCCTAAATAAAGAAAAAAATATATATATTTTCTCTTCTCCACGACAGCACCCACTGAGAGAGGGGATCCGCCCCTAGGAACAGGAAACCCTACGGAGAGATAAAAGGGGCGGTCCCCCTCGCTCCCACAGTTTGGTTTCCTGTTCCTATGGGAAATCCACGGAGAAGAGGATGCCTAGCCTGGATGCCGCTTGCGCAGTTTACCTATGGGGACGGCAAGGGCTCCAGAGCTGGATGCAGCGTCGGGGGTCCTCTTCTCAGCTTCCCCCCTCTGCTGGCAGGCACCATGAGGCCAGAACTGCAGGGGTTCCTGGCTCATGGAAATCCACCCGGATCGTCTGCGGGACCAAGCGCCGAGGTAGGGTGAGCGCTGCGCCTGGGCGAGCGCTCATGCGGCGTGGAGCTCCACTATTTCCCCGGGAGTGCAGTGGTAAACTCCGGGGTGAGGGAGAGGAGGTGGACGGCACCTGCGCTGATGCCGGTGGCAGCGCAGGTGCATAGAGTATGGCTGCGACCCGGAAGTGATTAGTACTTCCGGAAGAAGATGGCGGCCCCCATGTGAAAAGGACGCCAGCGCTAACTCTCCGGCGTCCAATATGGATTCCGTGCAGGACTCTGCGGTGCCTTCTGTGGAAGCCACCGCAACCATCCCACACAGCCGGGGCAGCAGCAGCAGTCGCTCTAATCAGAGCAGATCTTCTAGGTAGAAGTCGGACAGAGCTATTTCTCTGCCAGAGTCTCCTCCTCGTCAGTCGGCAAAGAAAACTGAAAAGACGAAACACAAGCAGTGTGCGTTATGTATCCAGCCCCTTCCGGATAGTTACAAAAAGAGGCTTTGCAAATCATGCATTAATTCTACCTTACAGGAGGAAGCTGCAATTAAATCAGAAGATATCAGACTCATGATTAGGCAGGAATTACGAGCCCGTCATAGTTCTGACAAGGAACCACGTACCAAAGAAAAAAAGGGGTATGTGTCCCCTATATCTGATCAGTCTTCTGATATGGAGAAGGCAGACTCGGATATTACCAACGAATATGTTTCCTCAGATGAGGATCAGGATACATGCTTTCCCACTGATAGTATTGATAACCTTGTGAAGTCCGTTTGTAACACCATGGGCATCGAGGATTCGAAAGTCCCTAAAACGCAGCAGGACATAATGTTCGCTGGTTTAAAAGACCCTCCTTTCCGATAATAGCGGCGGTAAAAAATCTAGTCAAAAAAGAGTGGGAGAGTCAGGGACAAAGGGGATTACCACCATCCTCAAAAAGGCGTTATCCCTTCAATGATGAAGAGTTTTCAGCATGGACAAAAGCCCCGAAGGTGGACGCAGCAGTGGCATCCACATCAAAAAAATCCTTGCTACCTGTAGAGGATTCAGGCTCATTACAGGACCCACTGGACCGTAAAGCCGACTCTCTGTTAAAAAGAGCCTGGGAGTCATGTACGGGAGCTTTTAGACCGGCTATTTCGGCAACATGCACCGCTAGGTCCATGTTAGTCTGGCTAAATGACTTAGAGGAAGGACTAAAAGGAGGTCCTCTATACCCTTAATTAGGGGTGCTACAGCCTTCCTAGTGGACTCATCTGCCGACTCCATACGCTTGGCAGCCAAGTCGGCAGGTCTCACGAATGCAGCACGTAGAGCCCTGTGGCTTAAGGGTCAAGGAGGAACAAGATCAGGCACTCTCATGTCTATAGCCGAAGACATCCTAACTCTAGCCGAGAATCATCTTCTGTCCTTGTCAGCACTTCATGTCTGAGGAGTAGACAACTCAAAAGCGGACTTTCTCAGTCGTCATACCCTCCACCAAGGGGAGTGGGTGTTAAATCATCAGATATTCAAGATGATAACCAAGAAATGGGGTATACCCCACATAGATCTCTTCGCTACAAGAGACAACAGGCAGGTAAAAACATTCGCCTCAATGTTCCGAACCGACAACCCCGATGTTCTCGATGCCCTCCAGGTTCCATGGACATTTCAGAAGGCATATGCCTTTCCTCCGTTGATTATTCTTCCAACAGTAATCAGGAAGATAAGGGAGGACAGAGCGAACATAATATTGATTGCCCCGTTTTGGCCAAAGAGACCATGGTTTTCCCTGCTCAGAGCCATGTCCATCTCGGATCCATGGATTCTCCCAGAGGATCAGGATCTTCTCTTCCAGGGGCCCTTCAACCACCCTCATGTGAAGGGACTACGGTTGACAGCCTGGAATTTGAGAGGCAGCTGTTAAAACTAAGAGGCTTCTCTGATAAAGTAATTGATACCTTATTGCTAAGTAGAAAAAGATCCACTACATACATTCTTAAGCCTCTATCCATCAGCCCTGTCAAATGAAATTCCGGTCTCTATTATTCTCGAATTTCTCCAGAGAGGACGTGATTTAGGCCTTTCAGTTAGTACCTTAAAAGTACAAGTTTCTGCACTAGGAGCCTTGTATAGTCACAACATTGCGGGTGATAGGTGGATAGCCAGATTTATTTCAGCCTGCCAGAGATCAGAACCAGTTCAAATTCCCCACTTACCTCCTTGGGATGTTAATCTAGTCCTTGAAGCCTTGACAGATCACCCGTTTGAGCCTCTACACTCAGCTCATATTAAACACATCTCCCTCAAGACTGCTCTTGTCGCTCTAGTATCGGCAAGAAGGGTAAAGGCCCCGTCTCACATAGCGAGATCGCTAGCGAGATCGCTGAGTCACAAGTTTTGTGACACAACAGCGACCTCAGTAGCGATCTCGCTATGTGTGACACGTACCAGCGACCAGGCCCCTGCTGTGAGATCGCTGGTCGTGTCGGAATGGCCTGGACCGTTTTTTGGTCGTTGAGGTCCCGCTGACATCGCTGAATCGGTGTGTGTGACACCGATCCAGCGATGTCTTCACTGGTAACCAGGGTAAACATCGGGTTACTAAGCGCAGGGCCGCGCTTAGTAACCCGATGTTTACCCTGGTTACCAGCGTAAAAGTAAAAAAAAACAAACAGTGCATGCTTACCTTCCGCTGTCTGTCCCCCGGCGCTGTGCTTCTCTGCACTGTGAGCGCCGGCCAGCCGGAAAACACAGCACAGCGGTGACGTCACCGCTGTGCTTTCCGGCCGCTGTGCTTACACAGTGCAGAGAAGCAGAACGCCGGGGGACAGACAGCGGAAGGTAAGCATGCACTGTTTGTTTTTTTTTTACTTTTACGCTGGTAACCAGGGTAAACATCGGGTTACTAAGCGCCCTGCGCTTAGTAACCCGATGTTTACCCTGGTTACCTGGGACCTCGGCATCGTTGGTCGCTGCAGAGCTGTCTGTGTGACAGATCCCCAGCGACCACACAGCGACAAAACAGCGACGCTGCAGCGATCAGCATCGTTGTCTGTATCGCTGCAGCGTCGCTGTGTGTGACGGGGCCTTAAGTGACATACAGGCACTATCAGTATATCCTCCCTTTATGTCAATATTGCCAGATAGAATTGTCCTGAAAACAGACCCTTCCTACCTACCTAAAATGTGTACTAAATTTCATAGGTCTCAAGAAATTCTTCTTCCTTCCTTCTATAATAACCCTACAAATCAGGAAGAGGAGAAGTACCATACTTTAGATGTAAGAAGGGCTGTAATAACTTATCTAGACAGGACTAGCGCCTGGAGGAAGAGCAGGGCTCTTTGTTTCCTTTCAGGGTCAAAGGAAAGGAGCTGGTGTTACAAAAGGCACCTTATCCCGATGGATTCGGGAGGCGATAAACCTGGCCTATTCGTCTAAAGGGGAAGATCCACCTGAGACTGTGAAGGCACATTCCACCCGGGCGATAGCATCATCCTGGGCAGAGCGAGCAGAGGTTCCAATAGAACTCATATGTAAGGCCGCAACCTGGTCCTCTCCTACTACCTTCTATAGTCACTATAGATTAGATCTATCTGCCTCCACTGAATTGTGTTTCGGTAGATCAGTTCTTAACACAATAATCCCCCCCAAATGACTATCTCTGAAAGTCTCTCAGTGGGTGCTGTCGTGGCGAAGAGAAAACACCGGATTACGTACCGGTAATGCTCTTTTATAGAGCCACGACAGCACCCCTTCACTTCCCTCCCTTATATATATTAGTTTGCATATGAGCACTATTAAGGGTGATTGGTTCTTGTAAATATACGTAATTAACCCCTTAGCGACCTTTGACGCATACGCTGCGTCATGAAAGTCGGTGCCAAAACGACCTATGACGCAGCGTATGCGTCATGGAGGGATCGCGCTCCTGCAGATCGGGTGAAGGGGTTAACTCCGATTTCACCCGATCTCCAGGAACAGGGGGAGTGGTGCTTCAGCCCAGGGGGGGTGGCTTCACCCCCTCGTGGCTACGATCGCTCTGATTGGCTGTTGAAAGTGAAACTGCCAATCAGAGCGATTTGTAATATTTCACCCAAAAAAACGGTGAAATATTACAATCCAGCCATGGCCGATGCTGCAATATCATCGGCCATGGCTGGAAAACCTAATCTGCCCCCACCCCACCCCACCGATCGCCCCCCCAGTGCTCCGGTGCGCGGTCCGCCCCCCTAATTAGTTCTGTCCGCTCCTGCGTCCCCCTGTCCGCTCCCCCCGTGCTCCGGTGCCCCCTCCCTGTGCTCCGGTCCCCCCTCCCTGTGCTCCGGTCCCCCCCCCGTGATCCGATCACCCCCCCCTACATACTTACCTGGCCTCCCGGTGTCCGTCCGGCTTCTCCATGGGCGCCGCCATTGTCCAATATGGCGGGCGCCTGCGCACTGCGCCCGCAGAGTCTGCCGGCTGGCAGATTCGTTCCAGATCTATTTTGATCACTGCGATATAGCCTATCGCAGTGATCAAAATAAAAAAAAGTAAATGACCCCCCCCCCCCCCTTTATCACCCCCATAGGGAGAATAATAAAAATAAATAAAATATATATATTTTTTTTTCTGCTAGGGTTAGGGTTAGAACTAGGGTTAGAATTAGGGTTAGAATTAGGGGTAGGGGTAGGGTTAGGGGTAGGGTTAGGGCATATGCACACAGTGCAGATTTGGCTGCGAATCCGCAGCGGATTGCCGCGGATCCGCAGCGGATCGGCCGCGGATCCGCAGCGGATCGGCCGCGGATCCGCCGCGGATCCGCAGCGGATTGGCCGCTGCGAATTCGTAGCAGTTTTCCATCAGGTTTACAGTACCATGTACACCTATGGAAAACCAAATCCGCTGTGCCCATGGTGCGGAAAATACCGTGCGGAAACGCTATGTATTTTCCGCAGCATGTCAATTTTGTGCGGATTCCGCAGCGTTTTACACCTGTTCCTCAATAGGAATCCGCAGGTGAAATCCGCACAAAAAAACACTGGAAATCCGCTGTAAATCCGTAGGTAAAACGCAGTGCCTTTTACCTGCGGATTTTTCAAAAATGGTGCGGAAAAATCTCACACGAATCCGCAAAGTGGGCACATAGCCTTAGGGTTAGGGTTGGAATTAGAGTTAGGGTACCGTCTCACAGTGGCACTTTTGTCGCTACGACGGTACGATCCGTGACGTTCCAGCGATATCCATATGATATCGCTGTGTCTGACACGCAGCAGCGATCAGGGACCCTGCTGAGAATCGTACGTCGTAGCAGATCGTTTGGAACTTTCTTTCGTCGCTGGATCTCCCGCTGTCATCGCTGGATCGTTGTGTGTGACAGCGATCCAGCGATGCGTTCACTTGTAACCAGGGTAAACATCGGGTTACTAAGCGCAGGGCCGCGCTTAGTAACCCGATGTTTACCGTGGTTACCAGCGTAAAAGTAAAAAAAAAAAAAAAAAAAAACGTACATACTCACATTTCGGTGTCCTTCAGGTCCCTTGCCGTCTGCTTCCCGCTCTGACTGTCTGCCGGCCGGAAAGTGAGAGCACAGCACAGCAGTGACGTCACCGCTGCGTTCTGCTCTCACTGTACGGCGGCACTCAGTCAGAGCGGGAAGCAGACGGCAAGGGACCTGAAGGACACCGAAATGTGAGTATGTACGTTTTTTTTTTTTTACTTTTACGCTGGTAACCACGGTAAACATCGGGTTACTAAGCGCGGCCCTGCGCTTAGTAACCCGATGTTTACCCTGGTTACCCGGGACCTTGGCATCGTTGGTCGCTGGAGAGCAGTCTGTGTGACAGCTCCCCAGCGACCACACAATGACTTTCCAACGATCACAGCCAGGTCGTATCGCTGGTCGTGATCGTTGGTAAATCGTTATGTGAGACGGTACCCTTAGGGTTGGAATTAGGGCTAGGGTTGGAAATAGGGTTAAGATTAGGCTTGTGGTTAGGGTTAAGGATAGGGTTAGGGTTGTGTTGGGGTTACAGTTGTGGGTAGGGTTGGGATTAGGGTTAGGATTAGGGTTGGATTTAGGGTTACGGGTGTGTTGGGGTTAGGGTTGTGATTAGGGTTATGGCTACAGTTGGGATTAGGGTTAGGGGTGTGTTGGGGTTAGTGTTGAAGTTAGAATTGAGGGGTTTCCACTGTTTAGGCACATCAGGGGTCTCCAAACGCAACATGGCGCCACCATTGATTCCAGCCAATCTTGCGTTCAAAAAGTCAAATGGTGTGCCCTCCCTTCCAAGCCCCGACGTGCGCCCAAACAGTGGTTTACCCCCACATATGGGATACCAGCGTACTCAGGACAAACTGGGCAACAACTATTGGGGTCCAATTTCTCCTGTTACCCTTGCAAAAATAAAAAATTACTTGCTAAAACATAATTTTGAGGAAAGAACAATTATTTTTTATTTTCACGGCTCTACGTTATAAACTTATGTGAAGCACTTGGGGGTTGAAAGTGCTCACCACACATCTAGATAAGATCCTTTTGGGGTCTAGTTTCCAAAATGGGGTCACTTGTGGGTTTTTTCTACTGTTTAGGCACATCAGGGGCTCTGCAAATGCAACGTGACGCCCGCAGACCATTCCATCAAAGTCTGCATTTCAAATGTCACTACTTCCCTTCCGAGCCCTGACGTGCGCCCAAACAGTGGTTTACCCCCACATATGAGGTATCAGCGTACTCACAACAAACTGGGCAACAAATATTGGGGTCCAATTTCTCCTGTTACCCTTGTGAAAATAAACAATTGCTTGCTAAAACATCTTTTTTGAGGAAAGAAAAATTATTTTTTATTTTCACGGCTCTGCGTTATAAACTTCTGTGAAGCACTTGGGGGTTCAAAGTGCTCACTACACATCTAGATAAGTTCCCTTGGGGGTCTAGTTTTCAAAGTGGGGTCAATTGTGGGGAGTTCCTACTGTTTAGGCACATCAGGGGCTCTGCAAACACAACGTGACGCCCGCAGAGCATTCCATTAAAGTCTGCATTTCAAAACGTCACTACTTCCCTTCCGCTCCCCGACGTGTGCCAAAACAGTGGTTTACCCCCACATATGGGGTATCAGCGTACTCAGGAGAAACTGCACAACAACTTTTGGGGTCCAATTTCTCCTGTTACCCTTGGGAAAATAAAAAATTGTGGGTTAAAAAATCATTTTTGAGGAAAGAAAAATAATTTTTTATTTTCATGGCTCGGCGTTATAAACTTCTGTGAAGCACTTGAGGGTTCAAAGTGCTCACCACACATCTAGATTAGTTCCTTGGGAGGTCTAGTTTCCAAAATGGGGTCACTTGTGCGGGAGCTCCAATGTTTAGGCACACAGGGGCTCTCCAAACGCGACATGGTGTCCGCTAATGATTGAAGCTAATTTTCCATTCAAAAAGCCAAATGGCGTGCCTTCCCTTCCGAGCCCTGCCGTGCGCCCAAACAGTGGTTTACCCCCACATATGAGGTATCATCGTACTCAGGACAAACTGGAAAACAATATTTGGGGTCCAATTTTTCCTATTATCCTTGGGAAAATAAAAAACTCCGGGCTAAAAATCATTTTTGAGGAAAGAAAAATATTTTTTTATTTTCATGGCTCTGCGTTATAAACTTCTGTGAAGCACCTGGGGGTTATAAGTGCTCACTATGCATCTAGATAAGTTCCTTGGGGGGTCTAGTTTCCAAAATGGGGTCAATTGTAGGGGAGCTCCAATGTTTAGGCACACAGGGGCTCTCCGAACGCAACATGGTGTCCACTAATGTTTGGAGCTAATTTTCCATTGAAAAAGTCAAATGGCGCGCCTTCCCTTCCAAGCCTTGCCGTGCACCCAAACAGTGGTTTACCCCCACATATGAGGTATCGGCGTACTCAGGAGAAATTGCCCAACACATTTTAGGATCCATTTTATCCTGTTGCCCATGTGAAAATGAAAAAATTGAGGCAAAAACAAATTTTGTGTGAAAAAAAAGTACTTTTTCATTTTTACGGATCAATTTGTGAAGCACCTGAGGGTTTAAAGTGCTCACTATGCATCTAGATAAGTTCCTTGGGGGGTCTAGTTTCCAAAATGGGGTCACTTGTGGGGGAGCTCCAATGTTTAGGCACACAGGGGCTCTCCAAACCTGACATGGTGTCCGCTAACGATGGAGATAATTTTCATTCAAAAAGTCAAATGGCGCTCCTTCCCTTCCGAGTCTTACCATGTGCCCAAACAGTAGTTTACCCCCACATATGAGGTATTGTCGTACTCAGGAGAAATTGCCCAACAAATTTTAGGATCCATTTTATTCTGTTGCCCATGTGAAAATGAAAAAATTGAGGCTAAAAGAAAATTTGTGTGAAAAAAAAGTACTTTTTCATTTTTACGGATTAATTTGTGAAGCACCTGGGGCTTTAAAGTGCTCACTATGCTTCTAGATAAGTTCCTTGGGGGGTCTAGTTTCCAAAATGGGGTCACTTGTGGGGGAGCTCCAATGTTTAGGCACACGGGGGCTCTCCAAACGCGACATGGTGTCCGCTAAAGATTGGAGCCAATTTTTCATTCAAAAAGTCAAATGGCGCTCCTTCCCTTCCGAGCCCTGCCGTGCGCCCAAACAGTGGTTTACCCCCACATATGAGGCATCAGCGTACTCAGGACAAATTGGACAACAACATTCGTGGTCCAGTTTCTCCTTTTACCCTTGGGAAAATAAAAAAATTGTTGCGAAAAGATCATTTTTGTGACTAAAAAGTTAAATGTTAATTTTTCCCCTCCTTGTTGCTTCTGCTGCTGTGAAACACCTGAAGGGTTAATACACTTCTTGAATGTGGTTTTGAGCACCTTGAGGGGTGCAGTTTTTAGAATGGTGTCACTTTTGGGTATTTTCAGCCATATAGAACCCTCAAACTGACTTCAAATGTGAGGTGGTCCCTAAAAAAAATGGTTTTGTAAATTTTGTTGTAAAAATGAGAAATCACTGGTCAAATTTTAACCCTTATAACTTCCTAGCAAAAAAAAAATTTATTTCCAAAATTGTGCTGATGTAAAGTAGACATGTGGGAAATGTTATTCATTAACTATTTTGTGTCACATAACTCTCTGGTTTAACAGAATAAAAATTCAAAATGTGAAAATTGCAAAATTTTCAAAATTTTCGCCAAATTTCCGTTTTTTTCACAAATAAACTCAGAAATTATCGACCTAAATTTACCACTAACATGAAGCCCAATATGTCACGAAAAAACAATCTCAGAACCGCAAGGATCCATTGAAGCGTTCCTGAGTTATTACCTCATAAAGGGACACTGGTCAGAATTGCAAAAAACGGCAAGGTCATTAAGGCCAAAATAGGCTGGGTCATGAAGGGGTTAAGTTAAGATAAAATGTTAATATAGAATGACCTACTAAAACTGGTGGGCGGTTCCTCGCAATCTCTGTAACCCAAACTGTGGGAGCGAGGGGGGCCGCCCCTTTTATCTCTCCGTAGGGTTTCCTGTTCCTAGGGGCGGATCCCCTCTCTCAATGGGTGCTGTCGTGGCTCTATAAAAGAGTATTACCGGTACGTAATCCGGTGTTTTTCCAATAAATACATTTCTCTATGTAAATAAAATAAAAGTACACATATTTAGTATCGCTGCGTCTGTAACGACCCGACCTATAGAACTGTCCCACTAATTAACCCCTTAAGTGAACACTGTAAAAAAAAAAAAAAAAAAAAGCTTTATCATACCGCCGAACGAAAAGTGGAATAACGCAATCAAAAAGACGGATATAAATAAACATGGTGCCGCTGAAAACGTCATCTTGACCCACAAAAAACGAACCACCATACAGCATCATCAGTGAAAAATTTTTATAAAAAAAGTTATAGCCCTCAGAATAAAGTGCTGCAAAAATTATTTTTTTCTATAAAATAGTTTTTATTGTATAAAAGCGCCAAAGCATAAAAAAATGATATAAATGAGGTATCGCTGTAATCGTACTGACCCGAAGAATAAAACTGCTTAACAATTTTACCAAACATGGAACGGTATAAACAGCCCCCAAAAAGAAATTCATGAATTGCTGGTTTTTGGTCATTCTGCCTCACAAAAATCGGAATAAAGTGATCAAAAAATGTCATGTGCCCGAAAATGTTACCAATAAAAACTTCAACTTGTCCCGCAACAAACAAGACCTCACATGACTCTGTGGACCAAAATATGGAAAAAATGATAGCTCTCAAAATGTGGAGACGCAAAAGCAATTTTTTGCAATAAAAAGCGTCTTTTAGTGTGTGACAGCTGCCAATCATAAAAATCCGCTAAAAAAAAATGCTATAAAAGTAAATCAAACCCCCCCTTCATCACCCCCTTAGTTAGGGAAAAATAATAAAATAAAAAAAAAACTATTTTTTCCCATTAGGGTTAGGGCTAAGGTTAGGGTTTGGATTACATTTACGGTTGGGATTAGGGTTGGGTGTGGTTAGGGTTATGGTTAGGGTTGGGGAGTTTCCACTGTTCAGGCACATCAGGGCTCTCCAAACGCGACATGGCGTCCAATCTCAATTCCAACCAATTCTACATTGAAAAAGTAAAACAGTGCTCCTTCCCTTCCGAGCTCTGCTGTGCGCCCAAACAGTGGTTTACCCCCACATGTGGGGTATCAGCGTACTCAAGACAAATTGTACAACAACATTTGTTGTTTTTCCTGTTACCCTTGGGGAACATAAAATTTCATTTTTGTGGGAAAAAGATTTATTTACATGGCTCTGCGTTATAAACTGTAGTGAAACACTTGGGGGTTCAAAGTTCTCACAACACATCTAGAGAAGTTCCTTGGGGGTCTAGTTTCCAATATGGGGTCACTTGTGGGGGGTTTCTATGGTTTGGTACATCAGTGGCTCTGAAAATGCAACATGACGCCGGCAGACCATTCCATCTAAGTCTGCATTTCAAAAGGCGCTCCTTCCCTTCCGAGCTCTGCCATGCGCCCAAACAGTGGTTTCCCCCCCACATATGGGGTATCAGCATACTCAGGACAAATTGGACAACAACTTTTGGGGTCCAGTTTCTCCTGTTACCCTTAAGAAAATAAAAAATTGGGGTCAAAAAGGTCATTTTTGTGAAAAAATTATTTTTTTTATTTTTACGGCTCTATAGTATAAACTTCTGTGAAGCACTTGGGGGTTCAAAGTGCTCATCACACATCTAGATAAGTTCCTTAGGGGGTCTACTTTCCAAAATGGGGTCACTTGTGGGCGGGTTCTACTGTTTTTGCACATCAGGGACTCTCCAAATGCAGCATGGCGTCTTATGTCAATTCCAACCAATTTTGCACTGGAAAGTTAAACGGCGCTCCTTCCCTTCCGAGCGCTGCCGTGCACCCAAACAGTGGTTCCCCCCCACATATGGGGTATCTGATTACTCAGGACAAATTGTACAACAACTTTTGGGGTCCAATTTCGCCTGTTACCCTTAATAAAATAAAACAAATTGGATCTGAAGTAAATGTTTTGTGAAAAAAAAGTAAAATGTTCATTTAAAAAAAAAAAAGAAAACATTCCAAATATTCCTGTGAAACACCTGAAGGGTTAATAAACTTCTTGAATGTGGTGTCACACTTGGTTATTTTATATCATATAGACCCATCAAAGTGACTTCAAATGTGATGTGGTCTCTAAAAAAAAAAAAAAAAAATGGTGTTGTAAAAATGAGAAATTTCTGGTCAACTTTTAACCCTTATAACTCCCTAACAAAAAAAAAAATTTGGTTCCAAAATTGTGCTGATGTAAAGTAGACATGTGGGAAATGTTATTTACCGTATATACTCGAGTATAAGCCGACCCGAGTATAAGCCGACCCCCCTAATTTTGCCACAAAAAACTGGGAAAACTTATTGACTCGAGTATAAGCCTAGGGTGGAAAATGCAGCAGCTACCGGTGAATTTCAAAATTAAAAATAGATGCTCCATACTGTTCATTATGGCCCCATAGATGCTCCACATAAAGCTGTGCCATATATACAATGCTCTGCACCGTTGCCCCATAGATAGCTGTGCCATATATATAATGCTCTGCACCGTTGCCCCATAGCTGTGCCATATATATAATGCTCTGCACCATTGCCCCATAGCTGTGCCATATATATAATGCTCTGCACCGTTGCCCCATAGCTGTGCCATATATATAATGCTCTGCACCGTTGCCCCATACCTGTGCCATATAGTGCTCTGCACCGTTGCCCCATAGCTGTGCCATATAGTGCTCTGCACCGTTGCCCCATAGCTGTGCCATATAATGCTCTGCACCGTTGCCCCATAGCTGTGCCATATAATGCTCTGCACCGTTGCCCCATAGCTGTGCCATATAATGCTCTGCACCGTTGCCCCATAGCTGTGCCATATAGTGCTCTGCACCGTTGCCCCATAGCTGTGCCATATAGTGCTCTGCACCGTTGCCCCATAGCTGTGCCATACAGTGCTCTGCACCGTTGCCCCATAGCTGTGCCATATAGTGCTCTGCACCGTTGCCCCATAGCTGTGCCATATAGTGCTCTGCACCGTTGCCCCATAGCTGTGCCATATAGTGCTCTGCACCGTTGCCCCATAGCTGTGCCATATAATGCTCTGCACCGTTGCCCCATAGCTGTGCCATATAATGCTCTGCACCGTTGCCCCATAGTTGTGCCATATAGTGCTCTGCACCGTTGCCCCATAGCTGTGCCATATAGTGCTCTGCACCGTTGCCCCATAGCTGTGCCATATAGTGCTCTGCACCGTTGCCCCATAGCTGTGCCATATAGTGCTCTGCACCGTTGCCCCATAGCTGTGCCATATAGTGCTCTGCTCCGTTGCCCCATAGATGCTCCACATAAAGTTGTGCCATTGCTGCTGCTGCAATAAAAAAAAAAAAACACATACTCACCTCTCTTGCTTGCAGCTCCTCAGCGTCCCGTCCCGGCGTCTCTCCGCACTGACTGATCAGGCAGAGGGCGGCGCGCACACTATATGCGTCATCGCGCCCTCTGACCTGCACAGTCAGAGCGGAGAGACGCCGGGAAGATGGCGCGACGCCCGGCGTGTGGAACGCGGACAGGTGAATATGTCATACTTACCTGCTCCCGGCGTCCCGCTCCTTCCCCCGGACAGCTGGTCTTCAGTGCCGCAGCCTCTTCCTCTGTCAGCGGTCACCGGCACCGCTGATTAGAGAAATGAATTATGCGGCTCCGCCCCTATGGGAGGTGGAGCAGCCTATTCATTTCTCTAATGAGCGGTCCCACGTGACCGCTGAACAGGGGAAGAGCTGCGGCACCGAAGACAGTGTGACTGCAGGGACAGCGCCAGGAGCCCCGGGACTAGGTGAGTATATGACAGTGCTCACCCGCCGACCCCACCACCGATCATGACTCGAGTATAAGCCGAGAGGGGCACTTTCAGCCCAAAAATTTGGGCTGAAAATCTCGGCTTATACTCGAGTATATACGGTATTAAGTATTTTGTGTGACATATCTCTGTGATTTAAGGGCATGAAAATTCAAAGTTGGAAAATGGCAAAATTTTCGCCAAATTCTGTTTTGTTTTTTCCCCAAAACACAAGTAATGTCAAGGAAATTTTACCACTATCATGAAGTACAATATGTCTTGAGAAAACATTGTCAGAATCACCGGGATCCATGCAAGCGTTCCAGAGTTATAACCTCATAAAGGGACAGTGGTCAGAATTGTAAAAATTAGCCCGGTCATTAACATGCAAACCACCCTTGGGGGTTAAGGGTCACCAATTTAACCCAAGAAGAGGTGCAAAACCGGCTAAATAAGATTAAAATAGATAAATCTCCGGGTTCGGATGGCATACACCCACGAGTACTTAGAGAACTAAGTAATGTAATAGACAAACCATTATTTCTTATATTCAAGGATTCTATAGCGACGGGGTCTGTTCCACAGGACTGGCGCATAGCAAATGTGGTGCCAATATTGAAAAAGGGCTCTAAAAGTGAACCTAAAAATTATAGGCCAGTAACTCAAATCTCTATTGTTGTTAAAATATGTGAAGGGTTTCTGAGGGATGTTATTCTGGATTATTCTGGATTATCTCAATGAGAATAACTCTGTAACTCCATATCAGCATGGGTTTATGCGGAATCGCTCTTGTCACACCAATTCAATCAGCTTTTATGAAGACGTAAGCTATAGACTGGACCAAGGTGAGTGATTGAACGTGGTATATCTTGATTTTTCCAAAGCGTTTGATACTGTGCCACACGAGGTTGGTACACAAAATGAGAATGCTGGGTCTGGGGGAAAATGTGTGTAAATGGGCAAGTAACTGGCTCAGTGATAGAGAATCTACCATTTATAACCACCCTCTGCTTTCTAACTGGGTCATTGTGTCCAGTGGGGACCGCAGGGGTCAGTGTTGGGACCTCTTCTCTTCAACATATTCATTAACGATCTGGTAGAAAGTTTACACAGTAAAATATCGATTTTTGCAGATGATACAAAACTATGTAAAGTGGTCAATACAAGAGAAGATAGTATTCTGCTACAGATGGATCTGGATAAGTTTGAAACTTGGGCCGAGAGGTGGCAGATGAGGTTTAACAATGATAAATGTAAGGTTCTACACATGGGAAGAAGGAATGAATATCACCATTACACACTGAACGGGAAACCACTGGGTAAATCTGACATGGAGAAGGACTTGGGGATCCTAGTTCATGATAAACTTACCTGGAGCAGTCAGTGCCAGGCAGCGGCTACCAAGGCAAACAGGATCATGGGGTGCATTAAAAGAGGTCTGGATACACATGATGAGAGCATTATACTGCCTCTGTACAAATCTCTGGTTAGACCGCACATGGAGTACTGTGTACAGTTTTGGGCATCGGTGCTCGGGAAGGATAGAATGGAACTAGAGTGAGAACAAAGGAGGGCAACAAAATTAAAGGGAATCTGTCACCTCATTTTGCCGCTATAAATTGCGGCCACTGCCATTAGGGACTTATCTATAGCATTCTGTAGATAAGCCCCTGATGTAACCTGAAAGATAAGAAAAACAAGTTATATTATACTCACCCAGGGGCGGTCCCGGACCGGTCCGATGGGCGTCGCGGTCCGGGTCCGGCGCTTCCCATCTTCATACGATGTTGTCCTTCCTTGCTGCTGTTGTGGCTCTGGCGCAGGCGTACTGATTTGCCCTGTTGAGGGCAGAGCAAAGTACTGCAGTGCGCAGGTGCTGTGCCTCTTTGACCTTACTCTGTGCCTGCACACTGCAACAGGGCAGATCTCTGACCTTTCCCGGCGCCAGTGCCGCAGAAGGAAGCCAAGAAGAGGACGTCATTACATGAAGATGGGAGGCCCCAGACCTGCGACTCCCATCGGCCCGCAGCGGGACCGCCCCTGGGTGAGTATAATCTAACTTGTTGTTCTTATTATTCAGGATACATCGGGGGCTTTTCTACAGCATTGCAGAATACTGTAGATAAGTGCCTGATGGCGGTGGCTGCAGTTTATAGCTGCAAAATGAGGTGATAGATACCCTTTAATAAAGGGGATGGGGGAACTACAATACCCAGATTAGCGAAATTAGGATTATTTAGTCTAGAAAAAAGACTACTGAGGGGCGATCTAATAACCATGTATAAGTATATAAGGGGACAGTACAAATATCTCGCTGAGGATCTGTTTATACCAAGGAAGGTGAGGGGCACAAGGGGGCATTCTCTGCGCCTGGAGGAGAGAAGGTTTTCCCACCAACATAGAAGAGGATTCTTTACTGTTAGGGCAGTAAGGCTATATGCCCACGTTGCGGATTCGTGTGCGGATTTTTCCGCAACATTTTTGAAAAATCCGCAGGTAAAACGCCCTGCGTTTTACTTGTGGATTAACCGTGGATTTCCTGTGTTTTTTGTGCGGATTCCTATTATGGAGCAGGTGTAAACCGCTGCAGAATCCGCACAAAGAATTGACATGCTGTGGAAAATAAACAGCAGAGTTTCCGCGCGGTATTTTCTGCACCCTGTGCACTGTGGTCACTGGAGGCCACGCCTCCTCACCTCAGATTGCAGACTGGGGGCTACTATCGGGGCCAGCATGACAGCAACTGCTCTATACTGCACTGCTCAGCCCCTTTGTCTGGGACATTACAGAAGCTGCTGTTGCACAGTTACTAGGGTTATTAATATCATAAAGCTGCACTTGGCATCTCATCTTTATAGTCTGTGAGAGGCAGGGACAGTACAAAAAAATGTTCTCCCTGGAGTACCCCTTTAAAACTATGGAGAACAGAGCTGCATATTCCAGATGAGGACGCACTAACGAGAAGTCGCTTTACATCCGAGTCACATGAGTCCATGCCACATAATCTGCACGGCAATATCCTGCTCGCCTCAGAAGCCGCAGATTGACACTGTGCCGTTATTTAATCTGCTCCTCAATATATAATCAGATCCCTCTCTACAAGTGACTCCCAAGTTTTACTCCCTAGATCAGGGGTCCCCAACTCCAGTCCTCAAGAGCCACCAACAGGTCATGTTTTCAGGATTTCCTTAGTATTGCCCAGGTGATGGAATTGTTGCCTGTCTAGATGATAGAATTCTCACCTGGGTAATACTAAGGAAATCCTGAAAACATGACC
Source organism: Ranitomeya variabilis (assembly GCF_051348905.1). NCBI lineage: Eukaryota > Metazoa > Chordata > Amphibia > Anura > Dendrobatidae > Ranitomeya > Ranitomeya variabilis. Next base: position 11,487,886 of record NC_135234.1, on the reverse strand, counting down.
TGTTGGTTGCTCTTGAGGACCGAACTTGGGGAACACTGCCCTAGAGCAAAGTCCAAAAAAACATATCCACAGCTCCTCTCTGTATATACTATATATCCACAGCCTCTCTCTGTATATACTATATACCCACAGCTCCTCTCTGTAGTCACACGCTCTGTATATACTATATATCCACTTCTCTCTGTAGTCACTCTGTATATACTATATATCCACAGCTCCTCTCTATAGTCACACGCTCTATATATACTATATATCCACAGCTCCTCTCTGTAGTCACACGCTCTGTATATACTATATATCCACAGCTCCTCTCTATAGTCACACGCTCTGTATATACTATATATCCACAGCTCCTCTCTATAGTCACACGCTCTGTATATACTATATATCCACAGCTCCTCTCTATAGTCACACGCTCTGTATATACTATATATCCACAGCTCCTCTCTATAGTCACACGCTCTGTATATACTATATATCCACAGCTCCTCTAGTCACACGCTCTGTATATACTGTATATCCACAGCTCCTCTGTAGTCACACACTCTGTATATACTATATATCCACAGCTCCTCTCTGTAGTCACATGCTCTGTATATACTATATATCCACAGCTCTCTGTAGTCACACGCTCTGTATATACTATGTATCCACAGCTCATCTGTGTTCACATGCTCTGTATGTACTATATATCCACAGCTCCTCTCTGTAGTCACTCTGTATATACTATATATCCACAGCTGCTCTCTGTAGTCACACACTCTGTATATACTATATATCCACAGCTCCTCTCTAGTCATACGCTCTGTATATACTATATATCCACAGCTCCTCTCTGTAATCACACGCTCTGTATATAAAATATATCCACAGATCCTCTCTGTAGTCACACGCTCTGTATATACTATATATCCACAGCTCCTCTCTGTAGTCACACGCTCTGTATATACTATGTATCCACAGCTTATCTGTGTTCACATGCTCTGTATGTACTATATATCCACAGCTGCTCTCTGTAGTCACACACTCTGTATATACTATATATCCACAGCTCCTCTCTAGTCATACGCTCTGTATATACTATATATCCACAGCTCCTCTCTGTAGTCACACGCTCTGTATATACTATGTATCCACAGCTCATCTGTGTTCACATGCTCTGTATGTACTATATATCCACAGCTCCCCTCTGTAGTCACACGCTCTGTATGTACTATATATCCACAGCTCCTCTCTGTAGTCACACGCTCTGTATATACTATATATCCACAGCTCCTCTATAGTCACACGCTCTGTATGTACTATATATCCACAGCTCCCCTCTGTAGTCACACGCTCTGTATGTACTATATATCCACAGCTCCTCTCTGTAGTCACACCATGTATATACTATATATCCACAGCTCTTCTCTGTAGTCACACGCTCTGTATATACTATATATCCACAGCTCCTCTCTGTAGTCACACGCTCTGTATGTACTATATATCCACAGCTCCCCTCTGTAGTCACACGCTCTGTATGTACTATATATCCACAGCTCCTCTCTGTAGTCACACCATGTATATACTATATATCCACAGCTCTTCTCTGTAGTCACACGCTCTGTATATACTATATATCCACAGCTCCTCTCTGTAATCACACGCTCTGTATATAAAATATATCCACAGCTCCTCTCTGTAGTCAAATGCTCTGTATATACTATATATTCACAGCTCCTCTGTCAAAGTTTCTATGCACCTCTGCATAAAATCGTATCTGGTTGGTCTGACAACTTCTGTCCTTAGTATAACCACAGTGGTGATCACTTATATTTTATATTACATATTCCTGTATTTTGTCCTTTTCAAGCCCCTGGATATTAATCTTTCTGCTCTGTGGTTACCCAGTAAAGACCTGGGACCCTTTGTGATTATGGGCACCACATGAGCTTTGTGCCAGTGTCTCGCACCAGTCACTGGACTCTATAGATTATATACAGGGCACCGCAATAACCGAGCAGTGTTCCTTCAGACTTATTGGGGGCAGCCTGTCTGCCCGGGGCCGTGTTCATTGATATTTATTGAGCTTCGCTTGGATCATTTCTTTTTAACCATCTGAATATATTAGACATTGCGGTCGGGTCCATCCATCACTTTCCTCTCTGGCATATAAAGAACTGTTCAGTAATTCTACTTTCCCTGGATCTTCAGTCACCAATTCCCCATCACCACTACATCTGCAGATTTTGGGGTTTTTTTATTTGTAAAGAATGTTTGGGGATTTCTCTTGCTTTCCTTGTCATGTGTTGTTGTATTTTTTCTAAGTTCTCCGACTTGATTCCATATTTTTATAGTTTCTATTCAGCTGTTAATAGATGAGTGCCTGAGCTGACCCAAGATTAGCAGTAGACGCCCTTTTGTCATTAACCCCTTCATGACCCAGCCTATTTTGGCCTTAATGACCTTGCCGTTTTTTGCAATTCTGACCAGTGTCCCTTTATGAGGTAATAACTCAGGAACGCTTCAACGGATCCTAGCGATTCTGATCTTGTTTTTTCGTGACATATTGGGCTTCATGTTAGTGGTAAATTTAGGTCGATAATTTCTGAGTTTATTTGTGAAAAAAACGGAAATTTGGCGAAAATTTTGAAAATTTCGCAATTTTCACATTTTGAATTTTTATTCTGTTAAACCAGAGAGTTATGTGACACAAAATAGTTAATAAATAACATTTCCCACATGTCTACTTTACATCAGCACAATTTTGGAAACAAATTTTTTTTTTGCTAGGAAGTTATAAGGGTTAAAATTTGACCAGTGATTTCTCATTTTTACAACAAAATTTACAAAACCATTTTTTTTAGGGACCACCTCACATTTGAAGTCAGTTTGAGGGTTCTATATGGCTGAAAATACCCCAAAGTGACACCATTCTAAAAACTGCACCCCTCAAGGTGCTCAAAACCACATTCAAGAAGTTTATTAACCCTTCAGGTGTTTCACAGCAGCAGAAGCAACATGGAAGTAAAAAATGAACATTTAACTTTTTAGTCACAAAAATGATCTTTTAGCAACAATTTTTTTATTTTCCCAAGGGTAAAAGGAAAAACTGGACCACGAACGATGTTGTCCAATTTGTCCTGAGTACGCTGATACCTCATATGTGGGGGTAAACCACTGTTTGGGCATACGGCAGGGCTTGGAAGGAAAGGAGCGCCATTTGACTTTTTGAATGAAAAATTGGCTCCAATCTTTAGCGGACACCATGTCGCGTTTGGAGAGCCCCCGTGTGCCTAAACATTGGAGCTCCCCCACAAGTGACCCCATTTTGGAAACTAGACCCCCCCAAGGAACTTATCTAGAAGCATAGTGAGCACTTTAAACCCCCAGGTGCTTCACAAATTGATCCGTAAAAATTAAACAGTACTTTTTTTTCACAAAAAAATTATTTTAGCCTCAATTTTTTCATTTTCACATGGGCAACAGGATAAAATGGATCCTAAAATTTGTTGGACAATTTCTCCTGAGTACACTGATACCTCACATGTGGGGGTAAACCACTGTTTGGGCACATTGTAAGGCTCGGAAGGGAAGGAGCGCCATTTGACTTTTTGAATGAAAAATGATCTCCATCGCTAGCAGAGACCATGTCACGTTTGGAGAGCCCCCGTGTGCCTAAACATTGGAGCGCTCCCACAAGTGACCCCATTTTGGAAAGTAGACCCCCCAAGGAACTTATCTAGAAGCATAGTGAGCACTTTAAACTCTCAGGTGCTTCACAAATTGATCCGTAAAAATTAAAAAGTACTTTTTTTTCACACAAAATTTCTTTTAGCCTCAATTTTTTCATTTTCACATGGGCAACAGGATAAAATGGATACTAAAATTTGTTGGGCAATTTCTGCTGAGTATGTTGATACCTCATATGTGGGGGTAAACCACTGTTTGGGTGCACGGCAAGGCTCGGAAGGGGAGGCGTGCCATTTGACTTTTTGAATGGAAAATTAGCTCCAATCGTTAGCGAACACCATGTCGCGTTTGGAGAGCCCCTGTGTGCCTAAACATTGGAGCTCCCCTACACGTGACCCCATTTTGGAAACTAGACCCCCCAAGAAACTTATCTAGATGCATAGTGAGCACTTATAACCCCCAGGTGCTTCACAGAAGTTTATAACGCAGAGCCGTGAAAATAAAAAAATAATTTTTCTTTCCTCAAAAATGAGTTTTAGCCCAGGATTTTTTAATTTTCCAAGGGTAATAGGAGAAATTGGACCCCAAATGTTGTTGTCCAGTTTGTCCTGAGTACGATGATACCCCATATGTGGGGGTAAACCACTGTTTGGGCACACGGCAGGGCTCGGAAGGGAAGGCACGCCATTTGGCTTTTTGAATGGAAAATTAGCTCCAATCATTAGCGGACACCATGTCACGTTTGGAGAGCCCCTGTGTGCCTAAACATTGGAGCTCCCTAACAAGTGACCCCATTTTGGAAACTAGACCTCCCAAGAAACTAATCTAGATGTGTGGTGAGCACTTTGAACCCCCAAGTGCTTCGCAGAAGTTTATAACGCAGAGCCGTGAAAATAATAAATGTGTTTCCTTTCCTCAAAAATATTTTTTTAGCCCAGAATTTTTTATTTTTGCAAGGGTAACAGGAGAAATTGGACCCCAAAAGTTGTTGTCCAGTTTCTCCTGAGTACGGTGATACCCCATATGTGGGGGTAAACCACTGTTTGGGCACATGCCGGGGCTCGGAAGGGAAGTAGTGACGTTTTGGAATGCAGACTTTGATGGAATGCTCTGCGGGCGTCACGTTGCATTTGCAGAGCCCCTGATGTGCCTAAACAGTAGGAACTCCCCACAAGTGACTCCATTTTGGAAACTAGACCCCCCAAGGAACTTATCTAGATGTGTGGTGAGCACTTTGAACCCCCAAGTGCTTCACAGAAGTTTATAACGCAGAGCCGTGAAAATAATAAATGTGTTTCCTTTCCTCAAAAATATTTTTTTAGCCCAGAATTTTTTATTTTTGCAAGGGTAACAGGAGAAATTGGACCCCAAAAGTTGTTGTCCAGTTTCTCCTGAGTACGCTGATACCCCATATGTGGGGGTAAACCACTGTTTGGGCACATGCCGGGGCTCGGAAGGGAAGTAGTGACGTTTTGGAATGCAGACTTTGATGGAATGGTCTGCTGGCGTCACGTTGCATTTGCAGAGCCCCTGATGTGCCTAAACAGTAGAAACACCCCACAAGTGACCCCATTTTGGAAACTAGACCCCCCAAGGAACTTATCTAGATGTGTGATGAGCACATTCAACCCCCAAGTGCTTCACAGAAGTTTACAACACAGAGCCGTGAAAATAAAAAATCATTTTTCTTTCCTCAAAAAATATGTTTTAGCAAGCAATTTTTTATTTTCACAAGGGTAACAGGAGAAATTGGGCCCCAATGTTTGTTGCCCAGTTTGTTGTGAGTACAGTGATACCCCATATGTGGGGGTAAACCACTGTTTGGGCGCACGTCAGGGCTCGGAAGGGAAGTAGTGACATTTGAAATGCAGACTTTGATGGAATGGTCTGCGGGCGTCACGTTGCATTTGCAGAGCCCCTGATGTGCCTAAACAGTAGAAACACCCCACAAGTGACCCCATTTTGGAAACTAGACCCCCCAAGGAACTTATCTAGATGTGTGATGAGCACGTTCAACCTCCAAGTGCTTCACAGAAGTTTACAACGCAGAGCCGTGAAAATAAAAAATAATTCTTCTTTCCTCAAAAATTATGTCTTAGCAAGTAATTTTTTATTTTTGCAAGGGTAACAGGAGAAATTGGACCCCAACAGTTGTTGCCCAGTTTGTCCTGAGTACGCTGGTACCCCAAATGTGGGGGTAAACCACTGTTTGGGCACACGTCGGGGCTTGGAAGGGAGGGAGCACCATTTGACTTTTTGAATGCAAGATTGGCTGGAATCAATGGTGGCGCCATGTTGCGTTTGGAGACCCCTGATGTGCCCTAACAGTGGAAACCCCTCATTTCTAACTTCAACACTAACCCCAACACACCCCTATCCCTAATCCCAACTGTAGCCATAACCCTAATCCCAACCCTAACCCCAACACACCCCTAACCACAACCCTAACCCCAACACACCCGTAACCCTAATTCCAACCCTAGCCCTAATTCCAACCCTAACCCTAAGGGTATGTGCCCACGTAGCGGATTCGTGTGAGATTTTTCCGCACGACTTTTGAAAAATCTGCAAGTAAAAGGCACTGCGTTTTACCTGCGGATTTACAGCAGATTTCCAGTGTTTTTTTGTGCGGATTTCACCTGCGGATTCCTATTGAGGAACAGGTGTAAAACGCTGCGGAATCCGCACAAAGAATTGACATGCTGTGGAAAATACAACGCAGCGTTTCTGCACGGAATTTTCCGCACCATGGGCACAGCGGATTTGGTTTTCCATAGGTGTACACGGTACTGTAAACCTGATGGAAAACTGCTACGAATTCGCAGCGGCCGATCCGCTGCGGATCCGCGGCCGATCCGCTGCGGATCCGCGGCCGATCCGCTGCGGATCCGCTGCCAAATCCGCACATGCCATAACCCTAACCCTAGTTCTAACCCTAGTTCTAACCCTAACCACAGTGGGAAAAAAAAAAATATATATTTTCTTTATTTTATTATTGTCCCTATCTATGGGGGTGATAAAGGGGGGGGTTTATTTATTATTTTTTTTTATTTTGATCGCTGTGGTAGAACCTACCACAGCGATCAAAATGTACCTGTAAGGAATCTGCCGGCCGGCGGGCGTACTGAGCATGCGCCCGCCATTTTGGAAGATGGCGGCGCCCAGCGAGGAGACGGCCGGACACCGGGAGGATCGGTAAGTATGAAGGGGTGGTGGGGGGGTGGATCTGAGCACAGGGGGGGTGATCGGAGGACGGGGGGAGCGGACAGCAGGACGGGGGAGCGGGCAGGAGCACGGGGCAGCGGAGCACAGGACGGAGGGGACCGGACCCCATAACGGAGCGGTGGGGGGGCGATCGGTGGGGTGGGGGGTGGTCACTTCAGGTTTTCCAGCCATGGCCGATGATATTGCAGCATCGGCCATGGCTGGATTGTAATATTTCACCTGTTTTTTAGGTGAAATATTACAAATCGCTCTGATTGGCAGTTTCACTTTCAACAGCCAATCAGAGCGATCGTAGCCACGGGGGGGTGAAGCCACCCCCCCTGGGCTGAAGCACCACTCCCCCTCTCCCTGCAGATCGGGTAAAATAGGAGTTAACCCTTTCACCCGATCTGCAGGGACGCGATCATTCCATGACGCCACATAGGCGTCATGGGTCGGATTGGCACGGGTTTTCATGACGCCTATGTGGCGTCATGGGTCGGGAAGGGGTTAATATTCTTCCCAGCTGTAGGTTTGTCATCTTTGCGTGTTACCTAGAGGAAGATGGTTTTCAGTCTAACCACTATAGATGTAAAGCTCCCATATATCCTGTGTATCACTATATGGGCAACACAGTGGCTAGCAATATACTACATATAGGGCAACACGTTGGCGCTATATAAAGGGCTGTGGAACACGATGGCGCTATATAAAGGGCTGTGGAACACGATGGCGCTATATAAAGGGCTGTGGAACACGATGGCGCTATATAAAGGGCTGTGGAACACGATGGCGCTATATAAAGGGCTGTGGAACACGATGGCGCTATATAAAGGGCTGTGGAACACGATGGCGCTATATAAAGGTCTGTGGAACACGATGGCACTATATAAAGGGCTGTGGAACACGATGGCGCTATATAAAGGGCTGTGGAACACGATGGCGCTATATAAAGGGCTGTGGAACATTATGGCGCTATATAAAGGGCTGTGGGATACGATGGCGCTATATAAAGGGCTGTGGGATATGATGGCGCTATATAAAGGGCTGTGGGACACGATGGCGCTATATAAAGGGCTGTGGGATATGATGGCGCTATATAAAGGGCTGTGGGACACGATGGCGCTATATAAAGGGCTGTGGGACACGATGGCGCTATATAAAGGGCTGTGGGACACGATGGCGCTATATAAAGGGCTGTGGGACACGATGGCGCTATATAAAGGGCTGTGGGACACGATGGCGCTATATAAAGGGCTGTGGGACACGATGGCGCTATATAAAGGGCTGTGGGACACGATGGCGCTATATAAAGGGCTGTGGGACACGATGGCGCTATATAAAGGGCTGTGGGACACGATGGCGCTATATAAAGGGCTGTGGGACACGATGGCGCTATATAAAGGGCTGTGGGACACGATGGCGCTATATAAAGGGCTGTGGGACACGATGGCGCTATATAAAGGGCTGTGGGACACGATGGCGCTATATAAAGGGCTGTGGGACACGATGGCGCTATATAAAGGGCTGTGGGACACGATGGCGCTATATAAAGGGCTGTGGGACACGATAGCGCTATATAAAGGGCTGTGGAACACGATGGCGCTATATAAAGGGCTGTGGAACACGATGGCGCTATATAGAGGTAGTGGTAGAGGATGTCCCACTGCTGCAGCTGTCTCTCCATTTTCTTCCCTCCCTGCTTTGTAGTAAATGGTTCTGTACAGACCTCCGCTCAGATAAGCTTCAATGTGTCATAAAGCAGGTAAATGTCTGCTGGTCGTCATCACAAACCAGTAGAATTGGTCTCATCTTCAATCATTGATGGCCTAAAGGGCGTAAACTCCCACCGCTCTGGTCAGAGTACGACTGGGTTATGGTCCAATAAACCCCGGTGTCTGGACGGATGAATGTTGAATCTTGCACAAAATCCTATCTGCTCCTCTTGTCTGTTATGCATTTTTTTTTTTTTCTTTTTTTTTTTTTCATTTAGGGCAAAGTTTCCTGATCGTCCATTATGTGGCCTGTTTCTCTTATTCTGTGCAGTAAAAAACGCTGAACGGATTTTTTCCTTAACAAGGGCAGTCGCAAATGATGAATTAGGTTAAAACATCTGGTTCAATAAAATCATGTCCACAAGAAGAAAGTTACATTACTTGGTTTCATCTTTATCTGCTGGTGACCGACCCTCTATTGATTCTTCCAGATCCAGTTCTCATCTCCAACATGACCAGTAACAGCAGCCGGCCGGGTGAGGACATCGCTGTGAGCGTCCAGTTCTCTGGAGAAGAGGCGACTCTGACCTGGGAGGTGGACGGGGGGCTTCTACCTGACCGATACCGGCTGATAGATGATAACAGGACGGTGATTATCCCGAGAGCCCAGAGAGACGACATCGGGAGAAGACTCAGTGTCCGGATCACGAACCCAGTCAGTGAGGAGACCCGGGAACACCAACTGAAGGCTACAGGTAAGAGGGTATTACTGGGGTATTATATGTACCCCACACCTTCTATACCCCATGTACTGGAGATTACAGGTAAGAGGGTATTACTGGGGTATTATATGTACCCCACACCTTCTATACCTCATGTACTGGAGATTACAGGTAAGAGGATATTACTGGGGTATTATATGTACCCCACACCTTCTATACCCCATGTACTGGAGATTACAGGTAAGAGGGTATTACTGGGGTATTATATGTACCTCACACCTTCTATACCTCATGTACTGGAGATTACAGGTAAGAGGATATTACTGGGGTATTATATGTACCCCACACCTTCTATACCCCATGTACTGGAGATTACAGGTAAGAGGATATTACTGGGGTATTATATGTACCCCACACCTTCTTACCCCATGTACTGGAGATTACAGGTACGAGGGTGTTACTGGTGTATTATATGTACCCCACACCTTCTATACCCCATGTACTGGAGATTACAGGTAAGAGGGTATTACTGGGGTATTATATGTACCCTGCACCTTCTATACCCCATGTACTGGAGATTACAGGTAAGAGGGGTATTACTGGGGTATTATATGTACCCCACACCTTCTATACCCCATGTACTGGAGATTACAGGTACGAGGGTGTTACTGGGGTATTATATGTACCCCACACCTTCTATACCCCATGTACTGGAGATTACAGGTAAGGGGATATTACTGGGGTATTATATGTACCCCACACCTTCTTACCCCATGTACTGGAGATTACAGGTACGAGGGTGTTACTGGTGTATTATATGTACCCCACACCTTCTATACCCCATGTACTGGAGATTACAGGTAAGAGGGTATTACTGGGGTATTATATGTACCCCACACCTTCTATACCCCATGTACTGGAGATTACAGGTAAGAGGGTATTACTGGGGTATTATATGTACCCCACACCTTCTATACCCCATGTACTGGAGATTACAGGTAAGAGGATATTACTGGGGTATTATATGTACCCCACACCTTCTATACCCCATGTACTGGAGAATACAGGTAAGAGGGTATTACTGGGGTATTATATGTACCCCACACCTTCTATACCCCATGTACTGGAGATTACAGGTAAGAGGGTATTACTGGGGTATTATATGTACCCCACACCTTCTTACCCTATGTACTGGAGATTACAGGTACGAGGGTGTTACTGGGGTATTATATGTACCCCACACCTTCTATACCCCATGTACTGGAGATTACAGGTAAGAGGGTAATACTGGGGTATTATATGTACCCACACCTTCTATACCCCATGTACTGGAGATTACAGGTAAGGGGATATTACTGGGGTATTATATGTACCCCACACCTTCTTACCCCATGTACTGGAGATTACAGGTAAGAGGGTATTACTGGGGTATTATATGTACCCACACCTTCTATACCCCATGTACTGGAGATTACAGGTAAGGGGATATTACTGGGGTATTATATGTACCCCACACCTTCTTACCCCATGTACTGGAGATTACAGGTACGAGGGTGTTACTGGTGTATTATATGTACCCCACACCTTCTATACCCCATGTACTGGAGATTACAGGTAAGAGGGTATTACTGGGGTATTATATGTACCCCACACCTTCTATACCCCATGTACTGGAGATTACAGGTAAGAGGGTATTACTGGGGTATTATATGTACCCCACACCTTCTTACCCCATGTACTGGAGATTACAGGTACGAGGGTGTTACTGGTGTATTATATGTACCCCACACCTTCTATACCCCATGTACTGGAGATTACAGGTAAGAGGGTATTACTGGGGTATTATATGTACCCCACACCTTCTATACCCATGTACTGGAGATTACAGGTAAGAGGGTATTACTGGGGTATTATATGTACCCCACACCTTCTATACCCATGTACTGGAGATTACAGGTAAGAGGATATTACTGGGGTATTATATGTACCCCGCACCTTCTATACCCCATGTACTGGAGATTACAGGTAAGAGGATATTACTGGGGTATAATATGTACCCCACACCTTCTATACCCCATGTACTGGAGATTACAGGTGAGAGGGTATTACTGGGGTATTATATGTACCCCACCCCTTGTATACCCCATGTACTGGAGATTACAGGTAAGAGGGTATTACTGGGGTATTATATGTACCCCACACCTTCTATACCCCATGTACTGGAGATTACAGGTAAGAGGGTAATACTGGGGTATTATATGTACCCACACCTTCTATACCCCATGTACTGGAGATTACAGGTAAGGGGATATTACTGGGGTATTATATGTACCCCACACCTTCTTACCCCATGTACTGGAGATTACAGGTAAGAGGGTATTACTGGGGTATTATATGTACCCACACCTTCTATACCCCATGTACTGGAGATTACAGGTAAGGGGATATTACTGGGGTATTATATGTACCCCACACCTTCTTACCCCATGTACTGGAGATTACAGGTACGAGGGTGTTACTGGTGTATTATATGTACCCCACACCTTCTATACCCCATGTACTGGAGATTACAGGTAAGAGGGTATTACTGGGGTATTATATGTACCCCACACCTTCTATACCCCATGTACTGGAGATTACAGGTAAGAGGGTATTACTGGGGTATATGTACCCCACACCTTCTATGCCCCATGTACTGGAGATTACAGGTAAGAGGGTATTACTGGGGTATTATATGTACCCCACACCTTCTATACCCCATGTACTGGAGATTACAGGTAAGAGGGTATTACTGGGGTATTATATGTACCCCACACCTTCTATACCCCATGTACTGGAGATTACAGGTAAGAGGGTAATACTGGGGTATTATCTGTACCCCACACCTTCTATACCCATGTACTGGAGATTACAGGTGAGAGGGTATTACTGGGGTATTATATGTACCCCACACCTTCTATACCCCATGTACTGGAGATTACAGGTAAGAGGGTAATACTGGGGTATTATATGTACCCACACCTTCTATACCCCATGTACTGGAGATTACAGGTAAGGGGATATTACTGGGGTATTATATGTACCCCACACCTTCTTACCCCATGTACTGGAGATTACAGGTACGAGGGTGTTACTGGTGTATTATATGTACCCCACACCTTCTATACCCCATGTACTGGAGATTACAGGTAAGAGGGTATTACTGGGGTATTATATGTACCCCACACCTTCTATACCCCATGTACTGGAGATTACAGGTAAGAGGGTATTACTGGGGTATTATATGTACCCCACACCTTCTATACCCCATGTACTGGAGATTACAGGTAAGAGGGTAATACTGGGGTATTATCTGTACCCCACACCTTCTATACCCATGTACTGGAGATTACAGGTGAGAGGGTATTACTGGGGTATTATATGTACCCCACACCTTCTTACCCCATGTACTGGAGATTACAGGTAAGGGGATATTACTGGGGTATTATATGTACCCCACACCTTCTATACCCCATGTACTGGAGATTACAGGTAAGAGGGTATTACTGGGGTATTATATGTACCCACACCTTCTATACCCCATGTACTGGAGATTACAGGTAAGAGGGTATTACTGGGGTATTATATGTACCCCACACCTTCTATACCCCATGTACTGGAGATTACAGGTAAGAGGGTATTACTGGGGTATTATATGTACCCACACCTTCTATACCCCATGTACTGGAGATTACAGGTGAGAGGGTATTACTGGGGTATTATATGTACCCCACACCTTCTTACCCCATGTACTGGAGATTACAGGTAAGGGGATATTACTGGGGTATTATATGTACCCCACACCTTCTATACCCCATGTACTGGAGATTACAGGTAAGAGGGTATTACTGGGGTATTATATGTACCCACACCTTCTATACCCCATGTACTGGTGATTACAGGTAAGAGGGTATTACTGGGGTATTATATGTACCCCACCCCTTGTATACCCCATGTACTGGAGATTACAGGTAAGAGGGTATTACTGGGGTATTATATGTACCCCACCCCTTGTATACCCCATGTACTGGAGATTACAGGTAAGAGGGTATTACTGGGGTATTATATGTACCCCACACCTTCTATACCCCATGTACTGGAGATTACAGGTAAGAGGGGTATTACTGGGGTATTATATGTACCCCACACCTTCTATACCCCATGTACTGGAGATTACAGGTAAGAGGGTATTACTGGGTTATTATATGTACCCACACCTTCTATACCCCATGTACTGGAGATTACAGGTGAGAGGGTATTACTGGGGTATTATATGTACCCCACACCTTCTTACCCCATGTACTGGAGATTACAGGTAAGGGGATATTACTGGGGTATTATATGTACCCCACACCTTCTATACCCCATGTACTGGAGATTACAGGTAAGAGGGTATTACTGGGGTATTATATGTACCCCACACCTTCTATACCCCATGTACTGGAGATTACAGGTAAGAGGGTATTACTGGGGTATTATATGTACCCACACCTTCTATACCCCATGTACTGGTGATTACAGGTAAGAGGGTATTACTGGGGTATTATATGTACCCCACACCTTCTATACCCCATGTACTGGAGATTACAGGTAAGAGGGTATTACTGGGGTATTATATGTACCCCACACCTTCTATACCCCATGTACTGGAGATTACAGGTAAGGGGATATTACTGGGGTATTATATGTACCCCACCCCTTGTATACCCCATGTACTGGAGATTACAGGTGAGAGGGTATTACTGGGGTATTATATGTACCCCACCCCTTGTATACCCCATGTACTGGAGATTACAGGTAAGAGGGTATTACTGGGGTATTATATGTACCCCACACCTTCTATACCCCATGTACTGGAGATTACAGGTAAGAGGGGTATTACTGGGGTATTATATGTACCCCACACCTTCTATACCCCATGTACTGGAGATTACAGGTAAGGGGATATTACTGGGGTATTATATGTACCCCACACCTTCTATACCCCATGTACTGGAGATTACAGGTAAGAGGGTATTACTGGGGTATTATATGTACCCCACACCTTCTATACCCCATGTACTGGAGATTACAGGTACGAGGGTGTTACTGGTGTATTATATGTACCCCACACCTTCTATACCCCATGTACTGTGATTGGTCTTTTCTTGTACCAATGTGGCCTATCAAACTTAAACTTCCAAGGAGGCCACACACCGCTCTGTGATCAGAGTAGACCGGTTTATGGTCCAGTAAACCTCGGTGCACTGATGAATGTCGAATCTTGCACAAAATAATAGTCTTTGATTCATCATCTTTTTTTTTTTTTTCTCCTTAGAGCAAAAAGTTTCCCAATCGTCCATTATGTTGTATGTTTCTCTTATTTTGTGATCAAAAATAACATTAAACGATATCGTACCTCCCAAGGGCAGTAGCAAATGATGAATTCAGTTTAAAACCAAACCATCAGCTGCCCTTACCCCCCAATCTGCCACGATCTTTATTGAACCCTTTATCTACCCTTTTAACGCCATTTTATTAGCTTATTTATAACCATAAAATCAGTTTTCAATCTGCTGTTGAGATTATCATTATTCCTGGATTTGCACAGTGATGATGCTGGTTGTGCGCTGCTCGGCTTCATCGGTGCACTTTGTACATCCAGGCAGGGAAACATCGTATGCAAGATGCAGGAGCATCTCACAAAATTAGAAATTCATCACAAAGTTAATTTATTTCGGTTCTTCAATACATAAAGTGAATCTCCTATATTATATGGAGTCATTACAGAGTGATGTATTTCACGTGTTTATTTCTGTTAATGTTGATGATTATGGCTTACAGCCAATGAAAACCCAAAAGTCATTATCTCAGTAAATTAGAATACTTTATAACACCAGCTTGAAAAATGATTGTAAAATTTGTATGTTCCCTACGGAAATGTATGTTCAGTAAATGCCCTCAATACTTGGTCCTTTTGCATTACTGCATCAATGCGGTGTGGCATGGAGGCGATCAGCCTGTGGTTCTGCTGAGGGGTTATGGAAGCCCAGGTTGCTTTGATAGCTGCCTTCAGCTCGTCTGCATTGTTGGGTCTGGTGTCTCATCTTCCTCTTGACAATACTCCATAGATTCTCTATGGGGTTAAGGTCAGGCGAGTTTGCTGCCAATCTAGCCCAGTGATACTGTTGTTTTTACACCAGGCATTGGTACTTTTGGCAGTGTGGACTGGGGCCAAGTCCTGCTGGAGAATGACATTTCCATCTCCAAAAAGCTTGTCGGCAGAGGGAAGCATGAAGTGCTCTACAATGTCCTGGTAGACGGCTGTGCTGACTTTGGTCTTGATAACACACAGTGGACCTACACCAGCAGATGACATGGCTCCCCAAACCATCACTGATGGTGGAGACTTCACACTAGACCTCCAGCAGCTTGGATTGTGGCCTCCACTCTTCCTCCAGACTCTGGGACCTTGATTTCCAAGGTCTAGTGTGAAGTCTCCACCATAAGTGATGGTTTGGGGAACCATGTCATCTGCTGGTGTGGGTCCACTGTGTTTTATCAAGACCAAAGTCAGCGCAGCCGTCTACCAGGACATTGTAGAGCACTTCATGCTTCCCTCTGCCGACAAGCTTTCTGGATATGGAAATGTCATTCTCCAACAGGACTTAGCCCCTGTCCACACTGCCAAAAGTACCAATGCCTGGTGTAAAAACAACAGTATCACTGGGCTTGATTGGCAGCAAACTCGCCTGAGCTTAACCCTATAGAGAATCTATGGAGTATTGTCAGGAGGAAGATGAGACACCAGACCCAACAATGCAGACGAGCTGAAGGCTCCTATCAAAGCAACCTGGGCTTCCATAACCCCTCAGCAGTGCCACAGACTGATCGCCTCCATGCCACGCCGCATTGATGCAGTAATTGATGCAGAAGGAGCCGCGACCAAGTACTGAGTACATTTACTGAACAGACATTTCAGGAGGACAACTTTTCAGATTTTTCAAGCTGGTGTTATAAAGTATTGTAATTTATTGAGATAATGACTTTTGGGTTTTCATTGACTGTAAGCCATAATCATCAACATTAACAGAAATAAACACACAAAATAGATCACTCTGTGTGTAATGACTCTATAGAATATAGGAGATTCACTTTTTGTATTGAAGAACTGAAATAAATTAACTTTTTGATAATATTCTAATTTTGTGAGAGGTGTGTGTGTGTGTGTGTGTGTGTGTGTGTGTGTGTGTGTTTTCCCTAACCCTGGACAGTTCATATTTTACTGCAGACTTGGACTAATAGAAATGTGTTTCTCTCCCCAGATCCTGTCTCTGTATCTTCTCCTGGTGGATATGTTACTATTGGAATAGTGTTTACAGTCGTGGTGATGACTTGCATCGCTCTGCTAGTAAAGGTGAGTGTTTCTGTATCATCCAGCACTGACCTCCCCAATACCGGTCACTACTCCTCATCGTCCAGCCCTGACCAACCTGTCGCCAGACACTGCATCTCACACATCATCCAGCACTGACCTCCCCAATGCCGGTCACTACACATTCCTTGTCCTCTCCTGTGAGTCTCCATTATGGCGTCTCCTGTACAGACCAGTGACAGCAGTGGTAGTTGTGGTCTTGGGGCTCAGCCTCTATACGATGCACAGGGCAGATTAGACCCTTGTATTTCAGAGAACAGATGAAGAATTTCTCGCCCCGGTGAAGTCACCGCCCCGGTATTGTCCATTATACTCATCCAGGTAACGGGTGAGACTGGTTTATTATAAATGACAAAAAAACGATCTCCACATAATGTCACCACAGCCCGTCCTATAAAGTATCATCTATACCAAAAGGAAGGCGAGAACTGGAGTAAATGAAACAATTAGTGATATTTCTATTTTACTCCTTTTTCACTGACCAAAATGCTGCCGAACAATAAAGAAAACCCCGACCTCTGTTCAACTCCCTCAATAAAAGGATAAAACCTGCGGTCAGAGTCCTCACAGTCTCTGAACCCTTTCATTACATTCATTTCATTGTGGTTGCGTAGACTGTGAATAAAGGTGTTTACAAAATGTGCAGATAACTGAGGGTCAGCGATGATTGTTTCCATGAGGATCACACTGATTCTGTATATGGGACCAGTGCAAAAACGAGGATGTCGGCACAGGATACTGGGAGGTGATGACTAATGACCGGACTAGATGTGGAGGTGACCGGTGTCTTTTTCTTATAGTGCCGGTGTTGTAAGAAGACCGAAGATAAGGAGAGACGCCCAGAAGAAACCGGAGATCGGATCAGCTCCTCACAGACAGGTACTGATCACATCTGTATATAGTGATTGTAGGGAGGACGGATCGGCTCCTCACAGACGGGTACTGATCACATCTGTGTATAGTGATTGTAGGGAGGACGGATCGGCTCCTCACAGACAGGTACTGATCACATCTGTGTATAGTGATTGTAGGGAGGACGGATCGGCTTCTCACAGACAGGTACTGATCACATCTGTGTATAGTGATTGTAGGGAGGACGGGGTCTTGTCTCCCGATCACCGCCTGGTATACACATGTAATATATAGTAAATCTGTGGAGAGGTCTGCAGCACAATCCACAGGTGTCGGCGCTGTAACCCAGAGTGTTGATAGAGGGAGCTGTGATAATGAGGCGACCATACAGAGCGCCCCCTAGTGATATAATCTCATACACCGCTCTCCCGCTGGATGTGGTGGCTGCAGTCGGTGCTGCTTCGTCTGGCGCTGTCCCCGATCTTCTGGGCCATAACACAATCCTCTCCCACCTATGTCCTCCTGGTGGTCTCCTTCCTATCCTGTTATTACTGGGGTCTTGTCATCCCTCGGACATTACCCCTTCCGTCTTGTGGAGATCTATCACACAGAGGCCTCTAATAACTGATTTATTTCCTTATAGATCTTCCTGGAGAGAAAAGCCTCCTCATCAGGATCCGCAAGATATGGGGGAGAATAAGGGGGAACCCAGAGTATGAAGAAACCCCACAGAGAGATGTAGAGATGTCGGACGTCTTGTCTGTACCAGCGGCAGAGACCGGGAGGGGTGCACTGTAACACAACATGTATTTGTCGCTATTCACTGGGATTACTGGATGGAAAACTTTTGCTCTACTTGGTGTTGTGTACATGAAATTGTCCTAGCAATTTTTTTTTTTTCCCCAGTCAGACAATTTGTATTTTTATCAGCATTTTAATAACTTTTATATATGTATATATTCACTGTATATATAGACAGATGTGTATTTGACTTTTTATAGAGAGAGATTTCTAGATCAACGTCCATATAATCGCCTAATTTCTTCACCTGCAGTAGATCATCAGCAGAGGTTAGGTATTGGGGGCTTCACGGTTTATTTGCCTCAATGACAATTTAAGAGCTTTTAGGAAATATTTTAATCTACTATATAATCGTCTAATTCTGTCTGTCTGTAAGGGTATGTGCACACGTAGAATGGTCCATTGCGGATTTTTCCGCAGCGGATTTGATCAATCCGCAGGGCAAAAACACTGTTTTTCCTGTGGATTTACCGCGGTTTTTGTGCGGATTCCACTGCGGTTTTACACCTGCGGTTTTCTATTATGGAGCAGGTGTAAAACCGCTGCGGATTCCGCAGAAAGAAATTACATGCTGCAGAATGTAAACCGCTGCGTTTCCGCGCATGGGCACAGCGTTTTCGGTTTCCCATAGGTTTACATTGTACTGTAAACTCATGGGAAACTGCTGCGGATCCTCAGCAAAATCCGCATCGTGTGCACAGAGCCTAACGGAATTCCCACGTCGCTGATTGGTGCGGAATTTAACCCCCACTCACAGTGCGACGTAGTTCTGTCCCGTTTGCTGAACAAGTTCTTTCAGTCACAGTGCCACGTAGTTCAGTCACGTTTGCTGAACAAGTTCTGTCAGTCACAGTGCCACGTAGTTCAGTCACGTTTGCTGAACAAGTTCTGTCAGTCACAGTGTGATGTAGTTCAGTCACGTTTGCTGAACAAGTTCTGTCAGTCACAGTGCCACGTAGTTCAGTCACGTTTGCTGAACAAGTTCTGTCAGTCACAGTGTGATGTAGTTCAGTCACGTTTGCTGAACAAGTTCTGTCAGTCACAGTGCCACGTAGTTCAGTCACGTTTGCTGAACAAGTTCTGTCAGTCACAGTGTGATGTAGTTCAGTCACGTTTGCTGAACAAGTTCTGTCAGTCACAGTGCCACGTAGTTCAGTCACGTTTGCTGAACAAGTTCTGTCAGTCACAGTGTGATGTATTAACAAATATATTATAGTGTCAATGTACTTCTTTCGTCCTATGATTGATTTTAAATACAGTTAGATATTCATGTAATGGTTTATATATTTTGATCTGTTTAATAATTTAGTTCAGTTGTATTAAGGTCTATGAGCATTAAAATTTAATGATAATGTATATATTTTACCTGGAAAATCCTGTGTATTCATTGCATTATTCTTAAATCTCATAAATAAACTACATACATATTCTAGAATACGCGATGTGTTAGAATCGGGCTACCATCTACTCTACTATATAATCGTCTAATTCTGTCTGTTTGTCTGTAACTGAAATCCCGCTTCGCTGATTGGTCGCAGGCGTCTGGCGCGAGCAATCAGCAATATTGGTGTGGAATTTAACCCCCTCTCACGTAGTTCAGTCACATTTACTGGACAAGTTCTGTCGGTCACAGTGCCACGTAGTTCAGTCACATTTACTGGACAAGTTCTGTCTGTCACAGTGCCACGTAGTTCAGTCACATTTACTGGACAAGTTCTGTCGGTCACAGTGCCACGTAGTTCAGTCACATTTACTGGACAAGTTCTGTCGGTCACAGTGCCACGTAGTTCAGTCACATTTACTGGACAAGTTCTGTCGGTCACAGTGCCACGTAATTCAGTCACATTTACTGGACAAGTTCTGTCGGTCACAGTGCCACGTAGTTCAGTCACATTTACTGGACAAGTTCTGTCGGTCACAGTGCCACGTAATTCAGTCACATTTACTGGACAAGTTCTGTCGGTCACAGTGCCACGTAGTTCAGTCACATTTACTGGACAAGTTCTGTCAGTCACAGTGCCACGTAGTTCAGTCACATTTACTGGACAAGTTCTGTCGGTCACAGTGCCACGTAGTTCACTCACGTTTACTGAATATTCTTAAATCTTCATATATACACTACATACATATTCTAGAATACCCGATGCGTTCGAATCGGGCCACCATCTAGTATTTTAATAAATGGCTGAGCACCTTAACCCCTTCACCCCCAGCCTGTTTCCACCTTCATGACAGGACAATTTTTTTCAGTGTTCTGACCAGTGTCACTTTATGTGGTAACTCTGGAGCTTCAACTTATCCCAGTGATGCTGAGATTTTTTTATGTCATGTACAACATGTTGGTGGTATCTTTTGGTGGATATAATTTGCATTTATGAAAATATAAAACATTTGACAAATTTGAAAATTTAGCAATTTTTAATACTTATGCCCTTAACCAGAGGGATGTCACACAAAATAGTTAATAACAATTTCCATATGTCTACTTCTCATATGCATTATTTGTAAAAACATTTTTCTTGTTAGGAAGTTATAAGGGTTAAAAGTTGATCAGCAATTTCTCATTTTTCCAACAAAGCTTGCAAAACTATATTTTAGGGACCACCTCACATTTGAAGTGACTTTGATTGGTCTATATGACAGAAAATACCCAATAGTGACACCATTCTAAAAACTGCACCCCTCAAGGTGCTCAAAACCACATTCAAGAAGCATTGTGAAAGGAAAAAAATGAATATTTTATGGTTTCCCACAAAAATCTTACTTTAGCCACAAATTTGTTATTTATTCGAGGGGGAGGGGATCCGCCCTTCAAGGACAGGAAACCTACAGACATAAAAGGATGGCACCTCTTCCACACATCAGTTGGTTTCCTGTCCTTGATGGGTGAACCTCTTCATACATACCTGTGAAGGTAGAAGATTAATCTGATTCCCAGGCCCGGTCACTCGGTTCAGTGGCGGCCCCCTTCCTCAGCTGGTGCGGGGTCCCTGGAAGAACCACAGTGGGTCTAGGGTGGACCGCATGGTAGTGAGCAGAGCGGACAGAGCAGGTGGAGCAGTGTCCGGGAACGATTACCAGCTCTGGATGTTCGGTGCGTATGCCTGCAACTTGCCGACTTTGTCTCTGCTGCATGGCGTCCAACCCTGTTGTCATGCAGGCGGGTCCTGTGGTGCGTCCGTCCCAGTGATGTGTTCGGGGCAGTGACGCATCAGAGCCTAATACCGGCACGGGCCCTGATGACTCGTCCGGGACGGAGCCGGGTGATGCAGCCAGGGGGTAACGTGTCCGGGGGTGGGCTCCGGGCCTGCAAGGGGGGTTTGAGCACTCTAGAGGATCGTGTCATGGCCGGGGGGCATGGCTGGTGAGCTCTGAGGAAGGGATCCAAGATGGCGCTGAAGACCAGGTGACCTGACCAAGATATCCTGGGGCACCGGATGGGTGTGTGCCCAGTGTTTAAAAAGGACACCTACATAGATCCTGCACAGCGGCATCTCGGTCAGAAGCCTCGTGCATCCCGGTGATGACCTCGTGACAGTGCGGGAAATGGCCATGTAAGTGAGCGTCTGGATTCTGCAGAAAGGTCCAGTCAGAGGAGCTGCAGCAGAGTGGACGATTCAGCAGCCTCCAAGGAAGATCCTTCGGCTGAGATGCTTTCCCCCTGTAATCCGGTACCTATTCATTTTATTCGCACTGGTAAGTGATCTTTGTGAAAGTTCACTCTGTGATGTAGTTTTCCCCTTATTTTTTTTCTCCTGTTCCTGCCAGGGAAATTAAGACATAAGGATTGTGCACTTTGCATGTCCCCCTTGCCGGTCTCCTATCTAAAGAGATTTTGTCCGTCATGTATCCAGCAGACAATAGCAGAGGAGACACCTAATTTCGCTACATGTCTAAAGGTACCTTCACACGAAACGACTTTGTAACGATATCGCTAGCGATCCGTGACGTTGCAGCGTCCTCGCTAGCGATATCGTTTCGTTTGACACGCAGCAGCGATCAGGATCCTTCTGTGATTTCGCTGGTCGCTGAATAAAGTCCAGAACTTTATTTGGTCGTCCGATCGCCGTGTATCGTTGTGTTTGAAAGCAAAAGCAACGATACCAGCGATATTTTACACTGGTAACCAGGGTAAACATCGGGTTACCAAGCGCAGGGCCGCGCTTAGTAACCCGATGTTTACCCTGGTTACCAGCGTAAAAGTAAAAAAAACAAACAGTACATGCTCACCTGCGCGTCCCCCAGCGTCTGCTTCCTGACACTGACTGAGACCGGCCCTAAAGTGAAAGTGAAAGCACAGCGGTGACGTCACCGCTGTGCTGTTAGGGCCGGAGCTCAGTCAGTGTCAGGAAGCAGACGCTGGGGGACGCGCAGGTGAGCATGTACTGTTTGTTTTTTTTACTTTTACGCTGGTAACCAGGGTAAACATCGGGTTACTAAGCGCGGCTCTGCGCTTAGCAACCCGATGTTTACCCTGGTTACCCGGGGACCTCGGCGTCGCTGGAGAGCGGTCTGTGTGACAGCTCCCCAGCGATCAAACAGCGACGCTGCAGCGATCGGCATCGTTGTCGCTATCGCTGCAGCGTCGCTTCGTGTGAAGGTACCTTAAGGGAAATTATTAGGATTGAAGTAAAGGAGTCCATGATGTCCCTGTGCCAAGGAGAGACCTGTAAGCAGAAGGAAAAAAGAAGGAAGACTAGGTCCCTGGAATCGGACACTTCTGGGTCATCTTCATCAGCATTTTTCTCTGAAGACAAGAGAGAAATATTCCCTTTCCTCAGCGTTTAAAAGGAGGTATCTCTTTGACGACACGGTGTCAACTTCTTGGGGTAAAGCCCTTCTTGGGGTAAGGCCCTGAAACTTGATGCGGCTGTGGCCAAGGCATCACAAAAATCCTCTTTGCCCTTTGAGGACATAGGGACTTTAAAAGACCCACTGGATAAAAAAAGCAGACACCTTCCTTAAGGGCACCTGGGAGATGTCGGCAAGAGCTCTAAGGCCGGCAGTAGCGTTTATATGTACGACTAGGATCTATGATGATTTGGTTGGATCGATTAGGGACTCAACTGAAGGATAGGATTTCTAGAGAGACTATTCTGGACTTGTTAACAATGATACAGGGTGCCGCAGCATTCTTCTCAGATGCCTCAGCTGACTCGGTCTGGTTGGTAGCAAAAGCTGCGACCCTCTCAAATGCAGCTCAGAGAGTGTTGTGGCTGAAATGCTGGCCCAGGGACATTCAGGCCAGGTCTAAACTTTATGCTATTCCATGTGAGGGGGGAGTACGTGTTTTGGCCGGTCCTAGACAATCTTGTGGAGAAGGCAGGGGATGATAAGAAATCTCCCAGTCTGTCGTTTCCCTCCTACAGTAGTCCCTTCAGTAGGAGAAAATTTATCCTTGGAAAGCATTCCAGGGACCGAGCCAAGTGGGATGATAGGAGGAAAGGGTCATCCTGTCAGGATCCTCTCCAACCAATAGGTAACTGTGGCCTACATCAACCACCAAGGGGGAACCCGATCCAGACCCTTAATGGAGGTGGTGGATCGATTATTTCAAGTAGCGGAGAACCATTTTCTATCACGAACTGCTCTTCACATAAGCGGAAAAGAAAACATCAGAGCAGATTTTTTGAGCCGCAACCTACTCAGGCAGGGAGAGTGGGTACTGAATGATTCCATCTTCAAGCAGATTGTGTGGATGTGGGGTTGTCCGGACATAGACCTCTTTGCCACCAAAAAGAACAGAAAGGTGAAGAGGTTCTGTTATCTCAACCCCAGAGATAAGACATTGGCGGTGGATGCCTTCCTGATCAGGTGGAACTTCAAACTAGCTAATACTTTTCCCCCCTTAGCTTTGTTGCCACTGGTAGTGAGAAAGGTCAGGGAAGACAGGGCAAGAATTATTGTGGTTGCCCCCTTTTGGCCCAGAAGGGCATGGTTTTCATGGCTAAGGACCATTTCGGTCACCGAGCTGTGGATGCTACTGGAGCTCCCGGATCTCCTCTCCCAAGGGCCAGTCGGATTCTGGAGTTCCTTCAGAAAGGGCTTGAGATGGGTCTATCCACGAGTACTCTCAAAGTCCTGGTATCAGCCCTTGTGGCCCTGTTTAGCCTTGATCTTGTGGGGAAATACTGGATAGCTTTATTAAGGCGTCAACTAGATCTAGGCCTATCCTTAAGGAGAGAATAATGCTGTGGGATCTCAACCTGGTCCTGACAGCTATGAAAGGTTCCCCGATTGAACCCATTGAGTCGGCCACAATAAAGGTGCTTTCTCTTAAAGTAGCCCTCCTGGTAGCATTAATATCTGCCCGAAGGGTGAGAGATAGGCAGGCTCTTTCTAGGCTACCACCATATACCCAGTTCCTGGAGGATATGGTTATCCTAAAGCCAGATCGATCTTACTTGCCAAAGGTAGCCTCCAAATTCCATAGGCTACAGAAAATAATTCTCCCTTCCTTCCTTACCAATCCTGAGAACCAGAAGGAATAAAAGCTTCATACACTTGAAGTCAGGAGGTGCCTGTTAGAGAACTTGTCAATCACTGATCCTTGGAAAAAGGATAATTCCTTATTTGTGTCCTTTCAGGGGGCTAGAAAGGGTCTTGAGGTGTCAAGAAGCAGTTTAGTTAGATGGATTAGGAGGCTATATCTTTAGCAAGACAGCGCCAGAAGGTCTGAAGGCTCACTCCACACGGGCAATGGCAGCCTCCTGGACAGAAAGATCGGATATCTCGATCGAGCAGATATGTAAGGCAGCTACATGGTCTTCCCTTTCCACCTTTTATAAACATTATAGGCTGGATATGGGTGCCTCTTCCAATCTCACATTTGGGTTAAGGGTGCTTCAGGCTGTAGTCTCTCCCTAAATTTCGTACCTCTCTGTAATTCTCTCGTGGTGCTGTCATGGAGGATCAAATAAAGTCTTAGGCTGCTTTCACACATCAGTTTTTCACAATCTGCGACGGATCCGTTTTTTTTCACAATTCAACGGATTGTGACTGATGGCAAAAAAACTGATGTATAAAAGCAGCCTTAGTTACTTACTGGTAACAGTATTTTTCGGAGCCCATGACAGCATCCTTATATTCCTTCCTTTCATGTGTGGGTAAGCAGTTCTTCTACTTGTAAGTATTCACGATTGTGAAATCATCTGGTGTTCGGTGTATTGTATGTTTTGCTGCCATTATCTATGGGAGGTCCTCTCATGCTCTGTAATCCAACTGATGCGTGGGAGAGGTGCCGTCCTTTTATGTCTGTAGGTTTCCTGTCCTTGCAGGGCAGATCCCCTCTCTTGTGGTGCCGTCATGGGCTCTGAAAAATACCATTACCGGTAAGTAACTAAGACTTTTCACAAGGGTAACAGGAGAAATTGCACAACAAGTTGTATGGTCCATTTTCTCCTGAGTATGCTGATGACCCCATACATGAGGGAAAACAACTGTTTGGGTGCATGGCAGTGCTCAGAAGGGAAGGAGCGACATTCAACTCTTGGTTGGAATAGATTGTGAACGCCGTGTTGCGTTTGAAGAGCACATAATGTGTATAAATAGTGAAAAACCAACACAAATTACCCCATTTTGGAAACCTCACCTTTTGATGAATTCATCTAGGGGAGCAGTGAGCATTAACCCTCAGGCGATTCACAGAATTGTATAACATTAGGCAGAGTCAATGAAAAATTACCAGTTATTTTCCACTAAAATGTTGCTTTTGCCCCAAGTTTTTAATTGTCAAAAAGAATAGGAGAAAATGAACTGTACAATTTGTCAATTTCTCAGTACGCCAATACCCCCATATGTGGGGGAATACTACTTTTGAGGCACAGTGCAAAGCTCAGAAGGGAAGAAGCATCATATTGGAGTTCAGACTTTGCTGTTATGATATTATGCGGGTTCCATGAGCTACTAGAAGAGCCCCTGAAGTGGCACAACAGCAGAACACCCCCACCTCCCCCTCTCCCTCTCCAAAAGTGACAAAGTTTTTCAAACTACACCTCTCATTTGTTCATCTAAGGCCGGTTTCACACGTCAGTGGCTCCGGTACGTGAGGTGTCAGTTTTCTTACATACCGGAGACACTGACTCACGTAGACACATTAAAATCAATGTGTCTCTGCACATGTCAGCGTGTTTTCACGGACCGTGTGTCCGTTTGAAAAACACGGAGACATGTCAGTGTTCGTGGGAGCGCACGGATCACACAGACCCATTAAAGTCAGTGGGTGCATGTAAAACACGTACCGCACACGGATGCTGTCCGTGTGCCGTGCAGGAGACCGCGCTACAGTAAGCGCTGTCCCCCCAGCTTGTGGTGCTGAAGCCGCCATTCATTTCTTCTCTCCAGCAGCATTCGCTGGAGAGAAGATATGAAAAATCATTGGGTTTTTTTTGTGTTTCAAATAAAGATCCCTGTCACCAAAACCCCTCCCACTCCCTGTGCTTCCGCCCGCTGGAAATAAAATACTCACCCGGCTCCCTCGCTGCTTCCTCTCAGCGCTGCAGCTTGTCCTGTATGAGCGGTCACGTGGTGCCGCTCATTAGTGATGAATATGCGGCTCCACCTCCCATAGGGGTGGAGCCGCATATTCATGACTGTAATGGGCGGCACCACGTGACCGCTCATACAGGAAGAAGCTGCGGTGAGAGGAAGCAGCGAGGGAGCCGGGTGAGTATTTTATTTCCAGCGGGCGGGCGCACAGGGGGTGGGAGGGGGTTGGTGACAGGGATCTTTATTTGAAACACAAAAAAAAAAAAAAAAAAAAGATTTTTCATATCTTCTCTCCAGCGAACGCTGCTGGAGAGAAGAAATGAATGGCGGCTTCAGCACCAGATGCAGGGGACAGCGCTTATCTCTAGCACTGTCTCCTGCACGGTCCGTGTGGCACCCAGTCGGCACACGGCTGCCGCACGTGTGCCACACTGATGTGCCACGTGAGCACACGGATAACTCCGGTACCGATTTTTCTGGTACTGGAATTATCTGGACGTGTGGGACAGGCCTAAGGTTGCAGTGATCATATTGACACCACAGGTGTGTCACAGAATTTTATACCTTTTGGTTGGTGAAGAAAAACAATACAATTTTTGCCACAAAAATTTAGTTTAGCAACAGATTTTACATTTTCACACATGGAAATAGGTCAAAAATGATATAAAAATTTGTTCCACAATTTCTGCTGAATGTGGCAATACCCCCATATGTGGTTGTACAGTACTACTTAGCTATAACGGCGAAACTCTGGAGGCACGGAGCGCTTGGAGAATAAATTGTCACAGTATAGTTTGCGGACTCCATATATAAAGCCCCTAACTGCCAGAAGAGCAAAATCCCCCCCCCCTTTCCCCTCAAGTGACTCCATTTTGGGAATTCCACCCCTCTGGGAATTTATGTGCAGGGTTAGGCTACTTTCACACTTGCGTTTTTTTTAATCCGTCACAATCCGTCTTTTTTTGTAATGATCCTGCATTTTCCCTAAGGCCGGGATCACACATGCGAGAAACACGTGTCTCGCATGTGAAACCCAAGCTCTGGCGCCGGCACTTGGGAGCGGAGCGTGCAGCTCCATGTGTTCCTATGCGGCCGCACGCTCCGCTCCACAGTGCCGGCGCCAGAGCTTGGGTTTCACATGCGAGACACGGACGTGTTTCTCGCATGTGTGATCCCGGCCTTACACTTGTATTAGTGACTGATGGCCATCCGTTTCATCCATCGTGCACTGGATCTGTCGGCAAATAGCGGTCCGTCGTGCAGAGAAAACATTCATAGGAATGTTTTTTGTACATGTCGGAAAATCTGTCAGCGACGCATCCTGCGCGGCCCGTCGTTGGCTACAATGGAAGCCTATGGACGCAGGATCCGTCGCTGACCATCACACACAGGAATCCAGCGACGGATTCCGTTTTTCCCCTCTGAGCATGCCCAGAAGATTTGTGAAGTCCGGAAAAATTATCTCCCTCTCTCTCTCTGTGTCTCTCTCTGTCTCTCTTTTTTTTTTTTTTTCCTGAAATTTCTGAGCGACGCATCCGTCGTTACACTGGATCCGTCACACACGTTTTTCCCTATTTTGGGGACGTCCTAAGGCCTCTTTCACACTTGCGTTTTCTGGTGTCCGTCGTTGTCCAGCACAATGACATATCGACGAACATCACCAAAATAGGGAAAAACGTGTGTGACGGATCCAGTGGAATGACGGATGCATTGTCGATAAATTTCCGGGAATGTCATGTCTGGGGACGAGAGAGAGAGATTTATTATTTATTTTTTTTTTACCCGGACTTGATAATCTTTCCGGGCATCCTCAGAGGGGAAAAGCGGAATCAGACGCTGGATTCATGTGTGTGATGGTCAGCGACGGATCCTGCGTCCATAGGCTTCCATTGTAGCCGACGACGGGCCGCGCAGGATGCGTCGCTGATCGACTTTCCGACATGCACAAAAAACGTTCCTATAAATGTTTTCTCTGCACGACGGACCGCTATTTTACGACTGATCCAGTGCACGACGGATGAAACGGATGACCATCCGTCGCTAATACAAGTCTATGGGAGAATGCAGGATCCTGCAAATTTTTTTGCTGGATCCTGCATTCACAAAAAACGACGAATTGTGACTGATTCTAAAAAACGCAAGTGTGAAAGTAGCCTAAGGCCTCTTTCACACTAGCGTCGTTTGGCCTCCGTCGCAATGCGTCGTTTTGGAGGAAAAACGCATCCTGCAAAAGTCCTTGCAGGATGTGTTTTTTCTCCATTGACTTGCATTAGCGACGCATTGCGACACGTCGCATCCGTCGTGCGACGGATGCGTCGTGCTTTGGCGGACCATCGGCACAAAAAAACACTACATGTAACATTTTTTTGTGCCGACAGTCCGCCATTTCCGACCGCGCATGCGCGGCCGGAACTCCGCCCCCTCCTCCCCGGACCTTACAATGGGGCAGCGGATGCGTTGAAAAACTGTATCCGCTGCCCCCGTTGTGCGGCGCTTGCACAGTATGTGTCGGGCCGACGCAACGCGACGGCCCTGTACCGACGCTAGTGTGAAAGTAGCCTTAGGCTTCTTTCACATTTCCGTCTTCCTCCACACGTCGAAATTCGTCAGTTTTTAAAAAAACAGGATCCTGCAAATTTGTATGCAGGATCCTGTTTTTTCCCATTGACTTGTATTAGTGACGTATGGGCACATGTTATGTCCATCGTGCACTGGATCCTGTGCATTTTGGCGGACCGTCGTCTGCTAAAAACATTCAAGGAAAAGTTTTTCTGTACGTTGCATCCTGTGTTTCCTACTGCGCATGCCCGGCACGAAATCTCTCTCTCTCCTCCCAGGGATTTTAGTCTTTAGCATTCTGGACAGCGGACCGTTGAAACACTGCATCCGCTGCCACTATTTCCCAAACGTCCATCGGTACGTACGCTTTGTGACGGCCGACTACCGACAGAAATGTGAAAGAAGCCTTAGTGATGATTTTGACTTCATGGATGAGAAATAAGCAGCAGTGGATGTTGCTAAGTGAAAATTGCAAATCTGCCATTGTCGTGCCCGTACATTGTACCAAATTACCCAAATGGTAAATAAACCCAATTAAACAGTTTCCCGACATGCGCCGTACATATACTGCTCTCAGGGCCGGACTGGCCATCGGGCAGTTCTGGCAAATGCCAGAAGGGCCGGTGGCAGTAGTGGGCCGCTCGAGTGTGCCGCTGTCGGCACACTCTCCCCGCTGTCGGCGCACTCCCGGCCCCGCATTCATAGACGCCGGTACAGTTGAGTGCAATGATGGAGGAGAGAGCGCCTGCTGGCGCCCCCTCTTCCATCATTCCCCGCTCTGCCTGCCGCTGACACTGCGGGTGCGCGATGACGTCATATCATCGCGCACCTGCTGTGTGACCGGGCGGGCAGACTGCGACTGCTGAGACCAGAGCCAGAGCAGCGCGGGACACGAGGAGAGAGGTGAGTAGAGTGGTTTTTTTTTATCAATGAGTGATGACTGGATTGTGGAGCTATTGGGGGGGGGGGGGGGTACTGCATTCCATTCTATGGGCCTGTGCTGCATTATATTCTATGGGCCTCTGCTGCATTATATTCTATGGGGCTGGCTGCATTCCATTCTATGGGCCTCTGCTGCATTATATTCTATGGAGCTGTGCCGCATTCCATTCTATGGGCCTCTGCTGCATTATATTCTATGGGGCTGGCTGCATTCCATTCTATGGGCCTCTGCTGCATTATATTCTATGGGGCTGGCTGCATTCCATTCTATGGGCCTCTGCTGCATTATATTCTATGGGGCTGGCTGCATTCCATTCTATGGGCCTCTGCTGCATTATATTCTATGGGCCTGTGCTGCATTATATTCTATGGGGCTGTGCTGCATTATATTCTATGGGGCTGTGCTGCATTCCATTCTATGGGCCTGTGCTGCATTATATTCTATGGGCCTGTGCTGCATTATATTCTATGGGGCTGTGCTGCATTATATTCTATGGGGCTGTGCTGCATTATATTCTATGGGCCTGTGCTGCATTATATTCTATGGGGCTGTGCTGCATTATATTCTATGGGGCTGTGCTGCATTATATTCTATGGGGCTGTGCTGCATTATATTCTATGGGGCTGTGCTGCATTCCATTCTATGGGCCTGTGCTGCATTATATTCTATGGGCCTCTGCTGCATTATATTCTATGGGGCTGTGCTGCATTCCATTCTATGGGCCTGTGCTGCATTATATTGTATGGGGGCTGTGCTGCATTACATTCTATGGGGCTGTGCTGCATTACATTCTATGGGGCTGTGCTGCATTACATTCTATGGGGGCTGTGCTGCATTACATTCTATGGGGGCTGTGCTGCATTACATTCTATGGGGGCTGTGCTGCATTACATTCTATGGGGGCTGGCTGTATTACATTCTATGGGGGCTGTGCTGTATTACATTCTATGGGGGCTGTGCTGTATTACATTCTATGGGGGCTGTGCTGTATTACATTCTATGGGGGCTGTGCTGCATTACATTCTATGGGGCTGTGCTGTATTACATTCTATGGGGCTGTGCTGCATTACATTCTATGGGGGCTGTGCAGCATTATATTCTATGGGGCTGTGCTGCATTACATTCTATGGGGGCTGTGCTGCATTACATTCTATGGGGACTGTGCTGCATTACATTCTATGGGGGCTGTGCAGCATTATATTCTATGGGGCTGTGCTGCATTACATTCTATGGGGGCTGTGCTGCATTACATTCTATGGGGACTGTGCTGCATTACATTCTATGGGGACTGTGCAGCATTACATTCTATGGGGCTGTGCTGTATTATAGTCTATGGGGGCTGTGCTGTATTACATTCTATGGGGGCTGTGCAGCATTACATTCTATGGGGGCTGGCTGCATTACATTCTATGGGGGCTGTGCTGCATTACATTCTATGGGGGCTGTGCTGCATTACATTCTATGGGGGCTGTGCTGCATTACATTCTATGGGGGCTGTGCTGCATTACATTCTATGGGGGCTGTGCAGCATTACATTCTATGGGGCTGTGCTGTATTATAGTCTATGGGGGCTGTGCTGTATTACATTCTATGGGGGCTGTGCAGCATTACATTCTATGGGGGCTGTGCTGTATTACATTCTATGGGGGCTGTGCTGTATTACATTCTATGGGGGCTGTGCAGCATTATATTCTATGGGGCTGGCTGTATTATAGTCTATGGGGGCTGTGCTGTATTACATTCTATGGGGGCTGTGAAGCATTACATTCTATGGGGCTGTGCTGCATTACATTCTATGGGGGCTGTGCTGCATTACATTCTATGGGGGCTGTGCTGCATTACATTCTATGGGGGCTGTGCAGCATTACATTCTATGGGGCTGTGCTGTATTACAGTCTATGGGGGCTGTGCTGTATTACATTCTATGGGGACTGAGCTGTAATGCTGGATACAGCTGTAATTATATGTTATATAGTCGTGTTACACTCCCCTCACTTCTTGTAGCCTACAAGTGTACAAAGATATTATACAGTCACCATGTGACAAGTGGGCCTGTGTGACTTCAAATGCCAGGGCTGAATTTTAGTCCCAGTCCGGCCCTGACTGCTCTACAGAAGCAGCAGATCAGCGATCCGATGCTATACAGTGATGTCCCATCCTGGGACAATGTTAAAAACACTATGGCTACTTTCACACATCCGTCGGTACGGGGCGGTCACAAACCATCGGCCCGACGTAATGACGGACGTTGTACTAAATTTAGCACAACGTGGGCAGCGGATGTAGTTTTACAACGCATCTGCAGCTGCTGCCCATTGTGATGAGCGGGGAGGAGGGGGCGGAGTTCCGGCAGCGCATGTGCGGTCGGAAATGGCTGATCCGATGGACAAAAAAACGTTCCATGGAACGTTTTTTTGTCACGACGGACCGCTAAAACACGACTCATCCGCAACTAGTTTTCGCAATGAAAAGCATCTTTTAGTGTGTGACAGCAGCCAAACACATTTATTTTATACTGTGCTCTGCGTTGAGCGCTTACATTGGGGTTTCTGTGTAAATCTCTGAAATACGTAATTCAGACAGAACCTCTGGTGGAAGATTCCCTATAATGAGGCAGATGGAGGCATGTGGATGCCATAGGACCTGTGATCTGGCGGTGTCCATTTTTTTAGGATTGTATAAAAGTGTCGCCGGCCACAGTTTTGTGCACCGCTGAAAAGAAGGGCACTGCTAAGCAGAGGCCAGAGTCCAGAGTAACTCTGCTGCCTCATTATAGTGAATGGATCCCTCGGGGGTTTCATCTGTCACATCACTCAGATTTAGGGTTGTCACGATTCACACCGTGACTGTCAAGATCTCTTAGCCGCTGCCCACAATATGTCACGGATTGGGGTGACTTTAGACCAACAGACGGCTATCACATGTGCAGGGGGCTTATCCTAGTTATCCCTCCACTGCCACAATGTGATGAAAAAAAAACACACACGAGGCTATTGACCTCTTGTTTACAGCAGGGGCTTATTTTAGGTATCCCACTGCTCTTCCGTATACCATGAACTGCAGGGATTTGTGTATATCCCGCTTACAGTTCCACTTAAACCTTGCAGCTCTCTGGCGCCCCCCTTACTGTCAGGTCAGATTAGGTACTGCACCTAGGGTGATTATTCGCCAGAAAGCCTGCCTGCTATGTACTGGCTATTGGGCGCGCTGCAGCGACGCGATAACTACTCCCGCTCAGGCAGGAACAATAATTATCAAGCCGCAGTCGCTGCAATGTCACCCAAAGGCCTGCACACGGTAGTGCCGCCACCAGCTCCGATTAAACGGGTCCAGAGCTAACCCAAAACAGTAGCGTAATTCCCTTCAGAGACAGGGTACGGTTTAGGGCAGGAAGAACGAACTAGTATTAAATATTATACCCCATAAATGATTTTTAGGCAGTGTTTATAAAATATTTTACAAAGATGTTACAAATGAGACAATTGCAAATATGTACAAGGTAATTATGAAAATAAAAGGATTAAAGGAAGAAAAGATAACTCACATGTTCTTAGTTCATATCAGTTCAGGCAAACACCATGCTAGGGGGAGGGGCTCCCAAAAATCCCAATGCATGAGGTACAGCTCTTCAGGTCAGACCCACATGTTCTTCCAGCAACAGACTGACTGCTGGAGTCCGGCCAAAACAGTTATAGCTTAACCTGGTGACATCACCAAAAAGGCTGGCTATCCCAGTCCCTCCTCTCTCTGCATTCTGACTAAGTATAAGCTAAATCTTTCTAAGACTTGTAATTCCGCTGCTGAACCTATCATAGTCCTAACATAACCAGCATTCATCTCGGAGTAACATGGGCTTTCTAATAAGATCAAATATGCCCTGTCTGGGATACATATTTACAGAGAAATCCCTACTTCTTCACCAGATGGAGTTAGACGCCCGTATTTAGAGTGATGCGTAGATCCTACGAAGGTGATTATGACGATATATTTTGGTGTTCGTATTTTAAATCGTTCGCCTAATATCTTACAAAAATGGAACAAAGAACTTCCATGTGTTCTAGAAGTTTCCATTCCAGTGATAGCTGGACCAGAGCTTACCCGGCAGGAAATGCCGGTCGTAAATTCCTTTCTTCAATAAAACTCCCCTCTCACATACATTGGCACGGCAAGCTCAACTCTGAAGTAAAAGACAAGGGGGGTTTCTTAGCCCACATCCTGGGCTGACAAGCGAACTAAACTTATGATATTTCATACCATATCGTGACACCTCCCCCTTTTGGCGTGCGCTACGGTGGCAGAACCTCTCGGTATGCCTCCATGCGCACCTCCGTGGGTTCACCCTGGCGGGAGAGTCCATCTGCATTCCCATGCTCTTTGCCCGCTTTGTGTTTAATGGTGAAGTCAAATTGCTGAAGGGCAAGGCTCCAGCGTAGCAACCTGCCATTGGTTCCACACATAGTGCTTAGCTAGCGCAGAGGGTTGTGGTCGGTCACCACCGTGAAGGTGCGACCATACAAGTAGGGCTGCAAGCGCTGCAGGGCCCAGACTATGGCCAGGCACTCCTTCTCAATGGTGGAGTAGGCCACTTCCCTCGGCAAAAGTTTCCGGCTCAGGTACAACACGGGGTGCTCTTGGTCCTCCGAGTCAACCTGGCTGAGCACAGCACCAAGGCCAAACTCGCTGGCGTCGGTCTGTACCAAGAACGGTCGACTGCTGTCGACTGCTTTCAACACAGGGGCGTTGCACAGTGCTGTCTTCAACGCCTGGAAGGCCCCCTCACAGCCATCTGTCCAGTTGACGATGTGGGGTAGCTTCTTCCTGGTGAGGTCCGTCAAAGGTTTTGCCAGGCTACTATAGTGCTGCACGAAGCGCCTATAGTACCCTGCAGTGCCCAGGAAGGACATCACCTGTTTCTTGTTCCTGGGAGTGGGCCAGTTCACGATCACGCCCACTTTGTCAGGCTCTGGCTTTAGGGTGTTTCCACCTACCCGGTGCCCCAGGTAGTGAACCTCCCTCATGCCCATCTGGCACTTTCCCGGCTTGATAGTCAGTCCTGCTCGGTGAATTCGCCCGAGCACCTCCTCGAGATGCTGCAGGTGTTCATCCCAGGAGGGACTGAAGATAGCAATGTCATCTAAGTACGCCACAGCGTACTTCTCCAGTCCCTGAAGCAGGAGATTGACCATCCGCTGGAAAGTGGCAGGGGCATTCTTCATGCCGAAGGGCATGACCGTGAACTCGTACAGTCCAAAGGGTGTGATAAAGGCGGACTTCTCCTGCGCCTCGGGGCTCAGGGGAATCTGCCAGTATCCGCGACTCAGATCCATTATTGTCAGGTATTTTGCGCCAGCTAACTTCTCAAGCAGCTCCTCGATGCGCGGCATTGGGTGCGCGTCAGAGGCTGTAATGGCGTTGAGCCCCCTGTAGTCCACGCAGAACCGGGTGGTCCGGTCCTTCTTTGGCACGAGAACTACCGGTGAGGCCCACGCGCTCTTTGACCGTCGAATCACCCCCAGCTGTAACATCTCATCGATCTCCTGGCGCATAATCTGCTGCACCTGGTCAGAGATTCGATAGGGTGTTCGCCGTAGTGGGGCGTGATTCCCGGTGTCCACCTCGTGGACGGCTAACTCAGTCCTTCCAGGCCGGTTGGAGAACACGACCCGGAAGGGTTCCAGTGTGGTTTGCAACTGCAACCGCTGTGGTTCATCTAGCGAGGCGCTTACCTCCACGTCCTCAATGGACCCACGGGCCTTGGCTTGGGCCAGCATGTCCAGGAGGGTATCTTCCTCCCCTTCTTCGGGTGCGCTGCAGACCGGTAGGACAAAAGGTTCACGTTCGTGATGAGCCTTCATCATGTTGACGTGAAAGGCCTTTCGCCTACCCCGAGTGTGGTCAAGCGTGACCACGTAGGTGACCGGGTTGAGCTGTTGGTGGACGACATACGGGCCCTCCCAGGCTGCCTGAAGCTTATCCGTTGGTACAGGAACCAGCACCCACACCTTTTGACCCACGTGGTAGGTCCGCTCCCGGGCGTTCTGGTCGTACCAGTGCTTCTGATCAGCCTGAGCCTGCGTCATGTTGTCATGCACCAACTGCGTCAAGGTCTGCATCTTGTCACGGAAGCGCATGACATACTCCACTATGGACACTTCAGAAGGGTTCGGCTCCCCTTCCCGGGATTCTCTTACCAACCCAAGGGGTCCCTGGACTCACCTGCCGTACAGGAGCTCGAAGGGGGAGAACCCCGTCGAGGCCTGCGGAACCTCTCGGTAAGCAAATAGCAGGTGTGGGAGGTACCGCTCCCAGTCGCGCCCTTGTGTCTCAACCAGCATGCGTAGCATCTGTTTGAGGGTACCATTGAAGCGTTCACACAAGCCATTGGTCTGTGGGTGATACGCACTCGATACCAGGTGCTTCACCTGCATTTTCTTACAGAGAGCCTCCATTAGGTGAGACATAAATTGGGTCCCTTGATCAGTAAGCATTTCCCTGGGAAATCCTACACGTGAAAAGATGGCCAACAGGGCATCCGCCACCTTATCTGCCCTAGTTGACGACAGAGCTACTGCCTCTGGGTACCGGGTAGCGTAGTCTACCACAGTAAGAATATATTGCTTCCCAGAGCTGCTGGAGACGGCCAACGGGCCCACAATGTCCACCGCAATCCTCTGGAAAGGCTCCTCTATCACTGGCAAAGGGATCAGGGGAGCCTTAAGAGCAGGCCCCGCCTTCCCCACTCTTTGACAGGTGACACAGGAGCGGCAGTAGTTTGACACATCTGTCCCCATCTTAGGCCAATAGAAGTGTTGAGACAGCCGGGCCTTAGTTTTGCTGATCCCCAAGTGTCCAGCTAGCGGGATCTCATGGGCAATACGCAATAACTCACCCCGGAATTGCTGTGGGACGACCAGCTGTCTTTCCCTCAACCACTCCTTTTGTGATTCTCCGGGTACTGTCTCCCGGTACAACCTTCCTCCTTCCCAGAACACCTTCTCCTTATCAGTTTCAGAGAATGACGTCCCGGCGAGTTGTCTCAAACTCTCTAGGCTCGCATCTGTGTGCAGAGCGGCCTGAAACTCCTGGCTAGGGGAAGCCAGAAGCGATGTCAGGGTCCCTTCCCCACGGGAGCCCTCTGGGACCTGCTCTGGGTCCACCTCTGGTTCAGTCATACTGATGACTGAGGAGGGTCCGGGAGGCAGACAGTTATCTGCGTTCCGGGCACTCTGACTGCGGGTGACAGCAGCTACGTAGGCTGTCTCCCCGGGGGTTTCTACAGACCCATCAGCCGATGCTGCTATGGGCTCTACCTCTCCATCCACCCCCATTACCTCAGGAGCATTGCTACTTATGGGCCAGTTACCTTCCTCGGTGGCACTGGTCAATTGCATGGCATCACCTTCCTCATGGTTCCCATGTATCTCCCCATTTCCGGTAGCACCGACACTTGCCCCTGCTAGGGGTTCCTCAGCCGTCTCACTCCGCAGAGCGACGTGGCTGAGCACTCCTGTACCTACGGACACATCAACTTTCATAGAAACATCATTATCAGGTACAGTTGGCACAGGTACAACATTTTCACCATCAATCCTAGGGAAAAAAGGGTTAACAGATGCATCATTACAAGATAAAGCATGGTCAGGTAACAATTGCGATTTCCCATCATCATCGTCATCAGGGTTAACGTTACCCTTATTAGCAGATTGGGGAGGGGTGTCAGGGACGTAGTATGCAAACAACCTCCCCAAATCAGTCCCCAACAAAACATCAGTGGGCAAATTATCAGACAGCCCCACTTCCTTCACCCCGCTCCCGGCACCCCAATCAATAAAAACCCGGGCCATTGGTAAGGGACAGCTAATGCCCCCAATCCCAGTGACAGTTAGGGTTTTCCCCGGAATGATTTCTTCAGGGGCCGCCAGTTCGGGTCGGATGAGGGTTCGTTCAGCCCCGGTGTCCTTGAGGCCTGTAGCAACACGACCTCCCACAATGACATGCTGTACGTTATCACACCCCCTCCCAGCCACACCACCCACCAAAAGAACTGCTGCATTAGGCCCTGGGGCATGGGATGAGGGGTTCTTCTGCTTGGCTGGACATTGGGGACTGATGTGTCCAGTCTGCCTGCAGTGGTAACACTGGCGAAGTTCGGTGGTAGGTCTGGTGCTGTTGGCCACGGGGACAGGACCTCTGGTGTGTTGGCTGGCAGGGGTACTGGCGTTGGCTGCAGGCTTACCCCCTCTCCAGCTGGTGGTGACTGGCTTCCGCACTTCCGATCTACGGTTGGCCTCATAAGCATCGGCAATCTGCGCTGCTTTCGTCACGTCTTTGGGTTCTCTGTCCATCACGAACTGTCGCACCTCAGTTGGGCAAAGATGGAAGAACTGGTCTTTGATCATCAGGTCTCGCAGCTGTGCAAAGGTGGTCACTGACAGTCCTTGGGTCCACTGGTCAAAGTGGGTCCCCAGTCCATGCACCACATCACTGTAACTGTCGTGTGGGCCACGTTGGAGGGTCCGAAACTTTTTACGGTACACCTCAGGTGTAAGCTGGTACTTGGCTATCAGAGCCTGCTTGATAGCCTCATAGTCACCATCTTGTTCTTGAGGGAGGGCAGCAAACGCCTCCAGAGCTTTTCCTCTCAGCCCTGGTGTCAGGTATCAGGCCCATTCTTGTGTAGGCAGCTGGTACTGTCTGCAGGCTTTCTCAAAGGCCCGCAGA
Organism: Ranitomeya variabilis; assembly: GCF_051348905.1. Classification (NCBI taxonomy): domain Eukaryota; kingdom Metazoa; phylum Chordata; class Amphibia; order Anura; family Dendrobatidae; genus Ranitomeya; species Ranitomeya variabilis. The sequence goes on along the minus strand of NC_135234.1, from coordinate 11,448,757 downwards.
AAAGTGTCCAAGTTCCCATCCTTTTCCATAACAGGAAAGTGGTCGGGCCGGGGCTTTGGTGTCTGAGCGCTGCTGGGCTCACGGCTCTGGGACGACCCCTGCATTTGCAGTCGGGCCATCTGCAGCTGGTACTCCCGCTGCGCTTGGGCCTCTCGCTCGGCTCGCTGGGCCTCTCGCTCAGCTCGGGCCTCGGCCTCCTGACGGTATTGCTGAATCAGCTGCCGACGTCCCTCATGGTCGTCAGTGGGGAATTCTTTCAAGGCCGCCTGCAGGTGGGGGTCCAATTCGCCCGGATTGCTAACAGGGCCAGCATTCAGTGGTTGGACCTCTGCTGCAGCACCATGTTCGCAGGTGCTGGCTTCTGCATCCTCTGGGCTTTGTAGCCTGGCTTGGTCTGCTTCGAGTTGCACCAGTTCAGCGACCATTTGAGTCTTGGTCATGCTGTGGGGGTTCAGGCCATGATACGTGCATATCCCCGCAAGAGCGTCCCTCTTCTGCTGGGTGTACCAGGCTTCTCCTTTCGCAGCCATGGTTGCCAAATAAAAGATAGGATAGAAAAACGAAGAGAAAGGGAAGGGATAATTACCAGTACACAATTGTCTCACAACTAATAAACACTGAGTTCGTTCTCCAAACTTATTTGCGCAGAGTTCTCGCAAGAACTTTCTGCAAGTTTTTAGTGAGAGGAATGATTGCTCAAACCAAATCACTAATGCTCTAATATCTCACCGCCTTGCCACCAATTGTCACGATTCACACCGTGACTGTCAAGATCCCTTAGCCGCTGCCCACAATATGTCACGGATTGGGGTGACTTTAGACCAACAGACGGCTATCACATGTGCAGGGGGCTTATCCTAGTTATCCCTCCACTGCCACAATGTGATGAAAAAAAAACACACACGAGGCTATTGACCTCTTGTTTACAGCAGGGGCTTATTTTAGGTATCCCACTGCTCTTCCGTATACCATGAACTGCAGGGATTTGTGTATATCCCGCTTACAGTTCCACTTAAACCTTGCAGCTCTCTGGCGCCCCCCTTACTGTCAGGTCAGATTAGGTACTGCACCTAGGGTGATTATTCGCCAGAAAGCCTGCCTGCTATGTACTGGCTATTGGGCGCGCTGCAGCGACGCGATAACTACTCCCGCTCAGGCAGGAACAATAATTATCAAGCCGCAGTCGCTGCAATGTCACCCAAAGGCCTGCACACGGTAGTGCCGCCACCAGCTACGATTAAACGGGTCCAGAGCTAACCCAAAACAGTAGCGTAATTCCCTTCAGAGACAGGGTACGGTTTAGGGCAGGAAGAACGAACTAGTATTAAATATTATACCCCATAAATGATTTTTAGGCAGTGTTTATAAAATATTTTACAAAGATGTTACAAATGAGACAATTGCAAATATGTACAAGGTAATTATGAAAATAAAAGGATTAAAGGAAGAAAAGATAACTCACATGTTCTTAGTTCATATCAGTTCAGGCAAACACCATGCTAGGGGGAGGGGCTCCCAAAAATCCCAATGCATGAGGTACAGCTCTTCAGGTCAGACCCACATGTTCTTCCAGCAACAGACTGACTGCTGGAGTCCGGCCAAAACAGTTATAGCTTAACCTGGTGACATCACCAAAAAGGCTGGCTATCCCAGTCCCTCCTCTCTCTGCATTCTGACTAAGTATAAGCTAAATCTTTCTAAGACTTGTAATTCCGCTGCTGAACCTATCATAGTCCTAACATAACCAGCATTCATCTCGGAGTAACGTGGGCTTTCTAATAAGATCAAATATGCCCTGTCTGGGATACATATTTACAGAGAAATCCCTACTTCTTCACCAGATGGAGTTAGACGCCCGTATTTAGAGTGATGCGTAGATCCTCCGAGTGTGATTATGACGATATATTTTGGTGTTCGTATTTTAAATCGTTCGCCTAATATCTTACAAAAATGGAACAAAGAACTTCCATGTGTTCTAGAAGTTTCCATTCCAGTGATAGCTGGACCAGAGCTTACCCGGCAGGAAATGCCGGTCATAAATTCCTTTCTTCAATAAAACTCCCCTCTCACATACATTGGCACGGCAAGCTCAACTCTGAAGTAAAAGACAAGGGGGGTTTCTTAGCCCACATCCTGGGCTGACAAGAGAACTAAAGTTATGATATTTCATACCATATCGTGACAAGGGTATGTGCACACGTTGCGGATTCTGCTGCAGATTTTTCCGCAGCGGATTTGGAAAATTCGCAGTGCAAAACCACTGCGGTTTTCACTGCAGTCAATCAGGAATACACTATAAAGGTGCAGGGCAAAATAAATACAAATATAGGAAGGAGTAAATAAGACAAAGGAAAATACACCACCAGCAACGATACTCCAACAACCAGCTCTCCACTCCGGACCGAGATAACTACGGATAAGACAGAAGCTATAATCGGCGACGCCCAAAGATCAGGAGAACTATTTAAAGGCAGTGGGCATGGCCCAGCTTCCAATCCGAGGATCAGATAAATTAACCCCGGAGCAGCCAGACGAAAACTAGCCGACGCCAATGAGCAAACAGTGGTCAAACGCGGAATTACCGCTGTCTGTCAGACGACCTGGTCTGAACAGTGTCCGACATGACAGTACCCCGCCTTCTACGAGGGACCCCAGGGCCCTCACGGCTTATAGGACCCTGCTTGTCTGGATGGCGACGATGAAAACACCTGACCAGCCGATCCGCATGAATGTCCGAGGCTGGTACCCAGGACCTCTCCTCAGGCCCATAACCACGCCAGTGTACCAAATATTGTAAAGTGCGGCGCACCACACGAGAGTAAACCACCCTGGAGACTTCAAATTCTAGGTTACCATCCACCAAGACTGGAGGTGGCATAGGCGCCGCGTCCACAGAACCCACCACCTTCTTAAGAAGAGACCTGTCATGATCTCCATGGCCAGAGAACTAGCATAAGCCTATATAGGAACAAGCTCTTGGAAGATGGTAACTGTACTGACCATGAACTAAACCTACCGCACAACTAGAAGTAGCCAGGTAGCATGTCCTACTTTTTATCCCTATATGCCCAGCGCCGGCCGGAGAACTAAATAATGCTAGCAGAGGGAAATATAAGACCTGACTCACCTCTAGAGAAATGCCCAAAAAGGAGACAGAGGCCCCCCACATATATTGGCGGTGATTTTAGATGAAATAACAAACGCAGCAGGAAAATAGTTTTAGCAAATTTGAGGTCCGCTTTCTAGATAGCAGAAGACAGAAAGCACACTTTCATGGTCAGTAGAAAACCCTAACAAAACACCATCCAGAAATTACTTTAGGACTCTGGCATTAACTCATAATACCAGAGTGGCAATTCCTGATCAACAAGAGCTTTCCAGACACAGTAACGAAACTGCAGCTGTGAACTGGAACCAAAAAACAAAAACAAACAAGGACGAAAGTCCAACTTATCTAGTAGATGTCTGGGAGCAGGAACAAGCACAGAGAGGCTTCTGATAACATTGTTGACCGGCAAGCAACTAACAGAGAAGCCAGGTTATATAGCGACACCCAGATCTGATGAGAACAGGTGAACAGGGAAGATGATGACACAAGTTCAATTCCACCAGTAGCCACCGGGGGAGCCCAGAATCCAAATTCACAACAGTACCCCCCCCCTCAAGGAGGGGGCACCGAACCCTCACCAGAACCACCAGGGCGATCAGGATGGGCCCTATGAAAGGCACGAACCAGATCGGAGGCATGAACATCAGATGCAGTGACCCAAGAATTATCCTCCTGGCCGTATCCCTTCCACTTGACCAGATACTGGAGTCTCCGTCTGGAAACACGGGAGTCTAGAATTTTCTCCACAACGTACTCCAACTCACCCTCAACCAACACCGGAGCAGGAGGCTCAACGGAAGGCACAACCGGTGCCTCATACCTGCGCAATAACGACCGATGAAAAACGTTATGAATAGAAAAGGATGCAGGGAGGTCTAAACGGAAGGAAACAGGGTTAAGAATCTCCAATATTTTATACGGACCGATGAACCGAGGCTTAAACTTAGGAGATGAGACCCTCATAGGGACAAAACGAGAAGACAACCACACCAAATCTCCAACACAAAGCCGAGGACCAACACGACGGTGACGGTTGGCAAAAAGCTGAGTCTTCTCCTGGGACAACTTCAAATTGTCCATCACCTGCCCCCAGATATGATGCAATCTCTCCACCACCGCATCCACTCCAGGACAATCCGAGGATTCCACCTGACCGGAGGAAAATCGAGGATGGAACCCCGAATTACAGAAAAACGGGGACACCAAGGTGGCAGAGCTGGCCCGATTATTGAGGGCGAACTCCGCCAATGGCAAAAAAGCAACCCAATCATCCTGGTCAGCAGACACAAAACACCTCAGATATGTCTCCAGGGTCTGATTAGTCCGCTCGGTCTGGCCATTAGTCTGAGGGTGAAAAGCAGACGAAAAAGACAAATCTATGCCCATCCTAGCACAGAATGCCCGCCAAAATCTAGACACAAATTGGGTTCCTCTGTCAGAAACGATATTCTCAGGAATACCATGCAAACGAACAACATTTTGAAAAAACAGGGGAACCAACTCGGAAGAAGAAGGCAATTTGGGCAGGGGAACCAAATGGACCATCTTAGAAAAACGGTCACACACCACCCAGATGACAGACATCTTCTGGGAAACAGGCAGATCTGAAATAAAATCCATCGAGATGTGCGTCCAAGGCCTCTTAGGAATAGGCAAGGGCAACAATAATCCACTAGCCCGAGAACAACAAGGCTTGGCCCGAGCACAAACGTCACAAGACTGCACAAAGCCTCGCACATCTCGTGACAGGGAAGGCCACCAGAAGGATCTTGCCACCAAATCCCTGGTACCAAAAATTCCAGGATGACCTGCCAATGCAGAAGAATGCACCTCAGAGATGACTCTACTGGTCCAATCATCAGGAACAAACAGCCTATCAGGCGGACAACGATCCGGTCTATCCGCCTGAAACTCCTGCAAGGCCCGCCGCAGGTCTGGAGAAACGGCTGACAAAATAACTCCATCCTTAAGGATACCTGTGGGCTCAGAGTTGCCGGGTGAATCAGGCTCAAAACTCCTAGAAAGGGCATCCGCCTTAACATTCTTAGAACCTGGTAGGTATGACACCACAAAATTAAACCGAGAAAAAAATAATGACCAGCGCGCCTGTCTAGGATTCAGGCGCCTGGCGGTCTCAAGATAAATCAAATTTTTGTGGTCAGTCAATACCACCACCTGATGTCTGGCCCCCTCAAGCCAATGGCGCCACTCCTCAAACGCCCACTTCATGGCCAAAAGCTCCCGATTCCCAACATCATAATTCCGCTCAGCGGGCGAAAATTTACGGGAAAAGAAGGCACAAGGCCTCATCACGGAGCAGTCAGAACTTTTCTGCGACAACACTGCCCCAGCTCCGATCTCAGAAGCGTCGACCTCAACCTGAAAAGGAAGAGCCACATCAGGCTGACGCAACACAGGGGCAGAAGAAAAACGGCGCTTAAGCTCCTGAAAGGCCTCCACAGCATCAGGGGACCAATTAGCAACATCAGCACCCTGTCTAGTCAAATCGGTCAATGGCTTAACGACATCCGAAAAACCAGAAATAAATCGACGATAAAAGTTGGCAAAGCCCAAAAATTTCTGAAGACTTTTAAGAGAAGAGGGCTGCGTCCAATCACAAATAGCTTGAACCTTGACAGGATCCATCTCAATGGAAGAGGGAGAAAAAATATATCCCAAAAAGGAAATTCTCTGAACCCCAAAAACGCACTTAGAACCCTTGACACACAGAGAATTAGACCGCAAAACCTGAAAAACCCTCTTAACTTGCTGAACATGAGAGTCCCAGTCATCCGAAAAAATCAGAATATCATCCAGATACACTATCATAAATTTATCCAAAAAATCGCGGAAAATATCATGCATAAAGGACTGGAAGACTGAAGGGGCATTAGAAAGACCAAAAGGCATCACCAAATACTCAAAGTGGCCCTCGGGCGTATTAAATGCGGTTTTCCACTCATCCCCCTGCCTGATCCGCACCAAATTATACGCCCCACGGAGATCAATCTTAGAGAACCACTTGGCCCCCTTTATGCGAGCAAACAAATCAGTCAGCAACGGCAATGGGTATTGATATTTAACCGTGATTTTATTCAAAAGCCGATAATCAATACATGGTCTCAAAGAGCCGTCTTTTTTTGACACAAAGAAAAAACCGGCTCCTAAGGGAGATGATGATGGACGAATATGTCCCTTTTCCAAGGACTCCTTTATATATTCTCGCATAGCAGCATGTTCAGGCACAGACAGATTAAATAAACGACCCTTTGGGTATTTACTACCCGGAATTAAATCTATAGCACAATCGCACTCACGGTGCGGAGGTAGTGAACCCAACTTGGGTTCTTCAAAGACGTCACGATAATCAGACAGGAACTCAGGGATTTCAGAGGGAATAGATGATGAAATGGAAACCACAGGTACATCCCCATGAGCCCCCTTACATCCCCAGCTCAACACAGACATAGCTCTCCAGTCAAGGACTGGGTTGTGAGACTGCAGCCATGGCAATCCTAGCACCAAATCATCATGTAGATTATACAGCACCAGAAAACGAATAGTCTCCTGGTGATCCGGATTAATACGCATAGTTACTTGTGTCCAGTATTGTGGTTTATTATTAGCCAATGGGGTGGAGTCAATCCCCTTCAGAGGAATAAGAGTCTCCAAAGGCTCTAAATCATACCCACAACGATTGGCAAAGGACCAATCCATAAGACTCAAAGCGGCGCCAGAGTCGATATAGGCGTCCGTGGTAATAGATGACAAAGAGCAAATCAGGGTCACAGACAAAATAAATTTAGACTGTAAAGTGCCAATGGAAACGGATTTATCAAGCTTTTTAGTACGCTTAGAGCATGCTGATATAACATGAGTAGAATCCCCACAATAGAAACACAACCCATTTTTCCGTCTAAAATTCTGCCGCTCGCTTCGGGACAGAATTCTATCACACTGCATACTCTCTGGCGACTTCTCAGTGGACACCGCCAGATGGTGCACTGGTTTGCGCTCCCGCAGACGCCTATCGATCTGAATGGCCATTGTCATGGACTCATTCAGACCCGCAGGCACAGAGAACCCCACCATAACATCCTTAATGGCATCAGAGAGACCCTCTCTGAAAGTAGCCGCCAAGGCACACTCATTCCACTGAGTAAGCACAGACCATTTACGGAATCTTTGGCAGTAAATTTCAGCTTCATCTTGCCCCTGCGATAGGGACATCAAAGTTTTTTCTGCCTGAAGTTCCAAATGAGGTTCCTCATAGAGCAACCCCAAGGCCAGAAAAAACGCATCCACATTGAGCAACGCAGGATCCCCTGGTGTCAATGAAAAAGCCCAGTCTTGAGGGTCGCCGCGGAGCAAGGAAATCACAATCCCAACCTGCTGTGCAGGGTCTCCAGCAGAACGAGATTTCAGGGACAAAAATAACTTGCAATTATTTCTAAAATTCTGAAAGCCAGATCTATTCCCTGAGAAGAATTCCGGCAAAGGAATTCTCGGCTCTGATACCGGAGCATGAACAACAAAATCTTGCAAACTTTGTACTTTCGTGGCGAGATTATTCAAACCTGCAGTTACACTCTGAAGATCCATTATAGACAGGTGCACACAGAGCCATTCAAAGATTAGAAGGAGAGAGAAAAAAAAGAAAGACTGCAGCATAGACAGACTGGCAAGTGATCCAATTAAGAGCACACAAAAAAAAAAAAAAAAAAAACTCTCAGCAGACTTCTTATTTCTCTCCTTTCTCAGCCAAGGATTTTAACCCTTTAGTGGGCCGGTCAAACTGTCATGATCTCCATGGCCAGAGAACTAGCATAAGCCTATATAGGAACAAGCTCTTGGAAGATGGTAACTGTACTGACCATGAACTAAACCTACCGCACAACTAGAAGTAGCCAGGTAGCATGTCCTACTTTTTATCCCTATATGCCCAGCGCCGGCCGGAGAACTAAATAATGCTAGCAGAGGGAAATATAAGACCTGACTCACCTCTAGAGAAATGCCCAAAAAGGAGACAGAGGCCCCCCACATATATTGGCGGTGATTTTAGATGAAATAACAAACGCAGCAGGAAAATAGTTTTAGCAAATTTGAGGTCCGCTTTCTAGATAGCAGAAGACAGAAAGCACACTTTCATGGTCAGTAGAAAACCCTAACAAAACACCATCCAGAAATTACTTTAGGACTCTGGCATTAACTCATAATACCAGAGTGGCAATTCCTGATCAACAAGAGCTTTCCAGACACAGTAACGAAACTGCAGCTGTGAACTGGAACCAAAAAACAAAAACAAACAAGGACGAAAGTCCAACTTATCTAGTAGATGTCTGGGAGCAGGAACAAGCACAGAGAGGCTTCTGATAACATTGTTGACCGGCAAGCAACTAACAGAGAAGCCAGGTTATATAGCGACACCCAGATCTGATGAGAACAGGTGAACAGGGAAGATGATGACACAAGTTCAATTCCACCAGTAGCCACCGGGGGAGCCCAGAATCCAAATTCACAACAGAGACCTGTGGAACACGTTGTGTATCTTATACACCGTAGGGAGCTCCAGTTGGTACGCTACTGGGTTAATGACGGCGGTGACCCTAAATGGACCAATAAACCGTGGACCCAATTTACGGGATGGTATCTTGAGTCTTATGTTTTTTGTGGATAACCACACTCAGTCATCCACACTCAGGTCCGGACCTGGCACACGCCTACTGTCAGCCACACGTTTGTACCTAGCACCCACACTCAACAGGCGCTAGTTTTTGCTTCTGTTATTCCCTCAATAAAGCGTTTTATAATTTTCCCCAAATACCTGTCTTTGTGCCTGGAGGCAGGTCTGAAGCCTCCTCTGTGAAGCGCCCAACGGCCGTCACTCATCTCTTCTGGGGCGATGGTCGCCGCCCCCTGCGCGCTGTTCTTCTTAAATCCGGCGCCTGCGCTGTGCGTGCCTGCCTGGGGCAGGCGCAGTGTTCATTGGCCGTCATAGCTCAGATGTCTGACTGCGCCTGTGCGGGCAGTGCGGCCACCCTGTTGCTGAATCCCCGCCCCGCACTGTGTTATGCATTATGAGACTTTGAAACTGGTCAAATTTTCTCATGGAATAAAAACAATCCCAAAAAAACTTTTTCTATAAACCGTTCCAGGAGATTTGCAAAAAAGCAGAAATCTCCTAGGGATGGGTGGGTCACGGATTCTAATTCAAGCGCAGCTGAAGAGGTTAGTGAGGAAGCTGCCTCAACTTCAGCAAGTATTGTTTCCTCCATCCCTTTAGGAGGAAAAAAATCCGACGGGGAGGCAGAAAAAAGTGCCTTAAAAAAAGGGCAAACAAGTATCATGGAGGCGGTAAATGAACAGAATGTGGCTAGCCAGAATGATAATCCGTTACAAATTATTAATTTGTCGAAAAAAATCTTAACAATGGATCAGGTGAAGGTTCTTTCACGGGGGTTGAATTTTTGTTTGCCAGAGCTGTTCAGCCTATGCGAATTTAAAATTGACCTGTGTAAAAGCATTAGAAAATTGCACTTATATAAACATTTCTGTAAAAGTAATGAGAGTGTCTCAGTGCCGGTTACGACTGATAGTCCGGCTACAATTGGAGCCTTGGGATTTATGGCTTATCCAGTCATGGATCAAAAGGATATAGAAATGACTGCTTTACTAGCAGGTCTAAGTGACAATAGGGAGGATTCTGTTAATTGATATCCGGTGTCTCATGAACCTCCGCCAACTGATCCTTTCACGGGAGGTGTCAAATCCAGCTGGATGCCTCCGGTGTCACCGGGTAACACCATAGATCTCTTCCATGGCTTAGTCATCAAGGACATAGAGGCGGTGTTATATAGGCAACCCCTCAAAAATCTTCCGGGCCAAGAAGAAAGAGCTCTCAGAGACATACAGAAATGGGACGATGTGATTATCAGAAAAGCCGATAAAGGCGGTAATTTGGTCATTTTGGACAAATCCTATTACATCGAGGAAGCACTTTCACAGCTGAATGACTCTGACACGTATTCAATTCTGGAAGAAAATCCAACCAACACCTTCAAAGAAAAACTAAGAAGTCTGTTAAGGAAATATGTGGAAAAAGGGACAATAACCAAAGGGAGAGCTGAAAAATTATTGCCAGAATTTCCGAATTTCCCGCACTGGTACAGCATCCCTAAAGTCCACAAAAATGCGGAAAAACCGCCGGGCCGCCCAATAGTTTCGGGTAAAAACTCGGTGACAGAACCCCTGTCTCAATTCCTGGACTGCTTGTTGAAACCTTTGCTACTAAAGATTCCTTCCTTTGTAAAAGATTCTGGCGATTTCCTGTTAGCCCTTAAAGACTTCCATTGGCAACCGACCTTTGCGCTGGCATCGATTGACATCGTTAATCTGTATACAAGAACCCCACAGCAAAAGGGTTTAGAAGCAATCCATCGCATTTTGTTAAACACGGAAAAAGATCAGGACTTCATTTCATTTGTGTTGGACGGCTTAAATTTTGTTCTTTCACATAACGCGTTCAAGTTCTTGGATAGATGGTACCGCGATGGGTACCCCGGTGGCATGTGTCTTCGCGAACCTGTTTTTGGCAGCGTTTGAGGAGAGACATGTCACCGGGCCCCAGAACCCATATCTTAAGCACATACGGTTATATTTGAGATTTGCCGATGATATTTTCATTGTGTGGGACGGCGGGGAGCAAACTTTTAATGAATTTGTCATGTTCTTGAATGAAAATAATGGCGAAAATATGAAGTTTACGGCAGTCTTTGGTAATAAAGAATTAGAATTCTTAGATGTAAAAGTAGAGATTAGGGAGGAGTCAATTAAAACAAGTGTCCATAGAAAAATAACGGCCACGAATAATATTTTACATTTTCAAAGTGCCCATCCTAACCATACTAAACATAGTATCCCATACAGCCAAATGGTAAGACTGAGAAAAATCAATAATAGTGAAGATAGTTATAAAAATCAAATTCGGGAATTAAAAACATGCTTTAAAAATAGGGGGTATCCAGAACACATACTACAACGAGCAGAATTGAGGGCGGCCAATCTATCTCAGATTAATCTGTTAGAAAGGGGCAGCAGAAGAAAAAATAGAGTAAAAAATAGGGCAGAAAACCGCAATAAAAAACACAGGTTTACGTTTACCTTCAAACATAGCCCTTTAGATAGAGATATTCATGCTGCAATACGAAGAAATTGGCACGTTCTTCAAAAAGATGTGCCCTTCAGAAATTTATCGGCTTCCACCCCTCTGTTTGCGTTTAAGCGTTCAGTGAACATAGGGGATTTAGTAGTAAAAAATACTAGTAATAGTTGGATTAATAAAACCATGCCACAAGGCAATTTCAAATGTGGCAATTGCTGTATGTGTCATCTGCATAAAATTGACAATCCCTTAAAACTATACAACATTTTGTAAAGGATTTTATAACATGCAAAAGCAAGTTCTTAGTGTATGTAATTTTCTGCCCATGTAACCGGTTTTATATCGGTAAAACAATAAGACCCAAGATGGTCCGGTTTCGCGAACATTTCAATTCAATTTTGACAGGTAAAGGGCGCGTACGCTTTGTGAAACATATGCAAGATGAACATTGCGGCGATCCCAGCCAGTTACGCTTTGCAGGTTTAGAAGTGGTTAAATTTCCACAGCAAGGCGGCAACCATAATAGATTACTATTACAACACGAAGCGAGATGGATTCTAAAAACAAATGCACAAGGACCGTGGGGCCTTAATGATAAACTTGATATGGCAATTTTTATCTAATTTGTCTAATATGCAGTCAGTAATGAGTTGTTTTTATTTGTATATATGGTTTTGTATAATGTGGTGAGTTTATCCCTATAAAAGGAAATGACATCACCAGTACAACTCACATGAACCCGTAGAAGCGCTTGTGCGCGAAACGGCCGTCGTCTCGTCTCTGCACTCTCCCGCTCCCCTGTACAGTCCTGCCGATGCCGCGTCACGTCCATAATGGTTTTTTGTGCTAAATAAAGGACATAAATGTGGTTGAAGACCTTGGGTGAGTGCGGCATTTTTTCTTCTTTTTATGCATTTGCTGTAAAGACCGCCCAAGTCTTCCACCGTCCATCTGAACGTAGGGTATGAAGAGTAACAGGACGAGTAACTCATCCTCTGACCCACATTGACCTGGAATAACCAGAGAGACCCTATAACGACCTTCAGTGACCAGTTATCTGTTATTGGACCGATTCTATGATTTCTTCGCACAGATTGTGGCTCGTGACCGTCTGCTGGGGCAGAAAGCTTCTCTCAGGGTAAAGCTGCTGTAGGGGAAATGTACGACCAGAAACCAGACTCCAGGTGACCATGAATGGTCCTGTGCTGGGACTTGTAGCTCCACAGCAGTTCTCTGCTCTCAGCAGCCCACCCTCAGTGCAGCGCCCCCTGTGTCTGCTCCTCGTCTCTGCGGCCATGGTGCACTATACCTGTGATGACAGCAGAGATGATTCATGCGGTTTCTGTAACCGCAGCTCCACGTCCTGTTACTAGAACACAGAGCGAGTGCAGCAGAGAGAAGAAGAGCTGCCCCTCAGCCTGATGTCTCCGGGGGTCCTACACACAGGTAACACAGGGAGCAGGTACAGCAGGGGTTAATATCGGGGGTATGGGGTGCAGGGTCCTGGTATATGGCACATATAGGGGGCACCGCTCTGTGAAGGGCCACATTCACTACAGAACGTTTTATTACTCCTCGGTCACCGGCGCTCAGATCTTACACGACCAGTTTTATTTTTCAGTGATGAGATTTTTGGATTTTTCGGGGTCCGCAGCTCCGTGATCGACGTCCATTAATTATTAAGGGGGAATCGGGAGAATAACAATGTATTCTGGGCATCGTCAGGAAACTGGTGATAAAATATCGTTTATTGCTAATTCCACCATTGTGACCGGACGACAATTTACTATTGAAAACGTAATTTATTTTTTTCTTTTAACCCTTTGAGAACACGGTCAGTTTTGTTTTTTCTCTTTGTTTTCTCCTCTTCGTCACCATATTTTTTATTTTCCGTCCACATCACAGTATGAGGCTCATTTACTCCGAGATGAATTGTAGTTTTAATTGAAAAAATTAATTTTATCAAATAATGAACTAAAAAATGGGAAATCGTTTTATATTCGGGGAAAGTGCAAGGAAGCAGCAATGTCGCCATTGTTTTTTGGGTTTTTGTTTTCATGATATTCACTTTGCAGCAAAAATGACCTGGAAACGTTGTTCTGCTGTATGTTGGTACAAATATGATAGAACTGTGCGCACTCCCAGCAGATGATCTCCACGCCCGTCACATCCACGGATCAGTCACTTCTCGCCCCTTTCCTGCAACTATCGGTGTGAATTACCCAGGTGATCTGTTCCTCCATCGCTGACTTTCTCTGTGTCACATATTGTCGTACATGTAGATGAGGGCACGGCGGCCTCAGACCTCCCATACATGAAGTAGACACGGGATGAGGAGGTTGTGGGCAGCAGCACATCCTGTCCACTGCGGAGCGGCGCTCGGGGGCCGGAGACGAGATGAAGCCGCTTCTACAGGATCCCAATAAGGAAGGAAATGAGGAAGAAGCTCAGGATCCTCGTGTGACACAAGCGGCTGGACGCCAGGATTAGATGGCGATAGTTGGGTTTAGGGTCTCGTCTAGTGGGAGACGGGGGATGTGAAGAACGACGAGCGATAAATCTGCTGGACTTGTGGTTTTGTAGACTCTTATATGAAGGAGGAAGAGAAGATTTTCTATATTTCCTGTTAGTAACAATTATAAATCAGATGTAGTTACAATCACAGTCATGTGCGCAACAATGGACCACAGAGGAGCTGAGCACCGCCATCCAGTGCTCAAATAATACCGTATATAGCGCTCAGTAATACTGTATATAGTGCACAGTAATACTGTATATAGTGCACAGTAATACCGTATACAGTGCTCAGAAATACCGTATACAGTGCTCAATACTACTGTATATAGTGCACAGTAATACTGTATATAGTGCATAGTAATACTGTATATAGTGCTCAGTAATACTGTATATAGTGCACAGTAATACCATATACAGTGATCAGAAATACCATATAGAGTGCTCAATACTACTGTATATAGTGCTCAGTAATACTGTATATAGTGCTCAGTAATACTGTATATAGTGCTCAGTAATACTGTATATAGTGCATAGTAATACTGTATACAGTGCTTAGTAATACCGTGTATGGTTCTCAGTAATACTGTATACAATGTAGCAAAAATAGTGGAGGAACTAACATGGTCTTTGGAGGGATACATATATATAATGTCCAAATTGGGGAAAACCCCAAATAAACCCTCACTAGAAGACCATAAAATTGAACTCTTATTTCTATTGATTAAAATAAACTATACACAAAGGGTATAAAACTTTTTGTTCCTAATCTCTCTCAAAAGTCTGCAGTTAGTTTATGCAGTATTCCTGCTAATTTATATTTATAAAGTGTATAGCACCCAGTATGCTAATACATATTGGCAGAAAAGAACAACACATTTTAAGCCCCTGATTACACCGCTAGCACGGTGAAACATGCTGGGGGATGCTGGTTTTAAAATTTGCCCTTATTTGCTCTTTTTTTCTAATAACCAGATGAGGGAAAGCTGATAGCTGCAGGCTGGTGTTATTATTCTGAGAAGGAGCCAATATCCATAAAGGTTCCCAGCCTATTAATACCAGCCTGCAGGTGTCAAATTTGCCTTAGCTGGCTATTAAAAATAGAGAGTCCCTACAAAAAATGACATGAGGTACACCTTAGTTTTCATAACCAGCTAAGGCTAAATAGACAGCTGTGGCTGATATTCATAGAGTGGTAAGGGGCCATGGATGTTGGCTCCCTCCCATAATAATAAGACCAACCCACAGCCACCCAAGAAATGGGGCATCCATTAGATATGCCAATTCTGGCACTTAGCCTCAGCTCTTCCTGTTTTCCCTGGTGCTTTAGGAAGTGGGTGTCACGCTCGGGTGCTGGTAAGTCCAGCGGACGGCGCAACATACAACAATGACGAGATGGAAAAGGGAGAGGAAAGTCCTAACAGTAGGGAATGAGGGATGGGGCACCTCCTGACTAACCTGTGCCTGTCCATAGTCTCCCCTAACGCCCTATGTGGGTCCTTCCCCATGCCACCATCACGTGCCTTATCCCTGATTGTTTCCTCAATATACCCTGACTCATGAAGAGTCCCTATGCGCACGTTTATATTATCTACAACTTGGGTCAAACTCCTGGCTGAGAGGAACAGAGTCAATTGCACAAATAGGAATGCGTCTCACCAGTGTCCTACCGATCAGACCATGGGTCTGAACAAAGCAATATTCCATCAAACTGACTTCAGCTCCACTATCCACAAGGACCGGTATAGTTTCAGTTTCCCCACCAACCACTACTTCAGCCAAAATGGTGAACTGAGTCGAAAAACTGGAGGAAATGTACACACCCTGGTCATCCTCCACACAACCAGGGGAACGCGGCTTTTGTGATGGAGTACCAATTTTGGCGCGAGATTGGCAGACATTAATATAATGATCAGTCAGACCAAAGAAAAAATATGCCAACGTCCCACGGTGAACCTCAGGCAACCTAGTTTGAGAAGAGACTCCTCCCACCTGCATGGGTACGTACATCTACACCTGTGTGTCCTCCTCCCTAGGAAGAATAACAGGGGGTAGAGTCGGTGTATGTCTCTCCCTGAGGCATTTATCCACCTGGATACAGACGACAGCGTGTGAGCCAGCAGCTTTGACAGTAAAAAGGTTACCGCCGGTCACAGGCGTCGACTGATGAGAATACGACTCTCTTCTGAGTACACCTGGTCTCACTGATAGCAGCGAGAGCAGGTGAGGCTGATGTGAGTATTCATGTGCAATAAATAAATAATAAAAGCAAATGGCATGGGTTCCCCTCTATTTTTGATAATCATTGCACGTAAAGCTGAGAGCTTCGGGCTGCAGTCGCCAGTTGTCAGCTTTAAATTGGCTGGTTATCAAAAATACACGGGCCCTCACGCCATATTTTTTAATCATTTAAATAAATATTTTAAAAAACGGCATAGGGTCCCCACCATTTTTGACTTTTTGACTGTTCTTCTCATGTGTCTACACAGGTATCCTCCTTATCCTAGCTGTACTACCACTCTCATCAGAAAAAGTCTACGTGCGGACAGGATCAGACATCACCGACTGCGGCATGAAATGTCCTCATGCTGATGGTAACATAAGGTTGTACAAAGATTGTGAAGGTAAAAACATGATCCTGATAACTCTGTGGTGTCATCGCCTCAGAACCCAGAATGAAAATGAGCCCCGATTACACCTGGACACGAGAAGTGGATGCTGGACCTTGAGAGACGCCTGGAAGAACGACTCCTGTGTGTACAACGTCACACTTTACAGGAGTCAGGAGACATTTCTGCTCTCCACACAAATCACTGTACTGGGTAAGATTTGACATTGACCACAGAGCTAGTGATCTACACCCCTCACCAAGACCCAGGTCCATGACTGGTGGTGACCAACCTTCTTCTGATACTTCCAGATCCAGTTCTCATCTCCAACATCACCAGTAACAGCAGCCGGCTGGGTGAGGACATCGCTGTGAGCGTCCAGTTCTCTGGAGAAGAGGCGACTCTGACCTGGGAGGTGGACGGGGGGCCTCTCCCTGACCGATACCGACTGATAGATGATAATAGGACGGTGATTATCCCGAGAGCCCAGAGAGACGATGCCGAGAGGAGACTCCGTGTCCGGATCACAAACCCAGTCAGTGAGGAGACCCGGGAACACCAGCTGGAGATTACAGGTGAGAGGATATTAGCTAAGCGGAGCGAGGTACTCCTTTTAGGAAAACTCCTTAGAGCAATGGAGAATCACAGTAAACTCTACCTTCCACCACTAACAAATGACTAAAACCAAAATGCTGATTTTTATTAGATCAAGGTTACGCCCACATACCTCCCCTTGGTGAGATTATACGGAGGCTGGTTGTGGGATCTGCTAGGTCATTTAGAAGTTTACGATATCCCCAATGTTCAGGATATCTTTGCCTCTGGAGGTCCCAGGCAGGAGATATTGTCATCATGTTTCCTATCACGATCTTACCTTTCTATAGAGATGAAACATGGCATGGAAAGCGAAATTCATTATTAATTTGCTACGACGCTGAAAATATATCTCCCATAAATATTGATACAAACCTCCATATTCATCACTGATGACTGACTCCAGCGAGTCTGAGATAATTCCTTTAAACAGAGGAAGTTGATTATTTTCAACAGAGGACCCCCTGTACTTCTCTTCCTCTCCGTATACGAATCCTAGGCTTGTTAGCTGGTTCTAATCAGATCCCCCTGTGGTAAGTACTAATTACATGTTCACAACAGAAGGTCCTTCTTCAATGGAGATTAAAGTGTCTGCTCTTTCTCACTTACCCAGTTATAATTAATCCCATTTGTTCAATATGAGGGTGACAGGTTCCCTCTCTGGAGATGTCTTTATGGATTATGTACCTCCTTCTATACCCCGAGTACTGGAGATTATTGGCGTGGGGTATTGCTGGGGCAGTTCATCTGACATATAACATGGGTACACATCTTACTCCAATCTCTGCTACACTTTGTGTTTCTCTTGTTTTAGTCTCAGGATCTTCTCAGCAGATGTTCCGGATTACGATGGCCTCTGTTTTTACTGTTAAACTCCTTTTCCTCCTATCTATGGTGAGTATAAATCTTCCTCTTTTCTCTCCTTGAAATTTGTCTTCGCTTATTTGCTCACCTATTTTTCTTTTCTTTCTCGCTGGTCACTTTAAATAAATAAATCTAGAAATCGATCTTTAAAACTAAGACCCCCGACGTTTCCCACTGCAGACCCTGATGTGAGATGCTCAAATATTAGTAAATATTATTAATAATATGTAATAGTTCATGGGTCGCTCTGGGGGTCGTGTGACTGGATCATTACAGATAATGGAGAACAAGAAGCCAACATAAGACCTTGATCAGTGTCTTTACCATTTTCTTCTGTCCGGGGTCACATTGGTTGGACCCTCGATTTAGAAATCAGCAGCAAAACCGATCTGTATGGCATCAGCTTTTAATATGGGGAAACGTCTTTATTCCCAGTACTGATAAAACCTCTGATATTCATCTTAGGGGGCTACAGACAGTGGACTCTGGTTTCCTCATTATATACATTGGCTCTGTGGGGGGGGGTGCTGTCTGAATCCTGTTTTCTGGGCTTAAACCGTCGTGTGATGCCGCCTAGTGATGTTAATAATAATAATAATAATAATTTTATTTCTATAGGGTGAACATATTCTGCAGTACCTTACAATAACCGGGACAATAAAAACATCACAAAGTAACGCATCCTTCACCAGTTACAGGAGGAATGAGGGTCCGGCTGCTCCAAGCTACAGTCTGAGAAATAGAGGGGACACAATAGACAAATCGTGCTTGTCATGTACGGTCCAGCCATCATTATAATAAACTAGATGGTGGCCCGATTCTAACGCATCGGGTATTCTACAATATGTATGTAGTTTATTTATGAAGATTTTAGAATAATGCAATTTATACACAGGATTCAGCCGGCCACGACCAATTAGCGAAGCGTGGTTCAAATCCCGCGCCAATTCGCAGCCGGACTGCACCTGTCGCTGATTGTTTGCGGCCGGCCACTTAGTATATAGCACAGCCACGTAGTATATAACAGCCCACGTAGTACATAGCACAGCCACGTAGTATATTGCACAGCCACGTAGTATATAACAGCCCACGTAGTAAATAGCACAGCCCACGTAGTAAATAGCACAGCCCACGGAGTATATAGCACAGCCCACGGAGTGTACAGTATAACAGCCCACATAGCATATAAAACAGCCACGTAGTTTATAACAGCCCACGTAGCATATAACACAGCTCACGTACTATATAACAGCCCACGCACGCAGTATATAACACAGCCCACGTAGTGTATAACACAGGCCACGTAGTATATAACAGCCCACATAGTGTATAACACAGCCCACGTAGTATATAGCACAGCCCACATAGTATATTGCACAGCCACGTAGTACATTGCACAGCCACGTAGTATATTGCACAGCCCACGTTGTACATTGCACAGCCCACGTAGTACATTGCACAGCCCACGTAGTATATAGCACAGCCCACATACTATATTGCACAGCCACATAGTATATTGCACAACCCACGTAGTATATTGCACAGCCCACGTAGTACATTGCACAGCGCACGTAGTACATTGCACAGCCCACGTAGTACATTGCACAGCCCACGTAGTACATTGCACAGCCCACATAGTACATTGCACAGCCCACATAGTACATTGCACAGCCCACATAGTATATAGCACAGCCCACGTACTATATTGAACAGACACATAGTATATTGCACAGCCCACGTAGTATATTGCACAGCCCACGTAGTACATTGCACAGCGCACGTAGTACATTGCACAGCCCACGTAGTACATTGCACAGCCCACATAGTACATTGCACAGCCCACATAGTACATTGCACAGCCCACATAGTATATAGCACAGCCCACGTACTATATTGAACAGACACATAGTATATTGCACAGCCCACGTAGGACATTGCACAGCGCATGTAGTACATTGCACAGCCCACGTAGTACATTGCACAGCCCACGTAGTACATTGCACAGCCCACGTAGTACATTGCAAAGTCCACGTAGTACATTGCACAGCCCACATAGTACATTGCACAGCCCACGTAGTACATTGCACAGCCAACGTAGTACATTGCACAGCCCATGTAGTATATAGCACAGCCACTTAGTATATTGCACAGCCACTTAGTACATTGCACAGCCCATGTAGTATATAGCACAGCCATGTAGTATATTGCACAGCCACGTAGTATATTGCACAGCCACGTAGTATATTGCACAGCCACGTAGTATTATAGCACAGCCACGTAGTATATTGCACAGCCACGTAGTATATTGCACAGCCATGTAGTACATTGCACAGCCCACGTAGTATATTGCACAGCACATGTAGTATATTGTACAGCCCACGTAGTATATTGTACAGCCCACGTAGTACATTGCACAGCCCACGTAGTACATTGCACAGCCCACGTAGTATATTGCACAGCCACGTAGTATATAGCAATGTGGGCATCATATCCCTGTTAAAAAAAGAATTTAAAAAAAAAATAGTTATATACTCACCTTCCGTTGGCCCCCGGATCCAGGCGAAGCGTTTACCGATGCTCCTTGCGCTCTCCGGTCCCAAGAGTGCATTGCGGTCTTGCGAGATGATGACGTAGCGGTCTCGGTGAGACTGCTACGTCATCATCTCGCGAGATTGCAATGCATGGAGCGGTCACCGGAGCGTCGCGAGGAGCGGGAAAGGCTGGTTCTGGATCCGAGAGACCGACGGACAGTGAGTATATAACTATTTTTTTTTTTTTAATTATTTTTAACATTAGATCTTTTTACTATTGATGCTGCATAGGCAGCATCAATAGTAAAAAGTTGGTCACACAGGGTTAATAGCGTTAACGGAGTGCGTTACACCGCGGCATAACGCAGTCCATTAACGCTGCCATTAACCCTGTGTGAGCGCTGACTGGAGGGGAGTATGGAGCGGGCACTGACTGCGGGGAGTAAGGAGCGGCCATTTTGCCGCCGGACTGTGCCCATCGCTGATTGGTCGTGGCTGTTTTGCCACGACCAATCAGCGACTTGGGATTTCCGTGACAGACAGACAGATAGAAAGACGGAAGTGACCCTTAGACAATTATATAGTAGATAGGCATTTCAAATAAGCTGCATGATCCGGTCACTGACCAGTATCTGTATATGTACATGTATGATCCGATCACCGGCCAGTATCTGCATATGTACATGTATGATCCGATCACCGGCCAGTATCTGCATATGTACATGTATGATCCGATCACCGGCCAGTATCTGCATATGTACATGTATGACCAGATCACCAACCAGTATCTGCATATGTACATGTATGATCCGATCACCGGCCAGTATCTGCATATGTACATGTATGATCCGATCACCAACCAGTATCTGCATATGTACATGTATGATTCGATCACCAACCAGTATCTGCATATGTACATGTATGATCCGATCACCGGCCAGTATCTGCATATGTACATGTATGATCCGGTCACCAGCCAGTATCTGTATATGTACATGTATGACCAGATCACCAACCAGTATCTGCATATGTACATGTATGATCCGATCACCGGCCAGTATCTGCATATGTACATGTATGATCCGGTCACCAGCCAGTATCTGTATATGTACATGTATGACCAGATCACCAACCAGTATCTGCATATGTACATGTATGATCCGATCACCGGCCAGTATCTGCATATGTACATGTATGATCCGGTCACCAGCCAGTATCTGTATATGTACATGTATGATCCGGTCACCGGCCAGTATCTGTATATGTACATGTATGATCCATCATCAGCCGGTGTCTGTATATGTACATGTATGATCCGGTCACCGGCCAGTATCTGCATATGTACATGTATGATCCGGTCACCGGCCAGTATCTGCATATGTACATCTATGATCTGGTCACCAGCCAGTATCTGTATATGTACATGTATGATCCGGTCACCGGCCAGTATCTGTATATGTACATGTATGATCTGGTCACCGGCCAGTATCTGTATATGTACATGTATGATCTGGTCACCAGCCAGTATCTGTATATGTACATGTATGATCCAGTCATCAGTCAGGATCTGTATATGTACATGTATGATCCGGTCACCGGCCAGTATCTGTATATGTACATGTATGATCCGGTCACCGGCCAGTATCTGTATATGTACATGTATGATCTGGTCACCAGCCAGTATCTGTATATGTACATGTATGATCCAGTCATCAGTCAGGATCTGTATATGTACATGTATGATCCGGTCACCGGCCAGTATCTGTATATGTACATGTATGATCCGGTCACCGGCCAGTATCTGTATATGTACATGTATGATCCGGTCACCGGCCAGTATCTGTATATGTATATGTATGATCCGGTCACCGGCCAGTATCTGCATATGTACATGTATGATCTGGTCACCAGCCAGTATCTGTATATGTACATGTATGATCCGGTCACCGGCCAGTATCTGTATATGTACATGTATGATCCGGTCACCGGCCAGTATCTGCATATGTACATGTATGATCCGGTCACCGGCCAGTATCTGCATATGTACATGTATGATCCGGTCACCGGCCAGTATCTGCATATGTACATGTATGATCCGGTCACCGGCCAGTATCTGCATATGTACATGTATGATCCGGTCACCGGCCAGTATCTGTATATGTACATGTATGATCCGGTCACCGGCCAGTATCTGTATATGTAGAGCGGAGCATAATGAAGAGGAGATCATTAGAGTCTTTAGTGAGGGCAGTTTCAGTGTGAAAGGGTCAAGAAGGGAGGGCTGGTTCTGGATCCGAGAGACCGACGGACAGTGAGTATATAACTATTTATTTTTTTTTAATTATTTTTAACATTAGATCTTTTTACTATTGATGCTGCATAGGCAGCATCAATAGTAAAAAGTTGGTCACACAGGGTTAATAGCGTTAACGGAGTGCGTTACACCGCGGCATAACGCAGTCCATTAACGCTGCCATTAACCCTGTGTGAGCGCTGACTGGAGGGGAGTATGGAGCGGGCACTGACTGCGGGGAGTAAGGAGCGGCCATTTTGCCGCCGGACTGTGCCCATCGCTGATTGGTCGTGGCTGTTTTGCCACGACCAATCAGCGACTTGGGATTTCCGTGACAGACAGACAGATAGAAAGACGGAAGTGACCCTTAGACAATTATATAGTAGATAGGCATTTCAAATAAGCTGCATGATCCGGTCACTGACCAGTATCTGTATATGTACATGTATGATCCGATCACCGGCCAGTATCTGCATATGTACATGTATGACCAGATCACCAACCAGTATCTGCATATGTACATGTATGATCCGATCACCGGCCAGTATCTGCATATGTACATGTATGACCAGATCACCAACCAGTATCTGCATATGTACATGTATGATCCGATCACCGGCCAGTATCTGCATATGTACATGTATGATCCGGTCACCAGCCAGTATCTGTATATGTACATGTATGATCCGGTCACCGGCCAGTATCTGCATATGTACATGTATGACCAGATCACCAACCAGTATCTGCATATGTACATGTATGATCCGATCACCGGCCAGTATCTGCATATGTACATGTATGATCCGGTCACCAGCCAGTATCTGTATATGTACATGTATGATCCGGTCACCGGCCAGTATCTGTATATGTACATGTATGATCCATCATCAGCCGGTGTCTGTATATGTACATGTATGATCCGGTCACCGGCCAGTATCTGTATATGTACATGTATGATCCAGTCATCAGTCAGGATCTGTATATGTACATGTATGATCCGGTCACCAGCCAGTATCTGTATATGTACATGTATGATCCGGTCACCGGCCAGTATCTGCATATGTACATGTATGATCCGGTCACCGGCCAGTATCTGCATATGTACATGTATGATCTGGTCACCGGCCAGTATCTGTATATGTACATGTATGATCTGGTCACCAGCCAGTATCTGTATATGTACATGTATGATCCAGTCATCAGTCAGGATCTGTATATGTACATGTATGATCCGGTCACCGGCCAGTATCTGTATATGTACATGTATGATCCGGTCACCGGCCAGTATCTGTATATGTATATGTATGATCCGGTCACCGGCCAGTATCTGCATATGTACATGTATGATCTGGTCACCAGCCAGTATCTGTATATGTACATGTATGATCCGGTCACCGGCCAGTATCTGTATATGTACATGTATGATCCGGTCACCGGCCAGTATCTGCATATGTACATGTATGATCCGGTCACCGGCCAGTATGTGTATATGTACATGTATGACCCGGTCACCAGCCAGTATGTGTATATGTACATGTATGACCCGGTCACCGGCCAGTATCTGCATATGTACATGTATGATCCGGTCACCGGCCAGTATCTGTATATGTACATGTATGATCCGGTCACCGGCCAGTATCTGTATATGTACATGTATGATCCGGTCACCGGCCAGTATCTGTATATGTAGAGCGGAGCATAATGAAGAGGAGATCATTAGAGTCTTTAGTGAGGGCAGTTTCAGTGTGAAAGGGTCAAGAAGGGAGTGATCTGAAAAATGGTGGATTAGCTGAGAGTGGATCAAACATTTCAGGAGTTTAGAAAAGAAGGGGAGATTGGAGACAGGTCTGTAGTTAGCAGCGCAGTTCTGGTCAAGGGATGTTTTTTTCAAATAAAGGGGTTATGATGGCGTGTTGGAATGAAAAGGGAAAGATACCGGAAGAAAGAGAGAGGTTAAATATTTTAGTTAAGTAGGTAGTGACAACAGGGAGAATGGTTTGAAGAGTCTAACTGTGTGGACTTCAAAGGAACGAACCATAAGTGAGAGTATCGGGGGTGTAACCTGGAAAGCACATTGTGATGAAAGGAGCAGACCAAGATCTCCACCTTGTAGCCCCCCATACGATAGAGAAGCAGCGACGGAGGTGTTCAGCTGCTGGATCCAGGTTTCAGTGAGAGACAGAAGGTTAAGAAAATTAGAAAGGAAGAAGTTGTGGATGTATGGGAGTTTGTTGCACACTGACCTGGTATTCCAGAGGGCACAATTAAAAAAGACAGGAGAATATGAGCACTGAATGTTAATAAGATCAGCAGGGTTTCTATATGCAGAAGGAAGAGAGTTATAAATACTAGTGGAAGGAGGAACGGTGGGGAGTGGATGGTTTGTAGTAATTGAGAAATGTCAATGGGGCCTGAGCGTTGTACATGGGAGAGGGGAGAAAAGAGGGACTTATGTGGAGAGAGTGCGCACGATGTGTTCAAGGGCGGTAAATGCAAAAGAGAGTAGCAGCTAGAACAAAGATGAAGCAAAGAGATATGGAAAATAAATAATGTAGTACAACTGAACAAAAAGCATGTTTGCTTGTGTATCTGGCATAGATTACCTGTCTCATGCCCTGTTGAACTGTCCTGTTAAACTGCATGATGAATATTGCACAAGTTGCAATGTTGTTGTGCTATTCAGCGCAGTAGAGACAGAATCTTGTGCTGCCGCCATTTACGGCCCATCCAGAACTAGAGACCGACAATCAGAGGAGCCTTTTTGTGCTGATTCTTCCCATGGATGAATCTGACCTATTATATAACTAAAGATAAAGGTCATCAGTTCTCAGCATTGCTGCTCCGAGGGCTCAGATAACATAACTGAGGCATCTGTGCCGGGTTCAGCCTATTCCAGGCTCCTCTCTACTTACTGATGAGTTGTATCCTAATGTGCCTCATCCCATGACCCCATCATATGATGTCCGGTGACCGGGGACCCCCTGAGCTTGAGCAGCCCGGACCCTGGTACCTTAATCCTCCTTGACTGCATTCAACTCTAAATTCACTTAAATCATTTTCAAAATTCAGAACCCAGACCTGAGACCCTAAGACCTCCTTAGGGTGCCCCACAACTATTACTTGGGGGGCAGTGATTACCTGATAGATTACCAGTCCTTCCCGGTACAACATGGCAGCCAGCGCCTGGTAGTCTTCCAATAAGATGTGGAGGCCGAGGAGGAGACGGCGGGTGCTCAGCGCTGACATCAGCCATACTGTCTTGTCGGATCTCTCTCTGTACTGCGCTCTGTGCTGACGGCTCTTCTCATCTTCTCTTTAGGGTCTGCTGTCCGGCTGCTCCTCTCTGGAGATGTTCTGCTTCCAGAAAAATCTATAGGATTGAAAAACCACAATCTTCAGTTCATAGGAAGTTCTTCCTTGTATTGGCTTATTCCATAACCCCTTCCCATCGCAGCCAATTTTTTTTTTTTGCATTTTTGTTTTATCCTCCGGTTCTTATAAGAGCCATAATTTTGTTATGTTTTCATTGACTTCCGTATGAGGTTTAGGTTTTTGCGGGACGAGTTTTAGCTTTAATGACATAATTCCCTTTACTATATAATGTAATGAAAACAGAAAAGGAGTCAGAGTGCAGTGAAACATGAGAGAAATGCTCTTCTACCACTGCTTGTTCAGCTTCTATAATGTACTAAATATGATCTGGTAACGAGTCTCCACGTTAGTGCGAATCCGGCGGCACCATACTTGTGTATATTGATGCATTTATTTTATTATTAAGAGTGGTGGGAAAAAAATCTGATATTTTTTAATGGTTTATTTCATCATTCTCAGTTATTCCTATTTTTTAGTTTTTCCTTTGATTAAGTCATATCCCGGTGATCTGATGCATTTATTGATGTCACTTTTGTACATACAATGTTGTGATCACTTTTTATTCCCGTTTTCGCTGAGGTTCGGTGATTGAAAAACAGAAATTCTATTTTATTTTCGCTTCATGGTGTTTACTCTTTGGGTTCAATCATTTTATATTTTTGCAGATCAGACTTTCCCTGATGTGCCAATAACAAATATATTCATGTATTTCAATCTTTTTAATATCTTTAAATGTAATTGGGGAAAGGTCGGGGACCTGGAATTTTGTCGTTTGGTTACATTTTTTTTTTTTTTTTACTTTTTCCTTGACGTTTCAGTTTAGGTTTTAGTTCACATAGGAGCCTTCAGCTTGGAGTCGTCTGATCACTTTTTTATGCCGTTTACCGATGAGTTTAAATAAAGCACATTATTAGGCGGGTTGTTACAATTGTGATGTTTGTGAGTATTTTTTAATACTTTTAACAAGATAAACTTTTATTTTTGTATTTTTTTGGCCCTAAATGTTATTAATATACTTTATTGAACTGTAAATCTAAAAAAAATAAAATAAAAACTACATGAAAGTAAAAGTGCATGAAGACATTCTGAATGTAATAGTGTAGTTCCCAGCTGATAACACTAGAGGGAGCTGTACAGAATGAATAATGGCGGCATATAGGAGATCCCCTCCATATTACAGCGGTTCTGGAGGATTACACAGATATAATGGAGATCAGGAGTCAGTGATGTTCTCTCTTATACACAATAAGCTGTGATCGTCTGACATCGTACAAGAGCCGACTCCTCCATAATAACCTGATATAATGTGATGTCCGATCCCGGATGGAGATAATGTAATGTTCTGTATGAGATGAGAAATAATCCCTGGTGGTCTAGTGTCTTATACAGGGGTACGCAGCGCTCATATCGCTCAGGGTGTGGGGTCCGTGGCTTGTAAATCCAATAGAAGTAACCGGATCGGATCCTGGAGGAACCAATCTATAGGAATCTTGTAGAAAAGCCCGGAGGTAATACTCTCATCATCTCCTTCTCCTCCATAGTTATATGGAGACTGAGGAGGGTGGGGCTTAGTCAGGGGGAGGAGCTTCACATAACTTGTTTATTGCAGATAGCACAGAGGGGAGAGGCTCCTGCTGCAGTCAGGTATCTGATTAATAAATAATCAGGGTGTCACTTACCAACCTCAGCTCCCTCAGTACCCGTGGATGAATACTGTCCAGCCGGGGGCTTTATCAACAGTCGCAGCCATACGTCTTCTTGTGATATACAGTTAGTGACATTCGGCGAGAACCTTGATCTCTGCGCTGCTGAATGATATTGGCACAGGCCGGTTATCGGAGAACGCGGAGGAGAAGTACGGGGTTAATATCTCCGCCGTACCTTTCACCTGTACAATTATTTATCTTTTAGGTGCACATGTCCTCAGATTTTTTTATTTTTCGCATTATTATATATATAACATTTCTTTTACACTTATTTTACTATATTTAGTAAATGATTTTCTGCGGTACCCTTGTAGCTCGGTTTCTTTTTACATTTCCTATTGAGGCCGTTATTCGATGTTATTTCTGACCCCTCGGCCTTCACTGTTGTAGACGCCTTTATCTGTGTCTTACTAGACTTAGTTCTGCACTATTTATCCAGAATGGTTTCTTCTTACACGTGGACATTGTGTTACCGGATGTTGTGAACATCGGCCTCCACCATCACACTCCGCCATAACATGAGCGCTCTCCGCAGAGAACGGCCGACTGACAGGAAGGAGACGTCGGCCTCAGTCATTCCCTACACTGCTGAGGTAAAAAGAAAGCTAAGCTCTGGTTGGTTGTGCACTTGTGCTGATATAATAAAAGCCGAGCTCTGATTGGTTGTGCTGATATAAAAGCTGAGCTCTGATTGGTTGCTCTGGTAAAATAAAAGCTAAGCTCTGGTTGCTATGGGAAGTACAGACACTTTTCCTGTCAGACAGATCCGACGCCTGAGGCTGATGAGCCTCCTCCTGTACAGCTCCTCATTACCAGGCAGAGCAGGGTGATGTCTGCACCTCACACTCTGTGGTGGAAATCCATACTCACATCACAAAATGTCCCTCAATTCCGCCCTTCTTGTCTCCTGCTCCCAGTATAACATGACAGTGATGATGATAAACTGGAGATGGCAGCAGATCCAAACAGGACTGTGCCGCATACGATGGCGTCTGTGAAATCTGTCTCCACAGGAATCAGCCGTCAATGTGTAAAGGTGGAGAAGATGGCGAAACCCCCTCTCTGAAGACCCCCGTCATTATATCCAATGTGACCTGTTTATTATAGTGTGCAGGGGCAAACACTGACAGCTCGGGGCCCTGTGCAAGAAATGTGTCTGAGCCCCCCCTTTATGGAGACAAAGCTACAGATACATATATAGCCACACATATTTGTCTTACATAGGTTCCATTATTATGTATATTGCTGTCCCTTATTACACAGTGCCCTCTCTTGTTATGTACAGCACCGTCCATTACATATCGGATTATATACAGCCCCGTCTTATTACATACCATGCTGTCTTGTTAGGTGTATAATGCAATGATGGCTGATGGAGCATAGGAAAGCTTCTTTTCTAATGGAGGAGCTCATGGACTGGTCGTTTGGTCACTGGCTGCTACATCAGCAGTTATTTTATATCTAACAAGAAAGGGGACTACGTAATAAAAGAGGGCGCTGTGAATAAAGGGACGGCACCATATATAACTAGAGAGGATGGTACGTAATAAGGGACGGTGTTATACATGATAAAAGTGGAAACTATGTAACTAAGGATGGTGCTATACATAGTGAGTACAGTATATGCTAAGGAACTGTGCTATACATAATAAGTGAGTACACTATATACTAAGGGACTGTGCTATACATAAGTGAGTACACTATATACTAAGGGACTGTGCTATACATAAGTGAGTGCACTATATACTAAGGGCTGTGTTATAAATAATGAGTGCACTATATACTAAAGGACTGTGTTATAAATAATAAGTGAGTGCACTATATACTAAGGGACTGTACTATACATAAGTTAATAAGTGAGTACACTATATACTAAGGGACTGTGCTATACATATTAAGTGAGTACACTATATACTAAGGGACTGTGCTATACAGAATAAGTAAGTACATTGCATACTAAGGGACTGTGTTATACATAACTGAGTACACTATATAATTAGGGACTGTGCTATACATAATATGTGAGTGCACTATATACTAAGGGACTGTGCTATACATAATAAGCGAGTATACTATATACTAAAGACTGTGCTATACATAATAAGTGCGTGCACTATATACTAAGGAACGAACTGCTATATGTAATAAGTGAGTACACTATATGCTAAAGGTCTGTGCTATACATAATAAGTGAGTGCACTATATACTAAGGGACTGTGTTATAAATAATAAGTGAGTGCACTATATACTAAGGGACTGTGTTATAAATAATAAGTGAGTGCACTATATACTAAGGGAATGTTATAAATAATAAGTGAGTGCACTATATATCAAGGGACTGTGCTATACATAATAAGTGAGTACACTATATACTAAGGGACTGTGCTATACATATTAAGTGAGTACACTATATACTAAGGAACTGTGCTATACAGAATAAGGAAGTACATTGCATACTAAGGGACTGTGCTATACATAACTGAGTACACTATATAATTAGGGACTGTGCTATACATAATATGTGAGTGCACTATATACTAAGGGACTGTGCTATACATAATAAGTGAGTATACTATATACTAAAGACTGCTATACATAATAAGTGCGTGCACTATATACTAAGGAACTGCTATATGTAATAAGTGAGTACACTATATGCTAAGGGACTGTGTTATAAATAATAAGTGAGTGCACTATATACTAAGGGACTGTGTTATAAATAATAAGTGAGTGCACTATATACTAAGGGACTGTTATAAATAATAAGTGAGTGCACTATATATCAAGGGACTGTGCTATACATAATAAGTGAGTACACTATATACTAAGGGACTGTGCTATACATATTAAGTGAGTACACTATATACTAAGGAACTGTGCTATACAGAATAAGGAAGTACATTGCATACTAAGGGACTGTGCTATACATAACTGAGTACACTATATAATTAGGGACTGTGCTATACATAATATGTGAGTGCACTATATACTAAGGGACTGCTATACATAATAAATGAGTTCAATATATGCTAAGGGACTGTGCTATACATAATAAGCGAGTATACTATATACTAAAGACTGTGCTATACATAATAAGTGAGTGCACTATATACTAAGGGACTGTGCTATACATAATAAGCGAGTATACTATATACTAAAGACTGCTATACATAATAAGTGAGTGCACTATATACTAAGAGACTGTGCTATACATAATAAGTGAGTGCACTATATACTAAGGGACTGTTATAAATAATAAGTGAGTGCACTATATACTAAGGGACTGTGTTATAAATAATAAGTGAGTGCACTATATACTAAGGGACTGTTATAAATAATAAGTGAGTGCACTATATATCAAGGGACTGTGCTATACATAATAAGTGAGTACACTATATACTAAGGGACTGTGCTATACATATTAAGTGAGTACACTATATACTAAGGAACTGTGCTATACAGAATAAGGAAGTACATTGCATACTAAGGGACTGTGCTATACATAACTGAGTACACTATATAATTAGGGACTGTGCTATACATAATATGTGAGTGCACTATATACTAAGGGACTGCTATACATAATAAATGAGTTCAATATATGCTAAGGGACTGTGCTATACATAATAAGCGAGTATACTATATACTAAAGACTGTGCTATACATAATAAGTGAGTGCACTATATACTAAGGGACTGTGCTATATGTAATAAGTGAGTACACTATATGCTAAGGGTCTGTGCTATACATAATAAGTGAGTGCACTATATACTAAGGGACTGTGCTATACATAATAAATGAGTACAATATATGCTAAAGGACTGTGCTATACATAATAAGTGGGTATACTATACTGTATAATAAGAGACTGTGCTATACATAATAAGTGAGTGCACTATATACTAAGAGACTGTGCTATACAGAATAAGTGAGTACATGACATACTAAGGGACTGTGCTATACATAACTGAGTACACTATATACTTAGGGACTGTGCTACACATAATAAGTGAGTGCACTATATACTAAGGGACTGTGCTATACATAATCAGTGAATACATTATATGCTAAGGGACTGTGCTATACATAAGTGAGAATACTATATACTAAGGGACTGTGCTATACATAATTAGTGAGTGCACTATATACCAAGGAACTGTGCTATACATAATGAGTACAATATATGCTAAGGGTCTGTGCTATATATAAGTGAGCACACTATATACTAAGGGACTGTGCTATACATAAGTGAGCACACTATATACTAAGGGACTGTGCTGTACATAATAAGTGCGTACACCATATACTAAGGGTCTGTGCTATACATAAGTGAGTACACTATATACTAAAGGACTGTGCTATACATAAGTGAGTAGACTATATACTAAGATACTGTGCTATACATAATAAGTGAGTGCACTATATACTAAGGGACTGTGCTATACATAATAAGTGAGTACACTATATACTAAGGGACTTGCTATACATAGTGAGTACACTATATACTAAGGGACTGTGCTATACATAATAAGTGAGCACACTATATACTAAGGGACTGTGCTATACATAATAAGTGAGCACACTATATACTAAGGGACTGTGCTATATATAATAAGGCTACATTCATGTATCCATATGCCGTGTTGGTGTGCTGCGTGTTTTTGCAGACACATTGAGCATGTCCTGTTCTGAGCCTCAAAGTCGGATCAGATGAGGACGTTCTCTGACCATCACGGATCTCATTCTCAGATGTGTGAATGGACCTATAATACTCGTGTGCCATCTGATAAAAAAAACCTGGAAGCACACGGACATTTCACACAGATGTGAGACTAGAATAAAGGTACCTTCACACTGAACAACTTAACATTCATGTCCACATCTCCGAGCCACAACTTGTCATGATGATCATCGCAGCCCTGAAAATAACAAGGTCTCATACATTGTATACATACATGTGTCTTCCCCGAATACAGATCTGTACCCCACAAGTAATATACTATTAGCCAGGCACCAATATAAATATAAAGCGATGAGCAGCACTGTGCCCCCCATTATCTATAATCTCTGCTGCCCCAATGATATAAACTATTCAGTCTGTGACTCTCCCCCATTACCTGTGCGGCTATGTGCACACGGAATATATGGAAGGTTTTACAGTACAGGAAAAGTGAATGAGATCCCTGACGTCTTGTGCACACGCTGATTATTTTTTCCTTGCCGATTTGCAGCAGATTAAAATCTGCATAATGTCAATTCTTGCAGTGTATTTCACCCGTACTAATGGGGAAAATATGCAACAAAAGAATGTTAAAAACGTTGCAAAAAAAATAAATGTATTTTATGCAGCAATCTTCCTGCCAACACATTAGGACATGCAGCAGAATTTTCTTATGCAAATCCTGAACATGTGCACATAGCCTTAGTCCCAGTCCTGTGTCTCTCCATTCATTGTAAGTACTTGATAGCATCATAATGAATTTGGGTGGTGGGAGAAAAGGTCATCAGGTACTGAGCCTCCTCCGCCTCCTTACAATTCATTACAAGTCCCTGACAGAGTCTTCTTCTACTTTTCAATTCATTATGAAGTCTCCTATCCAACTTACCCTCTCTGCTCCCACGCCGCAATAAATTTTAAGTCCCCGATAACATCACAATGAATTGTAAGATGGAAGAGGACACTATCAGGGGCTTGGGACCCTCCTCCACCACCCAATTCATTTTACATCCAAATCTAACATCCTCCTCCCCCTCCCCCTGTTCATAAGTCCATTATAAGTCAACCTTCCTCCCATCCCAATCCCCCACATCCCTAATTGTCCTCCTCCCCTCCCGCATCAAATCATTATCCTCTCCCCCACCTCCATCATTGCCCCCTCCACCACCTCCATACTGGTCACAACTTTCATGTTGCCCTGTCCCCCCTGATGCTGGTCACTACACATCACCCGTCATCTAACCATGACCTCCCTGATGCCGGTCACTACACATCATCTATCATCCAGCCCTGACACTGGTCATTACACATCATCTATCATCCAGACCTGACCTCCCTGATGCTGGTCACTACACATCACCCATCATCCAGCCCCGTCCCCCCTGATGCCGGTCACTACACATCACCCATCATCCAGCCCTGACCTACCGGACACCAGTCACTACACATCACCCATCATCCATCAAAGACTGCACAGTCCATGGCTCATCCCACTGAATGCCCATACTCCTTTCCTGTGGGCAATGGGATAATGTATAATATGATTTTTTAGTTATCCCTGTTTAGCACACATATTGTGGGCTCTGACCCCCATTCTCTCTCTGTTTCTGCTGGCAGAGATGTGTGTATGTTTATCCCAAATCCCTCATGGCCCCCTCACAAGAATTTTTATTGCACTTGTAACTGCACAAATCTCCCTCCAGCTCCAGCTGAAACTGGTCTGATCTGTCTCAAAAGACAGGAGGTTCTTTGTTCTATTATAGTAAGATATTGGGCCACCGATTTGGGCTAGAAAAATAATAAGTATATATTGCTAACTTTCATCAGTAGATCTGTCAACCACTGTAACCACTAGCAGCTAAATGCAACGAATAAAAAGTATGGATTTCTCCGTAACCGTGTGGAACAATTAGGATGAATTTGGTATCAATAGAGAGCTAATTTTAATACAAGATGGATGAGGTGTGTGTTATGACTCTGCCAGATTCTCGAGCAAAGATATGAGAGTTATAAGAATTGTTCGAGAAAACTGTACAGCTGAGGAGAAGGGAGGGCGATGTTAAGTCAACCCCTTTAGTGATGTCACAAGGCTGCAGTTATAAGTTTCTGCACTTCACCCAGCATTCAGTCTTGTCTGAGGAGCTGTTTCTATCCAGACCTCCTGATGCACTGGGATATTTGGGGCTCCGCCTACCAGCAAGTTTGCCTGCAATGATCTGAGCACATGTGAGTTTTATCTTTCTTCTTTAACCCATGTTATTTTATAATCGCTTTGTACATACAGTACATACTGTCTCATATTGTAACATCTTTATATACCTTTTTATAAACACTGCCTTATCTTTATGGAGTAAAATATTTAAAATACTAGCTTAGTTCTCCTGCGGTAAAACGTACCCTAAGTCTTCTGAAGGGAATTATGCTACTGTTTTGGGTTAGTTTTGGACCCGTTAATCGAAGCTGGTGGCGGCATACCTTGTCCTGCGCTTTTGGGAGTCGTAGCGATGGCAGCATGGATAATTATTGTTCCTGCCTGAGTGGGAGTAGTTATATCGCCTCGCTGCAGCGTGCCCAATAGCCAGTACATAGCAGGCAGCCTTTCTGGTGACTAATTACCCTGGGTGCAGTACCTAATCTGACCTGAGGGTAAGGGGGGCGCCAGAGAGCTGCAAGTTTTCAAGCGGAACTGTACAGCGGGATATACACGAATCCCAGGAGTTCGTGTTATATTGCAGAGCAGTGGGATAACTAAAATAAGCCCCTGAGGTAAATTGAGAGGTCAATAGCCTTGTTTGTGTTTTCATCACATTGGAGCAGGGGAGGGATAAGATAAGCCTCCCTGCACATGTGATAGCCGTGGGCTGGCCAAAGGTCACCCCGATCGTGACATACTGTTGACAATCACGGTGTGAATCTGTGAGAAGCATCACCCCACTTTTGGCGGGCACCCACAAAGAGGTGGTAGCATCAAGGTTAAGAAGCTGACCGAGCACAGCAATGTATGTTGGCAAAACAATTGTCCCATCCTGGGTTATTGTGGGCTCAGATGCGACACTTAGTCAGTTCTCATGGACAAACAATGAGTCAGGATAGTTGAAGAGTCCGAGGTCAATAGCCAGGTGGGTATGTCATAAACAGAGGGACGACGCAAAGGCATTGTCAAGTAACTGTCTGAGGTCAGAATACCAGGAGGATAGCGGATCAGAGCAAAAGGATTAGCCAAACGAATGGTCAGAACAAAGTCCAAGGTCAGGTAGCGATAGATCAATAAGCAAGGCACAGGGAAAACAATCCACACAGAACTGAAGCTACGGCTGACTGCTACCTAGGACTGCACACATCTGTGCTAAAATAAGGAAGTTTGAAATATAAGGCTTTATCATGTCATTAGCCACAAGCATGTGTTCACATTGGGCAGTAGCTCAGAGACCATAGGTAAGTGTTCACACCAGGCAGGCAGTGTAGTTACCCATTCAATCTGAGATTACCTTGTCATTGGTGAATGGGCTCACAATATTTGGCCAAATCTTGTGCTAAAATCTCATGTTTGTTCATAAAGTTCATAAGCCGTTATGCTATTCCTATTCCTTATATTTCAAACTTCCTTATTTTAGCACAGATGTGTGCAGCCATAATCTATTATTATGTATGTATTTTTTTTGGCTATGCACCAGCATTTATAATTATTATATATATTGTTCAGTCAGTTTACTTATTTTTGCTATCTAGGACTGTCAGCTCAGTTACATAGCTGATCAACCAAGAGAACAGGCAGCATCTGGCGAGAGCTCAGCACTAGAGATGAGCAAATATTTCAATATTTGATTCGGATTATGTTCGCCGAATTTGCAATATTCGCTGATTAATTTGTCTAATATTCGCCGAACATAACCGAACGCCATTCACGTCAATGGGAGGCAAAAATAATGCATGCACAACACCTTATAATGGCCCCAAATGCTGCCAAAACACATGAAATGAGGGGCAGACACCAGCAAGGTGGCCTCAATTCACCCACAGTACAGATTGTAGCAATCAGCCAGGCATGAGGTATCGGGGTCTGGCACAGCATTTACAGCTTTCAGTAGAACATCACAGTAAGACGAGGTGGGTGAGGGATCGGTGTAGGCCTCCTGTGCTGGGAGCCCTGATACCACATGTAACACCTCTACCTGCTCTCATACTCAGCCACACTCAGGTGGCACAAATTTCTGTTTTGTAGACCACCATTGTCAGAAAAATGTAAGGATAGTAACACGGGTAGTTGAGTCCAAGGCAGTGGAGGCCTGACAGTGTCTGAGGCATACTGCTACAGGCAACATGAAGGAGACCCAACCAGGAGTGTTCACATTTCCAAAAATTACTGGCAGACACCAAAGTGGCATCAATTTCACCAGAGTAGAAATAGTAGAATAGGGACCGACAGGTCTTCCACTAAACCCAATCCAGCAGAAGGACACCCAACCAGGAGTGTTCACATTAACACATTACACCATAAAGGTTTAAAATCCTGCAGTGCCCGCAGGGTCCCCCTGCTCAAGAAGACACATGTGCAGGCCGTCTGAAGTCTGACAATGAACACCTGGATGATTCTGTGCGTGATTGGGAGAAGGTGCTGTGGTCAGATGAGACAAAAATTGAGGTCTTTGACATTACCTAAACTTGCCGTGTTTGGAGGAAGAGAAATGCTGCCTATGACCCAAAGAACACCATCCCCACTGTCAAGCATGGAGGTGGAAACATTATGTTTTGGGGGTGTTTCTCTGTGAAGGGCACAAGACTACTTCACCGCATCAATGGGAGAATGGATGGAGCCATGTACTGTAACCAGGGCCGGACTTAGCCCAAAAGGCGCCCTGTGCGAGACTGCAGGACGGCGCCCCCCCCCCCCTCCAAACTTTGAAAGAAAACAATAACTCTTTAATATTCACAACAACACGTTTACTTAGAAAACTTGTGTTTCCCTGCAAAACACTTGAAGAAACACTAATATTGCAATAACGGGAATTATAAAGTGCTTTAAAGCGGACCAAAAGGAAAAAATGACGCTTGGTCCAAAGCCATATGGGCTGACAGCCAATCAGAGTGCAGAGCGGCGGCCTGCAAGGCCAAACACCGCCCTGCACTCTGATTGGCTGTCAGCCCAACGCTGACAGCCAATCGGAGTGCAGAGATGATGGCCAGCATGGAGAAGAGTTCCGGACGGGTGGCAGCAGGTCGGGTGCCGTGCGGACCAAGAGTCATTCTATGACTTTTGATCCACCTTAATACTAAATAAAATATCTTAAAATATCAAATATAAATAATATAATAAATATGCAACATACATGAGAAAAACTGTCATTAAATATGTGCACAATTTTCAACCTTCAAGACAAAAAAATAAAAATAAAGTGCACTATACTGTAATCCAGCAACAACAAGAACATAATAACATAGTGCTACATAAACTGATTTAAAAAGCAACTTTCCGTGCTTTTACTTTGGCAAACTCATCAATAGTTTCATTTAAGTCTAGAGATGCCAACACATCATTTTCAATTGACAAGACTGCAAGTGAGGATAACCTGCTCTCTGTCATAGTGGACCTTAAATATGTCTTAATGAGCTTAAGTTTTGAAAAACTGCGCTCTCCTGAGGCCACAGAAATCGGGATGGTGCACAGAATCTGAAGTGCAGTCCAGCCTACGTCACACGCAGAGAGCCGAGCGACAGGGCGGGCGCCGGGCGGGCGGCACTGGGCAGGAGCAGGCGAGCAGCAGATACAGATAGCGCAAATGGCGCGGCGGGGGGCGCCACAAGAGGTGCGGGCGCCCTCAGGCCATTAAGCGTCTACATTGTGATCAGGGGTGGGATTCAAATTTTTAACAACAGGTCCTCTAAGTCGCGGAGGCCGGAATTTTGGCCACGCCCATTTTCAATAACCCCGCCCATACTCATAAGCCACGCCCAGTGCAATAGACAGACCAGACACCATATCACCACAGTGACCTATAATACTATCTACAAGGCACAAATACAGCCACACCATGACCAGATGACATATTACCACCACAGTGATCGAATAATATCAAATACAAGGAACGAATACCACAACATCATGACCAGACCACATATTACCACCACATAGTGACTGAATACTACAATACTGATCAATAATAAAAAAAACCACAATACTATCACCATAAGTGCCATTATACACAGGAGATCTGTACTTAGTATGCAGCGTCTGTGTATAGGTAATACAGTGATCACCGGTGACATACACAGGACCTCAGTATATAGTATACAGTGTATAGTGTCAGTGTATAGGTAACACACTGACTCACCAGTGACATCTCTAGGTGAAGTCCTTCATCTTTCATCCCGCACAGACCGCCATCACTTCATCCAGCCAGGACTCGTCTCTGCAGGAAATAACACAGTTATCTCGAGTTCCACTTGCATAACACATTACTTAATTTTCCCAACTTCTACATTACACCACATGAAGAAGGCGACATAGTGTCACTCTACACAGTAATAGGACCGCCCCTCCATTTAAAACAGTATACTCAAAAAATAAAATAAATACATCACTGCAGTAATAATATCCCTTAATTAGCCCCTATGGTAATAATATTCGCCATCCTGGCCCCCGTGTGTCTCATTCCTGGCGTCAGCCATATATTCTCCCATCCTGCCCTAATGAGTATCTATCCTGCCCCATATGATCTTCCCATCCTGCCCCATCTGTCTCCATCGTATCCATCCTGCCCCATCTGTCTCCAATCCTGCCTCCAGTGTCTCCAGTCATGACGCCATGTCTGTCATCCTGCCCCGTGTCTCCATTCTGCCCCTGTGTCCAGCTTTCTGCCCGTGTCCAGCATTCTGCACCAGTGTCCAGCATTCTGCACCAGTGTCCAGCATTCTGCACCAGTGTCCAGCTTTCTGCCCCTGTGTCCAGCTTTCTGCCCCCTGTGTCCAGCTTTCTGCCCCAGTGTCCAGCTTTCTGCCCCAGTGTCCAGCTTTCTGCCCCAGTGTCCAGCTTTCTGCCCCAGTGTCCAGCTTTCTGCCCCAGTGTCCAGCGTTCTGCCCCCGTGTCCAGCGTTCTGCCCCCGTGTCCAGCGTTCTGCCCCAGTGTCCAGCGTTCTGCCCCAGTGTCCAGCGTTCTGCCCCAGTGTCCAGCGTTCTGACCCGGTGTCCAGCGTTCTGACCCCGTGTCCAGCGTTCTGCCCCAGTGTCCAGCGTTCTGCCCCCGTGTCCAGCGTTCTGCCCCCGTGTCCAGCGTTCTGCCCCCGTGTCCAGCGTTCTGCCCCAGTGTCCAGCGTTCTGCATCAGTGTCCAGCGTTCTGCCCCAGTGTCCAGCGTTCTGCCCCAGTGTCCAGCGTTCTGCCCCCCGTGTCCAGCGTTCTGCCCCCCGTGTCCAGCGTTCTGCCCTCGTGTGCAGCGTTCTGCCCCAATGTCCTTTCTGCCCCCCTGTGTCCAGCTTTCTGCCCCCCCCTGTGTCCAGCTTTCTGCCCCCCAGTGTCCAGCTTTCTGCCCCCCCCTGTGTCCAGCGTTCTGCCCCAGTGTCCAGCTTTCTGCCCCCCAGTGTCCAGCTTTCTGCCCCCCAGTGTCCAGCTTTCTGCCCCCCCCTGTGTCCAGCGTTCTGCCCCAGTGTCCAGCTTTCTGCCCCCCAGTGTCCAGCTTTCTGCCCCCCCCTGTGTCCAGCTTTCTGCCCTCCAGTGTCCAGCTTTCTGCCCCCCCCTGTGTCCAGCGTTCTGCCCCAGTGTCCAGCTTTCTGCCCCCCAGTGTCCAGCCTTCTGCCCCCCCCTGTGTCCAGCGTTCTGCCCCCGTGTCCAGCGTTCTGCCCCCGTGTCCAGCGTTCTGCCCCCGTGTCCAGCGTTCTGCCCCAGTGTCCAGCGTTCTGCCCCCCGTGTCCAGCGTTCTGCCCTCGTGTGCAGCGTTCTGCCCCAATGTCCTTTCTGCCCCCCTGTGTCCAGCTTTCTGCCCCCCAGTGTCCAGCTTTCTGCCCCCCCTGTGTCCGGCGTTCTGCCCCAGTGTCCAGCTTTCTGCCCCCCTGTGTCCAGCTTTCTGCCCCCCTGTGTCCAGCTTTCTGCTCCCCAGTGTCCAGCTTTCTGCCCCCCTGTGTCCAGCTTTCTGCCCCCCTGTGTCCAGCTTTCTGCTCCCCAGTGTCCAGCTTTCTGCCCCCCTGTGTCCAGCTTTCTGCCCTGGGCCCCCCCCCCCCGATCGCCGCTCTCAATAAAAAAAAAAACAAAACAAGTTCTGCTTACCTGACCGCGATCCTGCTCTGTCTGGTTATCGGTGGGGGCGGCCATCTTCCTGAGGCCGCGCGTGCGCAGGTGGAGTGCTCTGCTGCCTGGGGCTTCAGGAAAATGGCCGCGGGATGCCGCGCATGCGCAGATGGAGATCGCGGCGGCCATTTTTCTGAAGCCGACATGCGAACAGGTAAATTCTGCGCCGCCGGCGACCCGCCCCCCGCATTGCGCCCCCCTTCCTACGCCACTGCTTGGCGCCCTGTGCGGCCGCACAGGTCGCACAGGGCAAAGGCCGGCCCTGACTGTAACATCCTGAGTGATATCCTAGTTCCCTCCGCCAGGACATTGAAAATGGGTCGTGGCTGAGTCTTCCAGCAAGACAATGACCCAAAACATACAGCCAAGGCAACAAAAGAAGCACATTAACCCCTTAGTGACAGAGCCAATTTGGTACTTAATGACCGAGCCAATTTTTACAATTCTGACCACTGTCACTTTATGAGGTTATAACTCTGGAACGCTTTATCGGATCCCGCTGATTCTGAGATTGTTTTTTCGTGACATATTGTACTTCAAGTTAGTGGTAACATTTCTTCGATATTACTTGCGATTATTTATGAAAAAAATGGAAATATGGCGAAAATTTTTAAAATTTTGTAATTTTCAAACTTTGTATTTTTATGCCCTTAAATCAGAGAGATATGTCACAAAAAATAGTTAATAAATAACATTTCTCACATGTCTACTTTACATCAGCACAATTTTGGAAACAATTTTTTTTTTTGTTAGGGAGTTATAAGGGTTAAAAGTTGACCAGCAATTTCTCATTTTTACAACACCATGTTTTTTTTAGGGACCACATCACCTTTGAAGTGATTTTGAGGGGTCTATATGATAGAAAATAACCAAGTGTGACACCATTCTAAAAACTGCACCCCTCAAGCTGCTCAAAACCACATTCAAGAAGTTTATTAACCCTTTACGTACTTCACAGGAACTAAAACAATGTGGAAGAAAAAAATTAACATTTTACTTTTTTTTGCAAACATTTTACTTCAGAACCATTTTTTTAATTTTCACAAGTGTAAAAACAGAAATTTAACCACAAATTTTGTTGTGCAATTTTTCCTGAGTACGCCGATACCCCATATGTGGAGGTAAACCACTGTTTGGGCGCACCGCAGAGCTTGGAAGTGAAGGAGCACCGTTTGACTGTTTCAATGCAGAATTGGCTGGAATTGAGATCGGACACCATGTCGCGTTTGGAGAGCCCCTAATGTGCCTAAACAGTGGAAACCCCCCACAAGTGACACCATTTTGGAAACTAGACCCCCCAAGGAACTTATCTAGATGTGTGGTGAGCACTTTGAACCCCCAAGTGCTTCACAGAAGTTTATAACGTAGAGCCGTGAAAATAAAAAATCTCATTTTTTCTACAAAAATGATCTTTTTGCCCCCAAATTTTTATTTTCACAAGGGTAACAGGAGAAATTAGACCACAAAAGTTGTTGTGCAATTTCTCCTGAGTACGTCGATACCCCATATATGGGGGTAAACCACTGTTTGGGCGCACCGCAGAGCTTGGAAGAGAAGGAGTGTCGTTTTACTTTTTCAATGTAGAATTGGCTGGAATTGAGATCGGACGCCATGTCACGTTTGGAGAGCCGCTGATGTGCCTAAACAGTAGAGACCCCCCACATATGACACCATTTTGGAAACTAGACCCCTTAAGGAACTTATCTAGATGTGTGGTGAGCACTTTAAACCCCCAGGTGCTTCACAGAAGTTTATAACGTAGAGCCGTGAAAATAAAAAAATCGCATTTTTTCTACAAAAATGATCTTTTTGCCTCCAAATTTTTATTTTACCAAGGGTAACAGGAGAAAATGGACCCCAGAAGCTGTTGTACAATTTGTCTTGAGTACGCCGACACCCCATATGTGGGGGTAAACCACTGTTTGGGCGCATGGCTGAGCTCGGAAGCAAAGGAGCGCCATTTGACTTTTCAATGCAAAATTGACTGGAATTGAGATCGGACGCCATGTCGCGTTTGGAGAGCCCCTGATGTGCCTAAACAGCAGAAACCCCCCAAAAGTGACCCCATTTTGGAAACTAGACCCCCCATGGAACTTATCTAGATGTGTAGTGAGAACTTTGAATGCCCAAGTGCATCACAGAAGTTTATAATGCAGAGTTGTGAAAATAAAAAATATATATTTTTTAACAATAAAGATTTTTTAGCCCCCAAGTTTTTATTTTCACAAGGGTAACAAGAGAAATTGGACCCCAAAAGTTGTTGTCCAATTTGTCCTGAGTATGCTGGTACCCCATATGTGGGGGTAAACCACTGTTTGGGCGCACGGCAGAGCTCGGAAGGGAAGGAGCGCCATTTTGCAATGCAGACTTTGATAGAATTGTCTGCGGGCGTTATGTTGCGTTTGCAGACCCCTAATGTACCTAAACAGTAGAAACCCCCACAAGTGACCAAATTTTGGAAACTAGACCCCCTAAGGAACTTATCTAGATATGTGGTGAGAACTTTGAAAGCTCAAGTGCTTCACAGAAATTTATAATGCAGAGTAGTGAAAATAAAAAAATATATTTTTTTCCAACAAAAAAGATTTTTAGCCCCCAAGTTTTTATTTTCACAAGGGTAACAGGAGAAATTGGACCCCAAAAGTTGTTGTCCAATTTATCCCGAGTACGCTGATGCCCCATATGTGGGGGTAAACCACTGTTTGGGCGCACGGCAGAGCTCAGAAGGGAGGGAGTACCATTTGACTTTTTTAGCGCAAAATTGGCTGTCGTGTTTGGAGACCCCCTGATGTACCTAAACAGTGGAAACCCCCCAATTCTAACTCCAACCCTAACCCCAACACAGCCCTAACCCTAATCTCAACCCGATCCATAATCCTAATCACAACCCTAACGATAATCACAACCCTAACCCCAAAACAGCCCTAATCTCAACCCTAACCATAACCCTAATCAAAACCCTAAATCCAACACACCCCTAACCCTAATCCCAACCCTAACCCTAATCCCAACCCTAATCCCAAACGTAACACTAATCCCAACCCTAATCCAAACCCTAACCCTAATCCCAACTCTAACCCTAACTTTAGCCCCAACCCTAACTTTAGCCCCAACCCTAACCATAACTTTAGCCCCCGTCGTCACAAAAAAAGTTCAATGTAACCTTTTTTTTGTACGTCGCGTCCGCCATTTCCGCGGATGCGTGGCCGTAACTCTGCCCCCTCCTCCCCAGGACATAGACTGGGCAGCGGATGCGTTGAAAAACTGCATCCGCTGCCCACGTTGTGCACAATTTTCACAACGTGCGTCGGTACATCGGGCCGACGCATTGCGACCGCCCCGTACCGACGCAAGTGTGAAAGAAGCCTTAGGCTACTTTCAGACATAGCGCATTTTTGAGCGCTATTTTGCGGGCGCTTTTCAAAAATGCGCAATGTCATTTTCGTCTGCCGGCAAAGTGAATGAGAAATTCACTTTGCCGTTCAGACACACCGCAAAAAAACGCGGCGCTTTTGTCTGCAAACACGCCGGCGTAAAAAGAATTGACATGTCAATTCTTTACGCAGCGGCGTGTCTGCGTATCCCCCTAGGGCCCCATATTACCTTCCACACACAGCGCCTTTGTCCTGGGTGTCGGCGTCTTTGTACGGAGGGGTTGACACCCAGGACCGGACGTGACGTCGGACAGGAAGAGGGAAGCCCCCGCCCCCCAGTGAAGCAGCATGGAGTCCTTCTGTGTGTGTGTGTGTGCGTGTGTGTGTGTGTGTGTGTGTGTGTGTGTGTGTGTGTGTGTGTGCGTGTGTGTCCCCATGCGACGCTAGTGCCACCATTGTGCTAAGTCGCCGTATGGGACTACTACTCCCATCCGGTATTAGGATGGGAGAGTTGTCCCTGTGTCCGGCGACTTAGCACAATTGTAAAGTTACACAAAACACCTACACACAATACACATACATGACACACAGTACATACAACATATAACACAGAGTATATACTCACCAACAGCACACTTGTAGGCGAAGCCCTCGATCCTCCAGGAAAAAATC
Source organism: Ranitomeya variabilis (assembly GCF_051348905.1). NCBI lineage: Eukaryota > Metazoa > Chordata > Amphibia > Anura > Dendrobatidae > Ranitomeya > Ranitomeya variabilis. The sequence goes on along the minus strand of NC_135234.1, from coordinate 11,403,965 downwards.
CAAAAATAATAAACCAAATTCATACTCCCTGTCCGCAGAATCCATAAAACGAGTGTCCCACGCCGATCGGCTGCTCTCCGGCGATACACTGCCAGGAGCGAAGCTCCTAGCAGTGTATCGCGTACTGTTCCGGAGTTCAATGACTCCGGCGTCTCGGTTAACAGCAGTACAGCTGCGTTGAACTTTCCCACGCAGCACTGCCGTTAAGCGAGAGTGCCGGGGTCAATGACCGCCGGTAAACTCGCTCGCGCATGCGCAGTGACACACCGACAGGAACTATGGCTCCTGTCAGTGTGTTGCTGCAGCCGTGGAGAGCAGACATATCTCTGGATGTGTCTGTTCTCCATGGAAAATCTTGATACGTGGCACTTAAATATGTGGCAATTAAATACGTGACACGTGGCACTTATACGTGATACGTGTCACTTAAATACGTGGCACTGAAATACGTGATACGTGGCACTTTGATACGTGGCACGTGTCACTTAAATACGTGGCACGTGGCACTGAAATATGTGGCACGTGGCACTTTGATACGTGGCACGTGTCTCTTAAATACGTGGCACGTGGCACTGAAAGATGTGGCACGTGGCACTTTGATACGTGGCACTTTGATACGTGGCACTGAAATATGTGGCACGTGGCACTTTGATACGTGGCACTTTGATACGTGGCACGTGGCACTTTGATACGTGGCACTTTGATACGTGGCACTGAAATATGTGGCACGTGGCACTTTGATACGTGGCACGTGTCACTTAAATACGTGGCACGTGGCACTGAAATATGTGGCACGTGGCACTTTGATACGTGGCACGTGTCTCTTAAATACGTGGCACGTGGCACTGAAAGATGTGGCACGTGGCACTTTGATACGTGGCACGTGGCACTTTGATACGTGGCACTGAAATATGTGGCACGTGGCACTTTGATACGTGGCACGTGGCACTTTGATACGTGGCACTTTGATACGTGGCACGTGGCACTTAAATACGTGGCACGTGGCACTGAAATATGTGGGACACGTCGCACAAAAAAGTTACATGTAGTTTTTTTTGTGTCGACGGTCCGCCGAAGCACGACGCATCCGTCGCACGACGGATGCGACATGTGGCAATCCGTCGCAATGCGTCGCTAATGCAAGCCAATGGAGAAAAAACGCATCCTGCAAGCACTTTTGCAGGATGCGTTTTTTCTCCAACGACGCATTGCGACGGAAGCCAAAAAACGCTAGTGTGAAAGTAGCCTAACCCTAACCCTAGCCCTAACCCTAACTTTAGCCCCAACCCTAACCCTAACCCTAACTCTAACCCTAACCCTAATTTTAGCCCCAACTTGTCTTCTCCTGCCGGCCGGCAGATGGCAGCAGATGGCGGGCGCACTGCGCATGCGCCCGCCATGATGAAAAAGCCGGCTGGCAGGAGAAGACAGAAGAGGACCCAGGGACCCCGGGTGAGTATGATAGGGTCCCCGAATCCCCCTATTTCTCTGTCCTCTGATGTGCGATCACATCAGAGGACAGAGAAATAACTGATCGCTTTTTTTTTTTTTTTTTTGCGGTCGCCGGTAAACTGTTAATTACCGGCGATCGCAAAGCAGGGGTCGGTGCAAACCGACCCCGATCATGTTCTTTGGGGTCTCGGCTACCCCCGGCAGCCGAGACCACAAAGAACATCCGGGTGCCGGGCGGCGGGCGTACTGCGCGTGCGCCCGCCATTTTTTCCCGGAAAAAAGATGGCGGCGCCCATGGGGAGACACGAGGAGCACCGGGGGAGGTAGGTAAGTATTGGGGGGCTATTGGGGGCCATCGGGGACCACATTTCTCTGTCCTCCGATGTGCGATCACATCGGAGGACAGAGAAATTAAACGGCAAATCGCGTTTTGTTTTTTTTTGTTGCGACCGCCGGTAAACGGTTAATTACCGGCGATCGCAACTCGGGGGTCGGTAAAAACCCCCCGAATCATGTTCTCTGGGGTCTCGGCTACCCTCGGCAACCGAGACCCCAGAGAAAATCCGACTCTGGGGGGCGCTATTCACTTTTTCCACAGCGCCGTTAATTAACGGCGCTGTGGTTTAAGTACCCTTAGCGGCCGCCGTTAAAAGGCGTATCGGCGGTCGTTAAGGGGTTAAGGTCATGGAGTGGCCTAGCCAGTCTCCAGACCTTCAGCCCATAGGAAACTTATGGAGGGAGGTGAAGCTCCGAGTTGCCAAGCGACGGCCTCAAAATCTTAATGATTTAGAGATGATCTGTAAAGAGGACTGGAGCAAAATCCCTCCTGACATGTGCGCAAACCTCATCATCAACTACAAAAACGTCTGACTGCTGAGCTTGCCAACAAAGGTTTTACCACCAAGTATTAAGTCTTGTTTGCCAGAGGGATCAAATACTTATTTCTCACTGCAAAATGCAAATACATTTATATAATTTATACTATGTGATTTTCTGGATTTTATTTTTGATATTCTATCTCTCAATGTTAAAATTAACTTACTCTTAAAATTATAGACTATTCATGTCTTTGTCAGTGGGCAAGCTTACAAAATCAGCAAGGGATCAAATACTTATTACCCCACTGCATAGACCCCTGAAAGTCACTTTGAATGTGATGTCGTCCCTAAAAAAAAAATGGTTTTCTAAATTTTGTTGGAAAAATGAGAAATTGCTGGTCAAATTTTAACCCTTATAACATCCTAACAAAAAAAAGTATGTTTCCAAAATTATGCAGATGTAAAGTAGACATGTGGGAAATGCTATTTAGTAACTATTTTTTGCGATATAACTGATTTAAGGGCATAAAAGTTAAAAGTTTGAAAATTGTGAAATTTTTGCCAAATTTTTTATATTTTCACAAATAAACAAGAGTCATATTGCAGAAATGTTACCACTAACATGAAGTACAATATGTCACAAGAAAACAGTCTCAGAATCACCGGGATCCGTGGAAGCTCCAGAGTTGTTACTACATAAAGTGACAGTGGTCAGAATTGTAAAATTTGGCCTGGTCATCAAGGTGAAAACAGTCTGGGGGTGAAAGGGTTAATATAACATAAGAGTCACTACTAGTATAATGCTCTCCAGGAATAAGATACAGATAGACCTGAGGCCTGTGGGAGGTTATATATAGCAGGGGATAACGAATACTGCAGTGATTACAGTCAGACACCAGGTGGCGCCAGAGTACTGTACACAGCATGGAGGGTCCTGCTGCAGGAGACTATGCAGGGGGCAATGAGATAGAATGATCGTGTTCTGGTCATGTGACTTCTGTATTATTGATACCGGTAATAAAGTACATTATAGTATCTACATCGATAGCGGATGTGCACGCTACAGAGATCTGGTGACCTGTAAAGTGCAGAAATATTGGGGTACAGCCATGAAAACATCATTTTTACAGCAGTCTGCAATAATTTGTGAAAAATCTTCTCATGCAGCAAAATCAACGTCCAAACTGTTCCCTAATAATTAGATAACTCTGGAAAAACCGAAGTGGGAAAAAATGGCCGCCCGCGGACGTGACCTTATTCCAAGATCTCTGCTCGCTGTCAGTGAATGAGAACGGAGGTTGACCTAATTCTGCTGGCAGCTGAGGGTTTGCTACAATTGCATCTAGTCTGGACTGCAACCTTCATACATTTTACCCGCTCTGATACATTGTAACAAACTATAGGAGAGAAATCTATCTTGATGATGTGTTTGTCTATCAGACTGGATACATAGTGCCAAACCCTCAGCTGCGAGAACAATGTCCAGGCTTGGTCTCTGGATGTAGCAAGAAACTTCCTGCAGACATCAAATCGGTCCTGTAGGGGCTGAAGGATTGAAATATAAAGGGCCTGAGTCATTGTGTCTCTTTTGTCTTCTTTTTCCTGTTTTGAGTCTTTTTTATTTATTTTGACGTCTATTTTTTACAGTTTTTTCTCTGTTTGCCCTCGTCAGCGCGGGTTTTGTAATCCAGATGTTTGTTGTGAATTCATTATTTGCAGATTTTCTAAAAAGTCACTTTTTTCTTGCACATAGTCTCCCGGAGTGATTAATTTATTTTTTATATGGTAGAAATCTTAGCGAAAAGTTAACAAAATGTGCGTCTAAAGAGTTGTAAAGAAAGTAAAAGACAAAGGCCCCGATTCATTATCGCATTTGCGCCTGTTTCTGTCTCGTTTTGGGATTTTTTCCAGGTTTTTCATTTGCATCTCGTTCTTTTTAATTTGCATCTTTGTAAAGTCTGCTTTATGTTCTCCTGTCTTTTTTCTTGCGTTCACCATGGTGAGCAGAGTTTTATGTTTCCAGTTAATTCACAATTGGCGACTTTTTAAACATTTGTAATATTTGTTGCAATCGTCGTCCCGTTTCGCCCCGGAGTGATGTTATGGGCACCAGGAATTTCACACAATTTTTGCATCATTTTATGAAACGTTTGACTTATTGCAAAAGATGAAAATAACGGCGATTAAAATTAATGAACGGCGGGGGCAATTGTGGCGCAAAAAATGGCAACTAATACCACAACTACGGTAAAAAGAAAAGTGTCTTAAAAAAGCACAAATGGTGAATCAGAGACAAATAGGAAGAACATTCTTTCTTTATTTTGAGCAAAATTCATGAACCCGCAGACGCCATTTTCAAGAATTTGGAACAAAAACCACCAATGAATGCTACAGTATAACACAAAAAAAGAAAATAACCTAACACAAATAATGAATCAGGATCATACTGTAGGGGAAAGTTGTAAAACGTTTCAGCTTCCTTCATATTGATGAGAAATCCTAACGTTGTAATCATCCGGTTCCATTTTGTTCTAGTTTTCTATAAACCTCTGTGGGCGGGTGAGGGGCGGAGCTTCTGAACTCCTTAGCGCATGACTTTCCCAAGCTCCGCCCCTGCAGTGGGTGTGGCCCGTGTGGTCGATCACGACCTGCGCTTGCTCCGCAGGTTCAGCAGACTTTCCTTCTGCTCCTTCTCCTGGCCGTACAGACTGGGGAGCTGGAACGGATCCTTCTTCAGCTCCGGGGTGTTATAAGGACAAACCTTCAGATGCTCAGACATGGAGGCGATGTCAGCGAGCGTCCACTGCTGCACCGGAGAGAAGAGGCTGCTGAAATTCCAGACCTGAAACACAAGGAACAGATGGCAACATGAAGGGTTAATCAAAAATGGTGCTTAGCAAAAAAAATGGCTGCTGTGGAGCTTTTGGGGAGAGGGGTCAACGCTTGTAGGTCTCATCCCTCTCAGAATTAGATGGTGAAAATCTAAGCAAGACTACAATGGGTCCAAGGATTGTGGAAAAGGAGTGCCGGGGAAAACAAGCAGCGAGCGCTTCTGTCCGGGGGTAAATATCAGCAAAACATAGGAAATTTTAATCTAAATCATCTTAAATAGAAAATAAAACAAATCTACAAATAGTTTTCAATAAAAATCTTCTACCATTTTGTTTCCCCTTCGTGTCTCCATGGTAACAGACTACAATCTGATTGTGTTGTCAGACTTTCTTCCATCCGGTAAATTCACACACGGAAGATCTGATGCAGAAATTTCTGCCCCAGTTGTCGCCTTCCTGCGCTGGTGGAAGAATTCAGAATGATGGTACCGATGGATGAGAATACAAAGGTTATATCAGACTACACAGAGATTGTTTGTAGTCTGTAACTATGGAGACGCATAGGTCTGCGGAGGAGCTGTATAGACGGAAGATTTTTAATCAAAACTATTTGTAAGGTTTTTATGCAATGCGACATTTCTAATAATTGCAAATGTGGATAAATGTTTAGTAATAAGACAGTACTTCCTTTATGATGGCAGAATGACCCCATGTTTTGTTTCCTGCCTCATTCCATGACCCTAACTGTGGACACTTCTGTTCCTCTGGGGAGTGGTCTGCACCACCCTGAAGTAAAATGGACCAATCAGAGCTGGGCCTCCTCTGCCTCCATAGTATCTATGTTTTCTGTGACCCACCTTCTTACGGCATCTCCATGACGTTCCTCCATGTGAGTAAGTCTTCTTCTCCCAGTACAGATGGACCATCCCTCTCTCCTGTAACAGCGAGGCGCAGATATCTCTCATGAGGGACGACACCTGTGAGAGCTGACACAGGCTGAAGCTGTCCAGGAAGCCAGCGATGTGCTGTAGGACCTCCAGCGGCAGGTTACTGAGAGAGTCCTTGCTTTTCCCTCGGTGGCTTCGGGACAGATTGGGTCTTACACCTTCATATAAAGTCTCATCCACCAGCGGTTTCATTGCAAATGTCTTCATGTGATTGCTGTAGATGACCTGTGACCTTTGCCCCGCGGCCTGAAACCTGGTCAGTACGAAGGTGCAACCCAAGTAGGAAAGAGGGCAACGTTGCTGGAACCACCCGTCCAGGCAGGACTGTATGTCCGAGTGGACATTCCTGAAATGTGACGCAATCTCGTCCCGGCGGAAGAAGAGGTTACAGGAGAAGGTAAAGGAGGAGTTGGACTTGTTGTGTCTGGTGCTCACACACTCACTCTCGATGTCCAAGTACAGACCTAAACTTCTCATCTTTTTCTCGGCCAGGAGGTCTAATAGAACAGTCTTGTGGGTGAAAGGATCAACTCCGAAGTCATAGGTCTGGGTTCCTAAGTCAATGAGCAAGCCATCGAGCGCTTTCATCTGAGACACGGCGTGACCCCTCACCTCCCTCTCGAGAGCCACTAATAAAGTAGTGCTGATAGTTTCGGTCAGTGGCAACTTGTCTACTGGGACTCCCAGGTCGGAGGTGTCCACCAGTTTCTCAGCTTTCTCCTTCTTGTTGCTGTCATCCCCCAGTTTTGCCCTCTTGCCACAGTAGCTGGTCGGTATCTTGAAGGTGCACAACGTCTTCACCTCTTGGGCTTCCAGTTTGCCGTAAACAAAGTCCTTCTCTTTGGGGGTGCACGCAGCAATCTGCCCGAATCTTATCAGCATGTGGCCATGGTGCACCAGGTACATGTTGAAACTCCCACAATCCACCTCCGTTTTTAGTCTCTCCAGGACGCCCTCTTGCCACGGAGCAAACCCTGTCTTCTCGAGATCGACCATTGACAGCTTAGCGGCTTCTTCTGCTTTTTTGCCTTCGTTCGGGTCTTGGTTGTTCTCGGTTTCTGTTTTGGGTTTGTTGCCGGGTGTTTTGCTTGCGTCAGGGAGTTTGCTGCCAGTCGGACCAGTACCGGACTGCAGATACTTGGCCGCATTCATCTCTTTGCTAAATATAGTGTCCCACACTTTGAACTTATCTAAATCCATGTCGCCCTGTCCCCGAGCCAAGGCTTCTCGCTCATACTGAGTCAGCCCAACCATCTGACCATTGTCCTCCTTCTCTGGATCTGAACCCCCGACTGCACCCTCCTCCTGCTCTGACTCAGATGGACCTAAAATGATCGTGTCTTTTGGATCCTCGGAGAGTTCTGGATAAAGTTCGGCCATTTTCAGGGAGCTAAAGAGAATCTTCTGGTCTCTCAATGTCAGGGCCACGTCCAGACATTCTTCTCCCACCTCCTCCTGCAGGAGATTCTTGTAAAGTGTCTGAGGCTTGAGAATAGTCGGCCAGCGGTTCCAATCCATGGAGCAGCAGACCACGCTGGCTGGGCAGACCTTCAAATGTTTCGCCTGTTTGCATCGGGACATTGAGAAAGGGCAGCCAAATACAGAATTCAAGCAGGGCACCCACTCGTTGGGGCACAGAAGATGATGTTCATCCTCTTTGCACATGTGGAAGGTGGCACCGCAGTGCAGCTTGCAGTTGATTACAATACAGGAGACACCAGTATTGATGGGAGCATTGCAGCGCTTGTTGAAGCAGTTCTCGCAGTGCCGATGCTGTCCAGGTGGAGGCCGCTGGGTCCTTCCCTAAGGGTCATTAAAAAACAGAGGTAAAATCATTTATTTAATGAAACATATATATACATCAATTACAATATAAAATAACAGCATGGAGGACATTATACAACTGTACTGAACATAGTAGCTGTGAATCCAGCACTGGGTTTGATAAAACACTTACTAGAAGGCTGCATCCTGGAAGAAAACATACAGCAGTACTGGACAATGTAGCTGTGAATCCAGCACTCAGATAAAAACACTCACTGGAAAGCTGAACCATGGGGTATAGTAAACTGTAGTACTGCGTAATCTAGCTGGGAATCCAGCACTGGGTTGAGATAAGGAAAACTTACTAGAAAACATCAATATCATGGAGAACATTATACAACAGTACTAAGCAGTGTAACTGTAAATACAGCGCTATGTGATAAACAGTTACTATACAGCTGCATCATGGATGACAATATACGGTAGCATGGAAGACAGTATACAGCAGTACTGAACACAGTAGCTGTGAATACAACACTCTGAGATAAAACACTGACTAGAAAGCAGCAGTATAAAGGATATTATATAGCCGGACTGAGCACTGTAGCTGTAAATCCAGTTCTGGAAACCAGCATTTGCTATTATTTCACAACATAAGATCCAGTGTTCTTGCACACTTTTATATACCGTACATATCGAGTATAACTCCAATCACTATCATTAGCTCACATGCCAGTTAATTTCCTATCACCCAATGAATTATGGGAGCTTTGGACGTGACTGGAGCAGAAAACGTCACCCAAGGTCAGTACAAGCAGTTTTCATGAAGGTTTAAGTAGCAAAATGCAGCAAAGTCTTAAGATACAAACTGTGAGACACCGGCCCCAAACCAGACTCCTCCATAGGGACTACTGATTTGATGGGTGTTAAGGTAGTCATACTGGTTGATGGCACTCACCATGGTCGGTCAGTCTTCACCTCCTGCCAGGAATTATTCAGATCTCATCTGTGAATAGAGAAGTTTATAATAACATATCATAAAAAATTACTGGTTCAGGCGACTGCTCAGAATAAGCCATCCTGTGTACACAAGGAATAATAATATTTCCTTCTATCCTGAATTTTCACCAGTTTTCTCCTTTCTAACTTTCAGTCATCTCTAAGCTACTAACTGGAGACCATTGGCTGTGATGCCTCCTATTCACAGCAAACTCAGACATGAGGGATTCATGCTCTCGTCTCTATTGAGCACGTGTTCAGAAGCAGCATGAGCAGTGTACATGTGAATCCAGCTATGGTGTGAGGCAAACACTTACTAGAAATAGCATCACCATAGAGGACATTATATTATATAGTACTAACTAGTGTAGCTGTAAATCCAGTCTTTAAGTGAGAAAAAGCACTTACTATAAGAGCAGCAGCATGGAGAACATTACACCGCAGTATTTAGCAGTGTAGATGCGAATCAAGTACTGAGGTGAAATAAATCACTAAATGCAGCACAAGCAGCATGGATGTCATTTTGCAGTAGCAATGAGCAGTATAGCTGTATATTCAGCACTGGGATGTGATAAAACACTTACTATAAGAGCAGCCGTAGCATGGAGAACATTATACATCATAATTTAGCAGTGTAAATGTGAATCAAGCATAGGGTGAGATTACAGTCACTAAATGCAGCAACAGCAGCATGAATGACATTGTGCAGCAGTAGTGAGCAGTGTAGCTATGTATTCAGCACTCGGATGTGATAAAACACTCACTAGAAGAGCAGCAGTAGCTTAGAGAACATTATACAGCAATATTTAGCAGTGTAGATGTGAATCCAGCACTGGCGTGAGATAACAGTCACTAAATGCAGAACAGATAACATTGTGCAGAACTAGTGAGCAGTGTAGCTGTGTATTCAGTACTGGGATGTGATAAAACACACTTACCAAAAAGCAGTGTCATGGAGAACATTTTACCGTAGTACTGAAAAGTGTATCTGTGAAACCAGCACTGTGGTAAGAAAGTAAAGCACTTAAAAAGAAATCAACAGCAGCATGGAGGACATTAAACAGCAGTAGAGAGGTATTGCTGTGAATCCAGCTCTGTGGTTAGAATACTTACTTGGAGCAGCATCAGGACATTGCACAGCAGTACTGAGGTGTGTAGCTGTAAATTCAGCTCTGAGTGAGATAAGAAAAAAACAATTAGGGCTTATTCAGTTGTCTGTGCAAATCGGTCCAATCTCAGACTGCAATGCACGGACTGGCCGACAGCCTCCCGACCGTAGCGTGACCGGTTCATGCATTTCTGTGAGCCCTCAGGCAATTTTCACCAATCCGTTTGAGCAGTAGAAAAACAGATATAAAACTTTCAGTTACCGCTCCCATTCACTTCAATGGTTTAATTTTTACTTCTTCAGTTTCCATCTGTTTTGCATTTTCAGGATAAAAACAGATTCATTTAAGAACGGAAATGTCACGCTGTACTGCTGAGGGTTAATGCAGATTAACGCAAGCTCCACTAGATGGCAACAGAGTGAAGAGTGAGCTAAATATCCTGCTAAGAAGCAGTCCCACAGCAGTACAGCGAAGCCACCACTAGGTGGCAGCAGAGTAGTCAGAGAGCCGAGTCAATACCAGGGAAAAATGTAGTACAAAAGGGAAAAACCGAGGAGCAGAGTCTGAGGAGAGCAAGGGTCAGTACCAGAGGAGAGTGACAAAATCAGGTCAGAGTCAAGCCAAAGTCAGGTACCGGGAAATCCAAACAAACAGGGAAATAAGGAGCTAAGACAGGTAGGCGGGAGATAAACAAACACCGGTCGGGTTAGCTGAATGCAGCAGGACAGATCAGGAACTCACCAGAGCCAGCTAGCACGCCGAAGGCCAGCAATATAACTGGCCCTGAATACAGGGAACAGCACAGATATATAGCAGACCGGACACGGGAACCAGGCTGTGAAAGCTAGCCCTGACATGACCAGACCGGGAAAGACAAACCCCAGCCTGGATCATGACAGGAAACTTCGGTTTGTGCAAATCCTCCTTGTGCCGGACTCCATGTTCTTCCTTACGCTGAAGATCAATCTCACTGACATGCTCTGGATATTGGGGGTCGTTGTCCATCTGCAGAATTCCCTGATGGCACTACATGATAACTATCTGCAGCCGGACAACAACCCCCAACATCCAGCCAATGTCACTAATAACGAGGAATCCTGGGGAAGATGATCCGGAGCCCTGACCTCCCATCATCCCCTCTGTGTGGGATCAGACACAGAAGATCGGAGGTCAGTGATACAAGATGTTTGGAACAATCTCCTGCCGAGATCCTCCATGAACTGTGTACAAATGACGAGAAGAAGTGATGGAGGTGAAGGACAGTCACCAAATACTGATGATAGAGGTGACGAGTGCTCACCAGATACTGATGATGGAGGAGACGAGTGGTGACCAGATACTGATGATGGAGGAGACGGGCGGTCACCAGATACTGATGATGGAGGAGACGAGTGGTCACCAGATACTGATGATGGAGGAGATGGGCGGTGACCAGATACTGATGGTGGAGGAGACGGGCGGTCACCAGATACTGATGATGGAGGAGACGAGTGGTCACTAGATACTGATGATGGAGGAGATGGGCGGTGACCAGATACTGATGGTGGAGGAGACGGGCGGTCACCAGATACTGATGATGGAGGAGACGGGCGGTGACCAGATACTGATGATGGAGGAGACGGGTGGACACCAGATACTGATGATGGAGACGGGCGGTCACCAGATACTGAGAATGGGGGGACGGGCAGTTACCAGATACTGATGATTGAGGGGACGGGCGGTCACCAGATACTGATGATTGAGGGGACGGACGGTCACCAGATACTGATGATGGAGGGGACGGACGGTCACCAGATACTGATGATGGAGGGGACGGGCGGTCACCAGATACTGATGATGGAGGGGACGGGCGGTCACCAGATACTGATGATGGAGGAGACGGGCGGTCACCAGATACTGATGATGGAGGAGACGGGCGGTCACCAGATACTGATGATGGAGGAGACGGACGGTCACCAGATACTGATGATGGAGGGGACGGGCGGTCACCAGATACTGATGATGGAGGGGACGGGCGGTCACCAGATACTGATGATGGAGGGGACGGGCGGTCACCAGATACTGATGATGGAGGGGACGGGCGGTCACCAGATACTGATGATGGAGGAGACGGGCGGTCACCAGATACTGATGATTGAGGGGACGGACGGTCACCAGATACTGATGATGGAGGGGACGGGCGGTCACCAGATACTGATGATGGAGGGGACGGGCGGTCACCAGATACTGATCATGGATGGGACAGACGGTCACCAGATACAGATGATGGAGGTGACGGGCGGTCACCAGATACGGATGATGGAGGGGACGGGCGGTCACCAGATACTGATGATGGAGGGGACGGGCGGTCACCAGATACTGATGATGGAGGTGACGGGCAGTCACCAGATACTGATGATGGAGGTGACGGGCAGTCACCAGATACTGATGATGGAGGTGACGGGCAGTCACCAGATACTGATGATGGAGGTGACGGGCAGTCACCAGATACTGATGATGGAGGTGACGGGCGGTCACCAGATACTGATGATGGAGGTGACGGGCGGTCACCAGATACTGAAGATGGAGGTGACGGGCAGTCACCAGATACTGATGATGGAGGTGACGGGCGGTCACCAGATACTGATGATGGAGGTGACGGGCGGTCACCAGATACTGATGATGGAGGTGACGGGCGGTCACCAGATACTGTGATGGAGGTGACGGGCGGTCACCAGATACTGATGATGGAGGTGACGGGCGGTCACCAGATACTGATGATGGAGGTGACGGGCGGTCACCAGATACTGATGATGGAGGTGACGGGCGGTCACCAGATACTGATGATGGAGGTGACGGGCGGTCACCAGATACTGATGATGGAGGTGACGGGCAGTCACCAGATACTGATGATGGAGGTGACGGGCAGTCACCAGATACTGATGATGGAGGTGACGGGCGGTCACCAGATACTGATGATGGAGGTGATGGGCGGTCTCTTTTTATTTTGTTAATTGATAAAAATAAACCATTAGCTCTTTTATATATGAAGCTTCTTACTCTGCAGCATTTACTCCACACCTGCCTAAGACTGTTGCACGGTGCTGTATATTCCTGTGTTCTGCTCCCATCAGCGTATATCCTTCCTGTCCCCAGTGCCCCCCTCAGTCTATATCCTTGGTGCCCCCTCAGTGTATATCCTTCCTGTCCCCGGTGCCCCCTCAGTGTATATCCTTGATGCCCCCCTCAGTCTATATCCTTGGTGCCCCCCTCAGTCTATGTCCTTCCTGCTGTGCCCCCCCAGTGTACATCCTTCCTGCCCCCGGTGCCCCCTCAGTGTATATCCTTGATGCCCCCCTCAGTCTATATCCTTGGTGCCCCCCTCAGTCTATGTCCTTCCTGCTGTGCCCCCCCTCAGTCTATATCCTTGGTGCCCCCCCAGTGTACATCCTTCCTGCCCCCGGTGCCCCCTCAGTCTATATCCTTGATGCCCCCCCAGTGTATATCCTTCCTATCCCCGGTGCCCACTCAGTGTATATCCTTGGTGCCCCCCCAGTGTACATCCTTCCTGTCCCCGGTGCCCCCTCAGTGTACATCCTTCCTGTCCCCGGTGCCCCCTCAGTGTATATCCTTCCTGTCCCCGGTGCCCCCTCAGTGTATATCCTTGGTGCCCCCCCAGTATACATCCTTCCTGTCCCCGGTGCCCCCTCAGTGTATATCCTTGGTGCCCCCCTCAGTGTATATCCTTCCTGTCCCCAGTGCCCTTCCTTGTACCCTCGTTGCCTCCTCTGTCCGTACAGCGGCCCATCCGCACTTGTATCTCAGTCTCTGCCCCCCGTCCCGTGTTGCCCTCCTAGACCCCTCCATTCTGGGGCTCCTCACCTGTTGCTGGGGGTCCGCTCACTTTTCTGCCTCTTTTGCCCTCATGGTGGTGCAGCCGCTCGCCGTGTGACAGGACGGGTCATGTATAAATAGCCGGTCGGCGTGTGCCATCTCCGCTTACACGTCTGCTGCTCCCATTAACCCTCTGTGCTCAGCAGCCGCTCGTGACTGTGTCCGGGGGTATAATTCACAGCTCGGGGGGGCAACGCAGACTATCCCGGCCCCCGATAACACCGGGGCCGATTTACCGCATTATTATCCAGTGTTAATGAAAGTCTTCCCTCCTCAGTAAGTGCACGACCCGAACCTGCCGGGGATACGAGCTGTGGCCTATACGGACCAGGGGGCACAGCAGCCATATTGGGGTCTGATATTGGGCTTCATTAGTTCTAGAATGCGAGAGGGGTCCGACCATTAACCCGTTCATGACCAGGAGTATAATTATTTTTTACCAGTTCTGTAGGATTTGGTGTAATTGACGGTTTCCTATGAAGGGCTTCAGCGCCCCCCACAGACGACCGCTGCTAGTGCAACCAACAATTGCTTTAAAACCTGCTGTTAAGTGACCAACCACGGCATCTAAATGGTTAAACGTCAGATTGGTGCCAGAGGCGTCACTGCTCCCGGCGGCAGATAGTCGGCAAATGTGCGGTCGTGTTTGTTATATGGTCATAACAGGGTTAAAAGTCTGGATTGTGCCCATCAGTGGCCACCACTAGGGGGAGCTCTGCGCACAGGTATGACTACAGCCCTCAGTATACAGAGCGCCCCCTAGTGGCAGCATTTCAGCTTGCGGCCATTTCTCAGGCTGTGCGGCCGCCACAATGACGGCGAATAAAAGACAAATCTCTGCGGTTCATGAGAAACTCAGATCGAGCGCAGCTCCTGCAGTTAATAAATAAGTTTATTAAATATGACAATTATGAAATCTGAGACTAGCGCTTTTCAGTGAGATGAAGATGACTGATGGGCGCGCCGCGGTGAGATGACTGATGGGCGCTCCGCGGTGAGATGACTGACGGGCGCTCCGCGGCCTCGCTACCTGGCGTTATGGCGCAGCGCGGACGTCACCTTTATGTCGCTTTCCATCTGGTCAATTTGCCACGTTATCTGCTGTAAGAGGACCTGGAAAGGAGAAGACAAAGTGCAAGATGTGAGGCGGATACTGGAGAACTACAAGTCCCAGCAGGCCCACTCTGTACTAGCCTGGGCACAAGGGTCGGCTGCAGCAGCAGATTACAGGCCGAGAACCGGCACAGGCCCAACACTGACTCACGGCTGAGGGTTTGCTACAATTGCTTCTAGACTACATTGTACCAGAGCTGCAGCTGTGATCAGCAGACCCTCCATAGATTCCATTCACCGGCAGCAAGCAGAGATCTTAGTGAATGATGAAACTGGGATTTGTCTGATCCCATTTCTGCCCTGCACCTCCCCCTATATTGGGGGCTGGATACCGCGTCCCCCACTCACATCCACGTGCCGCTGACAGCTGGACAGTCCGCTCCGTACGTCTTCCCTCGCTTGCACGCTGCTGCCACCTGCTGGATGATCCCGGCCACCGCGCCGCTCGGGGTCTTTCCTTCTGCACAAACCCTGGAGGAAAAATCCAATATAAAAAGTCCATCAACGCCTGCAGCCCTGGAAATGACCACGCACAATAAGTACACCCTCCGAGCTGTCATCTACTATATAATTGTCTAAGGGTCACTTCCGTCTGTCTGTCCTTCTGTCTGTCTGTCTGTCACGGTTATTCATTCGCTGATTGGTCTCGCCAGCTGCCTGTCATGGCTGCCGCGACCAATCAGTGACGGGCACAGTCCGGAAGAAAATGGCCGCTCCTTCCTCCCCGCAGTCAGTGCCCGCTCCATACTCTCCTCCAGTCAGCGCTCACACAGGGTTAATGGCAGCGTTAACTGACCGCGCTATGCCGCGGTCCGTCATCGCTGCTATTAACCCTGTGTGACCAAAGTTTTACTATTGATGCTGCCTATGCGGCGTCAATAGTAAAACAGTCTAATGTTAAAAATAATAATAATAAAAAAAAATCGTTATATACTCACAGTCCGTCGGCCCCTCGGATCCACAACAGGCCTTCCCTGCTCGCGACGCTCCGGTAACCGGTCCATGCTGCGATCTCGCGAGATGATGACGTGCGGTCTCGCGAGACCGCTACGTCATCATCTTGCGAGACCGCAATGCAATCTTCAGACCGGAGCGCACGACAAGCATCGGTAACCGGCTGCTTCGATCCCGAGGCTCCGGAAGGTGAGTATATAACTTTTTTATTTTAACAGGGATATGATGCATACTACGTGGGTGGGCATTATACTACGTGGGTGGGCAATAGCATATTCTAGAATACCCGATGCGTTAGAATCGGACCACCATCTAGTTTACATATGACAACGATTCCTTGTCCAGAAGCTTCTGCAATCTATTGACTCCGGGCGTGTACTCACTTTCTCACAGGTTCTGCACTGTACATACCGGCCGCGCGCTCTGCCCCGTCACTCCGCTCTGCAGTAAATCCTCCCACAGACCATCCACAAGTTCTGTCACCGGAGAAGGGATCGGCTCGTCCACGAGGGTCTGCAGGGCGACGCTGCCTTGTTTAATGGCTTCCAGCTCCAGATCTGCAGCACAGGGAGGATAGGGGGAGTAGTGCATCAGGTGACTGAGGATGATGGGGGAGTAGTGCATCAGGTGAAGGAGGATGATGGGGGAGTAGTACCCTCACTTACTGGCTCGCTCCAGGCGCTTGGTGACGTCCTGTGCCCGGCGCTCCAGGCCACTCAGCCGGGTCTCTATGGCACCGAGATAAAGCTGATGAGTCTCCAAATCCTTCTTCAGAGAATTCTTCAGCTGCCGAGCCGAGGAGAGGAGGCCATGCGGGGCCGAGGAGAGGAGACCCTACGGTGAGAGAGTGAGGAGACCCCAAGGGGAGAGAGTGAGGAGACCCCAAGGGGAGAGAGTGAGGGTCAGCCAAAAGGACGTCACTCCTTGCCCCAGTGTCCATGTCAGCATATGACCTGAGCAGTGCTCTGAATGTGAAGGGGGACGACGTTCGTCCCAATAGGCGAGCCACCCCCAAAGACACACACTATACATCGACCCTGAGGAGGGCCGAGGAGAGGAGACCCTGAGGACGGCCAGCGAGGGTCAGCCACAGAACTTCACTTCATGCCCAGGTGCCAACGTCAGCATGTGACCAGAGCGGCGCTCTGAATGTGAAGGAGGGGGACGTTCATCCCAATAGGCGAGCCACCCCCCAAACACACACACACACACACACACACACACACACACACACACACACACACTATACATCAGCTCTGAGGAGGGCCTGTGAAGGAACAAATTAAGAAAGATTCTCCATTTTGTGCTTTGACTCCATTTTGCTGTTCTGAGATAAATTTTGTTACTAGGCTGAAGTTTACAGCTGTTATGAGACCTTGATTGTTGCAATCTGAACAGAACATGAGACTGAGGGTGCATTGTTCTACGAGACTTTGACGCACAGACTGTTCCTGCATTCTTATAGGCTAAGAGCCGTGAGCGTGTTCTTATGCTGATTGGTTGAAGTATAATTTCTATGACTATGAAAAGTCATACAGAATAAACGGGGCCCAGAGATCTGCTTGATCCCCCCCCAGAGACACACGTCTCCGTCTGGTCATTTTCAGTTGCCGGCAACGCCCTGTAGATTAATTTGGAAATCACTGAGTTAACCGTGAAGATCACTTTAGATCCTCCCTCAACAGTTGGCACCCAACGTGGGGCCCCAAGCAGGAACGCCTCTGCCCCCCGGAGGACAACAAGACAAAGGACCCTCGGACCGGACACAGGCACTGGAAAATTGGGACTGATCATCCCCCACAACAACCACGGTAAGTTGGCAGTTATACTGTCCAGACTGACCGTTTGGTGTGGTTTTCCTGTGTTTGTTGCTGCAAAGAGGATCTGAGGTTTGTCCCCGATGGTGGGGTGATTCTTGGGTGGAATCATATAGAGGTGTAGTTCCGTTGGGAGCCCAGTGCTCGAACCGTACCTCATAAGGGACGGACACCCCGGATTGACCAGTGATTTAATTCTCTTTATAGTCAAAATATCCTGAATTTCTGATCATGGTTAGAATCAGTGATCGAAGATGGGTAGGATGCGTAACTCAGGAATATATATGTGTATTTCCAGAGGTATCCGGAGGGTTAGTTTGAGATGCCCTCCTCCTTTCACTGAGTAACGCGATTTTGGGTTGTCCCAGAGGGGGACAGGTAAACCTAGTGGAACCAACTGTTAGATAATATGGTCCCTCCCCAGGAAATTAAGCCTCTACTCCCGACTGTAAGCCCTATGCCCCTTAACCCCAAGGCACCAATATATCCTGGACTGCCGAGAAGTTCTATGGGCGTCTTATGGTAGTTTTAAAGATCTGGGATTCTCATTGTAAAATAAAGCCCATTCACACCTTTTTGTAGTAGCTTTAATGTCCGGCCTTAAATCTGAATTGAAAGAGGCAATAATGTCAGTCAGACCCGATATTGAGACTTCCACTCCGGATGATGCATTAAAAGTAGTAAAAAAGGTTTTCAGAAATTACCCCGCTCTGCATCAGCAGGGAAATCAAAGGTTAAACCAGTAGCCGCAGCTCCAACCTTAGCCCCCACCCCAGCTACAAAGACGCAGCTCCGTTCCTTATCAGTGGTCCACGTAACAGACTTCAGCTCCTGCCCTCCTCCCACCATACACAAATCCAGTCCCATACTCCAATATCCCTTTTAACCCTATGTCTGGGAATCTCCCTCCCTCCCCAGCCCCGCCATGTCAATTCTCAGACCAAGAGCTTGTTTTAATTAGAGTAGATGGCAGACCCAATAAATATACTCTCACAAAACCCATCCCATTGGGACCCTTCCCTGAAGTTACTGCTCAGTTCCTAATCTCTCCCACATGTCTGGTAAATTTACTGGGGGCAGATTTATTATCACAGTTCTGCTCCAGGATATAATTCCAAGATGATGGTCAGCTGATACTTACGTTATATAACCCCTATGCAGATGAACACAATGAGATGTGTATCCTACATGCCCTTCCCACGGTTATGATGGCCCTGATAGGCCCAGATCCACCCCCAATAATGCCTGTAGGACCAGTAGAAGTGTTTCTCAAACCTGGTGCCCCTATTCCCAAAGTCCATCAGTACCCTTTGAAACATGATCAGGAGCGGGGCCTCAAGGGGCAAATACAAATGTTATTCGATAATGATACCGTGTTTCCCCATGTAACACGCCCTTGTTTCCCGTTAAGAAAAAGACCCCACCCGGCCAAACCCCTGTGTACCGGCTGGTACAAGATCTACGGACAGTTAATGCAGCTACTGTTCTGGAAACTCCGGTGCCTAATCCACATACTCTTTTGTCCCAGATATCTCAGGATGCTGCTTGGTTCACAGTTATTGACCTTGCCAATGCCTTCTTCAGCATTCCATTACACCCAGATTGCCAGTTTCTGTTTGCATTCACTTTTCAGGGATGACAATTGATGTGGACAGTTATGCCACAAGGGGCCCAAAATAGTCCCAATCAGTTTGCAAAAAATATGGGCGAGTGTCTTTTACCCTGGCAGTTAGAACACCCCTATGTCACGCTGTTTCAGTGTGTGGCTGATCTTTTGTGTGCATGAACAGAGCAGGAAGCCATTGTTGCCACTGTTAGTCTCCTCAAGTATCTGGCTGATCTGAACTGTCGGGTTTCGGCCTCGAAACTTCCGTTCTGCCTTGGTCAAGTGATATTTTTGGGTCACTGTTTCCTTCAGGGTGTCAGACACCTCACAAAAGAAAGAAAAATAGCCGTCAGCTCCCTTCCTTTTCCAAAAGATGAGACTGAACTCCAGCGTTTTCTTGGACTATGTACTTATTGTCGTCAGTGGATACCGGACGCATCCCGTATAATGCAACCTCTCTACAATGCCCTGAAAGATGGTTCAAGATATGCTGATGAGTTTGGCAGATTCCACACCGGATACGCTGTTACTACGGAAGACACTGTGGTGCACGCAGCTGCACTCCCTCCCTCACTGTCAGCACAAGAAGCAGAACTTCAGGCTCTGTCTACTGCATGTGTTCTGGCCAAAGACAGGCGGGCTAATATATACACGGACTCACAGTATGCATTTGGTATTGCTCATGATTTCGGAGCCCTGTGGGCCAATCGAGGGTTTATTACCACCGCCGGGACTCCAGTGAAGAATGCTGAAGCTGTTAAAACCCTCATGGACTCAAATTACCTACCCAGGTGGCCATTATCAAAGTTAAGGCGCACGGTCCTAGGAACAGTCCACACACTGTTGGTAACCCCTTTGCGGATATGCAAACAAAAGCTGTTGCTCTCCTATCCGTTGAACTGACCATACCAGCTATGGTGACCACATGCTCTCAGCGTAAACAGTTACAAGAAACACTGACTCTACAGGAACCTGATGATCCACGACAGACTGAGGTTTTCTGTCGGACCCCGTGAGACCGCTTAATGACGATGCAGAGAATGTCCCCAAAGGATGAAGTGAAGCAGTGGAAGGCTGATGGAGCATGTATGGACAATGGTCTCTGGATAAAGGACCAACTTGTGTGTCTCCCTAAGCGGATGTACCCTGCTATTGCCATGTGGGCACATGGGCCCACACATCGAGGAAAAACCAAGCCCTAGCCCTGGTACAAAAATCCTACTGGGCTCCAGGTATTTCTACAGTCCTGACAGCACTCAACCATGCATGTAATATCTGTCAGACCTGCAATCCAGGTCAACTTCAACGTGTACCCCCGAAGCATCTTGCTAAGCCCGACTATCTGTTCCAAAGGCTCCAGGTGGACCACATCACGTTGCCTAAGTCTGGTAGGTATGAATATTGTCTGGTGGTTGTCGACATGTTCTCCAGTTGGCCAGAGGCATTCCCCGTTACCAACATGACTGCAAAGACTAAAGCAAGGAAACTGGTGATAGAAGTCATATGCAGATACGGTGTTCCAGAAGTCGTCGAAAGTGACCAAGGCTCGGCCTTTTCTTCTCATGTGTATCAGGAGGTTTTGACAATGCTTGGATCTACTGTAGCCCTCCATACTCTCCACAATTCAGTGGGAAAGTTGAGAGGCTGAACGGCTCACTGAAGGGACAATTGACCAAAATGATGCAGGAGACTGCGGCTCCATGGCCAGAGCTCCTACCCATTGTACTGTACCACATTCGTACTACCCCTAAGGCAAAACATGGCCTGTCCCCATATGAGATATTGTTTGGTGCTAGGCCCCCAGTTGCAAATTTCCAGTCTCCGTAGTTGTCAGAAGAAACTGACCGTGCTGTTCAATATGTTATTCAGCTTAGTAAAAATCTTGCTAACACCCATGCTCTAGTTTCTTCTTCCCTTCCAGATTCAGCAGAAACCAACACTTGTCACAACCTGAAGTCTGGTGGTTTCGTGGTCGTGAAAAGGCATGTCAGAAAACACGGACTAGAACCCTTGTATGACGGTCCCTACCAAGTCCTCAGTATCATTCCTATGTCAGTAAAGCTGGAAGGAAGGTCGACGTGGATCTACGCATCACACTGCAAGCTGGTTAAACAGACTAGTAGCAAATAAGGGGACATAATGTTTTGGTTTTCGCATTTTCTATATTATTGGTAACCGCATGGGACAGCCTAAATTCCCCAACATCCTTAAATAATAAGTTTGTACATTATCATGAAAGATTAGTAGTACAGATGGGTATAGCCAATAAAATTGTCAGTCCTATCTCCATTTACCCTATGATTACACAAATGTGGGATAAATTGGTTAGGGCCACAGACTATCTAGATGATCAAATTTGGGATATATTGGATATACTTAATACTACTGTTGTTGTCCAAAACCAACTTATCATAGTTACTAATCAATACACTGTAGTACTGGATTACTTAACAGCAGCACAGTACGTGTCAGGTTATTGGACCCGCATGCTGTCATTATACAGATCCCAATAGCACTATGAAGTTAAAGTTAGAGGACATTGAAAGACAAAGACAGCCAATTGGTTTGAGGGATTTGGGGGCTGGAATCTTGCAGTTTGTTATATATTGTTGCCTTTATCCTTGTCATGTATGTAATATTAATTCTTGTTCTTTGGTGTATTTCTGTATTCGGAAATTCTGCACTAAGACAACTGATGATGAAACCAAAAGTGTTGCCACCCCTGCTCTTCTCTACACCGATTTCACAAATTTACCGGATGAAGATGTTGAAGCCAAGCGCATGGCTATCTTCAAAAGATCCCCACTACTGTTATCAATTGTTATTCGTAAATTCTAGTATACAGGGGGGACGGGTACGCCGCAACAGCCATGGCTGGTAACATGGCACCAGCCATGTGAAGACCAGTACCCCTCGAGCTTATAGCTTGGGATAGTACCTCTGATGCTGGACATTAGTTAAAATTTATCTAGGGGGGAATGTGAAGGAACAAATTAAGAAAGATTCTCCATTTTGTGCTTTTTGACTCCATTTTGCTGTTATAATATAAATTTTGTTAGTAGGCTAAAGTTTACAGCTGTTATGAGACCTTGATTGTTGCAACCTCGGTAGAACATGAGACTGAGGGTGTATTGTTCTACGAGACTTTGACACAGATTGTTCCTGCATTCTTATAGGTTAAGAACTGTGAGCGTGTTTTTATGCTGATTGGTTGAAGTATAATTTCTATGACTATGAAAAATCATACACAATAAACGGGGGCCCAGAGATCTGCTTGATCCCCCCCAAACAGAGGCACACGTCTCCGTCTGGTCATTTTCAGTTGCCGGCAACGCCCTGTAGATTAATTTGGAAATCACTGAGTTAACCGTGAAGGATCACTTTAGATCCTCCCTCAACAGGCCGAGGAGAGGAGACCCTGCGGGGATGAGGACAGGGGATCCTGCGGGGAGAGCGAGGGTCAGCCACAGACCTTGCCCCAGTGCCCACATCAGCATGTGACCAGAGCGGTGCTCTGAATGTGAAGGAGGATGATATTCATCCCAATAGCCACCCCTCTGTCTAGTAATCAGCTCTGAGGAGGGGGCTGGCTAAGCCATCAGTTTGTTGGCCGCCTCCACACCGTTGTGCTCCTGAAACTGCCAGGAGCCAGAAACATGCGGACACCAATGATGGGGGAAACACTTCCTTCAGCCCCCGGTGAATCCCCAACATTAAAAAAAAAACAAACAAACAAAAAAAAACAACAACAACATGTTTCCACAGCCCAGGGTATAACTGACTGCTGGGGATCCGGCACTGGGGCCACCAGTGACCCGAGAACTGGCCTCTTCAGACCCCGACTTGCACGGAGCAGATGTCTGCACTCGGCCTGGAGAAATCCGAGTGCAGCGCTCCAATATTCCCGAAGACAATGAGAGGAGCAATACCCGGGCACAGACCCCTCTGCTCCATGCAGGACGGGGGCTGCAGAGGCCAGGTTTGTGGGTCACTGTTGACCTCAATAGTTGAACCCCAGCAGTGATATAACCGGTGTACTACAGAGAAGGAATGTCAAATCTGGGAACAACTGAAATAATTCTTATTCATCAGAATTTGTCCAAGTTTTACTTTTTGGGGGCAGATTCTACAGCTACACAATATGGAGAGAAGTAGGTGCCCCCATCACTGGAGCTGAGGGTCCGAGGCCGCCCCCTGATAACAGCCCATAACATTATCCTCCTCCACCATCTGTACAGGGGGCACAATGCAGTCAGAGGGCAACGTTCTCCTGGAGTCACCAAACCCAGAGAAGTGCGATCCGTCACTGCACAGAACCCGTCTCCTCCAGAGCCCAGTGGTGGCGGCTTTACACCGCTCCATCCGACCCTCCGCATTGTGCTTGGTGATATACGGCTGCATGCAGCTGCTCAGCCATGAAGCCCCCCGGGCACAAAGTTTGTGCGGATATCTGAGGGGGTCTGGACTCTGCAGTTATGGGGGCAGCAGAGCAGTGGAGACTTTTACCCTCTGGCTCTTTAGCACTCTGCCCCCCACTAAAATTACGGGGTCTCCACTTCTCAGTAATATCACTTGTATATTAGTAGCAAGTTTCTATCCTGACGGTCGGCCCCATGTTCTCCGCGGTGACGCCCGGCCTATCAGGTGGCAGTGTGGGTGACGCCCGGCCTATCAGGGAGCAGTGTGGGTGACGCCCGGCCTATCAGGGAGCAGTGTGGGTGACGCCCGGCCTATCAGGGAGCAGTGTGGGTGACGCCCGGCCTATCAGGGAGCAGTGTGGGTGACGCCCGGCCTATCAGGGAGCAGTGTGGGTGACGCCCGGCCTATCAGGGAGCAGTGTGGGTGACGCCCGGCCTATCAGGGAGCAGTGTGGGTGACGCCCGGCCTATCAGGGAGCAGTGTGGGTGACGCCCAGCCTATCAGGGAGCAGTGTGGGTGACGCCCAGCCTATCAGGGAGCAGTGTGGGTGACGCCCAGCCTATCAGGGAGCAGTGTGGGTGACGCCCAGCCTATCAGGGAGCAGTGTGGGTGACGCCCAGCCTATCAGGGAGCAGTGTGGGTGACGCCCAGCCTATCAGGGAGCAGTGTGGGTGACGCCCAGCCTATCAGGGAGCAGTGTGGGTGACGCCCAGCCTATCAGGGAGCAGTGTGGGTGACGCCCAGCCTATCAGGGAGCAGTGTGGGTGACGCCCAGCCTATCAGGGAGCAGTGTGGGTGACGCCCAGCCTATCAGGGAGCAGTGTGGGTGACGCCCAGCCTATCAGGGAGCAGTGTGGGTGACGCCCAGCCTATCAGGGAGCAGTGTGGGTGACGCCCAGCCTATCAGGGAGCAGTGTGGGTGACGCCCAGCCTATCAGGGAGCAGTGTGGGTGACGCCCAGCCTATCAGGGAGCAGTGTGGGTGACGCCCAGCCTATCAGGGAGCAGTGTGGGTGACGCCCAGCCTATCAGGGAGCAGTGTGGGTGACGCCCAGCCTATCAGGGAGCAGTGTGGGTGACGCCCAGCCTATCAGGGAGCAGTGTGGGTGACGCCCAGCCTATCAGGGGCAGTGTGGGTGACGCCCAGCCTATCAGGGGCAGTGTGGGTGACGCCCAGCCTATCAGGGGCAGTGTGGGTGACGCCCAGCCTATCAGGGGCAGTGTGGGTGACGCCCAGCCTATCAGGGAGCAGTATGGGTGACGCCCAGCCTATCAGGGAGCAGTGTGGGTGACGCCCGGCATGTATGCGGTTTCTTCCGCCGTCACTCACGGGTTTCAGTCTGTGGCCGGTTCGCTCTTCGGCCCCCAATAAGTCGTTGTCTCCCCTCTTCTCCGGATCGCACAGATATTCTGCTGGAGACAGGAGGGGATCGGATTTTTACCCCTTTACTCAGATATTGGTTGTTTCTGATACATTAATGAATCTGCTGACAGTTAAAACAGGATATCCAGGACCCCTATACTCCAGCCAGGCGGACCCCCGATATCAGGTAATAAACAACTCACTAAATATGTTTGCAGCAGCTCTGCGCTCCTCTGACCTCTGGACCGCTGCCGCCTGTCGATGGCTGGGTTTGTGCGTTTTGCCTGCAGACACCTGACGAGGAAGAACATGGGGCGTTACAACACACTTGGGGTCTGACAGACAGTCATGAGATCCCCCATACGCCGAGAGCAAAGGGGCACATTATCAGGGGACTGGTGGTGTGTTTATGACGGGCAGACCCCCTCCATGTACAATCCAGCATCACAGGCGGACCCCCTCCTGTACAACCCGGCATCATGGGAGGACGCCCCCCATGTACAACCCGGCATCACGGGCGGACCCCCCTCCACGTACAACCCGGCATCATGGGCGGACCCCCCTCCACGTACAACCCGGCATCACGGGCGGACCCCCTCCACGTACAACCCGGCATCACGGGCGGACCCCCTCCACGTACAACCCGGCATCACGGGCGGACCCCCTCCACGTACAATCCGGCATCACGGGCGGACCCCCTCCACGTACAACCCGGCATCACGGGCAGACCCCCTCCACGTACAATCCGGCATCACGGGCGGACCCCCTCCACGTACAACCCGGCATCATGGGCGGACCCCCACCATGTACAGCCCAGCATCACAGGCAGACCCCCTCCATGTACATTAGGGTATCATGGACGGACCCCCATCAGAACAACTAAAGAGGGTTTCCTCTACTCACCTCTGACAACACCGCCTGGCGCCCCCTGCAGGACAGGCACAAGCCCCGCGGCCGGGAAACCAAACCAGCAGCGCAAACCTGCACGTAAAAGGGGCAGTGAGAAAAGGTCACGTGAGGACCCTCTGTGTGCCCACCACCCACGTCACCTACCTCTAGGAGGTCTTGGATCCAGGGGCCCACGGTCGTCATTTTATGCCAGTGACGCATCAGATCCATCTGGAAGAACAGTCCGCGGAGCAGACGGCACCTGTGTATAAGAAGAGCAGAGAATACGGGGGTCTCCAGATCTACGCTGTGCCGCCATCAGTGCCCGGGGTGGGGGGTCACTTACAATATTAGGGAAGAGATTGTGAGGAGAATGATCCCCTCCACAAGGAGAAGCTTCACCCTGTAGAAGCATCAGAGACCTCATCCAGCCAAGTCAGACCTCTTGTTTTGCACTGATGAGCAGCAAATGCCCTGAAACACGAGTCTGCAAACTGTCTGGTTCAGCTTTCATCTGACTCATAAGGCCGATATGGACTCCTGATTGCTGCATCCAGTAGGTGGCGCTAGACGTGCGCAGATTTATCCAGTAGGTGGCGCTAGACGTGCGCAGATTTATCCAGTAGGTGGCGCTAGACGTGCGCAGATTTATCCAGTAGGTGGCGCTAGACGTACGCAGATTTATCCAGCAGGTGGCGCTAGACGTACGCAGATTTATCCAGTAGGTGGCGCTAGACGTGCGCAGATTTATCCAGTAGGTGGCGCTAGACGTGCGCAGATTTATCCAGTAGGTGGCGCTAGACGTGCGCAGATTTATCCAGTAGGTGGCGCTAGACGTGCGCAGATTTATCCAGTAGGTGGCGCTAGATGTGCGCAGATTTATCCAGTAGGTGGCGCTAGACGTGCGCAGATTTATCCAGTAGGTGGCGCTAGACGTGCGCAGATTTATCCAGTAGGTGGCGCTAGACGTGCGCAGATTTATCCAGTAGGTGGCGCTAGACGTGCGCAGATTTATCCAGTAGGTGGCGCTAGACGTACAAAGATTTATCCAGCAGGTGACGCTAGACGTACAAAGATTTATCCAGCAGGTGGCGCTAGACGTACAAAGATTTATCCAGCAGGTGGCGCTAGACGTGCGCAGATTTATCCAGCAGGTGGCGCTAGACGTGCGCAGATTTCACAGCAGTCACATTCATCTTCATTAAATCCCCCTCACTGCCGGTCACAAGTCGGACATAGTGGGGGGCCTGTAGGGTCCACATACATTTTACCTATGTGCCCCAACACCTCCCAGGGGTCCGTTATCAGGGTCCGGATTGTCAGTGCCAGTGATCACAATGCACAGTCCCATGCCTCCATGCACACAAGGATCAGCACCCATTGAGGCGACAAATCGGGGATCAGAGTTCTCTCCGATCCGGGGCGTCCGTGCAGTGATGTCATCAATCACTGCCTCACCCGTCTATGGGGAAAGTCTGCACACACAGGAAGGGTTAATGGGGGGCACACTCACCTCGAGGCCCCTCGGGGTCTGCACTCATCTTCATGGCGTCTGGGGAGGAAGGCGGAGGACAGCGCCGCGGCCACAGAAAACGAATCCTGCAGAGAATCCTGACACCTACAGGACACGGCCCGAGCGCAGCCGCCATCTGCAAGAAGCTGGTACAGGGGGAGTGATGGCACCGATACCGGGGGCTACAGGGAGCAGCACAAGGGGCCGCACCATTACCTCATCCAGCAGCTTCACAGCCTCATGGACACACGGGGAGCCTGGAGGAAAGTCCAGAATGTGAGGCCGGATCCTGCAGAACCGCCACAGATCGCAGCAGCCGCGTCTGAGAACAAGAGAACGTGGCAATCAGTAAGAGCAGGAACCTGATCACTAACGAGCCGTGTAACTGTGCATCCAGCATCAGAGAAGCAAAATCCCCAGGAAAAAAACAAGGACAGCCCCTAGTGACAGCGAGCAGAGGCCCCGACACAACAAGATCCTGTAAGTATCCTGTATGTGCTACATTAGAACGTCCCTCTAATTACCTGCAACTCGTCTTCTCCCTCAGATCAGACTGGAACCAGGAACATCTCTCATAGAAACTCTGCGCCATCATTAATGCTATAGACAGAAAATAAGTGAGTGCAGCTCTGGAGTATAATACAGGAGGTAACTCAGGATCAGTAATGTAATGTATGTACACAGTGACTGCACCAGCAGAATAGTGAGTGCAGCTCTGGGGTATAATACAGGATGTAACTCCGGATCAGTAATGTATGTACACAGTGACTGCACCAGCAGAATAGTGAGTGCAGCTCTGGAGTATAATACAGGATGTAACTCAGGATCAGTAATGTAATGTATGTACACAGTGACTGCACCAGCAGAATAGTGAGTGCAGCTCTGGGGTATAATACAGGATGTAACTCAGGATCAGTAATGTGATGTATTTACACAGTGACTGCACCAGCAGAACAGTGAGTCCAGCTCTGGAGTATAATACAGGATGTAACTCAGGATCAGTAATGTAATGTATGTACACAGTGACTGCACCAGCAGAATAGTGAGTGCAGCTCTGGGGTATAATACAGGAGGTAACTCAGGATCAGTAATGTATGTACACAGTGACTGTACCAGCAGAATAGTGAGTGCAGCTCTGGGGTATAATACAGGATGTAACTCAGGATCAGTAATGTATGTACACAGTGACTGCACCAGCAGAATAGTGAGTGCAGCTCTGGGGTATAATACAGGATGTAACTCAGGATCAGTAATGTGATGTATGTACACAGTGACTGCACCAGCAGAATAGTGAGTGCAGCTCTGGAGTATGTGTTCACTAAGTATAGGCAGGACCATACTCTGCTGACATTACACACTGTGGCTGCATAAT
Organism: Ranitomeya variabilis; assembly: GCF_051348905.1. Classification (NCBI taxonomy): domain Eukaryota; kingdom Metazoa; phylum Chordata; class Amphibia; order Anura; family Dendrobatidae; genus Ranitomeya; species Ranitomeya variabilis. The sequence goes on along the minus strand of NC_135234.1, from coordinate 11,375,128 downwards.
ATTTGTAAGAGGGAGACAGTGCAAGATCGGGTCTTATCCCACAAATAAGCCAGAGAGCTTTCAATCAGACACTGCTCACCTGATATTACAGAGCGTGTGTAGATTTAGGGTATGTGAACACGTAAGAATTTCTTGCAGAAAGTTCCTGAAGAAAACCAGACATTTTCTGCAAGAAATCCGCATGCGTTTTTTTCAGAGCTTTCCCAATGCATTATATAGCGGGAAAAACACGCAAAATTAATGAACATGTTACTTTTTTTACCGCGATGCGTTTTTTAATGCGTTTTTATAGTGAAAAAACCCACAACGTGTGCACAGAGCCGTAGGCTGCTGCAGATCCGCGAGTCGATCAGCGACCGAATACCGGATACCGCACAGGACGTGGGGCCGACGTCCGCGCTGACAGTGATGGACCTGGGATTCCCTGCGTCCTCATAATAAACCGCCGTTACTTCATCCCTCATCACTGTGGCAGAGGACATTACTACACTACGGCTGCCGGCATTTCTTACATTTCTGCACATTCCGTATTATTAGGAATATCTGACTCTGTAAATGTGAAAAAGCGGCTCAAGTCTACAAGGCCCCAATAAGCCGCACGGTGTGCACGGGCCCTCAGCCCGCGGGTATTTTGCAGTAATGTGGGGGTGCCGCCACCCAGGACGCGGTATATGAGGGCACACCCGCGGCTCTCCCGCCCTCACCTGCTCCCGGCACCGCCGCCTGCTCCCCACCGCCCCGCTGCCTACTTATATAACATAGGGACCAGCTGACGTCACCGCTCGTTAACCCCCTGCGTGCTGACCTCCGGATTCCCCTCACATTGGCGGTTAGTACACACGTCATTAACCCTTCAGCTCCTACCTGCCCCCAGGCAGCCGTTATTGCTAATTTAACTTGTCACGTGACGCAGCCGCCCGCAACAGACATGGCGGCGCCGCGGTCAGACGGTCGCTCCGGTGATGACGTCAGTGAAGGCGCCGGACGTTCCCGCGCGTAGTTTAAACCTGACGGGCGGCTCTGGCCGCGGAGGTCCCGGCTGTGGAGGAGGTAAAGACCATGTGAGGGGGGGATGAAGTGCTGGGACGGACCATTGTGTAGAGCAGGGGTGATATCCATTGTAGCCGCAGATTTGCTGCAGTGGTTCAGTCCCCCGTGTAACCTGGTTGTCATGGTGACCGATCTGTTATCTGAGGGGGCTCATTATGGGGGTCTCTGCTGCTGGTTACCAGTCACTCCTGCACAGAGCGTTGATCTGTGGCGCTCGGCATGCTGGGGGTTGTAGTTTCCGGGTCCATAGGTGTCAGCGGTGATCTGGGTGATGATAAGATGGCGGCTTGTCACCTTCTTTCTCCTCTTTTCCCTCCGCAGCTCCGGCCCCCCATCCTGGTAATGTGGCCCCCTCAGAGGACGCCCGCAGGGACCCCGTCTCCAGGAGCCGCCGCCATACGCTGAGCCACCCGGACGACCAGCCGTCGCCATGCAGAAGCCGCGCGGACCCCCAGCAACCAAAGCCAGCCTGGCCGCCATCTTGTTCGGAGGATTAACGGCCAAGGAAAATGATCCCAAGATGGCGGCATCCAGCACAAAGGGGGTCCTGGGCCCCCACAACAGCCGCAAACGTGTGCGTCAGCGCTCCCTGTCCAGTCCGGGGTCCGAGGACCCCACCAGCCCCTCCACATGTAAGAAACCTGCGCTCCGCACACACCGCAAGCCCCGAGCTCCGGGCAGCAGGACGTCCGCCAGACTGCGGGGCCCCGAGGCCAGCGGAGGAGCGGCTGACACCAGAGACTACACCCTGTCCGGCTCCAAGGACCCCACCAGCCCCTCCAGGAGCAGGAAGGTCGCCCTCCGCACACACCACAAGCCCCGAGCTCCGAGCAGCAGGACGTCCCCCGGGGCCAGCAGAGGAGCGGCTGACACCAGAGACTACACCCTGTCCGGCTCCAAGGACCCCACCAGCCCCTCCAGGAGCAGGAAGGTCGCCCTCCGCACACACCACAAGCCCCGAGCTCCGAGCAGCAGGACGTCCCCCGGGGCCAGCGGAGGAGCGGCTGATACCAGAGACTACATCCTGTTCAGCCCGGGGCAGCAGGCAACCATCCTGCAGAAGGGCAGCAGGCGGGAGAGCGCAGGCGCCGTCCTCTCCTCATCAGTGCTGGCGCCACCATCTGGTCTGGAACGCTCCCTGCTGGACGGCAGCCTGAGCGGCAGCGGTGAGAGTGTGGCAATATCACCAGGACAGCATAGAGAGCGGGGCCGCGCCGGTGTTGTGTAGGGTCGGGGGCTGCGCCGGGTGTTGTGTGGGGCCGTGGCGGTTGCTGTGTCGTGTAGGGCCAGGGGCACCGCTGGGAATTGTGTAGGGCTGGGGATGCGTCGGGTGTTGTGTAGGGCCTGGGGCATCGCCAGGTGTTGTATAGGGCCAGGGGCATCGCCGGGTGCTGTGTAGGGCCTGGGGCATCGCCAGGTGTTGTGTAGGGCCGGGGGCCACGCCGGGTGGTGTGTAGGGCTGGGGATGCGTCGGGTGTTCTGTAGGGCCTGGGGCATCGCCGGGTGGTGTGTAGGGCCAGGGACACCGCCAGGTGGTGTGTAGACCTGGGGGCACCGCCGGGTGGTGTGTAGGGCTGGGCCATGTGGCGTGCAGGCCTGGGGGCACCGCCGGGTGGTGTGTAGGCCTGGGGGCACCCCCGGGTGGTGTGTAGGGCCCGAGGCATCGCCAGGTGGTGTGTAGGCCTGGGGGAACCACCGGGTGGTGTGTAGGCCTGGGGGCACCCCCGGGTGGTATGTAGGGCCCGGGGCATCGCCAGGTGGTGTGTAGGGCTGGGGGCACCGCCGGGTGGTGTGTAGGGCCCGAGGCATCGCCAGGTGGTGTGTAGGGCTGGGGTCACCGCCGGGTGGTGTGTAGGCCTGGGGGCACCCCCGGGTGGTATGTAGGGCCCGGGGCATCGCCAGGTGGTGTGTAGGGCTGGGGTCACCGCCGGGTGGTGTGTAGGCCTGGGGGCACCCCCGGGTGGTATGTAGGGCCCGGGGCATCGCCAGGTGGTGTGTAGGGCTGGGGTCACCGCCGGGTGGTGTGGCAGAGCAGTGTTATGATCAGACTTCTGTCCGATACACAGCTGCACTTTTTATGCAGAAATTGTTCTTTTCCCGTCCCCCCATCCACCATATTTATGAACCGTTTGTTCCTCTTTTTCCGCCGCTCTGGATTAATAAATGAAATGACACATCTTTGGGCACTTTTCCTTCCGGGCGAGTGAGACCCTGGTGTGAGCCCCTTGACTCCAGATTTACGTCCTGAGAAATGTGACTGATGACGGCTGACGCCTCCACAGCGTATTAAAAGGAGTTCAACTTGAAGGGGGTTTGGTCTGATGTCCCAACCAGCGGTCACATGATAGCTCTTATTATATCTGGGTTCTAGCTGGGTTATATCTTGGTTACAGCTGGGTTATATCTGGGTTATAGCTGGGTTATATCTTGGTTACAGCTGGGTTATATCTGGGTTATATCTTGGTTACAGCTGGGTTATATCTTGGATATAGCTGGGTTATATCTTGGTTACAGCTGGGTTATAGCTGGGTTATATCTTGGTTACAGCTGGGTTATATCTGGGTTATATAGCTGGGTTATATCTTGGTTACAGCTGGGTTACAGCTGGGTTATAGCTGGGTTATATCTTGGTTACAGCTGGGTTATATCTGGGTTATATCTTGGTTACAGCTGGGTTATATCTGGATTATATCTGGGTTGTATCTTGGTTATATCTGGATTATAGCTGGGTTATATCTTGGTTACAGCTGGGTTATATCTGGGTTATAGCTGGGTTATATCTTGATTACAGCTGGGTTATAGCTGGGTTATAGCTGGGTTATATCTTGGTTACAGCTGGGTTATATCTGGATTATAGCTGGGTTATATCTGGGTTATATCTTGGTTACAGCTGGGTTATATCTGGGTTATATCTTGGTTACAGCTGGGTTATAGCTGGGTTGCATCTTGGTTATATCTGGGTTATAGCTGGGTTATATCTTGGTTATAGTTAGGTTATAGCTGGGTTATATCTTGGTTACAGCTGGGTTATATCTGGGTTACAGCTGGGTTATATCTGGATTATATCTGGGTTACAGCTGGGTTATATCTTGGTTACAGCTGGGTTATATCTTGGTTACAGCTGGGTTATATCTTGATTATAGCTGGGTTATATCTTGGTTACAGCTGGGTTATAGCTGGGTTGCATCTTGGTTATATCTGGGTTATATCTGGGTTATATCTGGGTTATATCTGGGTTATATCTGGGTTATAGCTGGGTTATAGCTGGGTTATAGCTGGGTTATAGCTGGGTTATAGCTGGGTTACAGCTGGGTTATATCTTGTTTACAGTTGGGTTATATCTGGGTTATATCTTGGTTACAGCTGGGTTATATCTGGGTTATATCTGGGTTATATCTTGGTTATATCTGGGTTATATCTGGGTTATATCTGGGTTATAGCTGGGTTATATCTTGGTTATAGCTGGGTTATATCTGGATTATATCTGGGTTATAGCTGGGTTGTATCTTGGTTATATCTGGATTATAGCTGGGTTATATCTTGGTTACAGCTGGGTTATATCTGGGTTATAGCTGGGTTATATCTTGGTTAAAGCTGGGTTATATCTTGGTTACAGCTGGGTTATATCTTGGTTACAGCTGGGTTATATCTTGGTTACAGCTGGGTTATATCTGGGTTACAGCTGGGTTATAGCTGGGTTATATCTTGGTTACAGCTGGGTTATATCTGGGTTATAGCTGGGTTATATCTTGGTTACAGCTGGGTTATAGCTGGGTTATATCTGGATTATATCTGGGTTATATCTTGGTTACAGCTGGGTTATATCTGGGTTATATCTTGGTTACAGCTGGGTTATATCTGGGTTATAGCTGGGTTATATCTTGGTTACAGCTGGGTTATAGCTGGGTTATGTCTGGGTTACAGCTGGGTTATATCTTGGTTATAACTGGGTTATAGCTCGGTTGTATCTTGGTTATATCTGGATTATAGCTGGGTTATATCTGGGTTACAGCTGGGTTATATCTGGGTTATAGCTGGGTTATATCTTGGTTACAGCTGGGTTATATCTGGGTTATATCTTGGTTACAGCTGGGTTATATCTGGATTATATCTGGGTTGTATCTTGGTTATATCTGGATTATTGCTGGGTTATATCTTGGTTACAGCTGGGTTATATCTGGGTTATATCTTGGTTACAGCTGGGTTATATCTGGGTTATATCTTGGTTACAGCTGGGTTATATCTGGGTTATATCTTTGTTACAGCTGAGTTATAGCTGGGTTATATCTTGGTTACAGCTGGGTTATAGCTGGGTTATATCTTGGTTACAGCTGGGTTATAGCTGGGTTATATCTTGGTTACAGCTGGGTTATAGCTGGGTTATATCTTGGTTACAGCTGGGTTATATCTGGGTTACAGCTGGGTTATATCTGGGTTATAGCTGGGTTATATCTTGGTTACAGCTGGGTTATAGCTGGGTTATATCTTGGTTACAGATGGGTTATAGCTGGGTTATATCTTGGTTACAGCTGGGTTATATCTGGATTATATCTGGGTTATAGCTGGGTTATATCTTGGTTACAGCTGGGTTATATCTGGGTTATATCTTGGTTACAGCTGGGTTATATCTGGGTTATAGCTGGGTTATATCTTGGTTACAGCTGGGTTATATCTTGATTATAGCTGGGTTATATCTTGGTTACAGCTGGGTTGCATCTGGGTTGCATCTGGGTTGCATCTGGGTTATATCTGGGTTATATCTGGGTTATATCTGGGTTATATCTGGGTTATATCTGGGTTATAGCTGGGTTATATCTTGGTTATAGCTGGGTTATATCTGGGTTACAGCTGGGTTATATCTGGGTTACAGCTGGGTTATATCTGGGTTATAGCTGGGTTATATCTTGGTTACAGCTGGGTTATAGCTGGGTTATATCTTGGTTACAGATGGGTTATAGCTGGGTTATATCTTGGTTACAGCTGGGTTATATCTGGATTATATCTGGGTTATAGCTGGGTTATATCTTGGTTACAGCTGGGTTATATCTGGGTTATATCTTGGTTATAGCTGGGTTATATCTGGATTATATCTGGGTTATAGCTGGGTTGTATCTTGGTTATATCTGGATTATAGCTGGGTTATAGCTGGGTTATATCTTGGTTACAGCTGGGTTATATCTGGGTTATAGCTGGGTTATATCTTGGTTAAAGCTGGGTTATATCTTGGTTACAGCTGGGTTATATCTGGGTTACAGCTGGGTTATATCTGGGTTATAGCTGGGTTATATCTTGGTTACAGCTGGGTTATATCTGGGTTATATCTTGGTTACAGCTGGGTTATAGCTGGGTTATATCTTGGTTACAGCTGGGTTATAGCTGGGTTATATCTGGATTATATCTGGGTTATATCTCGGTTACAGCTGGGTTATATCTGGGTTATATCTTGGTTACAGCTGGGTTATATCTGGGTTATAGCTGGGTTATATCTTGGTTACAGCTGGGTTATAGCTGGGTTATGTCTGGGTTACAGCTGGGTTATATCTTGGTTATAGCTGGGTTATATCTGGATTATATCTGGGTTATAGCTGGGTTATATCTTGGTTACAGCTGGGTTATATCTGGGTTATATCTTGGTTACAGCTGGGTTATATCTGGGTTATAGCTGGGTTATATCTTGGTTACAGCTGGGTTATATCTTGATTATAGCTGGGTTATATCTTGGTTACAGCTGGGTTGCATCTGGGTTGCATCTGGGTTGCATCTGGGTTATATCTGGGTTATATCTGGGTTATATCTGGGTTATAGCTGGGTTATATCTTGGTTACAGCTGGGTTATAGCTGGGTTATATCTGGATTATATCTGGGTTATATCTTGGTTACAGCTGGGTTATATCTGGGTTATATCTTGGTTACAGCTGGGTTATAGCTGGGTTATATCTTGGTTACAGCTGGGTTATGTCTGGGTTACAGCTGGGTTATATCTTGGTTATAGCTGGGTTATAGCTCGGTTGTATCTTGGTTATATCTGGATTATAGCTGGGTTATATCTGGGTTACAGCTGGGTTATAGCTGGGTTATATCTTGGTTACAGCTGGGTTATATCTTGGTTACAGCTGGGTTACAGCTGGGTTATAGCTGGGTTATAGCTGGGTTATATCTTGGTTACAGCTGGGTTATATCTGGGTTATATCTTGGTTACAGCTGGGTTATATCTGGATTATATCTGGGTTGTATCTTGGTTATATCTGGATTATTGCTGGGTTATAGCTGGGTTATATCTTGGTTACAGCTGGGTTATATCTGGGTTATATCTTGGTTACAGCTGGGTTATATCTGGGTTATATCTTGGTTACAGCTGGGTTATATCTGGGTTATATCTTGGTTACAGCTGAGTTATAGCTGGGTTATATCTTGGTTACAGCTGGGTTATATCTTGGTTACAGCTGGGTTATAGCTGGGTTATATCTTGGTTACAGCTGGGTTATATCTGGGTTACAGCTGGGTTATATCTGGGTTATAGCTGGGTTATATCTTGGTTACAGCTGGGTTATAGCTGGGTTATATCTTGGTTACAGATGGGTTATAGCTGGGTTATATCTTGGTTACAGCTGGGTTATATCTGGATTATATCTGGGTTATAGCTGGGTTATATCTTGGTTACAGCTGGGTTATATCTGGGTTATATCTTGGTTACAGCTGGGTTATATCTGGGTTATAGCTGGGTTATATCTGGGTTACAGCTGGGTTATATCTGGGTTATAGCTGGGTTATATCTTGGTTACAGCTGGGTTATATCTGGGTTATATCTTGGTTACAGCTGGGTTATAGCTGGGTTATATCTTGGTTACAGCTGGGTTATAGCTGGGTTATATCTGGATTATATCTGGGTTATATCTTGGTTACAGCTGGGTTATATCTGGGTTATATCTTGGTTACAGCTGGGTTATAGCTGGGTTATGTCTGGGTTACAGCTGGGTTATATCTTGGTTATAGCTGGGTTATAGCTCGGTTGTATCTTGGTTATATCTGGATTATAGCTGGGTAATATCTGGGTTACAGCTGGGTTATATCTGGGTTATAGCTGGGTTATATCTTGGTTACAGCTGGGTTATATCTTGGTTACAGCTGGGTTACAGCTGGGTTATATCTGGGTTATATCTGGGTTATAGCTGGGTTATATCTTGGTTACAGCTGGGTTATATCTGGGTTATATCTTGGTTACAGCTGGGTTATATCTGGATTATATCTGGGTTGTATCTTGGTTATATCTGGATTATTGCTGGGTTATAGCTGGGTTATATCTTGGTTACAGCTGGGTTATATCTTGGTTACAGCTGGGTTATATCTGGGTTATATCTTGGTTACAGCTGGGTTATATCTGGGTTATATCTTGGTTACAGCTGAGTTATAGCTGGGTTATATCTTGGTTACAGCTGGGTTATATCTTGGTTACAGCTGGGTTATAGCTGGGTTATATCTTGGTTACAGCTGGGTTATATCTGGGTTATATCTGGGTTATAGCTGGGTTATATCTTGGTTACAGCTGGGTTATAGCTGGGTTATATCTTGGTTACAGATGGGTTATAGCTGGGTTATATCTTGGTTACAGCAGGGTTATATCTGGATTATATCTGGGTTACAGCTGGGTTATATCTGGGTTATATCTTGGTTACAGCTGGGTTATATCTGGGTTATATCTGGGTTATATCTGGGTTATAGCTGGGTTATAGCTGGGTTATATCTGGGTTATATCTGGGTTATATCTGGGTTATATCTGGGTTATATCTGGGTTATATCTGGGTTATATCTGGGTTATAGCTGGGTTATAGCTGGGTTATATCTTGGTTATAGCTGGGTTATATCTGGGTTATAGCTGGGTTGTATCTTGGTTATATCTGGATTATAGCTGGGTTATAGCTGGGTTATATCTTGGTTACAGCTGGGTTATATCTGGGTTATAGCTGGGTTATATCTTGGTTACAGCTGGGTTATATCTTGGTTACAGCTGGGTTATATCTGGGTTACAGCTGGGTAATATCTGGGTTATAGCTGGGTTATATCTTGGTTACAGCTGGGTTATATCTGGGTTATATCTTGGTACAGCTGGGTTATAGCTGGGTTATATCTTGGTTACAGCTGGGTTATAGCTGGGTTATATCTGGATTATATCTGGGTTATATCTTGGTTACAGCTGGGTTATATCTGGGTTATATCTTGGTTACAGCTGGGTTATATCTGGGTTATGTCTGGGTTACAGCTGGGTTATATCTTGGTTATAGCTGGGTTATAGCTCGGTTGTATCTTGGTTATATCTGGATTATAGCTGGGTTATATCTGGGTTACAGCTGGGTTATATCTGGCTTATATCTTGGTTACAGCTGGGTTATATCTGGATTATATCTGGGTTGTATCTTGGTTATATCTGGATTATTGCTGGGTTATAGCTGGGTTATAGCTGGGTTATAGCTGGGTTATATCTTGGTTACAGCTGGGTTATATCTGGGTTATATCTTGGTTACAGCTGGGTTATATCTGGGTTATATCTTGGTTACAGCTGGGTTATATCTGGGTTATATCTTGGTTACAGCTGAGTTATAGCTGGGTTATATCTTGGTTACAGCTGGGTTATAGCTGGGTTATATCTTGGTTACAGCTGGGTTATATCTGGGTTACAGCTGGGTTATATCTGGGTTATAGCTGGGTTATATCTTGGTTACAGCTGGGTTATAGCTGGGTTATATCTTGGTTACAGATGGGTTATAGCTGGGTTATATCTTGGTTACAGCTGGGTTATATCTGGATTATATCTGGGTTATAGCTGGGTTATATCTTGGTTATATCTTGGTTACAGCTGGGTTATAGCTGGGTTATATCTTGGTTACAGCTGGGTTATAGCTGGGTTATATCTGGATTATATCTGGGTTATATCTTGGTTACAGCTGGGTTATATCTGGGTTATATCTTGGTTACAGCTGGGTTATATCTGGATTATAGCTGGGTTATATCTGGGTTACAGCTGGGTTATATCTGGGTTATAGCTGGGTTATATCTTGGTTACAGCTGGGTTATATCTTGGTTACAGCTGGGTTATATCTGGGTTATAGCTGGGTTATATCTTGGTTACAGCTGGGTTATATCTGGGTTATATCTTGGTTACAGCTGGGTTATATCTGGATTATATCTGGGTTGTATCTTGGTTATATCTGGATTATTGCTGGGTTATAGCTGGGTTATAGCTGGGTTATATCTTGGTTACAGCTGGGTTATATCTGGGTTATATCTTGGTTACAGCTGGGTTATATCTGGGTTATATCTTGGTTACAGCTGGGTTATATCTGGGTTATATCTTGGTTACAGCTGAGTTATAGCTGGGTTATATCTTGGTTACAGCTGGGTTATATCTTGGTTACAGCTGGGTTATATCTGGGTTATAGCTGGGTTATATCTTGGTTACAGCTGGGTTATATCTGGGTTATATCTTGGTTACAGCTGGGTTATATCTGGATTATATCTGGGTTGTATCTTGGTTATATCTGGATTATTGCTGGGTTATAGCTGGGTTATAGCTGGGTTATATCTTGGTTACAGCTGGGTTATATCTGGGTTATATCTTGGTTACAGCTGGGTTATATCTGGGTTATATCTTGGTTACAGCTGGGTTATATCTGGGTTATATCTTGGTTACAGCTGAGTTATAGCTGGGTTATATCTTGGTTACAGCTGGGTTATAGCTGGGTTATATCTTGGTTACAGCTGGGTTATAGCTGGGTTATATCTTGGTTACAGCTGGGTTATATCTGGGTTATATCTGGGTTATAGCTGGGTTATATCTTGGTTACAGCTGGGTTATAGCTGGGTTATATCTTGGTTACAGATGGGTTATAGCTGGGTTATATCTTGGTTACAGCTGGGTTATATCTGGATTATATCTGGGTTATAGCTGGGTTATATCTTGGTTACAGCTGGGTTATATCTGGGTTATATCTTGGTTACAGCTGGGTTATATCTGGGTTATATCTGGGTTATAGCTGGGTTATATCTTGGTTATAGCTGGGTTATAGCTGGGTTACAGCTGGGTTATATCTTGGTTACAGCTGGGTTATAGCTGGGTTGCATCTTGGTTATATCTGGGTTATGTCTTGGTTATATCTGGGTTATAGCTGGGTTATATCTTGGTTATAGTTAGGTTATAGCTGGGTTATATCTTGGTTACAGCTGGGTTATATCTGGGTTACAGCTGGGTTATATCTGGATTATATCTGGGTTACAGCTGGGTTATATCTTGGTTACAGCTGGGTTATATCTTGGTTACAGCTGGGTTATATCTGGGTTATATCTGGGTTATAGCTGGGTTATAGCTGGGTTATAGCTGGGTTATATCTTGGTTATAGCTGGGTTATATCTTGGTTATAGCTGGGTTATATCTTGGTTACAGCTGGGTTATATCTGGATTATATCTGGGTTATAGCTGGGTTATATCTTGGTTACAGCTGGGTTATATCTTGGTTATAGCTGGGTTATATCTTGGTTATGGCTGGGTTATATCTGGGTTATATCTTTAATAGCTGGGTTATATCGGTTATAGCTGGGTTATATTTTGGTTACAGCTTTACAGCTGGGTTATATCTTGGTTATAGCTGGGTTATATTTTGGTTACAGCTGGGTTATATCTTGGTTATAGGTGGGTTACAGCTGGGTTATATCTTGGATATAGCTGGGTTACAGCTGGGTTATATCTTGGTTACAGCTGGGTTATATCTTGGTTATAGCTGGGTTATATCTTAGTTATATCTGGGTTATATCTTGGTTATAGCTGGGTTATAGCTGGGTTATATCTGGGTTACAGCTGGGTTACAGCTGGGTTACAGCTGGGTTACAGCTAGGTTATATCTGGGTTATATCTGGGTTATATCTAGGTTATATCTGGGTTATATCTGGGTTATATCTTGGTTATAGTTGGGTTATATCTGGGTTACAGCTAGGCTATAGCTGGGTTATAGCTGGGTTATATTTTGGGTATAGCTGGGTTACAGCTGGGTTATATCTGGGTTATATCTGGGTTATAGCTGGGTTATATCGGTTATAGCTGGTTTATATCTTGGTTACAGCTGGGTTATATCTTGGTTATAGCTGGGTTATATCTTGGTTACAGCTGGGTTATATCTGGGTTATATCTAGGTTATAGCTGGGTTACAGCTGGGTTATATCTGGGTTACAGCTAGGTTATATCTGGGTTATATCTTGGTTACAGCTGGGTTATATCTGGGTTACAGCTAGGTTATAGCTGGGTTACAGCTGGGTTCTATCTGGGTTCTAGCTGGGTTCTATCTGGGTTCTAGCTGGGTTCTATCTGGGTTATATCTTGGTTCTATCTGGGTTATATCTGGGTTACTGCTGGGTTATATCTTGGTTCTATCTGGGTTATATCTGGGTTACAGCTGGGTTATATCTTGGTTCTATCTGGGTTATATCTGGGTTACAGCTGGGTTATAGCTGGGTTACAGCTGGGTTATATCTTGGTTACAGCTGGGTTATATCTTGGTTCTATCTGGGTTATATCTTGGTTACAGCTGGGTTATATCTTGGTTCTATCTGGGTTATATCTTGGTTACAGCTGGGTTATATCTGGAGTATATCTGTAGTATATCAGGATTAGGCATCCCTTCCCCTTCGGTTCCTCGGATGTTGTCGCTCTCCCGGCTGTTTTTAGTTCAGTTTCTACTTCGGGACGATTTGTCACCCGGTATATTCGCTGCTGTTCTCCTGGATCCGGAGAGGCGTCTCTTCTCTTCCTGAGATACGGACCCCTCGTTCCAATACATGAATCCAGCTTTGTTAGCCAATTGGGGGTGGTCCTTGTCTCCTCTGCGGGCTACGCCCAGTTGGATAATGAGGCTACATTTACACGCAGAGAAGAGGGGTGTGTATCTCAGGAACAGAAAATAATCCTCGCCGGATCCAGAACAGCGGCGATTACACCAGGTAGCAGAGGCCATTATAGTTCCCATCATCTGTATATCGGGGTATTATTTAGTTATTACCTCTACAATGAGGGTCGCTCCGTCCCGGCTCTTCGGCGTCACCCGCGGTGCCTTCTCCCCAGAAGACTTCTTTGCACAGTGTGCCACCACTGGTCTCAGCTCCCTGGTGGAGTGTGGGTGAATGCACTGAATTCCTGACCCGGTGGCTGACGTCTCCCCCTCTGGTGTCTCCACAGGACGTGGCCTCCATGTGGCGGTGCCGGCCGAGCTGGCGGACAAGCTCATGCTGGAGAGCTGGGGTCTTCCCAGAGCCGTGCAGGAGGCGTACGCCGGCCTGGGGGTGGTGCGGATGTTCGAGTGGCAGGCGGAGTGTCTGATGCAGGGGCAGGTCCTGGAGGGGAAGAACCTGGTGTATTCTGGTGAGTATAGTCCGCCACGTCACCCCTCCCCCACTGATATATACAGTATATACACAGTGATCAGGGAGGTGCACTGAGGGCCAGGACCCCAGATATGGGGGGTTGCATCCTGCACCATCACATTGACCTGTTCTTCGCTCTCAGCTCCTACAAGTGCCGGGAAGACTCTGGTGGCCGAACTGCTCATCCTTAAGAGGGTCCTCGAGACGCGTAAGAAAGCCATATTCATCCTGCCCTTCGTGTCCGTAGCCAAAGAGAAGACCTTGTACCTGCAGGTAACGCCAGAGGAAACATGAGCTGCCCCCTACAGGTTGTGAGATGTGGCTCCTAGAGGTCAGGAGGCCCGGGCTATGCTGGGCTCCTAGAGGTCAGGAGGCCCGGGCTATGCTGGGCTTCTAGAGGTCAGGAGGCCCGGGCTATGCTGGGCCCCTAGAGGTCAGGAGGCCCGGGCTATGCTGGGCTCCTAGAGGTCAGGAGGCCCGGGCTATGCTGGGCCCCTAGAGGTCAGGAGGCCCGGGCTATGCTGGGCTCCTAGAGGTCAGGAGGCCCGGGCTATGCTGGGCTTCTAGAGGTCAGGAGGCCCGGGCTATGCTGGGCTTCTAGAGGTCAGGAGGCCTGGGCTATGCTGGGCTTCTAGAGGTCAGGAGGCCCGGGCTATGCTGGGCTTCTAGAGGTCAGGAGGCCCGGGCTATGCTGGGCTTCTAGAGGTCAGGAGGCCCGGGCTATGCTGGGCTTCTAGAGGTCAGGAGGCCCGGGCTATGCTGGGCTTCTAGAGGTCAGGAGGCCCGGGCTATGCTGGGCTTCTAGAGGTCAGGAGGCCCGGGCTATGCTGGGCTTCTAGAGGTCAGGAGGCCCGGGCTATGCTGGGCTTCTAGAGGTCAGGAGGCCCGGGCTACGCTGGGCCCCTAGAGGTCAGGAGGCGCTGGGCCCCTAGAGGTCAGGAGGCGCTGGGCCCCTAGAGGTCAGGAGGCGCTGGGCCCCTAGAGGTCAGGAGGTGTTGAACTATGTAAGGATCAGTTACACATTGTTTTTCAGAACCTCTTTGAGGAAGTCGGGGTCCGGGTTGGCGGATACATGGGGGGCTCAGCTCCGGCCGGGGGCTTCACCTCTTTGGATGTCGCTGTCTGCACCATTGAGAAAGCAAACGGGCTGGTGAACCGACTGATCGAGGAGAACAGGATCGATCTGCTGGGTGCGAAGTCCGATCTGCTACAGGATGATGGGGGTTATCTGTCGTGGTGTCTCGCACTGTTAATGATGGGTGTTGTGGTGTCTCGCCCTTTTCTTACACGCTGGCTGCATGCTGGCCGCAATATTGGATTGAAGTTTATTCTCTGTCCTCCGGAGTACACGCCTGCGCAAGGCAATATTGCAGCCAGCGGGTAAGGAAAGGGTGAATCAAACACCCGAAAACCCCGCCTATATGACCCAAAACTGGTCCCGCCAAATTCAGGTGACAGGTTCCCTTTAATGATGGGTGTGGTGGTATCTCGCACTGTTAATGATGGGTGTGGTGGTGTCTCGCACTGTTAATGATGGGTGTGGTGGTGTCTCGCACTGTTGATGATGGGGGTCGTGGTGTCTCGCACTGTTGATGATGGGTGTCGTGGTGTCTCGCACTGTTGATGATGGGTGTGGTGGTGTCTTGCACTGTTAATGATGGGTGTGGTGGTGTCTCGCACTGTTAATGATGGGTGTCGTGGTGTCTCGCACTGTTAATGATGGGTGTCGTGGTATCTCGCCCTGTTAGTGATGGGTGTTGTGGTGTCTCGCACTGTTAATGATGGGTGTCGTGTCTCGCACTGTTAATGATGGGTGTCGTGGTGTCTCGCACTGTTGATGATGGGTGTCGTGGTGTCTCGCACTGTTGATGATGGGTGTTGTGGTGTCTCGCACTGTTAATGATGGGTGTTGTGGTCTCGTTTCCCCTGTGCAGGGATGATGGTGGTGGACGAGCTGCACATGTTGGGGGATTCGCACCGCGGGTATCTGCTGGAGCTTCTCCTCACCAAGATCCAGTATGTGACCCGGAAACCTGTGGCCGGGTGAGTGATTTCTCACCAGCATATAATGGAGACCCCCAGAGAGACAGTGATGTCCCTGCAGATAGTGACCCCACAGGAGCGGACCCCATGTCTGCCCCTCAGTCACTGTGTCCTGCCCTGTGGCAGCTCCAGTCCTGGTCCATGTAGAGACCCCCAGGATGCCCCCGGCCGTGACTCTTATCTCCTCCTTTTCCTCTTTCCTTATCACGTTGCAGGAATAAATCGTGCAGCGACTCCCGGAGCGCGGTGCAGATCGTGGGGATGAGCGCCACTCTGCCCAACCTCGGCCTGCTGGCGTCCTGGCTCGGGGCCGAGCTCTACCACACCGACTACCGCCCCGTGCCCCTCCGAGAGCAGCTCAAAATCAGCAAAACCTTCTACGACTCCTCCATGGCCGCGGTGCGGGAAATGCAGCCGCTGATTCACGTGAAGGTGAGGACTGACATGTAATGGGGGGATGTCGTATGTCGGAGACCCCCGGCCGCTCCGTCCTCTGACCGCGACACCCGGATGTGTGATCTTACTGACTGCCACTGACGCTCCTGTCACAGGGCGATGACGACCATATTGTCAGTCTGTGCTACGAGACGGTCCAGGGCGGTCACGCCATCTTAATCTTCTGTCCGTCCAAGAACTGGTGTGAGAAGTTGTCCGATACGATCGCCCGCGAGTTCTACAACCTGTACCAGCGGGCGGCGCAGGAGGTGGCAGGTAAGACCCGGGCGCCAATACCGGGGGGCTGTGCCAATACCGGGGTCTGTGCCAATTCCGGGGGGCGCTGTGCCAATACCGACGGGCGCTGTGCCAGTACTGGGGGGGCTGCGCAGGATGTGGCAGGTAAGACCTGGGCGTGAATACTGGGGGCTGCGCCAGTATGGGGGGGGGGGATGACGGCAGTGCAGGAGGCGGCTGGTAAGTCCCGGGGGGCTCGTACTAACCTACATAATGGGGGCTCGTACTAACCTACATAATGGGGGCTCGTACTAACCTACATAATGGGGGCTCGTACTAACCTACATAATGGGGGCTCGTACTAACCTGCATAATGGGGGCTCGTACTAACCTGCATAATGGGGGCTCGTAATAACCTACATAATGGGAGCTCGTGCAGGAGGTGGCAGGTAAGACCCAGGCGCCAATACCAGGGGGGGGCTGCGCAGGATGTGGCTGTGGCAGGTAAGACCTGGGCGCGAATACTGGGGCTGCGCCAATATGGGGGGCTGTGCCAGTATGGGGGGGGGGATGACGGCAGTGCAGGAGGCGGCAGGTAAGTCTCGGGGGGCTGTGCCAATGGGGGCTCGTACTAACCTACATAATGGGGGCTCGTACTAACCTACATAATGGGGGCTCATACTAACCTACATAATGGGGGCTCGTACTAACCTACATAATGGGGGCTCGTACTAACCTGCATAATGGGGGCTCGTACTAACCTATATAATGGGAGTTGGTACTAACCTGCATAATGGGGTCTTGTACTAACCTATATAATTGGGGCTCGTACTAACCTATATAATGGGAGTTGGTACTAACCTGCATAATGGGGGCTCGTACTAACCTACATAATGGGGGCTCGTACTAACCTATATAATGGGGGCTCGTACTAACCTATATAATGGGGGCTCGTACTAACCTATATAATGGGGGCTCGTACTAACCTACATAATGGGGGCTCGTACTAACCTACATAATGGGGGCTCGTACTAACCTATATAATGGGGGCTCGTACTAACCTACATAATGGGGGCTCGTACTAACCTACATAATGGGGGCTCGTACTAACCTGCATAATGGGGGCTCGTACTAACCTATATAATGGGGGCTCGTACTAACCTACATAATGGGGGCTCGTACTAACCTACATAATGGGGGCTCGTACTAACCTGCATAATGGGGGCTCGTACTAACCTATATAATGGGGGCTCGTACTAACCTATATAATGGGGGATCGTACTAACCTACATAATGGGGGCTCGTACTAACCTATATAATGGGGGCTCGTACTAACCTACATAATGGGGGCTCGTACTAACCTGAATAATAATAATCTTTATTTCTATATAGCGCTAACATATTCCGCAGCGCTTTACAGACATTATCATCACTGTCCCCAATGGGGCTCACAATCTACATTCCCTATCAGTATGTCTTTGGAATGTGGGAGGAAACCGGAGAACCCGGAGGAAACCCACGCAAACACGGGGAGAACATACAAACTCCTGGCAGATGTTGTCCTTGGTGGGAATTCAACCCAGGACCCCAGTGCTGCAAGGCTGCAGTGCTAACCACTGCGCTGCCCTAATAATGGGGGCTCGTACTAACCTACAGTGCCTTGTGAAAGTATTCGGCCCCCTGGAACTTTTCAACCTTTTCCCACATATCATGCTTCAAACATAAAGATACCAAATGTAAATTTTTGGTGAAGAATCAACAACAAGTGGAACACAATTGTGAAGTTGAACAAAATTTATCGGTTATTTTAAATTTTTGTGGAAATTCAAGAACTGACAAGTGGGGCGTGCAATATTATTCAGCCCCTTTACTTTCACTCCAGAAGTTCATTGTGGATCTCTGAATGATCCAATGTTGTCCTAGATGCCTAATGATGATACATATAATCCACCTGTGTGTAATCAAGTCTCCGTATAAATGCACCTGCTCTGTGATAGTCTCAGGGTTCTGTGTGAAGCACAGAGAGCATCATGAAGACCAAGGAACACAACAAGCAGGTCCGTGATACTGTTGTGGAGAAGTGTAAAGCCGGATTTGGATACAAAATGATTTCCAAAACTTTAAACATTCCAAGGAGCACTGTGCAAGCGATCATATAGAAATGGAAGGAGCATCATACCACTGCAAATCTACCAAGACCCGGCCGTCCCTCTAAACTTTCATCTCAAACAAGGAGAAGACTGATCAGAGATGCAGCCAAGAGGTCCATGATCTCTCTGGATGAATTGCAGAGATCTGCAGCTGAGGTGGGACAGTCTGTCCATAGGACAACAATCAGTCTTACACTGCACAAATCTGGCCTTTATGGAAGAGTGGCAAGAAGAAAGCCATTTCTCAAAAATATCCATAAAAAGTGTTGTTTAAAGTTTGCAACAAGCCACCTGGGAGACACCAAACATGTGGAAGAAGGTGCTCTGGTCAGATGAAACCAAAATCGAACTTATTGGCAACAATGCCAAACAATATGTTTGGCGTAAAGGCAACACAGCTCATCACCCTGAACACACCATCCCCACTGTCAAACATGGTGGTGGCAGCATCATGGTTTGGGCCTGCTTTTCTTCAGCAGGGACAGGGAAGATGGTTAAAATTGATGTGAAGATGGATGGAGCCAAATACAGGACCATTCTAGAAGAAAACCTGTTGGAGTCTGCAAAAGACCTGAGACTGGGACGGAGATTTGTCTTCCAACAAGACAATGAACCCAAACATAAAGCAAAATCTACAATGGAATGGTTCACAAATAAACGTATCCAGGTGTTAGAATGGCCAAGTCAGAGTCCAGACCTCAATTCAATCGAGAATCTGTGGAAAGAGCTGAAAACTGCTGTTCACAAACGACCTCCATCAAACCTCACTGAGCTCAAGCTCTTTGCCGAGGAAGAACGGGCGAGAATTTCAGTCTCTCCATGTACAAAACTGATAGAGACAAACCCCAAGTGACTTTTAATCGCAGGAAAAGGTGGCACAACAAAGTATTAAGTTACAGGGGCCAAATAATATTGCACGCCCCACTTTTCAGTTTTTGAATTTCCACAAAAATTTAAAATAACCAATAAAGTTCTTTCAACTTCACAATTGTGTTCCACTTGTTGTTGATTCTTCACCAAAACTTTACATTTGGTATCTTTATGTTTGAAGCATGATATGTGGGAAAAGGTTGAAAAGTTCCAGGGGGCCGAATACTTTTGCAAGGCACTGTACATAATAGGGGCTCGTACTAACCTATATAATGGGGGCTCACACTAACCTATGGGGGCTCGTACTAGCGTTAATTCACAAATTGATATAATAAAGAAATAGAAATTTATAAGGCACACACCTTCCCATTCTCTGTAGTTTAGCAGCTCATTCAGTGACGGCCTGCACTGGGTTGTCTCTGTGTAGATGGGCGCCCGGCTAGTAATTCCGCTCACGTAGCACGGCCCGCACACTGCCATATGGCCGCTTCCTCCACTAGGTGGCACTGGAGAGATAGTGTCTGTCCCACATGACGCATGCGGATTCTTCGCCCTTCAGGTGTTACCTTGTTGATCCACCAGGTGACAGCACAATTCCAGGCTTCTCCTTTAAAAGCTGTGGAAGTTGAGACGTTTTCGAGTTTTCCGTCAATGTTTTATGCTGAATAAAGGGTTAAATGATTCTGTCTGTACTGATGGGGGTAGTTGTTATTTGTGGTAGGTGGCAAATTGGAGCCGAGCATCTCCCCCGTGGTCCTGGACAAGGACGGCATCCAGGACGTGGTGGGGCAGCTGAGGCGATGCCCGGCCGGGCTGGACGCTGTTCTTGGACGCACCGTTCCCTGGGGTGTTGCTTTCCATCATGCCGGTACGGACCACTATAAAGCAGTCGCTCCCTTCTGAGTTCAGCTGTGGCCCTCATTAACCCCTTCTGCCATGTCTACATCCATTGTGTCCGCAGGGCTGACGTTTGATGAACGTGACGTTGTAGAAGGCGCCTTCCGGCACGGGATCGTCCGGGTGCTGGCGGCGACCTCCACCCTGTCATCCGGTGTTAACCTCCCTGCCCGGCGGGTCATCATCAGGACCCCACTGTTCAATGGGCGACTTCTGGACATCCTGACGTATAAACAGATGGCAGGAAGAGCCGGCCGCAAAGGCGTGGACACGGAAGGTGAGCGCGGGGAGACCTGTGATGGCCAGATACTTCGTGGAAATCCGCATGGATCCGGGGTTTGTGCACTCTACTGCCCTCTGCTATCATCCAGACTTTCGGACGGGTGACTGACCTGTGGCCCCCGATACCATCCTACATAGTATGGCTGCGGAGAGACAACATAGATATGGGCAGAGAACTTCTCACTTCACTCCCGCACTTCTCTGGCCTGATCTCCGGTTTTCGTCCTCCGCAGGGGAGAGCATCCTCATATGTAAGCCTGCGGAGAGAGCGAAGGGGGTCTGTCTGCTGCAGGGGTCCCTGAAGCCGGTCCAGAGCTGCCTCCAGCGGAAGGAAGGGGCCGGAGTGACGGGCAGCATGATCCGGGCTATCCTGGAGGTGAGAACCCACAACGTGCAGCGCCCTGCGTGCTGGGGACCTGTAGCCAGATTCATCCTGAGCCTCCTGGTTCATGTTCTCGCACTGCAGTGATTGCTGTCACTCAGACGGAGCAGCCGCAGTGACGGAGCGTGACCCGGTGACCGTGTAGTAGGGCCGCATTGTGACGTCCGGGCACACGACTCCTCACTCTTTCTGATTTGCACCCAGATCGTCGTTGGCGGGGTGGCAGACACGCCCGAGGACGTGAGGATTTACGCCTCTTGCACTCTGTTGGCTGCGAGCCTGAGAGAGGAGGACGGAGACTCAGAGCGGCAGGACCACGGGGCGATTGAGGCGTGCGTGGACTGGCTGCTGAGGAACGAGTTCATACAGATGGTGGAGGAGGAGCGGCGCGGAGAGAAAGGTAACGATCGCCGTGTGCAGGGGACGCCGAGGAATTCTGGTTACCCCCAAGGGCTGATATTCCCCGGGGGATTATCTGATGTTTCTCTCTGCAGCGGAGGTTTATCGCCCCACAAAGCTCGGCTCCGCCACCCTCTCGTCCTCGCTGTCGCCCTCCGAGGCGCTGGGCATTTTTGCCGATCTTCAGAGGGCGATGAAAGGCTTCGTCCTGGAGAACGACCTGCACATCCTGTACCTGGTAAGTGATCACACGACTGCGGATCCCGCCCTGCGCCTCGTCTCACTGAGCCCCTCTGTTGCCTCAGGTCACCCCAGTGTACGAGGAGTGGGCCACCATTGACTGGTACCAGTTCTTCTGTCTCTGGGAGAAGCTCTCCGTGTCCATGAAACGCGTGGCCGAGCTGGTGGGGATCGAGGAAGGCTTCCTGGCACGCTCCGTGAACGGAAAGATCATCGCCAAAACCGACCGGCAGCATCGTCAGATCGCCATCCATAAGAGGTGAGCGACCCTCCGGACGTGTGCTGTGCGGCACATAGGGATTCGGCAGCACGGAGGGTGTTGATGGGACGGCAGGTTGTACTCGGACCATCCTTTCTTCCCTCCAGGTTCTACACGAGCCTCGTGCTGCTGGATTTGATCAGTGAAGTTCCTTTGTCAGATTTGACAAAAAAATATGGCTGCAGCCGGGGTCAGCTCCAGTCGCTGCAGCAGTCGGCCGCCACCTACGCTGGTAAGTTACCACAGATGTAGCAGAGCGGACATTGTCATAACCCGTCACGGGGCACAAAACCTCAGTGTGCTGTGTTACCATGTCTCGTCCTACATTCGGCAGGAATGGTGACAGTATTCAGTAATCGCCTGGGATGGCACAACATGGAGCTGCTACTCTCCCAGTTCCAGAGTCGGCTGACGTTCGGTGTTCAGCGAGAGCTCTGTGACCTCGTCCGCCTGGATCTACTGAACGCACAGAGGGCGAGAGCGCTGTACAATGCTGGACTCATTACTGTCAGCGTGCTGGCAAGAGGAAATGTCAGCGACGTGGAAACGGCCCTGAAGAACGCGGTGCCCTTTAAGAGGTGATAAACCCTGTGTGCTGAGCCGAGAGATCGTCCTCTTACCTGTCTGTTACTCTTATCATGATGAGTTATTATCCTGCAGGTATATACTATAATACTGCCCCTATGTGCAAGAATATAACTACTGTAATACTGCTCCTATGTACAAGAATATAACTACTATAATACTGCTCCTATGTACAAGAATACAACTACTATAATACTGCTCCTATGTACAAGAATATAACTACTATAATACTGCCCCTATGTACAAGAATATAACTACTATAATACTGCCCCTATATACAAGAATATAACTACTATAATACTGCCCCTATGTACAAGAATATAACTACTATAATACTGCCCCTATGTACAAGAATATAACTACTATAATACTGCTTCTATGTACAAGAATACAACTACTATAATACTGCTCCTATGTACAAGAATATAACTACTATAATACTGTCCCTATGTACAAGAATATAACTACTATAAAACTGCCCCTATGTACAAGAATATAACTACTATAATACTGCCCCCTATGTACAAGAATATAACTACTATAATACTGCTCCTATGTACAAGAATATAACTACTATAATACTGCCCCCTATGTACAAGAATATAACTACTATAATACTGCTCCTATGTACAAGAATATAACTACTATAATACTGCCCCTATATACAAGAATATAACTACTATAATACTGCCCCTATGTACAAGAATATAACTACTATAATACTGCCCCTATGTACAAGAATATAACTACTATAATACTGCTTCTATGTACAAGAATACAACTACTATAATACTGCTCCTATGTACAAGAATATAACTACTATAATACTGTCCCTATGTACAAGAATATAACTACTATAAAACTGCCCCTATGTACAAGAATATAACTACTATAATACTGCCCCTATGTACAAGAATATAACTACTATAATACTGCCTCTATGTACAAGAATATAACTACTATAATACTGCCCCTATGTACAATAATATAACTACTATTGTCACGATATGGTATGAAATATCATAAGTTTAGTGCTCTTGTCAGCCCAGGATGTGGGCTAGGAGGCCCCCCTTGACTTTTGCTTCAGAGTTGAGCTTGCTTGCCAATGTAGATGGGGGAAGTGAGTTTTATTGACGAAAGGCATTTACGACCCCCAGTTCCTGTAGTAGTAAGTGCTCAGCTTTAACAGTTAGAGAAACTTCTAGAACCATGCGGTCCTTTGTTCGGTTATTGTGAGATATTAGACAAACTATTTAGGATAGTGGAATGATAAATACATATTCTTTATCTCCGTCGAAGCATCTACCCATCACTCTAAACACAGTCGCCTAACTCCATCGGGGGAAGAAGTAGGGATTGCTCTGTAAATAATAGGACATATTTGATCTCCTTAGAAAGCTCATGTTAATACAAGCTCTATGCTGGGTGTGATATGACTCTGATATGTACTGGGACGGAGTTATAAGCATTAGACCAATTTGTATCCAAGTTACTCAGACTGAAAGGTAGGAGGATCTGGAAAAGCCAGCCCTTTCTGTGAGGTCACAGACTGTAGATTATAAAGTTGTGGCCAGATCTCCCGGCTCAGTCTTCTTCTTCTTCTTCTTCTCTTTTCCTGTGAGCCCTGAGCAGCACATCCAATGAGCTGGGATGTCTGGCTGACTGCCATGCAATGATCTGAGAAATGTGAGTGTTATCGTTTCTTCCTTTAATCCTTTTATTTTCATAATTACCTTGTACATATTTGCAATTGTCTCATTTGTAACATCTTTGTAAAATATTTTATAAACACTGCCTAAAAATCATTTATGGGGTATCATATTTAATACTAGTTCGTCCTTCCTGCTCTAAATACGTACCCTGTCTCTGAAGGGAATTACGCTACTATTTTGGGGGTTGGCTCCAGACCCGTTCAATTGGAGCTGGTGGCAGCGACCGTGTGCCGGCTTTTGGGGGTCCCTGTAGCGACTGCGGCTTGATAATTATTGTTCCTGCCTGAGTGGGAGTAGTTATCGCATCGCTGCAGTGCACCCAATAGCCAGTACATAGCAGGCAGCGTTTCTGGCGACTAATTACCCCAGGTGCAGTACCTAATCTGACCTGAGAGTAAGGGGGGCGCCAGAGAGCTGCAAGTGTTAAGTGGAACTGTAAGCGGGATAGACCCAAATCCCTGCAGTTCATGGTATATTGAAGAGCAGTGGGATACCTAAAATAAGCCCCTGCTGTAAACTAAGAGGTCAATAACCTCGTGTGTGTTTTTTTTCATCACATTGTGGCAGTGGAGGGATAACTAGGATAACCCCCCTGCACATGTGATAGCCGTCTGTTGGTCTAAAGTCACCCCAATCCGTGACATATTGTAGGCAGCGGCTAAGGGATCTTGACAATTGGTGACAGTCACGGTGTGAATCGTGACATATTGGTGGCAAGGCGGTGGGATATTAGAGCATTAGTGATTTGGTTTGAGCAATCATTCCTCTCACTAAAAACTTGCAGAAAGTTCTTGCGAGAACTCTGCGCAAATAAGTTTGGAGAACGAACTCAGTGTTTATTAGTCTTGAGACAATTGTGTACTGGTAATTATCCCTTCCCTTTTTCTTCGTTTTTCTATCCTATCTTTTATTTGGCAACCATGGCAACGAAAGGAGAAGCCTGGTACAACCAGCAGAAGAAAGACACTCTTGCTGGGATATGCACGTATCATGGCCTGAACCCCCAGAGCATGACCAAGACTCAAATGGTCGCTGAACTGGTGCAATGGGAAGCCGCTCTAGACCACTCACAGAGCCCAGAGGCCGCAGATGCCAGCACCAGCGAACGTGGTGCTGCAGCAGAGGTTCAACCACTGAATACGGGCCCTACTGGCAACCAGGGGGGTGCAGACCACCTCCTGCAGCTGGTTCTGCAACAATGCTCCGCAGATGACCTGGACCGACGTCTGCAGCTGATCCAGCAATACCAGGAGCGAGCCGAGGCCCGAGCCGAGCGAGAGGCCCAAGCGCAGCGGGAGTACCAGCTGCAGATGGCCCAACTGCAAATGCAGGGGTCGTCCCAGTCAAGTCGTGAGCCCAGCAGCGCTCAGATACCGAAGCCCCGGCCCGACCACTTTCCTGTTATGGAAAAGGATGGGGACTTGGACACTTTTCTGCGGGCCTTTGAGAAAGCCTGCAGACAGTACCAGCTGCCTACACAAGAATGGGCACGATACCTGACACCAGGACTGAGAGGAAAAGCTCTGGAGGCGTTTGCTGCACTCCCTCAAGAACAAGATGGTGACTATGAGGCCATCAAGCAGGCTCTGATAGCCAAGTACCAGCTTACACCCGAGGTGTACCGTAAAAAGTTTCGGACCCTCCTACGTGGCCCACACGACAGTTACAGTGATGTGGTGCATAGACTGGGGACCCACTTTGACCAGTGGACCCAAGGACTGTCAGTGACCACCTTTGCACAGCTGCGAGACCTGATGATCAAAGACCAGTTCTTCCGTCTTTGCCCAACTGAAGTGCGACAGTTCGTGATGGACAGAGAACCCAACGATGTGACGAAAGCAGCGCAGATTGCCGATGCCTATGAGGCCAACCGTAGATCGGAAGTGTGGAAGCCAGTCACCACCAGCTGGAGAGGGGGTAAGCCTGCAGCCAACGCCGGTACCCCTGCCAGCCAACACACCAGAGGTCCTGTCCCCGTGGCCAACAGCACCAGACCTACCACCGAACTTCGCCAGTGTTACCGCTGCAGGCAGACTGGACACCTCAGTCACCAATGTCAAGCCAAGCAGAAGAACTCCTCATCCCAGGGCCTAATGCAGCAGTTCTTTTGGTGGGTGGTGTGGCTGGGAGGGTGTGTGACAACGTACAGCCCGTCACTGTGGGAGGTCGTGTTGCTACAGGCCTCAAGGACACCGGGGCTGAACGAACCCTCATCCGACCCGAGCTGGCGGCCCCTGAAGAAATCATTCCGGGGAAAACCCTAACTGTCACTGGGATTGGGGGCATCAGCTGTCCCTTACCGATGGCCCGGGTTTTTATTGATTGGGGAGCCGGGAGCGGGGTGAAAGAAGTGGGGCTGTCTGATAATTTGCCCACTGATGTTTTGTTGGGGACTGATTTGGGGAGGTTGTTTGCATACTACGTCCCTGACACCCCTCCCCAATCTGCTAATAAGGGTAAAGTTAACCCTGGTGATGATGATGATGATGATGATGGGAAATCGCATGTGTTACCTGACCATGCTTTATCTTGTAATGATGCATCTGTTAACCCTTTTTTCCCTAGGATTGATGGTGAAAATGTTGTACCTGTGCCAACTGTACCTGATAACGCTGTTTCTATGAAAGTTGATGTGTCCATAGGTACAGGAGTGCTCAGCCAAGTCGCTCTGCGGAGTGAGACGGCTGAGGAACCCCTAGCAGGGGCAAGTGTCGGTGCTACCGGAAATGGGGAAATACATGGGAACCGTGAGGAAGGTGATGCCATGCAATTGACCAGTGCCACCGAGGAAGGTAACTGGCCCATAAGTAGCAATGCTCCTGAGGTAATGGGGGTGGATGGGGAGGTAGAGCCCATAGCAGCGTCGGCTGTTGGGTCTGTAGAAATCCCCGGGGAGACAGCCTACATAGCTGCTGTCACCCGCAGTCAGAGTGCCCGGAACGCAGATACCTGTCTGCCTTCCGGACCCTCCTCAGTCATCAGTGTGACTGAACCAGAGGTGGACCCAGAACAGGTCCCAGAGGGCTCCCGTGGGGAAGGGACCCTGACGTCGCTTCTGGCTTCCCCTAGCCAGGAGTTTCAGGCCGCTCTGCACACAGATGCGAGCCTAGAGAGTTTGAGACAACTCGCCGGGACGTCATTCTCTGAAACTGATAAGGAGAAGGTGTTCTGGGAAGGAGGAAGGTTGTACCGGGAGACAGTACCCGGAGAATCACAAAAGGAGTGGTTGAGGGAAAGACAGCTGGTCGTCCCACAGCAATTCCGGGGTGAGTTGTTGCGGATTGCCCATGAGATCCCGCTAGCTGGACACTTGGGTATCAGCAAAACTAAGGCCCAGCTGTCTCAACACTTCTATTGGCCTAAGATGGGGACAGATGTGTCAAACTACTGCCGCTCCTGTGTCACCTGTCAAAGAGTGGGGAAGGCGGGGCCTGCTCTTAAGGCTCCCCTGATCCCTTTGCCAGTGATAGAGGAGCCTTTCCAGAGGATTGCGGTGGACATTGTGGGCCCGCTGGCCGTCACCAGCAGCTCTGGAAAGCAATATATTCTTACTGTGGTAGACTACGCTACCCGGTACCCAGAGGCAGTAGCTCTGTCGTCAATTAGGGCAGATAAGGTGGCGGATGCCCTGTTGGCCATCTTTTCACGTGTAGGATTTCCCAGGGAAATGCTTACTGATCGAGGGACCCAATTTATGTCTCACCTAATGGAGGCTCTCTGTAAGAAAATGCAGGTGAAGCACCTGGTATCGAGTGCGTATCACCCACAGACCAATGGCTTGTGTGAACGCTTCAATGGTACCCTCAAACAGATGCTACGCATGCTGGTTGAGACACAAGGGCGCGACTGGGAGCGGTACCTCCCACACCTGCTATTCGCTTACAGAGAGGTTCCGCAGGCCTCGACGGGGTTCTCCCCCTTCGAGCTCCTGTACGGCAGGCGAGTCCGGGGACCCCTTGGGTTGGTAAGAGAATCCTGGGAAGAGGAGCCGAACCCTTCTGAAGTGTCCATAGTGGAGTATGTCATGCGCTTCCGTGACAAGATGCAGACCTTGACGCAGTTGGTGCATGACAACATGACGCAGGCTCAGGCTGATCAGAAGCACTGGTACGACCAGAACGCCCGGGAGCGGACCTACCACGTGGGTCAAAAGGTGTGGGTGCTGGTTCCTGTACCAACGGATAAGCTTCAGGCAGCCTGGGACGGCCCGTACGTCGTCCACCAACAGCTCAACCCGGTTACCTACGTGGTCACCCTTGACCACACTCGGGGTAGGCGAAAGGCCTTTCACGTCAACATGATGAAGGCTCATCACGAACGTGAACCTTTCGTCCTACCGGTCTGCAGCGCACCCGAAGAAGGGGAGGAAGACACCCTCCTGGACATGCTGGCCCAAGCCAAGGCCCATGGGTCCATTGAGGACGTGGAGGTAAGCGCCTCGCTAGATGAACCACAGCGGTTGCAGTTGCAAACCATGCTGGAACCCTTCCGGGTCGTGTTCTCCAACCGGCCTGGACGGACTGAGTTAGCCGTCCACGAGGTGGACACCGGGAATCACGCCCCACTACGGCGAACACCCTATCGAATCTCTGACCAGGTGCAGCAGATTATGCGCCAGGAGATCGATGAGATGTTACAGCTGGGGGTGATTCGACGGTCAAAGAGCGCGTGGGCCTCACCTGTAGTTCTCGTGCCAAAGAAGGACCGGACCACCCGGTTCTGCGTGGACTACAGGGGGCTCAACGCCATTACAGCCTCTGACGCGCACCCAATGCCGCGCATCGAGGAGCTGCTTGAGAAGTTAGCTGGCGCAGAATACCTGACAATAATGGATCTGAGTCGCGGATACTGGCAGATTCCCCTGAGCCCCGAGGCGCAGGAGAAGTCCGCCTTTATCACACCCTTTGGACTGTACGAGTCCACGGTCATGCCCTTCGGCATGAAGAATGCCCCTGCCACTTTCCAGCGGATGGTCAATCTCCTGCTTCAGGGACTGGAGAAGTACGCAGTGGCGTACTTAGATGACATTGCCATCTTCAGTCCCTCCTGGGATGAACACCTGCAGCATCTCGAGGAGGTGCTCGGGCGAATTCACCGAGCAGGACTGACTATCAAGCCGGGAAAGTGCCAGATGGGCATGAGGGAGGTCCACTACCTGGGGCACCGGGTAGGCGGAGGCACCCTGAAACCGGAGCCTGACAAAGTGGGCGTGATCGTGAACTGGCCCACTCCCAGGAACAAGAAACAGGTGATGTCCTTCCTGGGCACTGCAGGGTACTATAGGCGCTTCGTGCAGCACTATAGTAGCCTGGCAAAACCTTTGACGGACCTCACCAGGAAGAAGCTACCCCACATCGTCAACTGGACAGATGGCTGTGAGGGGGCCTTCCAGGCGTTGAAAACAGCACTGTGCAACGCCCCTGTGTTGAAAGCCGTCGACAGCAGTCGACCGTTCTTGGTACAGACTGACGCCAGTGAGTTTGGCCTTGGTGCTGTGCTCAGCCAGGTTGACTCGGAGGACCAAGAGCACCCCGTGTTGTACCTGAGCCGGAAACTTTTGCCGAGGGAAGTGGCCTACTCCACCATCGAGAAGGAGTGCCTGGCCATAGTCTGGGCCCTGCAGCGTTTGCAGCCCTACTTGTACGGTCGCACCTTCACCGTGGTGACCGACCACAACCCTCTGCGCTGGCTAAGCACCATGTGTGGAACCAATGGCAGGTTGCTACGCTGGAGCCTTGCCCTTCAGCAATTTGACTTCACCATTGAACACAAAGCGGGCAGGGAGCATGGGAAGGCAGATGGACTGTCCCGCCAGGGTGAACCCACGGAGGTGCGCATGGAGGCATACCGAGAGGTCCTGCCGCCGTAGCGCACGCCAAAAGGGGGAGGTGTCACGATATGGTATGAAATATCATAAGTTTAGTGCTCTTGTCAGCCCAGGATGTGGGCTAGGAGGCCCCCCTTGACTTTTGCTTCAGAGTTGAGCTTGCTTGCCAATGTAGATGGGGGAAGTGAGTTTTATTGACGAAAGGCATTTACGACCCCCAGTTCCTGTAGTAGTAAGTGCTCAGCTTTAACAGTTAGAGAAACTTCTAGAACCATGCGGTCCTTTGTTCGGTTATTGTGAGATATTAGACAAACTATTTAGGATAGTGGAATGATAAATACATATTCTTTATCTCCGTCGAAGCATCTACCCATCACTCTAAACACAGTCGCCTAACTCCATCGGGGGAAGAAGTAGGGATTGCTCTGTAAATAATAGGACATATTTGATCTCCTTAGAAAGCTCATGTTAATACAAGCTCTATGCTGGGTGTGATATGACTCTGATATGTACTGGGACGGAGTTATAAGCATTAGACCAATTTGTATCCAAGTTACTCAGACTGAAAGGTAGGAGGATCTGGAAAAGCCAGCCCTTTCTGTGAGGTCACAGACTGTAGATTATAAAGTTGTGGCCAGATCTCCCGGCTCAGTCTTCTTCTTCTTCTTCTCTTTTCCTGTGAGCCCTGAGCAGCACATCCAATGAGCTGGGATGTCTGGCTGACTGCCATGCAATGATCTGAGAAATGTGAGTGTTATCGTTTCTTCCTTTAATCCTTTTATTTTCATAATTACCTTGTACATATTTGCAATTGTCTCATTTGTAACATCTTTGTAAAATATTTTATAAACACTGCCTAAAAATCATTTATGGGGTATCATATTTAATACTAGTTCGTCCTTCCTGCTCTAAATACGTACCCTGTCTCTGAAGGGAATTACGCTACTATTTTGGGGGTTGGCTCCAGACCCGTTCAATTGGAGCTGGTGGCAGCGACCGTGTGCCGGCTTTTGGGGGTCCCTGTAGCGACTGCGGCTTGATAATTATTGTTCCTGCCTGAGTGGGAGTAGTTATCGCATCGCTGCAGTGCACCCAATAGCCAGTACATAGCAGGCAGCGTTTCTGGCGACTAATTACCCCAGGTGCAGTACCTAATCTGACCTGAGAGTAAGGGGGGCGCCAGAGAGCTGCAAGTGTTAAGTGGAACTGTAAGCGGGATAGACCCAAATCCCTGCAGTTCATGGTATATTGAAGAGCAGTGGGATACCTAAAATAAGCCCCTGCTGTAAACTAAGAGGTCAATAACCTCGTGTGTGTTTTTTTTCATCACATTGTGGCAGTGGAGGGATAACTAGGATAACCCCCCTGCACATGTGATAGCCGTCTGTTGGTCTAAAGTCACCCCAATCCGTGACATATTGTAGGCAGCGGCTAAGGGATCTTGACAATTGGTGACAGTCACGGTGTGAATCGTGACAACTATAATACTGCCCCTATGTACAAGAATATAACTACTGTAATACTGCCCCTATGTACAAGAATATAACTACTATAATACTGCTCCTATGTACAAGAATATAACTACTATAATACTGCCCCTATGTACAAGAATATAACTACTATAATACTGCCCCTATGTACAAGAATATAACTACTATAAAACTGCTCCTATGTATAAGAATATAACTACTATAATACTGCTCCTATGTACAAGAATATAACTACTATAATACTGCCCCTATGTACAAGAATATAACTACTATAATACTGCCCCTATGTACAAAATATAACTACTATAATACTGCCCCTATGTACAGGAATGTAAGTGATATAACATTGTTGTCTGTGGATATCTTTAGTATTAATAATTTTCGTGCTGTTTCTACACCGTCGGTCTTCTTGTCCTCGGTGTCGGGGGCTGTCGGTATTATTCCGCTCTCCTCTTGCTCCCCGTTTCCTGCATTGTGTCTCGCAGGAGATCTCCAGCTGTTGTAACTGGAAGTTTTAATTACAGGGACAGGGATGTGCACGGCGGCGGCTCTTACGTCCTGCTGGCGCTATATCCCTCTGATGAGAGCTGCGTACCCTCTACGGCAGTGACGGGGGACACGGCTCAGTGCTGCAGATGGTCCTCTCTAATAATCTCGTCCCAGCCTTCTGTATGTCGGTGACGAGGACCCCGATGCGCAGCTCGTGCCGTTCTTCTGCCGTATAATTAACAGGGGGACGCGGTTAATCTGTTTCTCCACGTCCTGATCTGCCGGGGATTATCTCCAAATCCAGGATAATTGCAGAATTTCATTTTCATGATTTACAAAACACTTATTGGCTGGAGAGATTAATTAGACGCGTGAGCCGCCATATTGCTCCCCGGAGGTTGGCGAGTGTCGGACTCCTCCGATTAACATTATTTTACTAATTAAATCCACTTTCTAAGTTTATAAATGTTTTACTTTTCCTCATAGATCTCAGTTTACTTTCTCTTGTACTCCAGTCACCTCCAGAGCTGCATTCATAATTCTGTATTCACCACATCCCCCTGGAGAGCAGCACAGCTGAGATTCTCCACGCTATTTGCTTATAGTATGGAATTCTGATCCTGGTGGAATATGTGAACCCGCAGGGGGTAAAACTGAGCTTTATCCAAGAGGACAGCAGAATTGTGATTGCAGCTGTGGATTTTTGTAATTTTTTGTTTTTGAGTTCTCTTTTTTTTTTCTTTCTTGCTTTTCTTCCTCAGCACCCGCCGAGCTGTAGATGAAGATGAGGAAGCCGCCCAGGAGCGCCGTGCTGCTCGATGCATCTGGATTTCTGGGAAAAAAGGCCTGACGGAGCGAGAGGCGGCGGAGCTCATCGTGGAGGAGGCACGGAAACTGCTGAAGGAGGATCTGGCTCTGATGGGGATCCGCTGGAGTCCAGACACTACCATGGAGTCTGGGTCATCTCTGGACACGAGCTCTGAATCCTCCACAGAGCAGCAAGTGAAGCCCCCGTCCTCGGACATTAACCCTTCCTTGAATACAGAGAGCGCAGCTCCTGATCTGAGGAGACTGGAGACGGCTGATAATGCACAATCCTCACGGGCCACATGTGCCGGCCACCGGGAGCTGAGCACAGAAAGCATTGTGGTGAAGGATGAGGAGAACATCTCGGAAAATTCAGGGAAGGGTCTTAGGACGGGAAGGGTTATTAGCCAAGAGATGGCTATTAGTAGTCCGAGAACTGGGGCCGAATCTACAATTTCTGGGGCACGGAGTGTGGCCATTAAATGCCCAGATGACGGCCACTTTGGCAATGCTGCTCCTGGTGCCACAACTACATGTAAAGAAGATATGGAAGATGTGTCAGATGCCCGGCCGCTCGTTGAAGATCCACGATCAAAGGATGAGAAGGCCGGAGACCGGGTCCCTACAGCAAATGATGTGCCCGTTGGTGAATTAGGAGGGAGTACAGATGCACCCACGTTCACTATGCCAACTATACAGCCTTGTCCTGATGCCCGAGTGTCCGATGTTTCCCTAAAACCCAACCACAAGGCTCCCTCCACGGTGACTAGGGATGTTCCTGAGATTATCCACAACAACACTGCGATAAAGCCCCAAAATAGCAAAGCTTCTGAATCTACAGTGTGCCCTCCAGCGTTCCTCGCCACCTCACCTGTCCTCTGTCTTTCTCCTGCCTTCTACATGGCATCCAGGACCTTCGAGGACAGTTTACAGCTGGATACCCAAACAGAGAAGTTAATTCTGCAGCATGTGCCATCCAAAGGCAATAGAGAGGGGGAGGACGCAGAGGTGACCCTGTCAG
The DNA here is from genome assembly GCF_051348905.1 of Ranitomeya variabilis. Taxonomy (NCBI): domain Eukaryota; kingdom Metazoa; phylum Chordata; class Amphibia; order Anura; family Dendrobatidae; genus Ranitomeya; species Ranitomeya variabilis. The sequence goes on along the minus strand of NC_135234.1, from coordinate 11,341,551 downwards.
AGGCTCTACCCACAGGTGGGCCAATCTCGGCGTGTCTGAAAGAGACACCTGCGAATGTGAAGGATCCAAATCCAGAACAAATAAAAAATGAGGTGGAAAATTCTGAAAAAAAGTCACCAGATCCCCCCAGCGAGCGGCCGGCAGAAGGTGACCTGTCCCTCAGCGATACACAACTTCAGGCCTTGTTCCAGTCCTGCCAAACGCAGGTGAAGAGCGAAGAGCATGGTCCAAACCCTCGCGAAATGTGTCTTCCAAAGCAAGACTCCTCCTCAGACCGGGGTCAGGGTTGTAGCGAGGCGACGGACAGCAGCCTGAACATGAGTGGCAGCTTCCTATTCGACAGCTTCAATGATGATCTAGATTTTGGCTCCAAACCCGAGGAGCCCAACCCTCCTCCTCCTCCTCCATCTGATGACGAGAAGGTAAAGACTGAGTCTCCTGAAGAGAAGCCGCGAGATATAAGATACGACGAAGGGTCAATCCTGTTCTCTCAGCTCGATTCCTTCCAGATGGTCGAGGTTCTAGATCACGTTGAACAACTCCCCAAATTAGAAACAAAATTCTTGGCTACCGCGGTGGAAAAAGGGGACGACGTGGAGACAGTGAAGATCGGGTCAGAGTGGGGCGACCTCAGTTTTAGCTTGACGCAAGGAATGGAGGATATTTTAGATCAGTGGCCGAATGTCACAACCAATGTCCGTTCTGACCCAAAGCAAGACACACGGACCTTCTGCAGGGAGAGACCCCTATGTCCAGATACTGACTGCGTCCTGCTCCCTTCCGTTGCCAAACCTCCTTATTCAGATGTCCCCCACCTTATCTCTACCCCAAACACGGCTTTGGATACTGATCGACAACCCAACTCCAGGCCTGAGAGCAGATTGGAGCTGGTTCCCCCCACTCCACCGAGTGCTTGTACGTCACGAGTGATTGGCATGTCCTCCATAAAATCTGGCATCAAGAGGCCAAGACTGGACTCGTTGGGCAGCCTGAGCTTCCTGTCGCAGGATGTGGACGACATGTTTGGGTCAAGAGGGGAAGGTGTGGAGGTGACGGGGGACAACCGAGATGCCTCCATTATTGCCCAGGACTTCTCCTTGCAGTTGTCCCAGGACTCGTCCTCGCCTGTTCCTCCATGCAGCTCTCAGGGGTTCAGCATCATTGATGTGGCCAGTGACCTCGCCTTGTTCCAGACGTTCCTGCAGGAATGGAGGAGCCAGACGTCGTTCTCGCTATCCTTGGCCTGTGAGCGGAGATCCAGGTCGGCCTCGTCCAGATCGTGCATCGGTGGGAGATTTAAGAAAGGTCTGTAGGTTCATGGTGGTCTCAGTGTAATGGGGGTCGGCTGCTGTGTGCGCTGGTGATGTAATCCGTATCTCCTCCCGTTACACTTTAGTGCCGTCACCGCGACAGGAAGAAGCCAAGGAAGATGACGGCCTCTCCATCCCGGGTTGGGGCGACATGCTGCTCGTGGGCCTGGCCGTGTGCTGGGGAGGAAAGGACGCCTATTACCTCTCCCTACAGAGGCAGCAGGATGGCTCAGGTACCGGTGCAGAGTATAAAACCTGGTGACCTGGTGAAGGAGTCTATAATCCCTGGGGTCCTCTCGTTACAGACATAAGTTCCAGCCTGGTCCCTCCTCCGCTGGACCAGAACTTGTCCGTCAGCCAGCGGCTGCTGTCTCTGCAGTCCACATTGCAGCAGATGCATCGCCCAGAGGTCATCATGTATAACTTCATTGAGCAGTACAAGGTGCTGGTGATGAGCTGCGGGGCCTCCATTACTGGACACTTCCAGGACCCAAAGGTAGCAGATTTTCTATGTCCTCTCCGTAAACGACCTCCAAGTCCCGTGTACATCCTGAAATATGGACTACGCCACAGGGGCTGCATTGTGTATAGAGACATGGGGCTGTGCTGTGTACGGAGATGTGGAGGCTGCGCCGAGTACTGGGGTAAGGGGCTGCGCCATGTACAGAGACTTATGGGATGTGCTGTGCACAGAGACATGGGGGCTGTCTTATATTGGGGTGAGGCCCAAGGAGACGTGGGGGCTGATCCATGTAAAGAGACGAAAGGGCTGAGCCGTGTCAGGAGACGCGGGGGGCCTAGCTGTGTATTAGAGGGTAATGTACAAAACAGCTGATGTTGGCTGTCGTTTCTCTTAAAGGGGTTAATTATTTTAAAAATGTATTGTGATTTTTGCAGGATCAGCGCCACATCTGTTCTGTTACCGCTGCACTGAGTGAATGTGGCTGAGCTTTAATAACACCCGCAGCCCCGGGACATTGGTGGCGCTGCTTCTGTAGTAAAGCATTGCGTTAAAGGAGAAGGCGACCGCACCTGTGATTTAAGGACCGTCCTACTGGATGTCGAAACTTTTGCTGCTTTTTTTTATTGTTCCTTCCTCTGTGGAGGTGTTGTCGACTTTCCCCTGTTGTCGCCTCGGGCGTTTCATCCCCAAGGACGAGCGGCGCCGGCTCTCTGGATTCATTTCAGGATTATGTCTGAGCTGCTTATCAGTGATCAGATTATCATCAGAGGCAGGAGATGAAAATCCGCAGGTAATTAACTCCTGACAATTAACCAGCAGCCGCGTCAGGTGGCGATAATGTCATCTCATCAGCGGAGGCCGGAGCGATAATGTCATCTCATCAGCGGAGGCCGGAGCGATAATGTCATCTCATCAGCGGAGGCCGGAGCGATAATCAGCCGCCATAATCAGATCATTACATAAGTTGTGTGTCTTCTGCTCTAGTCACATCCAGAGCTGTATGGACAGGATGGACTGGACTTGGGGGTCGTCAGACATGGCTGCTGTGTGATTTCTGGGGGTCACTTACTTTTTGGTCTTGTTTTGCAGGTTGCTTGCTGGTTACTAGATCCAAGCTCCAAGGAGCGAACACTTCACAACATGGCAGCCAACTTCCTCCCACAGGAGCTCCCCCTGCTGGACGGGGTAAGCAGTGGTCAGGGCGTGCAGAGCCTGGGCCTCAGTGCCAGCAGTGACCAATCCGGACGGTACCGGGCCGCCATAGAGAGCGTCCTCGTCTATAGCATCATGGGCACGTTACACGGATTACTGGAGAAGGAGAATCTGCGAGGTACGAGATCCTGAGCCCTGGGGGTCCGGGGCCGGCGTCTGCTCTGTCTTGTAAGGGGTTCGGGGCCGGGGTCTGCTCTGTCCTGTAAGGGGTCCGGGGCCGGCGTCTGCTCTGTCTTGTAAGGGGTACAGGGCCGGCGTCTGCTCTGTCCTGTAAGGGGGTCCGGGGCCGGCGTCTGCTCTGTCTTGTAAGGGGTTCGGGGCCGGGGTCTGCTCTGTCCTGTAAGGGGTCCGGGGCCGGCGTCTGCTCTGTCTTGTAAGGGGTACAGGGCCGGCGTCTGCTCTGTCCTGCAGGGGGTCCGGGGCCGGCGTCTGCTCTGTCCTGTAAGGGGGTCCGGGGCCGGCGTCTGCTCTGTCCTGTAAGGGGGTCCGGGGCCGGCGTCTGCTCTGTCCTGTAAGGGGTCCGGGGCCGGCGTCTGCTCTGTCCTGTAAGGGGGTCCGGGGCCGGCGTCTGCTCTGTCCTGTAAGGGGGTCCGGGGCCGGCGTCTGCTCTGTCCTGTAAGGGGGTCCGGGGCCGGCGTCTGCTCTGTCCTGTAAGGGGGTCCGGGGCCGGCGTCTGCTCTGTCCTGTAAGGGGTCCGGGACCGGCGTCTGCTTTGTCCTGTAAGGGGGTCCGGGGCCGGCGTCTGCTCTGTCCTGTAAGGGGGTCCGGGGCCGGCGTCTGCTCTGTCCTGTAAGGGGGTCCGGGGCCGGCGTCTGCTCTGTCCTGTAAGGGGGTCCGGGGCCGGCGTCTGCTCTGTCCTGTAAGGGGTCCGGGACCGGCGTCTGCTTTGTCCTGTAAGGGGGTCCGGGGCCGGCGTCTGCTCTGTCCTGTAAGGGGGTCCGGGGCCGGCGTCTGCTCTGTCCTGTAAGGGGGTCCGGGGCCGGCGTCTGCTCTGTCCTGTAAGGGGGTCCGGGACCGGCGTCTGCTCTGTCCTGTAAGGGGGTCCGGGACCGGCGTCTGCTCTGTCCTGTAAGGGGGTCCGGGGCCGGCGTCTGCTCTGTCCTGTAAGGGGGTCCGGGGCCGGCGTCTGCTCTGTCCTGTAAGGGGGTCCGGGGCCGGCGTCTGCTCTGTCCTGTAAGGGGGTCCAGGGCCGACGTCTGCTCTGTCCTGTAAGGGGTCCGGGGCAAGCGTCTGCTCTGTCCTGTAAGGGGTCCGGGGCCGGCGTCTGCTCTGTCCTGTAAGGGGTCCGGGGCCGGCGTCTGCTCTGTCCTGTAAGGGGTCCGGGGCCGGCGTCTGCTCTGTCCTGTAAGGGGGTCCGGGGCCGGCGTCTGCTCTGTCCTGTAAGGGGTACGGGGCTGGCGTCTGCTCTGTCCTGTAAGGGGTCCGGGGCCGGCGTCTGCTCTGTCCTGTAAGGGGTCCGGGGCAAGCGTCTGCTCTGTCCTGTAAGGGGTACGGGGCCGGTGTCTGCTCTGTCCTGTAAGGGGGTCCGGGGCCGGCGTCTGCTCTGTCCTGTAAGGGGTCCGGGGCCGGCGTCTGCTCTGTCCTGTAAGGGGTCCGGGGCAAGCGTCTGCTCTGTCCTGTAAGGGGTACGGGGCCGGTGTCTGCTCTGTCCTGTAAGGGGTCCGGGGCAAGCGTCTGCTCTGTCCTGTAAGGGGTCCGGGGCCGGCGTCTGCTCTGTCCTGTAAGGGGTCCGGGGCCGGTGTTTGCTCTGTCCTGTAAGGGGTACGGAGCCGGTGTCTGCTCTGTCCTGCAGGGGGTCCGGGGCCGGGGCCGGCGTCTGCTCTGTCCTGCAGGGGGTCTGGGGCTGATGTCTGCACTGTCCTGCAGGGGTCTTCAGCGGGGTGGAGATGCCCACACATTACTGCCTGGCTCTGCTGGAGCTGAATGGCATCGGCTTCAGTACAGAGGAGTGCGAGACCCAGAAACACATCATGCAAGCGAAGCTGAGCGAGATCGAGGCCCAGGCGTACCAGCTCGCCGGCCACAGCTTCTCCCTCACCAGCCCTGATGACGTCGCCCAGGTACCGAGACAGATCAGCGCCATACAGTCCTGTACAACCCTGCTAATACATCACATCTACAGTCACCTCCAGAGCTGCACTCACTATTCTGCTGTTACATCGTGTCTTATCCTCCAGTCACCTCCAGAGCTGTAGTAACTATTCTGCTGTTACGTCATGTCTTATCCTCCAGTCACCTCCAGAGCTGCACTTCCTATGCTGCTCTTACATCCTGTCTTATCCTCCAGTCACCTCCAGAGCTGCGGGCAATATTCTGCTGTGATATGTTATCCTCCCTGCTGAAGGTTGAGCGGTCATCTGTGAATGCAGCTCTGGGTGTGACCGGAGTATGGGACAGGTAATGAGTCGGTGCCGTGTCTCCGGATTCATTTGCCCTTTTTCAGGTTCTGTTCATTGAACTTAAACTGCCCCCCAATGGCGACCTGAAGGGTCCCGGGAACAAGAAGACGCTGGGCTACACCAGACGGCCGGCGTTGAATGGGAACAGAGTCCGGCTCAGCAAGCAGTTCAGCACCACAAAGGTACCATCACCCTCCTCATCTCCTCCGTCGCGGCTCCCCAGCACTCAGGGCTTCGCTCCAGCAATGATTTTCTTCCTTCCCAGGACGTTTTGGAGAAGTTGAAGCCGCTGCATCCTCTGCCCGGACTCATCCTGGAGTGGAAGCGGATCACCAACGCCATGACCAAGGTGGTGTACCCTCTGCAGCGGGAGAAGAGCTTCTGCCAGGGCCTGGGCATGGAGCGGATCTACCCCGTGTCCCAGACTCACACCGCCACAGGTACAGATGTAGTGTCATGAGCTGCCCGACTGCAGAAGTGGAGGCGAAACCAGGGACAGCGATGGTGCTGGCAAAACCAGGGGAAAGGGCAGCGATGGTGCTGGCAAGACTAGGGGAGAGGGCAGCGATGGTGCTGGCGAGACCAGGGGAGAGGGCAGCGATGGTGCTGGAGAGACCAGGGGAGAGGGCAGCGATGGTGCTGGCGAGACCAGGGGAGAGGGCAGCGATGGTGCTGGCGAGACCAGAGGAGAGGGCAGCGATGGTGCTGGCGAGACCAGAGGAGAGGGCAGCGATGGTGCTGGCAAGACCAGAGGAGAGGGCAGTGATGGTGCTGGAGAGACCAGGGGAGAGGGCAGCGATGGTGCTGGAGAGACCAGGAGAGAGGGCAGCGATGGTGCTGGAGAGACCAGGGGAGAGGGCAGCGATGGTGCTGGAGAGACCAGGGGAGAGGGCAGCGATGGTGCTGGCAAGACCAGGGGAGAGGGCAGCGATGGTGCTGCAGAGACCAGGGGAGAGGGCAGCGATGGTGCTGCAGAGACCAGGGGAGAGGGCAGCGATGGTGCTGCAGAGACCAGGGGAGAGGGCAGCGATGGTGCTGGAGAGACCAGGGGAGAGGGCAGCGATGGTGCTGGCGAGACCAGAGGAGAGGGCAGCGATGGTGCTGGCAAGACCAGAGGAGAGGGCAGCGATGGTGCTGGAGAGACCAGGGGAGAGGGCAGCGATGGTGCTGGAGAGACCAGGGGAGAGGGCAGCGATGGTGCTGGCGAGACCAGGGGAGAGGGCAGCGATGGTGCTGGCGAGACCAGAGGAGAGGGCAGCGATGGTGCTGGAGAGACCAGGGGAGAGGGCAGCGATGGTGCTGGAGAGACCAGGGGAGAGGGCAGCGATGGTGCTGGCGAGACCAGGGGAGAGGGCAGCGATGGTGCTGGCGAGACCAGAGGAGAGGGCAGCGATGGTGCTGGCAAGACCAGAGGAGAGGGCAGCGATGGTGCTGGAGAGACCAGGGGAGAGGGCAGCGATGGTGCTAGTGAGACTAGGGGTGAGGGCAGCGATGGTGCTAGTGAGACTAGGGGTGAGGGCAGCGATGGTGCTGGCGAAACCAGGGGGGGGGGGGGGGGGCAGTGATGGTGCTGGCCAGACCAGGAGGGGCCAGTGATGGTGGCATTATGGGTCAGCGTTCTAGATTAATCCATCAGTGGTTACATTGTGGGGCAGCGATGGTGAAGTTTACGGAAGCAGAGATGGTGGTGATGAAGAAGGTTGGGACGGGGTGGTGAAGTCGGGGGAACTAGTGAAGTTGGGGGCATCGGGGTGGAGAATCTCATCATCCTGCCGCTGCTTCTTCTGTTCCAGGTCGCATCAGCTTTACGGAGCCCAATATCCAGAATGTTCCCAAAGACTTTGAGATAGAAATGCCGCGTCTGGTTGGAGAGAGCCCCCCGTCTCAGGCAGCGAGCGCCTCCACCTTCTCCAAGCAGCTGTAAGTGACTACCCTCATCATCCGCAGTTATAGGGGCTCCCCGGTGCTTGGTGTCTATCATAAGCTGCAAAGTCCCTATTGATATAAAGGCTGAAAACTCGCCTTCAACCCGTCCTGCTCACACAGCTGCAGGGTTGGTACAATGTATCTGCGTAGATCTTTACTAATCCATTGTAACAAGCCCGCAGTTGTATAAGTCCACTCAACCGGATTTACAGTAAATATTTCCATTCACTGACACCAAGCAGAGATCTTAGAGGTGAGAACCTGGGTCAGAGCATATATTAGGGGTTCACTAGAGCTGGATGCTGTGGGTGCTGTTTATTTCTAACCCTCTGGGGGGCTCCGCTGTGAGGGATTGGTTTGTGATGGGGCTTTCTGGTCGTTGCTGATTTTAGGGGTAAGAAGACCCTCCCCGGGGCGCTGGTAGCGGCAGATCACATCCGGCAGGAGAGGGGGGTGCCATTTCTTGTCAGTATGCGGCACGCCTTTGTCCCGTTTGCAGGTAATTCTGACTGATCTGCTCAGGACGCTCCCATAATTGTCCGGCCTCACGGATGAGTACGACGTGGGGGTCTGGCGGTCACTGATAGAGGCTGACATCGGGTCTTCTGCCCCCTGCAGGAGGGATGATCCTGGCAGCAGATTACTCTCAGCTGGAGCTGCGGATTCTCGCTCACTTATCCCGGGATCGTCGCCTCATCCAAGTGCTGAACAGCGGCTCTGACGTCTTCAGGAGCATCGCAGCTGAGTGGAAGATGATGGAGCCGGACGCTGTGACCGACAGTCTGAGGCAGCAGGCCAAACAGGTGACCCACCCAACCGGGGTCCCATAAACTGTATTTCTATGCCCTCCTGCGCTGGAGAAAGGAGGAGACTCTCTGCTCAGGATTATGAGAATTCTATGTAGGGATCTGATAGGAATACTTTTAGGTTAGCTGAGGGTTCGTTACAGTGTAACAGCAGCACAACTCTGTTTCCTGGCCTGGAATCACGGCAAATGGCTGCAGGTGTTACCTTAATATAAGACACAGCGAGCAATGGATTGTGTATGTCCCCTGGTTGGGGTGTGGCCTGTCACAGCTCCGCACCGGTAGGAATCAAGGGCTGTTGCCCCGACTGCTGCTCCGTCCGCTGCTCCGACCACTGCCGCGATCGATGGCACACAATGAAGAACCAGACCCAGAATTTTATTTTTATTTTTTTTTTTTTTTAAGAATGTGAAAATGTTGCACAAATACTCTACATAATTCACATTTATATAGGACAAGTGTCTTTTGCTGCAGATTTTACATTTGTGATTTGTGTTATAAACCATTGATGTTAATTCTAGATTGTTTGTAGCTGTTCATTAGGGCCCCCCCCCCCCCCGTATGTATAACATACTCTACCCGATAAAGGAGTCAGCTCGACATAGAAACGCGTCGTATGAATGGAGATGCAGAGGACATGCACGCTCGTCTCCACCCTGCGGCAGTGCCCGAGAATCGCCGCTCTTTTTCCAGTTTGGTTTGAATACTGACATTATTAAGGAAACCATCAGCGGTGTGAGCAGCACTAGGCCAGGAAGGGGTTTAGCTTCCGGAAGTTTACATTATCTGACAGCAAGCAGAAGTTTTGGGAATAGTAACCGAGAAGCACCGTGTCAGGAGGTTACAGGTCGCGCAGCAGCGCTCCGTTTCGCACCGTTCTCTTCCCGGGATACATCGCAGTCATGGTCGTTGCTGATTTCTCTTTTTGTCCTGTAGATTTGTTACGGGATCATTTATGGAATGGGAGCGAAATCCCTGAGCGAGCAGATGGGCGTCGGGGAGGAGGACGCCGCCTGCTACATCGAATCATTCAAGACCCGGTACACAGGTGAGAGCGGAGATGAGCGGCGCCTCTGGATCTTTGGCTGCTCACACACTGGCCGCTATTCTGAGTTTTTGCCTCCAATTTCACTGGGGTCCTTCACTGGATTTCACCCTGGTAAACCCTTGAGATGAGCAGATCTACAGGTGTGACCACTGCTTGTCTCCTTCCCTACGGCAGTAACCTGCGGCTTTGTGACGAGCTGCGGTTCCATCGGTCTTTATATTTCCAGGTATTCAGCGATTTCTGAAGGAGACGGTGAAGAATTGTGCCTCCAGAGGGTTCGTGCAAACCATCCTGGGCCGGCGCCGGTACCTGCCAGCCATCAAGGACACAAATCACCACGCAAAGGCTTATGTGAGTGCTCCTGCCGTTACGGTGCAGGTTTGCTACAGTGTGTCAGTGCTAACCAGCTGTAGAAACCTTTGTCCCAGTTCTGCACTCGGGGCCCATGGATTGGGATTTACGGGGCAGATTCCAGCGCCATCCAGCCATATAACAAGTCCCTGAGCGCTCGGCCGGTACATTGTTAGTTGATCCTCGGAAGCACAAGACCAGATGTGCTGCCGACAACTGCGGATTTATAGGCCACGGACACAATCCAGTCCGCTGACACTTTTGGTTTTCCAGCCATTGGTGTTTCCATTGGCCAATTATCGATCTCGAGCGTCTCTCGGAGCCGTTATCGGCCCGTGGGAAGGAATCTTCAGTCTCCAAACATAAGGATTCCCATTCACTGCCAGCAAGCAGAAACCTCAGCAATGGAGGCAGCGCTGGCTTTTATTCTGCAGCGATCGACCTTCTGACATGGACGCAGACTGTCCGCCGCGGTTTTATCCGTTTTTCTCATGATGGTGCAATGTGTTGCGTCTGTTTCAGGCCGAACGCCAGGCTGTGAACACGACCGTGCAGGGATCCGCTGCCGACATCGTCAAGACTGCCACTGTGAACATCCAGAGCCGCCTGGAGGAGACCTTCCCCTCCGTGCCCAAGTCCCATGGGCACCGGCCGCTGCCCCGGATTAAAGGTGCGTGGTCTGGGCTCCGGGTCTGAATGAACAGCCCCTTAAATGTTCGTCTTACGGTGCTGGATTGAGTGCGTTCAACACTGGAGACCGAGCATTTAATAGAAATGACCCTGAGTCGTGACCTTGGTGCGAGATCGCTGGTGATGGCGGCTGCCGCACCGCAGGGTCACGTGATCCGCTGGCGGGTCGCTGCCCATTATATGTGACCGGTGAGACAAGCGGCTCCTGATCCAACACTGTCACCGACCAGAGAGCGGGAATAAGAAAGTGTCTGCCACATTGTGCGGTGTCCGAACATCAGCTGTAGCTCGTCTCAGCCTGAGCCTCCTGGTGCATACACAGTACCGCAGTGAAGACTGACCCACACCGGAGTCATGGAGGGTTGGGGGGATTTATACACCATGATCTGAGGGAAGGTGGGCGACAACCCACGGTACATACGGTGCTGTGCAAAGATTGGAGGCAGGTGGGGAAATCCTGTCTCTTCATGTGATCCCAGACCGACGGGACGATGTGAGATCAGGACCCCTCGTTAGTACTGGCATCGGCTGGAGGTTTGGGGTTGTTGTCAGGCTAATAAAGGAGGCGACGGGCGGTCACCAGATACTGATGATGGAAGTGAGGGGGTGGTCACCAGATACTGATGATGGAGGAGACGGGCGGTCACCAGATACTGATGATGGAGGTGACGAGCGGTCACCAGATACTGATGATGGAGGTGATGGGTGGTCACCAGATACTGATGATGGAGGTGACGAGCGGTCACCAGATACTGATGATGGAGGTGATGGGCAGTCACCAGATACCGATGATGGAGGAGACGGGCGGTCACCAGATACTGATGATGGAGGTGATGGGCAGTCACCAGATACTGATGATGGAGGAGACGGGCGGTCACCAGATACTGATGATGGAGGTGACGGGCGGTCACCAGATACTGATGACGGAGGTGATGGGCGGTCACCAGATACTGATGATGGAGGAGACGGGCGGTCACCAGATACTGATGATGGAGGTGACGGGCGGTCACCAGATACTGATGACGGATTGATAACAATAATCTATTAATCCTCCTAATTCTGCAGCATTTTTCACACCTGCCTGGATCTTTTGCACGGTCCTGTATGTACCGATAACACTGAGTTGCTAATTGTGGGATGGAGACAGGAGGATGAGACTTTTAACCTTTTCATGTCTTTTTACATTTAGGACATTCGGTAAGAAAAGTGAACCCTTCACCTCCAAGACGCGGCGCCTTCTTTATCCTGCAGCTGCATGATGAGCTGTTGTACGAGGCGGCTGAGGACGACGTCATCCAGGTATCGCTGCCCCAAATATTCCTGCAGCTTCACACGACCCCCGACGTCTGCTCCCAGGGGGATCGCCGTATTGTGTATATATATATTGCTGCTCCGCTTCGTCTGTGAAATTCCAGATAATCTGACTGAGCCAGAAGATATAAATCACTAATATAGGCAAGACCCCGGGGCCCCATATGAGCGCCGTCGCGTCAGTCGTTACATCCCGGGGCCCCACATGAGCACTGTCGAGTCAGTCATTACATTCCGGGGCCCCACATGACCGCCGCCGCATCAGTCGTTACAGCCCGGGGCCCCACATGAGCGCTGTTGCGTCAGTCGTTACATCCCGGGGCCCCACATGAGCGCCGTCGCGTCAGTCGTTACATTCCGGGGCCCCACATGAGCACTGTCGAGTCAGTCATTACATTCCGGGGCCCCACATGAGCGCCGCCGCATCAGTCGTTACAGCCCGGGGCCCCACATGAGCACTGTTGGCGGCAGTCGTTACATCCCGGGGCCCCACATGAGCGCCGTCGGGTCAGTCGTTACAATCCAGGGCCCCACTTGAGCGCCGTCGGGTCAGTCGTTACATCCCGGGGCCCCACATGAGCACTGTCGAGTCAGTCATTACATTCCGGGGCCCCACATGAGCGCCGCCGCATCAGTCGTTACAACCCCGGGCACCACACTTCCGCACCACCACGTCAGTCATGGCATCCGTTCCTGGATTATCAGGATTCTCTCGGCTTCCAGCTCTGGAACTTCATGACAAGATGGCGCAGTGTCCGGTCCCACATTTTGATGTTTCGTTTTCCCGCAGGTGGCGCAGATTATAAAAAACGAGATGGAAAACGCGGTGCGGTTGTCAGTGAGTCTGAAGGTGAAAGTGAAGTTCGGGCCCAGCTGGGGCGACCTGCAGGACTGCGACCTGTAGACGAGACCTCGGCCCGGAGCCAAATCCTGGCAGGAAATTACTTGAAACCGTAGCATGGTTTATAATATGAATTTTTTAAAATGATTTTGCCCAAGTGGGAGGAGCCAGGAAGCCGGTGATGGAATAAGGTGGAGCCTATCCTCCCGCGGAGGCAGGGTGCTGGTGGTGGAATAAGGCGGAGCCTACCCTGCCCCTCCTCTTTTTATCCTTGTAATCTTGAATAATAATATACTACTGCAGTGATGATGTCACAACTCTGTGGTCTCCGGCTCTGCCCATCACTACAGCATGGGATAAGGTGATGAGGGGGGTGGCTGATCTGGTGTTATAGGGTCCCCAGCAGCACAGAGCATTTCAGGAGAGGGATGTGCAGATCCCCTGGGACATCGGCACTCGCCTCTGCTGAAATACTCTGTGCTTCTAGGACTCCTTTATGTACACCAGATCTTGTGGGGGGGTCCTAGACAGCATTTTCCATAGTGTAAGGAGCTCGCTCTGCTCAGCAGCAGAGTATTGTTATTAATCATCGGCCTATGAGTAGTCGGCCTGGTACGGGGGGCGCGACGCTCTGCACTCGTCTCCCCGTCATTTGCTGTTAGCAGCCTCGGACGCTTCATCCTGTCACTGTCTTATAGGGGCGGCCGCTGAGGGTGATAATCCAGAGATAATGAGCCTCCTGGATGACAGAAGGTGCAGAGCAGTCATGGTGTGGTTCCCGCCACCCCGGATCCTTGTGGTGACATGATTGAGGTGCGGCGCCCCCTACAGACGCAGTCATGGCATAATTTGTGCTGAGACTTCCTCCTGTGAGGGCGGCGGTGGGAGGCATAAATGAGGCACAGGGCGGCTCGGTGGGTTTGGATGTCAAATTACACTTTATTTCAAACACAGAACATTTTGCTTCTCAGTTGTATAACTACTCTAGTGCCAGCCCCGGGGCGAGGGACACGACCGCTGCAGCCGCTCCGACACCGCCCCCCCATTCATGTACAAGTTGTGGGGTGCGGCCGGTGCAGCCCAGCGTCCCGGAGATAATTTCTCTCTTTATACATCTGTACAGCTCTGTGCGCTGCCGCCACCGCTGATCTCCGCTCGTGTCGTCCTCGTCCAGGGAACATGGCGATTCTAAGTGCAGCGAAGACGAAGCTAGAAAATAAAACAGCGAGAAGGAGGCGCACACAGAAAGACTCGCCCGCTACGACCCGGCCACCGTCCTTCCTCTGCTCTGTGATATAACCCTGTAGGACCCACGGCATGCGTCTCTTCTGGTCATGCATATTCGGACTGGACGTGTTCTGCGCAGAGTCGTGGCCGCGAGTGCAGGGATTTACAGCCGAGGATTTTACAGGACACAGATTTTTTTTTATCAGAAAACACTTTAAAAACAAAAGTTGTCATGCCCTCTGGAGAATCTAGGAAGAGAAGTCTTTGTGGTGGTCCCCAGGGAGGGGGTGCAGTCCTGTGTGTCTGTCCAGTGGTCCCACCACCACTAGAGGGGGCTGCACACTGTTGTTAGAGAATGCTGGAGTTTAGCCATCGATTAAAGGGCCGGTGCACTGTCCCGGATCGGCTGACAGCACCGGCTCTAAAACTGGTACCACTTCTTATCCCTGCATTTCAGCATCAGCTGTGAAGACAGAACAGAACCACAAAACCATCACGTCTGGTATCTCGGGGGCAGAGACGCTCCCTGTACCATGTAGCAGAGCTGGTCGGCCCCTCGCACAGGTGTACTGGTAGTAAGACATCTAAATTACAGCCATGTATGAAACCGGATCTGAAGATCTCTCACCAAATGTTTCATATCAAACGGGCCCACGATATAACAATGGCCGCAGGGCGGAATAAAACGTTTTATTTTGTTTCATTGTAGCAGAGATGTTAGTAAAGCATTTGGCATGTAATGAGTTAACTTTACAGCTAGCTTTCACTAGGGGCGTGTACTTTTGCTCCATGTATGATGCTGACCAATCATAAGGAAGCAGAATCCCCTTTAGTTTTTGTGTGAGATGTAAGGTGAGGTTGTACAACAGAGCTGACAGTGCTGTGAGAGGAGGAGAGTTGATAGAAGGGTTTGTAATATAACACCGCTAAACTCGCAGCTTACATCTCAAACAAACCCTAAGCTATGGCGGACTGCTGCATGTTTATGATTGGTCACCATCATAGAGAAGGACACGCCCCCAGTGAAAACTATCTGATAACACCCACTTGGACTCAACAATCATTAACTCATTAGGTGTCAAATAACATGATTGTTATTAGCTCCACAACGGAGACGTGGAAGAAAAAAAGATGTTTTATTCTGCTCTGTAGCCACTATTACTTTCTGTGTCCAACATGCAAAATTTGGTCAAAGGTCCTTTATAAAGGGATGTCCACATGAGTATTCTGTGGCCCCCAGATGGGAGCACTGTAATTTGCCTCCTACCTGCTGGCACCTCTTCTGATTGGTAAGCCCGGCATGATGTCATGCATGTGTCACAATGATGTCATCACGCCAGCCCACAAATTGGATGAGGCCCAGAGCTGCCGGCAGGTAGGAGGAGGAGGTTCGCAGGCTCCTGTCTGGCAACCAGTGGGCTACAGATGGGGCTGCTGGACCGGCCCGAGTAGCGATTTGCCCATTTCTAGCGGCAATGTTTCCGGAAGGCAGCAGCCATGTTCTTATCTGGATGGCTCCTTATTAAGGCTCCTTTCCGCACCATATGGAGCAGTCTTTGGCTACATCTGTTTAGTTAGAGCAGTGACCTCAGTCTGTATAATCCACCTCTCGTTTCATCAGACATTAGGCTCCGAACGATAATGTACGACAAAATGAGTGACCATAGCGGTGTCCTAATGGAGCAGAGCTGCAGCATAAAGCATGGGGGAAGAGCAGGAGCCTCTGATGAGACGACGGGGATCTCAGGCAATGTCGCTGCGCCCATAACCAGGCGCGATGGCTGACGGCAGTGCGGACGGGTGGTCTCTTACCTCATGTGCGTGTTTGGAGAAAACTTCGGCACTTGACAGCATGCGCTCCGTCTTGTCCTCCAGCTCGCCCAGACGCTGCCCTCGCTCATCCAGAGCTTGGCGGACTCTGTTCAGATCTCCTACCACGCCGGTCGCCGCTCCTTTCACGCCCTCCACACTTCGCTGCCCCGGAATGTGCTCTGCCAGATAGCGGGAGCCGATGCCGGCTGTCGCTTGACCAACTGAGACAAAAAACCTTGTCAGTGCGAACGATGGAGGAGTAGTCTCAGTGCGTGCGGTTCATGCACCACTTGTCTACCACAATACGGACAGTGACTTGGGTCTGGACGGCACCAAGAGTGTTTACTCCAACAATTCACTGCACTCCGCACAGAAGGATTGTGACTGTCTCATCCTCCGGTCACATCCAGAGCTGCACTAGGCTGGCACTGACTATAGCTGGCACCGACTATAGCTGGCACCTAGGCTGGCACTGACTATAGCTGGCACCTAGGCTGGCACTGACTATAGCTGGCACTGACTAGCTGGCACCTAGGCTGGCACTGACTATAGCTGGCACCTAGGCTGGCACTGACTATAGCTGGCACCTTGGCTGGCACTGACTAGCTGGCACCTAGGCTGGCACTGACTATAGCTGGCACTGACTATAGCTGGCACCTAGGCTGGCACTGACTATAGCTGGCACCTAGGCTGGCACTGACTATAGCTGGCACCTTGGCTGGCACTGACTAGCTGGCACCTTGGCTGGCACTGACTATAGCTGGCACTGACTACAGCTGGCACTGACTATAGCTGGCACCTTGGCTGGCACTGACTATAGCTGGCACCTTGGCTGGCACTGACTATAGCTGGCACTGACTACAGCTGGCACCTAGGTTGGCACTGACTATAGCTGGCACCTAGGCTGGCACTGACTATAGCTGGCACCTTGGCTGGCACTAACTAGATGGCACCTAGGTTGGCACTGACTATAGCTGGCACTGACTATAGTTGGCACCTAGGCTGGCACTGACTATAGCTGGCACCTTGGCTGGCACTGACTATAGCTGGCACCTAGGCTGGCACTGACTATAGCTGGCACCTAGGCTGGCACTGACTATAGCTGGCACCTAGGCTGGCACTGACTATAGCTGGCACCTAGGCTGGCACTGACTATAGCTGGCACTGACTATAGCTGGCACCTAGGCTGGCACTGACTATAGTTGGCACCTAGGCTGGCACTGACTATAGTTGGCACCTAGGCTGGCACTGACTATAGCTGGCACCTTGGCTGGTACTGACTATAGCTGGCACCTAGGCTGGCACTGACTATAGCTGGCACCTTGGCTGACACTGACTACAGTTGGCACCTTGGCTGGCATGGACTATAGCTGGCACCTAGGCTGGCACTGACTATAGCTGGCACCTAGGCTGGCACTGACTATAGCTGGCACCTAGGCTGGCACTGACTATAGCTGGCACTGACTATAGCTGGCACCTAGGCTGGCACTGACTATAGTTGGCACCTAGGCTGGCACTGACTATAGTTGGCACCTAGGCTGGCACTGACTATAGCTGGCACCTTGGCTGGTACTGACTATAGCTGGCACCTAGGCTGGCACTGACTATAGCTGGCACCTTGGCTGACACTGACTACAGTTGGCACCTTGGCTGGCACGGACTATAGCTGGCACCTAGGCTGGCACTGACTACAGTTGGCACCTTGGCTGGCACTGACTATAGCTGGCACCTTGGCTGACACTGACTACAGTTGGCACCTTGGCTGGCATGGACTATAGCTGGCACCTAGGCTGGCACTGACTATAGCTGGCACCTAGGCTGGCACTGACTATAGCTGGCACCTAGGCTGGCACTGACTATAGCTGGCACTGACTATAGCTGGCACCTAGGCTGGCACTGACTATAGTTGGCACCTAGGCTGGCACTGACTATAGTTGGCACCTAGGCTGGCACTGACTATAGCTGGCACCTTGGCTGGTACTGACTATAGCTGGCACCTAGGCTGGCACTGACTATAGCTGGCACCTTGGCTGACACTGACTACAGTTGGCACCTTGGCTGGCACGGACTATAGCTGGCACCTAGGCTGGCACTGACTACAGTTGGCACCTTGGCTGGCACTGACTAGCTGGCACCTAAGCTGGCACTAATTATGGCTGGCACTGACTATAGCTGGCACAGGCTATACAATAAAAGATATCAAAGTAGTAATTAAATATATATTTAAAAAACCCCAATGTTCTAGCAAAAGAGTAAAAAACTACTCATAGAGAATAAAATACCAACAACCATGGATGACCATAAAATACCAGGCAAGATTATACTGATAAAAAATATGCCTTTATTAATACAAATAGCAGTAGAGATACTAAATTAAGAACGTGCACACAACATAGGACATATTAACATAGATTTTGGAAAAATAACATGATTAAAATCAATAACGATGGACCAGAAAAAATTCTATGTGTATAGATATATAGAGCAAAGTGACAATATGGACCCTTGTAAAGCGCCTCCCACAGAAGGAGACCACCATGCGCACCACCAGGGACACTATGGGCCATGTAAAGCCTGAATGGCATGGTAACAATGTAACTCATATAACGAAGTGATCACATTACATATCATTAGTATGTGGTCTTGGAACAAAGTATATAATTACATAATAATAATAAAGATAAAATATATATGAATACACATATCTATAGAAAACATGAGAGAATATTTTATTAAGTACCAACACCCATTAGGATAATATGAAAAATAAAGATAAGTATGTGTAATGAAATAATAAAGAATAAAATAATAAAGAGATATAATAAAAATAAATAAGGAGAGAAAGGAAAGGAGGGGGAGGTGAAGGCCCGGTGAAGGTATAGACCTCCCATTTATGCACTTTGCTCCTATATGGAGATCATCCCCTTTTTCCTTGTGTGACACTATTGCACTTTGATTACTCACAATTGTAGTGATTTTCTCCTTTTTGCTAATATTTTTAATTTTGTATATTTTTATTATGTGATTATAATATTTATCAATTTATTGTTTTTGTGGGAGGCGCTTTACAAGGGTCCATATTGTCACTTTGCTCTATATATCTATACACATAGAATATTTTCTGGTCCATCTTCTTTATTGATTTTCGTGTTATTTTTCCAAAATCTATGTTAATATGTCCTATGTTGTGTGCACGTTCTTAATTTAGTATCTCTACTGCTATTTGTATTAATAAAGGCATATTTTTTATCAGTATAATCTTGCCTGGTATTTTATGGTCATCCATGGTTGTTGGTATTTTATATGGCACCTAGGTTGGCACTGACTATAGTGGCAATGCTACGTACAAAGCTCCTCTCTGTCCAGTGTTTGGCCACTTCCACCGAACAGTCCTTTCAGGAAGCCTCTGTTCTGGGCCTCAGGGGTCTCCACCATTGAGAAGAGGTCTCCGAGGGTCTCCTGCGAGAGGCGAGAAGAGTGCGAAAGCTCAGCTGATACCACCATGAAGATCAGGACTACATTGCACTACATAATAGCCCACCCCTGATGGTTTAGGCCCACCCCGAGCATAGCCCATTCCTCAGATTATAGCCCCTCCTATGGAGCATAGCTAATCTCCCGGAGTATAGCCCCTCCTATAGAGCATAGCTAATCCCCCGAAGTATATATAGCCCCTCCTATGCAGCATGGCCCATCCACTGGAGTATAGCCCCTCCTATGGAGCATAGCCCATCCTCCCCGGAGTATAGCCCCTCCTACAGAGCATAGCTAATCCCCCTGAGTATAGCCCCTCCTATGGAGCATAGCCCATCCCCCCAGAGTATAGCCCCTCCTATGGAGCATAACCCATTTCCCGAGTATAGCCCCTCTTATGGAGCATAACCCTTCCCCCAGAATATAGCATACCCCTGAGCTTCCTGTGTGTCACACAATAGTACTATAAATTACATCAGACCCATGTGTCGCTTCTGATGGTGACGGCCTCGCACCCATTACAGGTGGATGCGCGGACAGATTTGAGCAGGGCCTCACCTGCAGGCTCTCACACATCTCCTGACTGTATGTGATCCTCTGGATCTCGCTGGGAGAGCACAGGTACAAGGCCTGGCCGTGGTTGGTGAAGCAGAACGTCCGGGCTATTCTCATGTCTGTCAGCGGCAGGTAGTTGATGTCGAGCAGCGGACGGAGGCTGGGGAGGCTGCAACCACAAAATCAGGATAAAATCATCAACGCCTGATCCATAGCTGCTGTAGCGGCCATAATGGCCCTTTCACAAATAGGTTCTGCAGCAGCTGGCCAGATCTGGTTACAGGTGAGTCTGCTCTTACCTTATGGTCATGATGTGTCCGTTGGCGCAGAAGCATGCCAGCAGCACAGTGTTGCACATGGTGACCACATCTGCCCGCAGCAGGAAGGACGTCTCGGTGATGTTGTGCACGTACAGACACGTCTGGGACGGCAGGGAGAAAACTTTCGCTTGCTTCTCCGAGCAGACGACGGCGAACTGGTGATCTCCGATGTCCTGCGAGGAGGAGGGGGAGAAGGCGACCAGCTTCCGTTTCCTCGTCTTCTCGTTGTCTTCGCCGCTGTTCAGGTCCCTCCAGACTTCGTACGACGGGTGAATCAATGAGCCCATACAATCCAGGCAGGAGAACGTCAGCACCGCGCCCTTCATGGTGAGCACCGTGCCTGCACACAGAGGACACAGGTAACACTCGGCCCCTGCCGCACTAATCCCCCCACAAGGGAGGCCTCACAGCTCCGTATCCCCTAGTCCTGCTCCCACTGCAGATGGGCTTGTTACAAAGCATCAGGCCACAATCAGAGTCTCTACCTGCACCGATACATTGTAACAAACCGGCACTTGTGGGAGCAGGACTAGCCAGGATGGGTTTCTATTCACTGACTGATGGCAGCGGTCCTGGAATGATGATCTTACCGCTGGGGGACACCTGCACGGGCTCGCTCTGCCGCTGCTCCTCGGAGACGGGTATGTTCAGAGATATGATCAGCACCATGCCCAGGCTGGTGCCCACCCACAGGCACGGAGACGGAGCCTGGTCGTTCTTCCGGGCGAAGGTCTCCATGAAGTACAACGCGGTGACGGCCTCTTTGGCTTCTTTATCGATGCTGGACACGCTGGAGCTGCGCGAGCGGCTGAACGAGCTTTCTCGACTTTCTATAGGAGGTAGAACAAGAGATTAGTGGGTAACGTGGACACACAATGTCACGACAGAGAAACCCACGGGACAGAACTGGCAGATCTCTCCGAATACTGGTGTCCACGCAACACCAGGAACCTGAGATATGGGGGCTGTTAGGGTTCAGGCCATCAGCCTCCAATATCTCAGCTCTTAATATCTCAGGAGTTGTACAGGGAAGGGCTCAGGACTTACGGGACTACACACTACAGGAGCCGGCGGGCAGAACATGGCGGCATTGTACCAGGCGCTCAGTGAACCCTACAGTGGGATCAGCCCGGCACAGGCAGGACACGTAAGATGCTACACATGGAGGACAGACAGGACTACTACTCCCACAGGACGCACAGTGCTACACATGGGTCTTACCTTTCTCGGCCCACGAGTTTGTAGAATAGTGGTATTCGTCATTGGAGTAAGTACTGACTCCGTGCAACTGCTGGAGCATTGCCCGTCGGGATATGTAACCTACTGCTACAAGAGCCGCGCGGTGCAAGAGAAGCAGCCGGGAGATAGACAAAAACAGAGCACCGATTATATATCCTATCCCCCACACAACACCAGCGACTCTCCCACAGTCCAGGAACTCCCATCCTCTCACCTACATCTACTCCATTCACCCCTTACACAGAGCGATCCCATGGGAAAAATCCACCTCCGATCACCAGATCATCCTCACTACTGCAGCCGCAAAACCCACAGCTCCAGCATCACCCAACCACTACCGAGACCTCCCAATCACAGCAGACGCCTATCCCCCCCACTAAACCCACAGATTCTCTCTAACCACAAATCCTGGCAGACCACAAATCCTCTTCATGTATAAACCCTACGCAACCACAAATCCTCCTAATCCACATATCCTACTAACCACAAATCCTCATCCACAAATCTAACCCAACCACAAATCTAACCCAACCACAATTCCCTCCCAACCACAAATCCAACCCAATCACAAATCCTCCCCCCAACCACATCCTCCCAACCACAAATCCTCCCAACCACAAATCCAACCTGACCAGATTCTCTCCAACCACAAATCCAACCCGACCACAGATCCTCCCCAACACAAATTCTCCCAATCACTAATACTCTTCATGCATAAATCCCACCCGACCATAAATCCTCTACGCAACCGACAATCCTCCTCATCCACAAATAATACCCATCCACAAATTGATTAACCACAAATCCCCGATGACCACAAATCCTCTCCCCAACGACAAATTCAACCAACCACAAGTTCTGCAGCTGCAAAACCCACAGCTCCAGCATCATCCAACCAGTATAGAGACCTCTCATTCACAGTAGAAGCCTATCCCTCCACTAAATCCACAGATTCTCCCCAACCATAAATCCTCCCCAACCACAAATCTCCATGCATAAACCCTACCCAACCACAAATCCTCCTAATCCACATATCCTACCAACCACAAATCCTCTCTGCAACCACAAATCTTCCTCATCCACAAATCTGACCCAACCACAATTCCTCCAAAACCACAAATCCAACCTGACCACAAATCCTCTCCCCAAACATATCTTCCCAACCACAAATCTAACCCGACACATTTTCCCCAACCACAAATCCAACCCGACCACAAATCCTCCCCAACCACAAATTATCCTAACCACTAATACTCTTCATGCATAAACCCTACCCAACCACAAATCATAACCAACCATAAACCCTATCCGCAACCAAAAATCCTCATCCACAAATCGATTAACCACAGTACTTCCTGACCACGAATCCTCTACTCAACCACAAATCCGACCAATCACAAATCCTCCCAGACCATAAATCCTCCCAGACCACAAATCCTTCCCAACCACAAATCCTTCCAAATCACAAATCCTCCCAAACCACAGATCCTACCCGACCATAAATCCTCCTCCACAACAAAGCCGACCAACCATAAATTCTCCCTGACCATAAATCCTTCCAGACCACAAATCCTCTCCAACCACAAATCCTTCCCCAACACAAATCCTCCCAAACCACAGATCCTCCCAATCACAAATCCTCCAACGACAAATCCTCCCCAACCACAAATTCTCTCAACATCCACAAATCCTCCCCAAACACAAAGCCTCCGAACCACAAATCCTCCCCAAGCATAAACCCTACCCAACCACAAATCCTACCTGACCATAAATCCTCCCTGACCATATATCATCTGAATGACAAATCCTCTCCCCCACATATCCTCCCAAACCACAAATCCTTCGCAACGAAAAATCCTCTCCATGCATAAACCCTGCGTAACCTAAAATCCTAACCGACCATAAATCCTCCTCCACCACAAATACGACCAACCACAAATCCTCCCTGACCATAAATCCTCCCAGACCACTAATCCTCTCCCCAACTACAAATCCACTGCAATCAAAAATCCTTTCCATGCGTAAACCCTGCCCAACCACAAATCCTACCCGACCATAAATCCTCCTCCACCACAAATCTGACCAACCACAAATCCTCCCTGACCATAAATCCTCCCAGACCACAAATCCTCTCCCCAACTACAAATCCACTGCAATCCAAAATGCTCTCCATGCATAAACCCTGCCCAACCACAAATCCTCCCCAACCATTAATCATCAGACCACAAATCCTCCCTGACCACAAATCCTCTCCACAACCACAAATCCTTCACAAACACAGATCCTCCCATCCACAGACCCTCCCAAAAACAAACCCTACCCAGCCACAAATCCTACCTGACCATAAATCTTTAGTGACCTTAAATCCTCCTTGACCACAAATCCTAGCAACCACAAATCCTACCCATTCACAAATCCTTTCCAACCATAAAACCTCCCAGACCAACCATAAATTCTCTCCTGAACCACAAATCCTCCTGAACCACAAATCCTCCCAAACCACAAATCCTCCAACCACAAATCCAAAGCAACCAAAAAACCTCTCCATGCATAGACCCTGCCCAACCGCAAATCCTACCCGACCATAAATCCTCCTTCACCACAAATCCTACCAACCACAAATCCTCTCCACAATCAGAAATCCTCCTCATCCACATACACTCAACAACCAGAAATCCTCCACATCCACAAAGTTTTTTCAATCATAAATCCTCTCTGACCAACCATAAATTCTCTCCCCAACCAAAAATCTTACTAACCACAAATCCTCCCAAACGCAAATTCTCCCAACTACAAATACTCTCCCCAAACACAAATCCTACAAACACAAATTCGTCCCAAACACAGATCCTTCCACCCACAGATCCTCCCAACCACAAATCCTCCCAACCACAAACCCGACCCAACCACAAATCCTACCTGACCATAAATCTTCAATGACCTTAAATCCTCAACCACAAATCCTACCAACCATAAATCTTCTCCCCAACCATAAATTCTCCCCTGAACCACAAATCCTCCCAAATCACAAATCCTCCAACCACATATCCTCCGCAACCAAAAATCCTCTCCATGCATAAACCCTGCCCGACCATAAATTCTTCTCCACCACAAATCTAACCAACCACAAATCCTCCCTGACCACAAATCTTTCACAAACACAAGTTCTTCCCAAACACAGATCCTCCCACCCACAGATCCTCCCAATCACAAACCCTGTCCAACCACAAATCCTACCAGACCATAAATTCTCCTCCACCACAAATCCTAACAACTTCAAATCTTCTCCGCAAAAAACCCTCCTCATCCACATAAACTCCACAAATCCTACCAACCAAAAATCCTTTCCAACCATAAATCCTCTCAGACCAACCATAAATTCTCTCCTGAACCACAAATCCTCCCAAACCACAAATCCAACGCAAAACCTTTTCTAGCATAGACCCTGCCCAACCACAAATCCTACCCGACCATAAATCCTCCTTCACCACAAATCCTACCAACCACAAATCCTCTCTCTCCACAATCACAAATCCTCATCCACAAATCCTACCCATTCATAAATCCTTTCCAACCATAAATCCCCTCCGACCAACCATAAATTGTCTACTCAGCCACAAATCCTACTAGCCACAAACCCTCCCCAAACACAAATCCTCCACAACCACAAATACTCCCCATCCACAAATCCTACTGACCACAAATCCAACTACATATCCTCCTGAACATAAATACTCCCCAACCACAAAACTTCCCTAACCACAAATCCTCCCCAACCACAAATCTTCCGCGACCAACCACAAATCCTCCCCATCCACAAATTCTCCTCATTCACAAATACTACCCATCTACAAATCCTCCTGAACATAAATATTGCTCAATCACAAATCCTCCCTAACCACAAGTCTTCCCCAACCACATATCTGACCAAACACAAATCCAACCAATCGCAAATCCTCTCCCCAACCACAAATCCGACCCGACCACAAATCCAACCAGACCACAAATCCTCTTCAAACTCAAATCCGACCAACCACAAATCCTCCCCGACCACAAATCCTCTCCCCAACCACAAATCCTTCACAAGCACAAATTCTTCCCAAACACAGATCCTCCCACCCATAGATCCTCCCGACCACAAATCCTCTTCATGCTTAAACTCTACCCAACCACAAATCCCACCTGACCATAAATCTTCCAAGACCTTAAATCCTCCTTGACCACAAATCCTACCAACCACAAAACTTACCCATCCACAAATCCTTTCCAACCATAAATCTTCTCCGGCCAACCATAAATTCTCTCTTGAACCACAAATCCTCCCAAATCACAAATCCAATGCAACCAAAAAACCTCTCCATGCATAGACCCTGCCCAACCGCAAATCCTACCCGACCATAAATCATCCTTCACTACAAATCCTACCAACCACAAATCCTCTCCACAACCACAAATCCTTCCCTTCCTACTGATTTGTGGTCAGAGAGGATTTATGATCAAGGAGGAATTAAGGTTGGGACCACAAATCCTCTACCCAGCCCAAACTACAAATCCTTCTCAAACAGAAATCCTCCCACCCACAAATCCTCCACAACCACAAATCTTCCACAACCACAAATCCTCTCCCCAACCACAGATTCTCCCAAATCTCAAATTCTACCATTCACAAATCCTCCACATGCATAAACCCTACCCAACCAGAATCCTATCCAACCATAAATCCTAACTGACCATAAATCCTCTGCGACCACAAATCCTCCCAACCACAAATAATACCCATCCACAAATCCTCCCAACCAACCATAAATCATCTCCCCAACCACAAATCATCTCCTATACCACAAATCCACAAATCCTCACCTTTCAAAAATCCTACCAATCACAAATCTTCCCCAACCACAAATCCGACCTGCCATAAATCCTCCCCAACCACAAATCCTCTCCAAGACCACAAATCCAATCCAATCATAAATCCTCCCTAACCACAAATCTGACCGAACCACAACTCCTCACTGAGCACAAATTCTCTCTCCAGCCAGAAATCTGAAAAACCACAAATCCTCCCTGACCATAAATCATCACCAGTCACAAATCCTTTCTGACCACTAATCTTTCACTACCACAAATCCCTCTCAAACGCAAAAACTAACTCCCACCCACAGATCACCCTAACCACAGATCCTCCCAAACCATAAATCCTTCCAACCACAAATCCTCTCCACAACCATAAATCCTTCCTGACCTGACCACAAATCCTTCCCAAACACAAATCCTCCCAACCACAGATCCTCCCAACCACAGATCCTCACAAACCACAAATCCTCCCAAACCACAAATCCTCCCAAACCATAAATCCTCCCAAACCACAAATCATCCCAAACCACAAATCCTCCCAACCACAGAGCCTTCCAACCACAGAGCCTTCCAACCACAAATCCTCCCCATGCATAAAACTTACCCAACGAGAAATCATATCCGAATTCTGACTGACCACAAATCCTCTCCTAAACTCCAAATCCTCCTCATCCACAAATCCTCCCAACCAGAAATCCTATCCATCCACAATCCTTTCCAACCACAAATCCTCTCACCGACCACAAATGCTACCAACCACAAATCCCTTTGAACCAAATACTCGCCATCCACAAATCTTTCCCAACCTCAAATGCTACAACCACAAATCCTTCAAAACCACAAATACCCCAACCACAAATCCTCCCCATCCCCACAAATCCTCCCCATCCACAAATCCACCTAACACAAATCTTTTTAAGCCACACATCTTCCCAACCAAAACTCCTACCCATCTACAAATCTTCCCCATCCACAAATCCTCCTAACACAAATCCTTTCAAGCCACAAATCTACCAAACACAAATCCTTTCAATCCACAAATCTTCCCAACCAAAAATCCTACCCATCCACAAATGGGCCCCAACCCTACAATTTTGGTACTATATATGTGGTTTCCAGACATCTTCTCTGATTATGATCGAACTACAACCACTGCAATAACACTACTACACTACAACTACAGACATAGAACTCCTGTCCTGCGACTATGGTCCAATAAATACTCTCGTACTTCATCCCTTCTTTAAGTACCATCTTTCAAACATTATCCTACAACTACTGTGCTACAACTACAGCCCTATGACTATTTTGCTTTCCTACCATAAGTACAGCTCTACCATGACCACAATACAATCTACCGTCCTATAGCAAACCTTCAACTACTGCCCAACAACTCCAATCCTACAGCTACTATGCTACAACCATGATGCTACAACTAACCTTTAACCCCTAACACACCAGATGACCACATTCAGTGACTACTGACTACACCATCCTATTAACCATCCATCCTTCCCTAGCTCCATCCTCCGTTACTCCCCTTTAACCTTAACACCCCACCACTGTTTCTTACAGATGCTGTATACCATGCACATAACTAAGGAAGGAGAATGCAGGGAAGATCTTGTCGCTTTAGCATTTTAAAATGTCAGAAAATACGGCGAGTTCAGACGCCATCTTTGTGAAAAGCTCCTGTACCTGTGTCCCCATGATAACACTTCCTGTCCTGCAGCAGCTCAGCATTATAAAACAAGCTCTGGGCACCCAAAGAAAGCAAATTTGTTGTATTAAATATATAAGTATAGATCCTGATCGGCTGCTATGAAGTCTGGTGCCCTATGACGGCAGAACAGAAGCAGAAGGGTTGTCATAGGGGCACAAGCACGTAGAAGTCTGCTCATCTTAACCCTTAATTACCCAGGACAGGGTCTTCTGGTGCGTCTCCTTCTTGGCAGTGGAGCACATTTCACTTGCTGGCGGTTCCAGTGACGGGTGTCGTCTGGTCACAGCAGGTGAAACGTGCCCACAGGTCTTGTGTCACATTGTGGTCATCCCCAGTTACTGACGTATATGGACACATTTCTTACAATGTATCAGACTGTTCAGAGGATACACTGCAACAAACCCTCTGCTGTGAGAACAAGACAAGTGGACGAGTTGGGGACGAATTTTTGCTATAATCAGAAAAATATGTAGAATTGAGAGTCCTCAGTGGTTGATACCTTTTAATGGCTAACTGAAAATATGGTAACAAAATGCAGCTTTCAAGACTACTCAGGTCTCTTTATCAGGCAAAGACTAAAACAAATTCTGAAGAATCACATATCTATACACAAAACAGCCCAGAAAAATGCCATAGATAAGACAGGTGACGTGAAGCAGAATTACCATTATGTGAGTGATAAACAGTTGTGTCCATAAATATTGGAACAGTTCATAGATAAGGAGTGTGAATGTTTTATTGTCCTCTGATTGGGGTCTGGTTCTGTTATGATGACCCCAAAGGTCTGAGGAGCAAATTCCTTAATTGATGTAAAAATACATAAATCCATGCGACACATTCATTCCTGCACTGAGACTGTCACCAGTCGTCATCAGTTTATATTCCCAGACTCTTCTGTCTCTCTGAGATTTGAAGCTAAATTTTAATACCAGTAATTTCATGTCCATAATGTTATGATCAGACATACAGAAATGTATTGCCACAGGTAGATCCATTCTTTTTTCTCTTATTGTGTGGCGATGAGAGTTCATCCTTGTTCTCAGTTTTTGTCCTGTCTCCCCCACATACAGACCCCCAGTTGGACATTTAGTACAAATAATTAGGTACACCACATTAGAAGTGACGCAGCTGAAAGTACCTGGGATCTTGTAGTCCTGATGTGAGTTGTGATCTTTATCTTGTCCGTGGTCATTATAAATGGAAGGTTTTACATTTTTTCTGGTTGCAAGGAAAGGTTCCTGCAGCTGTTGGAGAGGACAGGGAGCTTCTGACAATGATGCTTCTTAGATTTGGGGGCTGCCTAAAACACAGTAGTGGGGGGTCTGGAAAAATGGATTGTAAGCGGCATCTTTATGTAGTAAAGGTTGTAATTTCCGTGCAGCTCCCCTTAGCGCCTCCAGATTTGGATTGTAGGTAACTACTAGAGGCACCCGGTTATTTTCTTCTTTAGCTTTGTAATGTAGCAGGTGATTCCTTGATATTCTGGTGGCTCTTGTGATCTGATTTTCAATTGTTCTTGGATGGTCGCCCTGATTCAAAAAGGTCTTTCTGAGGCGACCAAGGTGTTCATCCCTGTCCATTGGGTTGGAACATATACGATTGTATCTGATGGCTTAGCTGTAGACTATAGAGTTTTTATGTGTTTTGGATGGAAACTGTCCCATTTAAGGTATGTTGGACCGTCGATTGGCTTCTGATACAGGGATGTCTCTATTTTATTGTTCTGCAGCTTAATGATGGTGTCCAAAAAGTCAATTTCAGTGCAGGAGTAGTTGAGTGTCAAGTTGATGGTTTGAAGAAATTGATTAAACAGTTCATGGAACATCTTTAGCTGTGGCTCAGACTCCGTCCAGATGATTAAAATATCATCAATGTAACGGCGATAGGCCTGATGGGACATGAGGACAAAAAAGTCACATTCAAGGTTGACCATGAAAAGATTTGCATACTGGGGGCCATTTTACTTCCCATTGCTGTGCCAGTCTCCTGTAGATAGATCTTCTTGTCAAATTCAAAGTAATTGTGGGTGAGGATGAATTTTATAAGTTTCACCACAGAACTTGCATCAGTCCCTGTGTTTTCCAGGAAGAGTTTGCAGGCATTTAATCCATCCTGGTGTGGGATATTAGAGTACAAAGATTCCACATCCATGGTGGCCAGGATGGTTCCTTCTGGTAGAGGACCTATTGCTGATAGTTTATTCAGTAGGTCAGTTGTGTCCTGAATGAAGCTGGGTGTGTCCTTTACCAGGGGTGTAAGAATACCCTCTACCCATCCAGATACCTGCTCAGTAAGGTGCCCACACATGAGATAATTGGTCTTCCTGGATTTCCAGATTTGTGGATTTTGGGAAGCATGTAGAATGCCCCTGTTCTTGGACTTTCTGGTATCAGGTCATCAGCTCTTATAGATTCGTCAGGCAGACAAGATACTAACTTGTTTAGTTCCTTGTAGTAGTCCTGTGTAGGATAAGACTCCAATTTTTTGTAGTAGCGTGTGTCCATAAGTTGTCTGTTTGCTTCCTTCATATAGTCTGATGTGTTCATCATGACTATTGCACCTCCCTTGTCAGCAGGTTTAATGATGATTTCTTTGTTGGTTTTCAGAGACTGTATGGCCTTTCTCTCCTGGGCACTGACGTTGGATGCTTGTCTCCTGTTAGTATCTATGATGGTGGATCTACCTGTGGCAATACATTTCTGTATGCCTGATCATAGCATTATGGACATGAAATTACTTGTATTAAAAGATAACTTCAAATCTCAGAGAGTCAGAAGAGTCTGGGAATATAAGCTGATGACGACCTTTGACACTCTCAGTGCAGGAATGAATGTGTCGCATGGATTTATGTCTTTTTACATCAATTAAGGAATTTGCACTTCAGACCTTCTGGGGTCATCATAACATAGAACCAGACCCCAATCAGAGGACAATAAAACATTCACACTCATTATCTAGGAACTATTCCAAAATTTATGGACACAACTGTTTATCACTCTCCCATAATGACAGTTCTGTGCTGTGTTGTGCATAAATTTGTGATTCTTCAGATTTTGTATTAGTCTTTGCCTGAAGAAGAGACCTGTGTAGTCTTGAGAGCTGCAATTTGTTACCATCTTTTCAGTTAGCCATTAAAAGGTATCAACCACTGAGGACTCTCAATTCTACATATTTTTCTATCTACTGGCTAACAGGGTACCAAGCTATATATCTTTCCTTTTGCTATAATCAGAGCATTATTATGGGGGCACACAGCACATGGCCGCCGTCTGCCAGTGAATGGAACAGATTAATGGGATTTGGAGGCTGCGGATGGAGAGCTGGATGAAGCTTCTCATCAATTAATCTGATCGGAGCCGGATGTCTGAATGGTTCCCTGGACGCCGGTGATCCGGGATCTGGAGGAGACGCATAAGGTGACTGGGAATGACCAGTGTGTGACACGAGAACCTGCAGTCACCATCAGATGGGAAAGATGTGATTACTAGACCCGGGGGAAGGGCACTGAACACAGGAGGGGGCACTGCACACAAGAGGAGGCACTGCATACAGGAGGTTGCACTGCACACAGGAGGAGGCACTGCACACAGGAGGGGGCACTGCACACAGGAGGAGGCACTGCATACAGGAGGGGGCACTGCACACAGGAGGGGGCACTGCACACAGGGGGAGGGCACTGCACACAGGAGGGGCACTGCACACAAGAGGGGGAACTGCACACAGGAGGGGCACCGAACACAGAAGGGGGCACTGCACACAGGAGGAGGCACTGCACACAGGAGGAGGGCACTGCACACAGGAGGGGGCACCGCACACAGGAAGAGGCACTGCACGCAGTAGGGGGCACTGCATACAGGACGGGGCACTGCATACAGGAGGGGGCACCGCACACAGGAGGGGGCACTGCACACAGGAGGAGGGCACTGCACACAGGAGGGGCACTGCACACAGGAGGGGCACCGAACTCAGGTGGAGGCACTGCACATAGGAGGAGGGCACTGCACACAGGAGGCACTGCACACAGGAGGGGGCACTGCACACAGGAGGGCACTGCACACAGGAGGGGGCACCGCACACAGGAGGGGGCACTGCACACAGGAGGGGGAACTACACACAGGAGGGGGCACCGAACACAGGAGGGGGCACCGAACACAGAAGGGGGCACCGAACACAGGAGGAGGCACTGCACACAGGAGGAGGGCACTGCACACAGGAGGCACTGCACACAGGAGGAGGGCACTGCAGACAGGAGGGGGCACTGCATACAGGACAGGGCACTGCACACAGGAGGGGACACCGCACACAGGAGGGGGCACTGCACACAGGAGGAGGGCACTGCACACAGGAGGGGGCACCGAACTCAGGAGGGGGCACTGTACATAGGAGGAGGGCACTGCACACAGGAGGCACTGCACACAGTAGGGGGCACTGCACACAGGAGGATGGCACTGCACACAGGAGGCACTGCACACAGGAGGAGGGCACTGCAGACAGGAGGGGGCACTGCATACAGGACAGGGCACTGCACACAGGAGGGGACACCGCACACAGGAGGGGGCACTGCACACAGGAGGAGGGCACTGCACACAGGAGGGGGCACCGAACTCAGGAGGGGGCACTGTACATAGGAGGAGGGCACTGCACACAGGAGGCACTGCACACAGTAGGGGGCACTGCACACAGGAGGATGGCACTGCACACAGTAGGAGGCACTGCACACAGGAGAAGGGGACTGCACACAGCAGGGGGCAGTGCACACAGGAGGGCACTGCACACAGGAGGCAAAGCACATCGGAGGAGGCATCACACACAGTAAAAGGCACTGCACACAGGAGGGGGCACTGCACACAGTAAAAGGCACTACACACAGGAGGGGGCACTGCACACAGGAGGAGGGGCACTGCACACAGGAGGAGGGGCACTGCACACAGGAGGAGGCACTGCACACAGAAGGAGGCACTACACACAGGAGGAGGCACTGCACACAGGAGGAGGCACTGCACACAGTAGGAGGCAGTGCACACAGGAGGAGGCAGTGCACACAGGAGGAGGCACTGCACACAGGAGGAGGTACTGCACACAGGAGGAGGCACTGCGCACAGGAGGAGGCACTGCACACAGTAAAAAGGCACTGCACACAGTAAAAAGGCACTGCAAACAGTAAAAGGCACTACACATAGGAGGGGGGGGCAATGTAAATGGGGAGAGCACTACACACAAGAAGATGGCACTGAACACAGGAGGGGGAACTGCACCAAGGATGGGGGCACTGCACACAGGAGGGAGGCACTACTGCAAATAGGAGGAAGGCACTGCACACTGGAGGGGCACACACACAAGAGGGAGATACTGCACACAGTAAGAGGCTCTGCACACAGGAGGGGGCACTGCACACCGGGGAGGGGCACTGCACACAGGTGGGGGCACTGCAAACAGGAGGGAGGCACTGCACACAGGAGGGAGACACTGCACACAGGAGGGAGGTACTGCACACAGTAGGAGGCACTGCACACAGGAGGGAGACACTGCACACAGGAGGGGGCACTGCATATAGAACAGGCACTGTGCACAGAAAGGGAGCACTACACACGGGGGGTCACTATCTAAAAAATGGAAGGGGCACTAATAGTACAGGAGAAAAATACAGACAGGACAGTAGATCTGCTCACAGACAGCTCAGAACCTGGCAGCAGGGGCTCCGGGCAGTAATGGTCATTGGCCCCATGGAATGAAGGGCTATGGCCTCCCTCCACCACTGTTCCCCGATCAGCCCACCCTGCTTGGCAGGGAGATCATAAACACAGCGGGTGAAATAAGTATTGAACATATCACCAATATTCTAAGTAAAGCTATTTGTAAAGCTGCTATTGACATAAAATTCTCCCCAGATGTTGGTAACAACCCATCCGATCCACAAAGGGAACACGTTACTGAAATGTAATTAATGCTTGGTACAAAGCCCTTGTTGGTGATGAAGCTTCAGGACGCCTCCTGTATGGAGAAACTATTCGCAGGCATTGCTCAGGTGAGATTTTGGCCCAATCTTCTTCACAAACACTTGTCACATCCTGAAGCTTCCGTATCTTCTATGATCTCTGAGCTTTAGTTCCTTCCATACATTTTCTCTTGGATTCAGGTCCGGTGATCGGCCCGGCCATTCTAGCAGGTTTATTTTCTCTCAATTGAGTTTCCTTGGATCATTGTTCTGCTGAAATGTCTACCCTCATTTCATCTTCATCATTTTGGTAGATGGCAACAGATTTTTGTCAGGAACATCTCGATACATTTGTCCATTCATTCATCCTTCCTTCAATCACATGAAGTTTGCCAGGGCCGTATGCTGAAAATCAGCCCCACACCCTGATGTTCCCACCTCTAAACTTCACTGCTGGTGTGGTGTTTCTGGGGTGATATGCAGTGCCTTTTGACCTCCAAACATGGTGTTTGAACTCTTTGGATGCCATAAGTTTTAGACTCATCTGACCACACTACATTCTCCCAGTATTTCTCAGGCTTGTCTAAATGTAGTTGAGCTAACTGTAAACGCGCTTGATCGTGCTTTTTGTTCGGCAATGGCGTCTATTTGACAACAAATGGCAGTTCAGGATTTGGATGGATCAGTAATGGTGCAGAGGTGAAAAGAGTATTTTGTAAAAGGACACCAGAAAAACGCTCTGTTTTCCTTTGTGAGTGAAGTGATTTTTAAGATGACTTTTTAAAAGATTTTTATAAATCTTCTGAACAAACTTGCAAACAATATAAAGCATTGGACGTCTTTTACATATTTGGAGTAGGCCAGTCAACCAGAGCTTTAGGTATGCTGGGATCCATGCTCAGACCTTCTGGGGAGATGATTTATCCAAGAAATTGATTCCTGGTTTGTTCAGATTTACATTTTTTACATTTACATTTTTTAAGCTTGACATAGAGATAATTCTCCTGCAGATGTTCCAGGACTAAGTGGATATGCCTGCGATGTTCCTCCAGGGTGGCAGGAAATATAAGAATGTCATCGAGATAAACAACAATTTAGTCCAAGAAACCTCGAAAAACATTATTAATGAAGTGTGGAAATGTGTCACGGGCGCCGTGAAGCCTCAGCTCGGGATGAGGAAGGCGGAATGAAGCTTTTCTCTGAACGTTCATCCATTATTGTCTTTACAGAACTCCCAGGAAAAGGTCCTTGATGCTCAGGTGACAGAAGGGTCATGGCCTGAAGACCAGGGGTCCATACAACCACACAGGTACAGGCTGCTGCTCTGAACTATACCCAGAGATATATTACATGTCGTGGGGAATAATCGGGGGTGCCAATAGTGTTGACCACAATGGTAGATGGGGGTAATTTAGTTCCCTCGCTCGGGTGTATTCAGCCGCACTCTGTCCCGACACTACACCAGGTTCAGGATCCGTCTCTGTGCACGTTGTGTTTAGTAATGGTCACTGACACATCTACATCCCATTTTCGGTGAAGGGAAGGACAACCATCAAGCCTTGGAAGATCCCTTTAACCTGTACGTCACTGGTGCAGTGCACTGGACCGTTCCTGATGGTCTCGATGATGGTTGTCAGCTGCTGTCCCGTAATCAGGATGTAGCAGAGGCTAAACCATTACCGTCCCCTACACACGTGTGCATATAGTAGTGTACAGGGTAGCAACGGGGGTCTTGTTACTACAGAGTCTAACACACGCTCATGCCATCTATGTCCAGACACAGGGGTCATGCCAGCTACAGAGCACATGTCGTAGGGTTGCGGACATCTACATGGTGTGGATTACATCTCCACACTGGGAGATGCCAGCTACTTCTACCCAGAGGAAGGAACAGAAGGAATGGAGGCTACCAAGACTGGAGGAGCAGATACAGAAATGGCCGGTGACCCTGGGGTCTGGACACGGGCCACCGCTGTATGGAGCGCCATCATGAGGGCAACCATCCAGACTCACCTTCAGTGGTGACGGGCAGGGTGATCTCCATACACGCTGCAGACTGGGCTTTTCGAAACGGTGGTCTGCCTGGGCCCCTCCTGTTGGCTTTGGTGCCATCAGCACTGGAGATCCTCTTCCCCGACCCGCAGGACTGTGACGTGGGACTTGTACAGTGACCGTTTATGTGATCTACAAGACAGAAGAGCAGTGTAAGGGGCCTCAGCCTCCACCACATGGTGCAGATCTCACTATACAACCCGTATAGCCCCAACTCCTTGGACACACAGCGATGTGGGGCCGCTCTACAAGACCTAGTTGTGGCCATGCTTGTTGTCCGTGTCCACACTTATGGCCAAACTCGAAGACTTAAAGTGATGGGTGATGTTCTCATTCAGGGCAATGATGGAGATGGCTGCTGTGGGGATGTATGTAACTGCTACGACATGTGGCCTGTGTGCAGGATACGAGGACGTACAGGGAAGGAACTGAGACCTGTCTCTAGGACTAGGACCCGCCCGGAGACAGAACCTCCGACCACAGCAGCAGGAACCACACTGACATGTGCGGAGAACAAGCCAAGGAACACAGCAAACGTGAGGGATAGAAAATGTCCCAGAAATATGAAGTTTATCACGTAAAATAATAAGAATCAATAATTACTGGGACACGTCAAGGACACGATGGTGACAGTAGTGGAGTCATGGCAGTAAGAAAAGCTGGGAGGACTACAAATACCAATGCGCCTTATTACCTGCACTGTAAAGCAACAGTAGCTCAGGTGGAACAGCAACAATCAGGAGAAATGATTGATCTAAGTAATTACAAGAGTGGAAGCAATAACCACCGGGCTGAGCTAACGGACGCGTGTCCTCCCTCACCAACGCGCGTTTCGTTCCCTTCAGGAGGCGCCTTAGGGCAGGGGAGGGTGTCGCGTTATAAAGCCAAGCTACCCAGTGAAAAACTAAACTCTACAGTGAAGAAATGCAGATGACGTTCATCAATGCCAACTAGTACCAGAAACCGAATGCACCAAATGTAGTGGAAAATATCAGTGTGAAGCACGACAGCCGAGGAGGAGGAAGAGGAACCCGACCGA
Organism: Ranitomeya variabilis; assembly: GCF_051348905.1. NCBI lineage: Eukaryota > Metazoa > Chordata > Amphibia > Anura > Dendrobatidae > Ranitomeya > Ranitomeya variabilis. The sequence goes on along the minus strand of NC_135234.1, from coordinate 11,304,964 downwards.
CAGGTATGGAGAAAGGCACCAAATGTAGTGTCCCGTGTGTACAGTCGCATATATTTGGTGCAGTTTCCTTGTGTCTGACTTTACGACAGTGGTAATGAATCTGCACCAGGCGACATGTAGACGCTGCACCCATAAGGTCTCAACCACAGGGGCCACTGGCTCTGATCAGTAGAGGTCAGATGCGCTTTGGGGGTCACTCTTGGCCACATCTGGTTTGATGGTTATATGGTCACACTAGGTCACTCTCTCGGTCGGGGCCTCTCGGTTGGGGTCTTCAGTGGTCACTCTTGTTTTGGTTGCCACTTTCGGCTATATTCACTTTGATGGCTATTCTCAGCCTCACTGAGTTTGGAGGTCGCTCTTGGTCACACTTGCTTGGTTGGTTTCCTTGGTGGTCCCTCTGTCACACTCTCCTTGGTGGTCCCTCTGTCACACGCTCTTTGATTGTCCCTCTGTTGCACCCTCCTTGGTGGTCCCTCTATCACACTCTCCTTGGTGGTCCCTCTGTCACACTCTCTTTGGTGGTCCCTCTATCACACTCTCCTTGGTGGTCCATCTGTCACACTCTCCTTGGTGGTCCCTCTGTCACACTCTCCTTGGTGGTCCCTCTGTCACACACTCTTTGGTGGCCCTTCTGTCACACTCTCCGGTTGGTGGTCCCTCTATCACACTCTGGTTGGTGGTCCCTCTATCACACTCTCCTTGGTGGTCCCTCTGTCAAACTCTCTTTGGTGGTCCCTGTCACACTCTCCTTGGTGGTCCTTCTGTCACACTCTCTTTGGTGGTCCCTCTATCACACTCTCCTTGGTAGTCCCTCTGTCAAACTCTCTTTGGTGGTCCCTCTGTCACACTCTCCTTGGTGGTCCCTCTGTCACACTCTCCTTGGTGGTCCCTCTGTCACACTCTCCTTGTTGGTTCTTCTGTCACACACTCTTTGGTGGCCCCTCTATCACACTCTCCTTGGTAGTCCCTCTGTCAAACTCTCTTTGGTGGTCCCTCTGTCACATTCTCCTTGGTGGTCCCTCTGTCACACTCTCCTTGGTGGTCCCTCTGTCACACTCTCCTTGTTGGTTCTTCTATCACACACTCTTTGGTGGCCCCTCTATCACACTCTCCTTGGTGGTCCCTCTGTCAAACTCTCTTTGGTGGTCCCTCTGTCACACTCTCCTTTGTGGTCCCTCTGTCACACTCTCCTTGGTGGTCCTTCTGTCACACACTCTTTGGTGGCCCCTCTGTCACACTCTCCTTGGTGGTCCCTCTATCACACTCTGCTTGGTGGTCCCTCTGTCAAACTCTCTTTGGTGGTCCCTCTGTCACACTCTCCTTGTTGGTTCTTCTGTCACACTCTCTTTGGTGGCCCCTCTGTCACACTCTCCTTGGTGGTCCCGCTGTCACCCTCGCTTTGGTGGCCCCTCTGTCACACTCTTTGGTGGCCCCTCTGTCACACTCTCCTTGGTGGTCCCGCTGTCACACTCTCCTTGTTGGTTATTCTTTCACACTCTCTTTGGTAGTCCCTCTGTCACACTCTCTTTGGTGGCCTCTCTGTCACACTCTTTGGTCCCTCTGTCACACTCTCTTTGTTGGTTCTTCTGTCACACTCTCTTTGGTGGCCCCTCTGTCACACTCTCTTTGGTGGTCCCTCTGTCACACACTCTTTGGTGGCCCCTCTGTCACACTCTCTTTGGTGGCCCCTCTGTCACACTCTCTTTGGTGGCCTCTCTGTCACACTCTTTGGTCCCTCTGTCACACTCTCTTTGTTGGTTCTTCTGTCACACTCTCTATGGTGGCCCCTCTGTCACACTCTCTTTGGTGGCCCCTCTGTCACACTCTCTTTGGTGGCCTCTTTGTCACACTCTTTGGTCCCTCTGTCACACTCTCCTTAGTGGTCCCTTTGTCACACTCTCCTTAGTGGTCCCTCTCGGTTATGTTCGCTGGGTGGTCATTCTCAGTCAGGCAGGTTTGGTGGTCTCTCCTGCACAGATAACCAGCCGTCCATGAAGTAATGGTTGTACAGCGCAGCAGTCAATTAACGACCTCAGTTTCCGGGGTTCGTTTGTGGGAGCAGTAGAGTCGTCAGTTGCATTATCCCTTGAGTCCACCTGCAGTCTTCATATAACATCCACCATCCTTTAAGACCCTCTGCATTACTTTCTCACTGACGTCTCAAGTTACAAGCAGGGCTGTGGAGTTGGTAAGCCAAACCTCCGACTGCTCAATTTCCATGACACCGACCCTACCAAAATGGGCTCAGACTCTAACTCCACGACTCCACAGCCCTGGTTACAAGATTCTCATTCTACCAACCCTTCTCTTTATCTTTTTTCCAAGAATAATAACCTAGATAAGAACTTCATAACATACAGCCCACGGGCCACACGTGGCCTTTCAAAGGATTTCTGGCAGACCACGGACTACCTGTAGACCAGAGGTGTCAAACTGCATTCCTCGAGGGCCGCCAACAGGTCATGTTTTCAGGATTTCCTTAGCATTCCACAAGGTGCTGGAATCATTCTGTGCAGGTGATTAAATTATCACCTGTGCAATACAAGGAAATCCTGAAAACATGACCTGTTGGCGGCCCTCGAGGAATGCAGTTTGACACCTCTGCTGTAGACAAAGAAGTATTTATTTCTGTATTCAATAGTACTGTATTTCTTTCTTTCAGATGCAAACACATTTGAGGGCATAAATGACTAGAAAGGGGCAGAAGAGCGCTCATCAGCTCCGTGCCCAAAGGTCATGATGAGGCCATCACACTGCTGACTTCATGCAGAGGAGGTGAAGATACAACGAAGAGCGGTACAGGCTTTATGGAGGAGGCGAAGAATGAATGTATGGACTATTATTGTACATAGGGGGTGTTAGCGAGAGGGCACATTATGGAACACTGTGGGGAAAAGTGTGAGGGACGGTATGGAGAGTGGTAGTGTGGGGGGCAGCATAGAAAGAGGCAACATGGGTGAGGACAATATGAAAATGTGGGAGCGTGGGGCGACATTGAAGATGGGGATCGTGTGAATGAGGACGGTGAGAAGGCCATAGTTTGTAAGAAAGGACGGCATGGCAGTTATTGTTCATAATGGAGGACAATGTGGAGGCCATATATCCTAAGAGGGCCAGTGTGGGGGGATATCTTGTGCATGACGCACAGTGAAGGGCAATTATTTATTCAGGGACACAGCATGGGAGACAGTGTGGGAGTCATATTTTGGGCAGGGAGAAATTATTTATTCAGGGGTACAGTGTAGGGAAGATATTTTTATTCAGGAGCATTATAATCTCGCTGCTATTTTTAAGTGCACTGTGGCAGAATGTGCTGCAAAAGATTGGAGAAAAGTCATCACGGCATCTGGTCCAGATCGAGGAGATCAACTCCAATCAGAGAAGTCACCTATAAGGTACCTGGATATAAACAGATATTTATGATACTGCCTGCATCTCATCAGTACTGTTGTTCCTGTACGGTCTGCAGTGTGATGATGGATGGTAACAACTCCCACCATCTCAGTACCATTGATAAGGACATACAGGGCAGCATGTGGCTCAGTGGTTAGTACTGCAGCCTTGCAGGGCTGGAGTCCTGGGTTTAAATCCCACCAAGGACAACATCTGCAAGGAGTTTGTACGTTCTCCCCGTGTTTGCGTGGATTTCCTCTGGGTTCTCCGGTTTCCACTCAGATTCCAAAGACATACTGATTGGGAATTTAGATTGTGAGCCCCATCGGGGACAGCGATGATAATGTGTGCAAACCGTAAAGTGCTTTAAAACTAAAGATTATTATTATTACTTTTACTGGGATGCAGGTTCATGCAATACAATTGTATATGGGTCTGACTTGACATTGCAATTGATCACTGTGATAAACTTGGTGATGCACTCATGTACTGATGGTGGTTCTGGTAATGTATTCATGTACTAATGGTGTTTCTTGTGCTGTATTCATTTACTGGTGGAGACTCTGGTGCTCTGTTCATGTACTGATGTTAGTTCTGTTGATGTATTCAAGTACCCATGGCGGTTCTGGTGATGTATTCCTGTACAGATGGTGGTTTTGGTGACATACTCCTGTACAAATTATAATTCTGGTACTATATTCATGTACTGATCGTGGTTTCTGATGAAGTATTCATGTACTGTGGTGGCTCTGGTGCTCTATTCTTGTTTTGATGATGTTTCTGGTGTTGCATTCATGTACATTTGATAGTTCTGGTGCGGTATTCATGTACTGATGGTGGTTCTGGTGTTGCATTCATGTACTGATGGCAGTTGTGGTGTTCTATTCATGCACTAATGGTGGCTCCAATGCTCTATTCATGTACTGATGATGGTTCTAGTGCTGTATTCATGTACTGATGTTGGTTCTAGTCATGTATGAATGAACTGGTGGTGGCTCTGGTGCTATTTTCATGTCTTGATGATGTATTCATGAACAGATGATTTTTCTTGTGCCATATTCATGTACTTATGATGTGATCAAGGTTCTGGTGATGTAATTCATGTAATGATGATGGTTCTGGTCTTGTATACATGAAGCATTCCATAACTGTTAAAAATCCAAACTGCTCAAAAATGAAGTTTTGAGATTTTGAAAAGGATTCAGAGAGTTTCTGCTCCCCAAAAAAATCAATGGAAGTTGAGATGTGTTCACACTAGGTTTATAGAGTAGACAATCCCCCAAATCCTCCTAAAAAACTCAATACTTGTTTTTGGCAAAAAGTATTTGTGTACTGACGATGGTTCTAGTGTTGCATTCATGCAAGCACCCCTTAACTTTTTTTTGTGGGCCTTAGGATAGACTCAGTATGACAATCTGGCCCTGAGACCAAAAAATGGTGTGCACCTCTGCACTAAGGCTACTTTCACACTAGCGTTAACTGCAATACGTCGCAATGCGTCATTTTGCCGAAAAAACGCATCCTGCAAAAGTGCTTGCAGGATGCGTTTTTCTGCATTGACTAACATTAGCGACGCATTGACACACGTCGCAACCGTCGTGCGACGGTTGCGCCGTGTTGTGGCGGACCGTCGGGAGCAAACAACGTTACATGTAACGTTTTTTGCTCCCGACGGTCCGCTTTTTCCGACCGCGCATGCGCGGCAGGAACTCCACCCCCACCTCCCCGCACTTCCCCGCACCTCACAATGGGGCAGCGGATGCGCTGGAAAAATGCATCCGCTGCACCCGTTGTGCGGCGGAGACAACGCTAGCGTCGGGAACGTCGGCCCGACGCTAGTGTGAAAGTAGCCTAAAGGCCCCGTCTCACATAGCGAGATCGCTAGCGAGATCGCTGCTGAGTCACAAGTTTTGTGACGCAACAGCGACCTCAGTAGCGATCTCGCTATGTTTTACACGTAGCAGCGACCAGGCCCCTGCTGCGAGATCGCTGGTCGTGTCGGAATGGCCTGGACCTTTTTTTGGTCGTTGAGGTCCCGCTGACATCGCTGAATCGGTGTGTGTGACACGGATTCAGCGATGTCTTCACTGGTAACCAGGGTAAACATCGGGTTACTAAGCGCAGGGCTGCGCTTAGTAACCCGATGTTTACCCTGGTTACCATCGTAAATGTAAAAAAAACCAAACAGTACATACTCACATTCCGGTGCCCGTCAGGTCCCTTGCCGTCCGCTTCCCGCACTGACTGACTGCCGGCCGGAAAGTGAAAGCACAGCACAGCGGTGACGTCACCGCTCTGCTGTTAGGGCCGGCGCTCAGTCAGTGAAGGAAGCGGACGCCGGGGGACGCGAAGGTGAGTATGTACTGTTTGTTTTTTTTACTTTTACGCTGGTAACCAGGGTAAACATCGGGTTACTAAGCGCAGCCCTGCGCTTAGCAACCCGATGTTTACCCTGGTTATCCGGGACCTCGGCATCGTTGGTCGCTGGAGAGCGGTCTGTGTGACAGCTCCCCAGCGACCACACAGCGACTAAACAGCGACGCTGCAGCGATCGGCATCGTTGTCTGTATCGCTGCAGCGTCGCTGTGTGTGACGGGGCCTTAAGCCATAAATGTACTGTCGGTTCACAGCAGAGATAATAAAGGAGACAATGTTGCATTTGCTAAGTAAACTACTGTAATGTCACCAATATGTGATAACAAGAGTCTAAGAAGTGAACAAACAAGTGACAGAAACTTGCCTACTGTGACGTCTATCATTGATTTCAGGAACATAGCACAATAAATTTTTTACATACTCGCACTGATGCTGAGTTACATAATGCATTATTCTCTGGAGCTGCACTCAGTAATCCGCTAGTGCAGTCACTGTGTACATACATTACTAATCCTGTACTGAAACTGAGTTACATCCTTTATTATACCCCAGAGCTGAACTCGCTATTCTGCTGGTGCAGTCACTGTGTACATACATTACTGATCCTGAGTTACATCCTGTATTATACCCCACAGCTGCACTCACTATTCTGCTGGTGCAGTCACTGTGTACATACATTACTGATCCTGAGTTACATCCTGTATTATACCCCACAGCTGCACTCACTATTTTGCTGGTGCAGTCACTGTGTACATACATTACATTACTGATTCTGAGTTACATCCTGTATTATACCCCAGAGCTGCACTCACTATTCTGCTGGTGCAGTCACTGTGTATAAACATTACATTACTGACCCTGAGTTACATCCTGTATTATACTCCAGAGCTGTACTCACTATTCTGCTGGTGCAGTCACTGTGTACATACATTACTGATCCTGAGTTACCTCCTGTATTATACTCCAGAGCTGCACTCACTATTCTGCTGGTGCAGTCACTGTGTACATACATTACATTACTGATCCTGAGTTACATCCTGTATTATACTCCAGAGCTGTACTCACTATTCTGCTGGTGCAGTCACTGTGTACATACATTACATTACTGATCCTGAGTTACATCCTGTATTATACTCCAGAGCTGAACTCACTATTCTGCTGGTGCAGTCACTGTGTACATACATTACATTACTGATCCTGAGTTACATCCTGTATTATACTGCAGAGCTGCACTCGCTATTCTGCTGGTGCAGTCACTGTGTACATACATTACATTACTGATCCTGAGTTACAGTACATCCTGTATTATACTCCAGAGCTGCACTCACTATTCTGCTGGTGCAGTCACTGTGTACATACATTACATTACTGATCCTGAGTTACATCCTGTATTATACTGCAGAGCTGCACTCGCTATTCTGCTGGTGCAGTCACTGTGTACATACATTACATTACTGATCCTGAGTTACATCCTGTATTATACTCCAGAGCTGCACTCACTATTCTGCTGGTGCAGTCACTGTGTACATACATTACATTACTGATCCTGAGTTACCTACTGTATTATACCCCAGAGCTGAACTCACTATTCTGCTGGTGCAGTCACTGTATACATACATTACATTACTGATCCTGAGTTACATCCTGTATTATACTCCAGAGCTGCACTCACTATTCTGCTGGTGCAGTCACTGTGTACATACATTACATTACTGATCCTGAGTTACCTACTGTACTATACCCCAGAGCTGAACTCACTATTCTGCTGGTGCAGTCACTGTGTACATATATTACTGATCCTGAGTTACCTCCTGTATTATACCCCAGAGCTGCACTCACTATTCTGCTGGTGCAGTCACTGTGTACATACATTACATTACTGATCCTGAGTTACATCCTGTATTATACTCCAGAGCTGCACTCACTATTCTGCTGGTGCACTCACTATGTACATTACATTACATTACTGATCCTGAGTTACATCCTGTATTATACCCCAGAGCTGCACTCCCTATTCTGCTGGTGCAGTCACTGTGTTCATACATTACTGATCCTGAGTTACATCCTGTATTATACTCCAGAGCTGCATTCACTATTCTGCTGGTGCAGTCACTGTGTACATACATTACATTACTGATCCTGACTTACACCCTGTATTATACTCCAGAGCTGCACTCCCTATTCTGCTGGTGCAGTCACTGTGTTCATACATTACATTACTGATCCTGAGTTACTTCCAGTATTATACTCCAGAGCTGCACTCACTATTCTGCTGGTGCAGTCACTGTGTACATACATTACATTACTGACCCTGAGTTACATCCTGTATTATACTCCAGAGCTGCACTCACTATTCTGCTGGTGCAGTCACTGTGTACATACATTACTGATCCTGAGTTACATCCTGTATTATACTCCAGAGCTGCACTCACTATTCTGCTGGTGCAGTCACTGTGTACATACATTACATTACTGACCCTGAGTTACATCCTGTATTATACTCCAGAGCTGCACTCACTATTCTGCTGGTGCAGTCACTGTGTATATACATTACATTACTGATCCTGAGTTACATCCTGTATTATACCCCAGAGCTGCACTCACTATTCTGCTGGTGCAGTCACTGTGTACATACATTACTGATCCTGAGTTACATCCTGTATTATACTCCAGAGCTGCACTCACTATTCTGCTGGTGCAGTCACTGTGCACATACATTACTGATCCTGAGTTACATCCTGAATTATACCCCAGAGCTGCACTCACTATTCTGCTGGTGCAGTCACTGTATACATACATTACATTACTGATCCTGAGTTACCTCCTGTATTATACCCCAGAGCTGCACTCACTATTCTGCTGGTGCAGTCACTGTGCACATACATTACTGATCCTGAGTTACATCCTGTATTATACTCCAGAGCTGCACTCACTATTCTGCTGGTGCAGTCACTGTGTACATACATTACATTACTGATCCTGAGTTACATCCTGTATTATACCCCAGAGCTGCACTCACTATTCTGCTGGTGCAGTCACTGTGCACATACATTACTGATCCTGAGTTACATCCTGTATTATACCCCAGAGCTGCACTCACTATTCTGCTGGTGCAGTCACTGTGCACATACATTACTGATCCTGAGTTACCTCCTGTATTATACCCCAGAGCTGCACTCACTATTCTGCTGGTGCAGTCACTGCGTACATACATTACATTACCGATCCTGAGTTACATCCTGTATTATACCCCAGAGCTGCACTCACTATTCTGCTGGTGCAGTCACTGTGTACATACATTACATTACTGATCCTGAGTTACATCCTGTATTATACTCCAGAGCTGCACTCACTATTCTGCTGGTGCAGTCACTGTGAACATGTACACACAGACAGACAGAAGATAAGTCATCTTTCCATGTATGTCTTTAATATCTGGATCGGACTAAATGGGTCGTAATGTGAAGCTGACGATGCCTAAAGCAACTAATTAGAATCTCTCGTTAGTGCGGTGCAGACTGGAGCATGCATATTAACGACAAGTGTCCATCATCCTTACTGATCAAACAGAATGAAATCAAACATCCATTGTGCAGTAGATTCGTTATATATATGTACATACACCAGATCTACTGCACTATGTATATACAGTATATAGTGTAAATACAGCACCACTATGAGCTCTGCGATATGGAATCATGTTGAGGTTAGTCGGTGATGGTAATGATCATGTGGGCATCTTCCTGGTTTCTCCCAATGTGTGTCTGCTCAGAAATGGATTACACAATGCAGCCACAGGAAAATGAGTGTTATACACAAGCGGAAATGCTGAGGATGCTGCCAACAGGAGGACTGCATGGATAGGAAAGAAAAGCCTCCGCCAAGCCAAGCATTGGAAGGAAGACCTTGAGATCTCATGGGTTTGGTTGGATTGCCAAATGAGAGTGAGGAAGCTTTAAAAATTGTTGGCTTTCGCCTACCGTACCAAGATCAGTCTTAAGATCTGTTGGCAGACTTAACTTTCTTGATCCTTTAACTGAAACAACAGAAAAAGGAGAATGGTTGTTATTAAATGGCAAACCAAAGCGTAGGACAAATAAAAAATGACAACAAGTGCAGGCAGCAGCGGCATGACACACAGAGGGGAAAACCGAACCACCACGATGGCCTCAACGGGCAGAAGACACTGGATGACCACCCAGCCTTGTAGACTGGAGTAGTTGGATTACAAGGTGGGCACGTTGAGTTTATGGTGAGGGACGTCATTGCTCAGTCCTGGAAGGTGCGGACCAGTAAAAGGCTCCCCTCTGAGGATCTGGTCCACGGTCAACAATGGCCATGTCACCTATAAGGGATGGGAGGTTTGGGTGGTCAATGACTGTCCCATGCTTAAAAAGATAAAAGAGGATTGTGGGTGTGAACCAGGTCCTGGAGGAGGCCCTCTTCCATGTTCACGCTGGCTTTATAGTATTCTTATACAATATACAGACAGCCCTTACCTTCTCGTTTCTCACACTTTCACATGTTAATAAAACGCTGGACTGACGGTAATCCACGTGTCAATAACTGATTGGCCACACATGGACATATGTAGTACAGACACCTCCCGGCAGAGTATCAGTTGTTTTTTTTTTCCAAAGCTGGTAATCTCAGAACTTGTCAGGCCAAGAAGAAAAACAAGACAGATCTGTACAAAGCCTCCTACAAAGGTGTGAACGCTTACAAATATCTCAACACCATCATAATTTGCAGGTAAGTGTGGACAGCCATTGGGCACCTGTGGAAGAACCCGGGAGTCATCCTCCCTGTGTGACATTATGTTGGGCAGGAGTTTCACTCTTTACTGTAAAAACAAAAGATTCAGGACCAGGTTAGGGAGAGGGTTTGATGAAGTATGGAGGGTGGGTATGTGGAGGGAAGTGACTATGTAGGACCCATCTTCTTCAGGGATCAGTCATGTTTTAGAGCAGAGAACATGTCCATTAGATAGACATCACCTCTGTCCTACGCATTTCGGGTTGGGTGGTGAAGGTTCACGCTGAGTATTTCTAGCTCGGATTTGTGGGGATTTGGCTGGTTTCCGTTATCAGTTGGGGTGGTATAATGAGTGGAGTCTTCCTTCTCCTCCGGCAGTGTAGATAAGGTGGCTCCAGGATACGATAAGTACATTTTCATCCAGTCTTATCTGCCGGTAACACGGACTATTGGCTCTTCTGCGTGCTCTGCTCCTCGCTCAGATTATCTACCTTAGCGTTTTCCCGGTATTTCCTTTCATCTGTCATTTAGCATTTACCTTCTGCGCTCATTACATTTCCTGAGAAGCTCCGCGCTGCCTCCTACATATCTGCCCCGGCCATCACTCTGCGCTCTCATCAATCATTTTTATTTTACAGATATGGTAGAACTTTGCCTTCAATGAACCAGATATGTTTCTGGGCACTCAATAGAGGTTTTGGAAGGTAAATCAATCAGAGAAAATACATTGTAATTGCGTTAATGACGATTTCGGGATGTATGGAGCGCTCTTAATTAGTCGGAGTGCACTGTGCGTGCATTAGTGACGCCAGGAGCTCGTTAGATGACCTACAAGTGGCCGAAACCATGAGAATGGATATTAATGGTCAGCACTTGAGAGTCGGCGCCCGCTGAGAGTCGGGGTAATAATATTAATTATGACTGAAAATTGCTAGTCCCATTAATGTGCTGCTGAAAGGCCAAACACTTCATCGGGGAGGAAGATTAACGATGTTCAGGCAGTGACCCCGGGAGGTGACATGGACGCTCCACAAACTGATGGCAGAACATCCTCATCATCTCGTATGGTCCAGTGCAGAATTGAAGGGTCGTGCTCTACAATCCCCACCCAGAGCCGTCTCTACGTACCTCCAGTGGGTCCCAATTCTGGCCATAACGACTAATGCTGGATGGATGCTGGTGACTGAAGCCCGGTTTCTTTCTGCTGTCCTACGCATGGCTCCATAACAAAAAAACATGTCAACACTACAACCACCAGAATGTCTCGGCAGGACTTGTTTGCCCACCTATTTTCTACTGCATAAAGATCCAGTTGTTTCCTACTTTATTTCTGTGGAGTTCAATGGTGCAGAAGACCCATGAAGATGGGGAGCATTAACAACATTAGCTGGGGCCCCCCTTTCTTAAATCCCTATAGTAGTGGCACAGAAAACCAGGACCAGGGAATAATTTGCTCCAAGCACCACAATAAAATCCTTAAAATGTTCTCCCATTTTGCTGCTGCAGATATCTGCAAGTCCTTTATCTAGTCGAGGGATCTGAAAGTGAAATGCAATCCTGTCCCACTCCTGACCGCTCTCCTCTACCTTCTCTGGACAACTCTCCCCTCCCTTCCCTAGACCGCTCTCCCCTCCCTTCCCTTCTCTGGACCGCTCTCCCCTCCATTCCCTAGACCGCTCTCCCCTTCCTTCCCTAGACCGCTCTCCCCTCCATTCCCTAGACCGCTCTGCCCTCCCTAGACCGCTCTGCCCTCCCTAGACTGCTCTCCCCTCCCTTCTCTTGACCGCTCTCCCCTCCCTTCTCTGGACCGCTCTCCCCTCCATTCCATAGACCGCTCTCCCCTCCATTCCCTAGACCGCTCTTCCCTCCATTCCCTAGACCGCTCTCCCCTCCCTTCCCTAGACCGCTCTCCCCTCCATTCCCTAGACCGCTCTCCCCTCCCTTCCCTAGACCGCTCTCCCCTCCATTCACTAGACCGCTCTCCCCTCCATTCACTAGACCGCTCTCCCCTCCCTTGTCTGGATCGCTCTCCCCTCCCTTCTCTGGACCACTCTCCCTTCTCTGCATCGCTCTCCCCTCCCTTCTCTGGACCGCTCTCCCTTCCCTTCTCTGGACCGCTCTCCCCTCCATTCACTAGACTGCTTTCCCCTCCCTTGTCTGGATCGCTCTCCCCTCCCTTCTCTGAACAGCTCTACCCTAACTTCTCTGGACCGCTCTCCCTTCTCTGGACCGCTCTCCCTTCTCTGGACCGCTCTCCCTTCTCTGGACCGCTCTCCCCTCCCTTCTCTGGACCGCTCTCCCCTCCCTTCTCTGGACCGCTCTCCCCTCCCTTCTCTGGACCGCTCTCCCCTCCCTTCTCTGTGTGTTAAAGATAGCAGGAGGGAGAGGGATGGGGTTGTAAACAGATCGGCAGTAGAGAGAAAGGGGAGATATTTACAGTCTCAGAGAGTGCAGAGAAAACAGGCTGTATATAGAGAAGATAGCACATGGAAAGGAGATATCTGCAGCGCTAGAGTTGTGCTGATACATGAAAATAAGTGAAGACAGCAGCGCCCTCATATACAGACTGACATCGGTGCAGATCCAAGTGCAGCTATTAAGTGCACAGCAGAAATATACCAGAAATGTTCCAGAAGTGACCAGATGATAAGAGCAACAACTGTTTATTAACTTTTTATTTTCCCACAATTACTCTGACCATGCTGACATTTGCCCTTACAGTCTGTGAAACACTAATCCTTCCTACCTAGTGGAAATCCGCTGCTTCGGAGTAAGCCTCGACTCTGCCGTGTCCTTCACACCGCAAATCCAAACTCTCACCACCTCCAACTCAAAAATGTTTCCAGAATCCGTCCTTTCCTCAACCCTCAATCTACTAAAATGTTAGCTCCCTCATCATCTCCCGCCTCAGCTACTGCAATAGCCTCCTCTCTGGCCTACCTGCTAACACTCTTGCACCTCTCCAGTAAGTCCTTAACTCTGCTGCCCGACTAATCCACCTCTCTCCTCACTACTCCTCCGCTTCTCCCCTCTACAAATCCTTTCGTTGACTCCCAATTCCACAACGTAAGCAGCTCAAACTACTAACACTGAGCTACAAAACCATCCATAACCTGTCTCCTCCATATATCTCTGAACTAATCTCCCTATATCTTCCAACTTGTAATCTCCAGTCCTCCCAAGACCTCCTTCTCTACTTCATACATTCCTCACCCAATCGCCTCCAGTTCTACTCCTGAGTATCCCCCATCTTCTGGAATTCTGTGCCTCAACAAGTTCGACTATCCGCCACACCCAGAACCTGAAAACCCATCCGTTCAAGAAAGCTACAGCCTGCACTGACCCCGCTGCCTCCTCATCATCACCGGAGCTACCGCCTCACCAACACCGGAGCTGCCGCAACCCCCAACCTACTGTCTCCTTCCCCACCATCAGAAGAATGTAAGCCCCCCGCGAGGGCAGGGTCATTTGTATTTTATATGTAGCCCCTTCTCATGTACAGCAGCTGGGAACCCATGGAGCTCTGAAAAGAAATAATAATAATAATAATAGTTATTGAGAGAGACACTGCCACTAGAATAAGTCTGAAACTGCGATCAGACCGCGAACTGCATATCCAAGACTGTAAAAATGAATGAAATAATGAAGATTGCAAACTGAAGCTTTATTAATCGTATCTAACTACTAATAAATGGAAAAATAGTTTTTCCACATCAAAAGAGTCGCTGCCTTCAAACAGAGGACTGGTAGATTGTAAATGTGGAGACTCATCTTATAAAGTGATCATCATTTGATGGGGAGGGAATAGGAGTCTGATATTTGGGAATGAAGGCGGTGCAGCGCAGGTTTAGCACTGCCTACCTCGCATCTGCGCCACTCTCAGGATAGAAGCTGTGCTGCGGCCTCTTCATACTCACACTGCACGGCACATCTAGCAATGGGCAATCACTTTATAAGAGGGGAATACCGCTTTAACACATTATTAGCACTGTTATAGAAAGGTTAGGGGACAACTGCCGGCCGTTACAAAGGCTTCATTGTCAGCTCAAGACATGATCTGGACTCCTCTGCATCCTGCATCAAAGGAGTTCACAACACTCAGTGCAAAGGCTACACTTCCCAGAACGCAATTCATCTGTGCAGACACTGAACAAGCAGGGGGCGATAAGAAGTAAAAGGTTGTGTGGCCTAAAAACATGCAGTTATAATGCAGCTCTGGGTGTGAGTAAACCGAGATGAGTGAAAAATAAGTCAAAGGATTGATGGTGAAAACCGGAACAGCGCTGCCTCTCCACGATATCCTGAATTCTGGGCATTGTATATGCCGTGTGCGTCCACTAAGCGGTTAAGGCCTCATTCAGACTTCAGTTATTTTTCACAGTCGCTGTAGTTACAACACAATCTGCATAAACCACAGGCAGCGCTTGGACTGAGGAGCTAGACATTCTGTCTGGATCCCCTGAGAACACTGCTCTGCGGCGAAACATGTCAGGATGACATTTATGTTGCAGCGATTGTTGTTGTTTTGCAGTTTGATCCAGAGCTCTGCTCCTATATAATCATGTAGTCACATTATGGAAATAATGATACTACAGAAATAAAAGTAGACAATAAACATCTAATCATTTCATCAGGAAGAAACACGCGGATACTTTATTCCTTTCGCCAATAATCTGTTAATATATACGGTATATACAGTTATATGAAAAAGTTTGGGCACCCCTATTAATCTTAAGCTTAATGTTTTATAAAAATTGTTTTTTTTTTGCAACAGCTATTTCAGTTTCATATATCTAATAACTGTTGGACACAGTAATGTTTCTGCCTTGAAATGAGGTTTATTGTACTAACAGAAAATGTGCAATCTGCATTCAAACACAATTGGACAGGTGCATAAGTATGGGCACCCTTATCATTTTCTTGTTTTAAATAATCCTACCTACTTTTTACTGACTTACTAAAGCACTTTTTTTGGTTTTGTAACCTCATTGAGCTTTGAACTTCATAACCAGGTGTATGCAATCATGAGAAAAGCTACTTAAAGTGGCCACTTGCAAGTTGTTCTCCTGTTTGAATCTCCTCCGAAGAGTGCTATCATGGGCTCCTCAAAACAACTGTCAAATGATCTGAAAACAAAGATTATTCAACATAGTTGTTCAGGGGAAGGATACAAAAAGCTGTCTCAGAGATTTAACCTGTCAATTTCCACTGTGAGGAACATAGTAAGGAAATGGAAGAACACAGGTACAGTTCTTGTTAAGGCCAGAAGTGGCAGGCCAAGAAAACCATCAGAAAGGCAGAGAAGAAGAATGGTGAGATCAGTCAAGGACAATCCTCAGACCACCTCCAGAGATCAGCAGCATCAACTTGCTGCAGATGGTGTCACTGTGCATCGGTCAACTATACAACGCACTTTGCACAAGGAGACGCTGTATGGGAGAGTGATGCGAAAGAAGCCGTTTCTGCAAGCACGCCACAAACAGAGTCGGCTGAGGTATGCAAAAGCACATTTGGAGAAGCCAATTTCTTTTTGGAAGAAGGTCCTGTGGACTGATTTAACCAAGATTGAGTTGTTTGGTCACACAAAAAGGCGTTATGCATGGCGGCAAAAAAAACACAGCATTCCAAGAAAAACACTTGCTATCCACAGTAAAGCTTGGTGGAGGTTCCATCATGCTTTGGGGCTGTGTGGCCAATGCCGGCACCGGAAATCTTGTTAAAGTTGAGGGACGCATGGATTCCTCTCAGTATCAGCAGATTCTTGACAATAATGTTCATGAATCAGTGACAAAGTTGAAGTTACGCAGGGGATGGATCTTTCAGCAAGACAATGATCCAAAACACCGCTCCAAATCTACTCAGGCATTCATGCAGAGGAACAATTACACTGTTCTGGAATGGCCATCCCAGTCCCCAGACCTGAATATCATTGAACATCTGTGGGATCATTTGAAGAGGGCTGTCCATGCTCGGCAACCATCAAACTTAACTGAACTGGAATTGTTTTGTAAAGAGGAATGGTCAAAAATACCTTCATCCAGGATCCAGGAACTCATTAAAAGCTACAGGAAGCGACTAGAGGCGGTTATTTTTGCAAAAGGAGGATCTACTAAATATTAATGTCACTTTTCTGGTGAGGTTCCCATACTTATGCACCTGTCAAATGTTGTTTGAATGCAGATTGCACATTTTCTGTTAGTACAATAAACCTCATTTCAAGGCAGAAACATTACTGTGTCCAACAGTTATTAGATATATGAAACTGAAATAGCTGTTGCGAAAAAAACAATTTTTATAAAACATTAAGCTTAAGATTAATAGGGGTGCCTAAACTTTTTCATATAACTGTAATTTTAGTACCTGCTAGTGGAAGGCCGGGTCTCTAGTGGGGGTTCTTAGAATAGTTAATACATATTAGAATAATCTTCTCTTTTCAAATTACTACTGCTCCTGTCTCCACTTATGAGCTCCTTCTCCTCCTTAACCACCCTGCCTCCTGAAATCAGTATTCGCTCTGAAAAATTGCTAAAATCTGTTGTAGTCAAATCAAGCCATCTTACCGAAGAATCAGATTATACTATAGTTGTCTATGGAAAAGGGAGGGAGGAAATGAATGACAGAGAAATGCTGAGAAATGAGGTTGATGCATTTTAGTAAGTTATTTTTTAACTCACTCCATTGCTGGATTCACAGCTACACTGCTCAGTAATTATGTAAAAACTAACTGCAGCAGCTTCTTGTTGCCATTTACCTAACCTCCAGACTTGAATCACAGCTACATTGCTCAGAAATAATTTACAATGTGCTAAATGCTGCTTCTAGTAAGTGGTTTATTTCACCCCAGTTCTGGATTCACATCTACACAGTTAAGAGCTCTGTAAAATGTTCTACAAATTGCTACTAAATCTTGTACGTGTTTACCATACCCCCGTGCTGGAATCACAGCCACAATGCTCAGTAATGATGTATAATGTACTCCATGCTGCTGCTTCAAGTAAGTGGATTATTTCACCCCAGTGCTGGATTCACATCTACACTGTTCATTACTGCAGTGCAATGTCCTACTAACTGCTGCTACTTCTTGTAGGTGTTTAATTCACTCACAGTGCTGGATGATTAACAGCTACACTGCTGAGTACTGTTGTATAATGTCCTCCATGATGCGGTTGCTTCTGAACATACCACTTATATACAAGTGCAACAGGAATCCGTCATGTCCACGTGTGCTGTGTATAGGAGAGATCATAGCACCTAGTCTCCACTCAGTACTTAGTTACAGCTAAAAATTAAAGACTGTGCCTGCAGATGGGTAAGCAGGTGAAAAATGCTGCAGACAAGGAATATAACGGTGAGAAATAGTGCAATTCCTCATGTGCACACAAGACAGCTTATTCTAAAAACAAAGACCTGAAAGGACAAATACGCTTTACGGAGAGGATGTATGCTTACTACAAAGCATTTTGTTGACTTTCAGTTCTACATAGCTCTCCAATTAGCTTTAGGGCTAAGGAGTCCTGAAGTCACTAAAACCTTTAAAAACCCTGATTACTTTGTAACCTCTGCTGGATGCAGCACAATATGGAGGCTAAATAATAGAAAAGGTGCATAATGCAATTATAGATAGGACAGTATATCCACGTTTCCATTCAGACCCAACATTTACCAGTGTGACTAACACATTATCAAAACGGGAGAGCGGCAAAAATGAGGAAACCTCAACTATGCAACTAAAGGGGGTCACCCATCCTGGCATCTGCACGTCTGCAGTATGGGACGGTATTAGATGCTAGGGCACCTTCGTATAGTAAAAAAGTTATGTTTCAGCTCACCCCCATCAACAAATCCATGAGAGTCCACAGGAACTTCCGAGCAAGGAAAACGCCACCGCCCCACGTCCTCTGCTGAGTATGTAAGAAAAAAAAAATCCAGCTCCGGAGTAAAAGTCATCAATTTTATTTCCACATATTTAAAATTCGGAAAAAGCTGCTTGCACAGGCTGTGGACAAAGAGCACCATGCATGCTCGAAACGCGTTCAGCTAACTTATGGCTTCTTTTCTGAAATAGTTGTGCAGTTACTTGCAAGCAGCTTTTTCCGAATTTTAAATATGTGGAAATAAAATTGATGACTTTTACTCCGGAGCTGGATTTTTTTTTCTTACTCACCTTCGTATAGTACCTACACTCATTGCTGAAAGTGTAAGCACCCATGAAATTATTGCAGTTACACGTTTTGCAGCACCCATGTTTAATTCCTTTGTGTGTATTGAAACAAGACAAAAAAAACTGAAAAAAAGGCAAATTGGACATAATTTCCCCCCAAAAAAATAATTCCGGAATTGTGGGTAAACAGTTTTGTTTCATCCATATGATGCTCGTTCATACTCACCTGCGGCAAGTAACAGGTGTGCAATATGAAAATCACACCTGAAATCAGATAAAAGGGAGAAGTTGACTCAATCTTTGCATTGTGTGTCTGTGTGCCACACTAAGCATGGAGAACAGACAGAGGAGAAGAGAACTGTCTGAGGACTTGAGAACCAAAATTGTTGAACAATCTCAAAGTTACAAGTCCATCTGCAGATATATTGAAGTTCCTTTGTCCACAGTGCACAACATAATCAAGAGGTTTACATCTCATGGTGATGTACCTAATCTCCCTAAATGTGGATGGCAGAGATATATTGATGAAAGGTTGCAATGTAGGACAGTCCGGATGTGGATAAGCTCCAGCAAGGACCAAAGAAATCCAAGCTGTTCTGCAGGCTCAGGGGGCATCAGTGTCAGCGTAAACTATCTGTCCACATGTGAATGAAATTAAATGCTATGGCAGGAGACCCCAGAGGACCCCACTGTTGACACAGACATAAAAATGCTACACTGCAGTTTACCAAAATGTATGTGAGTGAGCGAAAGTAGTTCTGGGAAAGCATCTTATGGATGAGACTAAGACAGAGCTTTTTGGTAAAGCACATCATTCAACTGTTTAGCAAAACAGCTCGGATCTAAATCCCATTGATCACCTGTGGACAGATCTTATAAATGCTGCTGGGTGAGAAGGTGAAATATGAGAGACCTGGATCACTGTCCTATTAAAGGAGTAGAAGAATCCAGGATATCTATAAACAGAAAGATAGTGAGGAAACACTTAGCTAACATAAATTAATTCAAGTCTCCAGGTCCAGATGAATTACACCCCAGAGTACTGAAGGAGATAGTAGAAGAAATTTTTGAACCACTCTCCATAATCTTTGAAAATTCTTGGAGAACAGGAGCAATCCCAGAAGACTGGAGAAGAGCAAATGTTGTTCCTATTTTGAAAAAGGGGAAGAAGGTGCACACAGGGAACTATAGGCCGATGAGTCTGACTTCCATACCAGGAAAGATGTTTGAACAAATTATTAAACAACATGTATGTAAGTACCTGGATAAGAATGAAGTGACTAACCAGAGTCAGCATGGGTTTGTAACTAATAAGTCATGTCAGACTAACTTAATTTCCTTCTATGACAGAATCACATGACTGGGTGGATCGGGGAAATGCTGTAGATATAGTATATCTTGACTTCAGCAAAGCATTTGACAAAGTATCTCACACCATCCTTATTGAAAAAATGACTAAGTATGGAATAGACAAGGCAACTGTTAGGTGGATTCATAACTGGCTTAGTGATCGGACCCAAAGAGTGGTCGCAAATGGCTGCACACCCAGTTGGAAGAATGTCTCAAGTGGGGTATCACAGGGCTCTGTCCTGGGCCCTGTATTGTTCAACATCTTTGTCAATGATTCAGATGAAGGAATTGAGGGTAAACTGATTAAATTTGCTGATGACAAAGCTAGGAGGGATTGCTTATACTAGAGAAGAGAGAGAGGATTCAAAAAGATATAAATAAACTGGAGCAGTGGGCAGCAACTAACTGAATGGTTTTTAACAGGGAAAAATACAAAGTACTACATCTGGGCAATAAAAATGAAAAAAGCATTTACAGATTACGGAATGGGAGGCATAGGGCTAAGCAACAGCACGTGTGAAAAAGACTTGGGTATACTAATAGATCACAGACTGAACATGAGTCAACAGTGTGATGCGGCAGCAAAAAAGGCAAATACATTTCTGGGATGTATTAATAGAAGCATACAGTCTAGATCACGTGAAGTCATTATTGCCCTCTACTCCTCTGTGGTCAGACCTCATCTGGAATATTGTGTCCAGTTTTGGGCACAACATTTTAAAAAAAGACATCAACAAACTGGAGCAAGTTCAGAGAAGAGGGACCAGAATGGTGACCGGTCTGCAAACCATGTCCTATGAGGAACGGTTACAGGATTTGGGAATGTTTAGCTGCAAAAAAAGAAGACTGAGAGGAGACTTAATAGCTGTCTACAAATATCTGAAGGGCTGTCACATTGTAGAAGGATCATCTTTATTCTCATTTGCACAAGGAAAGACTAGAAGCAATGGGATGAAACTGAATGGGAGGAGACACAGATTAGATATTAGAAAAAACTTGTTGACAGTGAAGGTGATCAATGAGTGGAACAGGCGGCCACGAGAGGTGGTGAGTTCTCCTTCAATGGAAGTCTTCACACAGAGGCTGGACAGACATCTGTCTGGGATGAATTAGTGAATCCTGCTTTGAGCAGGGGGTTGGACCAGATGACCCAGGAGGTCCCTTCCAACTTTAACATTCTAGGATTCTATGATTCAATTTGCAAAATAGGAGTGCTACAAAATTAAAGCTGAAAAGTGTAAGAAGCTTGTGGATGGTTTTAGGAAGCGATTCATTGCAGTTATTTATTTCAGGGGGGGTGCAACCAAATATTAAGCTGAGGATGAAAAGAATTTTGTCCGTCCAATTTTTGTGATTTTGTTTTACAATTTCCCTTTTTTTCTCTTTTTTTGTGCTGTTCCAAAAAACACAAAGGAAATAAACCTGTGTATAACAAAATATGTGTAATTGTAATAATGTTCTGGGAGAAATACTTCATTTTCTGGAGCAATTTCAAGGGTGCCAACACTTTTGGCATGACGGTATGCCTCTCTCTCTGTGCATGGAGGTGTGGGCCCCTGTGATGCTCTGCAGAGGATCTGCCTCCGCTGGTCCACCCCCAGTTCACATTGTGCCTGTCACCGATCTCGGAGGAATACCCGTGTAGGACTCAGGATCTCAGTAATTACTCACCCACGCGTCTGCCTCCCATTGATCTGTCACTATCTGACCCTCTCTACACTGTGCACAGGAGTGAAGACCTGCAGATGTCATATGGCAGCTCGACAGGCGGGACTGTGATGTCCCAAGCGTCCTAAGCTGCTCAGTACCGAGGCTGCCACCTGCAATTCATGTCTCCTTATGTCAAAGACAAGCGGCATCGCTCCATGTTCTCAGTGATCCTCCCTGACAAGCACCTCGTACACTATTCCCAGAGCCTTTTCATAGACTGACGACGGCACCACTGAGACTGGTGGTAAATACATTGGATATAAAAAGTCTACACACCCCTAACAAAAATACAAGCACTTAGCATGGAAATAAATCCCACTAACAAGAATCATTTCAAAACTTTTCTTCCCCCTTTAATGTCGCCCATAATATATGGAAATCAATAGAGAAACAAACTAAAATCATTTTAAGGGGGAAAATAAAAATAACAAACTAAACTACGTGGTTGCATAAGTGAGCACACCCACTTATAACCGGAGCTGGGGTTGTGCTTAGAATCAGCCGGTCACATTTCCCCCAGGTTACATAGTAGTCAGCGCTCGGCAGTTGTCATTCACAGGGATTCTGATTAACCCCAGAGAAAGTATCACTGTCCTCGGATGATTTTCCTGGCCTGTAAATAGCTGACAACACAGCAAAGGATCTCACTGTGTTGTACAAGAACATTTCCAAGGCATGTAACACAGTGACATTACCTAGAACTGGACGTCCCTCAAAGATTGATGAAAAGACAAATTTTGTTCGGGAGACTGCAAAGAGGCCGCTAGCAACATTAAGGAAGTCCTGGCCAGTCCTGAGTGGGGGTTATGGAGCTCATCACATTGTGCGTTACATCAGCTGAAGTTGGAAATCCGCTGGTGGGTGCCGATCCCGCTGGTGAGTACAGCCAAAATAGGAGGAAGGAGGATTCTGTCCGGCACATCCATCCAGGTAATAAAATGCAATATTTTATTATTGAGTGAACATTAAAATGAATAGGATAAAACCGAAACCTGACGCTTTTCCACTCAGGCATTTTTGATCATAGGGCCAGTCTTGGTTGTGTCCTGCATGTGACCACAATCTCCTGTATTCTTCATACGGTATATCAGGTGGCAAGATGGAAGCCTTTTCTTACAAAGAATGACATCCAAGCCCAACTTTTCATGCCAAAACCTCCATCAAGTCTACCAAAAGCATATAAGAAAACATGCTATGTCTCATGAGACCAAGGTGGAACTTTTTGGTCATAATTCCAAGAGTTGCAAAGCCAAGCTGAGATCACCATCCCCACAGGGAAGCATGGTGGGGCAGCACTGTGCTCTGGGGCTGTTTTTTGTCAGCTGGAACTGGGGAGAGAATTATGAACAGTCAATGAACCACTCCAGTCTGTCCTCAACTCTGCTGCCCGGCTAATCCGCCTCTCTCCTCGCTACTCCCCTGCTTCTCCCCTCTGCAAATCCCTCCACTGGCTCCCAATTCTCCAACGAATCCAGTTCAAACTACTAACACTGATCCACAAAGCCATCCACAACCTGTCCCTTCCCTATATCTCTGAACTAATCTCCCACTATCTTCCCTCACATATTCTTCGATCCTCCCAAGACCTCCTACTCTCTTCCACACTTATTTATTCCTCACACAACCGCCTCCAATATTTCTCCCGAATATCCCCCATCCTCTGGAATTCCACGTCTCAACACGTCCGATTATCCACCACCCTCGGATCCTTCAGACAGAACCTGAAAACCCATCTCTTCAGAAAAGCCTACAGCCTGCAATAACCATTCTGCCGCCTCACCACCACCCGAGCTGCCGCCTCACCAACCACCCGAGCTGCCGCCTCACCACCACCAGAGCTGCTGCCTCACCACCACCAGAGCTGCCACCTCACCACCAGAGCTGCAGCCTCACCACCACCATAGCTGCCGCCTCACCACCACCAGAGCTGCCGCCTCGCCACCACCAGAGCAGCCGCCTCACCACCACCAGAGCAGCCGCCTCACCACCACCAGAGCTGCCGCCTAACCACCACCAGAGCGGCCACTTCACCACCACCAGAGCAGCCGCCTCACCACCACCAGAGCTGCCACCTCATCAACACCAGAGCTGCCGTCTCACCACCACCCAAGCCGCCGCCTCACTACCACCAGAGCCGCCACCTCACCACCACAAGAGCAGCCGCCTCACCACCACCAGAGCTGCCGCCTCACCACCACCAGAGCTGCCGCCTCACCACCACCAGAGCCGCCGCCTCACCACCACCGCTGCCACCTCACCACCACCCGAGCTGCCGCCTCACCACCACCAGTGCTGCCGCCTCACCACAACTCGAGCTGCCGCCTCACCACCACCAGAGCTGCCGCCTCACCAACCACCAGAGCTGCCGCCTCACCAACCACCAGAGCTGCTGCCTCACCACCACCAGTGCTGCCGCCTCACCATAACTCGAGCTGCCGCCTCACCACCACCAGAGCTACTGCACCCCCAACCTTCTGTCTCTTCCCCATTATCCCGTAAAATGTACGTCCACAAGGACGGGGTCCTCTCCCCTCTGTACCAGTCTGTCATTGTTAGCTTTGTTTACTGTAAACGTTATCTATAACCCCGTATGTAACCCCTTCTCATGTACAGCACCATGGAATTAATGGTACTATATAAATAAATAATAGTTAATTTACCAGTTAATTTTACATCAAAACCTCCAGCTGAAGATTAAATTCACTTTTCAGCAGGACAACAACACTAAGTGACCTACAAATCAGCAACAGAACAAGTTCAACAGAAAAAGATAGAAGTTCTGGAATGGCCCTGCCTGACTCCAGACCTGAACACAAGAATCTCATTATTTCACTTCTTTCTTTTTCAAGTTCTTTCTTGTGCGACATTAAAGTTGGAAAAAGTTCTGAAATGATTCTATTTAAGATTTTCTTTACATTACAAAAATCTGGCACTTTAACCCCTTCCCAAGATCCGCCACATATGTACGTCACAATTTGGGAATGAGTGCAAGGCAGACAATGGCTGTGACTAGCATCGAAGATCTGTCTATAAAAGACATGATTATCAGCGAACCAGCATGGGGTGTGTCATTCTATCCGCTCATTGGCTGCCCGCAAGATGATCGCAGGGCGACGATGTGTTGCTATGACAGCCGAGGGTCTGTTGAAGACCTCCGTGCCTGTCATCATGGACCTCTGATGACATCCAGCCTGTGGCCAAGCTTCAAAGAAGATCAGGATTTTTGCTATATACAGCAATACTGTGGTACTGCTGTAATTAGTACAATGATCAGACGATCACAGGCTCAAAGTCCCCTAAGGGCACTAAGAAATACAGAATAAAAAAAGATAAAAAGCCTCTAAAAGTTCAAATCACTCCCTCTTCTCCCACATTAAAAATAGATATAAACATAAAAAAGATATTAATAAAATACAAAATATACTGTACACCTGTGATATCACCGCACTCATAAAAGGCTGATCTATAAAAATTACTTAACCCAATTGGTAAAAACCGTGAACTGAAAAAAAACTTAAATGCCAAGACTGCAACGCCACAAAAATGCTCTGAGAAGAGATCACAGTGTCATATCTGTCCCGATATGGAATCGATAAAAACATTTTCTCTCCAGCATCCTGGAGTGCTGCTTCTATTGAACACATCCAATAAATTGATTACATTTCTGATGTGGAGGCTCGCGTCTCCGCAAGAAAAATTAACCCTCTGTGGTCCTGAAAGACGTGCCTCACGTCAGTCTCCGCGGGCGACCATGCATGTATAGAGGACATGGGAGTTCTAGAAATCCCTTCCACTATGCTGTAACATCTGGCCGCCACGGGTTTGGTGCTGCATGAATCTGCAAATCCGCAGCAGTTCCTGATCGTGGGAACGTACCCTCATTATTCAGTTTGGCCAAAGTAAGTTTCACCTCTGAGCCGTTCCCGTCCCGCCTTTATAGCTATACCCCGAGTTTCTCTGGATCAGTCCTTTCGCCTTTGTACTGCGCTCTTTGCTGTGTTCTGCCTGGGCCCTCTGCAGCATAAGCCTGCAGCTATTGCACACTCCAACAATGACATCCTCATTATACTGTCCTAGTTATACACACATCTCTGTGACATCCTGACAGATCACTCTATCATCTGCACACACCTATGAGAGCATATAGTATGTATTAATGAGGGGGCAGCTGTGGAGACCCTCGCTGGAGAGGGCAGAGCACTTGCTGGACAGATGTGGCACCTATTGTAGGGAGCTTATCCCCTGTACCTGACGTGGGAGACTTGCAGCGATCCAGCTCCAGGGACACGGGGCTGTCTGCGAGTTCTGTCAGACCTGCAAGGAAAAACACTCATTGTTATAACGAGACAGAGGAGAAGGATTGTGAAGAGCCCCCCGAAGACCCTCCTGCACATAACACTTATCATTCACTTCCAAACCCCAAATAGTCAGAAATTATTCTCAGGTTTATAAATATTTGCAGGAAATAAAGCGACACGGGAGCTGCGTACACTTCATGTCTGGCCGCGGGGGCAGGGACCAGACCACTCATGATACATGGGGACGGTGCAGCAGAGTAGCGGTATTGTGAGATGGGAAATATCCGCCAGCTACAGAAAATGAGCCAGTACATAGGAAACGTACTGCAAAAGTCTGAGGCCATGAAAATGCTTCTGATCAGTCATCGTTATTTATGAAAAAGTGTTATCTGTACCGTTATAATTTAATGGAGAGACAAGGATGCAGCACTATCTGTGCCTATATCATTGAAGGGAGTGGCAGTGGCTGTACTACCTAAATCATTTCCAGGATACAACAGGAAACCGCACAAAATGTATTCACATTATTTGCAGTAGAGAAGGGGGGGGGAGGTCGGGGGTAGCACTATCCGTACCTATATCATTGAAGAGAAGAAACAAACACACAGTACTATCTCTACCTACATAACTTAGAGAAAGGCAGGCAATACTACTATATGTGTATCTACGGTACATAATTTACAGGTAGAGACAGGGAGGCAGTACTATATATATATATATATATATATATATATATATATATATATATATATATATATATATATATATTTAACAGATAGGCAGTACTATCTGTAACTATGTCATGTACAGAAAGAGATAGGGAGGCAGCACTATCTGTTCGTACATAAGGTATGGAAAGAGACAGGGAGGCAGCACTATCTGTTCGTACATAAGGTATGGAAAGAGACAGGGAGGGAGTACTATCTGTAACTATCATGTATAGAAAGAGATAGAGAAGCAGAACTATCTGTAACTACATCATTTACAAAAAGAAACATGGAGGCAGTGCTCTCAGCAACTATGTCATGTACAGAAAGAGATAGGGAGACACTATTATCTGTAGCTACATCAATTACATGAGCAATAGGCAGGCAGTAAAATCTGTGCCTAAATCATTTACAAAATAAGCAGACTGTACAGGAGAGATGCACACAAGAAAGCAGTACTACAAGAACAGGGAGGCAGTACTATCTGAAACTATACGGTGACCAGAAAAATGCACACAGGAAAATTGCCCACATGAAAAATGCACACAGGAAAAATGCACACAGGAAAATTCCCCACACGGAAAATTCCCCACACGGAATATTCCCCACACGGAAAATTCCCCACACGGAAAATTCCCCACACGGAAAATTCCCCACACGGAAAATTCCCCACATGGAAAATTGTCAATTACAGCATCACAAAAGTTTCAGATCTATGATATTTCAGGTGCAAGGTGAGGATGTTCACATGATAAGTGATCAACTTGTGATTTACAGCTGACCTAGTGCAAAACTGCAAAAATGATGATCTGTGATCTGCAGCAGTCTGTCATTATCAGCAATAGATAGATCTAGTCTGCTCTCATCTCTCACTGATTCTGCCTTACTCCTCACACCAGCCCAGAGCAGCACAGGCAGAACCAGCAGCAGTGTGATCCAGAGGAGCCATCACTGCTATCAGTACACACAAAAGAATCGCTGCTGCTGGCAGAGATATTTGGTCCTGGAAGCCCAGAAGGCACAGCAGAAAGGTGAGATCCTGTCACTTGTACCACTTTGTGTTCTTGCTGAGAATGTATGATGTGCTTTTGCAGTGGAGTCCGATGGGCCCCAGTGCGAAATTTGGCCCTTCCCCCCCCACACACCCACACACACTTTCGTCAGATGTATGGGCCCCTGTAGTGTTCTAAATTCTATAAAGACGTATGAATTGCCCCCCCCCCCCCTTCGTTATGTAGTAATGTCCCCCATACTGGTATATATGCCCATCATCCTGGTGAATATGTCTGCATCCTGGTATATATGTCCTAATGCTGGTATATATGGTCCCCATCCTAGTATGTATGGTCCACATGATCTCCATCCTGGTATTTATGCCCCCTTTCTGGTATATATGTCCCTATCCTGGTTTACATGGTCCCCAATCCTAGGCTGTGTGCACACGTAGGAAATGTGGTGCAGAATTTTCTGCACTAAATCTGCATCTCCTGGCAGAATCCACAGGTGCGTTTTTTATGCGTTTTTAGTGCGTTTTTTATGCGTTTTTTGTGCAGCTTTTGTGCAGATTTTACCACTGCAGATTTCTATTAATGGAGGGGTGCAGAAACGCTGCAGAAACGCACAAAAGAAGTCACATGCACTTCTTTGAAATCTGCAGCATTTCTGCGCAGATTTTTCTGCACCATGTGCACAGCTTTTTTTTTTTCACATTGATTTACATTGTACTGTAAATCACCAGCATTAGGACATATATACCAGGATGCAGACATATTCACCAGGATGATGGGCATATGTACCAGTATGGGGGACATTACTACATAATGAAGGGGGAGGGGGGCAATTCATTCGTGTTTATAGAATTTAGAACACTACAGGGGCCCATACATCTGATCAATGTGTGTGTGGGGGGGGAAGGGTCAAATTTCGCACTGGGGCCCATCGGACTCCACTGCAAAAGCACATCATACATTCTCAGCAAGAACACAAAGTGGTACAAGTGACAGGATCTCACCTTTCTGCTGTGCCTTCTGGGCTTCCAGGACCAAATATCTCTGCCAGCAGCAGCGATTCTTTTGTGTGTACTGATAGCAGTGATGGCTCCTCTGGATCACACTGCTGCTGGTTCTGCCTGTGCTGCTGTTCTGGACTGGTGGGAGGAGTAAGGCAGAATCAGTGAGAGATGAGAGCAGACTAGATCTATCTAGTGCTGAGAATGACAGACTGCTGCAGATCACAGATCATAATTTTTGCAGTTTTGCACTAGGTCAACTGTAAATCACAAGTTGATCACATATTATGTGAACATCCTCACCTTGCACCTGAAATATCATAGATCTGAAACTTGTGTGATGCTGTAATTGACAATTTTCCACGTGGGGAATTTTCCGTGTGGGGAATTTTCCATGTGGGGAATTTTCCGTGTGGGGAATATTCCGTGTGGGGAATTTTCCGTGTGGGGAATTTTCCTGTGGGCATTTTTCATGTGGGCAATTTTCCTGTGTGCAATTTTCCTGTGTGCATTTTTCAGGAAACCAGGCAGAACATACAGTCTCTCCCTGTAAATACTGTAGGTACAAATAGTACTACCTCCCAGTCACTCCCTGTAAATACTGTAGGTACAAATAGTACTGCCTCCCAGTCTCTCCCTGTAAATACTGTAGGTACAAATAGTACTGCCTCCCAGTCTCTCCCTGTAAATATTGTAGGTACAAATAGTACTGCCTCCCAGTCTCTCCCTGTAAATATTGTAGGTACAAATAGTACTGCCTCTCAGTCTCTCCCTGTAAATATTAAAGGTACAAATAGTACTGCCTCCCAGTCTCTCCCTGTAAATACTGTAGGTACAAATAGTACTGCCTCCCAGTCTCTCCCTGTAAATATTGTAGGTACAAATAGTACTGCCTCCCAGTCTCTCCCTGTAAATATTAAAGGTACAAATAGTACTGCCTCCCAGTCTCTCCCTGTAAATATTGTAGGTACAAATAGTACTGCCTCCCAGTCTTTCCCTGTAAATATTGTAGGTACAAATAGTACTGCCTCCCAGTCTCTCCCTGTAAATATTAAAGGTACAAATAGTACTGCCTCCCAGTCTCTCCCTGTAAATATTGTAGGTACAAATAGTACTGCCTCCCAGTCTCTCCCTGTAAATATTGTAGGTGCAAATAGTACTGCCTCCCAGTCTCTCCCTGTAAATATTGTAGGTACAAATAGTACTGCCTCCCAGTCACTCCCTGTAAATATTGTAGGTGCAAATAGTACTGCCTCCCAGTCTCTCCCTGTAAATATTGTAGGTACAAATAGTACTGCCTCCCAGTCTCTCCCTGTAAATATTGTAGGTACAAATAGTACTGCCTCCCAGTCTCTCCCTGTAAATATTGTAGGTACAAATAGTACTGCCTCCCAGTCACTCCCTGTAAATATTGTAGGTACAAATAGTACTGCCTCCCAGTCTCTCCCTGTAAATATTGTAGGTACAAATAGTACTGCCTCCCAGTCTCTCCCTGTAAATATTAAAGGTACAAATAGTACTGCCTCACAGTCACTCCCTGTAAATATTGTAGGCACAAATAGTACTGCCTCCCAGTCTCTCCCTGTAAATATTATAGGTACAAATAGTACTGCCTCCTAGTCTCTCCCTGTAAATATTGTAGGTGCAAATAGTGCCTCCCAGTCTCTCCCTGTAAATATTGTAGGTACAAATAGTACTGCCTCCCAGTCTCTCCCTGTAAATATTAAAGGTACAAATAGTACTGCCTCCCAGTCTCTCCCTGTAAATATTGTAGGTACAAATAGTACTGCCTCCCAGTCTCTCCCTGTAAATATTGTAGGTACAAATAGTACTGCCTCTCAGTCTCTCCCTGTAAATATTGTAGGTACAAATAGTACTGCCTCTCAGTCTCTCCCTGTAAATATTGTAGGTACAAATAGTACTGCCTCCCAGTCTCTCCCTGTAAATATTGTAGGTACAAATAGTACTGCCTCCCAGTCTCTCCCTGTAAATATTGTAGGTACAAATAGTACTGCCTCCCAGTCTCTCTCTGTAAATATTGTAGGTACAAATAGTACTGCCTCCCAGTCACTCCCTGTAAATATTGTAGGTACAAATAGTACTGCCTCCCAGTCTCTCCCTGTAAATATTGTAGGTACAAATAGTACTGCCTCCCAGTCTCTCCCTGTAAATATTGTAGGTGCAAATAGTACTGCCTCTCAGTCTCTCCCTGTAAATATTGTAGGTACAAATAGTACTGCCTCCCAGTCTCTCCCTGTAAATATTGTAGGTGCAAATAGTACTGCCTCCCAGTCTCTCCCTGTAAATATTGAAGGTACAAATAGTACTGCCTCCCAGTCTCTCCCAGTAAATATTGTAGGTACAAATAGTACTGCCTCCCAGTCTCTCCCTGTAAATATTGTAGGTGCAAATAGTACTGCCTCCCAGTCTCTCCCTGTAAATATTGTAGGTACAAATAGTACTGCCTCTCAGTCTCTCCCTGTAAATATTGTAGGTACAAATAGTACTGCCTCTCAGTCTCTCCCTGTAAATATTGTAGGTACAAATAGTACTACCTCCCAGTCTCTCCCTGTAAATATTGTAGGTGCAAATAGTGCCTCCCAGTCTCTCCCTGTAAATATTGTAGGTACAAATAGTACTGCCTCCCAGTCTCTCCCTGTAAATATTGTAGGTACAAATAGTACTGCCTCCCAGTCTCTCCCTGTAAATATTGTAGGTGCAAATAGTACTACCTCCCAGTCTCTCCCTGTAAATATTGTAGGTGCAAATAGTGCCTCCCAGTCTCTCCCTGTAAATATTGTAGGTACAAATAGTACTGCCTCCCAGTCACTCCCTGTAAATATTGTAGGTACAAATAGTACTGCCTCCCAGTCTCTCCCTGTAAATATTGTAGGTACAAATAGTACTGCCTCCCAGTCTCTCCCTGTAAATATTGTAGGTACAAATAGTACTGCCTCCCAGTCTCTCCCTGTAAATATTGTAGGTACAAATAGTACTACCTCCCAGTCTCTCCCTGTAAATATTGTAGGTGCAAATAGTGCCTCCCAGTCTCTCCCTGTAAATATTGTAGGTACAAATAGTACTGCCTCTCAGTCTCTCCCTGTAAATATTGTAGGTACAAATAGTACTGCCTCCCAGTCTCTCCCTGTAAATATTGTAGGTACAAATAGTACTGCCTCTCAGTCTCTCCCTGTAAATATTGTAGGTACAAATAGTACTGCCTCCCAGTCTCTCCCTGTAAATACTGTAGGTACAAATAGTACTGCCTCCCAGTCTCTCCCTGTAAATATTGTAGGTACAAATAGTACTGCCTCCCAGTCTCTCCCTGTAAATATTGTAGGTACAAATAGTACTGCCTCCCAGTCTCTCCCTGTAAATATTGTAGGTACAAATAGTACTACCTCCCAGTCTCTCCCTGTAAATATTGTAGGTGCAAATAGTGCCTCCCAGTCTCTCCCTGTAAATATTGTAGGTACAAATAGTACTGCCTCTCAGTCTCTCCCTGTAAATATTGTAGGTACAAATAGTACTGCCTCCCAGTCTCTCCCTGTAAATATTGTAGGTACAAATAGTACTGCCTCTCAGTCTCTCCCTGTAAATATTGTAGGTACAAATAGTACTGCCTCCCAGTCTCTCCCTGTAAATACTGTAGGTACAAATAGTACTGCCTCCCAGTCTCTCCCTGTAAATACTGTAGGTACAAATAGTACTGCCTCCCAGTCTCTCCCTGTAAATACTGTAGGTACAAATAGTACTGCCTCCCAGTCTCTCCCTGTAAATACTGTAGGTACAAATAGTACTGCCTCCCAGTCACTCCCTGTAAATACTGTAGGTACAAATAGTACTGCCTCCCAGTCACTCCCTGTAAATATTGTAGGTACAAATAGTGCTGCCTCCCAGTCTCTCTCTGTAAATATTGTAGGTACAAATAGTACTGCCTCCCAGTCTCTCCCTGTAAATATTGTAGGTACAAATAGTACTGCCTCTCAGTCTCTCCCTGTAAATATTGTAGGTGCAAATAGTACTGCCTCCCAGTCTCTCCCTGTAAATATTGTAGGTGCAAATAGTACTGCCTCCCAGTCTCTCCCTGTAAATATTGTAGGTACAAATAGTACTGCCTCCCAGTCACTCCCTGTAAATATTGTAGGTACAAATAGTACTGCCTCTCAGTCTCTCCCTGTAAATATTGTAGGTACAAATAGTACTGCCTCCCAGTCTCTCCCTGTAAATATTGTAGGTACAAATAGTACTGCCTCCCAGTCACTCCCTGTAAATACTGTAGGTACAAATAGTACTGCCTCCCAGTCTCTCCCTGTAAATATTGTAGGTACAAATAGTACTGCCTCTCAGTCTCTCCCTGTAAATATTGTAGGTGCAAATAGTACTGCCTCTCAGTCTCTCCCTGTAAATATTGTAGGTGCAAATAGTACTGCCTCCCAGTCACTCCCTGTAAATATTGTAGGTACAAATAGTACTGCCTCCCAGTCTCTCCCTGTAAATATTGTAGGTACAAATAGTACTGCCTCCCAGTCTCTCCCTGTAAATATTGTAGGTACAAATAGTATTACCTCCCAGTCTCTCCCTGTAAATATTGTAGGTACAAATAGTACTGCCTCCCAGTCACTCCCTGTAAATACTGTAGGTACAAATAGTACTGCCTTCCAGTCACTCCCTGTAAATAATGTAGGTACAAATAGTACTGCCTCCCAGTCTCTCCCTGTAAATATTGTAGGTACAAATAGTACTGCCTCCCAGTCTCTCCCTGTAAATATTGTAGGTACAAATAGTACTGCCTCTCAGTCTCTCCCTGTAAATATTGTAGGTGCAAATAGTACTGCCTCTCAGTCTCTCCCTGTAAATATTGTAGGTACAAATAGTACTGCCTCCCAGTCTCTCCCTGTAAATATTGTAGGTACAAATAGTACTGCCTCCCAGTCACTCCCTGTAAATATTGTAGGTACAAATAGTACTGCCTCCCAGTCTCTCCCTGTAAATATTGTAGGTACAAATAGTACTGCCTCCCAGTCTCTCCCTGTAACATAGTAACATAGTTAGTAAGGCCGAAAAAAGACATTTGTCCATCCAGTTCAGCCTATATTCCTATATTCCATCATAATAAATCCCCTGATCTACATCCTTCTACAGAACCTAATAATTGTATGATACAATATTGTTCTGCTCCAGGAAGACATCCAGGCCTCTCTTGAACCCCTCGACTGAGTTCGCCATCACCACCTCCTCAGGCAAGCAATTCCAGATTCTCACTGCCCT
Source organism: Ranitomeya variabilis (assembly GCF_051348905.1). Classification (NCBI taxonomy): domain Eukaryota; kingdom Metazoa; phylum Chordata; class Amphibia; order Anura; family Dendrobatidae; genus Ranitomeya; species Ranitomeya variabilis. The sequence goes on along the minus strand of NC_135234.1, from coordinate 11,270,932 downwards.
AACAGTAAAGAATCCTCTTCTATGTTGGTGGAAAAACCTTCTCTCCTCCAGACGCAAAGAATGCCCCCTTGTGCCCGTCACCTTCCTTGGTATAAACAGATCCTCAGCGAGATATTTGTATTGTCCCCTTATATACTTATACATGGTTATTAGATCGCCTCTCAGTCGTCTTTTTTCTAGACTAAATAATCCTAATTTCGCTAATCTATCTGGGTATTGTAGTTCTCCCATCCCCTTTATTAACTTTGTTGCCCTCCTTTGTACTCTCTCTAGTTCCATTATATCCTTCCTGAGCACCATAAATACTGTAAATACTGTAGGTACAAATAGTACTGCCTCCCAGTCTCTCCCTGTAAATATTGTAGGTACAAATAGTACTGCCTCCCAGTCTCTCTCTGTAAATATTGTAGGTACAAATAGTACTGCCTCCCAGTCTCTCCCTGTAAATATTGTAGGTACAAATAGTACTGCCTCTCAGTCACTCCCTGTAAATATTGTAGGTACAAATAGTACTGCCTCCCAGTCTCTCCCTGTAAATATTGTAGGTACAAATAGTACTGCCTCCCAGTCACTCCCTGTAAATATTGTAGGTACAAATAGTACTGCCTCCCAGTCTCTCTCTGTAAATATTGTAGGTACAAATAGTACTGCCTCTCAGTCACTCCCTGTAAATATTGTAGGTACAAATAGTACTGCCTCCCAGTCTCTCCCTGTAAATATTGTAGGTACAAATAGTACTGCCTCTCAGTCACTCCCTGTAAATATTGTAGGTACAAATAGTACTGCCTCCCAGTCTCTCCCTGTAAATATTGTAGGTACAAATAGTACTACCTCCTAGTATTTCCCTGTAAATATTGTAGGTACAAATAGTACTGCCTCTCAGTCTCTCCCTGTAAATATTGTAGGTACAAATAGTACTACCTCCTAGTATTTCCCTGTAAATATTGTAGGTACAAATAGTACTGCCTCCCAGTCTCTCCCTGAAAATATTGTAGGTACAAATAGTACTGCCTCCCAGTCTCTCCCTGGAAATATTGTAGGTACAAATAGTACTGCCTCCCAGTCTCTCCCTGGAAATATTGTAGGTACAAATAGTACTGCCTCCCAGTCTCTCCCTGTAAATACTGTAGGTACAAATAGTACTGCCTCCCAGTCACTCCCTGGAAATATTGTAGGTACAAATAGTACTGCCTCCCAGTCACTCCCTGTAAATATTGTAGGTACAAAAAGTACTGCCTCCCAGTCACTCCCTGTAAATATTGTAGGTACAAATAGTACTGCCTCTCAGTCTCTCCCTGTAAATATTGTAGGTACAAATAGTACTGCCTCCCAGTCACTCCCTGTAAATATTGTAGGTACAAATAGTACTGCCTCCCAGTCTCTCCCAGTAAATATTGTAGGTACAAATAGTACTGCCTCCCAGTCTCTCCCTGTAAATATTGTAGGTACAAATAGTACTGCCTCCCAGTCTCTCCCAGTAAATATTGTAGGTACAAATAGTACTGCCTCCCAGTCTCTCCCTGTAAATATTGTAGGTGCAAATAGTACTGCCTCCCAGTCTCTCCCTGTAAATATTGTAGGTACAAATAGTACTGCCTCTCAGTCTCTCCCTGTAAATATTGTAGGTACAAATAGTACTGCCTCTCAGTCTCTCCCTGTAAATATTGTAGGTACAAATAGTACTACCTCCCAGTCTCTCCCTGTAAATATTGTAGGTGCAAATAGTGCCTCCCAGTCTCTCCCTGTAAATATTGTAGGTACAAATAGTACTGCCTCCCAGTCTCTCCCTGTAAATATTGTAGGTACAAATAGTACTGCCTCCCAGTCTCTCCCTGTAAATATTGTAGGTGCAAATAGTACTACCTCCCAGTCTCTCCCTGTAAATATTGTAGGTGCAAATAGTGCCTCCCAGTCTCTCCCTGTAAATATTGTAGGTACAAATAGTACTGCCTCCCAGTCACTCCCTGTAAATATTGTAGGTACAAAAAGTACTGCCTCCCAGTCTCTCCCTGTAAATATTGTAGGTACAAATAGTACTGCCTCCCAGTCTCTCCCTGTAAATATTGTAGGTACAAATAGTACTGCCTCCCAGTCTCTCCCTGTAAATATTGTAGGTACAAATAGTACTACCTCCCAGTCTCTCCCTGTAAATATTGTAGGTGCAAATAGTGCCTCCCAGTCTCTCCCTGTAAATATTGTAGGTACAAATAGTACTGCCTCTCAGTCTCTCCCTGTAAATATTGTAGGTACAAATAGTACTGCCTCCCAGTCTCTCCCTGTAAATATTGTAGGTACAAATAGTACTGCCTCCCAGTCTCTCCCTGTAAATATTGTAGGTACAAATAGTACTGCCTCTCAGTCTCTCCCTGTAAATATTGTAGGTACAAATAGTACTGCCTCCCAGTCTCTCCCTGTAAATATTGTAGGTACAAATAGTACTGCCTCTCAGTCTCTCCCTGTAAATATTGTAGGTACAAATAGTACTGCCTCCCAGTCTCTCCCTGTAAATACTGTAGGTACAAATAGTACTGCCTCCCAGTCTCTCCCTGTAAATACTGTAGGTACAAATAGTACTGCCTCCCAGTCTCTCCCTGTAAATACTGTAGGTACAAATAGTACTGCCTCCCAGTCACTCCCTGTAAATACTGTAGGTACAAATAGTACTGCCTCCCAGTCACTCCCTGTAAATATTGTAGGTACAAATAGTGCTGCCTCCCAGTCTCTCTCTGTAAATATTGTAGGTACAAATAGTACTGCCTCCCAGTCTCTCCCTGTAAATATTGTAGGTACAAATAGTACTGCCTCTCAGTCTCTCCCTGTAAATATTGTAGGTGCAAATAGTACTGCCTCCCAGTCTCTCCCTGTAAATATTGTAGGTGCAAATAGTACTGCCTCCCAGTCTCTCCCTGTAAATATTGTAGGTACAAATAGTACTGCCTCCCAGTCACTCCCTGTAAATATTGTAGGTACAAATAGTACTGCCTCTCAGTCTCTCCCTGTAAATATTGTAGGTACAAATAGTACTGCCTCCCAGTCTCTCCCTGTAAATATTGTAGGTACAAATAGTACTGCCTCCCAGTCACTCCCTGTAAATACTGTAGGTACAAATAGTACTGCCTCCCAGTCTCTCCCTGTAAATATTGTAGGTACAAATAGTACTGCCTCTCAGTCTCTCCCTGTAAATATTGTAGGTGCAAATAGTACTGCCTCTCAGTCTCTCCCTGTAAATATTGTAGGTGCAAATAGTACTGCCTCCCAGTCTCTCCCTGTAAATATTGTAGGTACAAATAGTATTACCTCCCAGTCTCTCCCTGTAAATATTGTAGGTACAAATAGTACTGCCTCCCAGTCACTCCCTGTAAATACTGTAGGTACAAATAGTACTGCCTTCCAGTCACTCCCTGTAAATAATGTAGGTACAAATAGTACTGCCTCCCAGTCTCTCCCTGTAAATATTGTAGGTACAAATAGTACTGCCTCCCAGTCTCTCCCTGTAAATATTGTAGGTACAAATAGTACTGCCTCTCAGTCTCTCCCTGTAAATATTGTAGGTGCAAATAGTACTGCCTCTCAGTCTCTCCCTGTAAATATTGTAGGTACAAATAGTACTGCCTCCCAGTCTCTCCCTGTAAATATTGTAGGTACAAATAGTACTGCCTCCCAGTCACTCCCTGTAAATATTGTAGGTACAAATAGTACTGCCTCCCAGTCTCTCCCTGTAAATATTGTAGGTACAAATAGTACTGCCTCCCAGTCTCTCCCTGTAACATAGTAACATAGTTAGTAAGGCCGAAAAAAGACATTTGTCCATCCAGTTCAGCCTATATTCCTATATTCCATCATAATAAATCCCCTGATCTACATCCTTCTACAGAACCTAATAATTGTATGATACAATATTGTTCTGCTCCAGGAAGACATCCAGGCCTCTCTTGAACCCCTCGACTGAGTTCGCCATCACCACCTCCTCAGGCAAGCAATTCCAGATTCTCACTGCCCTAACAGTAAAGAATCCTCTTCTATGTTGGTGGAAAAACCTTCTCTCCTCCAGACGCAAAGAATGCCCCCTTGTGCCCGTCACCTTCCTTGGTATAAACAGATCCTCAGCGAGATATTTGTATTGTCCCCTTATATACTTATACATGGTTATTAGATCGCCTCTCAGTCGTCTTTTTTCTAGACTAAATAATCCTAATTTCGCTAATCTATCTGGGTATTGTAGTTCTCCCATCCCCTTTATTAACTTTGTTGCCCTCCTTTGTACTCTCTCTAGTTCCATTATATCCTTCCTGAGCACCATAAATACTGTAAATACTGTAGGTACAAATAGTACTGCCTCCCAGTCTCTCCCTGTAAATATTGTAGGTACAAATAGTACTGCCTCCCAGTCTCTCTCTGTAAATATTGTAGGTACAAATAGTACTGCCTCCCAGTCTCTCCCTGTAAATATTGTAGGTACAAATAGTACTGCCTCTCAGTCACTCCCTGTAAATATTGTAGGTACAAATAGTACTGCCTCCCAGTCTCTCCCTGTAAATATTGTAGGTACAAATAGTACTGCCTCCCAGTCTCTCCCTGTAAATATTGTAGGTACAAATAGTACTGCCTCCCAGTCACTCCCTGTAAATATTGTAGGTACAAATAGTACTGCCTCCCAGTCTCTCTCTGTAAATATTGTAGGTACAAATAGTACTGCCTCTCAGTCTCTCCCTGTAAATATTGTAGGTACAAATAGTACTGCCTCCCAGTCTCTCCCTGTAAATATTGTAGGTACAAATAGTACTGCCTCTCAGTCACTCCCTGTAAATATTGTAGGTACAAATAGTACTGCCTCCCAGTCTCTCCCTGTAAATATTGTAGGTACAAATAGTACTACCTCCTAGTATTTCCCTGTAAATATTGTAGGTACAAATAGTACTGCCTCTCAGTCTCTCCCTGTAAATATTGTAGGTACAAATAGTACTACCTCCTAGTATTTCCCTGTAAATATTGTAGGTACAAATAGTACTGCCTCCCAGTCTCTCCCTGAAAATATTGTAGGTACAAATAGTACTGCCTCCCAGTCTCTCCCTGGAAATATTGTAGGTACAAATAGTACTGCCTCCCAGTCTCTCCCTGGAAATATTGTAGGTACAAATAGTACTGCCTCCCAGTCTCTCCCTGTAAATACTGTAGGTACAAATAGTACTGCCTCCCAGTCACTCCCTGGAAATATTGTAGGTACAAATAGTACTGCCTCCCAGTCTCTCCCTGGAAATATTGTAGGTACAAATAGTACTGCCTCCCAGTCTCTCCCTGTAAATATTGTAGGTACAAATAGTACTGCCTCCCAGTCTCTCCCTGTAAATATTGTAGGTACAAATAGTACTGCCTCCCAGTCACTCCCTGTAAATATTGTAGGTACAAATAGTACTGCCTCCCAGTCTCTCCCTGTAAATATTGTAGGTACAAATAGTACTGCCTCTCAGTCTCTCCCTGTAAATATTGTAGATACAAATAGTACTACCTCCCAGTCTCTCCCTGTAAATATTGTAGGTACAAATAGTACTGCCTCCCAGTCTCTCCCTGTAAATATTGTAGGTACAAATAGTACTGCCTCCCAGTCTCTCCCTGTAAATATTGTAGGTACAAATAGTACTGCCTCCCAGTCTCTCCCTGTAAATATTGTAGGTACAAATAGTACTGCCTCCCAGTCACTCCCTGTAAATATTGTAGGTTCAAATAGTACTGCCTACTAGTCTCTCCCTGTAAATATTGTAGGTACAAATAGTACTGCCTCTCAGTCTCTCCCTGTAAATACTGTAGGTACAAATAGTACTGCCTCCCAGTCACTCCCTGTAAATATTGTAGGTTCAAATAGTACTGCCTACTAGTCTCTCCCTGTAAATATTGTAGGTACAAATAGTACTGCCTCCCAGTCTCTCCCTGTAAATATTGTAGGTACAAATAGTACTGCCTCCCAGTCACTCCCTGTAAATATTGTAGGTACAAAAAGTACTGCCTCCCAGTCACTCCCTGTAAATATTGTAGGTACAAATAGTACTGCCTCTCAGTCTCTCCCTGTAAATATTGTAGGTACAAATAGTACTGCCTCCCAGTCACTCCCTGTAAATATTGTAGGTACAAATAGTACTGCCTCCCAGTCACTCCCTGTAAATATTGTAGGTTCAAATAGTACTGCCTACTAGTCTCTCCCTGTAAATATTGTAGGTACAAATAGTACTGCCTCCCAGTCTCTCCCTGTAAATATTGTAGGTACAAATAGTACTGCCTCCCAGTCACTCCCTGTAAATATTGTAGGTACAAAAAGTACTGCCTCCCAGTCACTCCCTGTAAATATTGTAGGTACAAATAGTACTGCCTCCCAGTCACTCCCTGTAAATATTGTAGGTACAAATAGTACTGCCTCCCAGTCTCTCCCTGTAAATATTGTAGGTACAAATAGTACTGCCTCCCAGTCACTCCCTGTAAATATTGTAGGTACAAATAGTACTGCCTCCCAGTCTCTCCCTGTAAATATTGTAGGTACAAATAGTACTGCCTCCCAGTCACTCCCTGTAAATATTGTAGGTACAAATAGTACTGCCTCCCAGTCACTCCCTGTAAATATTGTAGGTACAAATAGTACTGCCCCCCAGTCACTCCCTGTAAATATTGTAGGTACAAATAGTACTGCCTCCCAGTCACTCCCTGTAAATATTGTAGGTACAAATAGTACTGCCTCCCAGTCTCTCCCTGTAAATATTGTAGGTACAAATAGTACTGCCTCCCAGTCACTCCCTGAAAATATTGTAGGTACAAATAGTACTGCCTCCCAGTCTCTCCCTGTAAATATTGTAGGTACAAATAGTACTGCCTCTCAGTCACTCCCTGTAAATATTGTAGGTACAAATAGTACTGCCTCCCAGTCTCTCCCTGTAAATATTGTAGGTACAAATAGTACTGCCTCCCAGTCTCTCCCTGTAAATATTGTAGGTACAAATAGTACTGCCTCCCAGTCTCTCCCTGTAAATATTGTAGGCACAAATAGTACTGCCTCCCAGTCTCTCCCTGTAAATATTGTAGGTACAAATAGTACTGCCTCCCAGTCTCTCCCTGTAAATATTGTAGGTACAAATAGTACTACCTCCTAGTATTTCCCTGTAAATATTGTAGGTACAAATAGTACTGCCTCCCAGTCTCTCCCTGAAAATATTGTAGGTACAAATAGTACTGCCTCCCAGTCACTCCCTGTAAATATTGTATGTACAAATAGTACTGCCTCCCAGTCAGTCCCTGTAAATATTGTAGGTACAAATAGTACTGCCTCTCAGTCACTCCCTGTAAATATTGTAGGTACAAATAGTACTGCCTCTCAGTCTCTCCCTGTAAATATTGTAGGTACAAATAGTACTACCTCCTAGTATTTCCCTGTAAATATTGTAGGTACAAATAGTACTGCCTCCCAGTCTCTCCCTGAAAATATTGTAGGTACAAATAGTACTGCCTCCCAGTCTCTCCCTGGAAATATTGTAGGTACAAATAGTACTGCCTCCCAGTCTCTCCCTGGAAATATTGTAGGTACAAATAGTACTGCCTCCCAGTCTCTCCCTGGAAATATTGTAGGTACAAATAGTACTGCCTCCCAGTCTCTCCCTGTAAATACTGTAGGTACAAATAGTACTGCCTCCCAGTCACTCCCTGGAAATATTGTAGGTACAAATAGTACTGCCTCCCAGTCTCTCCCTGTAAATATTGTAGGTACAAATAGTACTGCCTCTCAGTCTCTCCCTGTAAATATTGTAGGTACAAATAGTACTGCCTCTCAGTCTCTCCCTGTAAATATTGTAGGTACAAATAGTACTACCTCCCAGTCTCTCCCTGTAAATATTGTAGGTGCAAATAGTGCCTCCCAGTCTCTCCCTGTAAATATTGTAGGTACAAATAGTACTGCCTCCCAGTCTCTCCCTGTAAATATTGTAGGTACAAATAGTACTGCCTCCCAGTCTCTCCCTGTAAATATTGTAGGTGCAAATAGTACTACCTCCCAGTCTCTCCCTGTAAATATTGTAGGTGCAAATAGTGCCTCCCAGTCTCTCCCTGTAAATATTGTAGGTACAAATAGTACTGCCTCCCAGTCACTCCCTGTAAATATTGTAGGTACAAATAGTACTGCCTCCCAGTCTCTCCCTGTAAATATTGTAGGTACAAATAGTACTGCCTCCCAGTCTCTCCCTGTAAATATTGTAGGTACAAATAGTACTGCCTCCCAGTCTCTCCCTGTAAATATTGTAGGTACAAATAGTACTGCCTCCCAGTCTCTCCCTGTAAATATTGTAGGCACAAATAGTACTGCCTCCCAGTCTCTCCCTGTAAATATTGTAGGTACAAATAGTACTGCCTCCCAGTCTCTCCCTGTAAATACTGTAGGTACAAATAGTACTGCCTCCCAGTCTCTCCCTGTAAATATTGTAGGTGCAAATAGTGCCTCCCAGTCTCTCCCTGTAAATATTGTAGGTACAAATAGTACTGCCTCTCAGTCTCTCCCTGTAAATATTGTAGGTACAAATAGTACTGCCTCCCAGTCTCTCCCTGTAAATATTGTAGGTACAAATAGTACTGCCTCCCAGTCTCTCCCTGTAAATATTGTAGGTACAAATAGTACTGCCTCTCAGTCTCTCCCTGTAAATATTGTAGGTACAAATAGTACTGCCTCCCAGTCTCTCCCTGTAAATATTGTAGGTACAAATAGTACTGCCTCTCAGTCTCTCCCTGTAAATATTGTAGGTACAAATAGTACTGCCTCCCAGTCTCTCCCTGTAAATACTGTAGGTACAAATAGTACTGCCTCCCAGTCTCTCCCTGTAAATACTGTAGGTACAAATAGTACTGCCTCCCAGTCTCTCCCTGTAAATACTGTAGGTACAAATAGTACTGCCTCCCAGTCACTCCCTGTAAATACTGTAGGTACAAATAGTACTGCCTCCCAGTCACTCCCTGTAAATATTGTAGGTACAAATAGTGCTGCCTCCCAGTCTCTCTCTGTAAATATTGTAGGTACAAATAGTACTGCCTCCCAGTCTCTCCCTGTAAATATTGTAGGTACAAATAGTACTGCCTCTCAGTCTCTCCCTGTAAATATTGTAGGTGCAAATAGTACTGCCTCCCAGTCTCTCCCTGTAAATATTGTAGGTGCAAATAGTACTGCCTCCCAGTCTCTCCCTGTAAATATTGTAGGTACAAATAGTACTGCCTCCCAGTCACTCCCTGTAAATATTGTAGGTACAAATAGTACTGCCTCTCAGTCTCTCCCTGTAAATATTGTAGGTACAAATAGTACTGCCTCCCAGTCTCTCCCTGTAAATATTGTAGGTACAAATAGTACTGCCTCCCAGTCACTCCCTGTAAATACTGTAGGTACAAATAGTACTGCCTCCCAGTCTCTCCCTGTAAATATTGTAGGTACAAATAGTACTGCCTCTCAGTCTCTCCCTGTAAATATTGTAGGTGCAAATAGTACTGCCTCTCAGTCTCTCCCTGTAAATATTGTAGGTGCAAATAGTACTGCCTCCCAGTCTCTCCCTGTAAATATTGTAGGTACAAATAGTACTGCCTCCCAGTCTCTCCCTGTAAATACTGTAGGTACAAATAGTACTGCCTCCCAGTCACTCCCTGTATATATTGTAGGTACAAATAGTACTGCCTCCCAGTCACTCCCTGTAAATACTGTAGGTACAAATAGTACTGCCTTCCAGTCACTCCCTGTAAATAATGTAGGTACAAATAGTACTGCCTCCCAGTCTCTCCCTGTAAATATTGTAGGTACAAATAGTACTGCCTCCCAGTCTCTCCCTGTAAATATTGTAGGTACAAATAGTACTGCCTCTCAGTCTCTCCCTGTAAATATTGTAGGTGCAAATAGTACTGCCTCTCAGTCTCTCCCTGTAAATATTGTAGGTACAAATAGTACTGCCTCCCAGTCTCTCCCTGTAAATATTGTAGGTACAAATAGTACTGCCTCCCAGTCACTCCCTGTAAATACTGTAGGTACAAATAGTACTGCCTCCCAGTCTCTCCCTGTAAATATTGTAGGTACAAATAGTACTGCCTCTCAGTCTCTCCCTGTAAATATTGTAGGTGCAAATAGTACTGCCTCTCAGTCTCTCCCTGTAAATATTGTAGGTGCAAATAGTACTGCCTCCCAGTCTCTCCCTGTAAATATTGTAGGTACAAATAGTATTACCTCCCAGTCTCTCCCTGTAAATATTGTAGGTACAAATAGTACTGCCTCCCAGTCACTCCCTGTAAATACTGTAGGTACAAATAGTACTGCCTTCCAGTCACTCCCTGTAAATAATGTAGGTACAAATAGTACTGCCTCCCAGTCTCTCCCTGTAAATATTGTAGGTACAAATAGTACTGCCTCCCAGTCTCTCCCTGTAAATATTGTAGGTACAAATAGTACTGCCTCTCAGTCTCTCCCTGTAAATATTGTAGGTGCAAATAGTACTGCCTCTCAGTCTCTCCCTGTAAATATTGTAGGTACAAATAGTACTGCCTCCCAGTCTCTCCCTGTAAATATTGTAGGTACAAATAGTACTGCCTCCCAGTCACTCCCTGTAAATATTGTAGGTACAAATAGTACTGCCTCCCAGTCTCTCCCTGTAAATATTGTAGGTACAAATAGTACTGCCTCCCAGTCTCTCCCTGTAACATAGTAACATAGTTAGTAAGGCCGAAAAAAGACATTTGTCCATCCAGTTCAGCCTATATTCCTATATTCCATCATAATAAATCCCCTGATCTACATCCTTCTACAGAACCTAATAATTGTATGATACAATATTGTTCTGCTCCAGGAAGACATCCAGGCCTCTCTTGAACCCCTCGACTGAGTTCGCCATCACCACCTCCTCAGGCAAGCAATTCCAGATTCTCACTGCCCTAACAGTAAAGAATCCTCTTCTATGTTGGTGGAAAAACCTTCTCTCCTCCAGACGCAAAGAATGCCCCCTTGTGCCCGTCACCTTCCTTGGTATAAACAGATCCTCAGCGAGATATTTGTATTGTCCCCTTATATACTTATACATGGTTATTAGATCGCCTCTCAGTCGTCTTTTTTCTAGACTAAATAATCCTAATTTCGCTAATCTATCTGGGTATTGTAGTTCTCCCATCCCCTTTATTAACTTTGTTGCCCTCCTTTGTACTCTCTCTAGTTCCATTATATCCTTCCTGAGCACCATAAATACTGTAAATACTGTAGGTACAAATAGTACTGCCTCCCAGTCTCTCCCTGTAAATATTGTAGGTACAAATAGTACTGCCTCCCAGTCTCTCTCTGTAAATATTGTAGGTACAAATAGTACTGCCTCCCAGTCTCTCCCTGTAAATATTGTAGGTACAAATAGTACTGCCTCTCAGTCACTCCCTGTAAATATTGTAGGTACAAATAGTACTGCCTCCCAGTCTCTCCCTGTAAATATTGTAGGTACAAATAGTACTGCCTCCCAGTCTCTCCCTGTAAATATTGTAGGTACAAATAGTACTGCCTCCCAGTCACTCCCTGTAAATATTGTAGGTACAAATAGTACTGCCTCCCAGTCTCTCTCTGTAAATATTGTAGGTACAAATAGTACTGCCTCTCAGTCTCTCCCTGTAAATATTGTAGGTACAAATAGTACTGCCTCCCAGTCTCTCCCTGTAAATATTGTAGGTACAAATAGTACTGCCTCTCAGTCACTCCCTGTAAATATTGTAGGTACAAATAGTACTGCCTCCCAGTCTCTCCCTGTAAATATTGTAGGTACAAATAGTACTACCTCCTAGTATTTCCCTGTAAATATTGTAGGTACAAATAGTACTGCCTCTCAGTCTCTCCCTGTAAATATTGTAGGTACAAATAGTACTACCTCCTAGTATTTCCCTGTAAATATTGTAGGTACAAATAGTACTGCCTCCCAGTCTCTCCCTGAAAATATTGTAGGTACAAATAGTACTGCCTCCCAGTCTCTCCCTGGAAATATTGTAGGTACAAATAGTACTGCCTCCCAGTCTCTCCCTGGAAATATTGTAGGTACAAATAGTACTGCCTCCCAGTCTCTCCCTGTAAATACTGTAGGTACAAATAGTACTGCCTCCCAGTCACTCCCTGGAAATATTGTAGGTACAAATAGTACTGCCTCCCAGTCTCTCCCTGGAAATATTGTAGGTACAAATAGTACTGCCTCCCAGTCTCTCCCTGTAAATATTGTAGGTACAAATAGTACTGCCTCCCAGTCTCTCCCTGTAAATATTGTAGGTACAAATAGTACTGCCTCCCAGTCACTCCCTGTAAATATTGTAGGTACAAATAGTACTGCCTCCCAGTCTCTCCCTGTAAATATTGTAGGTACAAATAGTACTGCCTCTCAGTCTCTCCCTGTAAATATTGTAGATACAAATAGTACTACCTCCCAGTCTCTCCCTGTAAATATTGTAGGTACAAATAGTACTGCCTCCCAGTCTCTCCCTGTAAATATTGTAGGTACAAATAGTACTGCCTCCCAGTCTCTCCCTGTAAATATTGTAGGTACAAATAGTACTGCCTCCCAGTCTCTCCCTGTAAATATTGTAGGTACAAATAGTACTGCCTCCCAGTCACTCCCTGTAAATATTGTAGGTTCAAATAGTACTGCCTACTAGTCTCTCCCTGTAAATATTGTAGGTACAAATAGTACTGCCTCTCAGTCTCTCCCTGTAAATACTGTAGGTACAAATAGTACTGCCTCCCAGTCACTCCCTGTAAATATTGTAGGTTCAAATAGTACTGCCTACTAGTCTCTCCCTGTAAATATTGTAGGTACAAATAGTACTGCCTCCCAGTCTCTCCCTGTAAATATTGTAGGTACAAATAGTACTGCCTCCCAGTCACTCCCTGTAAATATTGTAGGTACAAAAAGTACTGCCTCCCAGTCACTCCCTGTAAATATTGTAGGTACAAATAGTACTGCCTCTCAGTCTCTCCCTGTAAATATTGTAGGTACAAATAGTACTGCCTCCCAGTCACTCCCTGTAAATATTGTAGGTACAAATAGTACTGCCTCCCAGTCACTCCCTGTAAATATTGTAGGTTCAAATAGTACTGCCTACTAGTCTCTCCCTGTAAATATTGTAGGTACAAATAGTACTGCCTCCCAGTCTCTCCCTGTAAATATTGTAGGTACAAATAGTACTGCCTCCCAGTCACTCCCTGTAAATATTGTAGGTACAAAAAGTACTGCCTCCCAGTCACTCCCTGTAAATATTGTAGGTACAAATAGTACTGCCTCCCAGTCACTCCCTGTAAATATTGTAGGTACAAATAGTACTGCCTCCCAGTCTCTCCCTGTAAATATTGTAGGTACAAATAGTACTGCCTCCCAGTCACTCCCTGTAAATATTGTAGGTACAAATAGTACTGCCTCCCAGTCTCTCCCTGTAAATATTGTAGGTACAAATAGTACTGCCTCCCAGTCACTCCCTGTAAATATTGTAGGTACAAATAGTACTGCCTCCCAGTCACTCCCTGTAAATATTGTAGGTACAAATAGTACTGCCCCCCAGTCACTCCCTGTAAATATTGTAGGTACAAATAGTACTGCCTCCCAGTCACTCCCTGTAAATATTGTAGGTACAAATAGTACTGCCTCCCAGTCTCTCCCTGTAAATATTGTAGGTACAAATAGTACTGCCTCCCAGTCACTCCCTGAAAATATTGTAGGTACAAATAGTACTGCCTCCCAGTCTCTCCCTGTAAATATTGTAGGTACAAATAGTACTGCCTCTCAGTCACTCCCTGTAAATATTGTAGGTACAAATAGTACTGCCTCCCAGTCTCTCCCTGTAAATATTGTAGGTACAAATAGTACTGCCTCCCAGTCTCTCCCTGTAAATATTGTAGGTACAAATAGTACTGCCTCCCAGTCTCTCCCTGTAAATATTGTAGGCACAAATAGTACTGCCTCCCAGTCTCTCCCTGTAAATATTGTAGGTACAAATAGTACTGCCTCCCAGTCTCTCCCTGTAAATATTGTAGGTACAAATAGTACTACCTCCTAGTATTTCCCTGTAAATATTGTAGGTACAAATAGTACTGCCTCCCAGTCTCTCCCTGAAAATATTGTAGGTACAAATAGTACTGCCTCCCAGTCACTCCCTGTAAATATTGTATGTACAAATAGTACTGCCTCCCAGTCAGTCCCTGTAAATATTGTAGGTACAAATAGTACTGCCTCTCAGTCACTCCCTGTAAATATTGTAGGTACAAATAGTACTGCCTCTCAGTCTCTCCCTGTAAATATTGTAGGTACAAATAGTACTACCTCCTAGTATTTCCCTGTAAATATTGTAGGTACAAATAGTACTGCCTCCCAGTCTCTCCCTGAAAATATTGTAGGTACAAATAGTACTGCCTCCCAGTCTCTCCCTGGAAATATTGTAGGTACAAATAGTACTGCCTCCCAGTCTCTCCCTGGAAATATTGTAGGTACAAATAGTACTGCCTCCCAGTCTCTCCCTGGAAATATTGTAGGTACAAATAGTACTGCCTCCCAGTCTCTCCCTGTAAATACTGTAGGTACAAATAGTACTGCCTCCCAGTCACTCCCTGGAAATATTGTAGGTACAAATAGTACTGCCTCCCAGTCTCTCCCTGTAAATATTGTAGGTACAAATAGTACTGCCTCTCAGTCTCTCCCTGTAAATATTGTAGGTACAAATAGTACTGCCTCTCAGTCTCTCCCTGTAAATATTGTAGGTACAAATAGTACTACCTCCCAGTCTCTCCCTGTAAATATTGTAGGTGCAAATAGTGCCTCCCAGTCTCTCCCTGTAAATATTGTAGGTACAAATAGTACTGCCTCCCAGTCTCTCCCTGTAAATATTGTAGGTACAAATAGTACTGCCTCCCAGTCTCTCCCTGTAAATATTGTAGGTGCAAATAGTACTACCTCCCAGTCTCTCCCTGTAAATATTGTAGGTGCAAATAGTGCCTCCCAGTCTCTCCCTGTAAATATTGTAGGTACAAATAGTACTGCCTCCCAGTCACTCCCTGTAAATATTGTAGGTACAAATAGTACTGCCTCCCAGTCTCTCCCTGTAAATATTGTAGGTACAAATAGTACTGCCTCCCAGTCTCTCCCTGTAAATATTGTAGGTACAAATAGTACTGCCTCCCAGTCTCTCCCTGTAAATATTGTAGGTACAAATAGTACTGCCTCCCAGTCTCTCCCTGTAAATATTGTAGGCACAAATAGTACTGCCTCCCAGTCTCTCCCTGTAAATATTGTAGGTACAAATAGTACTGCCTCCCAGTCTCTCCCTGTAAATACTGTAGGTACAAATAGTACTGCCTCCCAGTCTCTCCCTGTAAATATTGTAGGTGCAAATAGTGCCTCCCAGTCTCTCCCTGTAAATATTGTAGGTACAAATAGTACTGCCTCTCAGTCTCTCCCTGTAAATATTGTAGGTACAAATAGTACTGCCTCCCAGTCTCTCCCTGTAAATATTGTAGGTACAAATAGTACTGCCTCCCAGTCTCTCCCTGTAAATATTGTAGGTACAAATAGTACTGCCTCTCAGTCTCTCCCTGTAAATATTGTAGGTACAAATAGTACTGCCTCCCAGTCTCTCCCTGTAAATATTGTAGGTACAAATAGTACTGCCTCTCAGTCTCTCCCTGTAAATATTGTAGGTACAAATAGTACTGCCTCCCAGTCTCTCCCTGTAAATACTGTAGGTACAAATAGTACTGCCTCCCAGTCTCTCCCTGTAAATACTGTAGGTACAAATAGTACTGCCTCCCAGTCTCTCCCTGTAAATACTGTAGGTACAAATAGTACTGCCTCCCAGTCACTCCCTGTAAATACTGTAGGTACAAATAGTACTGCCTCCCAGTCACTCCCTGTAAATATTGTAGGTACAAATAGTGCTGCCTCCCAGTCTCTCTCTGTAAATATTGTAGGTACAAATAGTACTGCCTCCCAGTCTCTCCCTGTAAATATTGTAGGTACAAATAGTACTGCCTCTCAGTCTCTCCCTGTAAATATTGTAGGTGCAAATAGTACTGCCTCCCAGTCTCTCCCTGTAAATATTGTAGGTGCAAATAGTACTGCCTCCCAGTCTCTCCCTGTAAATATTGTAGGTACAAATAGTACTGCCTCCCAGTCACTCCCTGTAAATATTGTAGGTACAAATAGTACTGCCTCTCAGTCTCTCCCTGTAAATATTGTAGGTACAAATAGTACTGCCTCCCAGTCTCTCCCTGTAAATATTGTAGGTACAAATAGTACTGCCTCCCAGTCACTCCCTGTAAATACTGTAGGTACAAATAGTACTGCCTCCCAGTCTCTCCCTGTAAATATTGTAGGTACAAATAGTACTGCCTCTCAGTCTCTCCCTGTAAATATTGTAGGTGCAAATAGTACTGCCTCTCAGTCTCTCCCTGTAAATATTGTAGGTGCAAATAGTACTGCCTCCCAGTCTCTCCCTGTAAATATTGTAGGTACAAATAGTACTGCCTCCCAGTCTCTCCCTGTAAATACTGTAGGTACAAATAGTACTGCCTCCCAGTCACTCCCTGTATATATTGTAGGTACAAATAGTACTGCCTCCCAGTCACTCCCTGTAAATACTGTAGGTACAAATAGTACTGCCTTCCAGTCACTCCCTGTAAATAATGTAGGTACAAATAGTACTGCCTCCCAGTCTCTCCCTGTAAATATTGTAGGTACAAATAGTACTGCCTCCCAGTCTCTCCCTGTAAATATTGTAGGTACAAATAGTACTGCCTCTCAGTCTCTCCCTGTAAATATTGTAGGTGCAAATAGTACTATCTCCCAGTCTCTCCCTGTAAATATTGTAGGTACAAATAGTACTGCCTCTCAGTCTCTCCCTGTAAATATTGTAGGTACAAATAGTACTGCCTCCCAGTCTCTCCCTGTAAATATTGTAGGTACAAATAGTACTGCCTCTCAGTCTCTCCCTGTAAATATTGTAGGTACAAATAGTACTGCCTCCCAGTCTCTCCCTGTAAATATTGTAGGTACAAATAGTACTGCCTCCCAGTCACTCCCTGTAAATATTGTAGGTACAAATAGTACTGCCTCCCAGTCTCTCCCTGTAAATATTGTAGGTACAAATAGTACTGCCTCCCAGTCTCTCCCTGTAACATAGTAACATAGTTAGTAAGGCCGAAAAAAGACATTTGTCCATCCAGTTCAGCCTATATTCCTATATTCCATCATAATAAATCCCCTGATCTACATCCTTCTACAGAACCTAATAATTGTATGATACAATATTGTTCTGCTCCAGGAAGACATCCAGGCCTCTCTTGAACCCCTCGACTGAGTTCGCCATCACCACCTCCTCAGGCAAGCAATTCCAGATTCTCACTGCCCTAACAGTAAAGAATCCTCTTCTATGTTGGTGGAAAAACCTTCTCTCCTCCAGACGCAAAGAATGCCCCCTTGTGCCCGTCACCTTCCTTGGTATAAACAGATCCTCAGCGAGATATTTGTATTGTCCCCTTATATACTTATACATGGTTATTAGATCGCCTCTCAGTCGTCTTTTTTCTAGACTAAATAATCCTAATTTCGCTAATCTATCTGGGTATTGTAGTTCTCCCATCCCCTTTATTAACTTTGTTGCCCTCCTTTGTACTCTCTCTAGTTCCATTATATCCTTCCTGAGCACCATAAATACTGTAAATACTGTAGGTACAAATAGTACTGCCTCCCAGTCTCTCCCTGTAAATATTGTAGGTACAAATAGTACTGCCTCCCAGTCTCTCTCTGTAAATATTGTAGGTACAAATAGTACTGCCTCCCAGTCTCTCCCTGTAAATATTGTAGGTACAAATAGTACTGCCTCTCAGTCACTCCCTGTAAATATTGTAGGTACAAATAGTACTGCCTCCCAGTCTCTCCCTGTAAATATTGTAGGTACAAATAGTACTGCCTCCCAGTCTCTCCCTGTAAATATTGTAGGTACAAATAGTACTGCCTCCCAGTCACTCCCTGTAAATATTGTAGGTACAAATAGTACTGCCTCCCAGTCTCTCTCTGTAAATATTGTAGGTACAAATAGTACTGCCTCTCAGTCTCTCCCTGTAAATATTGTAGGTACAAATAGTACTGCCTCCCAGTCTCTCCCTGTAAATATTGTAGGTACAAATAGTACTGCCTCTCAGTCACTCCCTGTAAATATTGTAGGTACAAATAGTACTGCCTCCCAGTCTCTCCCTGTAAATATTGTAGGTACAAATAGTACTACCTCCTAGTATTTCCCTGTAAATATTGTAGGTACAAATAGTACTGCCTCTCAGTCTCTCCCTGTAAATATTGTAGGTACAAATAGTACTACCTCCTAGTATTTCCCTGTAAATATTGTAGGTACAAATAGTACTGCCTCCCAGTCTCTCCCTGAAAATATTGTAGGTACAAATAGTACTGCCTCCCAGTCTCTCCCTGGAAATATTGTAGGTACAAATAGTACTGCCTCCCAGTCTCTCCCTGGAAATATTGTAGGTACAAATAGTACTGCCTCCCAGTCTCTCCCTGTAAATACTGTAGGTACAAATAGTACTGCCTCCCAGTCACTCCCTGGAAATATTGTAGGTACAAATAGTACTGCCTCCCAGTCTCTCCCTGTAAATATTGTAGGTACAAATAGTACTGCCTCCCAGTCTCTCCCTGTAAATATTGTAGGTACAAATAGTACTGCCTCCCAGTCACTCCCTGTAAATATTGTAGGTACAAATAGTACTGCCTCCCAGTCTCTCCCTGTAAATATTGTAGGTACAAATAGTACTGCCTCTCAGTCTCTCCCTGTAAATATTGTAGATACAAATAGTACTACCTCCCAGTCTCTCCCTGTAAATATTGTAGGTACAAATAGTACTGCCTCCCAGTCTCTCCCTGTAAATATTGTAGGTACAAATAGTACTGCCTCCCAGTCTCTCCCTGTAAATATTGTAGGTACAAATAGTACTGCCTCCCAGTCTCTCCCTGTAAATATTGTAGGTACAAATAGTACTGCCTCCCAGTCTCTCCCTGTAAATATTGTAGGTACAAAAAGTACTGCCTCCCAGTCACTCCCTGTAAATATTGTAGGTACAAATAGTACTGCCTCCCAGTCACTCCCTGTAAATATTGTAGGTACAAATAGTACTGCCTCCCAGTCTCTCCCTGTAAATATTGTAGGTACAAATAGTACTACCTCCCAGTCACTCCCTGTAAATATTGTAGGTACAAATAGTACTGCCTCCCAGTCTCTCCCTGTAAATATTGTAGGTACAAATAGTACTGCCTCCCAGTCACTCCCTGTAAATATTGTAGGTACAAATAGTACTGCCTCCCAGTCACTCCCTGTAAATATTGTAGGTACAAATAGTACTGCCCCCCAGTCACTCCCTGTAAATATTGTAGGTACAAATAGTACTGCCTCCCAGTCACTCCCTGTAAATATTGTAGGTACAAATAGTACTGCCTCCCAGTCTCTCCCTGTAAATATTGTAGGTACAAATAGTACTGCCTCCCAGTCACTCCCTGAAAATATTGTAGGTACAAATAGTACTGCCTCCCAGTCTCTCCCTGTAAATATTGTAGGTACAAATAGTACTGCCTCTCAGTCACTCCCTGTAAATATTGTAGGTACAAATAGTACTGCCTCCCAGTCTCTCCCTGTAAATATTGTAGGTACAAATAGTACTGCCTCCCAGTCTCTCCCTGTAAATATTGTAGGTACAAATAGTACTGCCTCCCAGTCTCTCCCTGTAAATATTGTAGGCACAAATAGTACTGCCTCCCAGTCTCTCCCTGTAAATATTGTAGGTACAAATAGTACTGCCTCCCAGTCTCTCCCTGTAAATATTGTAGGTACAAATAGTACTGCCTCCCAGTCTCTCCCTGTAAATATTGTAGGTACAAATAGTACTACCTCCTAGTATTTCCCTGTAAATATTGTAGGTACAAATAGTACTGCCTCCCAGTCTCTCCCTGAAAATATTGTAGGTACAAATAGTACTGCCTCCCAGTCACTCCCTGTAAATATTGTATGTACAAATAGTACTGCCTCCCAGTCAGTCCCTGTAAATATTGTAGGTACAAATAGTACTGCCTCTCAGTCACTCCCTGTAAATATTGTAGGTACAAATAGTACTGCCTCTCAGTCTCTCCCTGTAAATATTGTAGGTACAAATAGTACTACCTCCTAGTATTTCCCTGTAAATATTGTAGGTACAAATAGTACTGCCTCCCAGTCTCTCCCTGAAAATATTGTAGGTACAAATAGTACTGCCTCCCAGTCTCTCCCTGGAAATATTGTAGGTACAAATAGTACTGCCTCCCAGTCTCTCCCTGGAAATATTGTAGGTACAAATAGTACTGCCTCCCAGTCTCTCCCTGGAAATATTGTAGGTACAAATAGTACTGCCTCCCAGTCTCTCCCTGTAAATACTGTAGGTACAAATAGTACTGCCTCCCAGTCACTCCCTGGAAATATTGTAGGTACAAATAGTACTGCCTCCCAGTCTCTCCCTGGAAATATTGTAGGTACAAATAGTACTGCCTCCCAGTCTCTCCCTGTAAATATTGTAGGTACAAATAGTACTGCCTCCCAGTCTCTCCCTGTAAATATTGTAGGTACAAATAGTACTGCCTCCCAGTCTCTCCCTGTAAATATTGTAGGTACAAATAGTACTGCCTCCCAGTCTCTCCCTGTAAATACTGTAGGTACAAATAGTACTGCCTCCCAGTCTCTCCCTGTAAATATTGTAGGTACAAAAAGTACTGCCTCCCAGTCACTCCCTGTAAATATTGTAGGTACAAAAAGTACTGCCTCCCAGTCTCTCTCTGTAAATATTGTAGGTACAAATAATACTGCCTCCCAGTCTCTCCCTGTAAATATTGTAGGTACAAATAGTACTGCCTCCCAGTCACTCCCTGTAAATATTGTAGGTACAAATAGTACTGCCTCCCAGTCACTCCCTGTAAATATTGTAGGTACAAATAGTACTGCCTCCCAGTCTCTCCCTGTAAATATTGTAGGTACAAATAGTACTGCCTCTCAGTCTCTCCCTGTAAATATTGTAGATACAAATAGTACTACCTCCCAGTCTCTCCCTGTAAATATTGTAGGTACAAATAGTACTGCCTCCCAGTCTCTCCCTGTAAATATTGTAGGTACAAATAGTACTGCCTCCCAGTCTCTCCCTGTAAATATTGTAGGTACAAATAGTACTGCCTCCCAGTCTCTCCCTGTAAATATTGTAGGTACAAATAGTACTGCCTCCCAGTCACTCCCTGTAAATATTGTAGGTTCAAATAGTACTGCCTACTAGTCTCTCCCTGTAAATATTGTAGGTACAAATAGTACTGCCTCTCAGTCTCTCCCTGTAAATACTGTAGGTACAAATAGTACTGCCTCCCAGTCACTCCCTGTAAATATTGTAGGTTCAAATAGTACTGCCTACTAGTCTCTCCCTGTAAATATTGTAGGTACAAATAGTACTGCCTCCCAGTCTCTCCCTGTAAATATTGTAGGTACAAATAGTACTGCCTCCCAGTCACTCCCTGTAAATATTGTAGGTACAAAAAGTACTGCCTCCCAGTCACTCCCTGTAAATATTGTAGGTACAAATAGTACTGCCTCTCAGTCTCTCCCTGTAAATATTGTAGGTACAAATAGTACTGCCTCCCAGTCACTCCCTGTAAATATTGTAGGTACAAATAGTACTGCCTCCCAGTCACTCCCTGTAAATATTGTAGGTACAAATAGTACTGCCTCCCAGTCACTCCCTGTAAATATTGTAGGTACAAATAGTACTGCCTCCCAGTCTCTCCCTGTAAATATTGTAGGTACAAATAGTACTGCCTCCCAGTCACTCCCTGTAAATATTGTAGGTACAAATAGTACTGCCTCCCAGTCACTCCCTGTAAATATTGTAGGTACAAATAGTACTGCCTCCCAGTCACTCCCTGTAAATATTGTAGGTACAAATAGTACTGCCTCCCAGTCACTCCCTGTAAATATTGTAGGTACAAATAGTACTGCCTCCCAGTCTCTCCCTGTAAATATTGTAGGTACAAATAGTACTGCCTCCCAGTCACTCCCTGAAAATATTGTAGGTACAAATAGTACTGCCTCCCAGTCTCTCCCTGTAAATATTGTAGGTACAAATAGTACTGCCTCTCAGTCACTCCCTGTAAATATTGTAGGTACAAATAGTACTGCCTCCCAGTCTCTCCCTGTAAATATTGTAGGTACAAATAGTACTGCCTCCCAGTCTCTCCCTGTAAATATTGTAGGTACAAATAGTACTGCCTCCCAGTCTCTCCCTGTAAATATTGTAGGCACAAATAGTACTGCCTCCCAGTCTCTCCCTGTAAATATTGTAGGTACAAATAGTACTGCCTCCCAGTCTCTCCCTGTAAATATTGTAGGTACAAATAGTACTGCCTCCTAGTATTTCCCTGTAAATATTGTAGGTACAAATAGTACTGCCTCCCAGTCTCTCCCTGAAAATATTGTAGGTACAAATAGTACTGCCTCCCAGTCACTCCCTGTAAATATTGTATGTACAAATAGTACTGCCTCCCAGTCAGTCCCTGTAAATATTGTAGGTACAAATAGTACTGCCTCTCAGTCACTCCCTGTAAATATTGTAGGTACAAATAGTACTGCCTCTCAGTCTCTCCCTGTAAATATTGTAGGTACAAATAGTACTACCTCCTAGTATTTCCCTGTAAATATTGTAGGTACAAATAGTACTGCCTCCCAGTCTCTCCCTGAAAATATTGTAGGTACAAATAGTACTGCCTCCCAGTCTCTCCCTGGAAATATTGTAGGTACAAATAGTACTGCCTCCCAGTCTCTCCCTGCAAATATTGTAGGTACAAATAGTACTACCTCCCAGTCTCTCCCTGTAAATATTGTAGGTACAAATAGTACTGCCTCCCAGTCACTCCCTGTAAATATTGTAGGTACAAATAGTACTGCCTACTAGTCTCTCCCTGTAAATATTGTAGGTACAAATAGTACTGCCTCCCAGTCTCTCCCTGTAAATATTGTAGGTACAAATAGTACTGCCTCCCAGTCACTCCCTGTAAATATTGTAGGTACAAATAGTACTGCCTCCCAGTCTCTCCCTGTAAATATTGTAGGTACAAATAGTACTGCCTCCCAGTCTCTCCCTGTAAATATTGTAGGTACAAATAGTACTGCATACTAGTCTCTCCCTGTAAATATTGTAGGTACAAATAGTACTGCCTCCCAGTCTCTCCCTGTAAATAATGTAGGTACAAATAGTACTGCCTCCCAGTCTCTCCCTGTAAATATTGTAGGTACAAATAGTACTGCCTCCCAGTCACTCCCTGTAAATATTGTAGGTACAAATAGTACTGCCTCCCAGTCACTCCCTGTAAATATTGTAGGTACAAATAGTACTGCCTCCCAGTCTCTCCCTGTAAATATTGTAGGTACAAATAGTACTGCCTCCCAGTCTCTCCCTGTAAATATTGTAGGTACAAATAGTACTGCCTCCCAGTCTCTCCCTGTAAATATTGTAGGTACAAATAGTACTGCCTCCCAGTCACTCCCTGTAAATACTGTAGGTACAAATAGTACTGCCTCCCAGTCTCTCCCTGTAAATATTGTAGGTACAAATAGTACTGCCTCCCAGTCACTCCCTGTAAATACTGTAGGTACAAATAGTACTGCCTCCCAGTCTCTCCCTGTAAATACTGTAGGTACAAATAGTACTGCCTCCCAGTCTCTCCCTGTAAATATTGTAGGTACAAATAGTACTGCCTCCCAGTCACTCCCTGTAAATATTGTAGGTACAAATAGTACTGCCTCCCAGTCTCTCCCTGTAAATATTGTAGGTACAAATAGTACTGCCTCTCAGTCTCTCCCTGTAAATATTGTAGGTACAAATAGTACTACCTCCTAGTATTTCCCTGTAAATATTGTAGGTACAAATAGTACTGCCTCCCAGTCTCTCCCTGTAAATATTGTAGGTACAAATAGTACTACCTCCTAGTATTTCCCTGTAAATATTGTAGGTACAAATAGTACTGCCTCCCAGTCTCTCCCTGTAAATATTGTAGGTACAAATAGTACTACCTCCCAGTCACTCCCTGTAAATACTGTAGGTACAAATAGTACTGCCTCTCAGTCTCTCCCTGTAAATATTGTAGGTACAAATAGTACTGCCTCCCAGTCTCTCCCTTTAAATATTGTAGGTACAAATAGTACTGCCTCCCAGTCTCTCCCTGTAAATATTGTAGGTACAAATAGTACTGCCTCTCAGTCTCTCCCTGTAAATATTGTAGGTACAAATAGTACTGCCTCTCAGTCTCTCCCTGTAAATATTGTAGGTACAAATAGTACTGCCTCTCAGTCTCTCCCTGTAAATATTGTAGGTACAAATAGTACTACCTCCCAGTCTCTCCCAGTAAATATTATAGGTGCAAATAGTACTGCCTCCCAGTCTCTCCCTGTAAATATTGTAGGTACAAATAGTACTGCCTCCTAGTATTTCCCTGTAAATATTGTAGGTACAAATAGTACTGCCTCCCAGTCACTCCCTGTAAATATTGTAGGTACAAATAGTACTGCCTCCCAGTCTCTCCCAGTAAATATTGTAGGTACAAATAGTACTGCCTCTCAGTCTCTCCCTGTAAATACTGTAGGTACAAATAGTACTGCCTCCCAGTCTCTCCCTGTAAATATTGTAGGTACAAATAGTACTGCCTCCCAGTCTCTCCCTGTAAATATTGTAGGCACAAATAGTACTGCCTCCCAGTCTCTCCCAGTAAATATTGTAGGTACAAATAGTACTGCCTCTCAGTCTCTCCCTGTAAATACTGTAGGTACAAATAGTACTGCCTCCCAGTCACTCCCTGTAAATATTGTAGGTACCACTAGTACTGCCTCCCAGTCACTCCCTGTATATATTGTAGGTACAAATAGTACTGCCTCCCAGTATCTCCCTGTAAATATTGTAGGTACAAATAGTACTGCCTCTCAGTCTCTCCCTGTAAATACTGTAGGTACAAATAGTACTGCCTCCCAGTCTCTCCCTGTAAATATTGTAGGTACCACTAGTACTGCCTCCCAGTCACTCCCTGTATATATTGTAGGTACAAATAGTACTGCCTCCCAGTATCTCCCTGTAAATATTGTAGGTACAAATAGTACTGCCTCCCAGTCTCTCCCTGTAAATATTGTAGGTACAAATAGTACTGCCTCCCAGTCTCTCCCTGTAAATATTGTAGGTGCAAATAGTACTGCCTCCCAGTCTCTCCCTGTAAATACTGTAGGTACAAATAGTACTGCCTCCCAGTCTCTCCCTGTAAATACTGTAGGTACAAATAGTACTGCCTCCCAGTCACTCCCTGTAAATATTGTAGGTACAAATAGTACTGCCTCCCAGTCTCTCCCTGTAAATATTGTAGGTACAAATAGTACTGCCTCCCAGTCTCTCCCTGTAAATATTGTAGGTACAAATAGTACTGCCTCCCAGTCACTCCCTGTAAATATTGTAGGTACAAATAGTACTGCCTCCCAGTCTCTCCCTGTAAATATTGTAGGTACAAATAGTACTGCCTCCCAGTCTCTCCCTGTAAATATTGTAGGTACAAATAGTACTGCATACTAGTCTCTCCCTGTAAATATTGTAGGTACAAATAGTACTGCCTCCCAGTCTCTCCCTGTAAATAATGTAGGTACAAATAGTACTGCCTCCCAGTCTCTCCCTGTAAATATTGTAGGTACAAATAGTACTGCCTCCCAGTCACTCCCTGTAAATATTGTAGGTACAAATAGTACTGCCTCCCAGTCACTCCCTGTAAATATTGTAGGTACAAATAGTACTGCCTCCCAGTCTCTCCCTGTAAATATTGTAGGTACAAATAGTACTGCCTCCCAGTCTCTCCCTGTAAATATTGTAGGTACAAATAGTACTGCCTCCCAGTCTCTCCCTGTAAATATTGTAGGTACAAATAGTACTGCCTCCCAGTCACTCCCTGTAAATACTGTAGGTACAAATAGTACTGCCTCCCAGTCTCTCCCTGTAAATATTGTAGGTACAAATAGTACTGCCTCCCAGTCACTCCCTGTAAATACTGTAGGTACAAATAGTACTGCCTCCCAGTCTCTCCCTGTAAATACTGTAGGTACAAATAGTACTGCCTCCCAGTCTCTCCCTGTAAATATTGTAGGTACAAATAGTACTGCCTCCCAGTCACTCCCTGTAAATATTGTAGGTACAAATAGTACTGCCTCCCAGTCTCTCCCTGTAAATATTGTAGGTACAAATAGTACTGCCTCTCAGTCTCTCCCTGTAAATATTGTAGGTACAAATAGTACTACCTCCTAGTATTTCCCTGTAAATATTGTAGGTACAAATAGTACTGCCTCCCAGTCTCTCCCTGTAAATATTGTAGGTACAAATAGTACTACCTCCTAGTATTTCCCTGTAAATATTGTAGGTACAAATAGTACTGCCTCCCAGTCTCTCCCTGTAAATATTGTAGGTACAAATAGTACTACCTCCCAGTCACTCCCTGTAAATACTGTAGGTACAAATAGTACTGCCTCTCAGTCTCTCCCTGTAAATATTGTAGGTACAAATAGTACTGCCTCCCAGTCTCTCCCTTTAAATATTGTAGGTACAAATAGTACTGCCTCCCAGTCTCTCCCTGTAAATATTGTAGGTACAAATAGTACTGCCTCTCAGTCTCTCCCTGTAAATATTGTAGGTACAAATAGTACTGCCTCTCAGTCTCTCCCTGTAAATATTGTAGGTACAAATAGTACTGCCTCTCAGTCTCTCCCTGTAAATATTGTAGGTACAAATAGTACTACCTCCCAGTCTCTCCCAGTAAATATTATAGGTGCAAATAGTACTGCCTCCCAGTCTCTCCCTGTAAATATTGTAGGTACAAATAGTACTGCCTCCTAGTATTTCCCTGTAAATATTGTAGGTACAAATAGTACTGCCTCCCAGTCACTCCCTGTAAATATTGTAGGTACAAATAGTACTGCCTCCTAGTATTTCCCTGTAAATATTGTAGGTACAAATAGTACTGCCTCCCAGTCTCTCCCAGTAAATATTGTAGGTACAAATAGTACTGCCTCTCAGTCTCTCCCTGTAAATACTGTAGGTACAAATAGTACTGCCTCCCAGTCTCTCCCTGTAAATATTGTAGGTACAAATAGTACTGCCTCCCAGTCTCTCCCTGTAAATATTGTAGGTACAAATAGTACTGCCTCCCAGTCTCTCCCAGTAAATATTGTAGGTACAAATAGTACTGCCTCTCAGTCTCTCCCTGTAAATACTGTAGGTACAAATAGTACTGCCTCCCAGTCACTCCCTGTAAATATTGTAGGTACCACTAGTACTGCCTCCCAGTCACTCCCTGTATATATTGTAGGTACAAATAGTACTGCCTCCCAGTATCTCCCTGTAAATATTGTAGGTACAAATAGTACTGCCTCTCAGTCTCTCCCTGTAAATACTGTAGGTACAAATAGTACTGCCTCCCAGTCTCTCCCTGTAAATATTGTAGGTACCACTAGTACTGCCTCCCAGTCACTCCCTGTATATATTGTAGGTACAAATAGTACTGCCTCCCAGTATCTCCCTGTAAATATTGTAGGTACAAATAGTACTGCCTCCCAGTCTCTCCCTGTAAATATTGTAGGTACAAATAGTACTGCCTCCCAGTCTCTCCCTGTAAATATTGTAGGTGCAAATAGTACTGCCTCCCAGTCTCTCCCTGTAAATACTGTAGGTACAAATAGTACTGCCTCCCAGTCTCTCCCTGTAAATACTGTAGGTACAAATAGTACTACCTCCCAGTCTCTCCCTGTAAATATTGTAGGTACAAATAGTACTGCCTCCCAGTCTCTCCCTGTAAATATTGTAGGTACAAATAGTACTGCCTTCCAGTCTCTCCCTGTAAATATTGTAGGTGCAAATAGTACTGCCTCCCAGTCTCTCCCTGTAAATACTGTAGGTACAAATAGTACTGCCTCCCAGTCTCTCCCTGTAAATATTGTAGGTACAAATAGTACTGCCTCCCAGTCTCTCCCTGTAAATATTGTAGGTGCAAATAGTACTGCCTCCCAGTCTCTCCCTGTAAATATTGTAGGTGCAAATAGTACTGCCTCCCAGTCTCTCCCTGTAAATACTGTAGGTACAAATAGTACTGCCTCCCAGTCTCTCCCTGTAAATATTGTAGGTACAAATAGTACTACCTCCTAGTATTTCCCTGTAAATATTGTAGGTACAAATAGTACTGCCTCCCAGTCTCTCCCTGAAAATATTGTAGGTACAAATAGTACTGCCTCCCAGTCACTCCCTGTAAATATTGTATGTACAAATAGTACTGCCTCCCAGTCAGTCCCTGTAAATATTGTAGGTACAAATAGTACTGCCTCTCAGTCACTCCCTGTAAATATTGTAGGTACAAATAGTACTGCCTCTCAGTCTCTCCCTGTAAATATTGTAGGTACAAATAGTACTACCTCCTAGTATTTCCCTGTAAATATTGTAGGTACAAATAGTACTGCCTCCCAGTCTCTCCCTGAAAATATTGTAGGTACAATTAGTACTGCCTCCCAGTCTCTCCCTGGAAATATTGTAGGTACAAATAGTACTGCCTCCCAGTCTCTCCCTGTAAATATTGTAGGTACAAATAGTACTACCTCCCAGTCTCTCCCTGTAAATATTGTAGGTACAAATAGTACTGCCTCCCAGTCACTCCCTGTAAATATTGTAGGTACAAATAGTACTGCCTACTAGTCTCTCCCTGTAAATATTGTAGGTACAAATAGTACTGCCTCCCAGTCTCTCCCTGTAAATATTGTAGGTACAAATAGTACTGCCTCCCAGTCACTCCCTGTAAATATTGTAGGTACAAATAGTACTGCCTCCCAGTCTCTCCCTGTAAATATTGTAGGTACAAATAGTACTGCCTCCCAGTCTCTCCCTGTAAATATTGTAGGTACAAATAGTACTGCATACTAGTCTCTCCCTGTAAATATTGTAGGTACAAATAGTACTGCCTCCCAGTCTCTCCCTGTAAATATTGTAGGTACAAATAGTACTGCCTCCCAGTCTCTCCCTGTAAATATTGTAGGTACAAATAGTACTGCCTCCCAGTCACTCCCTGTAAATATTGTAGGTACAAATAGTACTGCCTCCCAGTCACTCCCTGTAAATATTGTAGGTACAAATAGTACTGCCTCCCAGTCACTCCCTGTAAATATTGTAGGTACAAATAGTACTGCCTCCCAGTCTCTCCCTGTAAATATTGTAGGTACAAATAGTACTGCCTCCCAGTCTCTCCCTGTAAATATTGTAGGTACAAATAGTACTGCCTCCCAGTCTCTCCCTGTAAATATTGTAGGTACAAATAGTACTGCCTCCCAGTCACTCCCTGTAAATACTGTAGGTACAAATAGTACTGCCTCCCAGTCTCTCCCTGTAAATATTGTAGGTACAAATAGTACTGCCTCCCAGTCACTCCCTGTAAATATTGTAGGTACAAATAGTACTGCCTCCCAGTCTCTCCCTGTAAATATTGTAGGTACAAATAGTACTGCCTCCCAGTCACTCCCTGTAAATACTGTAGGTACAAATAGTACTGCCTCCCAGTCACTCCCTGTAAATACTGTAGGTACAAATAGTACTGCCTCCCAGTCTCTCCCTGTAAATACTGTAGGTACAAATAGTACTACCTCCCAGTCTCTCCCTGTAAATATTGTAGGTACAAATAGTACTGCCTCCCAGTCTCTCCCTGTAAATATTGTAGGTACAAATAGTACTGCCTTCCAGTCTCTCCCTGTAAATATTGTAGGTGCAAATAGTACTGCCTCCCAGTCTCTCCCTGTAAATACTGTAGGTACAAATAGTACTGCCTCCCAGTCTCTCCCTGTAAATATTGTAGGTACAAATAGTACTGCCTCCCAGTCTCTCCCTGTAAATATTGTAGGTGCAAATAGTACTGCCTCCCAGTCTCTCCCTGTAAATATTGTAGGTGCAAATAGTACTGCCTCCCAGTCTCTCCCTGTAAATACTGTAGGTAC
Organism: Ranitomeya variabilis; assembly: GCF_051348905.1. Lineage (NCBI taxonomy): Eukaryota > Metazoa > Chordata > Amphibia > Anura > Dendrobatidae > Ranitomeya > Ranitomeya variabilis. Next base: position 11,240,833 of record NC_135234.1, on the reverse strand, counting down.
AAATAGTACTGCCTCCCAGTCTCTCCCTGTAAATATTGTAGGTACAAATAGTACTACCTCCTAGTATTTCCCTGTAAATATTGTAGGTACAAATAGTACTGCCTCCCAGTCTCTCCCTGAAAATATTGTAGGTACAAATAGTACTGCCTCCCAGTCACTCCCTGTAAATATTGTATGTACAAATAGTACTGCCTCCCAGTCAGTCCCTGTAAATATTGTAGGTACAAATAGTACTGCCTCTCAGTCACTCCCTGTAAATATTGTAGGTACAAATAGTACTGCCTCTCAGTCTCTCCCTGTAAATATTGTAGGTACAAATAGTACTACCTCCTAGTATTTCCCTGTAAATATTGTAGGTACAAATAGTACTGCCTCCCAGTCTCTCCCTGAAAATATTGTAGGTACAAATAGTACTGCCTCCCAGTCTCTCCCTGGAAATATTGTAGGTACAAATAGTACTGCCTCCCAGTCTCTCCCTGTAAATATTGTAGGTACAAATAGTACTACCTCCCAGTCTCTCCCTGTAAATATTGTAGGTACAAATAGTACTGCCTCCCAGTCACTCCCTGTAAATATTGTAGGTACAAATAGTACTGCCTACTAGTCTCTCCCTGTAAATATTGTAGGTACAAATAGTACTGCCTCCCAGTCTCTCCCTGTAAATATTGTAGGTACAAATAGTACTGCCTCCCAGTCACTCCCTATAAATATTGTAGGTACAAATAGTACTGCCTCCCAGTCTCTCCCTGTAAATATTGTAGGTACAAATAGTACTGCCTCCCAGTCTCTCCCTGTAAATATTGTAGGTACAAATAGTACTGCATACTAGTCTCTCCCTGTAAATATTGTAGGTACAAATAGTACTGCCTCCCAGTCTCTCCCTGTAAATATTGTAGGTACAAATAGTACTGCCTCCCAGTCTCTCCCTGTAAATATTGTAGGTACAAATAGTACTGCCTCCCAGTCACTCCCTGTAAATATTGTAGGTACAAATAGTACTGCCTCCCAGTCACTCCCTGTAAATATTGTAGGTACAAATAGTACTGCCTCCCAGTCACTCCCTGTAAATATTGTAGGTACAAATAGTATTGCCTCCCAGTCTCTCCCTGTAAATATTGTAGGTACAAATAGTACTGCCTCCCAGTCTCTCCCTGTAAATATTGTAGGTACAAATAGTACTGCCTCCCAGTCTCTCCCTGTAAATATTGTAGGTACAAATAGTACTGCCTCCTAGTATTTCCCTGTAAATATTGTAGGTACAAATAGTACTGCCTCCCAGTCACTCCCTGTAAATATTGTAGGTACAAATAGTACTGCCTCCCAGTCTCTCCCAGTAAATATTGTAGGTACAAATAGTACTGCCTCTCAGTCTCTCCCTGTAAATACTGTAGGTACAAATAGTACTGCCTCCCAGTCTCTCCCTGTAAATATTGTAGGTACAAATAGTACTGCCTCCCAGTCTCTCCCTGTAAATATTGTAGGTACAAATAGTACTGCCTCCCAGTCTCTCCCAGTAAATATTGTAGGTACAAATAGTACTGCCTCTCAGTCTCTCCCTGTAAATACTGTAGGTACAAATAGTACTGCCTCCCAGTCACTCCCTGTAAATATTGTAGGTACCACTAGTACTGCCTCCCAGTCACTCCCTGTATATATTGTAGGTACAAATAGTACTGCCTCCCAGTATCTCCCTGTAAATATTGTAGGTACAAATAGTACTGCCTCTCAGTCTCTCCCTGTAAATACTGTAGGTACAAATAGTACTGCCTCCCAGTCTCTCCCTGTAAATATTGTAGGTACCACTAGTACTGCCTCCCAGTCACTCCCTGTATATATTGTAGGTACAAATAGTACTGCCTCCCAGTATCTCCCTGTAAATATTGTAGGTACAAATAGTACTGCCTCCCAGTCTCTCCCTGTAAATATTGTAGGTACAAATAGTACTGCCTCCCAGTCTCTCCCTGTAAATATTGTAGGTGCAAATAGTACTGCCTCCCAGTCTCTCCCTGTAAATACTGTAGGTACAAATAGTACTGCCTCCCAGTCTCTCCCTGTAAATACTGTAGGTACAAATAGTACTACCTCCCAGTCTCTCCCTGTAAATATTGTAGGTACAAATAGTACTGCCTCCCAGTCTCTCCCTGTAAATATTGTAGGTACAAATAGTACTGCCTTCCAGTCTCTCCCTGTAAATACTGTAGGTACAAATAGTACTGCCTCCCAGTCTCTCCCTGTAAATATTGTAGGTACAAATAGTACTGCCTCCCAGTCTCTCCCTGTAAATATTGTAGGTGCAAATAGTACTGCCTCCCAGTCTCTCCCTGTAAATACTGTAGGTACAAATAGTACTGCCTCCCAGTCTCTCCCTGTAAATATTGTAGGTACAAATAGTACTACCTCCTAGTATTTCCCTGTAAATATTGTAGGTACAAATAGTACTGCCTCCCAGTCTCTCCCTGAAAATATTGTAGGTACAAATAGTACTGCCTCCCAGTCACTCCCTGTAAATATTGTATGTACAAATAGTACTGCCTCCCAGTCAGTCCCTGTAAATATTGTAGGTACAAATAGTACTGCCTCTCAGTCACTCCCTGTAAATATTGTAGGTACAAATAGTACTGCCTCTCAGTCTCTCCCTGTAAATATTGTAGGTACAAATAGTACTACCTCCTAGTATTTCCCTGTAAATATTGTAGGTACAAATAGTACTGCCTCCCAGTCTCTCCCTGAAAATATTGTAGGTACAAATAGTACTGCCTCCCAGTCTCTCCCTGGAAATATTGTAGGTACAAATAGTACTGCCTCCCAGTCTCTCCCTGTAAATATTGTAGGTACAAATAGTACTACCTCCCAGTCTCTCCCTGTAAATATTGTAGGTACAAATAGTACTGCCTCCCAGTCACTCCCTGTAAATATTGTAGGTACAAATAGTACTGCCTACTAGTCTCTCCCTGTAAATATTGTAGGTACAAATAGTACTGCCTCCCAGTCTCTCCCTGTAAATATTGTAGGTACAAATAGTACTGCCTCCCAGTCACTCCCTGTAAATATTGTAGGTACAAATAGTACTGCCTCCCAGTCTCTCCCTGTAAATATTGTAGGTACAAATAGTACTGCCTCCCAGTCTCTCCCTGTAAATATTGTAGGTACAAATAGTACTGCATACTAGTCTCTCCCTGTAAATATTGTAGGTACAAATAGTACTGCCTCCCAGTCTCTCCCTGTAAATATTGTAGGTACAAATAGTACTGCCTCCCAGTCTCTCCCTGTAAATATTGTAGGTACAAATAGTACTGCCTCCCAGTCACTCCCTGTAAATATTGTAGGTACAAATAGTACTGCCTCCCAGTCACTCCCTGTAAATATTGTAGGTACAAATAGTACTGCCTCCCAGTCACTCCCTGTAAATATTGTAGGTACAAATAGTACTGCCTCCCAGTCTCTCCCTGTAAATATTGTAGGTACAAATAGTACTGCCTCCCAGTCTCTCCCTGTAAATATTGTAGGTACAAATAGTACTGCCTCCCAGTCTCTCCCTGTAAATATTGTAGGTACAAATAGTACTGCCTCCTAGTATTTCCCTGTAAATATTGTAGGTACAAATAGTACTGCCTCCCAGTCTCTCCCTGAAAATATTGTAGGTACAAATAGTACTGCCTCCCAGTCACTCCCTGTAAATATTGTATGTACAAATAGTACTGCCTCCCAGTCAGTCCCTGTAAATATTGTAGGTACAAATAGTACTGCCTCTCAGTCACTCCCTGTAAATATTGTAGGTACAAATAGTACTGCCTCTCAGTCTCTCCCTGTAAATATTGTAGGTACAAATAGTACTACCTCCTAGTATTTCCCTGTAAATATTGTAGGTACAAATAGTACTGCCTCCCAGTCTCTCCCTGAAAATATTGTAGGTACAAATAGTACTGCCTCCCAGTCTCTCCCTGGAAATATTGTAGGTACAAATAGTACTGCCTCCCAGTCTCTCCCTGCAAATATTGTAGGTACAAATAGTACTACCTCCCAGTCTCTCCCTGTAAATATTGTAGGTACAAATAGTACTGCCTCCCAGTCACTCCCTGTAAATATTGTAGGTACAAATAGTACTGCCTACTAGTCTCTCCCTGTAAATATTGTAGGTACAAATAGTACTGCCTCCCAGTCTCTCCCTGTAAATATTGTAGGTACAAATAGTACTGCCTCCCAGTCACTCCCTGTAAATATTGTAGGTACAAATAGTACTGCCTCCCAGTCTCTCCCTGTAAATATTGTAGGTACAAATAGTACTGCCTCCCAGTCTCTCCCTGTAAATATTGTAGGTACAAATAGTACTGCATACTAGTCTCTCCCTGTAAATATTGTAGGTACAAATAGTACTGCCTCCCAGTCTCTCCCTGTAAATAATGTAGGTACAAATAGTACTGCCTCCCAGTCTCTCCCTGTAAATATTGTAGGTACAAATAGTACTGCCTCCCAGTCACTCCCTGTAAATATTGTAGGTACAAATAGTACTGCCTCCCAGTCACTCCCTGTAAATATTGTAGGTACAAATAGTACTGCCTCCCAGTCTCTCCCTGTAAATATTGTAGGTACAAATAGTACTGCCTCCCAGTCTCTCCCTGTAAATATTGTAGGTACAAATAGTACTGCCTCCCAGTCTCTCCCTGTAAATATTGTAGGTACAAATAGTACTGCCTCCCAGTCACTCCCTGTAAATACTGTAGGTACAAATAGTACTGCCTCCCAGTCTCTCCCTGTAAATATTGTAGGTACAAATAGTACTGCCTCCCAGTCACTCCCTGTAAATACTGTAGGTACAAATAGTACTGCCTCCCAGTCTCTCCCTGTAAATACTGTAGGTACAAATAGTACTGCCTCCCAGTCTCTCCCTGTAAATATTGTAGGTACAAATAGTACTGCCTCCCAGTCACTCCCTGTAAATATTGTAGGTACAAATAGTACTGCCTCCCAGTCTCTCCCTGTAAATATTGTAGGTACAAATAGTACTGCCTCTCAGTCTCTCCCTGTAAATATTGTAGGTACAAATAGTACTACCTCCTAGTATTTCCCTGTAAATATTGTAGGTACAAATAGTACTGCCTCCCAGTCTCTCCCTGTAAATATTGTAGGTACAAATAGTACTACCTCCTAGTATTTCCCTGTAAATATTGTAGGTACAAATAGTACTGCCTCCCAGTCTCTCCCTGTAAATATTGTAGGTACAAATAGTACTACCTCCCAGTCACTCCCTGTAAATACTGTAGGTACAAATAGTACTGCCTCTCAGTCTCTCCCTGTAAATATTGTAGGTACAAATAGTACTGCCTCCCAGTCTCTCCCTTTAAATATTGTAGGTACAAATAGTACTGCCTCCCAGTCTCTCCCTGTAAATATTGTAGGTACAAATAGTACTGCCTCTCAGTCTCTCCCTGTAAATATTGTAGGTACAAATAGTACTGCCTCTCAGTCTCTCCCTGTAAATATTGTAGGTACAAATAGTACTGCCTCTCAGTCTCTCCCTGTAAATATTGTAGGTACAAATAGTACTACCTCCCAGTCTCTCCCAGTAAATATTATAGGTGCAAATAGTACTGCCTCCCAGTCTCTCCCTGTAAATATTGTAGGTACAAATAGTACTGCCTCCTAGTATTTCCCTGTAAATATTGTAGGTACAAATAGTACTGCCTCCCAGTCACTCCCTGTAAATATTGTAGGTACAAATAGTACTGCCTCCCAGTCTCTCCCAGTAAATATTGTAGGTACAAATAGTACTGCCTCTCAGTCTCTCCCTGTAAATACTGTAGGTACAAATAGTACTGCCTCCCAGTCTCTCCCTGTAAATATTGTAGGTACAAATAGTACTGCCTCCCAGTCTCTCCCTGTAAATATTGTAGGCACAAATAGTACTGCCTCCCAGTCTCTCCCAGTAAATATTGTAGGTACAAATAGTACTGCCTCTCAGTCTCTCCCTGTAAATACTGTAGGTACAAATAGTACTGCCTCCCAGTCACTCCCTGTAAATATTGTAGGTACCACTAGTACTGCCTCCCAGTCACTCCCTGTATATATTGTAGGTACAAATAGTACTGCCTCCCAGTATCTCCCTGTAAATATTGTAGGTACAAATAGTACTGCCTCTCAGTCTCTCCCTGTAAATACTGTAGGTACAAATAGTACTGCCTCCCAGTCTCTCCCTGTAAATATTGTAGGTACCACTAGTACTGCCTCCCAGTCACTCCCTGTATATATTGTAGGTACAAATAGTACTGCCTCCCAGTATCTCCCTGTAAATATTGTAGGTACAAATAGTACTGCCTCCCAGTCTCTCCCTGTAAATATTGTAGGTACAAATAGTACTGCCTCCCAGTCTCTCCCTGTAAATATTGTAGGTGCAAATAGTACTGCCTCCCAGTCTCTCCCTGTAAATACTGTAGGTACAAATAGTACTGCCTCCCAGTCTCTCCCTGTAAATACTGTAGGTACAAATAGTACTGCCTCCCAGTCACTCCCTGTAAATATTGTAGGTACAAATAGTACTGCCTCCCAGTCTCTCCCTGTAAATATTGTAGGTACAAATAGTACTGCCTCCCAGTCTCTCCCTGTAAATATTGTAGGTACAAATAGTACTGCCTCCCAGTCACTCCCTGTAAATATTGTAGGTACAAATAGTACTGCCTCCCAGTCTCTCCCTGTAAATATTGTAGGTACAAATAGTACTGCCTCCCAGTCTCTCCCTGTAAATATTGTAGGTACAAATAGTACTGCATACTAGTCTCTCCCTGTAAATATTGTAGGTACAAATAGTACTGCCTCCCAGTCTCTCCCTGTAAATAATGTAGGTACAAATAGTACTGCCTCCCAGTCTCTCCCTGTAAATATTGTAGGTACAAATAGTACTGCCTCCCAGTCACTCCCTGTAAATATTGTAGGTACAAATAGTACTGCCTCCCAGTCACTCCCTGTAAATATTGTAGGTACAAATAGTACTGCCTCCCAGTCTCTCCCTGTAAATATTGTAGGTACAAATAGTACTGCCTCCCAGTCTCTCCCTGTAAATATTGTAGGTACAAATAGTACTGCCTCCCAGTCTCTCCCTGTAAATATTGTAGGTACAAATAGTACTGCCTCCCAGTCACTCCCTGTAAATACTGTAGGTACAAATAGTACTGCCTCCCAGTCTCTCCCTGTAAATATTGTAGGTACAAATAGTACTGCCTCCCAGTCACTCCCTGTAAATACTGTAGGTACAAATAGTACTGCCTCCCAGTCTCTCCCTGTAAATACTGTAGGTACAAATAGTACTGCCTCCCAGTCTCTCCCTGTAAATATTGTAGGTACAAATAGTACTGCCTCCCAGTCACTCCCTGTAAATATTGTAGGTACAAATAGTACTGCCTCCCAGTCTCTCCCTGTAAATATTGTAGGTACAAATAGTACTGCCTCTCAGTCTCTCCCTGTAAATATTGTAGGTACAAATAGTACTACCTCCTAGTATTTCCCTGTAAATATTGTAGGTACAAATAGTACTGCCTCCCAGTCTCTCCCTGTAAATATTGTAGGTACAAATAGTACTACCTCCTAGTATTTCCCTGTAAATATTGTAGGTACAAATAGTACTGCCTCCCAGTCTCTCCCTGTAAATATTGTAGGTACAAATAGTACTACCTCCCAGTCACTCCCTGTAAATACTGTAGGTACAAATAGTACTGCCTCTCAGTCTCTCCCTGTAAATATTGTAGGTACAAATAGTACTGCCTCCCAGTCTCTCCCTTTAAATATTGTAGGTACAAATAGTACTGCCTCCCAGTCTCTCCCTGTAAATATTGTAGGTACAAATAGTACTGCCTCTCAGTCTCTCCCTGTAAATATTGTAGGTACAAATAGTACTGCCTCTCAGTCTCTCCCTGTAAATATTGTAGGTACAAATAGTACTGCCTCTCAGTCTCTCCCTGTAAATATTGTAGGTACAAATAGTACTACCTCCCAGTCTCTCCCAGTAAATATTATAGGTGCAAATAGTACTGCCTCCCAGTCTCTCCCTGTAAATATTGTAGGTACAAATAGTACTGCCTCCTAGTATTTCCCTGTAAATATTGTAGGTACAAATAGTACTGCCTCCCAGTCACTCCCTGTAAATATTGTAGGTACAAATAGTACTGCCTCCTAGTATTTCCCTGTAAATATTGTAGGTACAAATAGTACTGCCTCCCAGTCTCTCCCAGTAAATATTGTAGGTACAAATAGTACTGCCTCTCAGTCTCTCCCTGTAAATACTGTAGGTACAAATAGTACTGCCTCCCAGTCTCTCCCTGTAAATATTGTAGGTACAAATAGTACTGCCTCCCAGTCTCTCCCTGTAAATATTGTAGGTACAAATAGTACTGCCTCCCAGTCTCTCCCAGTAAATATTGTAGGTACAAATAGTACTGCCTCTCAGTCTCTCCCTGTAAATACTGTAGGTACAAATAGTACTGCCTCCCAGTCACTCCCTGTAAATATTGTAGGTACCACTAGTACTGCCTCCCAGTCACTCCCTGTATATATTGTAGGTACAAATAGTACTGCCTCCCAGTATCTCCCTGTAAATATTGTAGGTACAAATAGTACTGCCTCTCAGTCTCTCCCTGTAAATACTGTAGGTACAAATAGTACTGCCTCCCAGTCTCTCCCTGTAAATATTGTAGGTACCACTAGTACTGCCTCCCAGTCACTCCCTGTATATATTGTAGGTACAAATAGTACTGCCTCCCAGTATCTCCCTGTAAATATTGTAGGTACAAATAGTACTGCCTCCCAGTCTCTCCCTGTAAATATTGTAGGTACAAATAGTACTGCCTCCCAGTCTCTCCCTGTAAATATTGTAGGTGCAAATAGTACTGCCTCCCAGTCTCTCCCTGTAAATACTGTAGGTACAAATAGTACTGCCTCCCAGTCTCTCCCTGTAAATACTGTAGGTACAAATAGTACTACCTCCCAGTCTCTCCCTGTAAATATTGTAGGTACAAATAGTACTGCCTCCCAGTCTCTCCCTGTAAATATTGTAGGTACAAATAGTACTGCCTTCCAGTCTCTCCCTGTAAATATTGTAGGTGCAAATAGTACTGCCTCCCAGTCTCTCCCTGTAAATACTGTAGGTACAAATAGTACTGCCTCCCAGTCTCTCCCTGTAAATATTGTAGGTACAAATAGTACTGCCTCCCAGTCTCTCCCTGTAAATATTGTAGGTGCAAATAGTACTGCCTCCCAGTCTCTCCCTGTAAATATTGTAGGTGCAAATAGTACTGCCTCCCAGTCTCTCCCTGTAAATACTGTAGGTACAAATAGTACTGCCTCCCAGTCTCTCCCTGTAAATATTGTAGGTACAAATAGTACTACCTCCTAGTATTTCCCTGTAAATATTGTAGGTACAAATAGTACTGCCTCCCAGTCTCTCCCTGAAAATATTGTAGGTACAAATAGTACTGCCTCCCAGTCACTCCCTGTAAATATTGTATGTACAAATAGTACTGCCTCCCAGTCAGTCCCTGTAAATATTGTAGGTACAAATAGTACTGCCTCTCAGTCACTCCCTGTAAATATTGTAGGTACAAATAGTACTGCCTCTCAGTCTCTCCCTGTAAATATTGTAGGTACAAATAGTACTACCTCCTAGTATTTCCCTGTAAATATTGTAGGTACAAATAGTACTGCCTCCCAGTCTCTCCCTGAAAATATTGTAGGTACAATTAGTACTGCCTCCCAGTCTCTCCCTGGAAATATTGTAGGTACAAATAGTACTGCCTCCCAGTCTCTCCCTGTAAATATTGTAGGTACAAATAGTACTACCTCCCAGTCTCTCCCTGTAAATATTGTAGGTACAAATAGTACTGCCTCCCAGTCACTCCCTGTAAATATTGTAGGTACAAATAGTACTGCCTACTAGTCTCTCCCTGTAAATATTGTAGGTACAAATAGTACTGCCTCCCAGTCTCTCCCTGTAAATATTGTAGGTACAAATAGTACTGCCTCCCAGTCACTCCCTGTAAATATTGTAGGTACAAATAGTACTGCCTCCCAGTCTCTCCCTGTAAATATTGTAGGTACAAATAGTACTGCCTCCCAGTCTCTCCCTGTAAATATTGTAGGTACAAATAGTACTGCATACTAGTCTCTCCCTGTAAATATTGTAGGTACAAATAGTACTGCCTCCCAGTCTCTCCCTGTAAATATTGTAGGTACAAATAGTACTGCCTCCCAGTCTCTCCCTGTAAATATTGTAGGTACAAATAGTACTGCCTCCCAGTCACTCCCTGTAAATATTGTAGGTACAAATAGTACTGCCTCCCAGTCACTCCCTGTAAATATTGTAGGTACAAATAGTACTGCCTCCCAGTCACTCCCTGTAAATATTGTAGGTACAAATAGTACTGCCTCCCAGTCTCTCCCTGTAAATATTGTAGGTACAAATAGTACTGCCTCCCAGTCTCTCCCTGTAAATATTGTAGGTACAAATAGTACTGCCTCCCAGTCTCTCCCTGTAAATATTGTAGGTACAAATAGTACTGCCTCCCAGTCACTCCCTGTAAATACTGTAGGTACAAATAGTACTGCCTCCCAGTCTCTCCCTGTAAATATTGTAGGTACAAATAGTACTGCCTCCCAGTCACTCCCTGTAAATATTGTAGGTACAAATAGTACTGCCTCCCAGTCTCTCCCTGTAAATATTGTAGGTACAAATAGTACTGCCTCCCAGTCACTCCCTGTAAATACTGTAGGTACAAATAGTACTGCCTCCCAGTCACTCCCTGTAAATACTGTAGGTACAAATAGTACTGCCTCCCAGTCTCTCCCTGTAAATACTGTAGGTACAAATAGTACTACCTCCCAGTCTCTCCCTGTAAATATTGTAGGTACAAATAGTACTGCCTCCCAGTCTCTCCCTGTAAATATTGTAGGTACAAATAGTACTGCCTTCCAGTCTCTCCCTGTAAATATTGTAGGTGCAAATAGTACTGCCTCCCAGTCTCTCCCTGTAAATACTGTAGGTACAAATAGTACTGCCTCCCAGTCTCTCCCTGTAAATATTGTAGGTACAAATAGTACTGCCTCCCAGTCTCTCCCTGTAAATATTGTAGGTGCAAATAGTACTGCCTCCCAGTCTCTCCCTGTAAATATTGTAGGTGCAAATAGTACTGCCTCCCAGTCTCTCCCTGTAAATACTGTAGGTACAAATAGTACTGCCTCCCAGTCTCTCCCTGTAAATATTGTAGGTACAAATAGTACTACCTCCTAGTATTTCCCTGTAAATATTGTAGGTACAAATAGTACTGCCTCCCAGTCTCTCCCTGAAAATATTGTAGGTACAAATAGTACTGCCTCCCAGTCACTCCCTGTAAATATTGTATGTACAAATAGTACTGCCTCCCAGTCAGTCCCTGTAAATATTGTAGGTACAAATAGTACTGCCTCTCAGTCACTCCCTGTAAATATTGTAGGTACAAATAGTACTGCCTCTCAGTCTCTCCCTGTAAATATTGTAGGTACAAATAGTACTACCTCCTAGTATTTCCCTGTAAATATTGTAGGTACAAATAGTACTGCCTCCCAGTCTCTCCCTGAAAATATTGTAGGTACAAATAGTACTGCCTCCCAGTCTCTCCCTGGAAATATTGTAGGTACAAATAGTACTGCCTCCCAGTCTCTCCCTGTAAATATTGTAGGTACAAATAGTACTACCTCCCAGTCTCTCCCTGTAAATATTGTAGGTACAAATAGTACTGCCTCCCAGTCACTCCCTGTAAATATTGTAGGTACAAATAGTACTGCCTACTAGTCTCTCCCTGTAAATATTGTAGGTACAAATAGTACTGCCTCCCAGTCTCTCCCTGTAAATATTGTAGGTACAAATAGTACTGCCTCCCAGTCACTCCCTATAAATATTGTAGGTACAAATAGTACTGCCTCCCAGTCTCTCCCTGTAAATATTGTAGGTACAAATAGTACTGCCTCCCAGTCTCTCCCTGTAAATATTGTAGGTACAAATAGTACTGCATACTAGTCTCTCCCTGTAAATATTGTAGGTACAAATAGTACTGCCTCCCAGTCTCTCCCTGTAAATATTGTAGGTACAAATAGTACTGCCTCCCAGTCTCTCCCTGTAAATATTGTAGGTACAAATAGTACTGCCTCCCAGTCACTCCCTGTAAATATTGTAGGTACAAATAGTACTGCCTCCCAGTCACTCCCTGTAAATATTGTAGGTACAAATAGTACTGCCTCCCAGTCACTCCCTGTAAATATTGTAGGTACAAATAGTATTGCCTCCCAGTCTCTCCCTGTAAATATTGTAGGTACAAATAGTACTGCCTCCCAGTCTCTCCCTGTAAATATTGTAGGTACAAATAGTACTGCCTCCCAGTCTCTCCCTGTAAATATTGTAGGTACAAATAGTACTGCCTCCTAGTATTTCCCTGTAAATATTGTAGGTACAAATAGTACTGCCTCCCAGTCACTCCCTGTAAATATTGTAGGTACAAATAGTACTGCCTCCCAGTCTCTCCCAGTAAATATTGTAGGTACAAATAGTACTGCCTCTCAGTCTCTCCCTGTAAATACTGTAGGTACAAATAGTACTGCCTCCCAGTCTCTCCCTGTAAATATTGTAGGTACAAATAGTACTGCCTCCCAGTCTCTCCCTGTAAATATTGTAGGTACAAATAGTACTGCCTCCCAGTCTCTCCCAGTAAATATTGTAGGTACAAATAGTACTGCCTCTCAGTCTCTCCCTGTAAATACTGTAGGTACAAATAGTACTGCCTCCCAGTCACTCCCTGTAAATATTGTAGGTACCACTAGTACTGCCTCCCAGTCACTCCCTGTATATATTGTAGGTACAAATAGTACTGCCTCCCAGTATCTCCCTGTAAATATTGTAGGTACAAATAGTACTGCCTCTCAGTCTCTCCCTGTAAATACTGTAGGTACAAATAGTACTGCCTCCCAGTCTCTCCCTGTAAATATTGTAGGTACCACTAGTACTGCCTCCCAGTCACTCCCTGTATATATTGTAGGTACAAATAGTACTGCCTCCCAGTATCTCCCTGTAAATATTGTAGGTACAAATAGTACTGCCTCCCAGTCTCTCCCTGTAAATATTGTAGGTACAAATAGTACTGCCTCCCAGTCTCTCCCTGTAAATATTGTAGGTGCAAATAGTACTGCCTCCCAGTCTCTCCCTGTAAATACTGTAGGTACAAATAGTACTGCCTCCCAGTCTCTCCCTGTAAATACTGTAGGTACAAATAGTACTACCTCCCAGTCTCTCCCTGTAAATATTGTAGGTACAAATAGTACTGCCTCCCAGTCTCTCCCTGTAAATATTGTAGGTACAAATAGTACTGCCTTCCAGTCTCTCCCTGTAAATACTGTAGGTACAAATAGTACTGCCTCCCAGTCTCTCCCTGTAAATATTGTAGGTACAAATAGTACTGCCTCCCAGTCTCTCCCTGTAAATATTGTAGGTGCAAATAGTACTGCCTCCCAGTCTCTCCCTGTAAATACTGTAGGTACAAATAGTACTGCCTCCCAGTCTCTCCCTGTAAATATTGTAGGTACAAATAGTACTACCTCCTAGTATTTCCCTGTAAATATTGTAGGTACAAATAGTACTGCCTCCCAGTCTCTCCCTGAAAATATTGTAGGTACAAATAGTACTGCCTCCCAGTCACTCCCTGTAAATATTGTATGTACAAATAGTACTGCCTCCCAGTCAGTCCCTGTAAATATTGTAGGTACAAATAGTACTGCCTCTCAGTCACTCCCTGTAAATATTGTAGGTACAAATAGTACTGCCTCTCAGTCTCTCCCTGTAAATATTGTAGGTACAAATAGTACTACCTCCTAGTATTTCCCTGTAAATATTGTAGGTACAAATAGTACTGCCTCCCAGTCTCTCCCTGAAAATATTGTAGGTACAAATAGTACTGCCTCCCAGTCTCTCCCTGGAAATATTGTAGGTACAAATAGTACTGCCTCCCAGTCTCTCCCTGTAAATATTGTAGGTACAAATAGTACTACCTCCCAGTCTCTCCCTGTAAATATTGTAGGTACAAATAGTACTGCCTCCCAGTCACTCCCTGTAAATATTGTAGGTACAAATAGTACTGCCTCCCAGTCACTCCCTGTAAATATTGTAGGTACAAATAGTACTGCCTCCCAGTCTCTCCCTGTAAATATTGTAGGTACAAATAGTACTGCCTCCCAGTCTCTCCCTGTAAATATTGTAGGTACAAATAGTACTGCCTCCCAGTCTCTCCCTGTAAATATTGTAGGTACAAATAGTACTGCCTCCCAGTCACTCCCTGTAAATACTGTAGGTACAAATAGTACTGCCTCCCAGTCTCTCCCTGTAAATATTGTAGGTACAAATAGTACTGCCTCCCAGTCACTCCCTGTAAATATTGTAGGTACAAATAGTACTGCCTCCCAGTCTCTCCCTGTAAATATTGTAGGTACAAATAGTACTGCCTCCCAGTCACTCCCTGTAAATACTGTAGGTACAAATAGTACTGCCTCCCAGTCACTCCCTGTAAATACTGTAGGTACAAATAGTACTGCCTCCCAGTCTCTCCCTGTAAATACTGTAGGTACAAATAGTACTACCTCCCAGTCTCTCCCTGTAAATATTGTAGGTACAAATAGTACTGCCTCCCAGTCTCTCCCTGTAAATATTGTAGGTACAAATAGTACTGCCTTCCAGTCTCTCCCTGTAAATATTGTAGGTGCAAATAGTACTGCCTCCCAGTCTCTCCCTGTAAATACTGTAGGTACAAATAGTACTGCCTCCCAGTCTCTCCCTGTAAATATTGTAGGTACAAATAGTACTGCCTCCCAGTCTCTCCCTGTAAATATTGTAGGTGCAAATAGTACTGCCTCCCAGTCTCTCCCTGTAAATATTGTAGGTGCAAATAGTACTGCCTCCCAGTCTCTCCCTGTAAATACTGTAGGTACAAATAGTACTGCCTCCCAGTCTCTCCCTGTAAATATTGTAGGTACAAATAGTACTACCTCCTAGTATTTCCCTGTAAATATTGTAGGTACAAATAGTACTGCCTCCCAGTCTCTCCCTGAAAATATTGTAGGTACAAATAGTACTGCCTCCCAGTCACTCCCTGTAAATATTGTATGTACAAATAGTACTGCCTCCCAGTCAGTCCCTGTAAATATTGTAGGTACAAATAGTACTGCCTCTCAGTCACTCCCTGTAAATATTGTAGGTACAAATAGTACTGCCTCTCAGTCTCTCCCTGTAAATATTGTAGGTACAAATAGTACTACCTCCTAGTATTTCCCTGTAAATATTGTAGGTACAAATAGTACTGCCTCCCAGTCTCTCCCTGAAAATATTGTAGGTACAAATAGTACTGCCTCCCAGTCTCTCCCTGGAAATATTGTAGGTACAAATAGTACTGCCTCCCAGTCTCTCCCTGTAAATATTGTAGGTACAAATAGTACTACCTCCCAGTCTCTCCCTGTAAATATTGTAGGTACAAATAGTACTGCCTCCCAGTCACTCCCTGTAAATATTGTAGGTACAAATAGTACTGCCTACTAGTCTCTCCCTGTAAATATTGTAGGTACAAATAGTACTGCCTCCCAGTCTCTCCCTGTAAATATTGTAGGTACAAATAGTACTGCCTCCCAGTCACTCCCTATAAATATTGTAGGTACAAATAGTACTGCCTCCCAGTCTCTCCCTGTAAATATTGTAGGTACAAATAGTACTGCCTCCCAGTCTCTCCCTGTAAATATTGTAGGTACAAATAGTACTGCATACTAGTCTCTCCCTGTAAATATTGTAGGTACAAATAGTACTGCCTCCCAGTCTCTCCCTGTAAATATTGTAGGTACAAATAGTACTGCCTCCCAGTCTCTCCCTGTAAATATTGTAGGTACAAATAGTACTGCCTCCCAGTCACTCCCTGTAAATATTGTAGGTACAAATAGTACTGCCTCCCAGTCACTCCCTGTAAATATTGTAGGTACAAATAGTACTGCCTCCCAGTCACTCCCTGTAAATATTGTAGGTACAAATAGTATTGCCTCCCAGTCTCTCCCTGTAAATATTGTAGGTACAAATAGTACTGCCTCCCAGTCTCTCCCTGTAAATATTGTAGGTACAAATAGTACTGCCTCCCAGTCTCTCCCTGTAAATATTGTAGGTACAAATAGTACTGCCTCCTAGTATTTCCCTGTAAATATTGTAGGTACAAATAGTACTGCCTCCCAGTCACTCCCTGTAAATATTGTAGGTACAAATAGTACTGCCTCCCAGTCTCTCCCAGTAAATATTGTAGGTACAAATAGTACTGCCTCTCAGTCTCTCCCTGTAAATACTGTAGGTACAAATAGTACTGCCTCCCAGTCTCTCCCTGTAAATATTGTAGGTACAAATAGTACTGCCTCCCAGTCTCTCCCTGTAAATATTGTAGGTACAAATAGTACTGCCTCCCAGTCTCTCCCAGTAAATATTGTAGGTACAAATAGTACTGCCTCTCAGTCTCTCCCTGTAAATACTGTAGGTACAAATAGTACTGCCTCCCAGTCACTCCCTGTAAATATTGTAGGTACCACTAGTACTGCCTCCCAGTCACTCCCTGTATATATTGTAGGTACAAATAGTACTGCCTCCCAGTATCTCCCTGTAAATATTGTAGGTACAAATAGTACTGCCTCTCAGTCTCTCCCTGTAAATACTGTAGGTACAAATAGTACTGCCTCCCAGTCTCTCCCTGTAAATATTGTAGGTACCACTAGTACTGCCTCCCAGTCACTCCCTGTATATATTGTAGGTACAAATAGTACTGCCTCCCAGTATCTCCCTGTAAATATTGTAGGTACAAATAGTACTGCCTCCCAGTCTCTCCCTGTAAATATTGTAGGTACAAATAGTACTGCCTCCCAGTCTCTCCCTGTAAATATTGTAGGTGCAAATAGTACTGCCTCCCAGTCTCTCCCTGTAAATACTGTAGGTACAAATAGTACTGCCTCCCAGTCTCTCCCTGTAAATACTGTAGGTACAAATAGTACTACCTCCCAGTCTCTCCCTGTAAATATTGTAGGTACAAATAGTACTGCCTCCCAGTCTCTCCCTGTAAATATTGTAGGTACAAATAGTACTGCCTTCCAGTCTCTCCCTGTAAATACTGTAGGTACAAATAGTACTGCCTCCCAGTCTCTCCCTGTAAATATTGTAGGTACAAATAGTACTGCCTCCCAGTCTCTCCCTGTAAATATTGTAGGTGCAAATAGTACTGCCTCCCAGTCTCTCCCTGTAAATACTGTAGGTACAAATAGTACTGCCTCCCAGTCTCTCCCTGTAAATATTGTAGGTACAAATAGTACTACCTCCTAGTATTTCCCTGTAAATATTGTAGGTACAAATAGTACTGCCTCCCAGTCTCTCCCTGAAAATATTGTAGGTACAAATAGTACTGCCTCCCAGTCACTCCCTGTAAATATTGTATGTACAAATAGTACTGCCTCCCAGTCAGTCCCTGTAAATATTGTAGGTACAAATAGTACTGCCTCTCAGTCACTCCCTGTAAATATTGTAGGTACAAATAGTACTGCCTCTCAGTCTCTCCCTGTAAATATTGTAGGTACAAATAGTACTACCTCCTAGTATTTCCCTGTAAATATTGTAGGTACAAATAGTACTGCCTCCCAGTCTCTCCCTGAAAATATTGTAGGTACAAATAGTACTGCCTCCCAGTCTCTCCCTGGAAATATTGTAGGTACAAATAGTACTGCCTCCCAGTCTCTCCCTGTAAATATTGTAGGTACAAATAGTACTACCTCCCAGTCTCTCCCTGTAAATATTGTAGGTACAAATAGTACTGCCTCCCAGTCACTCCCTGTAAATATTGTAGGTACAAATAGTACTGCC
The DNA here is from genome assembly GCF_051348905.1 of Ranitomeya variabilis. Classification (NCBI taxonomy): domain Eukaryota; kingdom Metazoa; phylum Chordata; class Amphibia; order Anura; family Dendrobatidae; genus Ranitomeya; species Ranitomeya variabilis. The sequence continues at coordinate 11,222,910 of NC_135234.1, read as the reverse complement.
TACTAGTCTCTCCCTGTAAATATTGTAGGTACAAATAGTACTGCCTCCCAGTCTCTCCCTGTAAATATTGTAGGTACAAATAGTACTGCCTCCCAGTCACTCCCTGTAAATATTGTAGGTACAAATAGTACTGCCTCCCAGTCTCTCCCTGTAAATATTGTAGGTACAAATAGTACTGCCTCCCAGTCTCTCCCTGTAAATATTGTAGGTACAAATAGTACTGCATACTAGTCTCTCCCTGTAAATATTGTAGGTACAAATAGTACTGCCTCCCAGTCTCTCCCTGTAAATATTGTAGGTACAAATAGTACTGCCTCCCAGTCTCTCCCTGTAAATATTGTAGGTACAAATAGTACTGCCTCCCAGTCACTCCCTGTAAATATTGTAGGTACAAATAGTACTGCCTCCCAGTCACTCCCTGTAAATATTGTAGGTACAAATAGTACTGCCTCCCAGTCACTCCCTGTAAATATTGTAGGTACAAATAGTACTGCCTCCCAGTCTCTCCCTGTAAATATTGTAGGTACAAATAGTACTGCCTCCCAGTCTCTCCCTGTAAATATTGTAGGTACAAATAGTACTGCCTCCCAGTCTCTCCCTGTAAATATTGTAGGTACAAATAGTACTGCCTCCCAGTCACTCCCTGTAAATACTGTAGGTACAAATAGTACTGCCTCCCAGTCTCTCCCTGTAAATATTGTAGGTACAAATAGTACTGCCTCCCAGTCACTCCCTGTAAATATTGTAGGTACAAATAGTACTGCCTCCCAGTCTCTCCCTGTAAATATTGTAGGTACAAATAGTACTGCCTCCCAGTCACTCCCTGTAAATACTGTAGGTACAAATAGTACTGCCTCCCAGTCACTCCCTGTAAATACTGTAGGTACAAATAGTACTGCCTCCCAGTCTCTCCCTGTAAATACTGTAGGTACAAATAGTACTACCTCCCAGTCTCTCCCTGTAAATATTGTAGGTACAAATAGTACTGCCTCCCAGTCTCTCCCTGTAAATATTGTAGGTACAAATAGTACTGCCTTCCAGTCTCTCCCTGTAAATATTGTAGGTGCAAATAGTACTGCCTCCCAGTCTCTCCCTGTAAATACTGTAGGTACAAATAGTACTGCCTCCCAGTCTCTCCCTGTAAATATTGTAGGTACAAAAAGTACTGCCTCCCAGTCTCTCCCTGTAAATATTGTAGGTGCAAATAGTACTGCCTCCCAGTCTCTCCCTGTAAATATTGTAGGTGCAAATAGTACTGCCTCCCAGTCTCTCCCTGTAAATACTGTAGGTACAAATAGTACTGCCTCCCAGTCTCTCCCTGTAAATATTGTAGGTACAAATAGTACTACCTCCTAGTATTTCCCTGTAAATATTGTAGGTACAAATAGTACTGCCTCCCAGTCTCTCCCTGAAAATATTGTAGGTACAAATAGTACTGCCTCCCAGTCACTCCCTGTAAATATTGTATGTACAAATAGTACTGCCTCCCAGTCAGTCCCTGTAAATATTGTAGGTACAAATAGTACTGCCTCTCAGTCACTCCCTGTAAATATTGTAGGTACAAATAGTACTGCCTCTCAGTCTCTCCCTGTAAATATTGTAGGTACAAATAGTACTACCTCCTAGTATTTCCCTGTAAATATTGTAGGTACAAATAGTACTGCCTCCCAGTCTCTCCCTGAAAATATTGTAGGTACAAATAGTACTGCCTCCCAGTCTCTCCCTGGAAATATTGTAGGTACAAATAGTACTGCCTCCCAGTCTCTCCCTGTAAATATTGTAGGTACAAATAGTACTACCTCCCAGTCTCTCCCTGTAAATATTGTAGGTACAAATAGTACTGCCTCCCAGTCACTCCCTGTAAATATTGTAGGTACAAATAGTACTGCCTACTAGTCTCTCCCTGTAAATATTGTAGGTACAAATAGTACTGCCTCCCAGTCTCTCCCTGTAAATATTGTAGGTACAAATAGTACTGCCTCCCAGTCACTCCCTATAAATATTGTAGGTACAAATAGTACTGCCTCCCAGTCTCTCCCTGTAAATATTGTAGGTACAAATAGTACTGCCTCCCAGTCTCTCCCTGTAAATATTGTAGGTACAAATAGTACTGCATACTAGTCTCTCCCTGTAAATATTGTAGGTACAAATAGTACTGCCTCCCAGTCTCTCCCTGTAAATATTGTAGGTACAAATAGTACTGCCTCCCAGTCTCTCCCTGTAAATATTGTAGGTACAAATAGTACTGCCTCCCAGTCACTCCCTGTAAATATTGTAGGTACAAATAGTACTGCCTCCCAGTCACTCCCTGTAAATATTGTAGGTACAAATAGTACTGCCTCCCAGTCACTCCCTGTAAATATTGTAGGTACAAATAGTATTGCCTCCCAGTCTCTCCCTGTAAATATTGTAGGTACAAATAGTACTGCCTCCCAGTCTCTCCCTGTAAATATTGTAGGTACAAATAGTACTGCCTCCCAGTCTCTCCCTGTAAATATTGTAGGTACAAATAGTACTGCCTCCCAGTCACTCCCTGTAAATACTGTAGGTACAAATAGTACTGCCTCCCAGTCTCTCCCTGTAAATATTGTAGGTACAAATAGTACTGCATACTAGTCTCTCCCTGTAAATATTGTAGGTACAAATAGTACTGCCTCCCAGTCACTCCCTGTAAATATTGTAGGTACAAATAGTACTGCCTCCCAGTCTCTCCCTGTAAATATTGTAGGTACAAATAGTACTGCCTCCCAGTCACTCCCTGTAAATACTGTAGGTACAAATAGTACTGCCTCCCAGTCACTCCCTGTAAATACTGTAGGTACAAATAGTACTGCCTCCCAGTCACTCCCTGTAAATACTGTAGGTACAAATAGTACTGCCTCCCAGTCTCTCCCTGTAAATACTGTAGGTACAAATAGTACTGCCTCCCAGTCTCTCCCTGTAAATATTGTAGGTACAAATAGTACTGCCTCCCAGTCACTCCCTGTAAATATTGTAGGTACAAATAGTACTGCCTCCCAGTCTCTCCCTGTAAATATTGTAGGTACAAATAGTACTGCCTCTCAGTCTCTCCCTGTAAATATTGTAGGTACAAATAGTACTACCTCCTAGTATTTCCCTGTAAATATTGTAGGTACAAATAGTACTGCCTCCCAGTCTCTCCCTGTAAATATTGTAGGTACAAATAGTACTACCTCCTAGTATTTCCCTGTAAATATTGTAGGTACAAATAGTACTGCCTCCCAGTCTCTCCCTGTAAATATTGTAGGTACAAATAGTACTACCTCCTAGTATTTCCCTGTAAATATTGTAGGTACAAATAGTACTGCCTCCCAGTCTCTCCCTGTAAATATTGTAGGTACAAATAGTACTACCTCCCAGTCACTCCCTGTAAATACTGTAGGTACAAATAGTACTGCCTCTCAGTCTCTCCCTGTAAATATTGTAGGTACAAATAGTACTGCCTCCCAGTCTCTCCCTTTAAATATTGTAGGTACAAATAGTACTGCCTCCCAGTCTCTCCCTGTAAATATTGTAGGTACAAATAGTACTGCCTCTCAGTCTCTCCCTGTAAATATTGTAGGTACAAATAGTACTACCTCCCAGTCTCTCCCAGTAAATATTATAGGTGCAAATAGTACTGCCTCCCAGTCTCTCCCTGTAAATATTGTAGGTACAAATAGTACTGCCTCCCAGTCTCTCCCTGTAAATATTGTAGGTACAAATAGTACTGCCTCCCAGTCACTCCCTGTAAATATTGTAGGTACAAATAGTACTGCCTCCCAGTCTCTCCCTGTAAATATTGTAGGTACAAATAGTACTGCCTCCCAGTCTCTCCCTGTAAATATTGTAGGTACAAATAGTACTGCCTCCCAGTCTCTCCCTGTAAATATTGTAGGTACAAATAGTACTGCCTCCCAGTCTCTCCCTGTAAATATTGTAGGTACAAATAGTACTGCCTCCCAGTCTCTCCCTGTAAATATTGTAGGTACAAATAGTACTGCCTCCCAGTCTCTCCCTGTAAATATTGTAGGTACAAATAGTACTGCCTCCCAGTCTCTCCCTGTAAATATTGTAGGTACAAATAGTACTGCCTCCCAGTCACTCCCTGTAAATATTGTAGGTACAAATAGTACTGCCTCCCAGTCACTCCCTGTAAATATTGTAGGTACAAATAGTACTGCCTCCCAGTCACTCCCTGTAAATATTGTAGGTACAAATAGTACTGCCTCCCAGTCTCTCCCTGTAAATATTGTAGGTACAAATAGTACTGCCTCCCAGTCTCTCCCTGTAAATATTGTAGGTACAAATAGTACTGCCTCCCAGTCTCTCCCTGTAAATATTGTAGGTACAAATAGTACTGCCTCCCAGTCACTCCCTGTAAATACTGTAGGTACAAATAGTACTGCCTCCCAGTCTCTCCCTGTAAATATTGTAGGTACAAATAGTACTGCCTCCCAGTCACTCCCTGTAAATATTGTAGGTACAAATAGTACTGCCTCCCAGTCTCTCCCTGTAAATATTGTAGGTACAAATAGTACTGCCTCCCAGTCACTCCCTGTAAATACTGTAGGTACAAATAGTACTGCCTCCCAGTCACTCCCTGTAAATACTGTAGGTACAAATAGTACTGCCTCCCAGTCACTCCCTGTAAATACTGTAGGTACAAATAGTACTGCCTCCCAGTCTCTCCCTGTAAATACTGTAGGTACAAATAGTACTGCCTCCCAGTCTCTCCCTGTAAATATTGTAGGTACAAATAGTACTGCCTCCCAGTCACTCCCTGTAAATATTGTAGGTACAAATAGTACTGCCTCCCAGTCTCTCCCTGTAAATATTGTAGGTACAAATAGTACTGCCTCCCAGTCTCTCCCTGTAAATATTGTAGGTACAAATAGTACTGCCTCCCAGTCTCTCCCTGTAAATATTGTAGGTACAAATAGTACTGCCTCCCAGTCTCTCCCTGTAAATATTGTAGGTACAAATAGTACTGCCTCCCAGTCTCTCCCTGTAAATATTGTAGGTACAAATAGTACTGCCTCCCAGTCTCTCCCTGTAAATATTGTAGGTACAAATAGTACTGCCTCCCAGTCTCTCCCTGTAAATATTGTAGGTACAAATAGTACTGCCTCCCAGTCTCTCCCTGTAAATATTGTAGGTACAAATAGTACTGCCTCCCAGTCACTCCCTGTAAATATTGTAGGTACAAATAGTACTGCCTCCCAGTCACTCCCTGTAAATATTGTAGGTACAAATAGTACTGCCTCCCAGTCACTCCCTGTAAATATTGTAGGTACAAATAGTACTGCCTCCCAGTCTCTCCCTGTAAATATTGTAGGTACAAATAGTACTGCCTCCCAGTCTCTCCCTGTAAATATTGTAGGTACAAATAGTACTGCCTCCCAGTCTCTCCCTGTAAATATTGTAGGTACAAATAGTACTGCCTCCCAGTCACTCCCTGTAAATACTGTAGGTACAAATAGTACTGCCTCCCAGTCTCTCCCTGTAAATATTGTAGGTACAAATAGTACTGCCTCCCAGTCACTCCCTGTAAATATTGTAGGTACAAATAGTACTGCCTCCCAGTCTCTCCCTGTAAATATTGTAGGTACAAATAGTACTGCCTCCCAGTCACTCCCTGTAAATACTGTAGGTACAAATAGTACTGCCTCCCAGTCACTCCCTGTAAATACTGTAGGTACAAATAGTACTGCCTCCCAGTCACTCCCTGTAAATACTGTAGGTACAAATAGTACTGCCTCCCAGTCTCTCCCTGTAAATACTGTAGGTACAAATAGTACTGCCTCCCAGTCTCTCCCTGTAAATATTGTAGGTACAAATAGTACTGCCTCCCAGTCACTCCCTGTAAATATTGTAGGTACAAATAGTACTGCCTCCCAGTCTCTCCCTGTAAATATTGTAGGTACAAATAGTACTGCCTCTCAGTCTCTCCCTGTAAATATTGTAGGTACAAATAGTACTACCTCCTAGTATTTCCCTGTAAATATTGTAGGTACAAATAGTACTGCCTCCCAGTCTCTCCCTGTAAATATTGTAGGTACAAATAGTACTACCTCCTAGTATTTCCCTGTAAATATTGTAGGTACAAATAGTACTGCCTCCCAGTCTCTCCCTGTAAATATTGTAGGTACAAATAGTACTACCTCCTAGTATTTCCCTGTAAATATTGTAGGTACAAATAGTACTGCCTCCCAGTCTCTCCCTGTAAATATTGTAGGTACAAATAGTACTACCTCCCAGTCACTCCCTGTAAATACTGTAGGTACAAATAGTACTGCCTCTCAGTCTCTCCCTGTAAATATTGTAGGTACAAATAGTACTGCCTCCCAGTCTCTCCCTTTAAATATTGTAGGTACAAATAGTACTGCCTCCCAGTCTCTCCCTGTAAATATTGTAGGTACAAATAGTACTGCCTCTCAGTCTCTCCCTGTAAATATTGTAGGTACAAATAGTACTACCTCCCAGTCTCTCCCAGTAAATATTATAGGTGCAAATAGTACTGCCTCCCAGTCTCTCCCTGTAAATATTGTAGGTACAAATAGTACTGCCTCCCAGTCTCTCCCTGTAAATATTGTAGGTACAAATAGTACTGCCTCCCAGTCACTCCCTGTAAATATTGTAGGTACAAATAGTACTGCCTCCCAGTCTCTCCCTGTAAATATTGTAGGTACAAATAGTACTGCCTCCCAGTCTCTCCCTGTAAATATTGTAGGTACAAATAGTACTGCCTCCCAGTCTCTCCCTGTAAATATTGTAGGTACAAATAGTACTGCCTCCCAGTCACTCCCTGTAAATATTGTAGGTACAAATAGTACTGCCTCCCAGTCTCTCCCAGTAAATATTGTAGGTACAAATAGTACTGCCTCCCAGTCTCTCCCTGTAAATACTGTAGGTACAAATAGTACTGCCTCCCAGTCTCTCCCTGTAAATATTGTAGGTACAAATAGTACTGCCTCCCAGTCACTCCCTGTAAATATTGTAGGTGCAAATAGTACTGCCTCCCAGTCACTCCCTGTAAATATTGTAGGTACAAATAGTACTGCCTCCCAGTCTCTCCCAGTAAATATTGTAGGTACAAATAGTACTGCCTCTCAGTCTCTCCCTGTAAATACTGTAGGTACCAATAGTACTGCCTCCCAGTCTCTCCCTGTAAATATTGTAGGTACAAATAGTACTGCCTCCCAGTCTCTCCCTGTAAATATTGTAGGTACAAATAGTACTGCCTCCCAGTCTCTCCCAGTAAATATTGTAGGTACAAATAGTACTGCCTCTCAGTCTCTCCCTGTAAATACTGTAGGTACAAATAGTACTGCCTCCCAGTCACTCCCTGTAAATATTGTAGGTACCACTAGTACTGCCTCCCAGTCACTCCCTGTATATATTGTAGGTACAAATAGTACTGCCTCCCAGTATCTCCCTGTAAATATTGTAGGTACAAATAGTACTGCCTCTCAGTCTCTCCCTGTAAATACTGTAGGTACAAATAGTACTGCCTCCCAGTCTCTCCCTGTAAATATTGTAGGTACCACTAGTACTGCCTCCCAGTCACTCCCTGTATATATTGTAGGTACAAATAGTACTGCCTCCCAGTATCTCCCTGTAAATATTGTAGGTACAAATAGTACTGCCTCCCAGTCTCTCCCTGTAAATATTGTAGGTACAAATAGTACTGCCTCCCAGTCTCTCCCTGTAAATATTGTAGGTGCAAATAGTACTGCCTCCCAGTCTCTCCCTGAAAATATTGTAGGTACAAATAGTACTGCCTCCCAGTCTCTCCCTGTAAATATTGTAGGTACAAATAGTACTGCCTCCCAGTCTCTCCCTGTAAATATTGTAGGCACAAATAGTACTGCCTCCCAGTCTCTCCCTGTAAATACTGTAGGTACAAATAGTACTGCCTCCCAGTCTCTCCCTGTAAATACTGTAGGTACAAATAGTACTACCTCCCAGTCTCTCCCTGTAAATATTGTAGGTACAAATAGTACTGCCTCCCAGTCTCTCCCTGTAAATATTGTAGGTACAAATAGTACTGCCTTCCAGTCTCTCCCTGTAAATATTGTAGGTGCAAATAGTACTGCCTCCCAGTCTCTCCCTGTAAATACTGTAGGTACAAATAGTACTGCCTCCCAGTCTCTCCCTGTAAATATTGTAGGTACAAATAGTACTGCCTCCCAGTCTCTCCCTGTAAATATTGTAGGTGCAAATAGTACTGCCTCCCAGTCTCTCCCTGTAAATATTGTAGGTGCAAATAGTACTGCCTCCCAGTCTCTCCCTGTAAATACTGTAGGTACAAATAGTACTACCTCCCAGTCTCTCCCTGTAAATACTGTAGGTACAAATAGTACTGCCTCCCAGTCTCTCCCTGTAAATATTGTAGGTACAAATAGTACTGCCTCCCAGTCACTCCCTGTAAATATTGTAGGTACAAATAGTACTGCCTCCCAGTCACTCCCTGTAAATATTGTAGGTACAAATAGTACTGCCTCCCAGTCTCTCCCTGTAAATACTGTAGGTACAAATAGTACTGCCTCCCAGTCACTCCCTGTAAATATTGTAGGTACAAATAGTACTGCCTCCCAGTCTCTCCCTGTAAATATTGTAGGTGCAAATAGTACTGCCTCCCAGTCTCTCCCTGTAAATACTGTAGGTACAAATAGTACTGCCTCCCAGTCTCTCCCTGTAAATACTGTAGGTACAAATAGTACTGCCTCCCAGTCACTCCCTGTAAATATTGTAGGTGCAAATAGTACTGCCTCCCAGTCTCTCCCTGTAAATAATGAATGTACATTATGCACATAAAGCACATCCCTTTTGTCTCTTTCTGTAAGATGTAAGTGCAGATAGTACTGTCTCCCTGTCTCTCCCTGTAAATAATACATTTACAGATAACACTCAATCCCTGTCTCTTCTGCAAATGATGCAGCAATGAAAAGCAGTCTCCCTCTGTCTCTTCCTGTAAATTAGTTTCCAGATAGTACTTCCTCCCTTTATCTCACTGTAAATTAATTTCCAAACAGTACTGTCTCTGTCTCTTCCTGTAAATGAAGGCGTGTTTATACTGTCGTACTGTCTCCCTGTATCTTTTTGTAAATGATGTAGGTGCAAATAGTACTTTCTCCTTGTTTCTTTCAGTAAAAGGTGAAAGTTCAGATTGTGCTGTCTCCTTGTCTCTTACTGTAAGTGAAGGTGCAGATAATATTGTTCTCCCTGACTCTTCCTGTATATTATGTAGGTGCAGATTCTGTATCCCTGTGTCTTTACATAAGCGATGTAGGTGCAGATAGTACTGTCTCCTTGTCTCTTATGGGATGTCAAACTCAAATACACAGAGGGCCAAAATTAAAAACTTGGACAAAGTTGTGAGCCAACCTTGATATTTATTTAAAAAATGTGTACAATTAAGGAAGTTTTTCCATATCACATACATAGATGAACCTTTTTATATGGAAACAAATTAAAGGGGTTGTCCCCAAGCCTATATAAATTAACAGATCTTAAGAGTCAGATCACATGACTGGAGCATTGGGTATTTCCTTGTGTGCAGGGGCGTACATAGAAATCATGGGCCCCATAGCAAAAGTTCTAATTAGAATCACCCAGCCCCTAAAAAAAACCCCTAATATACGGTGAGGTCACAGAAGAGCATCTCACAACTTTTCCAGCCCTTTCAAAGTAATTTTAGCTATACTGAAGCCCCTAGATTGCCCTTTCATTGCCCCCATAAAGTATGATGCCAACAAAAGTGCCTCCTAAACACAGAAAGATACCTCCGCAGTTAATTCCTCCACAGTACCCACCACTCACACGATATGATGACCCGACTGCACCGCCTCACACCACCAGCAAAATATGGTGACCCCAAACACACTATGATGCCCCAACTCTGATCCCCACGCGGTCCTCCACAGACTATAATGGAACTCACATATTCTTTCTCTTAGTATAATGAGCCTCACATACAGAATAATGGGCCCCACACAGTCCTTCATACAGAATAATGGGCCCCACACAGTCCTTCATACAGAATAATGGGCCCCGCACAGTCTTTCATAAAGAACAATGGGCCTCACACAGTCCTACATACAGAATAATGGTCCCGACACAGTACTCCATACAGAATAATAGACCCCACATAGTCCTCCATGCAGTAAAGTATGACCCACATAGTTCTCCATACAGAATAATAGCCCTACACAGTCCTCTATACAGAATAATGGGTCCCATAATGTGCTCCATACAAAATAATGGGCCCCACAATGTCCTCCATACAAAATAATAGGTCCCACATAGTCCTCCATACAGAATAATGGGCACCACATAGTCCTACATACAGTATAAAGGCTCCAAATAGTACTCCATACAATATAATGGGCCCTACATAGTCTTCCATACAGCATAAAGGGCCCCATGTAGTCCTTCATACAGTATTGCCCCACATAGTCCTCTATAGAGTATAAAGGCCCCAACACAGTCATCCATACAGTATAAAGGGCCCCACATTGTATGTATATAATGGGCCCGATAACGTATGGCTCCACATTGTCCTCTATACAGAATAATGGTCCCCACATTGTCCTCTATATAGAATAATAGGCCCCCAATTGTTGTCCATACAGTAAAATATGCCCATAGAATCAACCATTCAGTATAATGACCCCACATTGTCTTCCATAAAGTATAGAGGGCCCCTCATACTCTTCCATACAGTATAATGGCTCTACATAGTCCTCCATACAGTATAATGCGACCTACATTGTCCTCCATCCAGGTACAGATAGTAGTATTTCCCTGTCTCTTCCTGTAAATGAATGTATGTATAGTACTGTCACCCTCTTTCTTCCCATGAATTATACAGGTGAAAATAGTACTTTCTCATTGTATCTTTCTGTACATGAATAAAGTGCAGATGGTACTGTATCCTTGTCTCTTACTATAAATGAAGTCTCTTCTTGTAAATTAAGTAGGTTCAGCATGTAGTACTGTTTCCCTGTCTCTTTATGTAAGTGATGACCGTATTGTCTCCCTATCTCTTCCTGTAAATGATGGTTGTATATAGTACTGTCTCCCTCTTTCTTCCTGTAAATTATACAGGTGCAAATAGTACTTTCTCCTTATATCTTTCGGTAGGTGATGAAAGTGCAGATAGTGCTGTACCCTTGTCTCAGGATTCGAACCCAGCCGCTCCTGTGCACCAGACGCCAGCACTTCCCTCTGAGCTACTCAGCTCGCTGGACAGTACTGTGCTAACCCAAATACTTGTACCTATACTGTTGCTGATGTCTCCACCCTGAGTTTCCTGTTGGTCACCAACCTGAGTTCCTGATTGGCTCATCCTGATTGCACACCCTATTTAAACCTGGTCTTGCTCTCCTTTATTTGAGTGACTACTGAGCTACCAGCCTCTAGTCAAGCTTCCTTCCTCCCAATGCTTATTCATTCAAACGACAATGCTGTTCCTGATATCCGCCTCTGGCTTTCCTGACTACGATTACTGCTTATTCCTTCAAACTACATTGCTGTTCCTGTGTAGCAACTCCTTGGCTATCGCAGACTACGCTATCTGCCGGTGCTGCCGCTAGTGGTTGCAATATCACTACTCCAACCAGGTCAGTCTAAATAACCTTGTCTCTTACTATAAATGAAGGTGCAGATAGTGCTGTATCCTTGTCTCTTACTGTAAATGAAGGTGCAGATAGTGCTGTATCCTTGTCTCTTACTGTAAATGAAGGTGCAGATAGTGCTGCATCCTTGTCTCTTACTATATATGAAGATGCAGGTAGTGCTGTATCCTTGTCTCTTACTATAAATGAAGATGCAGGTAGTGCTGTATCCTTGTCTCTTACTGTAAATGAAGGTGCAGATAGTGCTGTATCCTTGTCTCTTACTATAAATGAAGATGCAGGTAGTGCTGTATCCTTGTCTCTTACTGTAAATGAAGGTGCAGATAGTGCTGTATCCTTGTCTCTTACTGTAAATGAAGGTGCAGATAGTGCTGTATCCTTGACTCTTCTTGTAAATGATGTAGGTGCAGGCAGTACTGTTTTGTAAGTGCAAAAAGTAAGTAAGTAAGTGCAAAAAGTACTGTGCCCCTGTTTTTTTCTGTATATGAAACGTATATCCTACTGATTAAAGTTCACTGCACTCTTTGTATGTCAAAAGATTGGAATCACTTACTAAGTGAGTACACAGTGGTATTCAAAAAAGTGATCGATACAATAGAGTCAAAACTTGAGACATGATTGATGGTTCACCCTACTAAAGTCATTCTCCAAATGCTGCTGGAGTAATAAAGCCGAGGGAACATGGAAAGTGAAAGAATTTGCTTGCTGTCAGTGAATGAGGACATTCCTGAGGGTGAAAGCTTGCCAAATCTACAACTAAACTAAACACATAAGTGTGAGAATGTCTCTCCTGACCTACTATGTATCAGGGCTGGCAAACTGTCCTGTCCACGCTGTGTATGTCACAGAGGACGGTCTAGCTGACACACAACTGTGTCAGGAATGGAATCACCAATAACACCCCGACATGCAGGAGTAATGTGTTCATGACCACACACTGTGCAAAACCAAGGAGAGAGGAGCCAGGGACGAGCGTCACGCCCACAGACCAGGGGAACTTACTCTGGTAAGAAGTACGGATCCGTTTCGTAATATCTGGGTAAAAATTAGACAGGCCACGCATGCAAAAGTTGTCTGTGGAACATGCCAGCGCATCAGCAGATCAGCAGCAGCAGGCAGAGAAAAGAAGGGGAAAAAAAACAGTCTGCGGTGAAAGAAAGTGATATTCATGGCGGCCGGAGTGAACCCACCATCCCCACATCAACCAATCATGTCAGCACGTGGAGAACAGAAGAGGACGAACTGAAGCCGTACACCAGATCACAAACTCAGGAAGGAAAGCCAAGAGTCGACTCAGCACCAGAGCTACCAGCTGACACATGAACAGCCGCTGTCAAGAGGTTTACACGAGGGTGAGTCAGAAATGATCCGCACTGTGGATGGCTAATTCATTTCAATCGATTTTCAGAAATGAGATTCACTATTTTTCCATGGAATCTTTTGGCTTTACAATACGCTTTGTCTGTCACGCTTTCGTATTCACTCATAAACATATATTTTAGGATCTGCGAACCTCGAATGCTCCACTTTCTGCTCCCTCGACGCATCTTACAAGGAACATGATGTGAAGTCAATCATCTGTCTATCAGAATCGGGTCACGTGCCGGACGCCGTGGTCATCAGTCGTGGTCGGGCATCTGGCCGCTTCTTCATGGCTGACATTCCTTGATCTTCTCTTCCCATCTATACACACTTCTTCATCACAAAACACTTAGTTCATTTTGTGCGCAAAGCCATCGATAAGCAAAAGCCGCAAACATCGAAAAATGAATCCCTGCACACTGTGTAAATCCAAAGATGAGGCGACCATCGTTACCCCACTGCAGTCACAGATGAACCGATGGAGAATGTCCAAACCTGCACAGCGGAGACCGAGAACTCATCGGAAAATGCAGATAATGGCGCGGACAAGGTATAGTACAACCAAAGAGAGGAAAATCAGTGAGTCACCCTCGCATATTTCTCCTAGAAAACTCCCAGCGGACAAAGCACAAAGACAAGTCAAGCAGGGTTATAAGAAGAGGGGATCCACAGACAACACACACAGCGTGACCTCCATGAGCCCACCTAACATAAAACACAGAGCAGGTCTACTTTTAAAAATAAAGTCACTTTTTACATACATGACATCTAATAGATGCATCCTCAGTTACATCCTGTATTATCCTCCAGAGCTGCACTCACTATTCTGCTGGTGCAGTCACTGTGTACATACATTACATTACTGATCCTGAGTTACCTCTTGTATTATACTCCAGAGCTGCACTCACTATTCTGCTGGTGCGGTCACTGTGTACATACATTACATTACTGATCCTGAGTTACATTCTGTATTATACCCCAGAGCTGCACTCACTATTCTGCTGGTGCAGTCACTATGTACATACATTACATTACTGATCCTGAGTTACCTCCTGTATTATACCCCGAAGCTGCACTCACTATTCTGCTGGTGCAGTCACTATGTACATACATTACATTACTGATTCTGAGTTACATCCTGTATTATACCCCAGAGCTACACTCACTATTCTGCTGGTGCAGTTACTGTGTACATACATTACTGATCCTGAGTTACATCCTGTATTATACTCCAGAGCTGCACTCACTATTCTGCTGGTGCAGTCACTGTGTACATACATTACATTACTGATCCTGAGTTACCACCTGTATTATACTCCAGAGCTGCACTCACCATTCTGCTGGTGCAGTCACTGTGTACATACATTACATTACTGATCCTGAGTTACCTCCTGTATTATACTCCAGAGCTGCACTCAGTATTCTGCTGGTGCAGTCAGTGTGTACATGCATTACATTACTGATCCTGAGTTACATCCCGTATTATACCCCAGAGCTGCACTCACTATTCTGCTGGTGCAGTCACTGTGTACATACATTACTGATCCTGAGTTACATCCTGTATTATACTCCAGAGCTGCACTCACTATTCTGCTGGTGCATTCACCGTGTACATACATTACATTACTGATCCTTAGTAACATCCTGTATTATACCCCAGAGCAGCACTCACTATTCTGCTGGTGCAGTCACTGTGTACATACATTACATTACTGATCCTCAGTTACATCCTGTATTATACTCCAGAGCTGCACTCACTTTTCAGAGAATATGAATTATATCACTTTTCCTCCACTCATGGTTAGTGGTTGGGTGAAGCCATTTCTTGTCAAACTGCTGTGTTTTCTCTTTATAAATCATAATGACCCAAAACAGCCAAATGATCTTGATCACAAGTTCACATCCCCTGGTGATTTTGGCTTGATAACATGCACAGACGTTGACATAGATGGGTGTAAATGGCTACTAAAGGGAACATCCTCACCTGTGACCTGTTTGCTTGTAATCAGTATGTGTGCATAAAAGCTGAGTGAGTTTCTGGGATCCAGACAGACTCTGGCATCTTTCATCCAGCCACTGACGTTTCTGGATTGTGAGTCATGGGGAAAGCAAAAGAATTGTCAACGGATCTACGGGAAAAGGTAGTTGTACTGTATAAAACAGGAAAGGAATACAAAAAGATATCTAAGGAATTGATAATGAAAGCAGCGTTCACACTGTGATTAACAAATGGAAAATCAGGGGCTCTGTAAAAACAAAACCACGGTCAGGTGAACCAACAAAAATGTCATTCACAACTGCCAGGAAAATTGCTCGGGAAGCAAAGAAAAACCCACAAATAACATCAGCTGAAATACGGGACTCTCTGAAAACTAGCGGTATGGCTATTACAAGATGCACAATAAGGTGGCACCTGGGCTACATGGTCGAGTCGCCAGGAGAAAGCCATTAATGCATAAATGCCACAAAGTATCTCACCTACAATACGCAAAACAGCACAGAGACAAGCCTCAAAACATCTGGAACAAGGTAATTTGGAGTGATGAGACCAAAATTGAACATTTTGGCCACAACCATAAACGTTACATTTGGAGAGAGGTCAACAAGGCCTATGATGAAACGAACACCATTCCTACTGTAAAGCACGAAGGTGGATCGCGGATGTTTTGGGGATGTGTGAGCTACAAAGGCACAGGAAACTTGGTCAAAAGTTGAAGGAAAGATGAATGCAGCACGTTATCAGCAAATACTGGAGGCAAATTTGCACTCATCAGCCTGGAAGCTGAGCATGGGATGTACTTGGACGTTCCAAAATGATAACGATCCAAAACACAAGGCAAAGTCGACCTGTCATTGGCTACAGCAGAACAAAGTGAAGGTTCTGGAGTGGCCATCTCAGTCTCCTGACCTGAATATCATTGAGCCACTCTGGGAAGATCTTAAGTGCGCAGTTCATGCTAGGCAGCCCAGGAATTTACAGGATCTGGAGGCTTCATGCCAAGAAGAGTGGGCAGCTTTACCATCTGAGAAAATAAAGAACCTCATCCACAACTACCACAAAAGACTTCAAGCTGTCATTGGTGTCAGAGGGGGCAATACATGGTATTAATAAATGGGGTATGTGAACTTTTGATCAGGGTCATTTAGATGTTTTGGGTTGTCGTTATGATTTATAAAGAGAAAACACAGTAGTTTGACAATAAATGGCTTCACCCAACCACTAACCATGAGTGGAGGAAAAGTTTTGATGTTGTCATTCATATTCTTTGAAAAAAAGGCAAGAAAGCAAAAATTCTGCCGGAGTATGTAAACTTTTGAACCCAACTGCATATTGCTCCGTGTATTCTGCTCATTACATACGGGGGTCCCGGCACTCGGTGCTTTCCCTACACCTGACTTGCTGCAGACTACAGACAAGAACCTGATGATTGTAGTGGAGATCCGGCTTCTGGCAGACGAGATGAGCGGCAGGATCTGCTTCTTCCTCTGAACCTCATTCGGGGCGATGTTTCCTGACATTGCGGAGTTAATGAGGCTCCTGTTGTCAGGCTTGGCTGATTGTTGGGGCGCCAGGGTACGACTGACGGCTTCGCTCTCCCTCGGCACAGCGCTGTCTGCTCTGCAGTCCTTGCGCTCTTGGCATGTGACATGTGCTGGCTTACTGTAATCTCATAGCTGGAGGGTGGTCTGTGGTCGGGATGAGACCATCCATGACACCAGGAGTCCCGTGTAGTCACGGTGAGATGAGACCTCCTGAATCTGATCAAAATAAACTGGGTTTAATCTAGATCAGCCGGAAATCTGGGGTCTGAGGCTGCTCCATGCCGTGGCCCCGACCGGGGACATCACAGACGAATTATCAGAAAATGTATTCAACATGTGCAGCCGAGAAGTCGCCATCATCCTGCGCAGGGAGCGCCACCCGCAGTGGAGGACACGTATACACTCACAGACCGGCTGGGGTACAGTCACCTTAGGCCACATTCACATGTTCAGTATTTGGTCAGTATTTTACATCAGTATTTGGCCGCCAAAACTAGGAGCGGTGATAAATACAGACGTGGTGACGAGTTTCTATTAAATGGCTAAAAAATACTGATGTAAAATACTGAGCAAATACTGAGCGTGTGAACGTGGCCTTATACACAGCCTCCTGTTCTACAGCTGTCTGCTACACGTCACGATTCCAACTTTATAATTTTCAAAATCTCTGCTGGTTGTCAGTGATCAGTATGTGTCCCTACCGAAGGTGAAGAGAGAAGGCCCAGAACGGCTGAGGGTTTGTTACACTTGTGTCTCATAGAATCCTAGAATAGTAGAGTTGGAAGGGACCACCTGGGTCATCTGGTCCAACCCCCTGCTCAAAGCATGATTCACTAAATCATCCCAGACAGATGTTTGTCCAGCCTCTGAGTGAACACTTCCATTGAAGGAGAACTCACCACCTCTCGTGACCACCTGTTCCACTCATTGATCACCCTCACTGTCAAAAAGTTTTTTCTAATATCTAATCTGTGTCTCCTCCCATTCAGTTTCATTCCATTGCTTCTACTCTTTTCTTGTGCAAATGAGAATAAAGATGATCCCTCTACAATGTGACAGCCCTTCAGATATTTGTAGACGGCTATTAAGTCTCCTCTCAGTCTTCTTTTTTGCAGCTAAACATTCCCAAATCCTGTAACCGTTCCTCATAGGACATGGCTTGCAGACCGGTCACCATTCTGGTCACTCTTCTCTGAACTTGCTCCAGTTTGTTGATGTCTTTTTTATGTGGTGCCCAAAACTGGACCCAATATTCCAGATGAGGTCTGACCAAGGAGTAGAGGGCAATAATGACTTCACGTGATCTAGACTGTATGCTTCTGTTAATACATCCCAGAATTGCATTTGCCCTTTTTGCTGCTGCATCACACTGTTGACTCATGTGCAGTCTGTGATCTATTAGTATACCCAAGTCTTTTTCACACGTGCTGTTGCTTAGCCCTATTCCTGCCATTCTGTAAATGCTTTTTTCATTTTTATTGCCCAGATATAGTACTTTGCATTTTTCATTGTTAAAAACCATTCTGTTAGTTGCTACCCACTGCTCCAGTTTATTTACATCTTTTTGAATCCTTCTCTCTCTCTCCTCTAGTATTAGCAATCCCTCCTAGCTTTGTCATCAGCAAATTGAATCAGTTTACCCTCAATTCCTTCATCTAAATCATTGATAAAGATGTTGAACAATACAGGGCCCAGGACAGAGCCTTGTGGTACCCCACTTGAGACATTCTTCCAACTGGATGTACAGCCATTTACGACCACTCTTTGGGTCCGATCACTAAGCCAGTTATGAATCCACCTAACAGTTGCCTTGTCCATTCCATACTTAGTCATTTTTTCAATAAGGATGGTGTGAGATACTTTGTCAAATGCTTTGCTGAAGTCAAGATATACTATATCTACAGCATTTCCCTGATCCACCCAGTCAGTGATTCTGTCATAGAAGGAAATTTAGTCTGACATGACTTATTAGTTACAAACCCATGCTGTGTAGATAGTCATGTGACAGGTATCAGCTGTAACCCAGGATCAGTGCAGGGTCAGTAATGTATGTACACAGTGACTGTACCAGCAGAATAGTGAGTGCAGCTCTGGGGTATAATACAGGATGTAACTCAGGATCAGTAATGTAATGTATGTACACGGTGACTGCACCAGCAGTATAGTGAGTGCAGCTCTGGGGTATAATACAGGATGTAACTCAGGATCAGTAATGTAATGTGGTTTCAGGTAGTGATTATATGTTATCAGCGCTCCTGAAGCTCCTGTTTTTAGGTACCCCTCTACACATACATGAGCTCTGCCTATGGTATGAATTAGAGATTGAGGCCTGATAGTGAGATTTTCCGGAGATGAAATCATTGTCTGGGATATAAGGATTGTGGAGAAGACAAGGAACACTATGAGATGTCACACGCTGGGTGTTGGGGCTGGCAGTGGGGTGGCACACTGTTCTCATGCAGGATGGGCACGCTCGATGCATCGCTTACCTGTGGGGAACTGCTTGCTCTTGCGGGGAGAGCGCGGCTGCCTCTGGTACGGGTCGCTGGCTCCGTACAGGTACACAGTCCCCATGCTGAGCAGGATGGTTTTCTGAATATAATCGACCACAGCCAGGCCATTAATGTTCCCAAAGGCAACTCTGAAACAGGGCAGACGTCACAGGTCATCACCCAGGGGATGTGCAGCATTGGCACACGTCACATGCCACCTTCTGTCTCATCTTCAGTCACTCAGAGCAGTGACAGGTAAGTGCCACAGGTTTGTCTGTGAGGGGCCGCATGTCTGTGTGTACAGGGCGAATCAGGGGCCACACGTCTGTGTGTGCAGGGCGAATCAGGGGCTGCACAGCCATCACCCCACTCATAACCGGAGGACAAGACACAAGTGTAACTGGGAGATCAGGGATTTATCTGTACACTACAGGTGTGCACCCTGACTCCTACTGGTGACATGGCGGAGTTGTCGGGGGCCATTATGTGTGGGGGCCATCATAATTAAAGGGGAATACTAAGGGAGGCCCTCAAATAGTGGGGGCTACTAATGGGGCCATCATAAATGAAGGGGAATACTAAGGGAGGCCCTCAAATAGTGGAGGCTACTAAGGGGGCCATCATAAATAAAGGGGGATACTAAGGGGGCACTTAAATAGTGGGGGCCACTAAGGGAGGCCCTCATAACTAGTGGGAGCTATTAAGGGCGGCCTTCATAAATATTGGGGCTACTAAGGGGGTCATCATAGTGAGGGCTACTAAGGAATGCGATCCTAAATAAAGGGGGCTACTAAGAGGGCACTAAAATATTGGGGGCTACTAAAGGGAGGCCCTCATAAATAGTGGGGGCAGCTAAGGGAGGTCCTAATAAATAGGGTGGGCTACTAAGGGGGCCATCATAAATAAAAGGGAATACTAAGGGGGCCAACATAAATAAAGGGGGCACTCATAAATAGTGGGGGCTACTAAGGGGGGCCATCATAAATAAAAGGGAATACTAAGGGGACACTCAAATAGTTGGGGCTACTAAGGGAGGACCTCAAATAGTGGGGGCTGCTAAGGGAGGCCCTCATAACTAGAGGGAGCTATTAAGGGCGGCCCTCATAAATATTGGGGGCTACTAAGGGGGTCATCATAAATAGTGAGGGCTACTAAGGAATGTGATCCTAAATAAAGGGGGCTACTAAGGGGGCACTCAAATACTGGGGGGCTACTAAAGGGAGGCCCTCATAAATAGTGGGGGCTACTAAGGGAGATCCTCATAATTAGTGGGGGCTGCTAAGTTGGGCCCTCATAAATAATGGGGGCTGTTAAGGGAGGCCCTCATAAACAGTGAGGGTTGCTAAGGGGGGTGCTCAAAAATAGTGCGGGTTGCTAAGGGAGCCCTCATAAATAGTGGGGGCTGCAAAGGGGGGCATCATAAATAGTGGGGGCCCTCATAAATCATGAGACTACTAAGGGGGCCCTCATAAATAGTGGGGGCTGCTAACAGAGGTCCTCATAAAAAGAGGCTACTAATGGGGGCCCCCATAAATCGTGAAACTACTAAGGGGGATCCTCATAAATAGTGCGGGCCGCTAAGGGGGATCCCCTAAATAGTGGGGGCTTCTAAGGGAGGTCCACATAAATACTGAGGTCTACTACGATGGGCCCTCATAAATAGTGCGGGCTGCTAATGGGGCTCTCATAAATAGTGGGGGCTACTAAGGGGGGCCATCATAAATAGTGGGGCTACAGAGGGACAGTGCAAAAATAGTGGGGGCTACTAAGGGGAGGACATCATACATAGCGGTGATACTATGGGGGCCATGATAGAGTGGAGGCTACCAAGGGGCGATGATACAGAGTGGGAGCTACAGAGGAGGCCATCATACAGTCAGACAGAGACCAGCCATCATTTGCTGCCCCCTTTATTAACAACCTCCTGTCTGCACTCACAGGCCATAGGCAGAGCTGACGGCCAGGCTGGTGATCTGCTGCGGAGGTTCTCCATCCATCCATACAAGCTGGACCACGAGTTCTGTCTGGTATCCTGGCGGCATCCGCACGGGCCGGCTCTTCACACTGGGGAAAGAACACATCATCAGGGTCCGCGCTGACTATAATCCTTTACTGTAAGCACTGTAGAAGGGGTCCTCTTGTACTTCCTGTCAAATAAAAAGTTAAAATCTCTAAGCCCCTAGCAAAGGGGGCACTCACCCCCCTCCTTCCTTCCCTCTCACACAGATTTCCAGTGAGGAAGCAAATTATCAGGAACACCGCACTGCACTTGCTCACTGAGCCAGTGCGCGTGTCGTGAGTAAGACAGTCTGTACTCAGAGATACCTGTGGAGCGGGGCAAAGGCGGTAAAGATGCGCGCTTCAGACCAACAGGACCTGCAGCACCTGACTGCTGGGGGCGGAGCCGGCCACAGGTCTCTCAGAGGAAGCAGGAGCAGAGAGAGATTACTGCAGGTCAGATAGGACCTGAAGCACGTGACTACTGGGGGCGGAGCCGGCCACAGGTCTCTCAGAGGAGGCAGAAATAGAGAGATTGCTCCAGGTCAGATAGGACCTGAAGCACGTGACTGCCAAGGGGCGGAGCCGGCCACAGGTCTCTCAGAGGAGGCAGGAATAGAGAGATTGCTCCAGGTCAGATAGGACCTGCAGCACGTGACTGCCAAGGGGCGGAGCCGGCCACAGGTCTCTCAGAGGAGGCAGGAATAGAGAGATTGCTCCAGGTCACATAGGACCTGAAGCACGTGACTGCTGGGGGCGTGGCCTAAGCTCTGAGAACTAGGAGCAGAAGGAAAACTCCTAGAAGGGTAACTATGGGACAAAGTTACCAAGGGACTAGACAGAACGGATAGTTAGGACGTAGCCAAGGGATCATACACAGAGAGAGCAGCGCAGTACAAGAGAAGCAGGCAGAGGGTAGTCAGGACGTAGCCAAGGGGTCAGAAAACCAGAATGGGCAAATACACAGTACCAAGACAGTAGACAAACTCACAACAAAGAGACGGACCGGGTCAAAACCAAATCGGGCACAGGCTATCAGGCACAAGGCACAGGCACGCAAGAGGTCAACCAACTCAGCCGAGGGCAGGAGTATAACTGACAGCAGACCTTGATCAATTGGCAACTAAATAGCCACCCTCTGCCAGAGAGAGGCCGAAACAATTAACCAGGACGGGACAAAGACAAAACCCCGTCCTGGATCATGACACAAATAGCTGACAGTCTGAGCCTCTTGGAATAGACTGTACTATGGGCATAAGGAAGTAGGAATATAAATTCCTACTTCCTATATTTGTGAAGTGAACCAACCTAATTAAAATCCAGGCTGTCCCTTTTAGGAAAAAAAGGCCTCTGCAGTGGAAAAAAGGATGTCTATGGTGCGTGGATCAAGATTGGACAAATAACTAAGACAAGAAAAGGTCTTTTCAGAGAGTTGGCATAAAGGTACTTGTGTTTACACATAGATATCAAAATGGAAGGGGTTTTGTCCACAGGAAATGCAGCTTGCATTCAAGTGACACTGTTGGTTCCTTTGCAGCAAATGATATACACTGACCCAGACATATGTCTCCGAAAGAACGTTAGAAATATTGGAGTCTGTATAGATCTGATAGTAATGGGGCATACATTTTCAGCTTCAGCAGGAATCAGGGAAGAAGATGCTTGTTTTTCCTTAACTGTAACCCCTGCCTATCAGCCACAAATCAATAGTGGGCATTCTGCTGACAACAGACATGTCTAGTTTAGGTAACAGTAAAATCCCGATAAAAAAATATGGCAGTGATCTCAAACTTCTGCAATCATCAGGAGTGACGTTATGGCACAAGTTGGGAATTTCATAAAATCCTGAAAGGGCTAAGGACATCCCACAACCCAACCCACGTGAGGTTATCACGGGAAGGGGGAGGAGTGGGTGCTGATAAAAGGTCAAGACACATTATCATCTGTGTTCAATGATGAACATATACGTCAGTGTTGGCTTGATCCCGTTAGCCAGACGTTTCAATCGGATTGCTTCCATCCACAAAGCTAAATCATCTCTGTGATCGGCGTAGTAAGTCTTTTGTTAATCTCTTTTATTTTCTGTAATTGTGTATGCCGTTTTGTTTTGTCCCCTTTGTAAAATCTTTTGTATATTTTCTATAAAGTGTCACAACTCCGTTGCCGAGTGTCCCAGGACCAGGGGCTCCTTCCCTGTCCCTATTGCTAGAGGTGCCCTAGATCACCCTGTTCTCCAGATTACTTCTGATGGTGAAGATGCCGAGGCCACGTACCTTGCCTTAGCTCCTGAATCCGCCCTTAGTCTATAACCTTCTCCTACCCAGGGAAGAGGGGAGTAGTAGTATACTACAATACACCAACCAGACTAACAAGGTAATACGAACAGGGGTAAAGAAAAAAAACAAACATGCAAATATACTCACACATATAACAGAGGAATGCATCGGGGAGTGGAGGATGGGGTTAACCCAAAGTAGGAAAAGAAAGGGAATTATCACACACTGAAAACCTAGCAACAGTCATAGATAAATCCACCAAAACGCCTTCTCCAATAACCACACCAACAACCTCCAGGTAATGCAGCATAAGCTATCTCTGACAATGAGTGCTAGCCAGGACCCAGATTATATAGGAGATAGGAATGGCTAACAGTGCACAGATGAGCGCCTTAACATTCCAGATCTCAAGTGAGCAGATTAACCCCTGCACTGCCAAAACAAATGATCACCGTTTAATAAGAAGGTGAAGTGCTTCTAATCAGTGTAAGAGTAGGAGAAATCAGACGCTGCCGTCTTCTGGCTCCTCTATGTAACCGTAAACCCATGTCACCCTGCCTATCATTTCAATTAAATATAAAATGTACTAGTTCTGCTCCTTTTGTTCTATATCCCGCACTCCTGATGCCATAAATGGCTAAGAACCAGAACCAGGCCTTTAGTCAGCCTGTAAAACACAACTGGTGGTTGCAGCGAGTAGTGTGTGGTTATCGCGGAGTTTGCAGTGACTGCATCGAGGGCATACACATATATTCCATGCGTTGGAATTGAAGGTGTATATACCATATGCTCACTGATAGATACCGATAACCGGCCTACTAATGGAAACAGCCTGCGGCCTCCTCTGTTGATCGTTGCATAATTGCATAATTGTTCAGACAATAAGGGGCAACAGAGAACTGTTAGCTCCAAAGATCACAGTGGGTTGATCTAAGATACAACCCCTGGGCTGCGATCTTTCACACTTCCAATATCAGGTCCACATGTCTGAAGTAAGCTCAGGAGCTGCGCTCCTCAGCCGCTATCTTTCTGTAACAACAGTGACCACAGCTTGCTACAATTGCTGCTGTTTAACCATCTAAATGCCGCTGTCAATCTCATTTAAATAGACTGACTGCTGATGTGCACATGCACTAGGGATGCCCTGCTTCCCATCGCCTGCTCTCACGGACCAGTGTCTGCTGAAGGATGGCAGATTAAACTCGCCAATAAAGACTTAAAATAAAGTAAAACAATTAAAAAAAAGTTTTACAAAATATTTAAAAAATAAACACATTTGGAGTCTGTGCATTTGTAACAGTCCGATTATCAAACTATCAAATTAATGACCCTGTATGGTAAATGCCCAACAGAGAAAACAAATCAAAACACCAAAATTGCTATTCTTTTTGTTAATCACTCCTCCCTAAAAAAGTGCAACCAACAGCGATCACCTGTGAATAGCGGCAATAGAACACCATCAGCCCAGAACACCATCAGCTCAGAAGACCGTCAGCTCAGAAAACCATCAGCTCAGAAGACCGTCAGCTCAGAAAACCATCAGCTCAGAAGACCGGAAGCTCAGAAAACCATCAGCTCAGAAAACCGTCAGCTCAGAAGACTGGCAGCCCAGAAAACCGTCAGCTCAGAAAACCGTCAGCTCAGAAAACCGTCAGCTCAGAAGACCGGCAGCCCAGGAGACCGGCAGCCCAGGAGACCGGCAGCCCAGAAGACCGGCAACCCAGAAGACCAGCAGCCAAGAAGACCAGCAGCTCAGAAGACCTGCAGCCCAGAAGACCGGCAGCCCAGAAGACCATCAGCTCAGAAAACCGGTAGCTCAGAAGACCATCAGCTCAGAAAACCGTCAGCTCAGAAAACCGTCAGCTCAGAAGACTGGCAGCTCAGAAGACCGGCAGCCCAGAAGACCGGCAGCCCAGAAGACCATCAGCTCAGAAAACCGTCAGCCCAGAAAACCGTCAGCTCAGAAAACCGTCAGCTCAGAAAACCGTCAGCTCAGAAAACCGTCAGCTCAGAAGACTGGCAGCTCAGAAGACCGGCAGCCCAGAAGACCGGCAGCCCAGAAGACCGGCAGCCCAGAAGACCGGCAGCTCAGAAGACCATCAGCTCAGAAAACCGTCAGCTCAGAAAACCGTCAGCTCAGAAAACCGTCAGCTCAGAAAACCGTCAGCTCAGAAGACCGGCAGCCCAGAAGACCGGCAGCTCAGAAAACCGTCAGCTCAGAAGACCAGCAGCTCAGAAGACCAGAAGCTCAGAAAACTGGCACCTCAAAAGACAGGCAGCTCAAAAGACCGGCAGCTCCATTAATGGAACAATAAGAACCTTACAAATCTCTGAAAATGGCCACACAAAACCAATTATTTTTTATAAATGTATGGAGTTTGGTAATCGTGTCGACCTGGAGAATCATGTTACCAGGTCATTTCACAGCACAATGAACACCAAAGTAACAAAACTCAAAAAATAATGGTGGAAGTGCGATTTTTTTTTTTTTTTCTATTTAATTTTTTCACTACATTATATGATAAAATGAAGGGTGTTGTTCAAAACTACAACTCGTCCAGGAAAAAAACAAGACTGCATCTGACTACGGGGACGGAAAGAGGAAAAAAATTATGGCTCTTGGAAAAAGGGAGGAACAAAGAAAAGTTCAAAAACGATATATCGCTTGGTCCAGAAAGGGTTAATAAAATGTCAGCAATGTGGAAATGTAAAGTTTTAGAACTTTATAAACAACTTTCTGTATCTATCTATTATCTATCATCTATCTATTATCTATCTAGACAAAAAAAAAAAACAACCAGCACTCCTAATGTGAACACGTGCACGCTGCAAAACTGCATACTGTCATGATCCGCTCCAGGGTTTAGTCCTGTCTGTTCTTTCTCCGGGCGGATCATGTCAAGAGTTAACTTTGCTCTGCCTCAATCTGGGCTCAGGTTTGCTATTTAGCTCCCAGGCATCCTGCTGGTGGTGTCCGCTATAGTTCTGCCTTCGGCGAGTGAACCTGACTCTGGTAACTCTTGATTTGTCCTGCTGAGATCCCTGACTTGTCCCGTGTCTGTTTACTCCCTCTGTCTGCCCTTTTCCCAGCGTTTCTCTGTTTGTCTGCTTGATTCTCTGGTTCCTGACTTGGCTCGTATTCGGACTCGCTTCTGCTTTCTGACGTTGTCTTATCCGCTTCTGACCGCTGCTGAACCTCCTGGCTTGTTTTCTGACCACTCTCTCACCACTTGGTGGCATCTGTGATGCTATGTGGTGCTTCTCTGTGTACGCAATCTCCCTTCCCTGTCTTTTCTTTTCTTTTCAATGTTCTTTTTATTGATTTTTATAAAAGAGCAGATATACAAACATACGTGAAGTAAAAGAAATAATTAACAGAATATCAAAAACGAGTCTTCGAATAAGGTCTCTTAAAATAAGTATAAAGCTTTGAAGCTACTCGAAGTGTATAAAGGTAAGACCAATATAATGTATGAACAACAAGCAGAAATCAATTGAAGGGTATAAAAATCCAGTTTTAAACTAAACGATAGGTAATATATTCTGCTATCAATCATTTTTTGAAATCAGTCTAATTTCTATTTAAAGGGATAGAATAAAGAGAAGAAGAGAGAATAGAGAAGGAGGTGTCAGGGTTGAGGGAAGTAGATGGGGAGGGGAGCACCTTATTTTGCAGTTGATTTTGTTTAATGTAAAGGTACCTTCACACGAAGCGACGCTGCAGCGATAGCGACAACGATGTCGATCGCTGCAGCGTCGCTGTTTGGTCGCTGGAGAGCTGTCACACAGACCGCTCTCCAGCGATCAACTATGCCGAGGTCCCCTGGTAACCAGGGTAAACATCGGGTAACTAAGCGCAGGGCCGCGCTTAGTAACCCGATGTTTACCCTGGTTACCAGCGTAAAATCTAAAAAAAACAAACAGCACATACTTACATTCACGTCCCCCTGCGTCCACTTCCTGACTGACTGAGCGCCGTACAGTGAGAGCAGAGCGGTGACGTCACCGCTGTGCTGCTTTCACTTTCACTTTGCGGCGCTGAGTCAGAGGAGGAAGCAGACTGCAGGGGACGCAATGTGAGTATGTGCTGTTTGTTTTTTTTACATTTTACGCTAGTAACCAGGGTAAACATCGGGTAACTAAGCGCGGCCCTGCGCTTAGTAACCCGATGTTTACCCTGGTTACCAGTGTAAAATATCGCTGGTATCGTTGCTTTTGCTTTCAAACACAACGATACACAGCGATCGGACGACCAAATAAAGTTCTGGACTTTATTCAGCGACCAGCGACATCACAGCAGGATCCTGATCGCTGCTGCGTGTCAAACGAAACGATATCGCTAGCGAGGACGCTGCAACGTCACGGATTGCTAGCGATATCGTTATAATGTCGTTTCGTGTGAAGGTACCTTAAGTCTTCAAGTATCAGATGGTTGTTGGATTTATAGAGAACCCAAGGGTTCCATGTTTCTTTAAACGATAAGGTCGTGTGGTTCACGGAGGCTGCTAATTCAGCTATTCTGTAAAGTTGGTCAATTTTGGCTAATAGTTGTGAGAGTGAGGGGATTTTTGTTGATTTCCAATGTAACGGCACCAGTAGCTTTGCAGCCGCTAGTCTCCCTTCCCTCTCAAGCTCCCTCCTGTGGAGGTTGTGCTATACTGCACTGCAACAGCATGGCATATATACAGACAAAAAAGAACACCGCAGCATATGTGCATGAATCTAGGCCATGTGAAAACACAGAAAAACATTAAAAACATTCAAAATAGATTATACTTTTCAAAAAAACTTTTTAAAATGATTTTTTTTTTTTTTTTAAACTTACAGTAATAGATGAAAATGAAGGTTCTTAGCGCATAAATTGGCCAATTCATGTATGCCCATCAACCATGGCAAGGTGACATCCCTCTGATCGATCGATCTATCTATCTACAGTTAGGTCCATATATATTTGGACAGAGACAACATTTTTCTAATTTTGGTTATAGACATTACCACAATGAATTTTAAACAAAACAATTCAGATGCAGTTGAAGTTCAGACTTTCAGCTTTCATTTGAGGGTATCCACATTAAAATTGGATGAAGGGTTTAGGAGTTTCAGCTCCTTAACATGTGCCACCCTGTTTTTAAAGGGACCAAAAGTAATTGGACAATTGTCTCCAAGGCTATTTCATGGACAGGTGTGGGCAATCCCTTCAATATGTAATTCTCAATTAAGCAGATAAAAGGCCTGGAGTTGATTTGAGGTGTGGTGCTTGCATTTGGAAGGTTTTGCTGTGAAGTAAACATGCGGTCAAAGGAGCTCTCCATGCAGGTGAAACAAGCCATCCTTGAGCTGCGAAAACACAAAAAACCCATCCGAGAAATTGCTACATTATTAGGAGTGGCAAAATCTACAGTTTGGTACATCCTGAGAAAGAAAGAAAGCACTGGTGAACTCATCAATGCAAAAAGACCTGGGCGCCCACGGAAGACAACAGTGGTGGATGATCGCAGAATAATCTCCATGGTGAAGAGAAACCCCTTCACAACAGCCAACCAAGTGAACAACACTCTCCAGGAGGTCGGCGTATCAATATCCAAATCTACCATAAAGAGAAGACTGCATGAAAGTAACTACAGAGGGTTCACTGCACGGTGCAGCCACTCATAAGCATCAAGAATAAAAAGGCTAAAAAACATCTAAAAAAGCCAGCACAGTTCTGGAAGAACATTCTATGGACAGATGAAACCAAGATCAACCTCTACCAGAATGATGGAAAGAGAAAAGTATGGTGAAGGCGTGGTACAGCTCATGATCCAAAGCTTACCACATCCTCTGTAAAACACGGCGGAGGCAGTGTGATGGCTTGGGCATGCATGGCTGCCAGTGGCACTGGGTCACTAGTGGTTAAGGATGATGTGACACAGGAATGAATTCTGAGGTCTTCAGAGCCGCCATACTGTGTGCTCAGATCCAGCCAAATGCCGCCAAACTGATTGGTCGTCATTTCATACTACAGAAGGACAATGACCCAAAACATAAAGCCAAAGCAACCCAGGAGTTTATTAAAGCAAAGCAGTGGAATATTCTTGAATGGCCAAGTCAGTCACCTGATCTCAACCCAATTGAGCAGCATTTCACTTGTTAAAGACTAAACTTCAGACAGAAAGGCCACAAACAAACAGCAACTGAAAACCACCGCAGTGAAGGCCTGGCAGAGCATCAAAAAGGAGGAAACACAGCGTCTGGTGATGTCCATGAGTTCAAGACTTCAGGCCGTCATTGCCAACAAAGGGTTTTCAACCAAGTACTAAAAATGAACATTTTATTTAAAATTATTGAATCTGTCCAATTACTTTTGGTCCCTTTAAAAACAGGGTGGCACCTGTTAAGGAGCTGAAACTCCTAAACCCTTCATCCAATTTTAATGTGGATGCCCTCAAATGAAAGCTGAAAGTCTGAACTTCAACTGCATCTGAATTGTTTTGTTTAAAATTCATTGTCGTAATGTCTATAACCAAAATTAGAAAAATGTTGTCTCTGTCCAAATATATATGGACCTAACTGTATCTACGTATCTTATCTATTTATCTATCATCTTTCTATTATCTATCTATCATCTATGTATCTATTATTTATCAATCTATCTGTTAGCTATCTATTTATCTATCATCTGTTATCTCTCTACATATCATCTATTATCTATCAATCATCTATGTATCTATTTATTTATCTATTATCTATCCTATATCTATTATCTATCTATTATCTATCTATCTAGCAATCATCTATCTATTATCTATCATCTATTTATCTATTATCTATCATCAATCTATCAGCTATTATTTATCTATTGTGACAGGGTCACTGGCACTGTATGTGAGGGGAGATATGTGTCACGAAGATTGCTTTCTTCCATGATCCAGAAACCCAGACGTTTCTCTCCTGCATGGTATGTGCTGAAGGGGTTAATCAGCCATGAGAAGGGCCGATTTTCTTTTGGTGAGTAGGTCAGAGATGGGCAGGATGCCTACTCACCATATCTTCACCTGAAGGCAGTACAGAAGTGGTGCATATGTTTCTATTATACTTTTCCTGATTGTTCCACTCCTGGTTTTGGCTACAAATACTGATGTAAAATACTGACCAAATACTGATAGTGTGACGGCAGCCTTAAGAGGAAGCTCTGACACACTGTGACAAACCCTGCGCCTGACACACTGTGACAAACCCTGCGCCTGACACACTGTGACAAACCCTGCGCCTGACGCACTGTTACAAACCCTGCTCTGACACACTGTGACAGACACTGCCTCTTCGTGGGCAGGACTAAGCCTGGACTGATTTCCCGTCTGTCGGTGCAGTGTCTGCTGGCCAGCTCCTCCGTCGGCATCTCATGCAGGGTGTACGGTGCGGCTCCGCCGTCGGCATCTCATGCAGGGTGTACGGTGCAGCTCAGCCTGTGTGGCATCACATGCAGGGTATATGGTGCGGCTCGGCCTATGCGGCATCACATGCAGGGTGTACGGTGCAGCTCGGCCTGTGTGGCATCACATGCAGGGTATACGGTGCGGCTCGGCGTGTGCGGCATCACATGCAGGGTATATGGTGCGGCTCGGCCTATGCGGCATCACATGCAGGGTGTACGGTGCAGCTCGGCCTGTGTGGCATCACATGCAGGGTATACGGTGCGGCTCGGCGTGTGCGGCATCACATGCAGGGTATACGGTGCGGCTCGGCGTGTGCGGCAGCTCATGCAGGGTATACTGTGAAGCTCGGCCTGTGTGGCATCAAATGCAGGGTGTACGGTGCGGCTCGGCGTGTGCGGCAGCTCATGCAGGGTATATGGTGCGGCTCGGCCTATGCGGCATCACATGCAGGGTGTACGGTGCAGCTCGGCCTGTGTGGCATCACATGCAGGGTATAAGGTGCAGCTCGGCCTGTGCGGCATCACATGCAGGGTGTACGGTGCAGCTCGGCCTGTGTGGCATCAAATGCAGGGTGTACGGTGCGGCTCGGCATGTGCGGCAGCTCATGCAGGGTACGCGGTGCGGCTCGGCCTGTGCGGCATCACATGCAGGGTATACGGTGCAGCTCGGCCTGTGTGGCATCACATGCAGGGTATACGGTGCGGCTCGGCGTGTGCGGCAGCTCATGCAGGGTACGCGGTGCGGCTCGGCCTGTGCGGCATCACATGCAGGGTGGACGGTGAAGCTCGGCCTGTGCGGCATCACATGCAGGGTATACTGTGCAGCTCGGCCTGTGCGGCATCACATGCAGGGTGTACGGTGCGGCTCGGCCTGTGCGGCATCACATGCAGGGTGTACGGTGCGGCTCGGCCTGTGCGGCATCACATGCAGGGTGTACGGTGCAGCTCGGCCTGTACGGCATCACATGCAGGGTGTACGGTGCGGCTCGGCCTGTGCGGCATCACATGCAGGGTATATGGTGCAGCTCGGCCTGTGCGGCATCACATGCAGGGTGTACGGTGCGGCATCACATGCAGGGTGTACGGTGCGGCTCGGCCTGTGCGGCATCACATGCAGGGTGTACGGTGCGGCTCGGCCTGTACGGCATCACATGCAGGGTGTACGGTGCGGCTCGGCCTGTGCGGCATCACATGCAGGGTATATGGTGCAGCTCGGCCTGTGCGGCATCACATGCAGGGTGTACGGTGCGGCATCACATGCAGGGTGTACGGTGCGGCTCGGCCTGTGCGGCATCACATGCAGGGTGTACGGTGCGGCTCGGCCTGTACGGCATCACATGCAGGGTGTACGGTGCGGCTCGGCCTGTGCGGTATCATATGCAGGGTGTACGGTGCGGCTCGGCCTGTGCAGCATCTCATGCAGGGTGTACGGTGCGGCTCGGCCTGTGCGGCATCATATGCAGGGTGTACGGTGCGGCTCGGCCTGTGCAGCATCTCATGCAGGGTGTACGGTGTGGCTCGGCCTGTGCGGCATCACATGCAGGGTGTACGGTGTGGCTTGGCCTGTGCCGCTCGCTCTCCGACAGTAACTTCCTGGAATAAGCAGTGAATAAACATTTTTCTACAGAAAATCAACAGAAAAAAAATCCTCTTCTAACCTAAAATTACCGACGATGAGTTGTTGTTTCAACAAAGTGAGTAAAGCCGAGTGCGGCTAATTACGGCATCTTTGTGCGCGGCGCTGGGTAATGCTGTAATTGCTCTTAATTTGCAGCTTTGCCGGCTCGCTCACCGCCAGTGCCTGCGCTTATTAGGCCGCTCTGTGCCGCCTCGCACTCGTCCAACTAATGACTGTAATCTCGGGATATTAGATCCTCGCACTTTATGCGTAACCCCAGAGTAAGACACAAAACATCACCACATCGGCTACATCTGGTGTAGATCTGAGGAGCAGTACACCGGACCAGCGCTTATTCCTTCTCTGTAAAGGAGAATCAAAGCAAAATAGGAAAGGGTTCTTTATAGTTACAGCAGTGCAGCTAAGACAACAGGCACAAATGAAAGGGGAATGTCCAGGATTGGAAGAATATGGCATTTGTCATGATCCAGGCCGGGGTTTGTGTCTTGCTATTCTCTCCCCAGTCTGGTCATGCGAGGGTTAACCTTCTCTGCCTCGTTCTGGGTTCGGTGTGGCCAGTTCAGTCTGCTGTGGCCTGCAGACCAATGTCAGTGATAATTCATGCTCCCAGGCTAGAGCAGATGACCCCTTGACACCGTGTCTTGTCCTCTGCCCATTTACTCTGTTCCTGTGACTTCCCTTCCTGCCTCCCCGCTTGTCTTAGTGTTTGCTCCCTGTTCTTGGACCTTTTGGTATGTGTTACAATAATATGAATATGCCATGTTTTGAGTATACACCAAAAGGATCCACGGCTTTTCAGACACATGCCTGTGGGTGATGACAGCCCCCCTTCCCCTGGGGAAAATAAACAGCTTTTCTCCTTCTCACTCTGCCTGCGTGTGTAATCTTATACTTCTTCTCCCCTCCTTCAGGAATTTATATGGCTTGGTGCTGTGAAAGCCAGGGTCCTTAAACTCCTCATTGCCCCCTCCCACCTGATACTGGCTAAAACTGGTACAGCAAGCATGGGATTCTATTGTTCTTGTAAAGCTAGGTATACTGGTACCGATCAGGGCTAGAGATATAAGGATTATGTATTCCGGATGTCCATTGAGAGATCTATAGCTCACGGAAATCACTAGGAGCTAAACCCAACAAGTGCAAGAAGCGGGTTTCTCCATAAGTGGGTCATGCAACTATGCCGTGGTTACACTTAAAAGAATCCCCCCGACATGGTGCACATCCTGATCATGGTGTTGTTCGTATATGAGGTTCATACAGCGAGCTATGTATAAAAATGGTTTGTCACAGCTCTAAGAAAGGGGAGGATTCAGTCTCTGAGTGAGGTCACCACAGAGGGAGTGCCTTGGTGCTGGGCTGGGAGATAACTGAGTGGGACATCAGTCTTCCAGTGTCTTTTTCCTGGGTCTAGCTGCGAGACTGAGCTGTAATGCATCTGGATATATGTTCGCCCATCCCCCACAGCACATGCTCAGCCATGAGATGAAATGATCTGAACGCTATGTAAGAGTTTTTTTCAACTTTAATCTCATTTTATTTGTAATTGTACTGTATATACGATACTTGTCTTCTTTATAATATCTTTTTATACTTCTGTAAACGCTGCCTACCTTTTTTGGAGTAAAATGTAAAATTACTAGCTTTGTCTCTCCTTGCTCTATAACGTATGGTCACGTCCTCTGAAGTGATTTACGCTACTAATCTGGGTTGGCCCTGCACCCGTTAATAATTTAGAAATCGGAGCTGGTGGCAGCGGATTTATCCTCTGCGTTTGGGAGTCTTTGTAGCGACTGGCGGCGTTGATAATTATCGTTCCTGCCTGAGTGGGAGTAGTCATATCACCCTCGCTGTAGTGTGCCCATTTGCCAGTACAATGTAAGGCAGCCTTTCTGGTGACTAATTATCTTAGGTGCAGTACCCTGTCTGACCTGAGGGCAAGGGGGGTGCCAGAGAGCTGCAAGTTCCAAACTGGAACTGGGAAGTGGGATATAGATATATCCCCTTCAGAGAGAACCAGGGGCAACCAAACAACCCCGGTTCATGACAAATTGGTGTGAGTGGTGGTGATGATAAAGGTATCCTCCCCGTGAACCATGACAGTATGTGACCCGGCTTGTCTTCTGACCTGTTTTACTGTCTCTCATCTCGGTTATATCTGCTGCCATCTGGCTCTAACTTCTGGCTTGTATTTGACCACGTGCATTGCTGTGACCTCTGGTACTTCTTGTCCTGACTGTTTCTGACTCGGCTTGTCTGACCACTCTTTCGCCACCAGGTGGTGCTTGTGCTGCTGCTCAGTGGTGTTACACTGTGTGTGCAACCTCTCTTCCCTCACCAGAATCCCCTGGGTTGCGCTATAGTGCACTGCAGCAGCATTACAGCTTCTTTAATCATTTCAGAACCAGGCCATGTCTCTTTTTTGCATTTTTGTTTGTTCCTCCGATAACTTTATTTTCCCCAAATATACAGTAACAGGTGAGGGCGAACTGCTGTTTGTGTTGATAATATTTTGGGTACATATGATGTTTTTAATCACTTTTTTGCCTTTTTTCATGTGGTTGATTTGATGATTGAAAATCAGGAATTCTGGTGTTTTAATCTTAAACACAAAAGAAATTTCCGTAAGAGTTATTACATTTCAGATATTCACCGAACTTTTATGAACGCGGCGATACTAAATATGCTTATTTTTTATTTATTTTTTGGGATTACAGAAAGGATGCTCTTCCCACTTTTGAATAACATGTGACTTCTGTTTTTAGTCTCCCGAGAAGCCTTAGGCTATGTGCACACGTTGCGGATTGGTGTGCAGATTTTTCCGCACTGTTTTTGCAAAATCCGCAGGCAAACCGCACTGCTGATTACCTGCGGATTTACCGCGTTTTTTGTGCGAATTCCACCTGCGGTTTTACACCTGCGGATTCCTATTGAGGAGCAGGTGTAAACCACTGCGGAATCCGCACAAAGAATTGACATGCTGCGGAAGAAACACCGCTGCGTTTCCGTGCGTTTTTTCCACAGCATGTGCACTGCGGATTTTGGTTTCCATACGTTTACATGGTACTGTACAACGCATGGAAAACAGCTGCAGATCCGCAGCATCAAATCCGCTGCAAAATCCGCAACGTGTGCACATAACCTTACACCTACCACCATTTAGGCTATGTGCACATGTTGCGGATTTGACGCTGCGGATCTACAGCTGTTTTCCATGCGGTGTACAGTACCATGTAAACGTATGGAAAACAAAATCCGCAGTGTACATGCTGCGAAAAAAAAACGCACGGAAACGCAGCGGTGTTTTTTCCGCAACATGTCAATTCTTTGTGCGGTTTACACCTGCTCCTCAATAGGAATCTGCTGGTGTAAAACCACAGATGGAATCCGCACAAAAACCGAGGTAAATCCGCGGGTAATCCACAGTGCGGTTTACCTGCAGATTTTGCAAAAACAGTGCGGAAAAATCCGCACACCAATCTGCAACGTGTGCACATAGCCTCAATCGCTTGCACTTTATAGTTCAGTATTGCAGTAAATATAACGACCTCCTATGCAGCCCAGACCCCTTCTAGGAAGGCCCCCCAAATACCCTGGCACCGCAGGGACACCCTGTGACCGCCCTGTATGGGGTGCAAATGTGCGTCCATCGGGGTGTGCAGGCTGCTGAGAACCACTGTAATGTCTGTTAGTGATTGACAGCAGCGCCTGGTTAAACTGCAGTGATTGGTACTGGCCCCGGCCCCTGTGTTAGAGGCGAAGCCAGTAATTGCCCCCGTATGGAGCCTGCTCTATACAACATATGACTTACATATGTGTTTGTTGTGGTCCAGGTAGGGGGTTAAGTAGTACCAGAATCAGTCATATTTTTCTACTGCTGGCCAGCCCCTTTAATACATTAAGATGACTCCTTATGGAAAGCCTCCCAGGACAAGGCTCCATACCTCAGACATGGTATGCTGTCCTTCAGGGGCCCCTCACTTGTCACGGTGTTGGCGCTACCTGCCAGATTCCTGCTTTTTGACGACAGAGGCTGACTCGTGGGTTCAGGAAATGGCGAGACGCTGTCCGGGTCGGGGGTCATGATGTCCTCCACCTCATACTGCAGCCGAACTTCTAGGGACTTACAGGAAACAAAAGGATGAATCAGATGAGAGTGAAACGTGGAGCCAAATCAGCACATCTTACAATGATGTATAAAACTGCTCCTCGTGGGCGGAGCTCACAGTAAGCACGAGGCTCCCAGTAAGCACGAGGCTCATAAGGCCGAGGCAAATCTATGGGGGTCTTTTTCCTGTCAGCACTTACCGCTATCTCCGTTACCACCTCGTGTTTGCTGAATCTGTAGATAATGACGTACGCCGACACTCCCGCAACACACAAGATTCTACTTTCCGGGCACCAAGACATCATCTGGATGGCAAAGGGGTCGTCGTCCACTATTTCCGCCATCTGCTTCCCTTCCCCCGGCTTCAGCTTCTCAAACACCTTGGATGTCTTCAGCTTGTACAGCATCTGGAGACTGGCTGCAAAAATCAAATGCAAGCAGCAGACTGACGCCGGGCAGGGACAGGAAGGGGAACAACAGTCATTGTACATTGTGCGCTGGGAAATGGAGAAACGGCCGAGTCTGAAAATACTGCATTAGACAGGGATACCGAGGAGCCACCATGCAGAGAATATCACGTGTCCAACCGCTGGGCCTCAAGTCTCTGCCTTCATGGTACAAGTTCTGCAAAAGCAGAAGCATCATCGCTGGTCAAAGGAGGACCAGAGAACTGAGCGACAACCAAGATGGCAAAATGCAGGGCTGCTAGGAACAGACGAGGGTCTCTACACCACGAGAACCCAGTCTAGAAAGCCCATCTCTAAAGAAATATCACCTGACCGGTCAGAGAAGCAGATAAGGAATTAAAAGGCAGAATGTCATTATCCTGTTACTAGATGGAAGCCCGATTCTAAAGAATCGGGAGTCTAGAATCCATATATACTTTATTTATTCAAATGTAAGAATAATACAATTAATAAATAATAGTAAGAAAGAACAAAAAATGGCTGCACTCACCAGCTCTTGACAATTCTTGACAGTACGGCACATTTCTGATTGGTCGCTCGCGGCAGGCGGCAACCAATCAGAAAAGTGCGGGTGTAGGACGCTGGTGACGTCACTTATCTCCGGACATTATCTCCGGACAAAGCCACGGAAGTTGGCACAAATTGCCGGAAGTAGTATTCTAGGCAATTATATATTAGATTTTAATGTTATCAGTGTTTACCTTTGAACGTTTATATTGTATTGTCCTGTCACCAGCCATGTGTACGATTATCGGCTGAAAGCCTCTCTGGAACCAATAATCACCCCATGTAAAGGTATCTTTATAAGTTAAAGATTCAGAATACTATGACTTTTATCATATCCTGAACAGTCAAGTTTTTTATGAACCGTTAAGGTTTTCTGGTTGAAGTAAAAAAAACTCTGAGTGTTTACAGTTTGAAACCATAAAATGTTGAAAAATTATGTCATTCTTGAGTATATCACTCAATGGTGCTCATAAACGTGTCAAATTTAATCTATGATATACT
Source organism: Ranitomeya variabilis (assembly GCF_051348905.1). Taxonomy (NCBI): domain Eukaryota; kingdom Metazoa; phylum Chordata; class Amphibia; order Anura; family Dendrobatidae; genus Ranitomeya; species Ranitomeya variabilis. Next base: position 11,184,964 of record NC_135234.1, on the reverse strand, counting down.
TTAATATACGTTACTTTAATCTTTAATATACTTAAGAACAGGGCCCCAGACATCACACAGGGGGTCTGAAACACCGCACAGTGGTCCAAAATATCGCTGTGCTCTGCCTGGGGCCCCATATGCTGCCTGGGGCCCCTGTGCTCTGCCTGGGGCCCCATATGCTGCCTGGGGCCCCTGTGCTCTGCCTGGGGCCCCTGTGCTCTGCCTGGGGCCCCATGTTCTGCCTGGGGCCCCTGTGCTCTGCCTGGGGCCACTGTGCTCTGCCTGGGGCCCCATATGCTGCCTGGGGCCCCTGTGCTCTGCCTGGGGCCCCATATGCTGCCTGGGGCCCCTGTGCTCTGCCTGGGGCCCCATAGGCTGCCTGGGGCCCCTGTGCTCTACCTGGGACCACTGTGCTCTGCCTGGGGCCCCATATTCTGCCTGGGGCCCCTGTGCTCTGCCTGGGGCCCCATGTTCTGCCTGGGGCCACTGTGCTCTGCCTGGGGCCCCATAGGCTGCCTGGGGCCCCTGTGCTCTGCCGGGACCACTGTGCTCTGCCTGGGGCCCCATATGCTGCCTGGGGCCCCTGTGCTCTGCCTGGGGCCACTGTGCTCTGCCTGGGGCCCCATATGCTGCCTGGGGCCCCTGTGCCCTGCCTGGGGCCCCATATGCTGCCTGGGGCCCCTGTGCTCTGCCTGGGGCCACTGTGCTCTGCCTGGGGCCCCATGTTCTGCCTGGGGCCCCTGTGCTCTGCCTGGGGCCACTGTGCGCTGCCTGGGGCCCCATGTTCTGCCTGGGGCCACTGTGCTCTGCCTGGGGCCCCATAATCTGCCTGGGGCCCCTGTGCTCTGCCTGGGACCACTGTGCTCTGCCTGGGGCCCCATATGCTGCCTGGGGCCCCTGTGCTCTGCCTGGGGCCACTGTGCTCTGCCTGGGGCCCCATATGCTGCCTGGGGCCACTTTGCTCTGCCTGGGGCCCCATATGCTGCCTGGGGCCCCTGTGCTCTGCCTGGGGCCCCATATGCTGCCTGGGGCCCCTGTGCTCTGCCTGGGGCCCCTGTGCTCTGCCTGGGGCCCCATGTTCTGCCTGGGGCCCCTGTGCTCTGCCTGGGGCCCCTGTGCTCTGCCTGGGGCCCCATATGCTGCCTGGGGCCCCTGTGCTCTGCCTGAGGCCCCTGTGCTCTGCCTGAGGCCCCATATGCTGCCTGGGGCCCCTGTGCTCTGCCTGGGGCCCCTGTGCTCTGCCTGGGGCCCCATGTTCTGCCTGGGGCCCCTGTGCTCTGCCTGGGGCCACTGTGCTCTGCCTGGGGCCCCATATGCTGCCTGGGGCCCCTGTGCTCTGCCTGGGGCCCCATATGCTGCCTGGGGCCCCTGTGCTCTGCCTGGGGCCACTGTGCTCTGCCTGGGGCCCCATAATCTGCCTGGGGCCCCTGTGCTCTGCCTGGGACCACTGTGCTCTGCCTGGGGCCCCATATGCTGCCTGGGGCCCCTGTGCTCTGCCTGGGGCCACTGTGCTCTGCCTGGGGCCCCATATGCTGCCTGGGGCCACTTTGCTCTGCCTGGGGCCCCATATGCTGCCTGGGGCCCCTGTGCTCTGCCTGGGGCCCCATATGCTGCCTGGGGCCCCTGTGCTCTGCCTGGGGCCCCTGTGCTCTGCCTGGGGCCCCATGTTCTGCCTGGGGCCCCTGTGCTCTGCCTGGGGCCACTGTGCTCTGCCTGGGGCCCCATATGCTGCCTGGGGCCCCTGTGCTCTGCCTGGGGCCCCATATGCTGCCTGGGGCCCCTGTGCTCTGCCTGGGGCCACTGTGCTCTGCCTGGGGCCCCATAGGCTGCCTGGGGCCCCTGTGCTCTGCTTGGGACCACTGTGCTCTGCCTGGGGCCCCATATGCTGCCTGGGGCCCCTGTGCTCTGCCTGGGGCCACTGTGCTCTGCCTGGGGCCCCTGTGCTCTGCCTGGGTGTAGGACACTGGTGACGTCACTTATCTCCGGACATTAGCTCCGGACATTAGCTCCGGACATTAGCTCCGGACATTAGCTCCGGACAAAGCCACGGAAGTTGGCACAAATTGCAGGAAGTAGTATTCTAGGCAATTATATATTAGATGGGCATTTCCTGAAGGAAATACATGATGCTTGAACAGCGCTACCAGCTTTACAGCAGCACTTTTCACACACGGGACTGGGGGGCGCGCTTACTTTTGCACCCGGGGCGCGCTTACTTTTGCACCCGGGGGCGCACTTACTTTTGCACCCGGAGGCGCACTTACTTTTGCACCCGGGGGCGCACTTACTTTTGCACCCGGGGGCGCACTTACTTTTGCACCCGGGGGCGCACTTACTTTTGGGGCCGCACTTACTTTTGGTGGGCGGGGCTCCTCGGCCTCCGATTTGGGTGGTGGGGCCCCTCGTCCTCCGATTTGGTGGGTGGGGACCCTCAGCCTCCGATTTGGTTGGCGGGGCCCCTTATCCTCCGATTTGGTGGGCGGGGACTCTCGGCCTCCGATTTGGTGGGCGGGGGACCCTCGGCCTCCGCTTTGGTGGGCGGGGCCCCTCGGCCTCCGATTTGGTGGGCGGGGTCCCTCGGCCTCCGATTTGGTGTGCGGGGACCCTCGGCCTCCGCTTTGGTGGGCAGGGGCCCCTCGGCCTCCGATTTGGTTGGTGGGGCCCCTCGGACTCCGATTTGGTGGGCGGGGACCCTCGGCCTCCGATTTGGTGGGCGGGGACCCTCGGCCTCCGATTTGGTGGGCGGGGACCCTCGGCCTCCAATTTGGTGGGCGGGGCCGGGCCCCTCGGCCTCCGCTTTGGTGGGCGGGGCCGCTCGGCCTTCGATTTGGTTGGCGGGGCCCCTCGGCCTCCGATTTGGTTGGCGGGGCCCCTTATCCTCCGATTTGGTGGGCGGGGACTCTCGGCCTCCGATTTGGTGGGCGGGGCCCCTCGGCCTCCGATGTGGTGGTCGGGGCCCCTCGGCCTCCGCTTTGGTGGGCGGGGCCGGGCCCCTCGGCCTCCGATTTGGTGGGCGGGGACCCTCGGCCTCCGATTTGGTTGGCGGGGCCCCTCGGCCTCCGATTTGGTGGGCGGGGACCCTCGGCCTCCGATTTGGTGGGCGGGGCCCCTCGGCCTCCGATTTGGTTGGAGGGGCCCCTCGGCCTCCGATTTGGTGGGCGGGGACCCTCGGCCTCCGATTTGGTGGGCGGGGACCCTCGGCCTCCGATTTGGTGGGCGGGGACCCTCGGCCTCCGATTTGGTGGGCGGGGACCCTCGGCCTCCGATTTGGTGGGCGGGGACCCTCGGCCTCCGATTTGGTGGGCGGGGACCCTCGGCCTCCGATTTGGTGGGCGGGGACCCTCGGCCTCCGATTTGGTGGGCGGGGCCCCTCGGCCTCCGATGTGGTGGGTGGTGCCCCTCGGCCTCCGCTTTGGTGGGCGGGGCCAGGCCCCTCGGCCTCCGCTTTGGTGGGCGGGGCCGCTCGGCGTTCGATTTGGTGGGCGGGGCTCCTCGGCCTCCGATTTGGTTGGCGAAGCCCCTCGGCCTCCGATTTGGTTGGCGGGGCCCCTCGGCCTCCGATTTGGTGGGCGGGGACTCTCGGCCTCCGATTTGGTGGGCGGGGACCCTCGGCCTCCGCTTTGGTGGGCGGGGGCCCGTCGGCCTCCGATTTGGTGGGCGGGGACTCTCGGCCTCCGATTTGGTGGGCGGGGACCCTCGGCCTCCGCTTTGGTGGGCGGGGACCCTCGGCCTCCGATTTGGTGGGCGGGGACCCTCGGCCTCCGATGTGGTGGTCGGGGACCCTCGGCCTCCGCTTTGGTGGGCGGGGCCCCTCGGCCTCCGCTTTGGTGGGCGGGGCCGCTCGGCCTTCGATTTGGTGGGCGGGGCTCCTCGGCCTCCGATTTGGTTGGCGGGGCCCCTCGGCCTCCGATTTGGTGTGTGCTCTGCCTGGGGCCACTGTGCTCTGCCTGGGGCCCCATATGCTGCCTGGGGCCCCTGTGCTCTGCCTGGGGCCCCATGTTCTGCCTGGGGCCCCTGTGCTCTGCCTGGGGCCACTGTGCTCTTCCTGGGTGTAGGACACTGGTGACGTCACTTATCTCCGGACATTAGCTCCGGACATTAGCTCCGGACAATAGCTCCGGACAATAGCTCCGGACAAAGCCACGGAAGTTGGCACAAATTGCAGGAAGTAGTATTCTAGGCAATTATATATTAGATAGGGCAACTATGTGTCTGGCATAATAACCTGAAGTCAGAGGACGAGCGGGGCCCCAACACACAAACTCTCAGCTACTTCCAGACATTTTAGTCCTCCTCCAGACCCTTCTGTTCCATCAGAACTTCTCTTTCCCTTCAAACTACTTGCAGACTCCTCTGCCCTACTCCTCTAGATTCCTCTGTAATCCTACAGCCTCCTGAACTCCTCCTCCAGACTCCTCTGTCCCTGTCCTTTGCCAGTCTTCTCTGGCCACTTCCTCTTCTAGTTTCCTTTGTCGTCGTGGTCCTCCAGTCTCCTCTGTCCCCTTCCACTCTCCTCTGTCCTCCTCCACTCTCCTCTGTCCTCCTCCACTCTCCTCTGTCCTCCTCCACTCTCCTCTGTCCTCCTCCACTCTCCTCTGTCCTCTTCCAGTCTCCTGTCCTCTTCCACTCTTCTGCCCTCCTCCACTCTCCTCTGTCCTCCTCCACTCTCTTCTGTGCTCCACTCTCCTCTGTCCCCTTCCAGTCTCCTTTGTTCTCCTCTATTCTCCTCTGTCCTCCTCCACTCTCCTCTGTCCTCCTCCACTCTCCTGTCCCCTTCCACTCTCCACTGTCCTCCTCCATTCTCCTGTCCCCTTCCACTCGCCTGTCCTCTTCCACTCTCCTTTGTTCTCCTCTATTCTCCTCTGTCCTCCTCCACTCTCCTCTGTGCTCTTCCAGTCTCCTCTGTGCTCCTCCACTCTCCTGTCCTTCTCCACTCTCCTGTCCTCCTCCACTCTCCTCTGTCCCCTTCCACTCTCCTCTGCCCCTTCCAGTCTCCTCTGTCCTCCTCCACTCTCCTCTGTCCTCTTCCACTCTCCTCTGTCCTCTTCCACTCTCCTCTGTCCTCCTCCACTCTCCTCTGTCCCCTTTCACTCTCCTCTGTCCTCCTCCACTCTCCTCTGTCCTCCTCCACTCTCCTCTGTCCTCCTCCACTCTCTTCTGTCCCCTTCCACTCGCCTCTGTCTTCCTCCACTCTCCTCTGTCCTCTTCCAGTCTTCTCTGTCCACTCTGTCTCCTACTCTCCTCTGTCCTCTCTCATTCTCCTCTGTCCTCCTCCACGCTTCTATGTCCCCTTACACTCTCCTCTGTCCTCCTCCACTCTCCTCTGTCCCCTTCCAGTCTCCTTTGTGGTCCTCCACTCTCCTCTGTCCTCGTCAACTCTCCTCTGTCCTCCTCGATTCTCCCCCACTCTACTCTGTCCTCCTCCATTCTCCTCTATCCTTCTGCATTCTCCTCCACTCTCCTGTTCTCCTCCACTCTCCTCTGTCCTCCTCCACTCTCTTCTGTCCTCCTCCTCTGTCCTCCTCCATTCTCCTCTGTCCTCCTCCATTCTCCTCTGTCCTCCTGCATTCTCCTCTGTCCTCCTGCACTCTCCTCCACTCTCCTCTGTCCTCCTGCACTCTCCTTTTCCACTCTACTCTGTTCTCCTCCACTTTCCTCCTCCATTCTCCTCTGTCCTTCCGCATTCTCCTTCACTCTCCTCTGTTCTCCTCCACTCTCCTCTGTCCTCCTCCACTCTCCTCTGTCCTCCTGCACTCTCCTTCTCCACTCTACTCTGTTCTCCTCCACTCTCCTCCATTCTCCTCTGTCCTTCTGCATTCTCCTTCGCTCTTTGTCCTCCACCACTCTCATCTGTCCTCCTCCACTCTCCTCTGTCCCCTTTCACTCTCCTCTGTCCTCCTCCACTCTCCTCTGTCCTCCTCCACTCTCTTCTGTCCCCTTCCACTCGCCTCTGTCTTCCTCCACTCTCCTCTGTCCTCTTCCAGTCTTCTCTGTCCACTCTGTCTCCTACTCTCCTCTGTCCTCTCTCATTCTCCTCTGTCCTCCTCCACGCTTCTATGTCCCCTTACACTCTCCTCTGTCCTCCTCCACTCTCCTCTGTCCTCTTCCAGTCTCCTCTGTGGTCCTCCACTCTCCTCTGTCCTCGTCAACTCTCCTCTGTCCTCCTCGATTCTCCCCCACTCTACTCTGTCCTCCTCCATTCTCCTCTATCCTTCTGCATTCTCCTCCACTCTCCTGTTCTCCTCCACTCTCCTCTGTCCTCCTCCACTCTCTTCTGTCCTCCTCCTCTGTCCTCCTCCATTCTCCTCTGTCCTCCTCCATTCTCCTCTGTCCTCCTGCATTCTCCTCTGTCCTCCTGCACTCTCCTCCACTCTCCTCTGTCCTCCTGCACTCTCCTTTTCCACTCTACTCTGTTCTCCTCCACTTTCCTCCTCCATTCTCCTCTGTCCTTCCGCATTCTCCTTCACTCTCGTCTGTTCTCCTCCACTCTCCTCTGTCCTCCTCCACTCTCCTCTGTCCTCCTGCACTCTCCTTCTCCACTCTACTCTGTTCTCCTCCACTCTCCTCCATTCTCCTCTGTCCTTCTGCATTCTCCTTCGCTCTTTGTCCTCCACCACTCTCATCTGTCCTCCTCCACTCTCCTCTGTCCTCCTGCACTCTCCTCCTCCACTCTCCTCTTTCCCTCTCCTCTTCCAGTCTGATCTTATATTAGGTTTTTTGGTGGTATCTTACAATTACCATTTCTATTTTTGTATTATTACTTATATTACTTTAATTATATTGTACCATTTATTATATTGCACTTTATCTAGCATAAACCTTTGATATAAATTCTAGTGCTCCTATGCAATTAAATTATTGCCTGCTCCTCCAGCCAAAGGTGCATATAAAGTATACGTATAGATGACATGCAGCTTATACCTGTGATTTTCCATTCTGCACACCCCGTTCCCCTCACACAGATATATATTTAGTGTTATCCATATATTTTTATATTTCGTTTTTCATCATATGTGATCTCCGTTACCTTCTCTACTCAGAAGATTTAATTCCCCCAAACAATGGAACAAATGATGCGTGGATGGGGCGAGCGGGTGTGTGGGGCGAGAGGGGTACGTTGGGCGAGAGGGGTGCGTGGGGCGAGAGGGGCGCATGGGGCGCGCGGGGCGAGCAGCACTCTACAGAGGTCTATGATACTCGTCACCTCGGCTAGGCTTATTTGGCAGCTGTGGATCAGCGTAAAGTTCACTCTGGGGCAATGATTTCTGCTGGGAGAAGCCGCTCCGGCTGCAGCCAGTGATGTGCAGTCGACATCTCCGGGCACAAGCTGAAACCTAACCGCGGGAGATAAGCAGCGGCTCGCTTCACTCACACGGAAGAATCTCTGCGGGTCTTTGCTTCACTCATTTTATGTTTACAGATCATGAAAAATCTCATCCGCAACAAATGTGAGTGAGATCATGTATCCATAGTGAAGACGGAGCGGTATATGCCATTCATAGAGCTATGAGCACACCATCAGCAGCAGTGGTACCAAAGAGATCAGCGGCAGTGGTACTACAGAGATCAGTGGCACTAGTATCACAGAGGTCAGGGGCAGTGGAAACACAGAGATTAGTAGCAGTGGTATCACAGAGATCAGGGACAATACTATCACAGAGGCAGTGGTACCACAAATATCAGAGGCAGAGGTACCACAAAGAACAGTGGCAGTGGTATCACAGAGATCAGTAGCAATGCTATCACAACATTGGTATCACAGAGATCAGCGGAGGATGACGAGAGGCTGCTCATTGACAGCAGCTAGCATGTGACACGGAGCTTTGCCCCGGCCTTCGGGAACATCGGCGCCATTATTGCTGGAGTGACGCCTCTGCAGGAGGTGAGTGCACATCGGAATTACTGTAATATAGAACCTGAATTGATTCCCTTTAAGGAACGTTAACACCTAAAAGGTGACCATGAAGTGAGAGCGTCTCCTCATGCTGCCGCCCAATACTTTCAGGATCTCTGCTTACACTCACTGGGAACATTCCTGTACACGCGATCGCTCTGCTTCTACTCACTGGTAGGGAGCAAAGATCCAGAGGACGGTGAAGAACAAAGAGCTCTGTGTGCAGAAGTATCCTGTCTGCACTGGCATCTGGGTGTACAGTGCGGGGGGCACAGAGCCCCCAAAGTCAGGAGCTGGGAGCTTCCATGTCATATGTCCTTTACCTCCAGTCCCCCCAGCACCAAGAAGAGGGGGCATGACTTTGGGAGGGGTGGACCTTTAACTCCCGCAGTTTTGTTTGTATAACTGTGCAGACTTTAAGCAAAAGTGATTCTGCTTTCAGAGGGGACTCCATCCCTGTGCCACACACTTATGTATACACCATGTTCCAAATTATTATGCAAATGACATTTTTCTCAGATTTTCTTAACTGGTCGGTGCAAATGACGGTCAGTCTAATAGAAGTCATCACCCGTTAGATTATACATCGAATTTTATTGAAGAAACCTCCCAATGATAACAGTATAATCTCCAAAATGAATAAAACCTCACGGTGCACTGTTCCAAATTATTAGGCACAGTAGAAAGCCTTTCTGACCTCGGATGGGATAGTACGTCTGAGGTCAGATCCCCCGCTTTGATGTGGGCTCTGGCACTGAGCCTGCATCAAAGTCGCGACATGTCAGCTGTTTTGTACAGCTGACATGTGCCCGCAATAGCGGCGGGTGGAATCACGATTCACCCGCCGCTATTAACTAGTTAAATGTCGCTATCAAACGCTGACAGCGGCATTTATCTAGCGCTTCCGGCCATTGGGCCGGAAATGAGAGCACCGCCGACCCCCGTCACGTTATCGGGGGTCAGCGATACATTGGCATGACAGCCAGAGGTCTATTGAAGACCTCTATGGTTGTTGATGCCAGATTGCTGTGGGTGCCACCCTGTGGCCGGCGCTCATAGCAATGCAGTAATTCTCCTACACAGAGGTGATCTGACCACCACTCCTATGTAGCAGAGCCGATCGAGTTGTGCCAGCTTTTAGTCTCCCATGGAGGCTATTGAAGCATGGCAAAAGTAAAAAAAAATGTTTTAAAAAATATGAAAAAAATGTAAAAAATATAAAAGTTTAAATCACCCCTCTTTCGCCCCATTTAAAATAAAACAATAAAAGAAAATCAAACCTACACATATTTGATATGGCCACGTTCAGAATCGCCCGATCGATCAATAAAAAAAAAGGATTAACCCGATCGCTAAACGGCGCAGTGAGAAAAAAAATTAGAAATGCCAGAATTACGGGTTTTTTTGGTCGCAAAAAGCCAAACAAAAAACAAGTGTCGGATTGCACTTTTTTTGCAATGTCACGTCACATGGAATTTATTTTCCGTTTTCTAGTACACGACATGGTAAAACCAATGGTGTCGTTCAAAAGTACAACTCGTCCTGCAAAAGATAAGCCCTCACATGACCGTATTGGCGGAAAAATAAAAAAGTTAGGGCTCTGGAAAGAAGGGGAGCGAAAAACAGAAACGCAAAGCCGAACAAAGCTCCGGTCATTAAGGGGTTAATCCTGTGATTTAAATAAAGCTGTGGCCATTTTGACAACCAACAAAATGTGTGTGGTGTATTTATTTCAGTGCCTGGGTTTACTGTAGCTATAGTGGTGTTAAGATGAAGTGGGGGTCCGTCCCATATCCCAACGTCATGGTCAGGCAGTACGGAAGGCCTGGTACTTACTGGCAGAGGCGTCCCAGAACTTCACAGAACCGTCCGCGTGACTGAGAACATAAAGGAGACAAAGGTAAGAGCTTGGCGCAGGCGGCATCACGGAGGGTAACAGAAGTGATAACGATAATGCCCACAACAGACAGAAGAAAAACCATAATCAGGAGAGAAACAGCAGAGCGGCAGCACCACGAGCCATCATGGAAAACAAAATGGAATATTGTTACATCCAGAGGCTGAAAAGTGAGAGCAAACGTCTCATCACTGAGTGTTTGTTACAATGTATCGTGTCTACAGAGCCCAGGATCAGCTGCTGGACAGACACTATACCTGCACTGACACACGGCACTGTACATCAGACACAATGGTCACAAACCCTCAGCTGTGACAAATATCACACACCTTCCTGGCCGCATGTGAAGCTCCATGTCAGAGAAAATCAACTGTGATTACAGATGTAATGGAGGCTCAAACAGGTGGGGGAAGTGTCTGAGCAATAGGTGGGGGGGAAGTGTCTGAGCAATAGGTGGGGGGAAGTGTCTGAGCAATAGGTGGGGGGAGTGTCTGAGCAATAGGTGGGGGAAGTGTCTGAGCAATAGGTGGGGGAAATTGTCTGAGCGATAGGTGGGAGAAGTGTCTGATCGATAGGTGGGGGAAGTGTCTGAGCAATAGGTGGGGGGAAGTGTCTGATCAAAAGGTGGGGGGAAGTGTCTGATCAAAAGGTGGGGGGAAGTGTCTGAGCAATAGGTGGGGGAGTGCCTGAGCAATAGGTGGGGGGAAGTGTCTGAGCAAAAGGTGGGGGGAAGTGTCTGAGCAATAGGTGGGGGGAAGTGTCTGATCAAAAGGTGGGGGGAAGTGTCTGAGCAATAGGTGGGGGGGATGTCTGAGCAATAGGTGGGGGGAAGTGTCTGAGCAATAGGTGGGGGAAATTGTCTGAGCAATAGGTGGGAGAAGTGTCTGAGCAATAGGTTGGGGGAAGTGTCTGAGCAATAGGTGGGGGGAGTGTCTGATCAATAGGTGGGGGGAGTGTTTGAGCAATAGATGGGGGAAAGTGTCTGAGCAATAGGTGGGGGGAAGTGTCTGAGCAATAGGTGAGAGTATCAAGATCTGGACCTTTGCTCAGTGCACTTGCAGGAATTAGCCTGCGCTCAGTGCACTTGCAGGAATCAGCCCACCCTCTGTGCATTTGCCGATTTTCTCGGCGATGGAATATCTGGAGTATCCAAGTGCAGCCAGGAAGGTATGTAAAGACACCTATTTCACCATCCTTCCCAGCAAAGTAATGGGTGACTGTAAGGTTATGCTCATATCACGGTTTATCCTACTTTCAGTGGCTCCCTCAAGGCTTACAGCTGAACCCCTGGAAAATGGGGATTTGAGCGTCTGCGCCGATGGAATGAACATAGGGTAAAACGCAATGTGAACATAGCCTAAACGTTTCTTTAAGTGGGGACAAATTTTTATCCTCTTTATCTACAGGTCCTTCTCAAAAAATTAGCATATAGTGTTAAATTTCATTATTTACCATAATGTAATGATTACAATTAAACTTTCATATACTATAGATTCATTATCCACCAACTGAAATTTGTCAGGTCTTTTATTGTTTTAATACTGATGATTTTGGCATACAACTCCTGATAACCCAAAAAACCTGTCTCAATAAATTAGCATATCAAGAAAAGGTTCTCTAAATGACCTATTACCCTAATCTTCTGAATCAACTAATTAACTCTAAACACATGCAAAAGATACCTGAGGCTTTTAAAAACTCCCTGCCTGGTTCATTACTCAAAACCCCCATCATGGGTAAAGGCCCCGTCACACATAGCGATTTACCAACGATCACGACCAGTGATACGACCTGGCCGTGATCGTTGGTAAGTCGCTGTGTGGTCGCTGGGGAGCTGTCACACAGACCGCTCTCTCCAGCGACCAACGATCAGGGGAACGACTTCGGCATCGCTGAAACTGTCTTCAACGATGCCGAAGTCCCCCTGCAGCACCCGGGTAACCAGGGTAAACATCGGGTTACTAAGCGCAGGGCCGCGCTTAGTAACCCGATGTTTACCCTGGTTACCAAAAAAAACAAACACTACATACTCGCCTTTCGGTGTCCAGGTCCCTTGCCGTCTGCTTCCTGCTCTGACTGAGATCCGGCCGTACAGCGAGAGCAGAGCGCAGCGGTGACGTCACTGCTGTGCTCTCACTTCTCACTGTACGGCGGCAGTCAGTGAGAGGAGGAAGCAGACGGCAAGGGACCTGGACACCGAAAGGCGAGTATGTACTGTTTGTTTTTTTTGGTAACCAGGGTAAACATCGGGTTACTAAGCGCGGCCCTGCGCTTAGTAACCCGATGTTTACCCTGGTTACCAGTGAAGACATCGCTGGATCGGTGTCACACACACCGATTCAGCGATGTCAGCGGGGCCTCAACGACCAAAAAAAGGTCCAGGCCATTCCGACACGACCAGCGATCTCACAGCAGGGGCCTGATCGCTGGTACGTGTCACACATAGCGAGATCGCTATGGAGGTCGCTGTTGCGTCACAAAACTTGTGACTCAGCAGCGATCTCGCTAGCGATCTCGCTATGTGAGACGGGGCCTTAAGACTAGCGACCTGACAGATGTCAAGAAGGCCATCATTGACACCCTCAAGCAAGAGGGTAAGACCCAGAAAGAAATTTCTCAACAAATAGGCTGTTCCCAGAGTGCTGTATCAAGGCACCTCAATGGTAAGTCTGTTGGAAGGAAACAATGTGGCAGAAAACGCTGTACAACGAGAAGAGGTGACCGGACCCTGAGGAAGATTGTGGAGAAGGACCAATTCCAGACCTTGGGGAACCTGAGGAAGCAGTGGACTGAGTCTGGTGTGGAAACATCCAGAGCCACCGTGCACAGGCGTGTGCAGGAAATGGGCTACAGGTGCCGCATTCCCCAGGTAAACAGCGGCAGAAGCGCCTGACCTGGGCTACAGAGAAGCAGCACTGGACTGTTGCTAAGTGGTCCCAAGTACTTTTTTCTGATGAAAGCAAATTTTGCATGTCATTCGGAAATCAAGGTGCCAGAGTCTGGAGGAAGACTGGGGAGAAGGAAATGCCAAAATGCCTGAAGTCCAGTGTCAAGTACCCACAGTCAGTGATGGTGTGGGGTGCCATGTCAGCTGCTGGTGTTGGTCCACTGTGTTTCATCAAGGGCAGGGTCAATGCAGCTAGCTATCAGGAGATTTTGGAGCACTTCATGCTTCCATCGGCTGAAATGCTTTATGGAGATGAAGATTTCATTTTTCAGCACGACCTGGCACCTGCTCACAGTGCCAAAACCACTGGTAAATGGTTTACTGACCATGGTATTACTGTGCTCAATTGGCCTGCCAACTCTCCTGACCTGAACCCCATAGAGAATCTGTGGGATATTGTGAAGAGAAAGTTGAGAGACGCAAGACCCAACACTCTGGATGAGCTTAAGGCCGCTATTGAAGCATCCTGGGCCTCCATAACATCTCAGCAGTGTCACAGGCTGATTGCCTCCATGCCACGCCGCATTGAAGCAGTCATTTCTGCCAAAGGATTCCCGACCAAGTATTGAGTGCATAACTGAACATTATTATTTGATGGTTTTTTTGTTTGGTATTAAAAAACACTTTTATTTGATTGGTCGGGTGAAATATGCTAATTTATTGAGACAGGTTTTTTGGGTTATCAGGAGTTGTAGGCCAAAATCATCAGTATTAAAACAATAAAAGACCTGACAAATTTCAGTTGGTGGATAATGAATCTATAGTATATGAAAGTTTAATTGTAATCATTACATTATGGTAAATAATGAAATTTAACACTATATGCTAATTTTTTGAGAAGGACCTGTATATAAAAATGTTCCTGTTCATTTAGAGTCAGTAGAGATCATAAAAAAAGATGTAGGATTGAAATACAAAGACTGTTACAAAACTACAGAACTTTTCCAGATGCAATATTTGGGCAGATTTACAGCTCCCAGGTAATCCTCATTACTGCCAGATACACAAGAGCAGCCCACAGACAGCGTGCCACGTCTATTGGAGCCGCTTATGGCAGAAACATGACAATCTGCTGCGTTACTGGTGTGGAAGGACAGGGCAGACTCTACTCCACTCCTGATGTCCAGGGCGAGGGCTTCATAACCAGCCTCATTAGGTAACAGCTGAGGAAGCTCCTTTATGAAGGCGAAACCTGCGCATATGGCGGCTCCCAACCATCATAGGTATACTTCCGTATTTCTCACATTTATAGCCCCTTCCCCCAGTGAGTCAAGGTCTTACCCTGTCACAATGATTTCGGGGTATGCCGTGGTCCCAAGGTTCCATATGCCGCCTGTTATCGGCCATTCCTGCACAAAACAGCAGACATTTATCAGACCAATGAAGGAGAAATCAGACTGTATACAGCACATCACCTTCATCTATGGTGATGGATGGCTCTCTCGCTTTCTCTGTCTTTTCGCACCTCTTTTTTAATACCTCCAGCTCCATCTCCCCAGTGCACGGCTGCATCTTCACCTCTAACCACAATGCACTGCACATCTCCACCTCCTCCTCCCTCATCACACTGCACATCTCTATCTCCTCCTCCCTCATCACACTGCACATCTCCATCTCCTCCTACCTCATCACACTGCACATCCCCATCTCCTCCTCCCTCATCACACTGCACATCTCCATCTCCTCTCTCATCACACTGCACATCTCCATCTCCTCCCTCATCACACTGCACATCCCCATCTCCTCCTCCCTCATCACACTACACATCTCCATCTCCTCTCTCATCACACTGCACATCTCCATCTCCTCCCTGATCACACTGCACATCCCCATCTCCTCCTCCCTCATCACACTGCACATCTCCTCTCCTCACACTGCACATCTCCATCTCCTCCTCCCTCATCACACTGCACATCTCCATCTCCTCCTCTCTAACCACAATGCACTGCACATCTCCATCTCCTCCTTCATCACACTGCACATCCCCATCTCCTCCTCCCTCATCACACTGCACATCTCCTCTCCTCACACTGCACATCTCCATCTCCTCCTCCCTCATCACACTGCACATCTCCATCTCCCCCTCTCTCACCACACTGCACATCTCCATCTCCTCCTCTCTCATCACACTGCACATTTCTGTAAAGTACACTGCTCAATCCTTCTGTTTAGCAATGTAATCTGCACCAGTATTGCACACATCACAGTCCAGTGCAGCACTGTCCCTGGTCCCTGGGATGCAGGAGATTCACCTTGTTGCTGTATCCTTGCTTTTTGTGCTTCGCGCCAAGAGCATACAGAACTAGAATAAACTCATGAGGGCAGTCTGCAAAATACTCCGTGCAGGTGACCGGGGACTCGTGGATGTCCATGGTGTAGGGGTTCTCGAAGATTGGAAAGCTGCCAGACAAAAAGCGAGGACACTGGTTATAATCCAAGAGGAACAGTTACTGGATATTTCTCACATTTTTCATGTTTTTTCACAGCCCCGAGTATACACAAGTCATCAGAGTTCCCACTACACAGGGAATAGGCAACCGCACTGCCACAGAGAAGACACTCACACTGCCACGAAGTACACACCCACACTGCCACTGATCTTACACACGCACTGTCACAGAGCAGGCACCCACACTGCCACGGAGCAGGCACCCACACTGCCACGGAGCAGGCACCCACACTGCCACGGAGAAGGCACCCACACTGCCACGGAGAAGGCACCCACACTGCCACGGAGAAGGCACCCACACTGCCACGGAGAAGGCACCCACACTGACACTGATCATACACATGCACTGCTACAGAGCAGGCACCCACACTGACACGGAGCAGGCACCCACACTGCCACGGAGAAGGCACCCACACTGCCACGGAGCAGGCACCCACACTGCCACGGAGAAGGCACCCACACTGCCACGGAGAAGGCACCCACACTGCCACGGAGAAAGCACCCACACTGCCACGGAGAAGGCACCCACACGGACATGGAGCAGGCACCCACACTGCCACAGAGGAGGCGCCCACACTGCCACTGATCATACACATGCACTGCTACAGAGCAGGCACTCACACTGACACGGAGCAGGCACCCACACTGACACGGAGCAGGCACCGACACTGACACGGAGCAGGCACCCGTACTGCCACAGAGGAGGCACCCCTACTGTCATGGAGCAGGCACCCGTACTGCCACGGAGCAGGCACCCCTGCTGTCATGGAGCAGGCACCCGTACTGCCACAGAGGAGGCACCCCTACTGTCATGGAGCAGGCACCCCTACTGTCATGGAGCAGGCACCCACACTGCCACGGAGCAGACACCCACACTGCCATGGAGCAGGCACCCCTACTGACACGGAGAGGAACCCACACTGCCACGGAGCAGGCACCCACACTGCCACTGATCTTACACACACACTGCCACAGAGCTGGCACCCCCACTGCCACGGAGCAGGCACCCACACTGCCACAGAGAAGACACCCACACTGCCACTGATCTTACACACGCACTGCCACATGCTGCACATTTAGGATTAGTAGCTGCAGGTAATTTAATTGTTTATGGGAATCTGAGGTCGTCTGAACATAGCCTTAAATATCAACGGGGGTTAAGGCAGCTGTTGTGTCACTTCCCCATGCTTTACACTGCAGCTCCGTCAGTGACTCCAGCATCAGTACAGGCTGAGCGCAGGGAACAGCCGGAAAATCGGGGACATCATGAGACATCTCGGCTTTAAACATTACTATTCTGGCAGTAGAAATCATCTTCAGTGTTGCCATAGTAACACGACACAATACAGACTTATTGTCCCCAGCATCAGTGTCAGGCAATTAGTGATATTATGTAAACAGGAGAATAAATGACGGCAACCCCCGGCTCCAACACTGCACGGATGCCGACAATTAACACAATCGTTACAGCGCACGAATGACTTCATTTGTATTTTTCTAGGTAACTAATCTGTTTACAGAGACACCGACATCCGGGTAAAAGAGCGACACAAAACACTGCAAGGCAAGAGAGCGACACAAACACTGCAAAACAAGAGAGCGACACAAACACTGCAAGGTAAAAGAGCCACACAAACACTGCAAGGCAAGAGAGCGACACAAACACTGCAAGGCAAGAGAGCGACACAAACACTGCAAGGTAAAAGAGCGACACAAACACTGCAAGACAAGAGAGCGACACAAACACTGCATGGTAAAAGAGCGACACAAACACTGCAAGGCAAGAGAGCGACACAAACACTGCAAAACAAGAGAGCGACACAAACACTGCAAAACAAGAGAGTGACACAAACACTGCAAGGTAAAAGAGCGACACAAACACTGCAAGGCAAGAGAGCGACACAAACACTGCAAGGTAAAAGAGTGACACAAACACTGCAAGGCAAGGGAGCGACACAAACACTGCAAGGCAAGGGAGCGACACAAACACTGCAAGGCAAGAGAGCGACACAAACACTGCAAGGTAAAAGAGTGACACAAACACTGCAAGGCAAGAGAGCAACACAATCACTGCAAGGTAAAAGAGCGACACAAACACTGCAAGGTAAAAGAGCGACACAAACACTGCAAGACAAGAGAGCGACACAAACACTGCATGGTAAAAGAGCGACACAAACACTGCAAGGCAAGAGAGCGACACAAACACTGCAAAACAAGAGAGCGACACAAACACTGCAAAACAAGAGAGCGACACAAACACTGCAAGGTAAAAGAGCGACACAAACACTGCAAGGCAAGAGAGCGACACAAACACTGCAAGGTAAAAGAGCGACACAAACACTGCAAGGCAAGAGAGCGACACAAACACTGCAAGACAAGAGAGCGACACAAACACTGCAAAACAAGAGAGTGACACAAACACTGCAAGGTAAAAGAGCGACACAAACACTGCAAGGTAAAAGAGCAACACAAACACTGCAAGGTAAAAGAGCGACACAAACACTGCAAGACAAGAGAGCGACACAAACACTGCATGGTAAAAGAGCGACACAAACACTGCAAGGCAAGAGAGCGACACAAACACTGCAAGACAAGAGAGCGACACAAACACTGCAAAACAAGAGAGTGACACAAACACTGCAAGGTAAAAGAGCGACACAAACACTGCAAGGTAAAAGAGCGACACAAACACTGCAAGGCAAGAGAGCGACACAAACACTGCAAGGCAAGAGAGCGACACAAACACTGCAAGGTAAAAGAGCGACACAAACACTGCAAGGCAAGGGAGCGACACAAACACTGCAAGGCAAGGGAGCGACACAAACACTGCAAGGCAAGAGAGCGACACAAACACTGCAAGGTAAAAGAGTGACACAAACACTGCAAGGCAAGAGAGCAACACAATCACTGCAAGGTAAAAGAGCGACACAAACACTGCAAGGTAAAAGAGCGACACAAACACTGCAAGACAAGAGAGCGACACAAACACTGCATGGTAAAAGAGCGACACAAACACTGCAAGGCAAGAGAGCGACACAAACACTGCAAAACAAGAGAGCGACACAAACACTGCAAAACAAGAGAGCGACACAAACACTGCAAAACAAGAGAGTGACACAAACACTGCAAGGTAAAAGAGCGACACAAACACTGCAAGGTAAAAGAGCGACACAAACACTGCAAGGCAAGAGAGCGACACAAACACTGCAAGGTAAAAGAGCGACACAAACACTGCAAGGCAAGGGAGCGACACAAACACTGCAAGGCAAGAGAGCGACACAAACACTGCAAGGCGAGAGAGTGACACAAACACTGCAAAACAAGAGAGCGACACAAACACTGCAAAACAAGAGAGCGACACAAACACTGCAAGGTAAAAGAGCGACACAAACACTGCAAGGCAAGAGAGTGACACAAACACTGCGAAACAAGAGAGTGACACAAACACTGCAAGGTAAAAGAGCGACACAAACACTGCAAGTCGCTGGAGACATCTCTCCAAACCCCGGCCCCCCATGTTATAGCCAGTCAAACCTCCCAACTGCTACACCCAGAAACCCCTCTAACCTTATTAATATTCCATGCATGCCTTCTGTCTCTTTCAATTGTGCTCTTTGGAATTCTGGCTCTGTGTGTAATAAACTCTCCTTCACCCATGATTACTTCCTTTCTAAGGCTCTTAATCTCCTGGCTCTTACTGAAACCTGGATCCAGCAGTCAGACACAAGCGCTGCTGCTGCTCTCTCCTATGGTGGACTACACTTTTCTCATACCCCAAGATCAGACAACAGAGCAGGTGGAGGTGTTGGGCTGCTCCTTTCACCCAAATGTACCTTCCAAGTTATCCCCCAAGTACCCTCACTTGTATTCCCTTCCTTTGAAGTCCATGCTGTCAGACTCTACGTCCCCTTCTCCATGCGAGTGGCAGTGGTGTATCGTCCTCCTGGCCCCTCTCATCAGTTCCTGGATCACTTTGCCACCTGGCTTCCACACTTTCTCTCCTGTGACACCCCCACCCTTATCATGGTTGACTTCAACATCCCCATTGCTTCTCCCCTTTCCCCGTCTGCTTCTCACCTTTTATCTCTAACCTCCTCTTTCGGCCTCTCGCAGCATACTAACTCTCCAACGCATGAAGATGGAAACTCCCTTGACTTGGTCTTCTCCCGACTTTGCTCAGTGGATGATTTCACAAACACCCCTCTCCCGCTCTCTGACCACAACCTTCTTTCATTCTCTATCAAGAACTGCCATCCCGCTCAGGTCACCCCCACTTTGCACACTTATAGAAACATACAGGCCATTAACACCCAGAAACTTATGAAGAACTTGCAGTCCTCATTGGCCCCAATCTCCTCCATCTCATGTCCTGATTCTGCTCTGAACCATTACAATGAAACCCTGCAAAGTGCCCTGGATGAAGCTGCTCCTCCTATACATAGAGCAACTCGACACAGACGGCGACAACCATGGCACACGCTGCAAACACGCTTCCTGCAGCGATGCTCCAGGTGCGCCGAACGTCTGTGGAGAAAATCTAATCTACCCGAAGATTTCATCCATTATAAGTTCATGCTAAAAACATACAACTCTGCCCTTCACCTCTCCAAACAAACCTATTTCAACACCCTCATCACCTCACTGTCCAATAACCCTAAACGTCTCTTCGACACTTTCCAGTCCCTACTCAACCCAAGAGAGCAGGCCCCAACCACAGATCTCCGCGCTGACGATCTGGCCAATTACTTCAAAGAAAAAATTGACCACATTCGACAGGAAATCATCTCCCAATCTCTTCATACCAGGCACTGTCCTCCCTCCCCCACTGCATCTAGTTCACTCTCTGACTTTGAACCAGTTACTGAAGAAGTAAGCAGGCTCCTTGCATCTTCTCGCCCGACCACTTGCACCAGTGACCCCATTCCGTCACATCTCCTCCAGTCCCTTTCCCCGGCTGTCACCTCTCACATAACAAAAATATTCAACCTTTCCCTCATTTCCGTTTTTTTCCCTCCTCATTTAAGCATGCCATCATACATCCATTACTTAAAAAACCCTCCCTCGACCAAAACTGTGCCGCTAATTATAGACCTGTCTCTAATCTTCCCTTCATCTCTAAACTCCTGGAACGCCTGGTCCACTCCCGTCTTACCCGCTATCTCTCAGATAACTCTCTTCTCGACCCTCTTCAATCTGGCTTCCGCTCTTTACACTCTACTGAAACTGCCCTCACTAAAGTCTCTAATGACCTACTAACAGCTAAATCTAATGGTCACTACTCCATGCTAATTCTATTGGATCTTTCCGCAGCATTCGACACTGTGGATCATCAGCTCCTCCTCACTATGCTCCGCTCCATCGGCATCAAGGACACCGTTCTCTCTTGGTTCTCCTCCTATCTCTCTGACCGATCCTTCACTGTATGTTTTGCTGGTTCCTCCTCCTCTCACCTTCCCCTTACTGTTGGGGTTCCTCAAGGATCAGTCCTAGGCCCCCTCCTCTTCTCTTTGTATACTGCCCCTATTGGACAAACAATCAGTAGATTTGGGTTCCAGTACCATCTCTATGCTGATGACACCCAATTATACACCTCTTCTCCTGCTTTCACTCCGACCTTCTTAGAAAACACCAGTGATTGTCTTACCGCTGTCTCTAACATCATGTCCTCCCTCTATCTGAAACTGAACCTGTCAAAAACTGAACTCCTCGTGTTCTCTCCCTCTACTAACCTACCTTTGCCTGACATTGCCATCTCCGTGTGCGGTTCAATCATTACTCCAAAGCAACATGCCCGCTGCCTTGGGGTCATCCTTGATTCTGAGCTTTCATTCACCCCCCACATCCGATCACTGGCTCGCTCTTCTTATCTGCATCTCAAAAACATTTCTAGAATTCGCCCTTTTCTTACTTTCGACTCTGCAAAAACTCTTACTGTTCCTCTTATTCATTCCCGTCTGGACTATTGTAACTCTCTACTAATCGGCCTCCCTCTTACCAAACTCTCCCCACTCCAATCTGTCCTGAATGCTGCTGCCAGGATCATATTCCTCACCAACCATTACACCGATGCCTCTACCTTGTGCCAGTCATTACACTGGCTACCCATCCACTCCAGAATCCAGTACAAAACTACTACCCTCATCCACAAAGCACTCCATGGCTCAGCACCACCCTACATCTCCTCTCTGGTCTCAGTCTACCACCCTACCCGTGCCCTTCGCTCTGCTAATGACCTCAGGTTAGCATCCTCAATAATCAGAACCTCCCACTCCCGTCTCCAAGACTTTACACGTGCTGCGCCGATTCTTTGGAATGCACTACCTAGGTTAATACGATTAATCCCCAATCCCCACAGTTTTAAGCGTGCCCTAAAAACGCATTTGTTCAGACTGGCCTACCGCCTCAACGCATTAACCTAACTATCCCTGTGTGGCCTATTAAAAATAGAAAAAAAACAAAAACACATAATCAGGTTCCTTGCATCGTGTTTTCATACACTTTATGCAGTTAATAGCCCTCTGTGTCTGTACTGCTACATACGTAGGCTGTTAACTGGTTCATGCAGCTTTACATGAACATCCAAGGCTTACACTATGGCTGGTCCAAATAACTAAAGCAATTGTTACCATCCACCTCTCGTGTCTCCCCTTTTCCTCATAGTTTGTAAGCTTGCGAGCAGGGCCCTTATTCCTCCTGGTATCTATTTTGAACTGTGATTTCTGTTATGCTGTAATGTCTATTATCTGTACAAGTCCCCTCTATAAGTTGTAAAGCGCTGCGGAATATGTTGGCGCTATATAAATAAAAATTATTATTATTATTATTAAGGTAAAAGAATGACACAAACACTGCAAGGCAAGAGAGCGACACAAACACTGCAAGGCAAGAGAGCGACACAAACACTGCAAAATGTCATGATTCCCAATGGCAGGGAAACATCAGAACACAGAAATAACGGACGAGCTCTGGGTGATGGAATCTCGAGCTGACCGTGAGCTAAATCTACCACACAACTAATAGTAGCCAGGGAGCATATCTACGACTTCCTAGATGCCACGCGCCAGCCGGAGGACTAACTACGCCTGGTAGAGGAAGGAACAGACCTGGCTTACCTCTAGGGAAATACCCCAAAAGATGATAGCAGCCCCCCACATGTAATAACGGTGAGTTAAGAGGAAAAGACATACACAGTATGAAAGTAGATTTAGCAAAGAGAGGTCCAAAAAGAGGACTTCACGGTCAACTGAAAACCCTTTCAAAAAACCATCCTGAAATTACTTTAAGACTCCTGTGTCAACTCATGACACAGGAGTGGCAATTTCAGCCGCAAGAGCTTCCAGCTACAGAAAATAACAAAAACTGCAAACTGGACAAAAGATACAAAACAAAAGGACAAAGTCCACTTAGCTGATCAGCAGACTAGTAGCAGGAACATGTATCCGAAGGCTCTGGTTACAATGATGACCGGCAAGGAAATGACTGGAGAGCAAGGCTAAATAGGAAACTCCCAAACAATGATGGGAGCAGGTGAACTGAGACAGCAAAGCACACACAAGTCACCAGTACCACCAGCAACCACCAGGGGAGCCCAAAAAGCGGATTCACAACAGTACCCCCCCCTTAAGGAGGGGGCACCGAACCCTCACGAGAACCGCCAGGGCGATCTGGATGAGCCCTATGAAAGGCACGAACCAAATCCGAGGCATGAACATCAGAGGCAGTTACCCAAGAATTATCTTCCTGACCATAGCCCTTCCATTTAACCAGATATTGAAGTCTCCGTCTGGAAATACGGGAATCCAAGATCTTCTCTACAACGTACTCCAATTCACCCTCCACCAGCACAGGAGCAGGAGGTTCAGTAGAAGGAACCACCGGTACCTCATATCTCCGCAACAACGACCGATGGAATACATTATGGATAGCGAAAGATGCCGGGAGGTCCAAACGAAAGGACACAGGGTTAAGTATCTCCAAAATCCTATAAGGACCGATGAACCGAGGCTTAAACTAAGGAGAAGAAACCCTCATAGGGACAAAACGGGAAGACAACCACACCAAGTCCCCAACACGAAGGCGAGGACCAACACGATGACGGCGGTTAGCAAACTGCTGAGTCCTCTCCTGGGACAACTTCAAATTGTCCACCACTTGTCCCCAAATCTGATGCAACCGATCCACCACCGCATCCACTCCAGGACAATCCGAAGATTCCACCTGACCAGATGAAAAACGAGGATGAAACCCTGAATTGCAAAAGAAAGGAGAAACCAAAGTGGCAGAACTAGCCCGATTATTAAGAGCAAATTCTGCCAATGGCAAAAAGGCAACCCAGTCATCCTGATCCGCAGACACAAAACACCTCAAATAAGTCTCCAAAGTTTGATTAGTTCGCTCCGTCTGGCCGTTAGTCTGAGGATGGAATGCAGACGAAAAAGACAAATCAATGCCCAACCTGGCACAGAATGCCCGCCAAAATCTAGACACGAACTGGGTTCCCCTGTCAGAAACGATGTTTTCCGGAATACCATGCAAGCGAACCACATTTTGAAAAAATAGAGGGACCAACTCAGATGAGGAAGGCAACTTAGGCAATGGTACCAAATGAACCATTTTAGAAAAACGGTCACACACCACCCAGATGACAGACATCTTCTGAGAAACAGGGAGATCAGAAATAAAGTCCATAGAGATGTGCGTCCAAGGCCTCTTCGGAACAGGAAAGGGCAACAATAACCCACTAGCCCTAGAACAACAAGGCTTGGCCCGAGCACACACATCACAAGACTGCACAAAAACACGCACATCCCGAGACAGGGAAGGCCACCAGAAGGATCTAGCCACCAAATCTCTGGTACCAAAAATTCCAGGATGACCTGCCAGCGAAGAAGAATGAACTTCCGAGATGACTCTACTGGTCCAATCATCAGGAACAAACAGTCTACCAGGCGGACAACGATCAGGTCTATCCGCCTGAAATTCTTGCAAAGCACGTCGCAGATCAGGGGAGACAGCAGACAAAACCACCCCATCCTTAAGGACACCAGCAGGTTCGGAATCCCCAGGAGAGTCAGGCTCAAAACTCCTAGAAAGAGCATCTGCCTTAACATTTTTAGAACCCGGTAAGTATGAAACCACAAAATTAAACCGAGAAAAAAACAACGACCATCGTGCCTGTCTAGGATTCAGGCGCCTGGCAGACTCTAGATAAATCAGATTCTTGTGATCAGTCAAAACTACCACCTGATGTCTGGCACCTTCAAGCCAATGACGCCACTCCTCAAATGCCCACTTCATGGCCAAAAGCTCCCGATTACCAACATCATAGTTTCGCTCGGCGGCCGAAAATTTTCGAGAAAAGAACGCACAAGGTCTCATCACTGAGCAGTCGGAACTTTTCTGCGACAAAACCGCCCCCGCTCCGATCTCGGAAGCATCGACCTCAACCTGAAAGGGAAGAGAAACATCAGGCTGGCGCAACACAGGGGCAGACAAAAAGCGGCGCTTAAGCTCCCGAAAGGCCTCCACAGCAGCAGGGGACCAATTGGCAACATCAGCACCCTTTTTGGTCAAATCCGTCAGAGGTTTAGCAACGCCAGAAAAACCAGTTATAAATCGACGATAAAAATTAGCAAAGCCCAATAATTTCTGAAGACTCTTAAGAGAAGTAGGCTGCGTCCAGTCACAAATAGCCCGAACCTTGACAGGGTCCATCTCAATAGAAGAAGGGGAAAAAATGTACCCCAAAAAGGAAATCTTTTGAACCCCAAAAACACACTTTGAACCCTTTACACACAAAGAATTCTCCCGCAAAACCTGAAAAACCCTCCTGACCTGTTGAACATGAGACTCCCAGTCATCAGAAAAAATCAAAATATCATCCAAATACACAATCATAAATTTATCCAAATATTCACGGAAAATATCATGCATTAAGGACTGAAAGACTGAAGGTGCACTAGAAAGGCCGAAAGGCATTACTAAATACTCAAAATGGCCCTCAGGCGTATTAAATGCGGTTTTCCACTCATCCCCCTGCTTAATTCGCACCAAATTATACGCCCCACGAAGATCAATCTTAGAGAACCACTTAGCCCCCCTTATGCGAGCAAACAAATCAGTCAGCAAAGGCAACGGATACTGATATTTGACTGTAATTTTATTCAGGAGTCGATAATCAATACAAGGCCTCAGAGAGCCATCCTTCTTAGATACAAAGAAAAAACCAGCTCCTAAAGGAGATGAAGAAGGACGAATATGTCCCTTTTCCAGGGACTCCTTAATATACTCTCGCATAGCAGCATGTTCAGGTACAGATAAGTTACACAAACGACCCTTTGGAAATTTACTGCCAGGAATCAGATCTATGGCGCAATCACAATCTCTGTGGGGAGGGAGTGAACCAATTTTTGGCTCCTCAAAAATATCACGATAATCAGACAAAAATGCCGGAATCTCAGAGGGAATAGATGACGAAATGGAAACCAAAGGTATGTCCCCATGAGCCCCCCGACATCCCCAGCTTAACACAGACATTGTTTTCCAGTCAAGGACTGGGTTATGAGATTGTAACCATGGTAATCCAAGCACCAAAACATCATGCAAATTGTACAACACAAGGAAGCGAATCACCTCCTGATGGTCTGGAGTCATACGCATAGTCACTTGCGTCCAGAATTGTGGTTTATTACAAGCCAAAGGCGTAGAATCAATACCCTTCAGAGGTATAGGGACTTCCAGAGGCTCTAAATCAAACCCACAGCGCCTGGCAAAGGACCAATCCATAAGACTCAGAGCGGCGCCAGAGTCCACATAGGCATCCACGGTAATAACTGATAATGAACAAATCAAGGTTACAGACAGAATAAATTTAGACTGTAAAGTGCCAATTGAAATAGACTTGTCAACCTTCCTTGTACGTTTAGAGCATGCTGATATAACATGAGCAGAATCACCACAATAGAAGCATAACCCATTTTTACGCCTATAGTTCTGCCGCTCGCTTCTGGACAGAATTCTGTCACATTGCATTTTCTCTGGCGTCTCTTCAGAAGATACCGCCAAATGGTGCACGGGTTTGCGCTCCCGCAAACGCCGATCAATCTGAATAGCCATTGTCATGGACTCATTCAGAGCTGTGGGCGCAGGGAACCCGACCATAACATCTTTAACGGCATCAGAAAGGCCCTCTCTGAAATTTGCCGCTTGGGCGCACTCATTCCACTGAGTAAGCACAGACCATCTACGAAATTTTTGGCAGTATATCTCAGCTTCATCTTGCCCTTGAGATAGGGCTATCAAAGCTTTTTCAGCTTGAATCTCCAAATTAGGTTCCTCATAAAGCAACCCTAAAGCCAGAAAAAACGCATCCACATTGAGCAACGCAGGATCCCCTGGTGTCAATGAAAATGCCCAATTTTGAGGGTCACCTCGCAGCAAAGAGATTACAATCTTAACCTGCTGGACAGGATCTCCAGAGGAGTGAGGTCTGAGAGAAAGGAACAATTTACAATTATATTTGAAATTCAGGAACCGAGATCTATCTCCGGAAAACACCTCTGGTGTAGGAATTTTAGGTTCAGACATCGGAGTATGTATAAGAAAATCTTGTAAATTTTAAACCTTGGTAGCAAGATTATTTAAACCTACAGCCAAACTCTGAGGGTCCATCTTTAAACAGGTGAGATCAGAGCCATTCAAGGATTAGAAGGAGAGAAAGGCAAAGGCTGTAATTAGAGCTGAAATACAACTGATCCAACTATGGAGCAAGCATAGGGGGAAAAAAAAAAAAAAATCTACAGACTTCTTTTTTCTCTCCTTTCTTCTGCCAATAACTTTAACAGTGGCCGGTCATACTGTCATGATTCCCAATGGCAGGGAAACATCAGAACACAGAAATAACGGACGAGCTCTGGGTGATGGAATCTCGAGCTGACCGTGAGCTAAATCTACCACACAACTAATAGTAGCCAGGGAGCATACCTACGACTTCCTAGATGCCACGCGCCAGCCGGAGGACTAACTACGCCTGGTAGAGGAAGGAACAGACCTGGCTTACCTCTAGGGAAATACCCCAAAAGATGATAGCAGCCCCCCACATGTAATAACGGTGAGTTAAGAGGAAAAGACATACACAGTATGAAAGTAGATTTAGCAAAGAGAGGTCCAAAAAGAGGACTTCACGGTCAACTGAAAACCCTTTCAAAAAACCATCCTGAAATTACTTTAAGACTCCTGTGTCAACTCATGACACAGGAGTGGCAATTTCAGCCGCAAGAGCTTCCAGCTACAGAAAATAACAAAAACTGCAAACTGGACAAAAGATACAAAACAAAAGGACAAAGTCCACTTAGCTGATCAGCAGACTAGTAGCAGGAACATGCAACCGAAGGCTCTGGTTACAATGATGACCGGCAAGGAAATGACTGGAGAGCAAGGCTAAATAGGAAACTCCCAAACAATGATGGGAGCAGGTGAACTGAGACAGCAAAGCACACACAAGTCACCAGTACCACCAGCAACCACCAGGGGAGCCCAAAAAGCGGATTCACAACAGCAAAACAAGAGAGCGACACAAACACTGCAAGATAAAAGAGCGACACAAACACTGCAAGACAAGAGAGCGACACAAACACTGCAAGGTAAAAGAGCGACACAAACACTGCAAGGCAAGAGAGCGACACAAACACTGCAAGGTAAAAGAGCGACACAAACACTGCAAGGCAAGAGAGCGACACAAACACTGCAAAACAAGAGAGCGACACAAACACTGCAAAGTAAAAGAGCGACACAAACACTGCAAGACAAGAGAGCGACACAAACACTGCAAGGTAAAAGAGCGACACAAACACTGCAAGGCAAGAAAGCGACACAAACACTGCAAGGTAAAAGAGCGACACAAACACTGCAAGGCAAGAAAGCGACACAAACACTGCAAGGTAAAAGAGTGACACAAACACTGCAAGACAAGAGAGCGACACAAACCATGCAAGGCAAGAGAGCAACACAAACACTGCAAGGCAAGAGAGCAACACAAACACTGCAAAACAAGAGAGCAACACAAACACTGCTGTTATGACCTGGTGGTTACGGAGTGGTACTGAGATGACCTGGTGGGTAAAACCAATCATGGACAAGCTCAGAGGAGGTGGCAGCTCTACAGACAGTAATCACCAATATGACCTAGTGATTACGGAGCAGCACTGAAATGACCTAGTGAGTAAACAAATAATGTACTAGCTCTGAGGAGGTGGTAATTTTACTGACCGCAATCCCTACTCCTAACACCAACACTAGAAATAGCCGTGGAGCGTTCCTATTTCTGCCTAGACGCCTCTTCACAGCCTAAGAACTAGCTACCCCTGAAGATGGAAACGGAAAACTATCTCGCCTCAGAGAAACCCCCAAAGGAAAGATAGCCCCCCACAAATATTGATGGTGAGTGAAGAGGGAAATGACAAACTCAGAAATGAAACTAGATTTTAGCAAAGGAGGCCACTACTATCTAAATAGACAGAGAAAGAAAAGGCTACTGTGCGGTCAGTATAGAAACTAAATGTCCACGCAGAGTTTACAAAAATAATCTCCACACCGACTCACAGTGTGGAGGGGCAAATCTGTAACCCCAGAGCTTGCAACTAGCCGGAATATTTCATGATGACAAGCTGGACAAAAGAGACATAACTTAAACTGAACAAAAGGTCATAGGCAGGGAAACACCCAAAAACTAGCAGAACTTATCTTAAGCTGAAATGGACTGGCCAACAGAGAACTTCCAGGAAAGGACTGAATCCACAGGAAGGAACATTGACAGCTGGCATCAACTACAGCCTAAAGCCCAGTTAAATAACAAGGCCAGGGCACCGATTAGTGAAAGCAGCTGCTAAGTTCCACTTGAAACCACCAGAGGGAGCCCAAGAGCAGAACTCCCAAAAATACCATTCATGACCACAGGATGGAGCCCAAGAACGGAATTCACAACAGTACCCCCCCCCCTTGAGGAGGGGTCACCGAACCCTCACCAGAGCCCCCAGGCCGATCGGGACGAGCCAAATGAAAAGCACGCAGCAAATCGGCAGCATGGACATCGGAGGCAAAAACCCAAGAGTTATCCTCCTGGCCATAACCCTTCCACTTGACCAGATACTGAGTTTCCGCCTTGAAAGACGAGAATCCAAAATCTTCTCCACCACATACTCCAGCTCCCCCCCAACCAACACCGGAGCAGGAGGGTCAACGGAGGGAACCACCGGCACCACATATCTCTGCAACAAAGATCTATGGAACACATTATGAATGGAAAACGAAGCTGGAAGGGCCAAACGAAAAGACACCGGATTGATAATTTCCGAAATCCTATAAGGACCAATAAAACGAGGTTTGAACTTAGGGGAAGAGACCTTCATAGGAACATGACGAGAAGACAACCAGACCAAATCCCCAACCCGAAGCCGGGAACCAACACACCGACGACGATTAGCAAAACGTTGCGCCTCCTCCTGAGACAACACCAAATTGTCCACCACATGAGTCCAAATCCGCTGCAACCTGTCCACCACAGAATCTACCCCAGGACAGTCCGAAGGCTCAACCTGCCCTGAAGAAAAGCGAGGATGAAAACCAAAATTACAAAAAAAAGGCGAAACCAAGGTAGCAGAACTAGCCCGATTATTAAGGGCAAACTCGGCCAACGGCAAGAAGGTAACCCAATCATCCTGATCAGCCGACACAAAGCATTTCAAATAGGTTTCCAAGGTCTGATTGGTTCGCTCCGTCTGTCCATTTGTCTGAGGGTGAAACGCCGAAGAAAAAGACAAATTAATGCCCATTCTACCACAAAAGGCCCGCCAAAACCTAGAAACAAACTGGGTACCTCTGTCAGACACAATATTCTCCGGAATACCATGCAAACGAACCACATGCTGGAAAAACAAAGGAACCAAATCAGAGGAGGAAGGCATCTTAGGCAAAGGTACCAAATGGACCATTTTAGAAAAACAGTCACAAACCACCCAGATGACAGACATCTTCTGAGAAACAGGGAGATCAGAAATAAAATCCATGGAAATATGCGTCCAGGGCCTCTCAGGGATAGGCAAAGGCAAAAGCAACCCACTAGCACGAGAACAGCAGGGCTTAGCCCGGGCACAGATCCCACAGGACTGCACAAAGGAACGTACATCCCGTGACAAAGAAGGCCACCAAAAGGACCTGGCAACCAAATCTCTGGTACCAAAGATCCCAGGATGACCAGCCAACACTGAACAATGAATCTCAGAAATCACCTTACTAGTCCATCTATCAGGAACAAACAATTTCCCCACAGGACAGCGGTCGGGTCTATCAGCCTGAAACTCCCGAAGCACCCGCCGTAAATCAGGAGAGATAGCAGAAAGATTCACCCCCTCCTTGAGAATACCAGCCGGCTCACGGACTCCAGGAAAATCAGGCAAAAAACTCCTAGACAGGGCATCAGCCTTCACATTCTTAGATCCCGGAAGATACGAGACCACAAAATCAAAACGGGAGAAAAACAAAGACCACCGAGCCTGTCTAGGATTCAACCGCTTGGCTGATTCAAGGTAAATCAGATTCTTATGATCGGTCAAGACCACAACACGATGATTGGCTCCCTCAAGCCAATGTCGCCACTCCTCGAATGCCCACTTCATAGCCAACAACTCCCGATTGCTGACATCATAATTACGCTCAGCAGGCGAAAACTTTCTGGAGAAGAAAGCACACGGTTTCAACACAGAGCCATCAGAACTTCTCTGAGACAGAACAGCTCCTGCCCCAATCTCAGAAGCGTCAACCTCAACCTGAAAAGGGAGAGACATCTGGCTGACGCAACACAGGGGCAGAAGTAAAACGACGCTTAAGCTCCTGAAAGGCCTCCACAGCCGCAGAGGACCAATTCACCACATCAGCACCTTTCTTGGTCAAATCGGTCAGAGGTTTAACCACAGTAGAAAAATTAGCAATGAAGCGGCGATAAAAATTAGCAAAGCCCAAAAACTTCTGAAGGCTCTTCACAGATGTGGGCTGCGTGCAATCATAAATAGCCTGGACCTTAACAGAGTCCATTTCAATAGCCGAGGGAGAAAAAATGAACCCCGGAAAAGAAACCTTCTGAACTCCAAAAAGGCACTTAGACCCCTTCACAAACAGTGTATTAGCACGAAGAATCTGAAATACCATCCTGACCTGCTTCACATGAGACTCCCAATCATCGGAAAAAAACAAAATATCGTCCAAATATACAATCATAAATTTATCCAGATACTCCCGAAAAATATCATGCATAAAGGACTGAAACACAGATGGAGCATTAGAGAGCCCGAAAGGCATCACAAGATATTCAAAATGGCCTTCGGGCATATTAAATGCTGTTTTCCATTCATCACCCTGTTTGATGCGGACCAGATTATACGCCCCTCGAAGGTCAATCTTGGTAAACCAGCTAGCCCCTTTAATCCGAGCAAACAAATCAGAGAGCAAAGGCAAAGGGTACTGGAATTTGACCGTGATCTTATTGAGAAGGCGATAATCTATACAGGGCCTCAAGGAACCATCCTTCTTGGCAACAAAAAAGAATCCCGCTCCCAACAGTGACGAAGACGGGCGAATATGCCCCTTCTCCAAGGACTCCTTTACATAAGTCCGCATAGCGGCATGCTCTGGCACAGACAGATTGAAAAGTCGACCCTTAGGGAACTTACAGCCAGGAATCAAATTAATAGCGCAATCACAGTCCCTATGAGGAGGCAGGGGACTGGATTTAGGCTCCTCAAATATATCCTGGAAATCCGACAAAAACTCAGGAACTTCAGAAGAAGGGGACGAGGAAATTGACATCAGAGGAATGTCACTATGTATCCCCTGACAACCCCAACTAGTCACAGGCATAGATTTCCAATCCAGTACTGGATTATGTACCTGTAACCATGGAAACCCCAGCACAACCACATTATGCAAATTATGCAACACCAAAAAACGAATATTTTCCTGATGTGCTGGAGCCATGTTCATGGCTAACTGTGTCCAGTACTGAGGTTTATTCTTGGCCAATGGCGTAGCATCAATCCCCCTTAAGGGAATAGGACTCTGCAAAGGCTCCAAGGAAAAACCACAGCGCTTGGCAAAATCTAGGTCCATTAAGTTCAGTGCAGCGCCAGAATCCACAAATGCCATTACAGAAAAGGACGACAAAGAGCAAATCAGGGTAATAGACAAGAGAAACTTAGGCTGTACAGTACTGATGGTAACCGACCTAGCAACCCTCTTAGTTCGCTTCGGGCAGTCAGAGATAGCATGAGTAGCGTCACCACAGTAAAAACACAGCTCATTCTGACGTCGGAACTCCTGCCGTTCTGCTCTTGTCAAAACTCTATCGCATTGCATAGGCTCAGAACTCTGTCCAGAGGACACCGCCATATGGTGCACAACCTTACGTTCACGTAGGCGCCGATCAATCTGAATGGCCAGAGACATTGATTCGTTCAATCCAGCAGGTGTGGGAAACCCCACCATAACATCTTTAAGAGCTTCAGAAAGACCCTTTCTGAAAATAGCCGCCAGGGCATCCTCATTCCATTTTGTAAGCACAGACCACTTCCTAAATTTCTGACAATATATCTCTGCCGCTTCCTGACCCTGACACAGAGCCGGCAAAATTTTTTCTGCCTGATCCACAGAATTGGGTTCGTCATAAAGCAATCCAAGTGCTTGAAAAAATGAATCTACATTGAGCAATGCAGGATTCCCTGGCTCAAGGGAGAATGCCCAATCCTGCGGGTCGCCACGCAGCAGAGAAATAACAATCTTCACCTGCTGAATGGGGTCACCAGAGGAACGGGGTCTCAGAGCAAAAAACAATCTGCAATTATTTTTAAAATTCAAAAACCTAGATCTATCCCCAGAAAACAAATCAGGGATAGGAATTTTAGGCTCAGAAACAGGAGTTTGAACAACATAATCTTGGATACTCTGTACCCTTGCAGCGAGATGATCAACACGCGCAGACAGACCCTGAACCTCCATATCAGTACCAAGCTCCTGCACCATCCAAAAATCAAGGGGAAAAAAAAAGACGAAACAAGCAACAAGGAAAAAAAAACTATGACTCAGAACTTTCTCTTCCCTCTTTTGAGATGCATTTAACACTTTGTGGGCCAGCTGTACTGTTATGACCTGGTGGTTGCGGAGTGGTACTGAGATGACCTGGTGGGTAAAACCAATCATGGACAAGCTCAGAGGAGGTGGCAGCTCTACAGACAGTAATCACCTATATGACCTAGTGATTACGGAGCAGCACAGAAATGACCTAGTGAGTAAACAAATAATGTACTAGCTCTGAGGAGGTGGTAACTTTACTGACCGCAATCCCTACTCCTAACACCAACACTAGAAATAGCCGTGGAGCGTTCCTATCTCTGCCTAGACGCCTCTTCACAGCCTAAGAACTAGCTACCCCTGAAGATGGAAACGGAAAACTATCTCGCCTCAGAGAAACCCCCAAAGGAAAGATAGCCCCCCACAAATATTGACGGTGAGTGAAGAGGGAAATGACAAACTCAGAAATGAAACTAGATTTTAGCAAAGGAGGCCACTACTATCTAAATAGACAGAGAAAGAAAAGGCTACTGTGTTGTGAAATTGGATTTTGGGCTCCCCCGGTGGCCACTGGTGGAATTGAACTGGTGTGCATCATCCCCTCTGTTCACCTGTTTCCATCAGGATGTGGGAGTCGCTATTTAACCTTGCTCCTCTGTCACTTCCATGCCGGTCAACATTGTAATCAGAAGCCTTTCTGTGCATGTTCCTGCTGCTAGACAACTCCCAGCTAAGTTGGACTTTAGTCCTCGTTTGTTTTTGCATTTTGTTCCAGTTCACAGCTGTAGTTTCGTTTCTGTGTCTGGAAAGCTCTTGTGATCTGAAATTGCCACTCTGATGTTATGAGTTAATACTAGAGTCTTAAAGTAATTTCAGGATGGTATTTTGATAGGGTTTTCAGCTGACCATGAAAGTGCCCTTTCTGTCTTCCTGCTATCTAGTAAGCGGACCTCAATTTTGCTAAACCTATTT
This sequence comes from Ranitomeya variabilis, assembly GCF_051348905.1. Taxonomy (NCBI): domain Eukaryota; kingdom Metazoa; phylum Chordata; class Amphibia; order Anura; family Dendrobatidae; genus Ranitomeya; species Ranitomeya variabilis. The sequence goes on along the minus strand of NC_135234.1, from coordinate 11,150,709 downwards.
TCATACTACGTTTGTCATTTCATCTAAAATCACCGCCAATATATGTGGGGGCCTCTGTCTGCCTATCGGGGAAATTTCTCTAGAGGTGAGCCAGGACTATATTTTCCTCTGCCAGGATTAGTTAGTCGTCCGGCCGGCGCTGGGCGTCTAGGGATAAAAACGTAGGCAACGCTACCCGGCTACTGTTAGTTGTGCGGCAGGTTTAGTTCATGGTCAGTTTAGTTTCCATCCTTCCAAGAGCTAGTACTTATGTTTGCTGGGCTATGTTCTCTTGCCATTGAGAACCATAACAGTTTGACCGGCCCAAAAAGGGTTAAATTAATTGACAGAGAAAGGAGAGAAAAGAGAAGTCTGCTGAAGATTTTTTTTTTTTTTTTCCCTTCCCTTCAGTTCTGAGTGTGCTTGTAATTGAATCTCTTGCAAGTCTGCCTATATTGCAGCCTTTCTCTCTCTCTCTCTCCTTCTAATCCTGGAATGGCTCTGTGTTCACCTGTTTAAAATGGATATTCAGAGTTTAGCTGCAGGTTTGAATAATCTCACCACGAAAGTTCAAAATTTACAAGATTTTGTTGTTCATGTTCCTATATCTGAACCTAGAATTCCTTTGCCTGAATTTTTCTCGGGGAATAGATCTTGCTTTCAAAATTTCAAAAATAATTGCAAGTTGTTTTTGTCCCTGAAATCTCGCTCTGCTGGAGATCCTGCTCAGCAGGTCAGGATTGTGATTTCCTTGCTCCGGGGCGACCCTCAGGATTGGGCTTTTGCATTGGCTCCAGGGGATCCTGCGTTGCTCAATGTGGATGCGTTTTTTCTGGCCTTGGGGTTGCTTTATGAGGAACCTCAGTTAGAGCTTCAGGCGGAAAAGGCCTTGATGTCCCTATCTCAGGGGCAAGACGAAGCTGAAATATACTGCCAGAAATTCCGTAAATGGGCTGTGCTTACTCAGTGGAATGAGTGCGCCCTGGCGGCGAATTTCAGAGAGGGTCTCTCTGATGCCATTAAGGATGTTATGGTGGGGTTCCCTGTGCCTGCGGGTCTGAATGAGTCCATGACAATGGCTATCCAGATCGATAGGCGTCTGCGGGAGCGCAAACCTGTGCACCATTTGGCGGTGTCTACTGAGAAGACGCCAGAGAATATGCAATGTGATAGAATTCTGTCCAGAAGTGAACGGCAGAATTTAAGACGAAAAAATGGGTTGTGCTTCTATTGCGGTGATTCAACTCATGTTATATCAGCATGCTCTAAGCGTACTAAGAAGCTTGATAAGTCTGTTTCAATTGGCACTTTACAGTCTAAGTTTATTCTATCTGTGACCCTGATTTGTTCTTTATCATCTATTACCGCGGATGCCTATGTCGACTCTGGCGCCGCTTTGAGTCTTATGGATTGGTCCTTTGCCAAACGCTGTGGGTATGATTTGGAGCCTCTTGAAACTCCTATACCCCTGAAGGGGATTGACTCCACCCCATTGGCTAGTAATAAACCACAATACTGGACACAAGTAACTATGCGGATTAATCCGGATCATCAGGAGATTATTCGCTTTCTTGTGCTGTATAACCTACATGATGTGTTGGTGCTTGGATTGCCATGGCTGCAATCTCATAACCCAGTCCTTGACTGGAAAGCTATGTCTGTGTTAAGCTGGGGATGTAAGGGGACGCATGGGGACGTACCTGTGGTTTCCATTTCATCATCTATTCCCTCTGAGATTCCTGAATTCTTGACTGAATATCGTGACGTTTTTGAAGAACCTAAGCTTGGTTCATTACCTCCGCACCGGGAGTGCGATTGTGCCATAGATTTGATTCCGGGTAGTAAATACCCTAAGGGTCGTTTATTTAATCTGTCTGTGCCTGAACATGCTGCTATGCGAGAATATATAAAGGAGTCCTTGGAAAAGGGACATATTCGTCCTTCGTCATCTCCCTTAGGAGCCGGTTTTTTCTTTGTGGCTAAGAAAGATGGCTCTTTGAGACCGTGTATTGATTATCGGCTTTTGAATAAAATCACGGTTAAATATCAATATCCGTTGCCACTGCTGACTGATTTGTTTGCTCGCATAAAGGGGGCCAAGTGGTTCTCTAAGATAGATCTCCGTGGGGCGTATAATTTGGTGCGAATTAAGCAGGGGGATGAGTGGAAGACCGCATTTAATACGCCCGAGGGCCACTTTGAGTATTTGGTGATGCCTTTTGGTCTTTCAAATGCCCCTTCAGTCTTTCAGTCCTTTATGCATGACATTTTCCGTGATTATTTGGATAAATTTATGATTGTGTATCTGGATGATATTTTGATTTTTTCGGATGACTGGGACTCTCATGTCCAGCAGGTCAGGAGGGTTTTTCAGGTTTTGCGGTCTAATTCCTTGTGTGTGAAGGGTTCTAAGTGCGTTTTTGGGGTTCAAAAGATTTCCTTTTTGGGATATATTTTTTCCCCCTCTTCCATCGAGATGGATCCTGTCAAGGTTCAGGCTATTTGTGATTGGACGCAACCCTCTTCTCTTAAGAGTCTTCAGAAATTTTTGGGCTTTGCTAACTTTTATCGTCGATTTATTGCTGGTTTTTCTGATGTTGTTAAACCATTGACTGATTTGACTAAGAAGGGTGCTGATGTTGCTGATTGGTCCCCTGCTGCTGTGGAGGCCTTTCGGGAGCTTAAGCGCCGCTTTTCTTCCGCCCCTGTGTTGTGTCAGCCTGATGTTGCTCTTCCTTTTCAGGTTGAGGTCGACGCTTCTGAAATCGGAGCTGGGGCAGTTTTGTCGCAGAGAAGTTCCGATTGTTCCGTGATGAGACCTTGTGCCTTTTTCTCGCGTAAATTTTCGCCCGCCGAGCGGAATTATGATGTTGGGAATCGGGAGCTTTTGGCCATGAAGTGGGCTTTTGAGGAGTGGCTTCATTGGCTTGAGGGGGCTAGACATCAGGTGGTGGTATTGACTGACCACAAAAATCTAATTTATCTTGAGTCCGCCAGACGCCTGAATCCTAGACAGGCGCGCTGGTCGTTGTTTTTCTCTCGGTTTAATTTTGTGGTGTCCTACCTGCCGGGTTCTAAGAATGTTAAGGCGGATGCCCTTTCTAGGAGTTTTGAGCCTGACTCCCCTGGTAATTCTGAACCTACAGGTATCCTTAAGGATGGAGTGATATTGTCTGCCGTTTCTCCAGACCTGCGGCGGGCCTTGCAGGAGTTTCAGGCGGATAGACCTGATCGTTGCCCACCTGGTAGACTGTTTGTTCCTGATGATTGGACCAGTAAAGTCATTTCTGAGGTTCATTCTTCTGCGTTGACAGGTCATCCTGGAATCTTTGGTACCAGGGATTTGGTGGCAAGGTCCTTCTGGTGGCCTTCCCTGTCTCGAGATGTGCGAGGCTTTGTGCAGTCTTGTGACGTTTGTGCTCGGGCCAAGCCTTGTTGTTCTCGGGCTAGTGGATTGTTGTTGCCCTTGCCTATCCCGAAGAGGCCCTGGACGCACATCTCGATGGATTTTATTTCGGATCTTCCTGTTTCTCAGAAGATGTCTGTCATCTGGGTGGTGTGTGACCGTTTCTCTAAGATGGTCCATTTGGTTCCCCTGCCTAAGTTGCCTTCTTCTTCCGAGTTGGTTCCTCTGTTTTTTCAAAATGTGGTCCGTTTGCATGGTATTCCGGAGAATATCGTTTCTGACAGAGGAACCCAATTCGTGTCTAGATTTTGGCGAGCATTCTGTGCTAGGATGGGCATAGATTTGTCTTTCTCGTCTGCTTTCCATCCTCAGACAAATGGCCAGACCGAGCGGACGAATCAGACCTTGGAGACATATTTGAGGTGTTTTGTGTCTGCAGATCAGGATGATTGGGTTGCTTTTTTGCCTTTAGCGGAGTTTGCTTTCAATAATCGGGCCAGCTCTGCCACCTTGGTGTCTCCTTTTTTCTGTAATTCGGGGTTTCATCCTCGATTTTCTTCTGGTCAGGTGGAATCTTCGGATTGTCCTGGAGTGGATGCTGTGGTGGAGAGGTTGCATCAGATTTGGGGGCAGGTAGTGGACAATTTGAAGTTGTCCCAGGAGAAGACTCAGCTTTTTGCCAACCGCCGGCGTCGGGTTGGTCCTCGGCTTTGTGTTGGGGACTTGGTGTGGTTGTCTTCTCGTTTTGTCCCTATGAGGGTTTCTTCTCCTAAGTTTAAGCCTCGGTTCATCGGCCCATACAAGATATTGGAGATTCTTAACCCTGTGTCCTTCCGTTTGGACCTCCCTGCATCTTTTTCTATTCATAATGTTTTTCATCGGTCATTGTTGCGCAGGTATGAGGTACCGGTTGTGCCTTCCGTTGAGCCTCCTGCTCCGGTGTTGGTTGAGGGCGAGTTGGAGTACGTTGTGGAAAAAATCTTGGACTCCCGTGTTTCCAGACGGAAACTCCAGTATCTGGTCAAATGGAAGGGATACGGTCAGGAGGATAATTCTTGGGTGACTGCCTCTGATGTTCATGCCTCCGATCTGGTCTGTGCCTTTCATAGGGCTCATCCTGATCGCCCTGGTGGTTCTGGTGAGGGTTCGGTGCCCCCTCCTTGAGGGGGGGGTACTGTTGTGAAATTGGATTTTGGGCTCCCCCGGTGGCCACTGGTGGAATTGAACTGGTGTGCATCATCCCCTCTGTTCACCTGTTTCCATCAGGATGTGGGAGTCGCTATTTAACCTTGCTCCTCTGTCACTTCCATGCCGGTCAACATTGTAATCAGAAGCCTTTCTGTGCATGTTCCTGCTGCTAGACAACTCCCAGCTAAGTTGGACTTTAGTCCTCGTTTGTTTTTGCATTTTGTTCCAGTTCACAGCTGTAGTTTCGTTTCTGTGTCTGGAAAGCTCTTGTGATCTGAAATTGCCACTCTGATGTTATGAGTTAATACTAGAGTCTTAAAGTAATTTCAGGATGGTATTTTGATAGGGTTTTCAGCTGACCATGAAAGTGCCCTTTCTGTCTTCCTGCTATCTAGTAAGCGGACCTCAATTTTGCTAAACCTATTTTCATACTACGTTTGTCATTTCATCTAAAATCACCGCCAATATATGTGGGGGCCTCTGTCTGCCTATCGGGGAAATTTCTCTAGAGGTGAGCCAGGACTATATTTTCCTCTGCCAGGATTAGTTAGTCGTCCGGCCGGCGCTGGGCGTCTAGGGATAAAAACGTAGGCAACGCTACCCGGCTACTGTTAGTTGTGCGGCAGGTTTAGTTCATGGTCAGTTTAGTTTCCATCCTTCCAAGAGCTAGTACTTATGTTTGCTGGGCTATGTTCTCTTGCCATTGAGAACCATAACACTACTGTGCGGTCAGTATAAAAACTAAATGTCCACGCAGAGTTTACAAAAATAATCTCCACACCGACTCACGGTGTGGAGGGGCAAATCTGCAACCCCAGAGCTTCCAACTAGCCGGAATATTTCATGATGACAAGCTGGACAAAAGAGACATAACTTAAACTGAACAACAGGTCATAGGCAGGGTGTCACCCAAAAACTAGCAGAACTTATCTTAAGCTGAAATGGACTGGCCAACAGAGAACTTCCAGGAAAGGACTGAATCCACAGGAAGGAACATTGACAGCTGGCATCAACTACAGCCTAAAGCCCAGTTAAATAACAAGGCCAGGGAACCGATTAGTGAAAGCAGCTGCTAAGTTCCACTTGAAACCACCAGAGGGAGCCCAAGAGCAGAACTCCCAAAAATACCATTCATGACCACAGGATGGAGCCCAAGAACGGAATTCACAACACACTGCAAAACAAGAGCGACACAAACACTGCAAAACAAGAGAGCGACACAAACACTGCAAGACAAGAGAGCGACACAAATACTGCAAGGCAAGAGAGCGACACAAACACTGCAAGGTAAAAGAGTGACACAAACACTGCAAGGTAAAAGAGCAACACAAACACTGCAAGACAAGAGAGCGACACAAACACTGCAAGGTAAAAGAGCGACACAAACACGGCAAGGCAAGAGAGTGACAAACACTGCAAAACTAGAGAGCGACACAAACACTGCAAAACAAGAGAGCGACACAAACACTGCAAAACAAGAGAGGGACACAAACACCGCAAGACAAGAGAGCGACACAAATACTGCAAGGTAAAAGAGCGACACAAACACTGCAAGACAAGAGAGCGACACAAACCATGCAAGGTATGAGAGCAACACAAACACTGCAAAGGTAAGAGAGCGACACAAACACTGCAAGGCAAGAGAGGGACACAAACACTGCAAAACAAGAGAGCGACACAAACACTGCAAGGTAAAAGAGCGACACAAACACTGCAAGACAAGAGAGCGACACAAACCATGCAAGGTATGAGAGCAACACAAACACTGCAAAGGTAAGAGAGCGACACAAACACTGCAAGGCAAGAGAGCAACACAAACACTGCAAGGTAAGAGAGCGACACAAACAATTCAAGGCAAGAGAGCAACACAAACACTGCAAGGTAAGAGAGCGACACAAACACTGCAAGGTAAGAGCCACACAAACACTGCAAGGTAAGAGAGCGACACAAACACTGCAAGGCAAGAGAGCGACACAAACACTGCAAGGTAAGAGAGCGACACAAACACTCCAAGGCAAGCGAACGACATAAACACTGCAAGGCAAGAGAGCGACACAAACACTGCAAGGTAAGAGAGCGACACAAACACTGCAAGGCAATAGAGCGATACAAACACTGCAAGGCAAGAGAGCAACACAAACACTGCAAGGTAAGAGAGCGACACAAACACTGCAAGGCAAGAGAGCGACACACACTGCAAGGCAAGAGAGTGACACAAACACTGCAAAAAGGAGAAGACAATCGCACTGCCACAGAGCAGGCACCTGCACTGCCACAGATCTTACACATGCAGCGCCACGGACAAGACACCCACATTGTCACAGAGAAGACACCTGCACTGCCATAGACCTTAAACATGCACTGCCATGGAGCAGGCACACACACTACAACTGACATTACACACGCACTGCCACGGACCAGGCACACACTGCCATGGAGCAGGCACCGGCACTGCCATGGAGCAGGCACACACACTGCCACAGAGCAGGCACCCACACTGTCACGGAGCCAGCACAAACACTGCAAGACAAGAGAGCGACACAAACAACAAGACAAGAGAATGACAAAAACAGTGCAATTGTCACCACTCAGCTGTCAGGTGACCCAGGACCAGGGGCTCCTTCCCCAGGATACTTCTGAAGGTGAAGATGCCGGGGCCTCCACACTTGACTTATATCCTGAATCAGCTCTCCGTCTGTTCCCTTCTCCCACCCAGGGAAGAGGGGAGCAGCTGTGCACTGCAGTATACCAACCACACGAACAAGGCAACACGAACAAGGGTAACTGAAAATACCAATCATACACATATTCACTCACATGTAACAGAGGAATGCACCGGGGAGTGGAGGACAGGGGAAAACTAAAGTAGGAGAAGGGAAAGGAATTACCAAACTTACTAACCCAAGCATCAGTCACAGAAAACTCCTCATATAACCACCAGCCAGCCATGCATACTCCAGTCTATGGTAAGATGTTTGGGGTAACTAACGCTGCCACTCGTCATGAATTAGATGAGTAGTGGCGTCACTCCCCCGTCACATCTCAAAACTGGTATGATGATGCCAAAAGATACAACATTTTTGATTAACCCAAAGCTCCGACTTTTCAATGTGACAGTTTTTGCACGTTATAACAGGACATGTCTTACTTGCTTTGGGTCAGATCCACCACGATAACGTCTCTCTCCATCAGTACGGCCACTGCGTACGGCTCCTGGAATTCTGGGTGAGAAAACCTTGTATTTAGAGATACAACAAAACCAAAGCCGATTAAGAAAAGTGATTCTAATCCGTATTACAGAGAGGCTGCTTCTTCCTGCACCACAAGGGGCCACATCAACCAACCACTGGGCACTGCCACTGTCTGACTGATGGATGCAGTCTTGACATCTCATCAGCAGCCAATCACTGAGCTCTGCTAACGTAGACGGTACAAGCCGCTGAACTCAGTGATTGGCTGCAGCACCGATGACGAGACATCACGTGCTGCCAAACAGAGACCAGGGCAATAGTATAGACTCAGCGCTGGACCAGGGGAACGTGAGCAGAGAAGAGTTGGCTTTTTTAATAACTATATCAAACTATTCTATAACAGGACAATCCCTTGAAATGCAGAAACGTTCCACAACTCTTTCATATAATGGGGCCACATGAGGACCAGCAGCTGAACACACTCTTACCGTTTGGATAAGGTGTCTCACAAAGTGTTAAAAAGTCCACGATGGGGTGGTCCATCTCCAACACAGTGATTGCCTTGCCATGCATGATGGTTAGACTTGGTCTCCTGCTGTCATAGGACAATCCGCCGGAGAAGATGATGAACGGTTCACTGGAAGGGGAAGACAGTGACTATCACATGGGGGAGAACCTGTGACCTCCAGACTGGGCCTGACCCGTGATGCACCCCAGGGTATTCTGGTTGGAGGTGGGTGCACAAGCGAGTCGTTATCCATCTGACAGGATCCTGTCGATAAATCTCAAGTTATGGAATTCAGTTAACAAGACTTCTTCACCAGCCTCGTATCATCTTTATCCCACAACCCCAAACAGTTATTGATCACTATTAACTCCCTTCTCGGTCCATCACAGCCCCTCCGACCTCCCTCATCTCTGCAAAAGACTTTGCCATACACTTCAACAAAATCGATCCAATCAGACAAGACTTTACTACTCAACCACCACAACCCCTATGTATACCAGACCACTGCCCTCTCCCACTAGCCTTCCTCCCAACATCACTGCAGAAGATCACACCTCACCACCTGTGCACTGGACCCCATCCCATCTCCTCCCCAAACTCACCACCACGACACTTATCCCAGCCCTAACCCATCTCTTCAACTTATCAATCAATACTGGCACCTTATCTTCTGCTTTTGAACATGCCACGATCTACCTATTGTCAGCAATCCCTCAACCAGACCTCCACGTCAAGCTATCGCCCCATATTGCTGCTCCCGTTCACCTTCAAACTTCTCGAAAACCATGTCCACCTTGTACTTCCCACCTCTTATGTAATCTACTCTACCAACCGTCAATACGGCTTCCATCTTCACCTCTCCTCCGAAACTGCCCTGACAAAATGACTAACTACTTACAGCCTAAGTGAACAGACACTTCTCTACACTCCTCCTTCTAGATCAGACGTCTGCCGTTGACACAGTTGAGCACTGCCTCCTACTACACATCCTCTCTTCCCTCGTATCACAGTCCTCGCCTTCTCCTAAATCTCTTCATACCATCCTAACTACCTTCCTAACCACACATTTACCGTCTCACATTCCCACATTACCTCCTCATCCTGCCCTCTCTCTGTCAATGTTCCTCAAGGCTCTGTCTTGGGACCCCTACTCATCTCAATCTGTATCTTTGGCTTGGGACAACTGACAGTCCCACGGCTTCCAGTAGCATCTATATGCTATATATCTGTCAGCCATGTCCTCCTTCTTCTCCTCTCGCTTTCTAATGATCAACATACACAAAACTGACCTCATCATCTTTCCTCCATCTCACCTAACTCCCCTACCCGATCTAACTATCACAGTAACTGATACCACTCTATCCCTTGTATCGGACGTCCATTGCCTCGGAGTAACCATCGACTTTGCTCTGTCCTTCACACCGCACTCCAAGCTCTCGCCACCTCAACCCAAAAATATTTCCAGAATCCGTCCTTTCTTCAACCCTCAATCTACTAAACTAATAGTGCTTTCATCATGTCCAACCTCGACTACTGCAATATCCTCCTCTGTGGCCTCCCCGCTAACACTCGCCCACCTCTCCAGTCCATCCTTAACTCTGCTGCCCGACTAATCCACCTCTCTCCTCACTACGCCTCCATTTCTCCCCTCTGAAAATCCCTTCATTGGCTCACAATTCCCAATTGAAGCTACTAACACTGACCTACAAAGCAGTCCATAATCTGTCTCCTCCATGTATCTCTGAACTAATCTCCCTATTTCTCCCACCACATAATCTCCGGTCTTCCCAAGACTTTCTCTCTTCCACGATCGCACGTTCCTCATCCAATCGCCTGCAAGACTTCTCCCGAGTGTCCCCATCCTCTGGAATTCTTATCCCCTACATTCAGAACTTTCAAGCAAAACTTGAAAACCCATCTCTTCAGAACAGTTTACAGCCTGCAATGACCATGATGCCACATCACCACCACAAAGCTTCGCCTCACCACCAGAGCTGCTGCCTCACCAACCAACATCAGAGCTGAAGCCTCACCAACACCATAGCTGCTGCCTTACCAACACCATAGCTACTGCCTCACCAACATCGGATCTGTTTACTCACCAACACCGGAGCTGTTTACTCACCAACACCGGAGCTGCTGCCTCACCAACACTAGAGCTGCCGCCTCACCAACACCAGAGCTGCCGCCTCACCAACACCAGAGCTGCCGCCTCACCACCACCAGAGCTGCCCCTTCACCAACACCAGAGCTGCCACCTCACCAACACCGGAGCTGCTGCCTCACAAACACCAGAGCTGCTGCCTCACCAACACCATAGCTGCTGCCTCACCAACACCGGAGCTGTTTACTCACCAACACCAGAGCTGCCGCCTCACCAACACCAGAGCTGCCGCCTCACCAACACTAGAGCTGCCCCCTCACCAACACCAGAGCTGCCTCCTCACCAACACCAGAGCTGCCGCCTCACCAACACCAGAGCTGCCGCCTCACCACCACCAGAGCTGCCCCTTCACCAACACCAGAGCTGCCACCTCACCAACACCGGAGCTGCTGCCTCACAAACACCAGAGCTGCTGCCTCACCAACACCGGAGCTGCTGCCTCACCAACACCGGAGCTGCCCCGTCACCAACATCGGAGCTGCCACCTCACCAACACCGGAGCTGCCGCCTCACCAACACCAGAGCTGCCGCCTCACCAACAGCACAGCTGTTGCCTCATCAACACCGGAGCTGCCGCCTCATCAACACCAGAGCTGCCGCCTCACCAAAACCAGAGCTGCCACCTCACCAACACCAGAGCTGCCGCCTCACTAACAGTAGAGCTGCCGACTCACCACCATCAAAGCTGCCCCCTCGCCAACACCAGAGCTGCCCCCCTCACTAACACCAAAGCTGCCACCTCATCAACAACAGAGCTGCTACCTCACCACCACCAGACCTGCTGCCTCACTAACACCAGAGCTGCCGCCTCAACAACACCAGAGCTGCCCCCTCACTAACACCGGAGCTGCCGCCTCACCAACACCGGAGCTGCCACCTCACCAACACCAGAGCTGCTGCTTTACCAACACCACAGCTGTTGCCTCACCAACACCAGAGCTGCCGCCTCACCAACACCAGAGCTGCTGCCTCACCAACACCAGAGCTGCCGCCTCACTAACAGTAGAGCTGCCGGCTCACCACCATCAAAGCTGCCCCCTCGCCAACACCAGAGCTGCCCCATCACCAACACCAGTGCTGCCCCCCCCCCCTCACCAACACCAAAGCTGCCACCTCATCAACAACAGAGCTGCTCCCTCACCACCACCAGACCTGCTGCCTCACTAACACCAGAGCTGCCGCCTCACCAACACCAGAGCTACCAACACCGGAGCTGCCGCCTCACCAACACCTGAGCTGTCACCTCAACAACACCGGAACTGCCGACTCACCAACACCGGAGCTGCACCTCACCACCATCAGAGCTGAGCTCCCGCCTCACCAACACCAGAGCTGCTGCTGCTGCCTCACCAACACCTGAGCTTCTGCAATTCTTGTTTTGTCCTGACAGCAGAGGTGGTGCTACAGAGAAAATCTGAAAAAATTTGTGTTTGTAGACAGTGGCAACCTCCCCCAGCTCTAGTTGACACACCTGGACTGCGGTGTTTATAACTCCCAGGTGGCTGCTGGGAGTTGCCGGTGATATTTCCATTTCCTTGTTGAGGCTTGGAGCTATAGCAGTTGGCTATCTTCCTCCTTGGTGTTTGGAGGACGTCTGTGTTCTATCTGAGTCTACTCAAGCTAAGTGTTCCCCTTGTTTATGTATCCCATCTGTCTTTAGTGGTAGTAGGGATTGACTAGTTCACAGTCTGTCCTTCCCAATGCAGGGCTTATCGCCAGGCTCAGGCAGGGATTAGGTATCCTGCTCGGCGATAGGTGCAGAACCTTTATAGGGATGTTACGGCAGACAGGGTGACGTTAGATCTGCCTAGGGGTCTCCACTCCTCCCTTCCCTGCTGTTGGGTTCCCTTCCTCTTATCCCTTCGTGTTGCACTTAGTCTTTCCTACACTGTGTGTGACACTTGTGCACTGGGCTCAGTCATGGGGGGGGCAGAAAAGACCCTTCCTCAAATCTGTAAGCTACAGTTATACATTGGGGGGCGAAGGACCGGATGTTATACACGGCGGTGAGAGGGCCGGATGTTATACACGGGGGTGAGGGGGCCGGATGTTATACACAGGGGTGGGGGGACAGATGTTATACACCCCCATCAGTACAGTGTATAGTCCGAACAGTACACTCCCTCAGCACCGTGCATGCCGACGGTACAGCGCAAGGGGCTGGATGTGACACACGGGGGTGAGGGGGCTGAATGTCACACACTGGGGCCAATGATGCCGGGTGTTATACATTGGGGGTAACAGGACTGAATGAATCCAGTGATATTTCTGATTACGAGTGGCGGCCCTGTACTCTCCTCCACATGGTGAGCACTTGCTGGATTACTATCTGCCATCTCTCACATTTCTGGTGTAATCTATAACTAGTGTGATGGATGTGATGGTGAGACAGTGTTGGCGCTGGGTGACGGGCAAGCGCGGGTTACGGGCGGCTTGTAAGGAGCTCAGATGATGGTGCAGCTTCCCACAACAATGGCTTTTCTAGATGAAGATTGGCTCCAGCGCGTTTGATCCTCCTGAGCAGAAATGAGGTGCAAGGACCATTTTATCTCTTTTGAAGTGCAGTACAAATATTACACAGCGCGGCGGCCTCACCTCATCAGTGATAGAGCACTTCCGCTTTAAGGAGCAAATATGAGAAAGCCGAGGGTCAGAGCCGCGGCCAACACAGGAAAACATCTGAATATGAATAATGTGTCTTATGTAAGAAGCTGCAGAGCTGCGGACACAACAAGTGCTCCACCACTGTGCACCCCCTCAGTAGTGTACACCCCGACAGTACCATGCACTCCATCAGTACCGTACAGTCAGAACCTCATCAGTACTGGGTACCACCTCAGTGCTGTGCACCCCCCAATGCCGTGCACAGTCAGTACTATACAACCGCTCAGTATAGTGCATCCACTTAGCACCGTGCACACCATCAGTGCAGTGCTACTCATCAGCACCGTGTACACCATCAGTACCATGCATCGCGTCAGTACCGTACACCTTCTCAGTACTGTACACCCCCTTCAGTACCGTACATAGTCAGTGCCATACACCCCATCAGTAAAGTGTAGTCCGTACTGTACACTCCCTCAGCACTGTGCAACCCAGCACCCCTCAATGCCGTGCACCCCCTCAGTACCATGCACTGTCAGTACCGTGAAACTCATCAGTACCGCGCATCGCATCAGTACTGTACACCTCCTCAGTACTGTGCACTCCCTTGATGCCATGCACCCCCTCAGTGCCGTGAACAGTCAGTACAGTACACCCCATCAGCACCGTACACCCATTAGTACCGTGGCGCTCCCTCAGTGACATCCGTACTCCATACGGTACACAACCTCAGTACCGTGCACACCATCAGTACAGTGGAACCCAGCAGTACTGTGTACCCCATCAGAGTCATGCATTGTGTCATTGCTGTGCATGTCAGTACGGGCACCCCTCAGTGCCGTGCAGTCAGTACTGTATACCCCCTCAGTACCGTGCCACCCCTCAGTGCCGTGAACAGTCAGTACAGTACACCCCATCAGCACCGTACACCCATTAGTACCGTGGCGCTCCCTCAGTGCCATCCATAGTCCATACGATACACAACCTCAGTACCGTACACACCGTCAGTACAGTGCAACCCAGCAGTACTGCGTACCCCATCAGTGTCATGCATTGTGTCATTACTGTGCATGTCAGTACGGGCACCCCTCAGTGCTGTGCAGTCAGTACTGTATACCCCCTCAGTACCGTGCCACCCCTCAGTGCTGTGCACAGTCAGTAGGTCTTATCATAGACAGTACTTTACACCCCCTCAGTACAGGGCACCCTGAGTACCATGTACACCATCAGTGCAGTGCAACCCATCAATACCGTGTACCCCGTCAGTGTCGTACGCCTCCTCAGTGCCGTACACCTTCTAAGTACCGTGCACCCCTCAGTGCCGTGCACTGTCAATACAGTACACTCCATCAGTGCCGTGCACCCTATTAGTGCCATTCATACAGTCCCTACCATGCACCCCATCAGTACCATGCACACTGTCAGTACAGTGCAACCCGTCAGTACGGCCGCCACAGCCGCCTCACCTGTTCTTACACGTCCGATACTCCACTTTTAATATGGGCTTACAGGATTCATGTTTCCTTCCATCTCTTTGACTTTTCCCTGTGAGACAAAAGACAGCTTCATGTAGCAGGAAACAAGGGACACAGACTTCCTGGTCCATCCTTAAAGGGGTTGTCCAGTGCGAAAATCTACCAGAATCGCTAACTGGTGGGGTCCGACTGCTGGGATATGCATTGAGTAGCAGACCAGGGAAATTTTTTATGCCAAATGGAACACGTTTACACCTCTTAAAATGGAGCATCAGGTCAGATGTCCGACTATTGCTCCACTCACTCTCCTTGGGGCTGGAGAAATGCTGGAAATTGCAGCCACATAGGGAATGGCTGGAGCGCAGGCCGTACCTACCGCTCCACTGTAGTGGGGTGAAAAGGTCCCTGTTCTGTCAGTCAGTGCCGCTCCCAGCAGTCGGACCATCGCTGAATTATAAGTTGTGCCACGTGGATAAGTGGTAACTTGATTTCCTTAAATAGCGCCTTCATTCTCTGGTTCACTGGCTATTGTGGAACTACAACTCCCAGCAGCCCTTGTTAGAGCAGTAGTTTCACAGCTCACAGACTGGAGACCCTGAGCACAGGCTGACGTCTTACCATGGGGAATGGTGACTTGGAAGGGCTTGGCCGGGTTCTTTACATTCCACACGGTGAGGCTGCCGTCTGAATGGCTGCACATGAACTGCCGCCCCTCATGGTGCCAGCCGATGGAGTGGATCGCCTGAGGGGGAGAACACGCCGATTACTGGCAGCCGGTCACACAGTACACGCACGGGCCGGGTCCTGAGACCACCCTGATCGGAGCAGGGGGACGATGACGACTTAACCATTAAGGACACGGTCGCTGGGCCAGAAGCCCATGTTTGATGGCATCGCACGCTCCTGCACTTACTACCACCGGTGGGATCGGCAGTCATGGACCCCGCTTGTGCCCCTTCTGCATTCAGGCTGCTGATAGGGATTCCCTGAGAACAAGGACCTGGGCGGCGAGAAGACAAGCTGCGATCTGCGACTGCCATTACATGGCCGTTATCATGGCGAGCAAACAGATCGCAGCCTCCCTGCTCGCCTCTGCACAAATAGGAAGAAATACTCTAAAAGTAATAATTGTAGCAACAGGCCCATAAAGACAAAAAAAAAAATAAGAACAAATAATAAAAAGGGCAAAAAAACCCTAAACTCGGTCTCCTCATAATAAAAGGAGCACAGCCCTCCACATCCAATGCTGTACTCCCTGCCTTGGGGTCCGCTCCCCAGGGACCTAGCATAGACAGACGTAAGTGCACGGAAAAGAAGAAAAATGGAGGGAAAACAGGAAATAAATAAATAATATATACAGTTATGGCCAAAAGTGTTGGCACCCTCATCTTTAAGGGATTTTCCTATGAACAAAAGTTCATTTTAGTCAACAGATCTTGGAATAATAATAATTTCCACAATAGGTTGTGTATCAAAAAAATGTTCCTGTGCTGAGATAATCTTATACATGTGCCCCTGCTGTACTGGGTAATGGTCGTGTCCGACCATACAGGGGCCTGGTCTGATCATACCACATCTCCTGGGCAGGGGGAGAATGAAAAGAAAGTATACAGACATTACAGGACGGGATCACAGCTGATTCTTTCTGTGAGGTAAAATATTGTTTAACCCCTTCCTATAACCATCCACAAGCTTCTTCCTCCTCTCACTATCTTGGACGACTCTTCTTACAATCTGCTCCCCGTCTCATATTTTGCCTTCTCCCAACACCGACTGTAAGATCTCTTCTCAGGTGATCAATGGGATTTAGATCCGGACTCATTGCTGCCACTTCACAACTCTCCATCTCTTTGTTTCCATTCAGTTCTGGGAGCATCTTGAAATATGTTTGGGGTCATTATTCTGCTGTAAGATCCATGACCTAGGAGGCACACCCATTTTTCTGACACTGGGCGCTACATTGTCACCAAAGATCCTTTGGTAATCCTCAGATTTCATGATGTCTTGCACACAGTCAGGGCCCCAGTGCCAGAGGCAGCAAAAAAACATCAAAACATCTGTGACCCTCCACCATATCTCACTGTAGGTACTGTGTTCTGTTCTTTGTAGCCTCATTCCATTTTTGGTAAATAGTATAATGATGTGCTTTACCGAAAAGCTCAATCTTAGTCTCATCTGGCCACAAGACGCTTTCTCAGAAATATTTTGGTTACTCACATACATTTTGGCAGACTGCAGTCTAGCTTTTTTATGTCTGTGTCAGCAGTGGGATCCTCCTGGATCTCCTGCCATAGCGTTTCATTTCATTCACATGTAGACGCATAGTTTACGCTGACACTGATGCCCCCTGAGCCTGCAGGACAGCTTGGATTTCTTTGGACCTTGATAGGGGCTTATCCACCATCTGGACTGTCCTGTGTTGAAACCTTTCATCAATTTTTCTCTGCCGTCCAGGTCCAAGGAGATGAGGTGCAGCGCCAAGGGTTGTAAACGTCTTGATAATATTGCGTAATGTGGACAAAGGAACATCCAGATCTCTGGAGATGGACTTGTAACCTTGAGATTGTTGATATTTTTCAGCAATTTGTGTTCTCAAGTCCTCAGACCGTTCTCTTCTCCTCTTTCTGTTCTCCATGCTCAGTGTGGCACACACACACACACAATGCAAAAGATTGACTGAACTTCTCCCCTTTCTATCAGGTTCCAGGTGTGATATCAATTTTTTTGAGATTTTGTGTGATATTATGTCCAATTTGCCATTTTTTCTCAGTTTTTTTGCTTTGTTCCAACACACACAAATGAAATAAACATGTCAATAACAAAACAAGAGAAAATGCAATAATTTCCTCGGATAATACTTCATTTTCTCTAACAATTTCAAGGGTACAAAAAAACAAGACAAAAACTTTAGGCGTTGACTGTATAAACTTATAGAAAGTGTCCGCTCCCTGCTGGAGTCGCGATATCGAGGCCACAGGCCAAGGGCACAGCAACACTTACCTCATCGTAGTAGAAGCGGATGTCGGCCCTCTTACACCGCAAGTCCCACAGCACGATGGTGCCGCTCTCATATCCTATCAGCAACTGGAAGACAAACAGGACGATCAGGAGACGAGAAGTCCAAGAGAGGCGCCGAATACAGGGGGCCGGACACCCGCCAGCCAGGGGCACCACAAGTGTCAGCACTCTGACCCCTCATATCCAAGAAGAACAGTCAGCCATCAGCACCGGAGGAATAAGAGATTATCCAGCACAATGTCCGTCATCTGCACAGGGGGAATAAGACATTATCCAGCACAATGTCCATCATCTGCACCGGGGAATAAGAGATTATCCAGCACAATGTCCGTCATCTGCACAGGGGGAATAAGACATTATCCAGCACAATGTCCATCATCTGCACCGGGGAATAAGAGATTATCCAGCACAATGTCCGTCATCTGCACAGGGGGAATAAGACATTATCCAGCACAATGTCCGTCATCTGCACCGGGGGAATAAGAGATTATCCAGCACAATGTCCGTCATCTGCACCAGAGAAATAAGACATTATCCAGCACAATGCCTGTCATCTGCACCAGGGGAATAAGAGACTATCCAGCACAATGTCCGTCATCTGCATCGGGGAATAAGAGATTATCCAGCACAATGTCTGTCATCTGCACAGGGGGAATAAGAGATTATCCAGCACAATGTCCGTTATCTGCACAGGGGGAATAAGAGATTATCCAGCACAATGTCCGTCATCTGCACCGGGGGATTAAGAGATTATCCAGTACAATGTCCGTCATCTGCAATCGGGGGAATAAGAGATTATCCAGCACAATGTCCATCATCTGCACCGGGGAATAAGAGATTATCCAGCACAATGTCCGTCATCAGCATCGGGGGAATAAGAGATTATCCACCACAATGTCCGTCATCTGCACCAGGGAATAAGAGATTATCCAGCACAATGTCCGTCATCTGCAATCGGGGGAATAAGAGATTATCCAGCACAATGTCCGTCATCTGCACCAGGGAAATAAGAGATTATCCAGCACAATGTCCGTCATCTGCACCGGGGAATAAGAGATTATCCAGCACAATGTCCGTCATCTGCATCGGGGGAATAAGAGATTATCCAGCACAATGTCCGTCATCTGCAGCGGAGGAAAGAGAGATTATCCAGCACAATGTCCGTCATCTGCACCAGGGAAATAAGAGATTATCCAGCACAATGTCCGTCATCTGCACCGGGGAATAAGAGATTATCCAGCACAATGTCCGTCATCAGCATCGGGGGAATAAGAGATTATCCAGCACAATGTCCGTCATCTGCACCGGGGGAATAAGAGATTATCCAGCACAATGTCCGTCATCAGCATCGGGGGAATAAGAGATTATCCAGCACAATGTCCGTCATCTGCACCGGAGGAATAAGAGATTATCCAGTACAATGTCCGTCATCTGCACCGGAGGAATAAGAGATTATCTAGCACAATGTCCGTCATCTGCAATCGGGGGAATAAGAGATTATCCAGCACAATGTCAGTCATCTGCACGGGGAATAAGAGATTATCCAGCACAATGTCCGTCATCTGCATCGGGGGAATAAGAGATTATCCAGCACAATGTCCGTCATCTGCAGCGGAGGAAAGAGAGATTATCCAGCACAATGTCCGTCATCTGCACCGGGAGAATAAGAGATTATCCAGCTCAATGTCCGTCATCTGAACCGGGGGAATAAGAGATTATCCAGCACAATGTCCGTCATCTGCACCGAAGGAATAAGAGATTATCCAGCACAATGTCCGTCATCTGCACCGAGGAATAAGAGATTATCCAGCACAATGTCCATCATCTGCACCGGTGGAATAAGAGATTATCCAGCACAATGTCCGTCATCAGCATCGGGGGAATAAGAGATTATCCAGCACAATGTCCGTCATCTGCACCGGAGGAATAAGAGATTTTCCAGCACAATGTCCGTCATCTGCACCGGGGGAATAAGAGATTATCCAGCACAATGTCCGTCATTTGCACAGGGGGGATAAGAGATTATCCAGCACAATGTCCGTCATCTGCATCGGAGGAATAAGAGATTATCCAGCACAATGTCCGTCATCTGCACGGAGGAATAAGAGATTATCCAGCACAATGTCCCTCATCTGCACCGGGGGAATAAGAGATTATCCAGCACAATGTCCGTCATCTGCACCGGAGGAATAAGAGATTATCGAGCACAATGTCCGTCATCTGCACCGGGGGAATAAGAGATTATCCAGCACAATGTCCGTCATCTGCACCAGAGAAATAAGACATTATCCAGCACAATGTCCGTCATCTGCACCAGGGAATAAGAGATTATCCAGCACAATGCCTGTCATCTGCACCAGGGGAATAAGAGACTATCCAGCACAATGTCCGTCATCTGCAATCGGGGGAATAAGAGATTATCCACCACAATGTCCGTCATCTGCACCGGGGGAATAAGAGATTATCCAGCACAATGTCCGTCATCAGCATCGGGGGAATAAGAGATTATCCAGCACAATGTCCGTCATCTGCACCGGAGGAATAAGAGATTATCCAGTACAATGTCCGTCATCTGCACCGGAGGAATAAGAGATTATCTAGCACAATGTCCGTCATCTGCAATCGGGGGAATAAGAGATTATCCAGCACAATGTCAGTCATCTGCACGGGGAATAAGAGATTATCCAGCACAATGTCCGTCATCTGCATCGGGGGAATAAGAGATTATCCAGCACAATGTCCGTCATCTGCAGCGGAGGAAAGAGAGATTATCCAGCACAATGTCCGTCATCTGCACCGGGGGAATAAGAGATTATCCAGCTCAATGTCCGTCATCTGAACCGGGGGAATAAGAGATTATCCAGCACAATGTCCGTCATCTGCACCGAAGGAATAAGAGATTATCCAGCACAATGTCCGTCATCTGCACCGAGGAATAAGAGATTATCCAGCACAATGTCCATCATCTGCACCGGTGGAATAAGAGATTATCCAGCACAATGTCCGTCATCAGCATCGGGGGAATAAGAGATTATCCAGCACAATGTCCGTCATCTGCACCGGAGGAATAAGAGATTTTCCAGCACAATGTCCGTCATCTGCACCGGGGGAATAAGAGATTATCCAGCACAATGTCCGTCATTTGCACAGGGGGGATAAGAGATTATCCAGCACAATGTCCGTCATCTGCATCGGAGGAATAAGAGATTATCCAGCACAATGTCCGTCATCTGCACGGAGGAATAAGAGATTATCCAGCACAATGTCCCTCATCTGCACCGGGGGAATAAGAGATTATCCAGCACAATGTCCGTCATCTGCACCGGAGGAATAAGAGATTATCGAGCACAATGTCCATCATCTGCACCGAAGGAATAAGAGATTATCCAGCACAATGTCCGTCATCTGCACGGAGGAATAAGAGATTATCCAGTACAATGTCCGTCATCTGCACCGGAGGAATAAGAGATTATCTAGCACAATGTCCGTCATCTGCAATCGGGGGAATAAGAGATTATCCAGCACAATGTCCGTCATCTGCACCGGAGGAATAAGAGATTATCCAGCACAATATCTGTCATCTGCACCGGGGGAATAAGAGATTATCCAGCACAATATCTGTCATCTGCACCGGGGGAATAAGAGATTATCCAGCACAATGTCCGTCATCTGCATCGGAGGAATAAGAGATTATCCAGCACAATGTCCGTCATCTGCATCGGAGGAATAAGAGATTATCCAGCACAATGTCCGTCATCTGCACCGGAGGAATAAGAGATTATCGAGCACAATGTCTGTCATCTGCACCGGGGAATAAGAGATTATCCAGCACAATGTCCGTCATCTGCACCGGAGGAATAAGAGATTATCCAGCACAATGTCCCTCATCTGCACCGGGGGAATAAGAGATTATCCAGCACAATATCTGTCATCTGCACCGGGGGAATAAGAGATTATCCAGCACAAGTCCGTCTTCTGCACAGGAGAATAAGAGATTATCCAGCACAATGTCCGTCATCTGCACCGGAAGAATAAGAGATTATCCAGCACAATGTCCGTCATCAGCAGCGGAGGAATAAGAGATTATCCAGCACAATGTCTGTCACTTGCACCGGGGGAATAAGACATTATCCAGCACAATGTCCGTCATCAGCACGAAGGAATAAGAGATTATCCAGCACAATGTCCGTCATCAGCACGGAGGAATAAGAGATTATCCAGCACAATGTCCGTCATCTGCACCGGGGGAATAACAGATTATCCAGCACAATGTCCGTCATCTGCACCGGGGGAATAACAGATTATCCAGCACAATGTCCGTCGTGTAGCACATACAACTATGGAGCATGAGAGCTCAATGACATCTAATTGTATTACAACTGCAGGTTCAGATGTGCCTGTAATTATGTAGTGTGATATGTTATGTGGGTATCATTTTGTGTACATTTATATTTTACTGATTATCATGGTGTTCTCTTGTAGTATGAGTTATTTGCCAATTGATGAATGGCTGTTATTTGCCATCTGACATCAGCCCCCACATTCCTGTACTGTTATCTCTCCACAGGGTCAGTGAATAAACCTGTTTGCTAATATGCTAATGACATATTGAACTAGCTTGTTGAAACAAAGACCCCCTGTAGTGCCTTAATCCACCAGGCACCTTTGTCAGGTGTGGGAGGCCTGAAAACCACCCCAACCTGTCTGACTACTCCTGGACATAAGGAGAGGACAGGAGCTGGGGGGAAATCAGTCCTGTGTGGAACCATGATGTGAAGAGCAAGTCAGAGAGAAAGAAGAGTAATAATAACTCTATGTGATCCTCTATCTGCTGTATTGTTGGACTTTTATTCTGTTACTGAACTGCATTCGTGTTCTGGACTACTGTATCCTCAGTGTGGTGGATCGTATATGGACCTTTCGTGTCTTTGCCTAAATAAAGGTCATGGAATTGTTCACTATTCTCTTGCTCTGTTGACTGTGTGGTACCGGAGAAGGACCCCCGTGACATGTAGCAACAGTAGAATAGTGCTGCAGGAGGTGACTGGAGGATAAGAAACTATGTAACAGCAGAATATTAACTGCAGCTCTGGAGGTAACTGCAGCTGACAAAGGTCTGTAGTTTGCAGAGACCCCAACTCTTTTAGGAGAAGAAGATAATGCTAATAACACTGGAGAAAAATTTTGAACATAATTTTGGTTGTGGGATTTTTCTGCTGATTTAAAAAAATGTGGTTAGTTTTCTTCTATTACAGCAAGATTTTATTTCTACAGTTTATCTTATTGTGATTGCTCTAGGCTGGATCGAGGGCAGCACTAGCACTAGGTGGTTCGAGGCCAGCACTAGCACTAGGTAGATCGAGGGCAGCGCTAGCATAGGTAGATCGAGGGCAGCACTAGCACTAGGTGGATCGAGGGCAGCACTAGCATAGGTAGATCGAGGGCAGCATTAGCACTAGGTGGTTCAAGGGCAACGCTAGCACTAGGTAGATCGAGGGCAGCACTAGCACTAGATGGATCTAGGGCAGCACAAGCACTGGGTGGATCGAGGACAGCACTAGTACTAGGTGGATCGAGGGCAGCACTACCACTAGGTGGATCGAGGGCAGCACTAGCACTAGGTGGATCTAGGGCAGCACAAGCACTGGGTGGATCGAGGAAAGCACTAGTACTAGGTGGATCGAGGGCAGCACTAGCACTAGGTGGATCGAGGGCAGCACTAGCACTAGGTGGATCGGGGCAGCACTAGCACTAGGTAGTTTGAGGCCAGCACTAGGTGGTTCGAGGGCAGCACTAGCACTAGGTGGATCGAGGGCAGCACTAGCACTAGGTAGATCGAGGGCAGCGCTACCACTAGGTACATCGAGGGCAGCACTAGCACTAGGTGGATCGAGGGCAGCGCTAGCACTAGGTAGATCGAGGGCAGCACTAGCACTAGGTAAATCGAGGGCAGCACTAGCACTAGCTAGATCGGGGGCAGCACTAGCACTAGGTGGATCGAGGGCAGCATTAGCATAGGTAGATCGAGGGCAGCACTAGCACTAGGTGGATCGAGGGCAGCACTAGCACTAGGTGGATCGAGGGCAGCACTAGGTGGATCGAGGGCAGCGCTAGCACTAGGTAGATCGAGGGCAGCACTAGCACTAGGTAGATTGAGGGCAGCCGTAGCATAGGTAGATTGAGGGCAGCACTAGCACTAGGTGGATCGGGGCAGCACTAGCACTAGGTGGTTTGAGGCCAGCACTAGCACTAGGTGGTTCAAGGGCAGCGCTAGCACTAGGTAGATCGAGGGCAGCACTAGCACTAGGTGGATCGAGGGCAGCACTAGCACTGGGTGGATCGAGGACAGCACTACTACTAGGTGGATCGAGGGCAGCACTAGCACTGGGTGGATCGAGGGCAGCACTAGCACTAGGTGGATCGAGGGCAGCACTAGCACTAGGTGGATCGAGGGCAGCATTAGCACTAGGTGGATCGAGGGCAGCACTAGCACTACTTGGATCGAGGGCAGCACTAGCACTAGGTGGACCAAAGGCAGCACTAGCACTAGGTGGATCGAAGGCAACACTAGCACTAGATGGATCGGGGCAGCACTAGCACAAGGTGGATCGGGGTAGCACTAGCACTAGGTGGATCGGGGCAGCACTAGCACAAGGTGGATCGGGGCAGTACTAGCACTAGGTGGATCGGGGGCAGCACTAGCACAAGGTGGATCGGGGCAGCACTAACACTAGGTGGATCGGGGCAACACTAGCACAAGGTGGATCGGGGCAGCACTAGCACTAGGTGGATCGAGGGCAGCACTATCACTAGGTGGATCGAGGGCAGCACTAGCACAAGATGGATCGGGGCAGCACTAGCACAAGGTGGATCGGGGCAGCACTAGCACTAGGTGGATCGGGAGCAGCACTAGCACAAGGTGGTTCGAGGGCAGCACTAGCACAAGGTGGATCGGGGGCAGCACTAGCACTAGGTGGATCGGGTCAGCACTAGCACTAGGTGGATCAGGGGCAGCACTAGCACAAGGTGGATTGGGGGCAGCACTAGCACTAGGTGGATCGAGGGCAGCACTAGCACTAGGTGGATCGAGGGCAGCACTAGGTGGATCGAGGGCAGCACTAGCACTAGGTGGATCAGGAGCAGCACTAGCACAAGGTGGTTCGAGGGCAGCACTAGCACAAGGTGGATCGGGGGCAGCACTAGTACTAGGTGGATCGAGGGCAGCACTATCACTAGGTGGATCGGGGCAGCACTAGCACAAGGTGGATCGGGGCAGCACTATCACTAGGTGGATCGAGGGCAGCACTAGCACAAGGTGGATCGGGGGCAGCACTAGCACTAGATGGATCGAGGGCAGCACTAGCACTAGGTGGATCGAGGGCAGCACTAGCACTAGGTGGATCGAGGGCAACACTAGCACTAGATGGATCGGGTCAGCACTAGCACTAGGTGGATCGGGGGCAGCACTAGCACAAGGTGGATCGAGGGCAGCACTAGCACAAGGTGGATCGGGGGCAGCACTAGCACTAGGTGGATCAAGGGCAGCACTAGCACTAGGTGGATCGAGGGCAGCACTAGCACTAGGTGGATCGAGGGCAGCACTAGGTGGATCGAGGGCAGCACTAGCACTAGGTGGGTCGAGGGTAGCACTAGCACTAGGTAGATTGAGGGCAGCACTAGCACTAGGTGGATCAGGGGCAGCACTAACACAAGGTGATCGGGGCAGCACTACCACTAGGTAGATCGAGGGCAGCACTAGCACTAGGTAGATCGAGGGCAGCACTAGGTGGATCGGGAGCAGCACTAGGACTAGGTGGATCGGGGGCAGCACTAACACAAGGTGATCGGGGCAGCACTAGCACTAGGTAGATCGAGGGCAGCACCAGCACTAGGTAGATCGAGGGCAGCACTAGCACTAGGTGGATTGGGGGCAGCACTAGGACTAGGTGGATCGGGGGCAGCACTAGCACTCAAGGGTCAAGGATCAAGGGTGAAAACATATAGGCTGGTGTGTTTGATGGCTCACAGATTCAGCAACTCACCAAAGATGAACATTTCATCGGGCTAATGTCAGATTTCTAAATACTTGGTTATCATTCACAGACCTTATCAAAGACTTTCTTGGAAATACACAATTACACAATAAACAATTACGGTACACTGAAATTGTCCAGAAACTGTTGAAGAACTACAAAATGCATGGTTGCAACATGAGCATCAAGGTGCATTTCCTGCCGCCATCTTGTTGACTTTCCTGAAAACCTTGGTGCAGTCAGTGATGAGCAAAGTGAACGATTCCACCAAGATGTGAAGGTCGTGGAGGGACGGTATCAGGGTGGATGGGATGGACATATGATGGCGGACTATTGTTGGAGCAGCAGGTGAGATTGTCCGCAGACTGAACATTTCTACCTAACATAACACCTAACTTTCCTACAATGTAACTTACAGTAACGATATATCCTTTGTATGAACACAAGCGATATAACGGAACATCACATTCAGGTCATCTTTTGCATTATCGTCCACTGCATGTACATCTTGCACTGGGGTCAATTTGGGATTTAGAAGCCAGAAGATAGACAAATATAGTGTCAGATGTAACGCAACAGTGAGTTCCTCAGTGGACCCCAGACACAGTCCGGAGGGGTCACAGCATTACACGGGGCCTCTTACCTTGCCTTCATCTCGCGGGATGTCACTTAAATGTACAACTGGCCCCGGGTGAGTTTTAGTCGATCTAGAAGAAAAGTGAAGTGAGATAGTTACAGCCGGAGGAGTGTGGGAAGAATAGTGCCGCAATCACACAACGACCCTGCGGGCTCTGCTACATCACCGCAGTGAGCGCAGACAATGCTGTGTGCACGTAACCAACCTCTGCCCTGTTGTGAAGCTTTGTAGCAATGTATCAGTGAAAGTAAAAGGAGACTCCTGCACTGTGTGCAAAAGAGAAAAAACCCTCACCCCAGCGACGCCGCAACTTACTACTACCGACTCTACAGTTCACTGACATGTAAAACGCGTCGCAGACAGAAGCTTTATGTCTCTGAATGGAAGCAAGAAGGTTCCCAGTCACTGACAACAAGCAGAGGGTGGGAAAACTGCG
Source organism: Ranitomeya variabilis (assembly GCF_051348905.1). NCBI lineage: Eukaryota > Metazoa > Chordata > Amphibia > Anura > Dendrobatidae > Ranitomeya > Ranitomeya variabilis. The sequence goes on along the minus strand of NC_135234.1, from coordinate 11,124,070 downwards.
AGGAACTGGAACATAAAATCTATGAAAGCCACAAAACTATTGGTGTAAAAGTCCGTTCAGTGAGACGCCAGATCAGGAATATCCCAGAGGGAATCAGCCAGGATCAGAGCGGTCAGTGAGACCATGAGCAGCACTGGTTGGGGGTCTCACTGGGAAGTCTCTTATACATGAGAGGTAAAAAAACGAAACACAAGTACAAGACGTTGTTACAATAAATGACCCCTTAAAGTGACAGGACGGAGCATCTCCCGACATCCACATCCTCTGCTCCAGCAGCAAAATCAATTGTCACTCAGCGGTTTATGGGGAGAATCCGGTTAGAGCCGCCGGGATCAATGGTGACATTTAGCTTTTCCATTAGGATAGGGATCCAGTGTCCATGATTAGTACTCGGATGATGGAGCAGAAGAGACGCAGCAAAGCATCAGACACAATGGAGAAGTGGCAGCAGGAGCTGCGGTCACATTGAGAACCGTGAGGCCGGCCAGACACCTGCATCACAGGAAGAAGAGATCCATGGCCGAGGCACTATATGTATAGAGCCAGCACAGTGAGCGCAGCTCTGGAGTATATACCGCAGGGAATGGGATTGTGTTCAAAGACTCATTCAAAAAAGAAAGGTCTGAACCTCGTAACAAAGTCTCATTACATTATTTATTTTCTGCAAGATTAGTTGCAAAACTTTTAAGATAAGCAAAGTGCCAAGAATGGCGGCCAGTCTGGATTTTAGTCTTTCTGTATTTTGGATCTGTAGGGATTAATTTAAAAAAGTGAATTCATTAACTGGTGTAATCTGGAATTGTCACGGTTCACACCGTGCTGCCAACGATATGTCACGGATCCCAACAATGTGTCAGGGATCCCGGGGAAGATACCTTTATCATCCCCACTACTCACACCAATTTGTCATGAACCGGGGTTGTTTGGTTGCCCCTGGTCCTTTCTGAAGGGGATTTATCTATATCCCAGTTCCAGTTTGGAACTTGCAGCTCTCTGGCGCCCCCCTTACCCTCAGGTCAGATTAGGTACTGCACCCAGGATGCCTGCTATGTACTGGCTATTGGGCTCGCTGCAGCGAGGGCAATATAACTACTCCCACTCAGGTAGAAACAATAATTATCAACGCCGCCGTCGCTACAAAGATTCCCAATCGCACAGAACAAAGTATGCTGCCACCAGCTCCGATTCCACCAAAGGTTAATGGGTCCAGAGCCAACCCAAATCAGTAGCGTAATTCACTTCAGAGGAAGCGACAGTTCGTTTATAGAGCAGAGAGACAAGCTAGTAAATTATATATTTTACTCCATGAGTTAGGCAGTGTTCACAAAGTATAAAAGATATTACAAAGAAGACAAAGTCATGTGTAAATTGTAGATTACAAAAAAATAGGATTAACATTGAATAGAGAACACTTACAGGTCGTTCAGATCATTTTATATCAGCATGGCGGCAGTGTGCTCAGGAGATACATCCAGATGCATTAGCAAAGCTATGTCGAGCTGTTGTTAGCTCGCTTCCTGGACCACCACTAAAACACAACTCAGCAGGCATAAGATATGCCCTCTCGTCGTGACATCACTAAGTGGGCTGAGTAATGACATGCACTCTTTTCTCAGAATGCATGGGGGAGAGAGAAGGAGGGTCGAAGCTGCAGTGTGTGTGTGTGTGTGTGTGACATGGTACTTTCTAGAACTAATCTCACATTATGACATTTCTTACATTATCGTGACAGGAATATTGGGAGGTTTCAGATTATTGGATGGACAAGTAAAGGTCATTATGAGGAAGACTGGCGAGAAACTAGTAGAGAAACGCTGGAACGCAAAACATAAATCCAGCAAAATGACAACAGTGATAAACTATACGGTATCCTCCTTACATGGGAGGACCGAGAGGAGGAGAGCACAAGATGACAGAAGCCAGAGAGAGGAACGCAAGTCCAGAACCGAGCAAAACTCCTAGGCAGGTGTGGAGGCTTCAGCAATACAAGGGTTTATCTGGTGACCGCTCATCGCCTCCATCATCAGGATCTGGTGACCGCTCATCGCCTCCATCATCAGTAGGTCACCAGATACTGATGATGGAGGTGATGGGCGGTCACCAGATACTGATGATGGAGGAGACGGGCGGTCACCAGATACTGATGATGGAGGAGACAGGCAGTCACCAGATACTGATGATGGAGGTGATGGGCGGTCACCAGATACTGATGATGGAGGAGACGGGCAATCACCAGATACTGATGATGGAGGTGATGGGCGGTCACTAGATACTGATGATGGAGGAGACGGGCGGTCACCAGATACTGATGGGATTTAATTTTTTCTTTTGTCGAGTCACTTTGCATTTTTTTATTGATAAAAATAAATGGCTTAAACTTCCATTTTAGTAGAAGATTTTGCCCACACCTACTGAAAACGTCATTCTTTTTCTCTCACATTCTCTCTATTTCTCTTCCTCTCTCGTTACTTATACAGGTATATGAGTACAGCACACGAGGAGTGACGGAGCAGTAACGCAGGATCCCAGCCGAGTCTTTATGGAAAGGTCACCAGTGATTTATGTCTTCTTCGATGTGTGACTGCAGTAATTGCGGAGCCAGCAGATTTCTATTAATTTCCTAAATGCCACAACATAAAGCTACCTGGTAAAGGCTGCGGCATTTCACATTAATGGGGTGCAGATTGGGGGACTGAAGATCCTACTTTCAAGTTCATTACAGATCGTATGGTGACAAATGTCTCCAATTCTATCAATGTACATTGATGGTGATGGTCATCTGTAAAGAGGGGGAGGAAGGGTGTGCAGCTGCAGGATATCCAAACTGACAATGGCGGGATGTGTAAACAGCAATCTGATGTGTATTTAGATCTAAATTTTATTTGCTGCTATTCCCCAAATGCTCATCACAGAAGAATCAGCTCACTGCGGCCAGTGTGTCCTAATGGGATCAGATTGTGATTCCATGAGGAGAGCAGTACTCACAGGCTTTCTCTATAAGTGATAAGGAAACGCAGGACTCACAGGCTTTCTCTATAAGTGATAAGGAAACGCAGGACTCACAGGCTTTCTCTATAAGTGATAAGGAGATGCAGGACTCACAGGCTTTCTCTATAAGTGATAAGGAGAGGCAGGACTCACAGGCTTTCTCTATAAGTGATAAGGAGACGCAGGACTCACAGGCTTTCTCTATAAGTGATAAGGAGAGGCAGGACTCACAGGCTTTCTCTATAAGTGATAAGGAGACGCAGGACTCACAGGCTTTCTCTATAAGTGATAAGGAGATGCAGGACTCACAGGCTTTCTCTATAAGTGATAAGGAGAGGCAGGACTCAGAGGCTTTCTCTATAAGTGATAAGGAGATGCAGGACTCACAGGCTTTCTCTATAAGTGATAAGGAAACGCAGGACTCACAGGCTTTCTCTATAAGTGATAAGGAGATGCAGGACTCACAGGCTTTCTCTATAAGTGATAAGGAGATGCAGGATCACAGGCTTTCTCTATAAGTGATAAGGTGACACAGGACTCACGGGCTTTCTCTATAAGTGATAAGGAGAGGCAGGACTCACAGGCTTTCTCTATAAGTGATAAGGAGATGCAGGATCACAGGCTTTCTCTATAAGTGATAAGGTGACGCAGGACTCACGGGCTTTCTCTATAAGTGATAAGGAGACGCAGGACTCACAGGCTTTCTCTATAAGGCTACGTTCACATTTGCGTTGTGCGCCGCAGCGTCGGCGCCGCAGCGCACAACGCAAACAAAAACGCGGCAAAACGCACGCTAAAACGCTGCGTTTTGCGCCGCATGCGTCGTTTTTGCCCGCAAGTTGGACGCAAAAAAAATGCAACTTGAAGCGTTTCTTGCGTCCAACGCTTGCGGCCATGCGGCGCAAAACGCAGCACAACGCATGTCCATGCGCCCCCATGTTAAGTATAGGGCGCATGACGCATGCGGCGCCGCTGCGGCGCCCGACGCTGCGGCCCTGACCGCAAATGTGAACGTAGCCTTAAGTGATAAGGAAACGCAGGACTCACAGGCTTTCTCTATAAGTGATAAGGAGATGCAGGACTCACAGGCTTTCTCTATAAGTGATAAGGAGAGGCAGGACTCACAGGCTTTCTCCATAAGTGATAAGGAGAGGCAGGACTCAGAGGCTTTCTCTATAAGTGATAAGGAGATGCAGGACTCACAGGCTTTCTCTATAAGTGATAAGGAGATGCAGGACTCACAGGCTTTCTCTATAAGTGATAAGGAGATGCAGGACTCACAGTCTTTCTCCATAAGTGATAAGGAGAGGCAGGACTCACAGGCTTTCTCTATAAGTGATATGGAGACGCAGGACTCACAGGCTTTCTCTATAAGTGATAAGGAGATGCAGGACTCACAGGCTTTCTCTATAAGTGATAAGGAGACGCAGGACTCACAGGCTTTCTCCATAAGTGATAAGGAGAGGCAGGACTCACAGGCTTTCTCTGTAAGTGGGAGGGAGAGCACGCCACACAAGCTTTCTTTAAATGGGAGTGAGAAGCTGGACTCATAGGCTTTCTCTATAAGTGGGAGGGAGAAGCAGGACTCATAGGCTTTCTATATAAGTGATAAGGAGACACAGGAATCACAGAATCTCTCTATAAGTGGGAGGGAGAAGCAGGAAATTAAATTAACAAAGGAGTTGATTATTGCCCACACTCATACATTGAAACAAACCCTCAGCAGGATTAGCTTAGGACAGGCATTCATTTAGATAAAAACAAGATGTTTTCCACTCACTGACAAAAAGCCGAGATATTGAATACAGTAATTAAAGCCGCATACTGTACATTAATGTGGTAAGTGGTAAGCTTATCGAGGCCATTACCATCTAGCCACTATGATATCACACATGGGGGAAAGATTGTGTGACGTGATGGCCGCACATGTAAGTTATGGAAAAATACAACTGCAAAGCTCAAGAGCAAGATTGTTCTCAGAGCTTCTATGGAGCAGTAAGGACCCAAAAAACAGAGAGGAAAGTAGAGGTCATGCAAATGGGGATCACCACACAAAGGATTTAGCAAAAATAAACGTAATTTTATTGATATAATACACTACATGGGAAACAAGTAATAAAGAAAACACACATTAAAAACAATTAAAAAGGAAACATACTTGTTCCTTAAGACCACAGCCCATAATAGGGCTTACACCTGCGCCAAAAGTGATGGGTCAATGTCCAATAAGATAATGCCTATATGAACATCACTGTGCATGCAAATATAAAACCATAGGGCAAATGCATTTATACACCATGGGGCAAATACATAAAGATTAGTTCAGATGGACAGAATGACAAGAATTACCATCAATGCGCAGCATATGCACAGTTGGTGCCAAAATAGTTGCTGCAAATGCAGCCCAAAATGCTAACTCTAAATGGAGGCATGTACCTAACTTAGGCATATACAGAGGTGAAAATCCTAACTCGCATCACCGTATCAGGCTGAGAGCGAGTGAAAGTACAAAGCGCCCCATGTGCAACCATGCAATATAATACAATACCCAGAACCAATATGATGTGACCCAGTCAATAAAGCGCAGGTGAAGCAGAGACCCGACGCGTGTCGCCCCTCAAAGGAGGCTTCGTCAGGGTGACCCTGACGAAGCCTCCTTTGAGGGGCGACACGCGTCGGGTCTCCGCTTCACCTGCGCTTTATTGACTGGGTCACATCATATTGGTTCTGGGTATTGTATTATATTGCATGGTTGCACATGGGGCGCTTTGTACTTTCACTCGCTCTCAGCCTGATACGGTGATGCGAGTTAGGATTTTCACCTCTGTATATGCCTAAGTTAGGTACATGCCTCCATTTAGAGTTAGCATTTTGGGCTGCATTTGCAGCAACTATTTTGGCACCAACTGTGCATATGCTGCGCATTGATGGTAATTCTTGTCATTCTGTCCATCTGAACTAATCTTTATGTATTTGCCCCATGGTGTATAAATGCATTTGCCCTATGGTTTTATATTTGCATGCACAGTGATGTTCATATAGGCATTATCTTATTGGACATTGACCCATCACTTTTGGCGCAGGTGTAAGCCCTATTATGGGCTGTGGTCTTAAGGAACAAGTATGTTTCCTTTTTAATTGTTTTTAATGTGTGTTTTCTTTATTACTTGTTTCCCATGTAGTGTATTATATCAATAAAATTACGTTTATTTTTGCTAAATCCTTTGTGTGGTGATCCCCATTTGCATGACCTCTACTTTCCTCTCTGTTTTTTGGGTCTCATAATTGTTGGAGGTCAGGGTGATCCCACTTTTGTATCCGTGGTGCCCCCTTTTACATATAAGGTTCATGGAGCAGTAAGGAGCGTGCTCGAATACCTCTATATACTAACCTCTCAGTTCATCAGATTGGAATTACATGGAAACAGGATCCCCCTTATTACAGATCTGCATGGTTCTAAGCATTCTAGAGAACAGGCAGAACATATTCAGGTTGAAAAATCCCTTTAAGCTTGGTTGCCTTTACACTGTACAAATCCTTTAGAGTATGTTTCCACAGTCAATATTCACTGCGGATTGGACGCTGCGTATATATCAGCAGCGTCCAGATGTTACAGCATAGTGGATGCGATTTTATGAAATCCCGTCTCCACTATGCATGCAATGACGCCTCTGGCTTCCCTGCATAAACGGACATGTGGCGCGTCTTTATAGACTGCAGCATGTCTATTTTTCAGATGCTCAGTCTCTGCAAGATAATTATCACAATCAAATGTATAGGACGCAGTCAATGAACACAGGCGGACTCACCGAGCGTACAAAAGCCGGCTACGCTTTGGACAGAGCTGCGTCCAAAGCGCAGCCAATACTGACCCCGGAAACAAACCCTTATCAAATGGTGATCCATTAATTAAATAAATGACCCAGAATGCAGTGATGGGGGACGATTGTACTCACAGTTCTATCGCCTTGTTCCACATGACCACGTATCCGGACAGAACGAAGGATAAAATATTTACAATGTGCGTGTTTCCTCTCTCCGTCCCGACATACAGCCACTTACTCTGAAAAGGCAGATGGCAGCAGGTGATCCTGAAACAGACGACGAAGAAAGTCACATCAGCACATACCCAGCATTATACACACAGAGCCGGACACATATGTCACCCCACAGCTGTCTGATAGTTATCCCCAATGCTGAATACCCAACAAAAGACAATCAAAAACACAAAGTCTGAGAGTCTGCGAAAGTCCTCCGCACGGTGTACATTACATTACTGATCGTGTACTGTATTATTCTCCAGAGCTGCACTCACTATTCTGCTGGTGCAGTCACTGTTTACATACATTACTGATCCTGAGTTACATCCTGTATTATACCCCAGAGCTGCGCTCACTATTCTGCTGGTGCAGTCACTGTGTACATACATTACATTACTGATCGTGTACTGTATTATTCTCCAGAGCTGCACTCACTATTCTGCTGGTGCAGTCACTGTGTACATAAATTACTGATCCTGAGTTACATCCTGTATTATACCCCAGAGCTGCACTCACTATTCTGCTGGTGCAGTCACTGTGTACATACATTACATTACTGATCCTGAGTTATATCCTGTATTATATCCCAGAGCTGCACTCACTATTCTGCTGGTGCAGTCACTGTGTACATACATTACATTACTGATCCTGAGTTATATCCTGTATTATATCCCAGAGCTGCACTCACTATTCTGCTGGTGCAGTCACTGTGTACATACATTACATTACTGATCCTGAGTTATATCCTGTATTATACCCCAGAGCTGCACTCACTATTCTGCTGGTGCAGTCACTGTGTACATACATTACATTACTGATCCTGAGTTATATCCTGTATTATATCCCAGAGCTGCACTCACTATTCTGCTGGTGCAGTCACTGTGTACATACATTACATTACTGATCCTGAGTTATATCCTGTATTATACCGTACCCTATTACCTGTATGTTCTGAGGGTCGGCCATTTGCTTGCTTGGTACCCCTCTTTCCCACCTTATATGACTTGGGAAGGCCATCCTTCTTGCCAGCACTGTGCTGCAGAGTTTGCCTACGCTGCACCAGTATTAGAATTGTAGGAACACAAAGACTTTGTGCAGCTGAGTGACCAGCACTGAGCCTCCGCAGCGACTGTCATCATCATGGCCCAGTCCCGTATATACAGTACAGAGGGGTCATGGCTGCTGTCAGTCACCTGCCTGCAGTCTGTGCAGGGGATGGAGGCAGCCTCTCAGTTTACTTGCTGTCACACCATGATCTGGGCTTGTGGCCAGGAAATCAAAGTGGAGAGACCGGAGATAATGGTAACGTGCCGATGACCTCATTATGCGGAACGGTGCAGCACACAAAACAAGAGGCCACAAATCAGCAGATCTGGGCCCAGACCCCATGGATCCAGCAACAGTCCACAAATCATCAGATCTGGGCCCAGACCCCATGGATCCAGCAACAGTCCACAAATCAGCAGATCTGGGCCAAGACCCCATGGATTCAGCATCAGTCCAGAAATCAGCAGATCTGGGCCCAGACCCCATGGATCCAGCAACAGTCCACAAATCATCAGATCTGGGCCCAGACCCCATGGATCCAGCATCAGTCCACAAATCAGCAGATCTGGGCCAAGACCCCATGGATTCAGCATCAGTCCAGAAATCAGCAGATCTGGGCCCAGACCCTGTGGATCCAGCATCAGTCCACAAATCAGCAGATCTAGGCCCAGACCCCATGGATCCAGCATCAGTCCACAAATCAGCAGATCTGGGCCCAGGCCCCATGGATCCAGCAACAGTCCACAAATCAGCAGATCTGGGCCCACACCCCATGGATTCAGCATCAGTCCACAAATCAGCAGATCTGGGCCCAGGCCCCATTGATTCAGCATCTGTCCACAAATCAGCAGATCTGGGCCCAGGCCCCATGGATTCAGCATCAGTCCACAAATCAGAAGATCTGGCCCAAGCCCCATGGATTCAGCATCAGTCCACAAATCAGCAGATCTGGGTCCAGGCCCCATTGATTTAGCATCAGTCCACAAATCAGCAGATCTGGGCCCAGACCCCATGGATTCAGCATCAGTCCACAAATCAGGAGATCTGGGTCCAGGCCCCATTGATTCAGCATCAGTCCACAAATCAGCAGATCTGGGCCCAGGCCCCATGGATTCAGCATCAGTCCACAAATCAGCAGATCTGGGCCCAGGCCCCATGGATTCAGCATCAGTCCACAAATCAGAAGATCTGGCCCAGACCCCATGGATTCAGCATCAGTCCACAAATCAGAAGATCTGGCCCAAGCCCCATGGATTCAGCATCAGTCCACAAATCAGCAGATCTGGGCCCAGGCCCCATTGATTTAGCATCAGTCCACAAATCAGCAGATCTGGGCCCAGGCCCCATTGATTTAGCATCAGTCCACAAATCAGCAGATCTAGGCCCAGACCCCATGGATCCAGCATCAGTCCACAAATCAGCAGATCTGGGCCCAGGCCCCATGGATCCAGCAACAGTCCACAAATCAGCAGATCTGGGCCCAGTCCCAGCAACAGTCCACAACCGGAGCCTCATATGCAGCATCAGGGCTTGTGGACTACTACAGATCCCACCATGTGCCATATGTCATGGGATGATGTGCGCTCTCCTCTGATGACTGCACAGATGGAGAGGACACAGCAAGGAGCAGCTGCCACTCAGCAGCACGGACAGGCCACCGCTCTTCTGGCCGGTCATCAGCTCCAGGCTCAGGTCAGCTTCGCTTTCATTGTATGACTGGTGGTCTTCACTTTAAGACCCTCATAAAATAGCAGACACAATATTCAGCTGTGTGGCACACGTAGGGCTCAGCGGACTGACCGGCAATGCCAGACCCAGCAGAATGCCTATGGATGGCGCTGTGTCAGGAGCTATAGCACCCCCCCGACTCTGCTGACTGGGGGTCTGTGGTAATTATGCAACTAGGTCATATAGGTGATGGGTAAGTGCCCCCTATAAAAAGTCACACAAGTTTTCATTATACAGACTAACCAGACTTACAGAAAATTGGAAACCTCTTTTAACTCTTTCCTAGAAAGCGACGCAGATGAGCACAGAAGGGTCCGATCATTTCACCGGATGTTGGACCCCGGCCGAATAATTAGTTCAAGGCTTTAACCTCTTCAGGAATCTGCTAAGTTGTTCCTTCAAGACACATATTTTATTACTACGTTCCTAGAGACACAGCTGTATCTGGTAACTGCCCGTCTTCTCCATCATCAGTATCTGGTGACCGCCCGCCACCTCCATCATCAGTATCTGGTAACTGCCCATCTCCTTCATCATCAGTATCTGAAGACCGCCCGTCTCCTCCATCATCGGTATCTGGTGACCGCCCGTCACCTTCATCATCAGTATCTGGTGACCGCCCGCCACCTCCATCATCAGTATCTGGTAACTGCCCATCTCCTTCATCATCAGTATCTGAAGACCGCCCGTCCCCTCCATCATCAGTATCTGGTGACTGCCCGTCTCCTCCATCATCAGTATCTGGTGTCCGCCCGTCACCTCCATCATCAGTATCTGGTGACCGCCCATCCCCTCCATCATCAGTATCTGGTGACTGCCCGTCTCCTCCATCATCAGTATCTGGTGACCGCCCGTCACCTCCATCATCAGTATCTGGTGACCGCCCGTCCCCTCCATCATCAGTATCTGGTGACTGCCCGTCTCCTCCATCATCAGTATCTGGTGTCCGCCCGTCCCCTCCATCATCAGTATCTGGTGTCCGTCCGTCCCCTCCATCATCAGTATCTGGTGACCGCCCGTCACCTCCATCATCAGTATCTGGTAACTGCCCATCTCCTTCATCATCAGTATCTGAAGACCGCCCGTCCCCTCCATCATCAGTATCTGGTGACCGCCCGTCCCCTCCATCATCAGTATCTGGTGTCCGCCCGTCCCCTCCATCATCAGTATCTCGTGTCCGTCCGTCCCCTCCATCATCAGTATCTGGTGACCGCCCGTCACCTCCATCATCAGTATCCGGTGACCGCCCATACCGTCCATGCCCAGATTGGTAATCTGCCCAGGCGGGCATTTGCCAGGTGGGCCGGCAGCTCTGAATTGTAAAGTGGCCGCGGGCCCCTTAAAACTTTTGAAGAAGCCCGTTTGTCTCGCGTGCATGCGCTGCCCTTACCATCATGCATGAAAGCGTGTACAGCGGTCGCGGCGGCCCTTGTGATGACACACACACAGCGCCTGTGGCGGCTCTTGTTGTGACACGTGCACGGCGGCCATGACGGCACTCAGCGCGGACCAGCAAGATGGCGCACGCACACAGGGGCTTTATTCAAAACTTTTTTCCCTCCTCACCGGTAGAATTCGGGATCCGCTCCTCTGCATGTCCGCACGTGCTGCAGCTCCCGAGATCACTGTGTCCATGTGTACACAATATTAGTGACACTTCTGGTGCTGTATATATGTTATGTAGCAGTGTAACCAATATATTGTATATACTGCAGTATCACCTATATACTGTATATAGTCTGTATACAATATACTGCATATAGGTGATACTGCGGCTCATTTATATAATTGCAGTATCACCTACATGATGTGTGCAGACTGCTCTATATACATTATGTAGGTGACACTGCACAGTATTTCCTATATATTGTACTGTATATACAGCATTCTGTATACATTATATAGGCGACACTGCAATTATACACAGCCGTTGCTGTAATATAGACTGCTGTGTATAACTGCAGTGTCGCCTACATAACATATATACAGCAGTCACAGTATCACCCTTATAATGTATATTATTATTATTTCTTTATAGAGCACCATTAATTCCATGGTGCTGTACATGAGGAGGGGTTACATACAGAGTTATAGATATCGTTTACAGTAAACAAGTTTACAGTGACAGACCGGTACAGAGGGGAGAGGATATACACCAGTCTCTATATACATTATGTAGATGACAGAGATGGGCAAAGTTGAATAGTAAAGTTTGGCATCCATACTGAACACCTACTGTTCGGGCACGGATTTCACCAGGAAGTCCACGTTAATGTTTGGGTCCGGGTGCCTCAACACAGGGTGTTTGTCATGCTGTCATGTGCATGACAGCGCGGCTAACATCACTTCTGATGGGCAGTGAAATCATCCCTGCTGGTCAGAGAGCCGCGGTTCACACACTGTTAAAAGACAGCGTGAGCGCTCAGCTGTGACCGGAAGTATAAGGTTCACCTCCGGTCACTGGTGTCAGTGGATGGGACTACTGCTCCCATCAGCCGACACCTGCTACTGCTAATAACAGTGAGAGCAGGAGTGGCTGATGGGAGTATTCATCTGCGGCTCCTGCACTGTAAACAAATAATAATAATACAAAAAAAAATGTAGTGGGTTTCCTGTATTTTTGTTAACCAGCCAGGCAATACAGACAGCTGGGTGCTGAAACCCTCAACTGTCAGCTTCAGCAAGACTAGTTATCAAGCATAGAGGGGTCCCCACGCCATATTTTTTAATTATTTAAATAACTAATTTAAAACAACGTCGTGGAGTCCCCCCCATTTTTGACAACCAGCCTTGCTAAAGCTCACAGCAGGGGGCTGGTATTCTCAGGCTAGTAAGGGGCCATTTATATTGACCCCCCAGCCTAATAGCAGCCCGCAGCTGCCCAGAAAAGACAACATCTATTAGATACGCCAGTTCTGGTGCTTTGCCCAGCTCTTCCCACTTACCCTGTAGCGGTGGCAAGTGGGGGTTGATGTCACCTTTGTATTGTCAGTTGACATCAAGCCCACGGCTTAGTAATGGAGAGACGTCTATAAGACACCTATCAATTACTAATCCTATAGTTACATGGTAAATAAAGACACAGCCAGAATAAAGTCTTTTATTAGAAATAAAACACAACACATTTTTCCGTTTTAATTAAAAAATAACTCACATAACTCCTAGTTAAATAGCTATTTTTTTCACTGGAAATGGTGTGCTGCCTCTGATTTTTGGAGTCCTATCTATAGATATATCTATTTATCTATAGATATAGCCATCAATATCTATCTATATAATCGTCTGTTTGTCTGTCTTTCTGTCTGTCTGTAACGGAAATCCCGCATCGCTGATTGGTCAAAGCCTCGAGACCGCTAAGTCATCTGGGTAATTTCACAATGCATCTCTGGGAACGGAAGCTGGCGGCCGCATCGCGCAAGTCGAGACAGCTTCGGTGGACGACGCAGTCTGAGTATATAACTATTTTTTATTTTAATTCTTTTTTTTAACAGGGATATGGTGCCCACACTGCTATATACTACGTGGGCAGTGTTATATACTGCGTGGGCTGTGCTATATATTACGTGGGCTGTGCTATATACTATGTGGCTGCTAAATACTATGTGGCTGCTATATACTACGTGGCTGTGCTATATACTACGTGGCTGTGTTATATACTACATGGCTGTATTATATACTATGTGGCTGTGCTATATGCTACGTGTCTGTGCTAAGCACGACGTACATACATACATACATATTCTAGAATACCCGATGCATGTTATATACTACTATACTACATGGGCTGTGCTATATATTACGTGGGCTGTGTTATATACTGCCTGGCTGCTATATACTACGTGGCTCATCAAAAAAGACTAATTCCTTAAAAGATTCTTTATTTAGTATACTTAAAAATCATTTTTAAGTATACTAAATAAAGAATCTTTTAAGGAATTAGTCTTTTTTGATGAGCCAAACTTTGTAACTAATCCCAATAATCCTGTTTTCTAAAAATATATACTACGTGGGTAGTGTTATATACTACGTGGCCTGGGTTATATACTGCGTGGGCTGTGCTATATACTATGTAGCTGCTATATACTACGTGGCTGTGCTATATACTACGTGGCTGTCTGTGTTACGTGGGCTGTGCTATATAGTATGTGGCTGCTATATACTATATGGCTGCTATATACTACGTGGCTGTGGTATATACTACGTGGCTGTGGTATATACTACGTGGGCTGTGCTATATACTACGTAGCTGTGGTATATACTACGTGGCTGTGGTATATACTACGTGGCTGTCTGTGTTATATACTATGTGGCTGTGGTATATACTATGTGGCTGTGCTATATACTACGTGGCTGTGCTATATACTACGTGGCTGTGTATATACTACGAGGCTGTGCTAAGCGCGACGTACATACATATATACATATTCTAGAATACCCGATGCGTTAGAATCGGGCCACCATCTAGTATAGATAAATCTAATGTATCTTTCTGTGTGTGTAAACATTATTCTTCAAAGGAGTATGTAAACAAAGAGGTTGGACAATAAAATGACATCACGATTCTTTTTTTTTGTTAAATAATAGATCATTATTTAGCCTACAAAAACGCATATAAATCCGCATGGAAAAACGCATGAAAATCCGCATCAAACCCGTGCGGATTTTTACCTGCGTTTTCCGCCAAGAGATGCAGAATTTGCACCCCTGGTGATGAGGGTCCTTTTGCACCGCTGATCCTGGCAGCTCTGACTACGAGGCCTCACCCCTCCCGTTACCAACTCAGCTGTCGATTTAGTCATACGTTTCCAGGAGGAATAACATGGAAACCGCAAATTACACACTTGTAAAAAAATATGTTTCATATTTTAGGCAAAACAATGATAAAATAATTAGTAAAACAGCCAGTAAGGAAAGCAGACAGATCCTCTTTACTGAAGTTCTCTCTTTGTCTCACTCCTGGCAGTGCAGAATGTGTCGCTCTCCAGCCAGGGTCTGCTCCCCGGAGACAGGAGAATGGGCATGATGAAACCTCTCGTTTCGCCCCAGGAGACTCGCTGATTCCATTTCTTGCTCTCTCGTTGTACCCGCCGGGTCCTTACTGAGCTGGTCCTCATCATTTCCAGGCACCGGCTGCCATGCACTTCAGCATCTGATACTTGATGGAGGCGCTCGGGTTCCTGACAAGAGGCGCGCGTTTTGCTTTATCTGACGTCTCTTCTGCAATTTCCAGTCCGGTGGCTCCTCGAGGAGGTGGCAGTCAGAGTCCAGACTGATCGCTCCAGCCACGTTACCTATCTGCCCCCGCTGACATAATTACAGCACAGGACGCGGGAACATTCATCAAGTGCATATTGCCTCCGATTCCTCTGTGTTGTCGCTCCATCCAAAACCAAATCATCCTGAAGAGCATGAAAACAGCTCCTCGAGTCACAAAATGAGGACTGGAGGATTTATAGGGGGAAGGATTCAGAGCAGCCAGGTTAGAATAAGCCCAAATAGTCACATTCAAAGTGGAAAAACCTCCTGAAAGGAGCGAAACTTGTTGCTTACATTTCCTTTTTTTACCTTGTTACATTTTATTTTCTACTTTTAATGGAAACACAATAGTGTATGGATTAAGGGGGTTTTCAGAAATTAAGACACCCGTCTAAGAAAGCAACAAAGCAAAATAAGAAAAAGTACAAGCGAAGACACTTTGTGATACATTTTATGAGAAATCGCCTTCTCTCTCCACTTATGAGCCGTTCTTCTCTCTCCTCTGCTTCCTGAACTCATACAGCTAAAATCCGTCAAGGTCAAGGACAGGTCAGACTGCTAGATCACTGAGAGATCAGATTACAGATGCTTATGTCTATGAAGAGGAGGTGAGGGGCAGAGTGAGGGCAGAAAGATGTACAGACACCTGCTTCTTTTAGTGTTTTATCTTACCCAGCAGCTGGATTCATTGCTACTCTGGTCAGTACTACCGTATAATGTTCTCAATACTACTGCTGCTTTCAGGTTAGCGTTTTATCTCATCTCCGTGATGGACTCACAGCTACACTGCTCAGTGTTGTTGATTTCTAGTAAGTTTTTTTTATCTCATCACAATGCTGTATTCACAGCTACTCAGCCCAATGCTGCTGTACAAAGTTCTCTATGCTGCACCTGATTTCCGGTTAATGATTTATCGCAACCCAGTGTTGGATTCACAGTTATACTGCTCAGTGCTCCAAATGTCTAGTAAGTTTATTCTATGCACCCCCAGTGTTGCATCCACAGCTACACAGCTTAGTGCTGCTGTGCAATGTGCCGCTTTCTAGTTAGCCTTTTATTTCATACCAGTACCGTATCGGCAGAGGTATTGCTATATAATGATATAAATACCGCTGCTTTCCAGTAAATGTTTTAATTCCACCCAGTGTTGGATTCAAAGGTACACTGCTCAATTCTGCTGTATAATGTATTCTATAGTGCTGCTTTCTAAAAAGGAATTCTCATCAAAGTGCTGGATTCACAGCTTCACTGATCAGTACTGCTATATAATATCATACCTGCTGCTCCTTCTTCTGAATATGTGCTGCATAGAGACAGAAAATCAGCAAAACTTGTGGAGAAGAAAGCAGGATAAAAGTCATATAGTGGGAAGAAATATTCCTCGTACACACGACAGCTTATTCTGAAAAGTGACCTGAATGAACAAGTACTGTACGATACCGTGCAAGAAGAAGCTGCTGCTGAATACAATGAAACTTGTAAAGGGGTTAAAAAGGGAATTCCACTATAACAAAACATTGCTGATAGTTCTGATTCCCAAAACATGAGAAAAGCTGAATAGTGAGTGCAGCTCTGGAGTATAATACAGGATGTAACTCAGGATCAGTAATGTAATGTATGTACACAGTGACTGCACCAGCAGAATAGTGAGTGCAGCTCTGGAGTATAATACAGGATGTAACTCAGGATCAGTAGTGTAATGTATGTACACAGTGACTGCACCAGCAGAATAGTGAGTGCAGCTCTGGGATATAATACAGGATGTAACTCAGGATCAGTAATGTAATGTGTGTACACAGTGACTGCACCAGCAGAATAGTGAGTGCAGCTCTGGGATATAATACAGGATGTAACTCAGGATCAGTAATGTAATGCATGTACACAGTGACTGCACCAGCAGAATAGTGAGTGCAGCTCTGGAGTATAATACAGGATGTAACTCAGGATCAGTAATGTAATGTATGTACACAGTGACTGCACCAGCAGAATAGTGAGCGCAGCTCTGGAGTATAATACAGGATGTAACTCAGGATCAGTAATGTATGTACACAGTGACTGCACCAGCAGAATAGTGAGTGCAGCTCTGGGGTATAATACAGGAGGTAACTCAGGATCAGTAATGTAATGTATGTACACAGTGACTGCACCAGCAGAATAGTGAGTGCAGCTCTGGGGTATAATACAGGAGGTAACTCAGGATCAGTAATGTAATGTATGTACACAGTGACTGCACCAGCAGAATAGTGAGTGCAGCTCTGGCGTATAATACAGGATGTAACTCAGGATCAGTAATGTAATGTATGTACACAGTGACTGCACCAGCAGAATAGTGAGTGCAGCTCTGGAGTATAATACAGGATGTAACTCAGGATCAGTAATGTAATGTATGTACACAGTGACTGCACCAGCAGAATAGTGAGTGCAGCTCTGGAGTATAATACAGGGTGTAACTCAGGATCAGTAATGTAATGTATGTACACAGTGACTGCACCAGCAGAATATTGAGTGCAGCTCTGGAGTATAATACAGGAGGTAACTCAGGATCAGTAATGTATGTACACAGTGACTGCACCAGCAGAATAGTGAGTGCAGCTCTGGGGTATAATACAGGATGTAACTCAGGATCAGTAATGTAATGTATGTACACAGTGACTGCACCAGCAAAATAGTGAGTGCAGCTCTGGAATATACAGTGGGTATGGAAAGTAGTCAGACCTCTTTAAATTTGTCACTCTTTGTTTCATTGCAGCCATTTGGTAAATTCAATAAAGTTCATTTTTTCCTCATTAATGTACACTCTGCACCCGATCTTGACTGAAAAGAAACAGAATTGTAGTCATTTTTGCAAATTTATTAAAAAAGAAAAACTGAAATATCACATGGCCATAAGTATTCAGCCCCTTTGCTCAGACACTGATATGTAAGTCCCATGCTGTCCATTTCCTTGTGATCCTCCTTGAGATGGTTCTCCTCCTTCATTGGAGTCCAGCTGTGTGTAATTACACTGATAGGACTTGATTTGGAAAGGCGCACACCTGTCTATATAAGACCCCACAGCTCACAGTGCATGTCAGACCAAATGATTATCATGAGGCCAAAGGAACTGGCCAAGGAGCTCAGAGACAGAATTGTGGCAAGGCACAGATCTGGCCATGGTTACACCAGAATTTCTGCAGAACTCAAGGTTCCTAAGAGCACAGTGGCCTCCGTAATCCTTAAATGGAAGAAGTTTGAGACCACCAGAAGTCTTCCTAGACCTGGCCGTCCAGCCAAACTCAGCAATCGTGGGAGAAGAGCCTTGGTGAGAGAGGTAAAGAAGAACCTCAAGATCACTGTGGCTGAGCTCCAGAGATGCAGCAGGGAGATGGGCGGAAGTTCCACAAAGTCAACTATCACTGCAGCCTCCATCAGGTGGGCCTTTATGGCAGAGTGGCCAGACGGAAGCCTCTCCTCAGTGCAAGACATATGAAAGCCGCATAGAGTTTGCTAAAAAACATGAAGGACTCCCAGAATAGATTCTCTGGTCTGATGAGATGAAGATAGACCTTTTTAGTGATAACTCTAAGCGGTATGTTTGGAGAAAACCAGGCACTGCTCATCACCTGCCCAATACAATCCCTACAGTGAAACATGGTGGTGGCAGCATCATGCTATGGGGATGTTTTTCAGCTGCAGGGACAGGACGACAGGTTGTCATTGAAGGAAACATGGATGCGGCCAAGTACAGAGATATCCTGGAAGAAAACCTCTTCCAGAGTGCTCTGGACCTCAGACTTGGCCGAAGGTTCACCTTCCAACAAGACAATGACCCTAAGCACACAGCTAAAATAACAGAGGAGTGGCTTCAGAACAACTCTGTGACCATTCTTGACAGGCCCAGCCAGAGCCCTGACCTAAACCCAATGGAGCATCTCTGGAGAGACATGAAAATGGCTGTCCACCAACGTTCACCATCCAACCTGACGGAACTGGAGAGGATCTGCAAGGAGGAATGGCCGAGGATCCCCAAATCCAGGGGAGGAAAACATGTGGCATCATTCCCAAGAAGACTCATGGCTGTACTAGCTCAAAAGGTGCTTCTACCCAATATTGAGCAAAGGGGCTGAATACTTATAACCATGTGATAGTTCAGGTTTTCTATTTTAATAAATTTGCAAAAATTTCTACATTTCTGTTTTTTTTCAGTGTAGATGAGGTGCAGAGTGCACATTAATGAGGAAAAAATGAACTTTATTGAATTTACCAAATGGCTGCAATGAAACAAAGAGTGGAAAATGTAAGGGGTCTGAAGACTTTTGGTACCCACTGTATATAGAGGATATCTCTTATTTTTCTCTCTTTATATACTATGACATGATTTTCAGAGATTTGTCTTTTCAAGGATGGATTATCTGGGTTCTTTAATGGCAAATGGCAAATCTATAAACGAAGCAGTGGAGATGTCAGGGCGGAGGGTTCATCAGTGTGTTGGCAGCACACAGAGCATTAGTTGAAGGCTACACTGCTTCATGACTGACTCAACGTGACGTGTGATTTCTATTATGTCCTGTGGGGAAATGAAATTATGGCCGCACTTTCAGACACGGTTGTGATGGTTGTCAGTTGGTCGTGACTTTTCCCTATGGGAAACATTAGAAGTCACGGTGGGCTGCAGCCGTGCGGGGCTCTATCTACCAAGCACATGTGCACGGATCCGCCGACCGCGGGGACCAGAAATCTCCAGCATGGTGTCTGCGGACTGTTATTCCTCTTACCGTTCCTTGTTAAATCTCAGGGAATGGAGCACAGCCGGGCGCTTCTGCCTCAGGCTCCACAAGTGAAGCGTCTCATCGGCACATGCAGCGACCAAGGCACCCTGCGGACACAAGGAAGAGAGTAACCAGCGCGGCACACGGGTGACATTGTGCTAGCGCCTGGGCGGACATAACACCTGGGTGACGGGCGCTGCCAGATGTGTGACCTATGGGCAGCGGGGCCCTTGTGTGAGAGGAGTATCCAGCTGGGGGCCATCTGCTCATGTCTGGTACTGTCATGGTCGGGAATCCCCTGCCTCATGGCCCATCTGTGACCCTGGACACCATGACTGAGCAGAGCTCCTATCCAGAAGTCAGTGACACAACAGGCGGCATGTCGGTCTGTCGGCGTGTCCATCATCAGTCGATCTGTCGGCGTGTCCATCATCAGTTTGACAAATTAAGTTTTAAGGAGCCATCCAGAAAAAAGCCTAGATGTTATAAATGAAAATAAGTCTAACAGATCCCCCACTAGACCTGTACCAGTGCTAATCACAGATCCATCCCTGTACTTCCCCACAGCCAATCACGTGTCACACAGCCATGTGACTGCTGCAAGCCACAAAATAACATTGACTGGCTGCAGTGGTCATGTGACTACACAGCATGTGACCAACGACAGGGGAAGAACGAAGAAAGCTCTGGGATCAGGAAGTATGGGCAGTGGATCCATCGGGATCAGTGAGGAATGACTGGAAACAGATGCAAAAAGTTATTTTTTTCTTCCAATCTCTTTAATACTGGCCATGAAATGTTAGTGATCTCCCCCAATTCTGCGCTGTGACCTCATAAACCATAACCCCAAACAGTGTTACCCCACAGGCTGTGCCTCACTACTGTGCCCCAATACTCTGTGCCCCCACACGCTGTGATCCCATACGCTATGATCCCATGCTGGACCCCCATACACTTTGCCCCATACACTGTGATCCCATGCTGTGCCCCCATACACTTTGCCCCATACGCTGTTATCCCAAGCCCTGTGCTCCCATACGCTGTTATCCCATGCCCTGTGCCCCCACACGCTGTTATCCCATGTCATGTGCCCCCACACGCTGTGATCCCATGCCCTGTGCCCCCACATGCTGTTATCCCATGCCGTGCCCCCACACGCTGTTATCCCATGCCCTGTGCCCCATACGCTGTTATCCCATGCCCTGTGCCCCCACTCGCAGTTATCCCATGCCCTGTGCCCCATACGCTGTTATTCCATGCCCTGTGCCCCCACACGCTGTTATCCCATGCCCTGTGCCCCCACATGCTGTTATCCCATGCCGTGCCCCCACACGCTGTTATCCCATGCCCTGTGCCCCAAACGCTGTTATCCCATGCCCTGTGCCCACACACGCTGTAATCCCATGCCCTGTTCCCCATACGCTCTTATCCCATGCCCTGTGCCCCCACACGCTGTTATCCCATGCCCTGTGCCCACATACGCTGTAATCCCATGCCATGTGCCCCCACACGCTGTTATCCCATGCCCTGTGCCCCCAAACGCTGTTATCCCATGCCCTGTGCCCCCATACGCTCTTATCCCATGCCCTGTGCCCCCACACGCTGTTATCCCATGCCCTGTGCCCCCACACGCTGTTATCCCATGCCCTGTAACCTCACACGCTATTATCCCATGCCCTGTGCCCCCAAACGCTGTTATCCCATGCCCTGTGCCCCCATACGCTCTTATCCCATGCCCTGTGCCCCCACACCGTTATCCCATGCCCTGTGCCCCCACACGCTGTTATCCCATGCCCTGTGCCCCCACACGCTGTTATCCCATGCCCTGTGCCCCCACACGCTGTTATCCCATGCCCTGTGCCCCATACGCTGTTATCCCATGTCCTGTGCCCCCACACGCTGTTATCCCATGCCCTGTGCCCCCACTCACAGTTATCCCATGCCCTGTGCCCCATACGCTGTTATCCCATGCCCTGTGCCCCCACACGCTGTTATCCCATGCCCTGTGCCCCAAACGCTGTTATCCCATGCCCTGTGCCCACACACGCTGTAATCCCATGCCCTGTGCCCCCATACGCTCTTATCCCATGCCCTGTGCCCCCACACGCTGTAATCCCATGCCATGTGCCCCCACACGCTGTTATCCCATGCCCTGTGCCCCCAAACGCTGTTATCCCATGCCCTGTGCCCCCATACGCTCTTATCCCATGCCCTGTGCTCCCACACGCTGTTATCCCATGCCCTGTGACCCCACACGCTGTTATCCCATGCCCTGTGCCCCCACACGCTCTTATCCCATGCCCTGTGACCTCACACGCTGTTATCCCATGCCCTGTGCCCCCAAACGCTGTTATCCCATGCCCTGTGCCCCCATACGCTCTTATCCCATGCCCTGTGCCCCCACACCGTTATCCCATGCCCTGTGCCCCCACACGCTGTTATCCCATGCCCTGTGCCCCCACACGCTGTTATCCCATGCCCTGTGCCCACACACGCTGTAATCCCATGCCCTGTGCCCCCATACGCTCTTATCCCATGCCCTGTGCCCCCACACGCCGTAATCCCATGCCATGTGCCCCCACACGCTGTTATCCCATGCCCTGTGCCCCCAAACGCTGTTATCCCATGCCCTGTGCCCCCATACGCTCTTATCCCATGCCGTGCTCCCACACGCTGTTATCCCATGCCCTGTGACCCCACACGCTGTTATCCCATGCCCTGTGCCCCCACACGCTCTTATCCCATGCCCTGTGACCTCACACGCTGTTATCCCATGCCCTGTGCCCCCAAACGCTGTTATCCCATGCCCTGTGCCCCCATACGCTCTTATCCCATGCCCTGTGCCCCCACACCGTTATCCCATGCCCTGTGCCCCCACACGCTGTTATCCCATGCCCTGTGCCCCCACACGCTGTTATCCCATGCCCTGTGCCCCCACACGCTGTTATCCCATGCCCTGTGCCCCCATACGCTGTGATCCCATGCCCTGTGCCCCATACGCTGTTATCCCATGCCCTGTGCCCCCATACGCTGTTATCCCATGCCCTGTGCCCCCACACGCTCTTATCCCATGCCCTGTGACCTCACATGCTGTGCACAGGGTGGCGGTGGCAGTATGATGGTTCAGGGGACGCTTACCTCATTGATTAGGAACTGAAGATGCAGGACGGCTGCGCCGCTCTCATGCTGGCAATGGCAGTCAACGCCAGGTCGGCCCAGTCTGAGACCGGATGGTTAAGGATTTTACTAGTGAACCATTACAAAATAGTTAACCCTTTCAGTACCACAATTAGGTGAAGAGCAATAAGGAGCAGTGGTGGAATACCGGTACGACCCTCCATGTTGGGGGTACACAGAGAGAACACGCTTTCCACTAGACCCCCGTTCTAAGGATTTGTGAAGGTCCTAGTGATCATACACTTATCCCATGGTGGGGGTGAGACTTTTTTTGCGTGTGTGTGTCCCTTTAAGGTATTGGTAATGGTTTATAGTTTTTTCTTCTTCTTGGAGAACTTTCTGTCACTGCCATCCTGAAATACAAGATAAGCTTCTCCGGCGATCACACAATGGTTACAGGCAACACATTCCTCCGAGCACCGCCACTCGCTGCCTGCACCCCCGGTGATGAGGGTCCCCTCATATCTCGCACCGCCGATCGCTGCCTGCACCCCCAGTGATGAGGGTCCTCTCGCACCGCCACTCACTGCCTGCACCACCGGTGATGAGGGTCCTCTCATACCTCGCACCTCCGATCGCTGACTGCACCACAGGTGATGAGGGTCGTACCTCGCACCTCCGATCGCTGACTGCACCCCCGGTGATGAGGGTCATCTCCTATCTCGCACCACCGCTCGCTGACTTCACCCCCGGTGATGAGGGTCCTCTCATACCTCGCCCCGCCGCTCGCTGCCTGCACCCCCAATGATGAGGGTCATATCTCGCACCGCCGCTCGCTGCCTTCACCCCTGGTGATGAGGGTCCTCTCGTACCTCGCACCGCCGCTCGCTGACTTCACCCCCGGTGATGAGGGTCCTCTCATACCTCGCACCGCTGCTCGCTGCCTGCACCCCCGGTGATGAGGGTCCTCTCGCACCTCGTACCGCCGCTCACTTCCTTCACCCCCGATGATGAGGGTCGTACCTCGCACTGCCGCTCACTGCCTTCACCCCTGGTGATGAGGGTCCTCTCGTACCTCGCACCGCCGCTCGCTGCCTGCACCCCCAGTGATGAGGGTCCTCTCACACTGCCGCTCGCTGACTGAACCACAGGTGATGAGGGTCCTCTCGTACCTCACATCGTCGCTAGCTGACTGCACCCCCGGTGATGAGGGTCCTCTCGCACCTCGCACCGCCGCTCGCTGACTGCACCACAGGTGATGAGGGTCGTACCTCGCACCGCCGCTCGCTGACTGCACCCCCAGTGATGAGGGTCCTCTCGTACCTCGCACCGCCGCTCACTGACTGCACCCCCGGTGATAAGGGTCCTCTCCTACCTCGCACTGCCGCTCGCTGACTTCACCCCCAATGATGAGGGTTTTCTCCTACCTCACTGACTTCACCCCTGGTGATGAGGGTCCTCTCCTACCTCGCATTGCCGCTAGCTGACTTCACCCCCGATGATGAGGGTCTTCTCCTACCTCGCACTGCCGGTCGCTGATTTCACCCCCGATGATGAGGGTCCTCTCCTACCTCGCACTGCCGCTCGCTGACTGCACCCCCGGTGATGAGTGTCCTCTCCTACCTCGCACTGCCGCTCGCTGACTGCACCCCCGGTGATGAGGGTTCTCTCCTACCTCGCATTGCCGCTCGCTGACTTCACCCCCGGTGATGAGGGTCCTCTAGCACCCACTTGTGGGCGGTATCCTGTGCAGCTACCATAATCACTATGACCTAAGTACACGCAGGTGACGACAGGTCTATGTTGGACGAGACTCTGGAAGACCCCACAAGGTAAGTAAGCAGGTGCCTAATGTTTTATCCACTCTGCACTGAGCAGACCAGTGGTCCTCAACCAGTCCCTCTCCAGCGGACGCAGAATTACAACTCCTATCATACTCTGCCTCATAGGCTGTCATGGCCTGTAGTGTCACACTAGAGAGCTATTGGATGCGGACCCCCGGCTTGAGTAGGGGTACCCCAGACGCGCTCCTATGTAGACCCGTTTCACTTACTTCATTTGCCGGGTGAAATGGCTTCTAAGCTTTGCAATAGAAATCTAGGTGGTAAGTTATTATTATTATAAATTTTTATAGAAAATTTATTTATTCCATGGCGCTTTACATGTGAAAAAAGGGGCATACATAGACAAGTACAATAAACTTGAGCAATACAAGCCACACACAAGTACAGAAGGAGAAAGGACGCTGCCCGCGAGGGCTCACAGTCTACAGGGGATGGGTGAGAATACAGTAGGAGAGGGAAGAGCTGGTCGTGCGGCGGTTCAGCAGACTACGGATCACTGCAGGCTGTAGGCTTGTCGGAAGAGGTGGGTATTCAGGTTCTTTTTGAAGATTTCCGTGGTAGGCGAGAGTCTGATTTGTTGGGGTAGAAAGTTCCAGAGTATGGGGGAAGCACGGGAGAAGTCTTGGATGCGGTTGTGGGAGGAAGAGATGAGAGGGGAGTAGAGAAGGAGATCTTGTGAGGACCGGAGGTTGCGTGTAGGTAGGAACCGGGAGACCATGTCACAGATGTATGGAGGAGACAGGTTGTGGATGGCTTTGTATGTCATTGTAAGGGTTTTGAACTGGAGCCTCTGGACAATAGGAAGCCAGTGAAGGGCCTGGCAGAGAGGAGAGGCTGGGGAATAGCAGGGAGACAGGTGGATTAGTCGGGCAGAGTTTAGGATAGATTGGAGTGGTGCAAGAGTGCTAGAGGGGAGGCCACAGAGCAGGAGGTTGCAATAGTCAAGGCGGGAGATGATGAGGGTGAGCATGTGCGTTTTTGCAGTTTCTTGGCCAAGGATTCAGGAAATGTTTTTGAGTTGGAGTCGGCAGGAGGAGGCAAGGGCTTGGATATGCGGCTTGAAAGAGAGGGAAGAGGCGAGGATCACCCCGAGGCACCGAGCATGCAGGACTGGGGAAAGTGAGCAGCCATTTACATTGATGGATAGGTCGGGTGGAGGGGTAGAATGAGGAGGGGGAAAGATGATGAATTCTGTTTTGTCCAAGTTCAGTTTTAGAAAAGAAGGCCAAGATAGCAGACAGACAGTGTGGGATGAGTTTTGATGAGGAAGGAGGTGAGGTCAGGTCCGGATAGGTAGATCTACGTGACATCGGCGTAGAGATGATATTGTAAACCGTGGGATTCTATGAGCTGTCTCAGGCTGAAGGTGTAGATGGAGAAGAGTAGGGGTCCTAGAACAGAGCCTTGGGGAACACCGACAGACAAGGGGTGAGGTGAGGAGGTGGTGTGGGGGATGGAGACATGAGGTTAGATATGACGAGATCCAGGATAGGGCCAAGTCTGTGATGCCAAGAGATGAGAGAATCTGTAGTAATAGGGAATGGTCCACAGTGTCAAAGGCAGAAGACAGGTCCAGGAGAAGGAGGACAGAGTAGTGTAGAAGGCAGAACACAGGTCCAGGAGAAGGAGGACAGAGTAGTGTAGAAGGCAGAACACAGGTCCAGGAGAAGGAGGACAGAGTAGTGTAGAAGGCAGAACACAGGTCCAGGAGAAGGACAGAGTAGTGTAGAAGGCAGAAAACAGGTCCAGGAGAAGGAGGACAGAGTAGTGTTGCTTGCTCTTGGTGGTTAGTGGGTCATTGGTGACTTTAGTTAGGGCAGTTTCAGTGGATTGATGTGAGGAGGACAGTTCATGATGATGTGTTGTTCCAGTAGTTTTGAGGCATAAGGCATAAGTTGTTGATTGATGGGGGTCCGACCGCGGCAGACTTTGATACCCATTACAATGACAGTTTATATGCACAGAATGATCTATTAACAATTGTTCTGTGCAGATCTGATCTGATCTGGTCGGTCTGTCTACACAATGAAACGTCTGCCAGTCACGCAGCCAATCAGCAGCCATTTCAACCAGCGTGGGGTAACAGGAAAAGCAGTCCGTGCTGCCGACAGTGGTCACCGAGGGGTTAAGGTGGCGGGTGTCTGTGTGCTCAGCACACCTCCTCCTCCTCCTGCTTGGTAAACTTGTACTGTTAGCCTTCAATTTCCATATAAATGCAGAATAAACAGCGTTTATTGATGTCTGCGCCCACAGCAGAGCAGCCATTACATAGACCCCGCTACTAACCCACACATGCGCTACTACATCTTGGGTTATTAGCCTGCCCATCCCTCCTCTCTCTTTCCTGAGGCTTCTCCCGTGCTGCCAGGGTCGGTCGGGCCCACAGGGGAACCAGAGGATTGTCCGGTGGGCCCAGGCACTTACACCGGCTGGCATACAGAGCCGGCAGCTGCCTAGGGCCCCCGCTGCACCAGGGGCCCCCAACCAGTGGCGTGTCGCAAATAGCGGCACACCCAGCTGTTATGGGGCCCATGAGTCAGGAGGGCCCGCCCTGTGCCAGCGGAGCAGCAGCTGGAGACAGGAGCCTGTTGCCGCTGCTAAAGAGAAATTAATATTCACGCTTCCCCAGCCCCACATACGTGGAGAGGAGTGAATATTCATTTTACTTTAAAAGCGGGCAGTGTTAGCGCAGGCGGAGGCTAACACTGCCTGCAGGGTAGACGCCAGAATCCATGGGCTGCTTCCAGGTATGATGTCATTTCCAGGAGACAGCTAGAATGTATGGACTGTAGTCAGGACCTGGAAGGAGCCATTCTAGCTACAATCGAGAAGGCTGCCAGCGAAGAAGATGCTGATAGCCTGCGGCTGCAGGAAACGTGCGGAGAGGTAAGTGGTGCTGTGTGTCTGTCTGTGTGCGTGCGTGAGTGGTGCGGTGCTGTGTGTGTGTGAGAGAGTGGTGCTGTGTGTTTGGTGCTGTGTGTGTATTGGAGAGGGCAATGATGTGGATGATGGAGAGAGCAGTGATGGGGGTGGTGGAGGAGAAGGCAATGTTGGTGGTGGTGGAAAGGATGATGGGGTAGTGGGGAAGGAGGCAATGATGGAGGTGGTGGAATGGGCAATGATGGGTAGTGGGGGAGAAGGCAATGATGGTTGTGGTGGAAAGGACAATAGTGGTGGAGGGGATGCAATGATGGAGGAGATGGAGGGAGCAATGATGGGAGTGGTGGGGGAGAAACCAATGATGGAGATGGTGGAAAGGGCAATGATGGGGTGGTGGTAGGGGAGAAAGCAATGATGGTTGTGATGGAAAGGACAATGATGGTAGTGGTGGAAAGGACAATGATGGCAGTGGTGGGGGAGGAGGTAATGATGGAGTTGGTGGAATGGGCAATTATGGGGGTAGTGGGGGAGAAAGCAATAATGGAGGTGGTGGAAAGGGCAATAATAGGGTTGGTAGGTGAGAAGGCAATGATAGAGGTGGTGATGAGAACAATGATGGAGGTGGGGGGTTGCATTATACCCTATGAGGAGGACTGCATTATACCCTATGAGGGGGGCTGCATTATACCCTATGAGGGGGGCTGTTATACCATATGAGGGGGGCTGTGTTATACCATATGAGGGGGCTACATTATATTCTGTGGGGGGGGCTACATTATATTCTGTGTGGGGGCTGCATAATTCTCTCAGGGGGCTACATTATATTCTGGGGGTGTCAGGACTCTGAACATTTTTTACCTTTTGTGCATTACTGCCCTCTTCCAAGATGGCGTCTTTGGTCTCATGTGCACTGTGTCTTCCTGCTATAAAACTCCACCCCAGCCTTCAGTCTGTGCTAGAGTATTCTGCCTTGCATCCAGCTCCTGACCTCTGATTACTCCCTGGCTATACACCGGCTCCTGTGAACCTGTGTGGTGATCCTGCTACTCTGCTCTGAGTTCCTGCTGCATACACCAGTTTCCAGTAATCCTCCTTCATCTGCTGCTCGTGTTTACTTCGATCTGCATTTGCTGGACATGTAAGCTGCTGCTGCTTTGCATTAACCTGAGACTATTAACCAGGCCTCCCTGGTTGAGCTAAGATATGATTTGAACTACCTATAAGCATATCTGTCTGTGCCTGGGCTAAGACAAGGATTTATTCTTGTCAAGTATCCTCAAGAATAACTGTGCTTCATAGACTTTCTGCGTGATTGCATTTTTCCCTGAAGACTGCTAAGCTGAGTTTATTATTTGCACCAAGTGTTGTGGACTTGAGTTTCTCTCTGCACCTGTTTGAATCACCGTGTGATAATATAGACTTTACCACTTATAAAACTGTGTCCTGTAGTTGTCTTGTTCCACGCAAAGAGTCTCCTGAGTTATCCCCTATAATTATTACAGGATACTCTAGCCTAAGAAAAAAAAAGGAGACTGCTGGAACAATGACTGCAGAAAGCAGATTAGAGCAGGTATTTTCCATAATTACTGTAGATCACTGCAGAAAGATGTGGAAGGTCTGCAAAAGAAGTTTGGAAGCTTTGAACTCAATCAACAAGTGTTTGGACAGACTTTTCAGGACTTGAGCAACAGCATGGCAGCCCAGGAAAACAAACTTGCTGGCATAGAGTCCCAGTATGTATGGGCTTTTCAGGACATAAGCACGCAAATAGCTGCACAAGTGACTTTACCCTCTGGGCAACCGCCACCAGCTAGCCCACCTAAGTTGCCCTCATTCAGATTTAATGGTGATCGCAACAAATTTCGTGGCTTTGTGAATCAATGTATGCTATATTTTGATGTGCATGCTGACCGCTTTCCTACTGATAGATCCAAAGTATTGTGTGTAATAATGCTACTGACCTCACGAGCGCTCGCCTGGGCGAATCCGATGATTGAGTCTCGTAACCCACGGTTAAATAACTTGGATGATTTCTTGGCCGCTATGGCATTAATGTTTGATGACCCTAATCGCCATGCAACTGCTGAATCTGCTTTGTTGTCTTTACGCCAGGCTAAACGTTCTGTTATTGAGTATGCCACTGAATTCAGGAGATTGGCGGTAGATACCAATTGGGACAGTTATGCACAATCGCCTATTTTTAAAAGGGGTCTGTCTAGT
Source organism: Ranitomeya variabilis (assembly GCF_051348905.1). Taxonomy (NCBI): domain Eukaryota; kingdom Metazoa; phylum Chordata; class Amphibia; order Anura; family Dendrobatidae; genus Ranitomeya; species Ranitomeya variabilis. The sequence goes on along the minus strand of NC_135234.1, from coordinate 11,094,202 downwards.
ATTGTAAAAGATGAACTAGCCCGCTCTGAGTCACCACAAGAGCTGGAGACATTTATACAGCATTGTGCGCGCATAGACATTCGTCTCACTGAGCGTAGGCAGGAGAAATTTGCGGCATATAACCGTGTTTCTAACTTTTCCCTTCCTTCCAAAGAGCCTGCAGGTAAAACCTCTCGGGAGGTGGAGGAGGTGCCCATGCAAATTGATTCCGTTCAGAGGCACGAGATCAATGAGCGCCGGGAGCATCGCCTTCGTGAAAGTCTATGTTTCTACTGCGGCCAGTCTGACCACTTCTTGATCAATTGTCCTAAGTGTCCTAGACGGCCTAACAAGGTGCTAGCAGCAATAGGGGAGTATGACAACTGTGATGATGAATCTGACATCTCTGAATGTAGCCTGCATTTAAACGCTGTATTCCATTCACTTTCTATGACTTCAACCCCCAAGGAGCTGAAGTAAAAGAACTCTCACTGTTCTCTCCCTATTAAGATCCTGTGTGCAGGACAGTGGATTTCCAGTTCAGCTATGATTGACTCTGGTGCAGGTGGCAATTTCATGGATATCGCATTTGCCAAGGAACATGGTATTAAAATTCAGCAAAGAGCCTCTCCAATTACCATGGAAACAGTGGATGGGTCACCTTTAATCTCTGGGCCTGTGGATCAGGAGACCGTACCCCTTGAAATTTTGTTGGAGCCTAATCATCGGGAGCAACTTTCTTTCTTGCTAATTTCTTCTCCTCATGTTCCTGTGATTTTAGGCATTCCTTGGTTGTGTTCTCAGAACCCAATTATCAACTGGGAGACCAAGGAGATTATGTTCCCAACAAGGAGCAACTCAGCGTTAACAGAAGCTGTCCCTGAGTCCATGACTACGGAACCACATGTACAGGTATTTTCTTTACCTCCAGCTTATAAAGAGTTCTCTGACATCTGTGACAAGAAGAATGCAGATCAGCTTCCTCCACACAGGCATTATGACTGTCCCATTGAGCTGCTTCCCAGGGCAGCCATTCCTTTTGGTAACGTATACCCTTTGGCGGCACCTGAGCTTCAAGCCTTAAAAGAGTATATTGATGAAAATCTGGCCAAAGGCTTCATACGTCCTTCTTCCTCACCAGCAGGGGCACCTATCTTTTTTGTAAAGAAGAAGGATGGGACCCTGAGACCCTGTGTTGACTATCGAGAACTCAATAAGGTAACCGTACGAAACCGTTACCCTTTGCCTCTGATTCCCGAATTACTGGAAAGAGTCCGCCATGCTAAGGTGTTCTCTAAACTGGATCTTCGTGGGGCTTATAACTTGGTGCGTATTCGTCCAGGGGATGAGTGGAAGACAGCATTCAGATGCCGGTATGGACACTTTTAATCTCTTGTGATGCCCTTCGGGTTTTGTAACGCCCCTGCAACATTTCAACACCTTGCTAATTACATTTTCAGAGATTTGTTGGACCAGTTTGTAGTGATCTATTTGGACGATATACTAATCTTTTCTGACTCTGTACAGGAACATGAAGAACATGTCAAAACTGTTTTAAGACGTTTGAAAGAGAACCATCTGTATATTAAGCCGGAGAAATGAGAGTTCCATCGTTCTGAGATACAGTTCTTAGGTTATATCATCTCTCCCCAGGGGCTGAACATGGAATCTGGTAAGATTCAGGCTATCCTTGACTGGCCGGTACCCAAGAACGTTAAGGAAGTCCAACGTTTTATTGGTTTTGCAAATTTCTACAGATGCTTCATTCGAAATTTTTCTGATATTGTCCGTCCCATTACTTCCTTGACAAAGAAGGAAAAGACCTTTAAGTGGTCATCACAGGCTCAAGAAGCTTTTGATCGGCTTAAGATCTGTTTCACATCAGCACCACTGTTGATACACCCAGATCCAACACAACCTTTCAGTGTGGAGGTGGACGCTTCTGATAATGCTTTGGGGCTATTATCTCCCAAAGAACTGGAGAGAAGGGTCTGCTACATCCTTGTGCTTTCTTTTCCCATAGACTAACCTCAGCAGAGAAGAATTACGACGTGGGAGACAAGGAATTGCAGGCTATTATTGCGGCTTTCAAAGAATGGAGGCATAATCTGCAAGGAGCTGCACAACAGATCATAGTACTAACTGACCATCGCAATTTAGAGTTCCTTAGATCCGCTAGATGTCTTTCTCCTCGTCAGGCTCGTTGGAACTTGTTTTTAAATCAATTTAACTTTGTTATCTCGTACCGTCCAGGTTCTCGTAATGGGAAGGCTGATGCTTTATCCCGAATCCATGCTGCGGATTCCGTACCTAGAGCCCCATCCAAGACCATTCTATCTGATGCCAATTTCATCGGAGTTATCCACGATCAGGACTTATGGAAGGAGTGCAGGGAGGCCTATGAAGGTGATGTATTTCTGGCCAACCCACCTGTGGATATTAATCTTGTCTTTAAGGGTGGCATGTGGTTCAGAGATCGACTTATCTACGTCCCGGAGGTCGTCCGTCTGCAGATCCTCAAGTTGGTACATGACTCCAAGTTGGCTGGTCACAGGGGGTACAGAAGACACAAGAGTTCCTGAGCCGATTCTTCTGGTGGCCAACTTGCCAGAAGGATACCAAGGACTATGTTTTCTCTTGCGAGGTATGTGCCCGTTACAAGACTCCTCATGTGGCACATATGGGTCTTCTACAACCATTACCGGTTCCGTCCCGCCCTTGGGGGTCTATATCAATGGACTTTATTGTGGAGCTGCCTACATCAGGGGGCATGAATACAATCATGGTGGTAGTTGATCGCCTGACTAAAGCTGCTCATTTTGTTCCGTGCACCGGCCTCCCCTCAGCTAAAGATACAGTGAACTTTCGGTTGCACGGGGTTCCGGATGAGAACATCTGTGACCGTGGAGTACAGTTCACTTCAAGATTCTGGAAGGGGTTTTGCTCTGCACTCAATATTAATGTCTGTCTCTCTTCTGCTTACCATCCCCAGACAAATGGTCAAACTGAGCGTACCAACCAGACGCTGGAACAATATCTAAGATGCTATGTCAGCCATCTCCAGGATGATTGGTTGGAGTTGTTGCAGTTAGCCGAATTTTCATATAATAATTCTCAGAGCGCCTCCACTAAATTTACACCTTTCTTTGCCAATCTGGGTTATCACCCGTGTATTTTTTTTTAAAATTTGTTTATTAACAGCAAAATGAATCATGTTACATATACATTTGTTCCCAAAAGTCTGATTACAATAAACAGTGCATTAGAATCATGCATTGACAAGCATACAGTAGAATAATATTTCAGTTATGACCAGCGCTTTTTGAAACTGTAAAGTAAAGGCATTAAGTTATTGGTAACATATAGAAATATGAATCATAAATTGTACCTATCTCTATTCTAACTACTAATACACCGCATTACCTCGTACCTGTCGCCCGTATGGAGTCCCCACTCATCCCCAAAACCAGTCATATTGTAGTTATAGAGTAAGATGGGAAGAATTCCATCTACCCCAAATTTTTTCTAACTTTCCCAGACACCCCCTGTTCTGGTACAATGTGCGTTCATATGGGATGATTGAATTTACCAAATCAATCCAGGTTCTCCGAGAGGGGTATGAGCCCCCATCCACTGCAATGCCAGTGCCTTTCTTGCCATAAAAAGGGTTTCCCGTAGGAGGATCCCAGTGTAGTGATCCCAAGTCTCTTCCTCCCATACTCCAAATATACAAATTAGTGGATCAAGGGGAACAGGAAGCGATAGCAGCGAAGTAAGTAAGGATGTCACCTCCCTCCAATAATGAGAAGTAACAGGACAACTCCAAATCATGTGAATAAAGTCTGCATCCAATAAGTGACATCGCTGACACTCTGACGTTTGATACCAACCCATTTTATAAAGCCGTATCGGAGTTAAATATGCTTGGTGCAATATATATAACTGGATCATCCTATTATTAACTGATGGAGACACCCCAACCGGAGACTCAAGAACGTCCTCCCAATCCTCCTCCTGTATATTGGAAAGAAGACCCTCCCATTTTCCCTTAATAGAAGAGCAGATGTGGCACCTGAAGATAGCAAATAGGTGTAGAGGGAGGAGATAAGACCTTGAGGGCCTTGGGATTTGAGGATCCCTATCAAAGGCAAAGAAGAGATAGCACGACCCACACCCGAATGTCTCATATACGATTGAATAGCGGACCTTAATTGTAAATATCTAAAAAATTGGGATCGCGGTATATTGTGTTTAGCTTGTAATTGTTCGAACGATACAAAAATTCCCCCGTCATATAGATCACCTATGGAGAAGACGCCATGCGCCACCCAGAAGTCAGTGGATGGGTGGTTAGATAAAGCTGGGAAATAGCCATTATTCCACAGGGGCATCTCCGCTATAATGGCTGTAAATTTAATAGATTTTTTAATTTGCCTCCAGACTAATCGCGCCAAACGGAGCAAAGGTAGCAAACGTGGGGCATTGGTTTTCTCCATTTCCAGAAAGTGCAGTGGACAATCAATTTGAGCTGACTGAAAAAGGTGATTTTCAGAGTTGGGAGGGGACCTATCGGGCATCCACTCATTAAGAGCTTTAGCCTGACCTGCCAAATAATAGAAATAAAAGTCCGGTAACGCCGCCCCACCCCACTGTTTTGGCCTCTGTAGCGTGGACAGTTTAAGTTTGGGTCTGGAAGTACCCCATATGAAGGTTGTGGTTTGAGAATTTAAAGTGGTAAAAAAGGATTTAGGGATCGGCACCGCGCTGTGTTGAAGGAAATAATTGAGTTTAGGGAGTAATATCATTTTAATTAAATTAGTGCGACCAGCTACAGAAAGTGGGAGTTTAGACCAAGCTGCAAATTTAAGTTTAACCAGTTCTATCAGGGGAAATATATTAAGTTGTAAATCAAGCCCACTACGTTGAGAAATATGTATGCCTAGATATTTAAAACTGGTTACGATGGGGAGGGGAGACAGGGTCCCAAGGCGAGGTGTTGGAATGTGGGAGAGAGGCATCAACGCGGACTTATCCCAATTAACCCCTTCACCCCCGGAGCTTTTTCCGTTTTTCCGTTTTCGTTTTTCGCTCCCCTCCTTCCCAGAGCCATAACTTTTTTATTTTTCTGTCAATTTGGCCATGTGAGGGCTTATTTTTTGCGGGACGAGTTGTACTTTTGAACGACATCATTGGTTTTACCATGTCGTGTACTAGAAAACGGGAAAAAAATTCCAAGTGCAGTGAAATTGCAAAAAAAGTGCAATCCCACACTTGTTTTTTGCTTGCCTATTTTGCTAGGTTCACTAAATGCTAAAACTGACCTGCCATTATGATTCTCCAGGTCAGTACGAGTTCATAGACACCTAACATGACTAGGTTCTTTTTTACCTAAGTGGTGAAAAAAAATTCCAAACTTTGCAAAAAAATAAATAAATAAAATTGCGCCATTTTCCGATACCCGTAGCGTCTCCATTTTTCGTGATCTGGGGTCGGGTGAGGGCTTATTTTTTGCGTGCCGAGCTGGCATTTTTAATGATAGCATTTTGGTGCAGATACGTTCTTTTGATCGCCCGTTATTGCATTTTAATGCAATGTCGTGGCGACCAAAAAAACGTAAATCTGGCGTTTCGATTTTTTTTTTCATTACGCCGTTTAGCGATCAGGTTAATGCTTTTTTTTTATTGATAGATCGGGCGATTCTGAACGCGGCGATACCAAATATGTGTAGGTTGGGTTTTTTTTTTATTGATTTATTTTGATTGGGGCAAAAGGGGGGTGATTTAAACTTTTATATTTTTTTTATTTTTTTCACATTTTTTTTAACTTTTTTTTTTAACTTTTACCATGCTTCTATAGCCTCCATGGGAGGCTAGAAGCAGGCACAGCCCGATCGGCTCTGCTACATAACAGCGATCATCAGATCGCTGTTATGTAGCTAAAATGCAGGTGTGCTATGAGCGCCGACCACAGGGGGGCGCTCACAGCCACCGGCGATCAGTAACCATAGAGGTCTCCAGGACCTCTATGGTTACAATGTACAAGCATCGCCGACCTCCGATCATGTGACGGGGGTCGGCGATGCGCTCATATCCGGCCGCACGGCCGGATGCGGTAGTTAAATGCCGCTGTCTGAGTTTGACAGCGGCATTTAACTAGTTAATAGCGGCGGGTGATCGCGATTTCACCCGCCGCTATTGCGCGCACATGTCAGCTGTAAAAAACAGCTGACATGTCGCGACTTTGATGTGCGCTCACCGCCGGAGCGCACATCAAAGCGGGGGTCCCGACATGTGACGTACTATTCCGTCACATGTCGGGAAGGGGTTAATACATAGGCCTGAGTATCTACTAAACTCGTCTATAGTAGCTATCACCCGTGGTAAAGTTTCCTCCGCTTTATCCATAAAAATCACCATATCATCAGCATACAGACCGATGGTATCCACCCGACCAGCTATGTCTATGCCTTTAATATCTGGAGAGGACCTCATGCTATCGCCAAAGCCTCTATCGCCAGAGCGAAGAGGGCCGGAGAGAGGGGGCACCCCTGGCGGGTTCCTCGATGTAATGAAAAGGGTGCAGAAATTGTACCATTTACAATTAGACGGGCTCTAGGTTTAATATACAATAGACCCACCCATTTTAGAAGTTTGTCTCCAAAGCCATATTTTTGTAAACATGCTAAGAGGAAGGGCCATTCGAGAGAATCAAAGGCCTTAGCCGCATCCAGCGATGCCAGTGCCCAGGAGTTATCTAATACTAATGAACTGTATTGGACTACCGATTGAACTCGCCTAATATTAATAGAGGTATTCTTGCCTGGCATAAAACATGTTTGGTCTGGGTGTATAAGATCTAGTATAATTGAGTTTAGTCTGGTAGCTAGAATTTTAGTGAAAATTTTATAGTCCACATTCGCCAGAGATATAGGACGGTAAGATCCACATTCCAAAGGGTCCTTCCCCTCTTTTTTAAGTACAATAATGTTTGCCTCGTAATAGGTGTCAGGCATAGAGCCTGCCTCCCACAACCCCTGAAATATTTTCAACAAAAGTGGCGCCAGTATACCCCGATATTTCTTATATAATTCAATGGGAAACCCGTCTGGACCAGGAGCTTTCCCGGAAGCCATATCTGTCATGGCACATTCAATTTCCTCCAAGGTAAACTCAGCGTCCATATAGTCTCGCTGTGTTGAGCTTAGTGTGGGAAACGTTATATCCGATAGGTAGTTTAGGTTTTCCGAGACATCAAAGTCACACTTGGATGAATATAGTGCCCTATAATATTCATGAAAACAGTGGAGTATCTCCTCGGTCGAGGACACCAGTAGTCCGTCAGCTGTTCGGATCTGCAATATAGTATTGGATATATTATGTTGGCGTAGCAAAAAGGCTAAGAATTTACTAGCTTGGTTGCCCAATTCAAAGTAAGATTGACGCGTAAAGAATAGCTTACGCTTGGACTTAGTGTCCATATGTTGAACATATAGTCTCTGAGAGGATAGCCTTTCAAGTCTATTGCCATTAGTGGGATCAGATATATATGCAGATTCCGAATCTCTCAGTCTCCGCTCAACCTCGTCATCCTCCCCTGAGGTCACCCTCTTTATATAGGAAATTGTGGACGACAGACATCCCCGCAAATATGCCTTAAGGGCATCCCAGGATATATTAGTATCCTGGGGCTCTGGGTGGGATGAGAGAAAACACTCCAGCTGATCAACGGTTCTATCATTAGAATCCAGTAATTTAAGCCAAAACGGATTCAATTTCCAAAGTATGCCATTATTAGGGTGTCCAAATTTAAGTTTAAGGATAATTGGGCTGTGGTCAGATATTCGCCTGTTACCATGTTCAATACTGTCAACCCACATTGCCACCTTATCGGAACCAAATATGTAATCTAAGCGGGAGAGGGTGCGTCTGGTAGATGAATGGCAGGTATATCCTTTCACCCCGGGGTGGCGAGCTCTCCACAGATCTAGCCATCCACTTCCCTCCATAAACAAAGCTAGTTGGGAAGGGGCTCGTGAAGGAGGCTCCCCAGTCGTCTCGTCACCCAGTCTCAGTCTATCTAGGCGATTATCCATAACCAGATTAAAGTCCCCCAAGCAGATAACGTTAGCTTCCGGGAAGCCTAGAGCAAAACTCAGTGCCTTCCGAAGAACCGAGACGCCAGCCGGAGGGGGGTTGTAAACACACAGTATAATATATTCACAAGAGTTCATTAGAGCATGTACAAAGACAAAACGGCCCTCGGTGTCCCTTCTAGTTTCTCTGACCTCCCATCTAACGTCCCTGTGAATGAGCAGCGAAACCCCTCTAGAGTAGCTAGTGTGAAATGCGTGGGCGGATCACTGCACCCATGGTTTCTGTACACGGCGGACCGAGTCTCTAGTCAAATGTGTCTCCACCAGCGCCACCACGTGAGGGTGATGCCTCTTGATCTGAGAAAAGACCTTAATCTTTTTCCGAGGTGAATTAATACCCCGTACATTCCAGGTCATGCAGACTACCTCAGACCCCCATACCGATATTTCGAAATGTAATAAAGAAGTGGCGTCCGGGCTGAGATTGGGGACAACCCATACAAGGCAGGAGAACTGTTGGCGGCGATTTCTACCTACAAAAAAAATAAAACCAGAATAAAAACAGAAACAGAACGAAAACCAAACATTATAGGAGTAAAATCCTGTGCTCCAACTGACAAGCAAAAACGGGGATACCCTCGCTAGATTCAGCGTCCGGTATTGTTGTTAAGTGGGACGTCCACATAGAGAGCTCCAATATGAAATGATTAGCACAACTACATTAGGATTTTTTTGCATTGGACATCCCGTGGGTTCGCAGCCATTCAGTCACCTCCTCCGGATCAGTGAAAAATACAGAGGTGCCATCGTGAACAACGCGCAAACGAGCTGGATAAATCATGGAATATATAACATTTCGGTCTCTGAGTTGTTTCTTTATATCCATAAATTGTGCCCGCTGTTTCTGTAGTTCCATTGAGAAGTCTGGGAAGATTGAAATAGTAGCATTGTGGAATTTAATAGGGCTCTTCTGCCTCGCCAGGCGCAGGATAGTGTCTCTGTCTTTACTGTTAAGGAGACGTGACAAAAAGGGTCTCGGCGGAGCTCCAGGGGGGAGGGGTCTCGTAGGAACTCTATGGGCTCTTTCCACGGAGAAGGTTGAGGAGAATTTACCTCCCAGAGAGGTCTTGAGCCATTCCTCCAGAAATTCTTCAGGACGTTGACCCTCGGAGTGTTCCGGCAGACCAATAATATGGATATTATTCCGACGTAGTCTATTCTCCAGGTCATCCGCTTTTTGTTTCCAAGCATTAATGGAGCCAGCCACCTTTGTCAAGTTGGCCTCCATGGGAGGAATGATGTCCTCCACTTGTGACACTCTTGTCTCCACCTCTGTGATACGTCCACCGATAGTTTGCATATCATGTCTCAGGCGGCCAACCTCAGTGTGCCCGTTCTCTATTTTTTCCGTAAGAGAAGATCTAGTTAAAGAGATGGCCTGCATTAATTGTTCAGAAGCCTGCTTGAGGGTCAGATCTTCTTGTTCACCCTCTTCAACACTGTCTGACAGGTGGCTATTCCGTGGAGCCTGTGCAGGATTATTTCTAAGGGTTCGCCCTCCATTCAAATGTTCCTCTCTAACAAATTTCTTCAATTTGTCAGCAGCTCCCGAACTCTTTGAGTTCTGCATTACTGACAGAGGTGAAGGACAGCCGGATAATCAGGAAAACAAAAGCGGCAACTCCACTCACAGTGATGATAGAGTAATACGAGTCCCATATACAGAGCCTGGCAGGCAGCACAGAATGAACAGGATATTTATAGTGGCAATGGAGTTCATTAAACACAGCAGTGCCCAGTTCAGGTTAAACTTTGTACACTAGGGCAAGGAGGGGAGAGCCTGCAGCCCCCGCAGAGAAAGCAGCAAGGAGGGGAGCCAATCCCTCCAAGTCTTTAGCGATGATAAGGATAGGTGACTGTCGAGTAAGGGGAGCACGGGGCCCAATTTCTCAGGGCACACTCCGATTGTCCCCACAGCGTAGATCAGGATGTGTGCACACCCCCAGACAGCGCTTTAATGATAGCGTTCAGTGCCGCGTCACTTCTGATTAGGCGCGCGCTTATGAAATGACCGCCACCTCCCGCCGGTACCGCCGCCCAGCTCCCTCCAACCTCCGGCGCACACAAGTCCAGCCACTCTCCGCAGAGCCTCCCAGGCTCAGAAGGGTCCCAGCGGCGACGGAGGCCGGCGCCGCTCTGTGGTTCCTGAGCGCGTGTGTATAGAAAATGGCCGCCGCCTCGTGTGTGCCTCACCGCTCTCACTAGCTTTCCGGGATCTCCGCTCCTCTTCCTGCACCGGAACGCTCCCCACAGCAGCCGCTCACCCTCCGGGGTCCTAGAGGGTCTTCAAGCTGTGAGAAGCCTACATTGGAAGGGCTTTTAGGTGCCAGGATTTGTTCAGGATAGCAGGAGCTCTTCTCGGGTACGTCCTCTCGCTCCTGTTACATAGCCACGCCCCCCATCACCCGTGTATTTTACCTAGGTCTCCAATTAATTCTCCGGTTCCGGCAGTGGAGGAAAGGCTGACTGCGATGAGACAAAATCTGGAGGTTCTGAAGGAATCCCTGACCACAGCTCAAGAACGTTATAAGAGATTGGCTGATAGATTCCGTAAACCTGCACCCATGTTCAAGGTAGGAGATTCCGTGTGGTTATCAACTAAGAATCTGAAGTTAAACGTTCCTTCACAAAAACTTGGACAGAAATTCATTGGCCCTTTCAAGATCAACGGTATTGTGAGCTCTGTGGCCTGCCGGCTGAAGCTGCCTAGGACAATGAAGGTACACCCAGTTTTTCATGTATCTTTACTAAAGCCTGTATCTCCTAATACCTTCCAGGGACGTGTTGTGCCACCTCCGCAGCCTGTGGTGATTGATGGGCTAGAACAATTTGTGGTGGAGGAAATTATTGATTCCAGGATTCGCTGGAATCGGCTCCAATATCTGATAAGATGGCAGGGATATCCCCCTGAGGAACTCTTGGCAACCTGTGGAAAACATCAATGCCCAACAGAAGATTTCTCGTTTTCATCAGAGATTCCCTGAGAAACCAGGTCCAGGATCGTCCTGAGGCCGCTTCTAAGGAGGGAGTAATGTCAGGACTCTGAACATTTTTTACCTTTTGTGCATTACTGCCCTCTTCCAAGATGGCGTCTTTGGTCTCATGTGCACTGTGTCTTCCTGCTATAAAACTCCACCCCAGCCTTCAGTCTGTGCTAGAGTATTCTGCCTTGCATCCAGCTCCTGACCTCTGATTACTCCCTGGCTATACACCTGCTCCTGTGAACCTGTGTGGTGATCCTGCTACTCTGCTCTGAGTTCCTGCTGCATACACAAGTTTCCAGTAATCCTCCTTCATCTGCTGCTCGTGTTTACTTCATCTGCATTTGCTGGACATGTAAGCTGCTGCTGCTTTACATTAACCTGAGACTATTAACCAGGCCTCCCTGGTTGAGCTAAGATATGATTTGAACTGCCTATAAGCATATCTATCTGTGTCTGGACTAAGACAAGGACTTATTCGTGTCAAGTATCCTCAAGAATAATTGTGCTTCATAGACTTTCTGCGTGATTGCATTTTCCTCTGAAGTTTCCTATAGACTGCTGAGCTGTGTTTATTATTTGCACCAAGTGTTGTGGACTTGAGTTTCTCTCTGCACCTGTTTGAATCACCGTGTGATAATATAGACTTTACCACTTATAAAACTGTGTCCTGTAGTTGTCTTGTTCCACGCAAAGAGTCTCCTGAGTTATCCCCTATAATTATTACAGGGGGCTACATTATACTATTATACTATATGAGGGGAGGGGGCTACAGTATATTCTATGGGGAGCTGCATTATACTCTGAAGGGGCTACATTATATTCTGTGGAGGTGATGCATTAGACTATATGAGGAGGGCTGCATTATACCCTATGAGGGGGCTACATTATATTCTATGGGGGGCTTCGTTATATCATATGAGGGGCTGCATTATATTTTGTGGTGGGCTGCATTATGCCCTATGAGGGATGCTGCATTATATTCTATGAGGGGGACTGCCTTATATTCCATGAGAGGGGTACATTATATTCTATGAGGGGGCTACTTTATATTCTATGAGGGGGCTACATTATAGAACTAACCTAAACCAAACAAGGATCCCTAAAATATAACCTTTATTCGGGTAATTAAAAATAGACTTTATTAATCAGTAATTATTTAAAAGTAATAAGGCATCCAATGTACCTAAACCGCCCTGTATGGTACTCTAATTCACCCTACCTAGCTGTGGAGGTAGGCACCCTACTTTACCGCGGTAGGCGCCCCCACTCGTCGGAGGCTGGCCCTATTGTTGCCCTAGGGCTCCCTATGGTACTGGAAACCTGATAGGCACTGCAGCATACCCCTATAGTGACAACTACCTGACAGTGGAGGTAGGCACCCTAAGTTGTCGCGGTAGGCGCCCCCACTCCGCGGCGGCTGACCCTGGGGTCCCTTACTCACCCTACAATCAGGAAAGATGAAAGATATATGTCCCAATACACCCCAAAACCCGTGAAAAAAGAAACAAAACAGAATAAACAAAATAACCAGAAAAAATTAGCAAAACTAAACCAAAAAATATAGAAACTTTCCAGACTATTGTAACCCAGAAAGATGATTTAAAGTGCTGGTTAGATAAACAGTAGACTGGTACGTCCCAGATGGGATCACAGGTCACTGGAGTGTAATAATATACCTTAATCCGAACAGATGATTATTTACAGTTATAGCACTTGGATACTTTCCATAATGCACATATAAACCACATATAGAGAATACTATCAGCATTCCTCTATTGTTTTAAAGAGGTATGGCCTTATCCTGCCATATAGTGCCCAAACAGTGCAAGGCTGAGAATTATGTACCACTTAGAACTATAATAATCTGGTAGTTTTACTGGCTCAATGGCCAGACTCCAATCAGTCAGTACTGGACAAGGGTAAACATACTTTAGCGAAAAAAATTAATTATAGGCAGTTGGGATATATTGGTAACTACTAGCAACACATTATTAAAACTTAATGTTACCGGTTCAGTTAGAGCGCTTACTCATATTTCTGAGGTATGCTAATGGCAAGAAAAATTATTATTATAGGTAGTTAGGACATATTAGTAACCACTAGCAACACCTTATTGAGACTTAATGTTACAGATTCAGTTAGAGCGCTCACTCATATTGCTGAGGTATGCTAATAGGTGCAATTGCACAAAAAATACTTATCAGCGTTTTGAAAGTTCCCATTTTGTTCGTCTCGCTTCTGCCCCCAGATGCAATGATCAACTCTCGCAAGTAGTCCCCATACAATGTCCAGAAGTGGATTGTCTCAGTGGTCCATTCTCACATATAATCCCCATCCAATGTCCAATAGGACATAAACGCTGATAAGTATTTTTTGTGCAATTGCACCTATTAGCATACCTCAGCAATATGAGTGAGCGCTCTAACTGAATCTGTAACATTAAGTCTCAATAAGGTGTTGCTAGTGGTTACTAATATGTCCTAACTACCTATAATAATAATTTTTCTTGCCATTAGCATACCTCAGAAATATGAGTAAGCGCTCTAACTGAACCGGTAACATTAAGTTTTAATAATGTGTTGCTAGTAGTTACCAATATATCCCAACTGCCTATAATTAATTTTTTTCGCTAAAGTATGTTTACCCTTGTCCAGTACTGACTGATTGGAGTCTGGCCATTGAGCCAGTAAAACTACCAGATTATTATAGTTCTAAGTGGTACATAATTCTCAGCCTTGCACTGTTTGGGCACTATATGGCAGGATAAGGCCATACCTCTTTAAAACAATAGAGGAATGCTGATAGTATTCTCTATATGTGGTTTATATGTGCATTATGGAAAGTATCCAAGTGCTATAACTGTAAATAATCATCTGTTCGGATTAAGTTATATTATCACACTCCAGTGACCTGTGATCCCATCTGGAACGTACCAGTCTACTGTTTATCTAACCAGCACTTTAAATCATCTTTCTGGGTTACAATAGTCTGGAAAGTTTCTATATTTTTTGGTTTAGTTTTGCTAATTTTTTCTGGTTATTTTGTTTATTCTGTTTTGTTTCTTTTTTCACGGGTTTTGGGGTGTATTGGGACATATATCTTTCATCTTTCCTGATTGTAGGGTGAGTAAGGGACCCCAGGGTCAGCCGCCGCGGAGTGGGGGCGCCTACCGCGACAACTTAGGGTGCCTACCTCCACTGTCAGGTAGTTGTCACTATAGGGGTATGCTGCAGTGCCTATCAGGTTTCCAGTACCATAGGGAGCCCTAGGGCAACAATAGGGCCAGCCTCCGACGAGTGGGGGCGCCTACCGCGGTAAAGTAGGGTGCCTACCTCCACAGCTAGGTAGGGTGAATTAGAGTACCATACAGGGCGGTTTAGGTACATTGGATGCCTTATTACTTTTAAATAATTACTGATTAATAAAGTCCATTTTTAATTACCCGAATAAAGGTTATATTTTAGGAATCCTTGTTTGGTTTAGGTTAGTTCTTGGTTCTAGGATTCCGCTTTATAGTAGTTTGGTTTTTGGTGGGGCTACATTATACTCTATGAGGGGGCTACCCCAACCCCTGCTACATAATTAAGACGTGTACTACCTTATATTCTACTCTGATATTAGCGTGTTTTACCACACAATTGGTGGTCTCGTATTTATTTCTATGTAGCTATAGTGGGCCCCAAGAATGATTTTCTCTGGTGGTCCCAAGGTGCTCCAGTCCGACGCTACTTGCTGCACCTGATTTCTGTGACTCCCAGCTTCTCATCACCGAACTGCACTGCTCCTAAACAATAGGGGTCCAAACGCAAAGCCCACCCAGACATGTGACACTATGAGGTGCAGCTGTTCAGTGGCAGCTGAGTCCATCTCATCTCAGCGCAACTCACATGAAAGAAAAAATATTGTATCAAAATGAGCAAAACAGTTCAGTAAGTGACACATCGCCAGAATTAGGGTCTCTGCCCCCTCATCTTGCTGCTCTCAGATGACATAGCAGAAATCTGATGACAGATTCCCTTTAAGGCATTCAGTCAGTGAGCTGTTTACTCAGCTTGTATCCTGCTCCTGATGCCCGTGGCGATCACACCCAGCATTGTGCTCACAAACACTACTCCCAGCAGACAAACCCCGAGAGGCAGATCCTCTCCATCCGCAGATCTCCACACTGGAGCTCCCGTGCAGACCGCCGTGGGCCGAAAACACGACGACCCGGGGACGAGAAGTCACACTACTGGAGAGAGGACCGAGTATATACACGGCCGCTTTATATACCTGCACTGAGTATATACATGGGCGCGCTATATACCTGCACTGAGTATATACACTGCCGCTCTATATACCTGCACTGAGTATATACACGGGCGCTCTATATACCTGCACTGAGTATATACACGGCCGCTCTATATACCTGTACTGGGTATATACACGGCTGCACTATATACCTGCACTAAGTATATACATGGCCACCCTATATACCTGCACTGAGTATATACACGGCCGCTCTATATACCTGCACTGAGTATTTACACGGCCGCTCTATATACCTGCACTGAGTATATACACAGCCGCTCTATATACCTGCACTGAGTATATATGGAGCGCCCCCACACCGCCGCAGGGCCGAGGGGTACCCGGAGCCGGGCCTCTGGGATCTCAGTCCTGGGGTTGTCACGGTGGCTAGACCCGGTCCGTGGCCCTGTCTGTCAGTGGGGGACGTCCGTTGCAAATAGGTGCTGTTAATGGTGGTGTAGCGGTGCAGTTGTGGGGTGCAGGTCGCGGTAAATGACGAGGACACCAGGTTGCAGTCTCTTTACCTCTTTACTGGAGATCTCTCGGTCCTCAGTCCGGAATCCGGTCCACCAGGCTGCGCAAGTCCGGCCGGTCCAATGGCACCTCCAGAGTTCTCCTCACAGGTGGAAATCAGTGCCTTCCTTCTTAGCG
Organism: Ranitomeya variabilis; assembly: GCF_051348905.1. Lineage (NCBI taxonomy): Eukaryota > Metazoa > Chordata > Amphibia > Anura > Dendrobatidae > Ranitomeya > Ranitomeya variabilis. The sequence goes on along the minus strand of NC_135234.1, from coordinate 11,078,146 downwards.
CTTTGTGTTGTAGTCCTTCCCTGCTGTGCATACGGAAAGTACCCCACAACTGTTGTGTCTGTTTCTTAAGTTCCCTCACAACTCGATTAACTGATCTTCTGCTAATCTTCCGTCCCTTCCTGATGTTACAGTAAGAACGGCACCCGTTTGTCAGGTAGGCCTGGAGTTCTTCCGGGACCCTAGAGACGCCCCTCTCCCGCAATTGCCCCCCAAGACTTCATAGGTGATATGTGGTAGACAGCCCGCCTGAGACTGACTGTCCTGCCGCTGTTTGGAGTATGGCTTAAAGCTGTATATTATTCCACTCCCTCGGCGTTCCGGCCACCGGTAATGCGCCTCAGCAAGGTGCTGCCTCTTTCAACAAAACCCCTGCTGGTATTCTCCTTCTGCTTGATTTCGTTTCTCACTCAGCACAATCTATCTCGCTTCTAATCCTTTCTTAGGGCACCGCCGCTATTCTGAGCAGGCGCGGTCCCGTTACGTTCTTTCAATGCCAAGCCTCTGCCAGGATCCCACCCCTGGCAGAGACCCTACTGTCTCTTCCTCCACAACACCCTCTCTCACTAGGTGTTGCTTCGTTCGATCCAGTCAGCTTTCTCTACTAACTTCCTGCCTGACCCCCAGTTTACCCACTATGGTTGGGAGTGGCCTAATGAATAGCACCCTTAGCTCCCCCCGGAGGCCCAGCTGTGAAACATATTGGTGTCTGTGATACCTGATTGGAGGAACTCCTTCAGTGCCATCGAACGCACCATGGCTCCCCTTAGTGGCGAAGCCACAGTACTGCAACGACCAGGACTCTGGGGCGCTGCATATACACGGCCGCTCTATATACCTGCACTGAGTATATACACGGCCGCTCTATATACCTGCACTGAGTATATACACGGCCGCTCTATATACCTGCACTGAGTATATACACGGCCGCTCTATATACCTGCACTGAGTATATACACGGCCGCTCTATATACCTGCACTGAGTATATACACGGCCGCTCTATATACCTGCACTGAGTATATACACGGCCGCTCTATATACCTGCACTGAGTATATACACGGCCGCTCTATATACCTGCACTGAGTATATACACGTCCGCCCTATATACCTGCACTGAGTATATACACGACCGCTCTATATACCTGCACTGAGTATATACATGGCCGCTCTATATACCTGCACTGAGTATATACATGGGCGCTCTATATACCTATATACCTGCACTGAGTATATACATGGGCGCTCTATATACCTGCACTGAGTATATACACGGCCGCTCTATATACCTGCACTGAGTACATACATGGGCGCTCTATATACCTGCACTGAGTATATACAGTTAGGTCCATATATATTTGGACAGAGACAACATTTTCCTAATTTTGGTTATAGACATTACCACAATGAATGTTAAACAAAATAATTCAGATGCAGTTGAAGTTCAGACTTTCAGCTTTCATTTGAGGGTATCCACATTAAAATTGGATGAAGGGTTTAGGAGTTTCAGCTCCTTAACATGTGCCACCCTGTTTTTAAAGAGACCAAAAGTAATTGGACAATTGACTCCAAGGCTATTTCATGGATAGGTGTGGGCAATCCCTTCGTTATGTCATTCTCAATTAAGCAGATAAAAGGCCTGGAGTTGATTTGAGGTGTGGTGCTTGCATTTGGAAGGTTTTGCTATGAAGTAAACATGCGGTCAAAGGAGCTCTCCATGCAGGTGAAACAAGCCATCCTTGAGCTGCGAAAACAGAAAAAAAACATCCGAGAGATTGCTACAATATTAGGAGTGGCAAAATCTACAGATTGGTACATCCTGAGAAAGAAAGAAAGCACTGGTGAACTCATCAATGCAAAAAGACCTGGGCGCCCACGGAAGACAACAGTGGTGGATGATCGCAGAATAATCTCCATGGTGAAGAGAAACCCCTTCACAACAGCCAACCAAGTGACCAACACTCTCCAGGAGGTCGGCGTATCAATATCCAAACCTACCATAAAGAGAAGACTGCATGAAAGTAACTACAGAGGGTTCACTGCACGGTGCAAGCCGCTCATAAGCATCAAGAATAAAAAGGCTAAAAAACATCTAAAAAAGCCGGCACAGTTCTGGAAGAACATTCTTTGGACAGATGAAACCAAGATCAACCTCTACCAGAATGATGGAAAGAGAAAAGTATGGCGAAGGCGTGGTACAGCTCATGATCCAAAGCATACCACATCATCTGTAAAACCCGGCGGAGGCAGTGTGATGGCTTGGGCATGCATGGCTGCCAGTGGCACTGGGACACTAGTGGTTATTGATGATGTGACACAGGAATGAATTCTGAGGTCTTCAGAGCCGCCATACTGTGTGCTCAGATCCAGCCAAATGCAGCCAAACTGATTGGTCGTCATTTCATACTACAGATGGACAATGACCCAAAACATAAAGCCAAAGCAACCCAGGAGTCTATTAAAGCAAAGAAGTGGAATATTCCTGAATGGCCAAGTCAGTCACCTGATCTCAACCCAATTGAGCAGCATTTCACTTGTTAAAGACTAAACTTTAGACAGAAAGGCCACAAACAAACAGCAACTGAAAACCACCGCAGTGAAGGCCTGGAGAGCATCAAAAAGGAGGAAACACAGCGTCTGGTGATGTCCATGAGTTCAAGACTTCAGGCAGTCATTGCCAACAAAGGGTTTTCAACCAAGTACTAAAAATGAACATTTTATTTAAAATTATTGAATCTGTCCAATTACTTTTGGTCCTTTTAAAAACAGGGTGGCACATGTTAAGGAGCTGAAACTCTTAAACCCTTCATCCGATTTTAATGTGGATACCCTCAAATGAAAGCTGAAAGTCTGAACTTCAACTGCATCTGAATTGTTTTGTTTAAAATTCATTGTGGTAATGTCTATAACCAAAATGAGAAAAATGTTGTCTCTGTCCAAATATATATGGACCTAACTGTACATGGGCGCTCTATATACCTGCACTGAGTATATACATGGGCGCTCTATATACCTGCACTGAGTATATACACGGCCGCTCTATATACCTGCACTGAGTATATACATGGGCGCTCTATATACCTGCACTGAGTATATACATGGGCGCTCTATATACCTGCATTGAGTATATACATGGGCGCTCTATATACCTGCACTGAGTATATACATGGGCGCTCTATATACCTGCACTGAATACATACACGGCCGCTCTATATACCTGCACTGAGTATATACATGGGCGCTCTATATACCTGCACTGAGTATATACACGGCCGCTCTATATACCTGCACTGAGTACATACATGGGCGCTCTATATACCTGCACTGAGTATATACACAGCCGCTCTATATACCTGCACTGAGTATATACACGGCCGCTCTATATACCTGCACTGAATACATACACGGCCGCTCTATATACCTGCACTGAGTATATACATGGGCGCTCTATATACCTACACTGAGTATATACACGGTCGCTCTATATACCTGCACTGAGTATATACACGTCCGCCCTATATACCTGCACTGAGTATATACACGACCACTCTATATACCTGCACTGAGTATATACATGGCCGCTCTATATACCTGCACTGAGTATATACACGGCCACTCTATATACCTGCACTGAGTATATACATGGGCACTCTATATATCTGAACTAAGTATATACACGACCGCTCTATATACCTACACTGAGTATATACAGGGGCACTCTATATACCTGTACTGAGTATATACACGGCCGCTCTATATACCTGTACTGAGTGTATACACGGCCACTCTATATACCTGCACTGAGTATATACATGGGCACTCTATATATCTGAACTAAGTATATACACGACCGCTCTATATACCTGCACTGAGTATATACATGGGCGCTCTATATACCTGCACTAAGTATATACATGGTGTGGTGCAGTGACCAATGTTACAGCCAGGGGGTGCTGTGTGTGCACTTCAAGATGCACTTGGAAGCATAATTGTGATGAAACAGTGACTGGCAGTGTTGTGAATGGCCGGTATGTATCGCAGAGGTGGGTGGCCCTGTGATGGAAGCCTGGGTATGTTTTGCTCAAGCAGATCTACTGCTGAGGGTTTTGTTTACATTGGGAAGGCTTCCAGGTGATTGGAGAGATGGGTGGGTCCAGTCACCTACAAACCTACCCAAAGAGGCGTGTCTGAACACCTAAGATGGTTTTGTGTTTAAGGACCTGGGGTGATGTCACGCTCACATGACTGGCCATGTGACAGGTTCCTGGGTGTGGTTACACCTATGTAAAGGAGGTGTGTGTGTAGCACATGGTGTGAGTGTTTTGGAAGTCTGTCAGGGTGGACACACTTCCATGTGTCCTGGCTGGACCCTGCAGAGTGGCCTGTGTGCTGTAGGTCCTGGATGGTCAGTGTTGGAGGCTCCTGGGAGTGGAGTCGTCCTGGAAGCACCTAGAGACCATAGACCTGGACGGTCAGTGTTGGAGGCTCCTGGGAGTGGAGTCGTCCTGGAAGCACGTAGAGACCGTAGTCCTGGTCGGACTGTGTTGAGGACCTGGGATTGACGTGAAGTCAGCATGAGGAGTGGAACTTCTGAAAGGTAACCCCGGACAAGGGGATTGTAATATATGGCAGAGAAGTTTATCTGCTGCATGAACAGACTGGTGGTCGTGATAAGTTCATGGACATAATGAAATAGACTGTATGTCATGTGGTTTATGACGTTTAATAAACCAGATTTGTGTGAGGTACTGTGCCTGAGTGCTTGAATCCTATGCCAAGCGAGTGTCCCCCAACACACTCAGGTAGCGTATCACAATGGGCGCTCTATATACCTGTACTGAGTATATACACGGCCGCTCTATATACCTGCACTGAGTATATACACGGCCGCTCTATATACCTGCACTGAGTATATACACGGCCGCTCTATATACCTGCACTGAGTATATACACGGCCGCTCTATATACCTGCACTGAGTATATACACGGCCGCTCTATATACCTGCACTGAATATATACACGGCCGCTCTATATACCTGCACTGAGTATATACATGGGCGCTCTATATACCTGTACTGAGTATATACATGGGCGCTCTATATACCTGCACTGAGTATATACACGGCCGCTCTATATATCTGCACTGAGTATATACACGGCCGCTCTATATACCTGCACTGAGTATATACATGGGCGCTCTATATACCTGCACTGAGTATATACACGGCCGCTCTATATACCTGCACTGAGTATATACATAGCTGCTCTGTATACATACACTGAGTATATACATGGCCGCTCTATATACCTGCACTGAGTATATACACGGCCGCTCTGCATACCTGCACTGAGTGTACAAACAAATAGGAATAGATCAATGAAGAAAGCACACACCCAAAAACAGCATGCAATAATCTCCAGCAGCAACAACAATCTCCAACTCAGCACAGCGACTACAAGGAGATAGGAAGTAAAATTTCCACTGGTAAGGAAGAGAAGGTCTGGCCAGATTTTATAGCAAGAGGAGATTAGGGAGAGCAGGTAAAGCAATAAAGTGTGCCACTTTAATAAACCTATACACCACAACTAAGATAACCGTCTTACCAGAAGAAGACGCAAGATCTGTAATGAAATACATGGATAAATGACTCCATGGTCGGTCAAAAATGGTTTATGGTAAAAAAGCCTAAGATGGACGAGTCTTGGAACAAGCACAGACATTACATGAGCATACACAGTCAACTACATCCGTAGGCAACCTTGGCCACCAAAAACGATGAGAAAGGAGTTCCAAGGCCGCCTTATTACCTGGGTGACCAGCCAGGGCCCAGTTATCTTATGTCTCCTAAATTTTAAAATGTAGATGTACAAGTGCAAACAATTCCCCTGAAGGAGCAGCAGGGGCACCAACCTGAGCCTTCAGTATCTCACCCTCAATTTCAGAACACACTGCAGAAATGACCACCCCTTCTTGTAAAATAGGGACAGTATCGTCAGTCCTCCCACCCCCAGGGGAAACTCCGAGACAAAGCATCCAATTTGACGTTTCTAATGCCAGGACAGTAAGTGACCACAAAACTAAACGTGGTGAAAAACAAAGATCATTTAGCTTGCCTGGTATTAAGATGTTTAGCAGATTAAAGGTACATTAAGTTTTTGTGATCAGTGATCACTGCACCCTCCAAAAAATGACGGCACTCCTCAAATGCCAACTTAATGGACAAAAGTTCTCTACTGCCTACATCATAGTTTGGTGCAGACAATGCCAACTTTTTGAAGAAGAATACTAGGGAGAACCCAAACAGTAAAGTTCAGGATCCGTACCAAACACCTACCCTCCGGGCACAGACTTCACCAAGAAGTCCATGTTACTGTTCGGGTTCGGCATCCTGAACACTGCCTCTGATCGCGGTGAGATCATTACCGCCTGTCAGACAGCCCCGCGGCTCTCACGGAGTCAAATGACAGAATGAGCCCGCAGCTGTGATGGGAGGTAAACGTTTACCTACGGTCACTGGCATTGGCTGATGGGACTACTACTCCCATCAGCCGGCGCCTGCGCTCTTAAATAATTAAAATTAGAAAAATGGCGCAGTTTCCCCTGTATTTTTGATAATCAGCCAGGCACAACTGACAGCTGCGGGCTGCAACTCTCAGCTGTCAGCAATGCTGGACATCAAACATAGAGTGGTCCTCACGCCGTTTTTTTTTCTATTATTATTTCAATAAATTAATTTTAAAATTTTTTTACAACCAACCAAACTAAAGCAGACAGTAGGGAGCTGGAAATCTCAGGCAGGTAAGGGACCATAGATATTGCTCCCTCCTCCAGCCTACAAATAGCATACTGCAGCTGACCATAAAAAGGCACATCTATTAGGCTACGTTCACATTTGCGTTGTGCGCCGCAGCGTCGGCGCCGCAGCGCACAACGCAAACAAAAACGCAGCAAAACGCATGCACAACGCTGCGTTTTGCGCCGCATGCGTCGTTTTTTTCATTGAATTTGGACGCAGCAAAAATGCAACTTGCTGCGTCCTCTGCGACCCGACGCGGGCGCCGCAGCGACGCATGCGGCGCAAAACGCAAGTGCGCCGCATGTCCATGCGCCCCCATGTTAAATATAGGGGCGCATGACGCATGCGGCGCCGCTGCGGCGCCCGACGCTGCGGCGCTGGCCGCAAATGTGAACGTAGCCTAAGACGTGCCAATTCTGGCGCTTTGCCCGGCTCTTCCCACTTGGGTTGTGGCGATGGCAAGTGGGGTTCATATTTGTGGGGCTGCTGTCACCTTTGTATTGTCCAGTGACTTCAAGCCCCAAAACATCCAGGGGTTCGCATATCTCTAAAGAAGGCAAATGGATGCCACTTACCATGGGACGACACTTGAGACAACACAGCATCAACTCCACCTCAAAAGAATGAACCTCGACAATAAATGGTTGAGAAGAATTGAGTTGTATGAGTATCGGCGCGGTGACAAAACACCTCTTCAAAGAAGAAAATGAATGTTGAGCACAGTCGGGCCACATCAAGAATTCCGTACCTTTCCTAGTCAGGTCAGTGAGGGGTTTACCAATAGAAGAGAAGTTTCAGATGAATTTCCGATAATAGCTTGCGAACCCCATAAAGCATCGTCTGGGAGGTTCCATTCCAGGACTCCTTAGACCTTATCAGGAGCCACACGGAAACCTGTGGCTGACACTAGGAAACCTAAGAACTTAGATCTCTTGTATGGCGAATACGCACTTCTCGAACTTGGCCAACAGTTTATTATCTTGTAGAACCTGTAACATCTGCCTGACAGGTACGAAATGAGACTGATCAGGAAAGTAGATCAAAATATTGTCAAGACACACTACTACAAATCAACCCACAAGGTGATGGAAGATGTCATTGACGAAATGCTGGAACTTGGCAGGAGCATTTATCAAACCAAAAGGCATGACAAGATTTTAATAATGCCCTTCTGGGGTGTTAAAAGCTGTCTTCCACTCAACCCCCTCCTTAATCCTAATCAGTTTATAGGTTTCCTTGAGATCCAATTTGGAGAACCATTTTGTCCCAATAATCTAACTGAATAAAACAGGAATGAGTGGAAGCGGGATATGATTCCCGAACAGTAATCAGATTTAACTCACAAAAGTCTAAACAGGGCCGTGGGCCTCCATCTTTCTTCTTATCGAAGAAAAACCCTGCTGCTCTCAGAGATATAGTCTTTCATGGTCTGTCTCTCACGACATGAGAGATTGTATGATCTGGTCTTGGGCAACTTTGTACCCCAGAAGAAAGTTCTCAGTACAATCATACACATGATGGGGAAGCAGTTCTTGACACCCCCTCAAAATCAGTCACAAAAGATGTCATGTTTTTAGTGGAGACATTAGCGATAACAGTGCGTAAGCAATTATTCTTGCAAAAATCACTCCACTTAATTATCTCTCTGGCCTGCCAGTCTATGACCAGATTATGGTTAGTCAACCAGGGAGAAGGGAGGCCTTTCAGAAAGTAATAAAAAAGAAGCTCCCTGTGAAGAGCCCCTGCACAGGTGAAGGGAGCACCTTATGTGCTATTTGCGTAAATCTTCCCTGACCAAGACGTGTGGAGTCTATCGCAAATATGGGAATGGATTTCGCCAGCTTACTGCAGGTGAGACCATGGGTCTGAGTGAACCAGTAGGACAGATATTGTCCCAGTTTCTGTACTGTGACAGGGTCACTGGCACTGTATGTGAGAGGAGATATACCGTATGTCACGGAGATTGCTTTTCTCCGTGATCTAGAAATCCATGTTTCTTTTTAGCATGATATGTGCTGAAGGAGTTAAGTGGTCATGTTATGGGTGGGATTTTAGGTGAGTAGGTAAGAGATGGGCAGGACGCTTACTCACCATTTCTCCACCTCAAGGGTGTGGCTGGGGAAATAAATGCCGCAGCCAGTTTTTTTTCCTTAGTCTGTGTTGTGTGGAGGGAAGGAAGTCTGCATACTGAAGCTCCTGTGAGAGCTGCCATATGCGTTGTCCCAGAAGTACCTGGCAGGACTGTGTATGAACTTTTTATTTTCTTTTGAGCCAGACAGGCTGTTTTTCTGTTACCATTTTGTGTTTTTGGATTATGATACAACAAACCATCTAGATACTTTAACTGCACGTGTGTCTACCTCAAGGAGCAGCTAAATGAGCCAACCTTCCACAAGTGGTGGAGAATGCGGGCAACGTTCCAGGAACAAGTGTAGCAGCGGTGGACAAATCGTATATCCTGGGTTAAGGCAGCTACGGAGAAGGAACAGCAGTCGGACAAAATGGACGAGCTACTCAAGCACCTGATCCTGAGGCAGCAGCAACAGCATCAGGTACAGCAGGAGACTAATAAACTCCTAATACAACAGCTGCAACAACAGGAAAGGCAGGTGGAACTCCTGAAAGGAGATGTCCGCAGCAGAGAAACCGCCCCTCCCCCACATAAAGGTGATGACTCCTGCATACGGAAAGCGATAAGATGAGCCATGCAAAAGATAACCCCAGGGGATGATACAGTCGCATTTTTGACTGTTTTTAAATGGGTTGCAGAGCGGGAGAGTTTGCCCCGGAGCAGTGGGCAGGGGTGCTGGCACCCTATCTGACAGGTGAACCTCAGAAAGCCTATTTTGACTTGGCCTTGTAGTATGCCCTGGAATATGCCAAGTTGAAAACGGAGATATTGGCATGCTCAGGGATCACTATGTCTGTCAGAGCCCAAAGGGTTCATCACTGGGCATATTCTGGTGACAAACCTCCCCTCTCACAAATGTTTGTCTTGTTGCATTTGGTCCAGAAATAGTGGCAGCTGGAGTCCTCCACTCCAGCCCAGATGGTTGAGCAGGTCGTCATGGAGAAATTTATTTACTCTCTCCCCAGGCTGGTGCAGACCTGGGTTGCCCAAGGAAACCCTTGGAATGCGGATGACCTGGTGGGCCTCGTAGAAAGGTACCAGGTGGTCGAGAGGTCCCTGAGGACGCCAGGGAGTGGTACATCTCCATACTGGGGTACCCAGAGGGAGACCGAGTCCCAAAAGAGGGGTAACAGAGCCACCACTGGGGGAGTCTGAGGTCCCAAGGAGCTGCTGAGGGGCTACCAAAGGCTGCCGATAAAGACCTGATCTTCTGGCGGTGTCACGGACCTGAACACATAGCGGCCCGTTGTCCTATGTCTGCCAAACAGATGGACTGTAGCCTAGTCAGGCGCTGCTCGCATTATGCCTACCCAGCCTGCAGTGTGGACTATTATCCCGGAGAGGGGCCGCAGTCATGCCCCGTGACCATAAACGGAGTACTGGTATCAGGACTTTTAGACTCCGGGAGTTTGGTGACCCTGATAAGGGCTAAGCTTCCCCACCAGTTGATCCCAGGGAAATAGGTTAGTGTATGCTGTATCCACGGGGATGCCAAAGACTACCCGGTTGCTAGAGTGTTGATTAAAACGAGCCGCGGTACGGATTTCCATGAGGTCGGGGTAGTCAGAGACTTACTACACCCTGTGATAATGGTGCAGGACTTCAGCCTGTTCTGGGACTTGTGGGGAAAGGCAGAGTTCATGAGTAAAGATGAGCGAATATGTTCGGCTCCCTCCTTATTAGGCAAGCTATAGCACTTACCGAATAAGCTGCAGAGGGAACCTGGATCGCTCCGGCTAATCAACAGTCTGGCATCGCAGCTGCATGTGCAGCGGCTGTTTCACTGTCACAACACATGCATGGAGAGCCCAACAAACAGGCTCTCCATACATGGGGTTGGGACTGTGAAACAGCCGCAACACATGCAGCTATGGCACCGGACAGATGATCAGCAGGAGGGCTCCAGGTAGCCGGGTTCCCTCTGCAGTTATTCGGTAAGCGCTATTGCTTGCCGAATAAGGAGGGAGCCAAACATATTCACTCATCTCTATTCATGACCCTAGGACAGAACTCTCCACCTCCTGGCAGTGGGCACAAAGGTTTTGAATGGAGAAATATCTTTAAACAGGACAAGGCCTGCTTCAATAATCCTGGCCAGGTCAACGATGTGCTGAGGCTCCTCCAGGAAATCGGTCACATCAAACAAAAGATCGAGGTTGAGCATCTGCCCTGACATTCTTCTCCGCAGGATGGAAATGCAACTCAATGCTAAAATGAGCGAAGAAGAGTGCCCACTCGATTTGACGGGAATTTAACAACTGCAGAAATGTCAGATTTTAATAGTCAGTGTAAATCATTCCTGGAGAGCTGGCACCCTCCAGTAGATGTCTCCATTCCTCGAGCACCAACTTGATAGCTAGAAGCTCACGATCCTCAATAGTGGCTCAGCAGGCGAAAAAAGTTTGGAGAAAAAAAACACAAGACAATCTTTGCTGAAGAAGTTATTTGCAGGAGCATGCCCCAGCACCGACAGAAGAGGCATCTACCGCCAAGAAAAACTGCTTATTGGGATCAGGGTGATTCAGCACCGGAGCACTTGCGAAGGCATCTTTCAATTGATGGAAGTCTGACACTGCCGATTCAGGCCACACTGTGGCATTGGCAAACTAGCTGGTTAAGGCGGAGATAGGTGCCATAAGGGACAAGAAGTGCGGGATAAATTGCCTGCAGAAGTTGGCGAAACCCATGATGGACTGGCGGGCATGCAGACCTTGAGGACAGGGCCAAGAGAGAACACCAGAAACCTTTTCTGGGTCCATTTTGAGATCTTGATCTGAAACTATGTAGCTGAAGAAAGGCAAGGAGCTTTTTTCAAAGACACATTAGGACAACTTGGCAAAGTGTTGTCCCAGAGACGCTGCAGAACTTGACAGACGTGTTTTCTGAGGGAATGAAGATCAGGGGAGAATATCAGGATATCATCCAAATACACAATCATAGAAACATAGAGGCGATCCCGATAGATGACATTAAAGAACTCCTGAAACATGGCTGGTGCATTACACAGCCTAAAGGGCATGACGAGATACTCATCGTGACAGTCATGGGTACTAAAGGCAATTCAAGTTGTAAGCTCCTCGGAGAGCCAATTTAGAGAAGATATTAGCTCCACAGATTCAATGAAATCGCTCCAAAATTAAACGCAGGGTTACTCGTTCATAATAGTGATTTTGTTAAAACCCCAATAGTATATGTAGGGGCTTAGGGAACCACCCTTCTTAGTCACGAAGAAGAAACTGGCACGAGCAAAGGAAAAGGATTTATGGATGAATCTCTTGGCTAAGTTCTATTGGATCTATTCAGACATGGCTCGGGTCTCAAGCAGAGAAAGTGGATACACCCACCCTCAGGGAGAAGAAGCGCCAATTAGATTGACGAGATAGTCATAAGGTCTGTGGTGTGGCAGAACCTCAGCCTTCTTCTTAGACTCAACAAAGACGAGGCAGCAGAGAAGGTACAGCCTGGAACCTTAAAAACTCCACAGAACATCTCCAGGAACTTCTCCATATTGTCGGTCTACAAACCATCATGTTCCCAAATAGGATTCACCCAGGTCAGGGCTTGTCCAGACAGCAAAAGAGACCATAAATACTGTCTTGTCTGGTCTGAAAGTAAGAGGTGAGAGTAACGGGTAAGCAAGTCAGGTCGGTAACGGGAAGCGGAATACTGAAGGAAGCATATACGTGGACAAACAGTAGGAACAAACGTTTAGGCAGGGAGTGATAGGAGGAGCTGCCTGATAAAGGTCCTGCAAGCACGGGATAGCGCCAGGAACCTAATCTCTGCAGGTCACAGCAGGGTTAAATTCCAGGAGAGACTGGCCATGCCTAGGGCCCTCCTAGGGCTAGATGGAAGCTACATGCAGGTACAGCACTGTTGCATGAAGCAGACTCAAAAGGATGGCCAAACATGAGTATATGGTCCCAGCTGTAGACCGTGTCCTCCTGTATAGTAGTCACAGACTATGGATACGGTCCCAGCTGTAGACAGTGTCCTCCTGTATAGTAGTCACAGACTATGGATACAGTCCCAGCTGTAGAGTGTCCTCCTGTATAGTAGTCACAGACTATGGATACGGTCCCAGCTGTAGAGTGTCCTCCTGTATAGTAGTCACAGACTATAGATACGGCCCCAGCTGTAGACAGTGTCCTCCTGTATAGCAGTCACAGACTTTGGATACGGTCCCAGCTGTAGATCGTGTCCTCTTGTATAGTACTCACAGGCTATGGATACGTCCTCGTGTAGACATTTTCCTCCTGTATAGTAGTCACAGACTATGGATACGGTCCCAGCTGTAGAGTGTCCTCCTGTATAGTAGTCACAGACTATAGATACGGCCCCAGCTGTAGACAGTGTCCTCCTGTATAGCAGTCAAAGACTTTGGATACGGTCCCAGCTGTAGACAGTGTCCTCCTGTATAGTACTCACAGACTATGGATACGGCCCCAGCTGTAGACTGTGTCCTCCTGTATAGCAGTCACAGACTTTGGATACGGTCCCAGCTGTAGACAGTGTCCTCCTGTATAGTAGTCACAGACTATGGATCCGGTCCCAGCTGTAGACAGTGTCCTCCTGTATAATAGTCAGACTATGGATACGGCCTAAGCTGTAGACAGTGTCCTCCTGTATAGTAGTCACAGACTATGGATACAGTCCCAGCTGTAGACAGTGTCCTACTGTATTGTAGTCAGTGACTATGGAAACGGTCCCAGCTGTAGACAGTGTCCAGTATAGAAGTCACAGACTATGGATACGGTCCCAGCTGTAGACAGTGTCCTCCTGTATAGTAGTCACAGACTATTGATACGGTCCCAGCTGTAGACAGTGTCCTCCTGTATAGTAGTCACAGACTATGGATACGGTCCCAGCTGTAGAGTGTCCTCCTGTATAGTAGTCACAGACTATAGATATGGCCCCAGCTGTAGACAGTGTCCTCCTGTATAGTAGTCACAGACTATGGATACAGTCCCAGCTGTAGACAGTGTCCTCCTGTATAGTAGTCACAGACTATGGATACGGCCCCAGCTGTAGACTGTGTCCTCCTGTATAGCAATCACTGACTATGGATATGGCCCCAGCTGTACAGTGTCGTCCTGTATAGTAGTCATTGACTATGGATACAGTACCAGCTGTAGACAGTGTCGTCCTGTATAGTAGCCACACCCTATGGATACGTTCCCAGCTGTACAGTGTCCTCCTGTATAGTAGTCACTGACTATGGATATGGCCCCAGCTGTACAGTGTCGTCCTGTATAGTAGTCATTGACTATGGATACGGTACCAACTGTAGACAGTGTCCTCCTGTATAGTAGCCACACCCTATGGATACGTTCCCAGCTGTAGACACTGTCCTCCTGCATAGTAGTCACTAATTATAAGATACTGTCCCAGCTGTAGACCGTGTCCTCTCGTATAGTAGTCACAGACTATGGATACGGTCCCAGCTGTACAGTGTCCTCCTGTATAGTAGTCACTGACTATCGATATGGTCCCAGCTTTGACCTCCGTATGTATCATATGAAGTGCAGCATGAGATGTATTCATCGCTCCATGATATCTTCCAAATATAGGCCGCTGTGTAATGAAGGGAGATAGAAGATGGCTCATCACTATGTCAATACCGGCAGCTCCAGCACCCGCAACTGGCGAATAATCAGCCTGTTCTGGACTCTTGGCATTCGCTGAATGAAATGTCTGCATTATTGATTAGACACGTTTTATACAGCAGACGACTTAATGCAGAGAGAATGCATATTTCATAGTGTTTGCTCGGTGCTGGCACTCAGGCTGCACGTGTCTGTACCCTGCACAATGCCCAGATTTCCTGCTGCCAGGATGGCAGGGCGACAGGCCCTCCAACCACAGAGATTGATGGCTATACTGGCACAAGCCGCCGTCTGTGACCAATGCAATGTCAGCCCCATTGTAGGAATACTCCAGAGTCCACCCCTCCTAAATAGTGTCTGGCGGTATCCGTCTACTGCTGCCGATATTCAGCCACTTCCTTCAGTAGACGCCATCAATAGGATAAATCTACACTGTGATCACTATCTATCACATATCTCTATAACCTGCAGACATTACATCATATATGACTGATATCAGCCCTCTTATAACGCTCCAGTACTGATATAACCTCCAGACATTACATCGTATATGACTGATATCAGCCCCTGTTATAACACTCCAGTACTGATATAACCCCCAGACATTACATCATATGTGACTGATATCAGCCCCTCTTATAACGCTCCAGCACTGATTTAACCTGCAGACAATACATCATATATGACTGATATCAGCCCCTCTTATAACGCTCCAGCACTGATATAACCTGCAGACAATACATAATATATGACTGATATCAGCCCCTCTTATATCGCTCCAGTACTGATATAACCTGCAGACAATACATCATATATGACTGATATCAGCCCTCTTATAACGCTCCAGTACTGATATAACCTCCAGACATTACACCATATGTGACTGATATCAGCCCCTCTTATAACGCTCCAGCACTGATATAACCTCCAGACATTACACCATATGTGACTGATATCAGCCCCTCTTATAACGCTCTAGTACTGATATAACCCCCAGACATTACACCATATGTGACTGATATCAGCCCCTCTTATAACGCTCTAGTACTGATATAACCACCAGACATTACACCATAGGTGACTGATATCAGCCCCTCTTATAACGCTCCAGTACTGATATATCCCCAGACATTACACCATATGTGACTGATATCAGCCCCTCTTATAACGCTCCAGTACTGATATATCCCCAGACATTACATCATATGTGACTGATATCAGCCCCTCTTATAACGCTCCAGTACTGATATAACCCCAGACATTGCACCATATGTGACTGATATCAGCCCCTCTTATAACGCTCCAGCACTGATATAACCTCCAGACATTACATCATATGTGACTGATATCAGCCCCTCTTATAACGCTCCAGCACTGATATAACCTCCAGACATTACATCATATGTGACTGATATCAGCCCCTCTTATAACGCTCCAGCACTGATATAACCCCCAGACATTACATCATATGTGACTGATATCAGCCCCTCTTATAACGCTCCAGCACTGATATAACCTCCAGACATTACACCATATGTGACTAATATCAGCCCCTCTTATAACGCTCCAGCACTGATATAACCCCAGACATTACACCATATGTGACTGATATCAGCCCCTCTTATAACGCTCCAGCACCGATATAACCTCCAGACATTACACCGTATGTGACTGATATCAGCCCCTCTTATAACGCTCTAGTACTGATATAACCTGCAGACATTACACCATATGTGACTGATCTCAGCCCCTCTTATAACGCTCCAGCACTGATATAACCTCCAGACATTACACCATATGTGACTGATATCAGCCCCTCTTATAACGCTCCAGCACTGATATAACCTCCAGACATTACACCATATGTGACTGATATCAGCCCCTCTTATAACGCTCCAGCACTGATATAACCTCCAGACATTACACCATATGTGACTGATATCAGCCCCTCTTATAACGCTACAGTACTGATATAACCCCCAGACATTACACCATATGTGACTGATATCAGCCCCTCTTATAACGCTCCAGCACTGATATAACCTCCAGACATTACACCATATGTGACTGATATCAGCCCCTCTTATAACGCTACAGTACTGATATAACCCCCAGACATTACACCATATGTGACTGATATCAGCCCCTCTTATAACGCTCTAGTACTGATATCAGCCCCAGACATTACACCATATGTGACTGATATCAGCCCCTCTTATAACGCTCCAGTACTGATATATCCCCAGACATTACACCATATGTGACTGATATCAGCCCCTCTTATAACGCTCCAGCACTGATATAACCTCCAGACATTACACCATATGTGACTGATATCAGCCCCTCTTATAACGCTCCAGCACTGATATAACACTGTGTAGGACTCCCTCTCCCTCAGGCTTGCTGCACTTTCCTCCTCCTCTCTTGGTGTCGCAGGTGAAGACTCTTCTCACTTTCAGCCCCGCTCCCGGTCTCCATCAGACATGGAGCAGCCAAACAAGCCCACGGTGAACGGAAGCCGCTGCCGCCTGCGGCTCCAGATGGACAGCCAGTACACCGCGCTCTGTTCAGCTCCGCAATCTGTCTCTATTTCCTTTCCAAAACATTCTCTTATAGTTAATAAAAATAATGAAAAATAAAACAAGTAAAATGCAGAAAGTAATGAGCGGGCGAAGCCCCCTGCACCGTGACCACCTCTACCTGCGTGTTGCAGGCTCTCTGTACATCAGTATATAGATACAGCTCGTCAGGAATCCCACCGCGCTGTCACCAATATGTCACGTTCACAGGGAGGATACCTTTATCATCCCCACCACTCACACCAATTTGTCATGAACCGGGGTTGTTTGGTTGCCACTGGTTCTTTCTGAAGGGGATTTATCTATATCCCACTTCCCAGTTCCGGTTTGGAACTTGCAGCTAATTAGTTGCCAGAAAGGCTGCCTGCTATGTACTGGCTATTGGGCACACTGCAGCGAGGGCGATATAACTACTCCCACTCAGGCGGGAACAATAATTAATAACGCCGCCGGTCACTACAAAGCCACCCAATCGCACAGGACAAATTCCTCAGCTCTGATTTCGTAATTATTAACGGGTCTGGAGCCAACCCAGATTAGTAGCGTAATTCACTTCAGAGGACGCGACCGTACGTTATAGAGCAAGGAGAGACAAGCTAGTAATTTTATATTTTACTCCAAAAAAAAGGTAGGCAGTGTTTAGAAAGGTATAAAATGATATTATAAAGAAGACAAATATCATATGTACAATACAATTACAAATAAAATGGGATTAAGATTAAAAATAAACACAATTCATTATGTCATCTTATCTCATGGCTGACCGTGTGTTGTGGAGGATGGACACACATCTAGATGCATGGCACATCTGTATAGCAGCTAGACCCCAGACAAAGACACGTGAAGACTGCTTGCTTCCCTCACTTATTTCCTAGCCTAAACCCAAGGCACTGCCCCTGTGGTGACCTCACTTAGAGGCTGAAACCTCCCCTTTTACTTAGTGTTATGACAACCATTTTTCTACCTAGCTCACTGTAGGAATCTCGTATACGAAAGACACCAGGATCAAGAGGTGCACCAAGTCGGGACGATTCTTTTAAGCGAAAACACGGCATACTTACATGACCCACTTACGGAGAAACCCGCACTTTGCACTCGTTGGGTTTAGCTTCTAGCAATTTTAGGGAGTTATGGATCCTCGATGGACATCCAGAATATATAATTCTTATATCTCTAGCCCTGATCGGTGCCAATATATATAACCTTGAAACAACAATAAAAGCTCAGGCTTTCTATACAAGTTTTAACCAATACCAGGTGGGAGGGGGGAATGAGTAGGGTAGGGAGACTTGTCTGCCCACAGCATAGAGCCACACACACGCAGAGTAGGAAGAGAGGGGTCGGAAAGGCCCACAGCGTGTATCTGAAAAGCCAATGTACTTTTCGGTAGATACTCAAACATGGCATATTCACATTATCGTGACACAGCTGAAACCAGAAGTTTCCATCCACTATACATAAAGACACAACTGCAGGTTGTTCTCAATATCTGACATGAAATCAGAAAAAACCTTTCCCGTTTTAGGTCCATTAGGATTACCATAACTACTAATATTTACCAAATGCCAGAATAATGAGAATGTTTTAAAGGTAACCTGTCATCCCAAAAATCGAAGATGAGCTGCGGCCACCGGCATCAGGGGCTTATCTACAGCATTCTGTAATGCTATCTGTAATGCTATAGATAAGCCCCCGATGAATGCTGAAAGATGAGAAAAAGAGGTTATATTATACTCACCCTCAAAATCTCTCTCTCTGTGGAGGGGTAATGGACCTACTGTGATTAAAAACACCTGTGGCTAAAAGGAAGACATAAATTGGCCAATTTATGCGCTAAACGTTCAAATTTTTTCATATTTCTAGTGCAGTAATGCAATTCAATTTTCATGTTTGCAGGTTTTGGCGCTACTGTATGCTGCCTTATTTATTTGACTGTATACGAGTTGGTGACTCTAGGTTCAGCACCTGTTCACACTTAGTCTATGTTTGGATGTGACGGTCAGTTTTTTGAAGTTTGTATTAATTAGCCTTCTGACTGAGCACTCCTCCTTTTAGCCACAGGTGTTTTTAATCACAGTAGGTCCACTACCCCTCCACAGAGAGAGAGATTTTGAGTCAAAGAGAAGACTGCCTTTAGGTTCCCATTCAGATGAAGACTTTAATCTCAGAGAGGAAAGGCATTGCTAGGACCTTGTATACGAGAAATGCCTTAACGTGGCTACAAGGTACACATAAATTGGCCAATTTATGCGCTAAACGTTCTCATTTTTTCATATTTCTAGTGCAGTAATGCAGTTCAATTTTCATGTTTCATGTTTGCCGGTTTTGGTGCTACAGTGTGCTGCCTTATTTGACTGTATACGAGTTGGTGACTCTAGGTTCAGAACCTGTTCACACTTAGTCTATGTTTGGATGTGACGGTCAGTTTTTTTGAAGTTTCTGTCCTCTGCCTTCAAAACAGTTGACCACTGCCTCCTACTACAGATCCTCTCCTCCTTTGGCATCAAAGACCTCGCCCTCTCCTGGATCTCCTCGTACCTTTCCAACCGCACATTCAGCGTCTCCCACTCCCACACTACCTCCTCATCCCACCCTCTCTCTGTTTGAGTCCCCCAAGGCTCTGTCCTAGGACCCCTACTCTTCTCAATCTATACACTTGGCCTGGGACAACTCATAAAGTCCCATGGATTCCATATAGATGCGAGCACATGTCAGCTGTTGAAAACAGCTGACATGTTGCGGCTTTGAGGTGGGCTCACCGCCGGAGCCCACCTCAAAGCGGGGGATACTGCCGGCTGACGTACTATTCCGTCAGCCAGCAGAAAGTGGTTAATCTGGCTTTTTTTATGTTTCTTTTCGAGTAATGGCTTCTTCCTGGCAGAGTGGCCTTTCAACCCATGCTGATACAGTACTTCTTACACTGTGGATAGTGACACAATCTTACCAGCTTCCTCCATCATCTTCAGAAGGTCTTTTGCTTTTGTCCTTGGGTTGATATGCACGTCAGACCAAAGCACGTTCATCTCTGGGACACAGAACCCGTCTCCTTCCTGAGCGGTATGATGGCTGAATATTCCCATCTTGTTTGTACTTGCGTATAATTGTTTGTACAGATGAACGAGGCACCTTCATGTATCTTAAAATTGTACCCAAGGATGAGCCAGACTTGTCCAAGTCCACAATTCTCTTCCTGATATCGTGGCTGATTTCTTTAGACTTTCCCATGATGCTACATAAAGACACAGTCTGTTTCAGGTGTGCATTAAAATACATCCATAGGTGTCTCTAATTAACTCAGATGTTTTCAAAAAACTTATCACAAGCTTCCAAACACATGACATCATCATGTGGGCAGTCCAGAATTGTGTAAAGGCATAGTAATTTTAGTGTATGGAAACTTTTGCCTTTGCAGTAAGTAATAAAAATGCCTTCAAACATTCTCTTTCTCTCTTTATTCTGGCATTTGGCAAAAATTAATAATTATGGTAATCCTAATTGTCCTAAAACGGGAAAGGTCTATTCTAATTACATGTCAGATATTGAGAAAAACCTGCAGATGTGTCTTTATATAGTGGATGGAAACTTATGGTTTCAACTGTGTAAATATTGCCTGTACCTGCGTGATGCAGGCTCTCTGCACATCAGTAAATATATATGTACATATACAGTGGATACGGAAAGTATTCAGACCCCTTTACATTTTTCACTCTTTGTTGTTTCATTGCAGCCATTTGGTAAATTCAGAAAAGCTCCATTTTTTTCTCTTTAATGTACACTCTGCACCCCATCTTCACTAAAAAAAAAAAAACAGAAATGTAGTAATTTTTGCATATTTAATGAAAAAGAAAAACCTGAAATATCACATGGTCATAAGTCTTCAGCCCCTTTGCTCAGACACTGATATGTAAGTCACATGATGTCCATTTCCTTGTGATCCTTCTTGAGATGGTTCAACTCCTTCACTGGAGTCCAGCTGTGTGTAATTACACTGATAGGACTTGATTTGGAAAGGCGCACACCTGTCTATATAAGACCTCACAGCTCACAGTGCATGTCAGACCAAATGAGAATCATGAGGCCAAAGGAACTGGCCAAGGAGCTCAGAGACAGAATTGTGGAAGGCACAGATCTGGCCAAGGGTACACCAGAATTTCTGCAGTTCTCAAGGTTCCTAAGAGCACAGTGGCCTCCATAATCCTTAAATGGAAGAAGTTTGGGGCCTCCAGAAGTCTTCCTAGACCTGGCCGTCCAGCCAAACTGAGCAATCGTGGGAGAAAAGCCTTGGTGAGAAGGTAAAGAAGAACCCCAAGATCACTGTGGCTGAGCTCCAGAGATGCAGTTTGGAGATGGGAGAAAGTTCCACAAAGTCAACTATCACTGCAAGTCAACTATCACTGCAGCCCTCCACCAGTCGGGCCTTTATGGCAGTGTGGCCCGACGGAAGCCTCTCCTCAGTGCAAGACATATGAAAGCCGTATAGAGTTTGCTAAAAAAAACACATGAAGGACTCCCAGACTATGAGAAATAAGATTCTCTGGTCTGATGAGATGAAGATAGACCTTTATGGTGATAATTCTAAGCGGTATGTGTGGAGAAACCAGGCACTGCTCATCACCTGTCCAATACAATCCCCACAGTGAAACATGGTGGTGGCATCGTCATGCTATGGGGGTGTTTTTTAGCTGCAGGGACAGGACGAGTGGTTGCCATTGAAGGAAACATGAATGCGGCCAAGTACAGAGATATCCTGGATGAAAACCTCTTCCAGAGGCTCTGGACCTCAGGCTGAAGGTTCACCTTCTAGCAAGACAATGATCCTAAGCACACAGCTAAAATACCAAAGGAGCGGCTTCAGAACAACTCTGTGACCATTCTTGACCGGTCCAGCCAGAGCCCTGACCTAAACCCAATGGAGCATCTCTGGAGAGACCTGAAAATGGCGGTCCACCAACGTTCACCATCCAACCTGACGGAACTGGAGAGGATCTGCAAGGAAGAATGGCCGAGGATCCCCAAATCCAGGGGTGAAAAACTTGTAGCATCATTTCCAAGAAGACTCATGGCTGTACTAGCTCAAAAGGTGCTTCTACTCAATACCGAGCAAAGGGGCTGAAGACTTATGACGATGGGATATTTTGTTTTTCTTTTTTATTAAATATGCAAAAATTTCTACATTTCTGTTTTTTTCAGTCAAGATGGGGTGCAGATACATATTAGTCCTTACTACCAACCTAAATACCTGTAGGAACACGCCCCCGGAAGAAGGATTGGCGAAACGCGGCGTCGGGGAGAGATACAGCTGGGCTGACACGCTATTGAGGTATTTATGCAAGTATGCACTTATAGGCATTAATAATAAGCACTGTGCACTTTATGAAGGAGTCTAACTAGGTGCACTTTTGGTATGGGTGGAACTATGAACATAGGACAAGCATTATATAAAGCAATAGGTATAAATCCATTATATATTTGACTGTCTGTTTTCTTCTCCATATGAAGAGTGTTGAATACTTTAGGATTTGTGTAGTGTGTCATCTCGTGCTGATCTTCTAGTTTGGCTTGAGGCATCCAGAGTACACTTGTTTAATATTTTAGATTTTATATGTTTGAATAAACTTTAGTGATTTTATATTTACGCTCCTTGTTCCTTAATTGGTTCTGTGTTTCAAAGATGGGGTGCAGAGTGAACATTAAAGAGAAAAAAATGAACTTTTCTGAAATTACCAAATGGCTGCAATGAAACAAAGAGTGAAAAAATGTAAAGGGGTCTGAATACTTTCCGTCCCCACTGTGTGTGTGTGTATATATATATATATATATATATATATATATATATATATATATATATATATATATATGTGTATATAGCGCCTGTACCTGCATGCAGTGGGCTGCCGCTAGTGTCCTCAGGCTCGGGCTTGTGTCCCGTGTAGATCTGGTGACAGCATCTTGGATCTGCTCTGGGACGTTGTCAGGCCAGGCTCTCCCCCGGTAGGACGGAGCGGCTGACGCGATTGACAGCTCATTAAATGGGACAATGGCGTCCATTGCGGAGGCCTCTGGGGAGGATAATAAAGTCTTCGGGACGTCAGAGCGATATATAATTAACAGGAAGCAGTGACGGTGACAAATCTGTATGTTTAATTCACTGACTATTTAATGAAGGATAATGGGTTCCCGCATCTCATAATAGCTGCAAAGTCAGAAAGGCAAAAACAATTCTCCGCAGCTCCCGGAGGATCCCGGCCTCCGACTGAAGACGCCAGTCACAGTCTGTTGCCGGCTCGTCACTGCCATTAGTGCTGTCACTGGCAGCCACTCCTGTACGGCACCGGAGGGCGCTACAGATGGGCTTCTACATCATTTATCTGGGGGTCTCCACAAAAGTTTACGCCACTCGGAGTGCTGAATGCCACATTTACCTGCCCCCATTCTGGCCACATGCAACAAAGACCACCAGATGTAAACGATGACACCCCCGAATGACAGCTGACATCACCCACTTAGAACATGGCCTTACCCTGCACCCCAGCTCTGGGCATTGCTATGTTACCAGATATGCTGCAGACGTTCGGCCGGATCCCATCCAGCAGCAGAATGGATCAGATTTTACCAAGTGTCATCCACAAGCTGCAATGCCGAAGGTAAATCCAGAGAACGGAGCAAAATCTGTGGAAAATCCGCCGAGGATCTGATGATCAATGTCCATAGGGATTGCACTCAGGGGGCATCTTAATGGGGATTTTGGACAAGATTTAAAAAAAAAAAACACACTGTGTTATAAGAGAGGCGATATGTCACCGTGGAAAACACATCAAGCTTTACCTGAAAGCAAAAAGGCTGCAAAAAAGTGTGGAAAGCAAAACACTGAAAACTAAAAACTGTGTCAAAAACCACAGGGATCTCTGAAGTTGATTTCTAACATGAGATTTCTCCACCTCTCAGTGAGAACGTGCCGAGAGTCACAGTCTAGTCTATAAGTCAGACTGAACACAATCATGTGCCATACAGACCGCCATTCATTTATCTTACTACATCCATGTGCCATACAGGCCGCCATTCATTTATCTTACTACATCCATGTGCCATACAGGCCGCCATTCATTTATCTTACCACATCCATGTGCCATACAGGCCGCCATTCATTTATCTTACTACATCCATGTGCCATACAGGCCGCCATTCATTTATCTTACCACATCTATGTGCCATACAGGCCGCCATTCATTTATCTTACCACATCTATGTGCCATACAGGCCGCCATTCATTTATCTTACCACATCCATGTGTCATACAGACCGCCATTCATTTATCTTACTACATCCATGTGCCATACAGGCCGCCATTCATTTATCTTACTACATCCATGTACCATACAGACCGCCATTCATTTATCTTACTACATCCATGTGCCATACAGGCCGCCATTCATTTATCTTACCACATCCATGTGTCATACAGACCGCCATTCATTTATCTTACTACATCCATGTGCCATACAGGCCGCCATTCATTTATCTTACTACATCCATGTGTCATACAGGCCGCCATTCATTTATCTTACTACATCCATGTGCCATACAGACCGCCATTCATTTATCTTACCACATCCATGTGCCAGACAGACCGCCATTCATTTATCTTACTACATCCATGTGCCATACAGGCCGCCATTCATTTATCTTACTACATCCATGTGCCAGACAGACCGCCATTCATTTATCTTACTACATCCATGTGCCAGACAGACCGCCATTCATTTATCTTACTACATCCATGTGCCATACAGGCCGCCATTCATTTATCTTACTACATCCATGTGCCATACAGACAGCCATTCATTTATCTTACTACAACCATGTGCCATACAGGCCGCCATTCATTTATCTTACTACATCCATGTGCCATACAGACCGCCATTCATTTATCTTACTACATCCATGTGTCATACAGGCGGCCATTCATTTATCTTACTACATCCATGTGTCATACAGGCGGCCATTCATTTATCTTACTACATCCATGTGCCATACAGACCGCCATTCATTTATCTTACTACATCCATGTGTCATACAGACCGCCATTCATTTATTTTACTACATCCATGTGTCATACAGACCGCCATTCATTTATCTTACTACATCCATGTGCCATACAGACCGCCATTCATTTATCTTACTACATCCATGTGCCATACAGACTGTCATTCATTTATCTTACCACATCCATGTGCCATACAGACCGCCATTCATTTATCTTACTACATCCATGTACCATACAGACCGCCATTCATTTATCTTACTACATCCATGTGCCATACAGACCGCCATTCATTTATCTTACTACATCCATGTGCCATACAGACCGCCATTCATTTATCTTACTACATCTATGTGTCATACAGACAGCCATTCATTTATCTTACTACATCCATGTGTCATACAGACAGCCATTCATTTATCTTACTACATCTATGTGTCATACAGACAGCCATTCATTTATCTTACTACATCCATGTGTCATACAGACCGCCATTCATTTATTTTACCACATCCATGTGCCATACAGGCCGCCATTCATTTATCTTACTACATCCATGTGCCATACAGACCGCCATTCATTTATCTTACTACATCCATGTGCCATACAGAAGCCATTCATTTATCTTACTACATCCTTGTGCCATACAGACCGCCATTCATTTATCTTACCACATTCATGTGTCATACAGACCGCAGTTCAGTTATCTTACCACATGTATGTGCCATACAGACCGCCATTCATTTATCTTATCACATCCATGTGCCATACAGACCGCCATTCATTTATCTTACCACATCCATGTGCCATACAGACCGCCATTCATTTATCTTACTACATCCATGTACCATACAGACCGCCATTCATTTATCTTACCACATTCATGTGTCATACAGACCGCAGTTCAGTTATCTTACCACATGTATGTGCCATACAGACCGCCATTCATTTATCTTATCACATCCATGTGCCATACAGACCGCCATTCATTTATCTTACCACATCCATGTGCCATACAGACCGCCATTCATTTATCTTACTACATGTTCATGTCACAGATGGTAGCCTGGTCAGTGGAGCAGATTAGCAGATAACGGTGATCAAGAAGCTCCATCAATACCAAGAGGTCCAGACCAGGAGCAGAATGAAACGTCAGGCAGGAGGGATGGTGACAAGCAGGATGAATGCAGTCACACCAGGAAGAGGAGAACTATAACTGGCGGTGGGATCCAGGTGTTCAGGATCTTAAACAGCGGGCCTCTGCCTGGAAGCGCAGCAGGAGTCCAAGACAAAGGTTATCCATCAAGCTCCTGGCTGGGTTGGCACCACAAGCTCCGCATCGTCTGTCCCAGTAGCAAGAAGCGGCCGGGCCACATAAACAGAAGGTGTGGGCACTAACAGCGGGGTCACAATTCATTAGAGATAAGAGGCGCCATGCTCAGTGGATCTGGAGAGGCTTCTTTTTAAGTAAAATAACTGGAGATTACCAGCAGGATGAATGCAGTCACACCAGGAAGAGGAGAACTACTGGCAGTGGGGCTCAGGTATTCAGGATCTTAAATAGCTGGCCTCTGCCCAAGGGGAACAGCAGGGGTCCAAGACAAAAACTAAAATGTTCTAATAGTTGTCAGCCCTAGGCCGTTCTATTCTGCCAACTTCTGTCATTTTTCAGAGTAAGCTGCTGCGTTTTTCTGTCCATTATGTTGTTTCCTGCATTTTCTAGTTTCCCCTTTGCAGATTTCATGTCTAATTGTCAGCTGTCTCTGGGCTGTAGGATGTCTCCATACACAGCGCACAGACATTACAGACTCCCACTCTTCATTCTTTAGTTAATAACAGAGACAGAAGCAGCATTGAGGGAACATACTGCAGTACTGAGCAGAGTAGATGTGTATCCAGCTCTGAGTAAACTTGTTAGAAGGCTCAGTGCCATATTTCTGTGTTTCCTCCCTCCACAGAGTAGTGTAACAGGCTCTGACCTGACACCACACTGTGCTGCAGAGGTCTTGTCTGACCTGTTGTTTCACAGTGGATAAGAACTTATGGAGGTGGAGGAGAGAATGAATGGAGAGGTGACGGTGTATGTCTGCCTCGCACAGAACAGATATGGGTATAGGAGGGACCCATCTACCTATGATGTACAGGGCATACTTCTGAACTGAAGGTTCCCTTTACTCAGGACCACCTTCCTACTGATTGCATGGTACACAATCTTCCACCACATGAGAGCTATCCGGGTGATTTCTTCCTCCAGAAGCGAGGCTCAGTGTGGACCGATGATTTCAGGAGTGGCGCTTCCTCCCAGCGCTGTTCACAAAGCAGTGATGAGGATTTTTCATCTCTGCTTACAATGTCTCTTTAATAAAATCCATGTTTGCCATTCTTCTTACAGAAAACAAGTGTAAAATGGAGCATCAGTCACCAGGGAACAAACATCTATCAGGCTGGCAGCGTGCAGCCGCCGCTCCGGCTCTATATTCAGAAAGTGATGTCACCAAGCATTTCATGTACGCCGGTCACACTGCCATCCATTTCAGCTGGTGGCAGGAGAGGCTCATGGGATACAATTACTGCAGCTTCTGTCCTAACAGTGCCGTTAGTCCTGAGCGCTCCGTCTGCACAGACGCCGCACATCACAGCCTTCCCTGCTCTCCACACAGGACAGTGATGGTACCCCACTATCAGGCAGGGAGGACAGTGGCAGCGGTGACAGGCTCCACAATGTCAGGATATGAAAACTGTCCGTCAGGACGGCAGCGATCACACCGGTCAGTAATGGTACCCTACTATCAGGCAGGGAGGACAGGGGCAGCGGTGACCACCCTGAGTCATACTCCACTCCCCCCATACGGGTCATCCACAACTCTCACTACCACGGGTTACAACAGACCCACCGCAGAACACAGACACTGAAAAAGTCCCGGAGAAACGATCATTCAGGTTCAGGCTTTAATCATTGTGATTAAGAAGTATCCCTTCAAAACGAATCAACCTGCTTCTCCTCTGGAATTGGGGTCCAGGCCCTACGGATAGGGGGCCGATCATTTTCTCTATTTTCAAAAATTATAGGACTCGATTAGAGGATTACAATAAATTAAAGGGGTATTCTCATCCCCCATAATGATTGGATCCCCTGGATACTGTCAGGTCTGCCCTTCCTGCCCTATGGAGCAGAATGGAGGATGACGATGTAATATGCCGTTTTTGGGGCCGCTCTGTACGGGGTATACAGCATAGACAGAAGACAAAGCTGCGGAGAACCGGTTACAGAACCAGTTACTAAACCTATTTACTCTCCACACTCGTCTCCCGGCAGCTGCACACAAGGCGCCCGCTCCTCCGCCATCTGCTGCCTACGTCCTGCTGCATCTCACACTGAGTCCTTACAGATGAGAATCCACTACACCTGCCCTGTACCTGTGCCTACCCTGTACCTGCCCTGTACCTGAGCCTGCCCTGTACCTGTACCTGTGCCTGCCCTGAGCCTGCCCTGTACCTGAGCCTGCCCTGTACCTGAACCTGCCCTGTACCTGTGCCTGCACTGTACCTGTACCTGTGCCTGCCCTGTACCTGAGTCTGCCCTGTACCTGAGTCTGCCCTGTACCTGAGCCTGCCCTGTACCTGAGCCTGCCCTGTACCTGAGTCTGCCCTGTACCTGAGCCTGCCCTGTACCTGAGCCTGCCCTGTACCTGAGCCTGCCCTGTACCTGAGCCTGCCCTGTACCTGTGCCTGCCCTGTACCTGAGCCTGCCCTGTACCTGAGCCTGCCCAGTACCTGAGCCTGCCAGATAAGTGCAGGGATATCCTGTACCACTCCTGCCTGTAGTGTGTGATCACCAGCTCTGAAGGTCTTTATTTAGATGGAAACACTTGGTTCACGCTTCTGTTGGCTTTTGTGAGTCAGTTTTTGAGGTAACAGGATTATGTTGGAGGAAACATCGGCTCTTGTGGCTGCAGGGAAGAGAATCCTCATCTATTCTCATCACTGCCTACAGTATAAAGTAATCGTCCTGTCCCCGCACTGTCCTCCTCTACAGCGGTGAATGAGCAGAAACCATCAGCATTACACAACAGGCACAGCAGGAAGCATGGCCCCTTTATGGAGAAAGTCAGACATTACCAATGACATAGCAGACATGAGCAGCAGCGAGGATGTGAGCGCAGGATCCTGGAGAGTGGCAGCCACTTATCTCCCTACCTGGCTGACAAGCAGCAAAGTCTTCCAGGCTCATGGCATCTCTGCTCATCAGCAGAACTAGTTCTTTATTCTCTATTTATTTATTTTCTTCACTTAGATAGCGCCATTCTCCACAGCGCTGTACAGACATTATCATCGCTGTCCCCAATGGGGCTCACAATCTAAATTCCCTATCAGTATGTCTTTGGAGTGTGGGAGGAAACCGGAGAACCCGGAGGAAACCCACGCAAACACGGGGAGAACATACAAACTCCTTGCAGATGTCGTCCTTGGTGGGGTTGGAGCCAGAACCCCAGCGCTGCAAAGATACAATGCTAACCACTGAGTCAACATGCTGCCCTATATATAGTATAGTGATGACCACTGAGCCACCATGATCCCCATATATGGTACAGTCTTAACCGCTGAGTCACCACACGGCCCTATACACAATACAGTGGTAACCACTGAGCCACAGTGCTGCTCTATATGGAGTGCTAACCACTGAGCCATCATGCGTCCTATAAAGTAGTGCTAACCACTGAGCCTCCGTACTGTCCTATATACAGCACAGTGCTAACCACTGAGCCATCGTACAGTGCTAACCACTAAGCTGTGATATATATAGTACAGTGCTAACCACTGAGCCAGCATGCTGCCTTATATATAGTACAGTGCTGACCACTGAGCCACCATGCTGCTCTATATATAGTGCAGTGCTAACTACTGAGCAACCATGTTTCCCTATATATAGCAGAGTGCTAACCACTAAGCCACCGTGCTGCTCTATACATAGTACTGTGCTGACCACTAAACCACTGTGCTGCCGTATATATAGGACAGTGCTAAACTCTGAGCTACTGTGATGCCCAAACATAGTACAATGCTAACCACTGAGCCACAGTGATGCCTATACACAGTTCAATGCTAACCACTGAGCCACCATGCTGCCCTACACATAATACGGTGCTAACCACTGAGCCACAGTGATACCTATACAGTACAATGTTAACCAGTGCGCCACCATGCTGCCTTACATAAAGTACAGTGCTAACCACTGAGCCACCGTGCTGCCTATACACAGTACAGTGCTAACTACTGAATCACCATAGTGCCCTACATATAGTACAGTGCTGACCACTGAGCCACCGTGCTGCCATTGTATACATTTGCATACAGGTAGGCAGGTCTGGAACATTCTGCAGGTGGGCTGACGGCGGAGGTTAATGAGGGGGCATCAGTATTTCCTGCGGGGCGATATCAGCAATGGCGGACTTCCTATCACTCATGTCTTCCTGAAAACACTTGTATGACGCGCACCCCTCGATGTGTGAAGCCCCCAGAACACAATCCTACAGAATTATCCCCGGATAGAGGACTGTGATGGCAGAAATCACTGATGATTCCAGATCCCATCACTACATACAGGGGAAATGGTGAAGGCTCAGGCAGGGGGCACGGAAGACCCTCTAATAGCCAGATGGCATCTCAGGGGGCAGCGAGGCTGCAGCGAACCCTTCTCATACAGGACGGAGCTGGAAATGATCCCGAATGACAAAAAACCCACAACTAACGCGGGGAATGAAGCAGGAGGATCAGGATGAGCTCAGGCTCCTGCCCCTATGTGAGGAGAGGGTCACATGACAGTAAAAAGAAGTCGCCAGAGTCTCATCCAGAAAAGTGGGAGGATTCGTTTCTCACTTGTCCGTGTAGAATCCGTCTTTTACTCGGCAGCTATTAACCATTTACAGTTTCCTGTGTGTCAGAATTACAATGTGTCAGCAGATGAGACGCTGCGGCTCCGTGCAGCATCCGAAAGATAGCTCTTAGTAAGAGTCCTGTAGCCCCCCGGGGTCAGAGCAAATGGGATGATACCCCAGAAATGGCATTAAATGTGACAGCGGAAGTAAGAGTCCTGCTGTCTCTGTAGCCCCCGGGGTCAGGTCCGAGCCCGGAGCCCCCCGTACAGAGCAAATGGGATGATACCCCAGAAATGGCATTAAATGTGACAGCGGGAGTAAGAGTCCTGTCGCCTCTGCAGCCCCCCCGGGGTCAGGTCCGTGCCCGGAGCCCCCCGTACAGAGCACATGGGATGATACCCCAGAAATGGCATTAAATGTGACAGCAGGAGTAAGAGTCCTGTCGCCTCTGTAGACCCCCGGGGTCAGGTCCGTGCCCAGAGCCCCCCCGTACAGAGCACATGGGATGATACCCCAGAAATGGCATTAAATGTGACAGCAGGAGTAAGAGTCCTGTCGCCTCTGTAGCCCCCCGGGGTCAGGTCCATGCCCGGACCCCCCGTACAGAGCAAATGGGATGATACCCCAGAAATGGCATTAAATGTGACAGCGGGAGTAAGAGTCCTGCCGCCTCTGTAGCCCCCGAGGTCAGGTCCGTGCCCAGAGCCCCCCGAACAGAGCAAATGGGATGATACCCCAGAAATGACAATAAATGTGACAGCGGGAGTAAGAGTCCTGCCGCCTCTGTAGCCTCCCCGGGGTCAGGTCCGTGCCCGAAGCCCCCCATACAGAGCAAACGGGATGATACCCCAGAAATGACAATAAATGTGACAGCGGAAGTAAGAGTCCTGCCGCCTCTGTAGCCCCCCGGGGTCAGGTCCGTGCCCGAAGCCCCCCGTACAGAGCAAACGGGATGATACCCCAGAAATGACAATAAATGTGACAGCGGAAGTAAGAGTCCTGCCGCCTCTGTAGCCCCCCGAGGTCAGGTCCGTGCCCGGAGCCCCCTGTACAGAGCAAACGGGATGATACCCCAGAAATGACAATAAATGTGACAGCGGAAGTAAGAGTCCTGCCGCCTCTGTAGCCCCCCGAGGTCAGGTCCGTGCCCGGAGCCCCCTGTACAGAGCAAACGGGATGATACCCCAGAAATGACAATAAATGTGACAGCGGAAGTAAGAGTCCTGCCGCCTCTGTAGCCCCCCGAGGTCAGGTCCGTGCCCAACGTTTGGTGCTTTTACGGCTGTTATGGACGGAGCTTTACCAGCGGGGATGTAGGTGGCGGACGACTAATTCATCATAATTTATAACACAGAAGTGAAGCAACTTAGGAGAGAAATGTCCGGCAGATACTGAGTGACGCGCGGTAGCAGAAAGATGCGAAAAATTCATTAAGAGACGTACGTCTTAAGACCTGGGCACATATTACACCTGCGCATCTTCATCAAGGCTATGTGGCACGTTGCGGATTTCTGTGCGGATTTTTCTGTTCAGTTTTTGCTAAATCTGCAGGTAAAATGCACTGCCGATTACCTGCAGATTTACTGCGGATTTTCAGCGTTTTTTGTGCGGATTTCACATGTGGTTTTACACCTGCGGATTCCTATTATTCAGCAGGTGTAAAACGCAGCAGAATCCGCACAAAGAATTGACATGCTGCGGAATAAACAACGCTACGTTTCCACGCAGTTTTTTCCGCAGCATGTGCACTGCGGATTTTGTTTTCCATAGGTTTACATGGTACTGTACAACTCATGGAAAACTGCTGCGGATCCGCAGCAAAATACGCAGCGTGTGCACAAAGCCTTATATACAAGATGCCGTCCTGATGAAGTGGCCCCAACGTCTGTCAGAAAGGTGTAAACTTTCCATTATACAGGAAATCAGCATCCTGAAACTAGAAACGCCATATAATGGGGGAGCAGCGGGCAGTGAGGGGCGGCCGGGGGTCCTGGTCTAATGTCTATGCCTCCATGAGAGACCCCTAATGATAAGCGATGAGTGATAGGCCACAGTCTGGGGAACACGTTATCAGGAGATATTTCTGAAATACTCTGTGCTGCCGATGAGATCCAGGTTCTTCCACTGTGTAACTCTCCAACTGTGAATTACACTTCTCTCCTGAAATCCTCTGTGCTCCGAGAGTCCCTGCCCCGTCCACTAGGTGATTCATTAGGTACATCATATTAGACATCCAAGATTATGTGTTACATACATGGATGTAGATGTGAACTAGCACTGCAAGACTCACATGTATGCGATAACAAAGAAAGGAGTATTCATGGCAGAAATAGATCACTTGTTTTATTAGGTAGAAAATATATGTAGAAAAACAGAGATAAAATCGGAATGAGGAAGAACCAAACTCCCTGGTGACAAATAACATCCACAGCAAAGAAAGTGCAATAATGCAGTGATATCATCCTCCCAAGGGACAGGAGAGAGGCCAAGTGGTGATGGCTGAGCGAGAAGCTGCAGATTATATCGACACGGACAGCACACACTGACCACTGCATCCGCAGCGCAGCCTCCCCACGGCAGGGGCACATACCCCAGCGCACGTCTCGTACTCCCGTCTCGTACTCCCGTCTCGTACTCCCGTCTCGTACTCCCGTCTCGCACTCCCGTCTCGCACTCCCGTCTCGCACTCCCATCTCGTACTCCATGCACTGGCTCCTTGGGGGGATCTACTCCATGCACTGGCTCCTTGGGGGGATCGGCCTCAGCCATCACCACTTGGCCTCTCTCCTGTCCCTTGGGAGGATGATATCACTGCATTATTGCACTTTCTTTGCTGTGTGATGTTATTTGTCACCAGGGAGTTTGCTTCTTCCTCATTCCTATGTTATCTCTTTGTTTTTCAACGTATATTTTCTACTCAATAAGATAACTGATATATTTCTTCCATAAATCCTTCTTTCTTATGTGTGTCAGTCAATGATCTCTCCCAGGATCGCACATTCCTGACATCCTCTGTGCTGCTGGCCACCGCACTTTCTCCATCTGTGGTCTTTTGTAGCAATGTCGTCAGCATCGTCATCTCCATCAATAAGATTCCCAGGGGAAGCTCATACATCTGCTCCCTCAGGTCCTGGGAGACGTGAGCCGATGAGACTGTAACAGGGGACCTGTGTGCGGCCGCTGTATGTATGTGTGATGTGTATGACTGCAGGCCGCTGTATGTATGTGTGATGTGTGATCTGTATGACTGCAGGCCGCTGTATGTATGTGTGATCTGTATGACTGCAGGCCCCTGTATGTATGTGTGATGTGTGATGTGTATGACTGCAGGCCGCTGTATGTATGTGTGATGTGTGATGTGTATGACTGCAGGCCGCTGTATGTATGTGTGATGTGTGATCTGTATGACTGCAGGCCGCTGTATGTATGTGTGATGTGTGATCTGTATGACTGCAGGCCGCTGTATGTATGTGTGATGTGTGATCTGTATGACTGCAGGCCGCTGTATGTATGTGTGATCTGTATGACTGCAGGCCGCTGTATGTATGTGTGATGTGTGATCTGTATGACTGCAGGCCGCTGTATGTATGTGTGATCTGTATGACTGCAGGCCCCTGTATGTATGTGTGATGTATGACCTGTATGACTGCAGGCCGCTGTATGTATGTGTGATGTGTGATCTGTATGACTGCAAGCCGCTGTATGTATGTGTGATGTGTGATCTGTATGACTGCAGGCCGCTGTATGTATGTGTGATGTGTGATATGTATGACTGCAGGCCGCTGTATGTATGTGTGATCTGTATGACTGCAGGCCGCTGTATGTATGTGTGATGTGTGATCTGTATGACTGCAGGCCGCTGTATGTATGTGTGATGTGTGATCTGTATGACTGCAGGCCGCTGTATGTATGTGTGATGTGTGATATGTATGACTGCAGGCCGCTGTATGTATGTGTGATCTGTATGACTGCAGGCCGCTGTATGTATGTGTGATGTGTGATCTGTATGACTGCAGGCCGCTGTATGTATGTGTGATGTGTGACCTGTATGACTGCAGGCCGCTGTATTTATGTGTGATGTGTGACCTGTATGACTGCAGGCCGCTGTATGTATATGTGATGTGTGACCTGTATGACTGCAGGCCGCTGTATGTATGTGTGATGTGTGACCTGTATGACTGCAGGCCGCTGTATTTATGTGTGATGTGTGACCTGTATGACTGCAGGCCGCTGTATTTATGTGTGATGTGTGACCTGTATGACTGCAGGCCGCTGTATGTATGTGTGATGTGTGATCTGTATGACTGCAGGCCGCTGTATGTATGTGTGATCTGTATGACTGCAGGCCACTGTATGTATGTGTGATGTGTGATCTGTATGACTGCAGGCCGCTGTATGTATATGTGATGTGTGACCTGTATGACTGCAGGCCGCTGTATGTATGTGTGATGTGTGACCTGTATGACTGCAGGCCGCTGTATGTATGTGTGATCTGTATGACTGAAGCCGCTGTATGTATGTGTGATCTGTATGACTGCAGGCCGCTGTATGTATGTGTGATCTGTATGACTGCAGGCTGCTGTATGTATGTGTGATGTGTGATGTGTATGACTGCAGGCCGCTGTATGTATGTGTGATGTGCGACCTGTATGACTGCAGGCCGCTGTATGTATGTGTGATCTGTATGACTGCAGGCCGCTGTATGTATGTGTGATCTGTATGACTGCAGGCTGCTGTATGTATGTGTGATGTGTGATGTGTATGACTGCAGGCCGCTGTATGTATGTGTGATCTGTATGACTGCAGGCCGCTGTATGTATGTGTGATCTGTATGACTGCAGGCTGCTGTATGTATGTGTGATGTGTGATGTGTATGACTGCAGGCCGCTGTATGTATGTGTGATGTGTGATCTGTATGACTGCAGGCCGCTGTATGTATGTGTGATGTGTGACCTGTATGACTGCATGCTGCTGTATGTATGTGTGATGTGTGATGTGTATGACTGCAGGCCGCTGTATGTATGTGTGATCTGTATGACTGCAGGCCGCTGTATGTATGTGTGATCTGTATGACTGCAGGCCGCTGTATGTATGTGTGATCTGTATGACTGCAGGCTGCTGTATGTATGTGTGATGTGTGATGTGTATGACTGCAGGCCGCTGTATGTATGTGTGATCTGTATGACTGCAGGCCGCTGTATGTATGTGTGATCTGTATGACTGCAGGCTGCTGTATGTATGTGTGATGTGTGATGTGTATGACTGCAGGCCGCTGTATGTATGTGTGATGTGTGATCTGTATGACTGCAGGCCGCTGTATGTATGTGTGATGTGTGACCTGTATGACTGCATGCTGCTGTATGTATGTGTGATGTGTGATGTGTATGACTGCAGGCCGCTGTATGTATGTGTGATCTGTATGACTGCAGGCCACTGTATGTATGTGTGATCTGTATGACTGCAGGCCGCTGTATGTATGTGTGATGTGTGATGTGTATGACTGCAGGCCGCTGTATGTATGTGTGATGTGTGATCTGTATGACTGCAGGCCGCTGTATGTATGTGTGATGTGTGACCTGTATGACTGCATGCTGCTGTATGTATGTGTGATGTGTGATCTGTATGACTGCAGGCCGCTGTATGTATGTGTCATGTATGACTTGTATGACTGCAGGCCGCTGTATGTATGTGTGATGTATGACCTGTATGACTGCAGGCCGCTGTATGTATGTGTGATCTGTATGACCGCAGGCCGCTGTATGTATGTGTGATGTATGACCTGTATGACTGCAGGCTGCTGTATGTATGTGTGATGTGTGATCTGTATGACTGCAGGCCGCTGTATGTATGTGTGATGTGTGATCTGTATGATTGCAGGCCCCTGTATATATGTGTGATGTATGACCTGTATGACTGCAGGCTGCTGTATGTATGTGTGATGTGTGATCTGTATGACTGCAGGCCGCTGTATGTATGTGTGATCTGTATGACTGCAGGCCGCTGTATGTATGTGTGATCTGTATGACTGCAGGCTGCTGTATGTATGTGTGATCTGTATGACTGCAGGCCACTGTATGTATGTGTGATGGGTATGATTGCAGGCCCCTGTATGTATGTGTGATGTGTGATCTGTATGATTGCAGGCCCCTGTATGTATGTGTGATGGGTATAATTGCAGGCCGCTGTATGTATGTGTGATGTGTGACCTGTATGACTGCAGGCCGCTGTATGTATGTGTGATGTATGACCTGTATGACTGCAGGCTGCTGTATGTATGTGTGATGTGTGATCTGTATGACTGCAGGCCGCTGTATGTATGTGTGATGTGTGATCAGTATGATTGCAGGCCCCTGTATATATGTGTGATGTATGACCTGTATGACTGCAGGCTGCTGTATGTATGTGTGATGTGTGATCTGTATGACTGCAGGCCGCTGTACTATGTGATTGCAGGCCCCTGTATGTATGTGTGATGTGTGATCTGTATGACTGCAGGCCACTGTATGTATGTGTGAAGTGTGATCTGTATTATTGCAGGCCCCTGTATATATGTGTGATGTGTGATCTATATGACCGCAGGCCGCTGTATGTATGTGTGATGGGTATGATTGCAGGCCCCTGTATGTATGTGTGATCTGTATGATTGCAGGCCCCTGTATATATGTGTGATGTGTGATCTGTATGACCGCAGGCCGCTGTATGTATGTGTGATCTGTATGATTGCAGGCCCCTGTATGGATGTGTGATGTGTGATCTGTATGACCGCAGGCCGCTGTATGTATGTGTGATGGGTATGATTGCAGGCCCCTGTATGTATGTGATGTGTGATCTGTATGATTACAGGCGCCTATATGCATGTGTGATGTGTATGATTACACACAGACAGGAGCAGTATACAGCACACATATGTGGCCGTGCGGCTTCCACTCCCGGCTCCGGCGTCAGGTGCTCAGAGGTGATACAAGAAGCAATCATTATGGTGGGATTAGGTGGAGGGAGCGGGATCTGCACTGCACCCAGAGCGTGACCGGACTACTAACAGAGCGGCTGCACTGCTCCATCCTGAGCACCGCAGACCACTGGCCCCGTCCTACAC
Source organism: Ranitomeya variabilis (assembly GCF_051348905.1). Taxonomy (NCBI): domain Eukaryota; kingdom Metazoa; phylum Chordata; class Amphibia; order Anura; family Dendrobatidae; genus Ranitomeya; species Ranitomeya variabilis. Next base: position 11,040,024 of record NC_135234.1, on the reverse strand, counting down.
CCCTACATGAGGGGTCACATACAGCTATAACTGCACAGCGGGGAGTGCGGGTCACACACTGTAATAGACAAATATAGCCGTACACCACGGAGAGGGGGTCACAGCGGGGTCCACAGTCCTCCCAGGGGGGTCACACACTGTAATAGACAAATATAGCCATACACCACGGAGAGGGGGTCACAGCGGGGTCCACAGTCCTCCCAGGGGGGTCACACACTGTAATAGACACCTATAGCTGTACACCACGGAGAGGGGGTCACAGCGGGGTCCACAGTCCTCCCAGGGGGGTCACACACTGTAATAGACAAATATAGCCGTACACCACGGAGAGGGAGTCACAGCAGGGTCCACAGTCCTCCTGGGGGGTCACACACTGTAATAGACAAATATAGCCGTACACCACGGAGAGGGGGTCACAGCGGGGTCCACAGTCCTCCTGGGGGGTCACACACTATAATAGACAACTATAGCCGTACACCACGGAGAGGGGGTCACGGAGGGGTCCACAGTCCTCCCAGGGGGGTCACACACTGTAATAGACAAATATAGCCGTACACCACGGAGAGGGGGTCACAGCGGGGTCCACAGTCCTCCCAGGGGGGTCACGCACTGTAATAGACAAATATGGCCGTACACCACGGAGAGGGGGTCACTGCAGGGTCCACAGTCCTCCCAGAGGGGGTCACACACTGTAATAGACAAATATAGCCATACACCACGGAGAGGGGGTCACAGCGGGGTCCACAGTCCTCCCAGGGGGGTCACACACTGTAATAGACAAATATAGCCGTACACCACGGAGAGGGGGTCACAGCGGGGTCCACAGTCCTCCCAGAGGGGGTCACACACTGTAATAGACAAATATAGCCGTACACCACGGAGAGGGGGTCACAGCGGGGTCCACAGTCCTCCTGGGGGGTCACACACTGTAATAGACAACTATAGCCGTACACCACGGAGAGGGGGTCACAGAGGGGTCCACAGTCCTCCCAGGGGGGTCACACACTGTAATAGACAAATATAGCCATACACCACGGAGAGGGGGTCACAGCGGGGTCCACAGTCCTCCCAGGGGGGTCACACACTGTAATAGACAAATATAGCCGTACACCACGGAGAGGGGGTCACAGCGGGGTCCGCAGTCCTCCCAGGGGGTCACACACTGTAATAGACAAATATAGCCGTACACCACGGAGCGGGGGTCACAGAGGGGTCCACAGTCCTCCCAGGGGGGTCACACACTGTAATAGACAAATATAGCCGTACACCACGGAGAGGGGGTCACAGTGGGGTCCACAGTCCTCCTGGGGGGTCACACACTGTAATAGACAAATATAGCCGTACACCACGGAGGGGGTCACAGCGGGGTCCACAGTCCTCCTGGGGGGTCACACACTGTAATAGACAACTATAGCCGTACACCACGGAGAGGGGGTCACAGAGGGGTCCACAGTCCTCCCAGGGGGGTCACACACTGTAATAGACAAATATAGCCATACACCACGGAGAGGGGGTCACAGCGGGGTCCACAGTCCTCCCAGGGGGGTCACACACTGTAATAGACAAATATAGCCGTACACCACGGAGAGGGGGTCACAGCGGGGTCCACAGTCCTCCCAGAGGGGGTCACACACTGTAATAGACAAATATAGCTGTACACCACGGAGAGGGGGTCACAGCGGGGTCCACAGTCCTCCCAGGGGGGTCACACACTGTAATAGACAAATATAGCCGTACACCACGGAGAGGGGGTCACAGCGGGGTCCACAGTCCTCCCAGGGGGGTCACACACTTTAATAGACAAATATAGCCGTACACCACGGAGAGGGGGTCACAGAGGGGTCCACAGTCCTCCCAGGGCGGTCACACACTGTAATAGACAAATATAGCCGTACACCACGGAGAGGGGGTCACAGCGGGGTCCACAGTCCTCCCAGGGGGGTCACACACTGTAATAGACAAATATAGCCGGACACCACGGAGAGGGGGTCACAGCGGGGTCCACAGTCCTCCCGGGGGGTCACACACTGTAATAGACAAATATAGCCGTACACCACGGAGAGGGGGTCACAGCGGGGTCCACAGTCCTCCTGGGGGGTCACACACTGTAATAGACACCTATAGCTGTACACCACGGAGAGGGGGTCACAGCGGGGTCCACAGTCCTCCCAGGGGGGTCACACACTGTAATAGACAAATATAGCCGTACACCACGGAGAGGGGGTCACAGCGGGGTCCACAGTCCTCCCAGGGGGGTCACACACTGTAATAGACAAATATAGCCGTACACCACGGAGAGGGGTTCACAGCGGGGTCCACAGTCCTCCCAGGGGGGTCACGCACTGTAATAGACACCTATAGCTGTACATTGTGGAGCGCAGCTCACAGAGGGGACCACAGTCCTCCCAGGGGGGGTCACACACTGTAATAGACAACTATAGCCGTACACCACGGAGAGGGAGTCACAGCAGGGTCCACAGTCCTCCTGGGGGGTCACACACTGTAATAGACAAATATAGCCGTACACCACGGAGAGGGGGTCACAGCGGGGTCCACAGTCCTCCTGGGGGGTCACACACTATAATAGACAACTATAGCCGTACACCACGGAGAGGGGGTCACGGAGGGGTCCACAGTCCTCCCAGGGGGGTCACACACTGTAATAGACAAATATAGCCGTACACCACGGAGAGGGGGTCACAGCGGGGTCCACAGTCCTCCCAGGGGGGTCACGCACTGTAATAGACAAATATGGCCGTACACCACGGAGAGGGGGTCACTGCAGGGTCCACAGTCCTCCCAGAGGGGGTCACACACTGTAATAGACAAATATAGCCATACACCACGGAGAGGGGGTCACAGCGGGGTCCACAGTCCTCCCAGGGGGGTCACACACTGTAATAGACAAATATAGCCGTACACCACGGAGAGGGGGTCACAGCGGGGTCCACAGTCCTCCCAGAGGGGGTCACACACTGTAATAGACAAATATAGCCGTACACCACGGAGAGGGGGTCACAGCGGGGTCCACAGTCCTCCTGGGGGGTCACACACTGTAATAGACAACTATAGCCGTACACCACGGAGAGGGGGTCACAGAGGGGTCCACAGTCCTCCCAGGGGGGTCACACACTGTAATAGACAAATATAGCCATACACCACGGAGAGGGGGTCACAGCGGGGTCCACAGTCCTCCCAGGGGGGTCACACACTGTAATAGACAAATATAGCCGTACACCACGGAGAGGGGGTCACAGCGGGGTCCGCAGTCCTCCCAGGGGGTCACACACTGTAATAGACAAATATAGCCGTACACCACGGAGCGGGGGTCACAGAGGGGTCCACAGTCCTCCCAGGGGGGTCACACACTGTAATAGACAAATATAGCCGTACACCACGGAGAGGGAGTCACAGCGGGGTCCACAGTCCTCCTGGGGGGTCACACACTGTAATAGACAAATATAGCCGTACACCACGGAGAGGGGGTCACAGCGGGGTCCACAGTCCTCCTGGGGGGTCACACACTGTAATAGACAACTATAGCCGTACACCACGGAGAGGGGGTCACAGAGGGGTCCACAGTCCTCCCAGGGGGGTCACACACTGTAATAGACAAATATAGCCATACACCACGGAGAGGGGGTCACAGCGGGGTCCACAGTCCTCCCAGGGGGGTCACACACTGTAATAGACAAATATAGCCGTACACCACGGAGAGGGGGTCACAGCGGGGTCCACAGTCCTCCCAGAGGGGGTCACACACTGTAATAGACAAATATAGCTGTACACCACGGAGAGGGGGTCACAGCGGGGTCCACAGTCCTCCCAGGGGGGTCACACACTGTAATAGACAAATATAGCCGTACACCACGGAGAGGGGGTCACAGCGGGGTCCACAGTCCTCCCAGGGGGGTCACACACTTTAATAGACAAATATAGCCGTACACCACGGAGAGGGGGTCACAGAGGGGTCCACAGTCCTCCCAGGGCGGTCACACACTGTAATAGACAAATATAGCCGTACACCACGGAGAGGGGGTCACAGCGGGGTCCACAGTCCTCCCAGGGGGGTCACACACTGTAATAGACAAATATAGCCGGACACCACGGAGAGGGGGTCACAGCGGGGTCCACAGTCCTCCCGGGGGGTCACACACTGTAATAGACAAATATAGCCGTACACCACGGAGAGGGGGTCACAGCGGGTCTACAGTCCTCCTGGGGGGTCACACACTGTAATAGACAACTATAGCCGTACACCACGGAGAGGGGGTCACAGAGGGGTCCACAGTCCTCCCAGAGGGGGTCACACACATAATAGACAAATATAGCCGTACACCACGGAGAGGGAGTCACAGCGGGGTCCACAGTCCTCCCAGGGGGGTCACACACTGTAATAGACAAATATAGCCGGACACCACGGAGAGGGGGTCACAGCGGGGTCCACAGTCCTCCCGGGGGGTCACACACTGTAATAGACAAATATAGCCGTACACCACGGAGAGGGGGTCACAGCGGGGTCCACAGTCCTCCTGGGGGGTCACACACTGTAATAGACAAATATAGCCGTATACCACGGAGAGGGGGTTACAGCGGGGTCCACAGTCCTCCTGGGGGGTCACACACTGTAATAGACAACTATAGCCGTACACCACGGAGAGGGGGTCACAGAGGGGTCCACAGTCCTCCCAGGGGGTCACACACTGTAATAGACAAATATAGCCGTACACCACGGAGAGGGGGTCACAGCGGGGTCCACAGTCCTCCCAGGGGGGTCACACACTGTAATAGACAAATATGGCCGTACACCACGGAGAGGGGGTCACAGCGGGGTCCACAGTCCTCCCAGGGGGGTCACACACTGTAATAGACAAATATGGCCGTACACCACGGAGAGGGGGTCACAGCGGGGTCCACAGTCCTCCCAGAGGGGGTCACACTCTGTAATAGACAAATATAGCCGTACACCACGGAGGGGGGGGGGGTCACAGCGGGGTCCTCAGTCCTCCCAGGGGGGTCACACACTGTAATAGACAAATATGGCCGTACACCACGGAGAGGGGGTCACAACGGGGTCCGCAGTCCTCCCAGGGGGGTCACACACTGTAATAGACAAATATGGCCGTACACCACGGAGAGGGGGTCACAGCGGGGTCCGCAGTCCTCCCAGAGGGGGTCACACACTGTAATAGACAAATATAGCCGTACACCACGGAGAGGGGGTCACAGAGGGGTCCACAGTCCTCCCAGGGGGTCACACACTGTAATAGACAAATATAGCCGTACACCACGGAGAGGGGGTCACAGCGGGGTCCACAGTCCTCCCAGGGGGGTCACACACTGTAATAGACAAATATGGCCGTACACCACGGAGAGGGGGTCACAGCGGGGTCCACAGTCCTCCCAGGGGGGTCACACACTGTAATAGACAAATATGGCCGTACACCACGGAGAGGGGGTCACAGCGGGGTCCGCAGTCCTCCCAGAGGGGGTCACACACTGTAATAGACAAATATAGCCGTACACCACGGAGGGGGGGTCACAGCGGGGTCCACAGTCCTCCCAGGGGGGTCACACACTGTAATAGACAAATATGGCCGTACACCACGGAGAGGGGGTCACAGCGGGGTCCACAGTCCTCCCAGGGGGGTCACACACTGTAATAGACAAATATGGCCGTACACCACGGAGAGGGGGTCACAGCGGGGTCCGCAGTCCTCCCAGGGGGGTCACACACTGTAATAGACAAATATGGCCGTACACCACGGAGAGGGGGTCACAGCGGGGTCCGCAGTCCTCCCAGAGGGGCTTCACACACTGTAATAGACAAATATAGCCGTACACCACAGAGGGGGGGTCACAGCGGGGTCCACAGTCCTCCCAGGGGGGTCACACACTGTAATAGACAAATATGGCCGTACACCACGGAGAGGGGGTCACAGCGGGGTCCACAGTCCTCCCAGGGGGGTCACACACTGTAATAGACAAATATAGCCGTACACCACGGAGAAGGGGTCACAGCGGGGGTCCACAGTCCTCCCAGGGGGGTCACACACTGTAATAGACAAATATAGCCGGACACCACGGAGAGGGGGTCACAGCGGGGTCCACAGTCCTCCCAGAGTGGGTCACACACTGTAATAGACAAATATAGCCGTACACCACGGAGGGGGGGTCACAGCGGGGTCCACAGTCCTCCCAGAGGGGGTCACACACTGTAATAGACAAATATAGCTGAACACCACGGAGAGGGGGTCACAGCGGGGTCCACAGTCCTCTCAGGGGGGGTCACACACTGTAATAGACAAATATAGCTGTACACCACGGAGAGGGGGTCACAGCGGGGTCCACAGTCCTCCCAGGGGGTCACACACTGTAATAGACAAATATGGCCGTACACCACGGAGAGGGGGTTACAGCGGGGTCCACAGTCCTCCCAGGGGGGTCACACACTGTAATAGACAAATATAGCCGTACACCATGGAGAGGGGGTCACAGCAGGGTCCACAGTCCTCCTGGGGGGTCACACACTGTAATAGACAAATATAGCCGTACAACACGGAGAGGGGTCACAGCGGGGTCCACAGTCCTCCCGAGGCGGTCACACACTGTAATAGACAAATATAGCCGTATACCACGGAGAGGGGGTCACAGCGGGGTCCACAGTCCTCCCAGGGGGGTCACGCACTGTAATAGACAAATATAGCCGTACACCACGGAGAGGGGGTCATAGCGGGGTCCACAGTCCTCCTGGGGGGTCATACACTGTAATAGACACCTATAGCTGTACAGTGTGGAGTGCAGCTCACTGCGGGGTCCACAGTCCGATCAGGGGGTCACATACAGCTATAGCTCCACAGCTTGGAATGCGAGTCACAGGGGGGTCCACAGTCCTCCTGGGGGGTTATACACTGTAATAGACACCTATAGCCGTACACCACGGAGAGGGGATCACAGCGGAGTCCACAGTCCGATCAGGGGGGTCACAGCGGGGTCCACAGTCCTCCCAGGGGGTCACAGCAGAGTACACAGTCCTCCCAGGGGTCACACACTGTAATAGACAAATATAGCCATACACCATGGAGAGGGGGTTACAGCGGGGTCCATAGGGGTCTCACTCAGGGGTCACACACTGAAATATAGAGCTATAGCTGCACAGCAGTGGAGTGCGGGTCACACCGGGGTCCACAGTCCGCTCACGGTTGTGATCAACTTATCCTCGGTAGCCTCTTCTAATAGAAAGGCATTCTCTAGTGCAGACCCCTATAATACCGCAATACTGTGCGGCGTCACTGACTGCAGACAATGCTGTGGAGCCCGCGGGTCGTCCATTAATGACAAACACAAAATATAGTCCCTTCAGAAGAACATTATAAATGGGAATCCGTTCCATTGCGAGGGGCACAGACATCACTCGTTACAGGAGATATATGGCTTCATTATGACAGATGAGCCCCTGAGTGTGGAGGAAAGACACAAAGAAAAACCAGTATCACGCTAAAGATCCCAATAATCCGGCCCCCGAGAGATCAGGATGGAGCAAGCACAGAAGATTCCCAAAGAATTCATCTGGTTCTATTATCCATGGACAGTACGCTCTACACATGAAGAGATTTAGTCTCACTGTGGAAATACAAGGGGTTTCTTTTAAGCAGTGTGGGCACAGCAGTGAAGAATACTGTACGGTGTCAGTGTAGGCACAGCAGTGAATACTTTACGGTGTCAGTGTGGGCACAGTACTGGGTACCATGTGGTGTCAGTGTGGGCGCAGCAGTGGGTACTGTGCGGTGTTCATTGTGGGCGCAGCAGTGGGTACCATGCGGTGTCAGTGTGGGCACAGTACTGGGTACCGTGCGGTGTCAGTGTTGGCACAGTACTGGGTACCGTGCGGTGTCAGTGTTGGCACAGTACTGGGTACTGTGCGGTGTTCACTGTGGGCGCAGCAGTGGGTACTATGCAGTGTCAGTGTTGGCACAGTACTGGGTACTGTGCGGTGTCAGTGTAGGCACAGCAGTGAATACTTTACGGTGTCAGTGTGGGCACAGTACTGGGTACCATTTGGTGTCAGTGTGGGCGCAGCAGTGGATACTGTGCAGTGTCAGTGTGGGCGCAGCAGTGGATACTGTGCGGTGTCAGTGTGGGCGCAGCAGTGGGTACTGTGCGGTGTTAGTGTGGACGCAGCAGTGGATACTGCGCGGTGTCAGTGTGGGCGCAGCAGTGGGTACTGTGCGGAGTCAGTGTGGGCGCAGCAGTGGGTACTGTGCGGTGTCAGTGTGGGCGCAGCAGTGGGTACTGTGCGGTGTCAGTGTGGGCGTAGCAGTGGGAACTGCGCGGTGTCAGTGTGGGCTCAGCAGTGGGTCCTGCGTGGTGTCAGTGTGGGTGCAGCAGTGGGTACTGCGTGGTGTCAGTGTGGATGCAGCAGTGGGTACTGTGCGGTGTCAGTGTGGGCTCAGCAGTGGGTACTGCGTGGTGTCAGTGTGGGTGCAGCAGTGGGTACTGTGCGGTGTCAGTGTGGATGCAGCAGTGGGTACTGTGCGGTGTCAGTGTGGGCGCAGCAGTGGGAACTGTGCGGTGTCAGTGTGGGCACAGCAGTGGGTACTGTACGGTGTCAGTGTGGGTGCAGCAGTGGGTACTGCGTGGTGTCAGTGCGGGTGCAGCAGTGGGTACTGTGCGGTGTCAGTGTGAGTGCAGCGGTGGGTACTGTGCGGTGTCAGTGTGGGTGCAGCAGTGGGTACAGTGCGGTGTCAGTGTGGGTGCAGCAGTGGGAACTTTGCGGTGTCAGTGTGGGTGCAGCAGTGGGTACTGTGCGGGTGTCAGTGTGTGTGCAGCAGTGGGTACTGTGCGGTGTCAGTATGGGTGCAGCAGTGGGTACTGTGCGGTGTGTGTGTGCAGCAGTGGGTACTGTGGGGTGTCAGTGTGGGTGCAGCAGTGGGTACTGTGCGGAGTCAGTGTGGGTGCAGCAGTGGGTACTGTGCGGTGTCAGTGTGGGTGCAGCAGTGGGTACTGTGCGGTGTCCGTATGGGTGCAGCAGTGGGTACTGTGCGGTGTCAGTGTGGGTGCAGCAGTGGGTACTGTGCGGTGTCAGTGTGGGCTCAGCAGTGGGTACTGTGCGGTGTCAGTGTGGGCTCAGCAGTGGGTACTGTTCGGTGTCAGTGTGGGTGCAGTCTGCTGGATAACAAATGTGTAAAAGAAATACATGTAGCATCAAACTAGGACATACTAGAACCAGATGTGCCACAACCACCATTTCTAAATACTTTACTGAATTGCCCTTGCCAGAAAGTTCCCTGACCTTGAAGTCCATGTCCTTGAAAACAGAAAACCTGAGCAAAACACAGTGAAAGTTAATTAAACTTCTATGTACAAGGAACAAATGGTGACACCTAAAGATCTATTACCATGAAGAGATGGGTTGATACAGTGTCAGTAAGACAGGAGTGAAAACCACTCCGATCAATTGACAAAACCGAAAAGGGGGAGGGGGAACCGAGTACCGGTTAAATGGTAAATATAAAGTAGAAGGACAAAGAAATGTCAAGGTAGCCTTTACTAAAACAAGTATCAGGGCAAATGGTGGCACAAAGGTGAACACACAAAGTGAAGATACATAGTAAACAGCACAGATTTGGCAAAAACATATTTTGCATAGACAAGTAACTTAAAAACATACAAGCATGCTATTGGCAACCATGGGGACACATAAATTGTGAAAATGTAAATAGGATAAGAGGAGCATGCATGATTATACATGCAGAAGCAAAAAGTGGGAAAGCGTAAAGTGCATAAGCTCAATATACAGTGGGTACAGAAAGTATTCAGACCCCTTTACATTTTTTACTCTTTGTTTATTTGCAGTCATTTGGTAAATTCAGAAGACTCTGGATGCGGGCACAGGACATTGGAAGAAGGCAGAAGACTCTGCATGAGGGCACAGGACATTGGAAGAAGGCAGAAGACTCTGGATGCGGCCACAGGACATTGGAAGAAGGCAGAAGACTCTTGATGCGGCCACAGGACATTGGAAGAAGGAAGAAGACTCTGGATGTGGGCACAGGACATTGGATGAAGGCAGAAGACCCTGGATGAGGGCACAGGACATTGTTAGAAAGCAGAAGACTCTGGATGAGGGCACAGGACATTGGATGAAGGCAGACGACTCTGGATGAGGGCACAGGACATTGGAAGAAAGCAGAAGACTCTGGATGAGGGCACAGGACATTGGAAGAAAGCAGAAGACTCTGGATGAGGGCACAGGACATTGGAAGAAGGCTGAAGACTCAGGATGAGGGCACAGGACATTGGATGAAGGCAGAAGACTCGGGATGCAGGCACAGGACACTGGAAGAAGGCAGAAGACTCTGGATGCAGGCACAGGACATTGGATGAAGGCAGACGACTCTGGGTGCGGGCACAGGATATTGGATGAAGGCAGAAGACTCTGGATGCGGGCACAGGACATTGGATGAAGGCAGAAGACCCTGGATGAGGGCACAGGACATTGGTAGAAAGCAGAAGACTCTGGATGAGGGCACAGGACATTGGATGAAGGCAGAAGACTCTGGATGAGGGCACAGGACATTGGAAGAAAGCAGAAGACTCTGGATGAGGGCACAGGACATTGGATGAAGGGAGAAGACTCTGGATGCGGGCACAGGACACTGGAAGAAGGCAGAAGACTCTGGATGCAGGCACAGGACATTGGATGAAGGCAGACGACTCTGGATGCGGGCACAGGATATTGGATGAAGGCAGAAGACTCTGGATGCAGGCACGGGACATTGGAAGGAGGCAGAAGACTCTGGATGCGGGCACAGGACATTGGATGAAGGCAAAAGAATCTGGATGTGGGCACAGGATATTGGATGAAGACTGAAGACTCTGGATGCAAGCACAGGACATTGGATGAAGGCAGAAGACTCTGGATGCGGGCACAGGACATTGGATGAAGGCAGAAGACTCTGGATGCGGGCACAGGACATTGGATGAAGGCAGAAGACTCTGGATGCGGGCACAGGACATTGGAAGAAGGCAGAAGACTCTGGATGCGGGCACAGGACATTGGATGAAGGCAGAAGACTCTGGATGCGGGCACAGGACATTGGAAGAAGGCAGAAGACTCTGGATTTAAAAGCTTTGAAAAGGTCTGCCTTTCTCTCACTGCATTCTGTACTCTGTATTTATGTTTTTTTTCCTGTTGCTTCTAGACTGTTTGCTGCTGCCATCCCGGGGCCGCTGCCTTGGTCCCGCTGCCGCTGCCTTGGTCCCGATGCCGCTGTCTTGGCCCCAGTGCCTCAGTCTTGGTCCCAGTGGTGCTGTCTTGGTCCCAGTGCCGCAGTCTTGGTCCCAGTGCCGCCGTCTTGGTCCCACTGCCGCCGTCTTGATCCCACCGCCGCCGTCTTGGTCCCACTGCTGCCGTCTTGGTCCCACTGCCGCCGTCTTGGTCCCAGTGGTGCCGTTTATATGTAGGTATAGAAGATGTGAAAATGTCTTTCTGTCTTTGCACTCTGCACTCCATGCAGATTTGTTTTTACATTCCTTGTAGATTAGGTGCTGCTGTCTTGGTTCCAGTCCCACCGTCTTGGTTCCAGTGCCGCCGTCTTGGTTCCAGTGGTGCCATCTATACGTAAGTATAGAAGATGTGAAAATGTCTTTCTGTCTTTGCACTCTGTACTCCGTACAGAATTTTTTTTTCATTCCTTGTAGATTAGGTGATGCTCTCGTGGTCCCAGTGCTGCTGTTTTGGTCCCGCTGCTGCTGTCCTGGTGCTGTTCTTCAGTCCATTGTGGTGCCTGCCTGCTGTGTGCTTGGACTACTGCCTGTAATGTAAGTATTGGTGTCCATTTATTTTTTTGCTAAATTGTGTTTTGCTTTTAACAAGTTACATTTGTCTTTTTTTTCTCTCTAGTGTTTCACTTGACTGCTGCCTGCTCAACATGTCCTCCACTGAAGGTTCCGAAAGCGGCCATGACACTGATTGTGTAATCACATTTTATTTACTGATTGGTATGTACTGACTATCAATACTATACATGTGTTAAATCATGTATTTTCTTTACAGGTACCTGACACTGCAGAAGAGCAGGAGCAGTCAAGTGGAAATGATTCTTCCCAGGGTCGTCGGCCTCAAGTTGCTGAGGAAAGACGGGGTGTAAGTATCCTTTATCAGAGTTGTTATTGAATTTGTTATCATTTTTATTAACAAATTTGTTTTTTTGTATTTCATCTATAAGTTCCACAACGTGACATATATAATTACCGACTGATTCAAGATGTGCAAAACCGAGCAGCGTTGTGGGACCTCCGTGATCCGAATCATTCCGACACAGTTTAACAATTTTTTTTCTTCCCCCTTCACAGAGAAGAGAGTAAAAGTTCGTTGGCGTTCAATGAAGGATCGCTTCAATAAGGACATGAGAGAGGAGATTCGGGTTCGAAGTGGTGCAGCGTGAAAACTAGGAAAATACAAATATCATAAAGAGCTTTCTTTTCTGAAGCTAGCGCTTGCTCAGCAAACGTGAGTATCTTTTGTGTTGTCTTTCACTATTATTTAATTTTTTCTTTTTTATAATCATCTTTTTTTATTTCATTTCCACACAGAACCTGGAGCAGCACTGTAGAACCTGGATCTTCCTCTGTTGGAGCGGCCCCTCATCGACCAGCCAACGAACCGGAACCATCCCAATCATCCACCAGCGATGCAGCAGCCAGGAAGGCATCAAAGGCTGGGGAACAGGAAGCCGGTCCTTCTGGTTTTCCCCTCTCCCAGCCCTCTGCAACTACTTTGCTTGGGTCTGCTGGGCAGCGGCAGAGGGCTTGGGAGAGGTCAGTCATGCCCGAGTTTATTCACTTAAGCTTGGTCTTCCAGGCTGGGATGAAGGCGGTTGTGTATACGATGGAGAGTGGGTTCACTCATGTGAACACACTCTTCCAGGAAGTCCACAAATGCCTTGACCGCCTGGAAGGCAACCTTAATAGACCGGCGCAATGTTATTTTTCCACTACAGAACGGGGCGTGATGGAAAAACTTAGTCCTGATCTCAAGCTGTTTGTGATGAAGGCCTGTCAGGATGCTTATACCGAGGCCATGCAGCGGTCCCGATATCCGCAGCAGGCACAAAGTTCATTCTCTACAGGCCAACAAGCTCCAGGACAGCAGCTGTGGCAGAATCCGCCTGCACTGACTCGACAAGGGACTTATCTACCACCACCGCTGGACATTACAACATTGCCAAGAATACCCAGCTTCACCATGCAGCTGAGTGCAGCAGCCCAGCCATCCACATCCACCACCACGCAGCCGAGTGCAGCAGCCCAGCCATCCTGTTCCACCATCATGCCGAGTGCAGCACTTCTACACCAACGCAGCAGCAGGGAAAAAAAGCAGCAAAAACTAAGTCCCGGAGGAGAAAAACCGGGAAAAAAATATTACATGCACCCCCTCAACCCTCACCTCCTAATGTGTCTGTGTTTTCTAGTCTGTCCACACCTTCACTTTGTTCTTTCCCTTCCAATGTTTCAATCCCTTCCAACTTGTTTTCCACTCCTAATGTGTCCTCTTCTCCCAATGTGTCTGACCCAATCCTCCAATTGTCTTACACTTCCCCTGCAACAACTTCCCTAACCAATCCTAACCTACCATCACAGCCTGACACCCCCTGGTCCACTATGTTACTCCCTCCCACAGACCCCAAAAGTATTTAATCATGTTTCCTTTTTTAAAAAAAATGGTATATTTTTTATTTCTGTTAGTAAAAATTGTTTTGATTCACAATGCCGGTCTCATTGTGTTTTCTTTATCTCTTTATTTAACCATGTGTGTATTGTTGAGTGAAGTATGAACGGGAGCATCAGTTAAGGTGTTTATTATACACTAGATGGTAGCCCGATTCTAACGCATCGGGTATTCTAGAATATGTATGTAGTTTATTTATGAAGATTTTAGAATAATACATTGAATACACAGGATTCAGCCGGCCACGACCAATTAGTGAAGCGTGGTTCAAATCCCGCGCCAATTCGCGGCCGGACTGCGCCAGTCGCTGATTGTTCGTGGCCGGCCACGTAGTATATAGCATAGCCACGTAGTATATAACAGCCCACGTAGTAAATAGCAGCCACGTAGTATATAGCACAGCCACGTAGTATATAGCACAGCCACGTAGTATATAACACAGCCCACGGAGTATATAGCACAGCGACGTAGTACATAGCACAGCCCACGCAGTATATTGCACAGCCCACGTAGTATATTGCACAGCCCACGTAGTATATTGCACAGCCACGTAGTATATTGCACAGCCCATGTAGTATATTGCACATCCCACGTAGTATATAGCAATGTGGGCATCATATCCCTGTTAAAAAAAAGAATTAAAATAAAAAATAGTTATATACTCACCTGCCGTTGGCCCCGGATCCAGGCGAAGCGGTTACCGACGCTCCTCGCGCGCTCCGGTCTCAAGAGTGCATTGTGGTCTAGCGAGATGATGACGTAACGGTCTCGCAAGACCGCTACGTCATCATCTCGCGAGATCGCAATGCATAGAGCGGTCACTGGAGCGTCGCGAGGAGAGGGAAAGGCCTGTTTTGGATGCGGGGGCCGACAGACGGTGCGTATACAACGATTTTTAATTTTTTTAATTATTTTTAACATTAGATCTTTTTACTATTGATGCTGCATAGGCAGCATCAATAGAAAAAAGTTGGTCACACAGGGTTAATAGCAGCGTTAACGGAGTGCGTTACACCGCAGCATAACGAGGTCCGACAGCGCTGCCATTAACCCTGTGTGAGCGCTGACTGGAGGGGATTATGGAGCGGGCACTGACTGCGGGGAGGAAGGAGCGGCCATTTTGCCACCGGACTGTGCCCGTCGCTGATTGGTCGTGGCTGTTTTGCCATGACCAATCAGCGACTTGGATTTCCATGACAGACAGAGGCCGCGACCAATGAATATCCGTGACAGACAGACAGACAGAAGGACAGAAAGACGGAAGTGACCCTTAGGCAATTATATAGTAGAAGTTAGATTGAAGGTGTTAATATTAGAGTCAGAAAACATTACAGGTACATAACATTACAAGTACCTAACATTACAGGTACATTTTATTTACAGGTTAAACCATTTCATCTTGCCATGACACACGTCCACTATCAGAAACAAAATAGGCTGCAAATTTATCCCTCATTTGGGCAACTTCGACTGTAGTCCTCAGAGGGTGATGTTGGTAATCCTGCAATGTGGTATTAACAGTTTCTTCAAGTTCAAAGTGGGGTTGCTCTTTTGACAGGATGTAGTTATGCAGAACAACACATGCTTTTACAACCTCATCAATTGTCTCTATCTTTAGATTTCTGGCTGTGCCCAAAATGCGCCATTTAGATGCCAGCAAACCAAAGGCACACTCCATAGTTCTTCGTGCCCTTGTCAGTCGGTAGTTGAAAATCCTTTTTGTGTGACTCAAGCCCCGACTTGAGTACGGTTTTAGGAGGTTGCCAGACATTTGAAAGGCCTCATCCCCAACAATAACAAACGGCATTGGCGGTCCTTCACTGTTAGGAAGAGGTTGTTGAGGGGAAAATGAAAATCATTCCCATACAATCGTCGTCCCATGTCTGGGTTTTTGAAAGTCTGTGAGTTATTTCCTTGTCCAAATGATCCAACGTCAACAAATCGACATTCAGCATCTGCAATTGCCATCAGAACAATGGAAAAGTATTTTTTATAACTGAAATACTCTGATCCACTTCCTGCAGGTTTCAGAATCCGAATGTTTGCCGTCCACAGCCCCCACACAGTTAGAAAAATTACACACTTCATTGAATTTTGGTGCCTTTTTTATCCAGAGTTCAGCTGTGGGTTGGGGGAGGAAGTCGGCACGCAGAACGCCACACAATGAACAGCAGGTGTCTCTAACAATCCCAGAAAGGGGTGGACAATCTAATTCGAAACTGAAAATGTAGAGATTTTAAGGTCTCTCTAGTAGCCAGGAATCTGCGGAACAGATAAAGGAACAAATAAATCAGTACATGGCTTTTCTAACAATAATAGTAAGGACAGGTGTTGTTGTTCAAAATTACGTACCTTATGGTCACCAACAGATGTTCCTCAGCAGGAATTGCAGTACGTAGTTGGGTGTCCTGCCAGCTGATGTATCCTTGGAAACGTTGCAGCAAATCATCGGAGCTCTGTTGCGACATCCTGGTGTACTCCAAAAACTTCGCCGGGTTTTCACGAAGCTCAGTGTACAATGAGTGGTGGGCTCCATGGCTCTGTCGGAGTTCAACAATGGGGTGTTGCCAAAAGCGACGACGATGTCTTCTCCGTTATTTTCTCCTCCTTTCTTCCTCACAAGCCACAGCGAAAGCAAAAGACAATTTCAAAGATCAATCCAGTTTCACACTGAAGCTCTCCAGTGTCTCTATATATAGAAAGCCCATAAGCCAAGCCCATTGGGAAATACTGTACCCATGCGCAGAAACAACACAAACGCATGCAAAAATGCATGCAATCGCAGCTTTTTTTACGTAATGTGTAAGAGCATGCAAATAAAAAACACTGCGTACACATGCGTTTGCATGCATTTGCGCATGCAGACGATACGCTGCGGACACATACGCAAATCTGAACTTAGCCTTAGGCTACTTTCACACTAGCGTCGGACGCCGCACGACGAATTGCATCGTTGCGACGTACCGACGCTAGCAGTGAATGCGCCGCACAACGGGGGCAGCGGATGCTGTTTTTCAACGCATCCGCTGCCCCATTGTGAGGTGCGGGGAGGCGGGGGCGGAGTTCGGGAACGGGAACGACGCACCAAAAAACGTTACAAGCAACGTTTTTTGGTGGCGACGGTCCGACGCAACACGACGCAACCGTCGCACGACGGTTGCAACGTGTGGCAATGCGTCGCACTGCGTCGCTAATGCAAGTCAATGGAGAAAAAAGCATCCTGCAAGCACTTTTGCAGGATGCGTTATTTCTGCAAAACGACGCATAGCGACGTGCAGTGCACGACGCTAGTGTGAAAGTAGCCTAAGTCACATACTGTCCATTTCCTAGTGATCCTCCTTGAGATGGTTCTACTCCTTCACTGGAGGCCAGCTGTGTGTAATTAAACTGATGGACTTGTTTTGGGAAGGCGCACACCTGTCTATATAAGACCTCACAGCTCACAGCACATGTCAGACAAAATGACAAAATGAGAATCATGAGGTCAAAGGAACTGGCCAAGGAGCTCAGAGACAGAATTGTGGCAAGGCACAGATCTGGCCAAGGTTACACCACAATTTCTGCAGTACTCAAGGTTCCTAAGAGCACAGTGGCCTCCATAATCCTTACATGGAAGAAGTTTGGGCCACCAGAAGTCTTCCTAGACCTGGACGTCCAGCCAAACTGAGCAAACGTGGGAGAAGAGCCTCGGCGAGAGAGGTAAAGAAGAATCCCAAGATCACTGTGGCTGAGCTCCAGAGATGCAGCAGGGAGATGGGAGAAAGTTCCACAAAGTCAACTATCACTGCAGCCCTCCACCAGTCAGGCCTTTATGGCAGAGGGGCCCGACGGAAGCCTCTCCTCAGTGCAAGACATATAAAAGCCGCATAGTTTGCTACAAAACACATGAGGGACTCCCAGACTATGAGAAATATGATTCTCTGGTCTGATGAGATGAAGATAGACCTATTTGGTGATAATTCTAAGCGGTATGTGTGGAGAAAACCAGGCACTGCTCATCACCTCCCCGATACAATCCCCACAGTGAAGCATGGTGGTGGCAGCATCATGCTGTGGGGGTGGTTTTCAGCTGCAGGGACAGGACGACTGGTTGCCATTGAAGGAAACACGAATGCGGCCAAGTACAGAGATATCCTGGATGAAAACCTCTTCCAGCGTGCTCTGGACCTCAGACTTGGCCGAAGGTTCACCTTCCAACAAGACAATGACCCCAAGCACACAGCTAAAATAACAAAGGAGTGGCTTCAGAACAACTCTGTGACCATTCTTGACCGGCCCAGCCAGAGCCCTGACCTAAACCCAATGGAGCATCTCTGGAGAGACCTGAAAATGGCTGTCCACAAACGTTCACCATCCAACCTGACGGAACTGGAGAGGATCTGCAAGGAAGAATGGCCGAGGATCTCCAAATCCGTGAAGAGGAAAACTTGTTACATCATTCCAAAGAAGACTCATGGCTGTACTAGCTCAAAAGGTGCTTCTACTCAATACTGAGCAAAGGGGCTGAAGACTTATGGCCATGTGACATTTCAGTTTTTCTTTTTTAATAAATTTGCAAAAATTACTAAATTTCTCTTTTTTTCAGTCAAGATTGGGTGCAGAGTGTACATTAATGAGGAAAAATGAACTTTATTGAATTTACCAAATGGCTGCGGTGAAACGAAGAGTGAAAAATGTAAAGGGGTCTGAATACTTTCCGTACCCACTGTATATAGATGAATGCTATACATACATACTCCTGCCCAGATGATTAATAATAATAATAATAATAATAATAATAATAATAATTTTTATTTATATAGCGCCAACATATTCCGCAGCGCTTTACAACTTATAGAGGGGACTTGTACAGACAATAGACATTACAGCATAACAGAAATCACAGTTCAAAACAGATACCAGGAGGAATGAGGGCCCTGCTCGCAAGCTTACAAACTATGAGGAAAAGGGGAGACACGAAAGGTGGATGGTGACAATTGCTTTAGTTATTTGGACCAGCCATAGTGTAAGGCTCGGGTGTTCATGTAAAGCTGCATGAACCATTTAACAGCCTAAGTATGTAGCAGTACAGACACAGAGTGCTATTAACTGCATAAAGTGTATGAGAACACGATGCAAGGAACCTGATTATGTGTTTTGGTTTTTTTTTCTATTTTTAATAGGCCACACAGGGATAGTTAGTTTAATGCGTTGAGGCGGTAGGCCAGTCTGAACAAATGCGTTTTTAGGGCACGCTTAAAACTGTGGGGATTGTGGATTAATCGTATTAACCTAGGTAGTGCATTCCAAAGAATCGGCGCAGCACGTGTAAAGTCTTGGAGACGGGAGTGGGAGGTTCTGATTATTGAGGATGCTAACCTGAGGTCATTAGTGGAGCGGAGGGCATGGGTAGGGTGGTAGACTGAGACCAGAGAGGAGATGTAGGGTGGTGCTGAGCCATGGAGTGCTTTGTGGATGAGGGTAGTAGTTTTGTACTGGATTCTGGAGTAGATGGGTAGCCAGTGTAATGACTGGCACAAGGTAGAGGCATCGGTGTAACGGTTGGTGAGGAATATGATCCTGGCAGCAGCATTCAGGACAGATTGGAGCGGGGAGAGTTTGGTAAGAGGGAGGCCGATTAGTAGAGAGTTACAATAGTCCAGACAGGAATGAATAAGAGAAACAGTAAGAGTTTTTGCAGAGTCGAAAGTAAGAAAAGGGCGAATTCTAGAAATGTTTTTGAGATGCAGATAAGAAGAGCGAGCCATTGATCGGATGTGGGGGGTGAATGAAAGCTCGGAATCAAGGATGACCCCAAGGCAGCGGGCATGTTGCTTTGGAGTAATGGTGGAACCGCACACGGAGATGGCAATGTCAGGCAAAAGTAGGTTAGTAGAGGGAGAGAACACGAGTAAAATAGTAGTGTGGCACATGGGTGTATGACGCATGGTTAAAATAGCTCATGGCAGAGTAGTACATACCAGAGGAGGTGGTGTGCTGATGGAGATGCGTGGCGCCGGACCCTGAAGCGCATTTCGGACCAAGAAGACCTTAGTACCCTCTACGCGAAATATACTGTATGTTTTTGCCAAATCTGTGCTGTTTACTATGTAACTTTACTGTGTTCACCTTTGTGCCACCATTGGACCTGATACTTGTTTTAGTAAAGGCTACCTTGACATTTCTTTGTCCTTCTACTTTATATTTACTATTAACCGGTACTCGGTTCCCCCTCCCCCTTTTCAGTTTTGTCAATTAATCGGAGTGGTTTTCACTCCTGTCCTACTGACACTGTATCAACCCATCTCTTCATGGTAATAGATCTTTAGGTGTCACCATTTGTTCCTTGTACATAGAAGTTTAATTAACTTTCACTGTGTTTTGCTCAGGTTTTCTGTTTTTAAGGACATGGACATCAAGGTCAGGGAACTTTCCTGGCAAGGGTAATTCAGTAAAGTATTTAGAAATGGTGGTTGTGGCACATCTGGTTCTAGTACGTCCCAGTTTGATGCTACATGTATTACTTTTACACATTTGTTACACAGAAGGCTCTGATGGAATAGAGCGTTCCTTGAAAACGATATAGCAGTCAGGTTAGGACTGCACAGCTTGGCTGATCCTTGTAGACTTGGGGCCGGAACTCTTCTTCTGAGTCCATTCAGTGCTCTCCTCACTCTCGGGGATGGTCGGACACTTCTGCCTTGTTTTTACATTGATTGGTGCGGACTCAGATCACAGACCCCTACAGATCAAACCCAACTGTGGCTACAACATATCAAAAATGTTTTGGAAAAATGCTAATATTTCCTTTTTGCAGGAGTTTTTCAACAGTTTTAATGTGAATCATGTTATCGTCATGTGGTGCAGGGCTCCCCAGGGAATCGCCATGGTGGGACATACAAGCCATGATGTGCCCCTATACTGTATATCCATATCATGAGGGTGAAGGGGCCACAAATCTGTCCAACTTTGGGGCATCAGCAAAACAGGACCCCCCCGATCACAGAAGTGACAGTGCACACGAAGCCTTGTGCCATCATCCTGTGTAGTAGAAGCCTTACCTGCACATGGGACGCACCAGGTAAAAGGATACATGCGCACTCCTCCGCTCCGGGTCCCGATTGCCAGAATCTTCTGCACCGGGTCAAATGCTAAAGCCGTGGGCTGATATGGAAAGCCGTGTCGCACAGTCTGCAAGACAGGACAAGAGCGTTCAGATAGCAGGTGAGACGCGGCCTCGGAAGGTACAGATCATGGTATAAGTTCACACAGGGCGTTTTTGCTGCGTTTTTTTGCTGTGTTGTTTTATGCTAATATTCAGCTGCTTTTTACAATACCTGCAAAGCCTATGAGATTTCAGAAATCTCATGCACACACATTGGTTGTTTGTGTGATCAGTATTTTGTGCTTTGCTGCGTTTTTTGGACATAGAGCATGTCACAGCTTTCAGCATTTTTGCTGTGTTTTTTCACTCATTGACTTGAATGGGTGTTGAAAAAAACGCAGTAAAAACGCAGCAAAAAAGCAGTTGCTGCGTTTTTGCTGCTGAAAATCCAAGGACATTAGCATGGACAAAGAGAAAAAAAAATGCACGAAAAAAACGCACAAAAGAAACACAGCAAAAACACAACAAATACGCACCAAAAAGCACACCAAAAACGCACCTAAATCTGTGTTTTTGACACAGCTTCTTTCCTGCTAAGAAGATCAGGTTTTGCTGCAGAAAAAAAAGCAGCAAAAACACCCTGTGTGAACGTACCCTAATACCACATCGAAAGAAAATCCACCGACACCTGCATCATACAGTCACCTCCTGGTACGGCATATAACCGCTGCGCCAATGATCCTTCACAGCACCAATCCCAGTACATATAAGCATGTGACCACTGCGCCAATCATCCTTCACGGCACCAATCCCAGTATACATAAAAACATGTGACCGCTGCACCAATCATCCTTCGCGGCATCAATCCCAGTATACATAAGCATGTGACCGCTGCACCAATCATCCTTCACGGCACCAATCCCAGTATACATAAGCACAGTGACTGCACCAGCAGAATAGTGAGTGCAGCTCTGGAGTATAATACAGGATGTAACTCAGGATCAGTAATGTAATGTATATACACAGTGACTGCACCAGCAGAATAGTGAGTGCAGCTCAGGGGTATAATACAGGAGGTAACTCAGGATCAGTAATGTAATGTATGTACACAGTGACTGCACCAGCAGAATAGTGAGTGCAGCTCTGGAGTATAATACAGGATGTAACTCAGGATCAGTAATGTAATGTATGTACACAGTGACTGCACCAGCAGAATAGTGAGTGCAGCTCAGGGGTATAATACAGGATGTAACTCAGGATCAGTAATGTAATGTATGTACACAGTGACTGCACCAGCAGAATAGTGAGTGCAGCCCTGGGGTATAATACAGAATGTAACTCAGGATCAGTAATGTAATGTATATACACAGTGACTGCACCAGCAGAATAGTGAGTGCAGCTCAGGGGTATAATACAGGAGGTAACTCAGGATCAGTAATGTAATGTATGTACACAGTGACTGCACCAGCAGAATAGTGAGTGCAGCTCTGGAGTATAATACAGGATGTAACTCAGGATCAGTAATGTAATGTATGTACACAGTGACTGCACCAGCAGAATAGTGAGTGCAGCTCTGGGGTATAATACAGGATGTAACTCAGGATCAGTAATGTAATGTATGTACACAGTGACTGCACCAGCAGAATAGTGAGTGCAGCTCTGGAGAATAATACAGGGTGTAACTCAGGATCAGTAATGTAATGTATGTACACAGTGACTGCACCAGCAGAATAGTGAGTGCAGCTCTGGAGAATAATACAGGAGGTAACTCAGGATCAGTAATGTAATGTATGTACACAGTGACTGCACCAGCAGAATACTGAGTGCAACTTTTGGGGATAATACAGGATGTAACTCAGGATCAGTAATGTAATGTATGTGCACAGTGATTGCACCAGCAGAATAGTGAGTGCAGCTCTGGGGTATAATACAGGATGTAACTCAGGATCAGTAATATAACGTATGTACACAGTGACTGCACCAGCAGAATAGTGAGTGCAGCTCTGGGGTATAATACAGGACGTAACTCAGGATCAGTAATGTATGTACACAGTGACTGCACCAGCAGAATAGTGAGTGTAGCTCTGGAGTATAATACAGGATGTAACTCAGGATCAGTAATGTAATGTATGTACACAGTGACTGCACCAGCAGAATAGTGAGTGCAGCTCTGGAGTATAATACAGGATGTAACTCAGGATCAGTAATGTAATGTATGTACACAGTGACTGCACCAGCAGAATAGTGAGTGCAGCTCTGGAGTATAATACAGGATGTAACTCAGGATCAGTAATGTAATGTATGTGCACAGTGACTGCACCAGCAGGATAGTGGGTGCAGCTCTGCTCAGCTGCTACTCACTGTGCTGATTGTGGGTGCGGTCGCTGCTGAACCTGCAGTGTGCTCCTGAGCTCCTGAGAACCACCACCTCTCCACCCGGGGACCTGCTCTCTCTCTTACCCAGGGAGGGAGTGGGTTTCCTGGGATGAGTGAAGGAGCCAAGTCCCAGGCTTCTGCTTCCCGGACCAGGCTGGCGGGGGGCAGAAGGAACCAGCAACCAGCCTGCACATCAGAGGATTCGGGGGTGAGACGCTCCACCAGGAGTCGCAGCAATGTGGCTCCTACTCCCCCCAGGTCTGCAGAGACCCAGAGAAGCCGCAAGGCTTCCATGGAGGAGAAGCCTGCTAGTGTGCAAGATGGCGGTCCTTCTGAAGGAAAGCTGAGTGCTCACGGAGGTGAAGCCGACCTCACTGAAGAGGGTTGGGCGCTGCAGAGCCCCCGGGAGTCTGTGTCCACCTATGCCTCCCGGGTCATGAGCCACCTCCGTGAGTATGAAGACGCAAGCAAGACCATCACGAGGCTCCGAGAGGAGCTGCGCTGCACAAGCAACAAAGCTGCAGGTTCCTCCAAACCGAGGAAGAATCAGCTCCAGGCAGAGGTAAGGAGACTGAAGGATGACATCAATGAGCTTGAAGTCAGAAAAGCTTTCATCAGAGAAAAAAGTGGACCATTTAAGGAAAAACTTATTAATGAAGTTCGATTCAGAGAAATGGCTGATAACAGAGAGCAAAGGCAGATGGGGCTGCAGCCTGAGTGCCAGGTGGATGATGATGATGAGGAGGAGGATGATGACCAGCAGAAAGCCCCACCTGGCAGCCTGCTTAGTCACTCACAGGCCACGTGCAGCGAGCTCCCTGCTGGACAGGCGACAATGACATCTCGTCGCAGTTCTGCTGGCTCTGGGGAGGACAGTGACATCGGCCAGGGAGGGGCACTAATGGCCGAGATCAAGCTCCTGGAGTCCCCAGTGTGCCTTCAGAACTTCCATCTTGGTGATGATTTGCCAGAGGAGGCACCTGGGGGCCGGAAAAAAAAGGTGAAGAAGATCAAACCTAAGCTGCAGGAAGCGGTAAGCTATGTATATGCCCCCCTCCCTGTACCCCCTGAGTCGGCTGCAGGGTCAGCTCGCTGTATAAGCCCCGTTGCCCAGCCCAGCCCGGGTTCTGCTGTGGATCCGGTGCAAAGGCGCGGGGAGACTACAAAGCAATGTAGTGAGGCGCAGAGCTCTGTTTCTGCTTGTAGTAGCGGGGACGTAGCAGCAGGTGCATCAGCCGAGAGGCTGGACAGTGAGGGCGGCCCGGCGGCGGGCGAAAAATCAGGCCACGATACTGTGGTGCGCTCCCCAGTGGGAGGGGGGAGCAGCCCGGTGTCAGGGGCAGCTCCGGTAGCCTCGGTGCCCCTGAATGCTGTTGCCGCTGATCACTTAGTTGAGAAGCGGCGGCAGTGTGAGGGGGTTACCGGGGCTGGGCGTTCCGGTCCTCCCACCAAAGTCCTGTTCTGTGTTGGCGCCGCTGGTCAACAAGATCCTGATGCTAAGGATCAGCGGTGCCTCACAACAGCGAAAGATCAGTGGCGCCTGGTAGCAACCATGAAGCAGCGGAAAATATCAACTGATGATGCGGAGGGCACACATAAAACCAGGGGTGAGGTCACCTCCAGTTCTGTGGAGGAGACTCAGCCCCTTGTGCCTGATGATGCGGAGGCCAAAATGTCACCCCCTGTTGTCACTGGTCCAGCAGGAGTGAATGTGGTGGTGGGTATGGATGAGGAAAACTCTTTGTCTAGTGGTGTGGTTGCTGGTTTGGTGGAGGGTGAGGAGGTTATGGAGGTGGGTAATGGTGATACTGTTGGTGTGGATGTGGTCACTGGTCCGGTTGCCCCCCCGGTGGTGGCAGCACCTGTCAGGAGTTATGCCGCTGTCACCTCCGGGGGAAATAGGGCGTCCTCCTCGTCTCTGGACTCTGGGGACGGCATGTTGCAACGGTGTCTCCTGGAGGCTCTAAAGAAGGGAGAGAGATCACTAATGGTAGAGGGTCGAGAGGTTGATCTATCCTTCTGGATAGAGAGGCATGGCCTCGGGGCCTTCCGAGAGCAAAGAGGGGGGGATACAGTGTGGTCCCTCCCAACAGCCGGGCCGGGTAGTGTGCGTAGGAATGTGGTCCGTCTTCGGTGGAGGGGCAGTGATGCGTGTCCTCCAAGGTCGAAGGTTGTGGAGCTCCTGCTGAGGATGGGCTTCAAGGCGATTGACATCTACGCCTTGATACATCCCTATTCCACACCTGAGTTTGATGTCAGCTTTGTTCGGCCGGAGGGGCTTGAACTTTTCTGGTCGAACTATGAGTTGGCAAAAAATGAGCCCGGCTGGCGAGACTTTGCCGTTCAGGCGGTGTCTCGCCAAAATCAAGTCAAGAAAGTGACCGTGATGACATGTAACGAGTCGCTTTCTTGTTATGACATCATGACGTGGCTTGGCCGGTATGGAGAGGTAGTGGAGATGCCAAAGAAAAACCGTGACGAGTTTGGTATCTGGTCAGGGGCCTGGACGTTTATGGTAAAACTTAAGCGTTCAGGTGGTACGGTTGCCCACATACCATCATCTGCCTTCCTGGGTAGGGATCGTATCCTGGTCTTCTACCAGGGGCAACCGAAGCTCTGTCACAAGTGCGGCGACCCCACACACTTCAGCGCAAACTGCACTGTGCAGAAGTGTGCATTGTGTGGGGATGTCGGCCATCTTGCTGCATCTTGTGTGGAGATTAGGTGCCACCTGTGTGGTGAGTTAGGTCACCCATTCAGCCGTTGTCCTCGCTCCTTCGCTAACGCAGTCGTGACCCCGGTGGGAGAAAGCCGTGAGGCTGATTCTGCTGGGGAAGGGACTAGCAAGGGTGAGGGAGCTGAGGGGCCGGGCCAAGGAAGAAAAGCAATAAAAAGACGCCTGCCCAGCTAAGGCGTCTAGACAAGCGCAGACAGGATAGGGAGCTGGGCGAGCCTCGGGCTACTGGGGCGGCCCCTGTCCTGGATGCCAGTCTTGCTGCTGAGGCCCCAAGGGATGATGAGTTGGATGAGGAGGTCAGGAGGATCCACAGGGAGGAGAGTGCCACTGCCTCAGAGTCCTCCCATTATGAAAGTATGGATGAGGATAATAGGCAGTGGCTAGAGGACAAGCGTAAGCTCGGCACCAAAAAGAAGAGAAAGAAGGGAGATAAAAAATCTTCTCTCACTCTGACCAAGGTACCTAAGGAAGGAAAAACCGACTCCCCTCTGGTTGGTCTTTCTAACCGGTTCCAAGCCCTTGAAAACATCTCTTCCTCTGAGGAGGAAGCTGAGGGTGAGGTTCTGGCTTCGGCGGGGCTCACAGGGGGCGCCGAGTCTCCTCCTTCTGGGAACGTAAGATCCTTGGAGGGAGGGACTGGCCCAGAGTCCGGAGACGAGGACGAAAAAAATAAAAAACGCGTGGAAATGGATACCTCCATGTCATTAAAGAGGGGGAAGGATTCCTCCTCTGAGGCAGAGGATAAGGGGAGTGGGAAAAAGAAAGCCATCTAACTCAATCACCAATGATGGCGGAACCCACTCCGTTGACGCTGGCGTCCATTAATGTCGCCAGCATAAAGTCAAATACAGCTAGATTTGCGGCCTTTGATTTTCTCAGCCGGGTTGAAGCTGACATTTTCTTTTTGCAAGAGACCAGGCTGCCAAACATGGCAGATGTGTTTAAAGCTAAGAGGGAGTGGAGACTCGGGCCCTCCTATTGGTCTCTTGCGGCCGAGCCGTATAGCGGAGTGGCGGTCCTTTTTACCGCACCGGTGGAATGCCGACGGGTTATTGAGTTAGAAATGGGGAGGTGCCTGATCTTAGATGTCCTCATGAAGGGACAAGAGCTCCGGCTCATTAACATCTATGGTCCCCAATCTAAGTGGGACCGGAAGTGTCTCTTTATGAGGATCAAGCCCTACCTTTTTACAAGTCGGCAGGTTGTCTTTGGAGGGGACTTCAATGCTGTCACGAGGCCCCGAGATAGAGGAGGTTACAGAGACAAGCTGACTTATGATAGCGTCGCCCTTAATAGTATAGCTAGTGAGGCTCGCCTGGTGGATGTCCACATTCGGCACACCCCAGGCCACGAGGGGTTCACCTATCATAGAGGTAACTGTAGGTCCAGAATAGATAGGTTTTATTTAAAGGAGGAAGCTGTCTCTTCAGCAGTGTCTGTTGTTGAGGTGGAGTTCTCCGACCACTGTTTAATTTTGTTTTCTCTGAATGTTACAGAGACCCTCCGGATGGGAAGAGGCTTTTGGAGGCTCAATTCGTCTCTCTTGGAAGAAGCGGAGATAAGACAGTCCTTTGAGGATTTTCTTCAGAGCCAGGTACCCTTACTGGATCTTTGTAGTAGTAGGTCAGAGTGGTGGGAGATGTTCAAGGAAAGGGTGGCGAGATTCTTCCGCCAGCTCTCGAGCCTCAGGAGTCTGAGCAGGTACCGCCTGTATCAGGGTCTGAGGAGGAAACTCGAGCATCTTGTCTCAACTGGAGGTAGCCGCGAGGAGATCTCCAGAGTGAAATCTTTGCTTATGAGGTGTCAGTACGATAGACATGCATCTTTGGTTTTTGAGAGGGATTACGGGAAGTACCGCTCGCCCGACCCTTACAGAAACTGCAAGATGTCAGTGAATAGTAAAGTGGTTACAGGACTGGTCGACACTACGGGGTCCCTGAGGCGATCCAGATCAGGGATCCTGGAGGTTGTCAGATCCTTCTACTCGCACCTCTTGGGGAAGAGGGATCTTGATTGGGATGAGATGTCGGCTTTCCTGGCAGAAGCTGTCCCCGAACCAGGGGTAGACCCCTCTCTTGACGTTTTGACAGAAATGATCAGGGAAGAGGAAGTTCAGTTGGCGATTGAAGGGCTTGCTCCCAAAAAAATCGCCTGGTCCAGATGGCTTAACATCTGAATTCTATAAGACCTTTAAGGACGTTTTGGTTCCCCTCTTGACTGAGGTATTCAATGAGTGTCTTTCCTCGGGCACTCTGCCGAAGTCAATGAGGAGGTCTGCTCTGATCATCTTGTCAAAGGGTAAGGACCCGTCTTGCATTGAGAATTGGCGTCCCATAGCGCTTCTCAATGCAGACAGGAAGGTTCTAGCAAAGGTGCTGTTTAATCGGCTGGTGAAATTTGCACCCCGACTCCTTTCGGGGGCCCAGCATTGCTCTGTTCCAGGCCGCAGCACATTTAGTGCTGTGCTCTGTGTCCGAGAGGCAGTGGAGCAGGGTAGGGCTGGTCACTGGAAGGGGTACATGCTGTCACTGGACCAGGCAAAAGCGTTTGATCGGGTTAATCACGAGTACCTCTGGTCCGTCCTTCTGAGATATGGCCTGCCGGGGGGGTTTGCTGATTGGCTTAAGACCTTGTACAGTGGGGCAGAGAGTTTCCCGCTTGTGAATGGTTGGATTGGTAGCTCTTTTGAGGTTGGGTCCGGTGTTCGCCAGGGTTGTCCCTTGAGCCCGCTGCTGTACGTGTTTGCGATTGACCCTCTTCTTAGGAGGGTGGAGCGTGGACCGTTGGCCGGGATCGGGATGGATCAGGCAGCACCGGAAGCCACTCTGAGGGTGGTGGCGTATGCCGATGATGTCACTGTGTTTGCTTCCTCTCACGAGGAGGCAGGGTGGCTGATGTCAGAGGTAGATCGCTACTCGGAGGCATCCGGGTCCAAGATCAACCGGGATAAGTGTGAGAGTCTCTGGCTGGGAGGAGGAGATCCTGGTTTTGATCTCCCGGACACCCTTCCAGGACCCAAAGTCTCTGCAAAAGTCCTTGGCATCGAATTTGGCCAGGGGGATTACCCCAAACAAAATTGGGACAGCAGGCTAGAGATCGCCACTCAGAAGGTGAACCAATGGAAGGGTTGGTCTTTGACCCTAAGGGAAAGGGTAAACCTGAGCAAAACTTACCTACTCCCTTTACTGATTTATCTGGGCAGTGTGTGCATCTTGCCGGAATCTCTCTGGACTCGGGTCTACAGTTTGTTCTTCCAACTGTTATGGGGGAATAGACTGAACCTGGTCAAGAGGGAGGTTACTTACCGTACGAGGAGACTAGGAGGGTTGGGTATGGTCAACCCTGTGGTATTCCTTGTGGATACCTTCATTAAGATCAATATCGCAAACCTCTGGAAAGAGAGGGCTCCTCCGTGGGTATTCTCCTGTAGGGGATGGTTTCAGCCTTTCTTCCAGGAATGGGAGACAGGAGGGCAAGTGAAGGATCTTCGCACACCGCATGGACATCTTCCGGCTTACGCTACCTTGGTTCTGAAGGTAATTCGTCGGTGGGGTCTGGGAATGTGGGAGATCAGGACTCTGCCAAGGAAACTACTTGACAGTAGGGTTCTGTTGACCCATTTCCAGAGGCCTCTGGCGCTCAGGGACTGCCCAAGTCGGGATCTTGGGGTGGGTTTGCATCTTTTGAATTCTATCAGGATCCCCTCGAAGTTTTGGGACTTGGCTTGGCGCTGCTTCCATGGGAAACTGTGTGTGAGGGACAATCTGAAGTGTAGGAGCTCTGAGGACAGGAATTGTCCTCGGGAGCATTGTGGTACCTTGCTGGAAAGCATGGACCACTTCCTGCTTCATTGTCCCTTCAACACAGAGGTGTACAACAGGGTGGGCGCCTTCATTGGCTGGTCTCGGCTGGCCGGTCTCTCCTATGCGGAATGGGCCTATGGAGCATTCGGAGACCTGGGTGGTCGGGACCGCTGCACCTTATTTCTAGTTAGCGCAGTGGTTAGGTATCACACGTGGAACGCACGGTGCTTAGTATCGACGCAACGAAAAATCCTCCCAGTGGACGATGTGTTTAGGACCATACTCGGTGACCTGGTGAAGGTGCGCTCTCTGGAGTATGGGCGACTGGGCGCACGGAGGGCCGCGCTCCTCTGGAGGGGCTTTTCTTTTAGTGTGCCCTAGTCTGGTCATCTCCTTTCCTGGTGGTGGGCTGCTGCTGACACTGTAGATTTTTGTTTTGTTTGATCATTATACAGTGATGTAGGGCTCCAGGCGCCGAACTTGGGCTTCGTGTTTTGTAATTATTGTGGTGTGTGCTGCTGTATATAATGTATATATTGTATATGGGGATATAGATTTGGGTGTAGGTGTTAGGTTGGGTGGTGGGAAAAGGGGGGAGGTGGGATTATCTTGTGGGACTATGGGACACTGGGTTGTTTGGGGGAAAAACTGGCACTGCCTGATCTGGCCTATGGACGTTGGACATGGACTGAGGCATGAGACGCAGGACCAGCTCTCAGGTCAGTGCGGGGGGTTGGGAATGGAGGATAGCTTGTAGTATTGTATATATTTGTTTAATTTGTAGTTATTTTATTTAAAACTAAAAAAAAAAAAAAAAAAGTTCCTGTATAGTCTTTGTTTTCCATTGTTTATTTTATTTGTTATTATTATTTTGTTTGGTGACCGGACCTGAAGTTATTGTTCTGTATATACTGTATAATATGTGTGAGAGGAGAGAATGAGCGGCTGGACCAGTGTTCAGTATACTGATTATTTTCTGGCTAATATTTTTGTTATGTTTTCTGCTATTATTGTTGTTATGTTTTTCATTTTTATAATAAAAGATCTACAGGATGTAACTCAGGATCAGTAATGTAATGTATGTGCACAGTGATTGCACCAGCAGAATAGTGAGTGCAGCTCTGGATGCAACTCAGGATCAGTCCAGTGAGTGGTTAGACAATTTATAACAACATGTAATAATCTGTTTTTCCAGTGCAGTCAGGATGAGAGGAGCGGCCATGACCATACATATATCCAGACATTAATAATCCATTTACTGCCACTTAAAGGGAATGATTTGCACTTAAATAACTAAAAAACTGAAAAGTGGAATAAGCACAGAAATTCTATGATTTATGTGCAGCTGAATTAATTCCTTATTGACTTATTACAATGATTTTGATGAATATTTCTCAATAATGGCTGCACAGCGCTCATACACAGGACACATGGCTAAAAGGTGAAGACACTTGACATTCATCACGTCTGGAGATGTTAGTGAATGCACAGAATGTATTCGCACCTCTTGGTGTCTCTCATTGCTGTACCAGCACAGCTCACCAGGGCTCAATCAATATCTTACCGGAGAGCACCTGAGTGATGCCACTCTGCCCCATCAGCCCTTCTCATGGGGTGCAGTCCTCCTGTAAGGCCGGTGCACTGTCACCCCTCATTGCAGGCTCTGCCACACCAGCCATTGGCCAGAATCAAACAATATTGTATCCCATCTGTTTAACCCTAGAATTGCTGTGGTGAAGAGAATCCACTGCATCATCAGAAGATCGAGTCACCGGGTTTCCCAGTGATATTTTGGGGGATTGGGGGATCCTGTGTACATTCCCATGAAGCCTAGAGAGGCGCCAGGGCTGTCGGTGTATGGAGGCTGCTTTTATGGCACGCCAGGTATTAAAATAGCGCCACAAATAATTATGTATTGGAATATTGGAAGAATATTATGCAACCCCAATTCCCAAGAAGTAAGGTCACTGTGTAAAACAAAAAGAAAACCAGAATGCAATGATTTGGAAATATCTTATGTCCACACTTTATCACTCAGATCACACGTTGGACATTTATTTGTCTCATTTGCAAAAATTATCTTATTTAGAAATTGATGACAGCGTCAAATCTCACAATAGTTGGGACACCAACAAAACGCTGGAAAAGCAAATGGTCTAAAGAAAAACAGCAGAGGGTCAAGGTCCAACTAAGTCACATGACTGTGTATAAAGAGCATGTGAGAGAGGCAGAGTCTCTCCGGAGTCAAGATGGTCGGAAGTCACAAATCCGAGAACAGCTGAGGATAAAAATTATGGAACAACTTCAGAGAAGTGTTCCTCAATGTAAAATAACAAAGACTGAACATCCTCATCTATATCACAAATATCATCAGAGGAGCCAAAGATTCTGGAGAAATCAACGTGCACAAGGTACAAGGCCTCAATATTGGAGGCTCAGGATCTCCGGGCCCTCAGGCCATACTGCTGTCATGCGGGTACTGGGTAGACTACAGCTGATTACCCGGGCCCCTGCGATATCCCTCAGACTAGGGAAAACCCTGTCTGTCCCTCTCCCAGAATTTACACTGATGGTGTGCTTGTCTGGGCCGCCAGGCCTGACCCTGACTCCTGTTTCAGTCCTGTGCTGAAATCTCCACCCGCCACCCAGTGATTAGACCACACACCAACCCCTACAGAAAGCACAGACAGGGAAAACTAAAAACGCACCACACCGCAGACTCACAGGAAAACACTATAATGTGCACAGGACAAAACAAATACAAATATAGGAAGGAGAAATATGACAAGGATAATACACCACCAGATACGATATTTCTTCTCCTAGACCACCACTCCAGACCGAGATCACCAGGTACAAGACACAAGCTATAATCGGCGACGCCCAAAACCCAGCAAAACTATTTAAAGGCCACGGGTGTGACCCAGCCTCCAACCAGATTACCAGCTAGATTGACCCCGGACAACCTGGATAAAATCTAGCCGGCGCCACTGAGCGTATAGTGGACGAATGTGGAATTACCGCTGTCTGTCGGACGCCCTAGTGTGAATAGCATCCGACATGACAGTACCCCGCCATCTACGAGGGACCCCAGGGCCCTCACGACTTATAGGACCTGGCTTGTCCGGATGGCGGCGGTGAAACGTACTGACCAGCCGGTCCGCATGTATGTCCGAAGCTGGTACCCAAGACCTCTCCTCCGGCCCATAACCACGCCAGTGTTCCAGGTACTGTAATGTGCGGCGCACTATACGAGAGTCAACCACCTTGGAGACTTCAAACTCCAAATTGCCATCCACCAAGACTGGAGGTGGCATTGGCGCCGCATCCACGGAACCCACCACCTTCTTTAAAAGAGATCTGTGAAACACGTTGTGTATTTTATATACCGTAGGAAGCTCCAATCGGTAGGCTACCGGGTTAATGATGGCGGCGACCCTAAATGGACCAATAAACCTTGGACCCAATTTTAGGGATGGCACTTTGAGTTTTATGTTTTTTGTGGACAACCACACCCAATCACCCACACTTAGGTCCGGACGTGGCACACGTCTACTGTCAGCCACTCGTTTGTACCTTGCACCCACGCTCAGCAAGCGCTTTTTCACTCTCCTCCAAACGGATGACAGTTGTGCTCCTAGCTGGTCCTCCTCCGGAACGCCAGCAGAGCCACCCTGACGCAGACTACAAAACTGAGGATGGTGCCTGTAAACACAAAAGAACGGGGACTCCCCAGACGATTCCTGGCGGTGATTATTAATGGCAAACTCAGAAGGAAGGAACGTCGACCACTCCTCCTGGTTGTCAGAAACAAAGCAGCGTAAGTACTGCTCCAAATTCTGGTTCATACGCTCGGTCTGACCATTTGACTGAGGATGAAACGCCGAAGAATGCGACAACTTGATCCCCAGTCGTGAGCAAAATGCTTTCCAAAACTTTGCCACAAACTGAGTACCCCTATCAGACACTATGTCAGACGGGACCCTGGGAAGTCTGACCACCTCCTGCACAAAAACCTGAGCCAGAGTCTTCGCGTTAGGCAATGAAGGCAAGGACACAAAGTGCGACATCTTTGAGAACCGATCAACAACCACCAAGATGACCGTGTTCCCAGCTGAGGAGGGTAGGTCTGTAATAAAATCCATGGAGATCTCCGTCCATGGCCTACTGGGTACCCCTAGAGGATGTAATGAGCCAGCAGGACGGGAGCGAGGCGTCTTAGCCCTAGCACACGTGGAACATGCTGATACGTACGAGACCACGTCCTGTCGGATTTTGGGCCACCAAAACCGACGCGACACCAACTCAAAGGTACCCCTAACCCCTGGATGGCCAGCCAGAACAGTATCATGATGCTCACCCAACACCTTTAGTCGAAGATGGAGCGTACAAATGATTTTTTAATGGGAAGCTCTGGTGGTACTTCCTCCTGAGCCTCGGCAATCTCAGCCTCAACCTCTGTTGTGAGAGCCGAGACCACTACACCCTTTTGGAGGATGGGTACCGGATCTTCCCGAGGTTCTCCCCCCGGAAAACACCTGGATAAAGCATCTGCCTTTGTGTTCTTAGACCCCGGACGGTACGTGACAAAAAAGTTGAATCGCGTGAAAAACAATGCCCGGCGAGCCTGCCTGGGGGACAGACGCTTGGCTGACTCTAAATAAAGCAGATTTTTATGGTCGGTGATAACTGTGACCTGGTGGACCGACCCGTCCAAGAAGTGTCGCCATTCCTCAAAAGCCAACTTGATAGCCAACAACTCCCTGTTGCCGATATCGTAGTCACGTTCGGCAGGCGATAGCTTCTTGGAAAAGTAGGCGCATGGACGCAACTTGGCCAAGAATGAGCCTTGTGACAGCACCGCCCCCACTCCAACCTCAGACGCATCGACTTCCACGGTAAATGGTTTTGATACGTCCGGTTGCACCAGAATGGGGGCCGAAGCAAAACTGTTCTTCATAAATTCAAATGCGCGCGCAGCAGCCTCAGGCCAGGCGGAGAAATTGGTACCCTTTTTCGTCATGTCAGTAAGCGGTTTAGCAATGGTAGAAAAATCTTTGATAAATTTTCTATAATTAGAAAATCCAAGGAACCGCTGGAGTGCTTTTAGGTTATCAGGCTGTTCCCAATGCAGCACCGCTTGCACCTTAGCGGCGTCCATTTTAAACCCAGAAGCAGACACAATATAACCCAAGAAAGGCAACTCCTGAACCGAAAAAACACATTTCTCCAGTTTTGCATAGAGCTTATTTTCTCTGAGTAGCTGTAACACCTGCCTGACATGATCTAAATGAGTATCACGGTCGCATGAATAAATGAGAATGTCATCTAGGTACACAATAACGAATTTCCCCAGTACATGCGAGAACACATCATTTATGAAATGTTGAAATACAGCAGGCGCGTTTGTCAACCCAAATGGCATCACCAAATTTTCAAAATGACCCTCAGGAGTATTAAAAGCCGTCTTCCACTCATCACCTTGATGGACTCTTATGAGGTTGTACGCCCCCTGAGGTCAAGTTTGGTGAAGCACTTAGCACCAGCCACCTGGTTGAACAAATCAGGCATCAGTGGCACGAACCGTAATCTGGTTTAACGCCCTGAAATCCAGACACGGGCGTAGTCCGCCATCTTTCTTCTTAACGAAGAAGAACCCCGCTGCCACCGGCGAGGACGAAGGCCTGATGTGCCCTTTGCTCAAACTCTCAGCAATATAGTCTTTTAAAGCTTGCCTCTCAGGACCAGAGATGTTAAACATCCTAGCTTTCGGCAATTTGGCCCCTGGTTTAAACCTAATAGTACAGTCATAGGGTCGATGTGGTGGCAATTCTGAGCAACCCTTCTCAGAGAACACATCTGCGAAATCCAGCAGTGACTCAGGAATGCTAGGAGTCACAGCGGACACACATGTGGCCAGGCAATTCTCCTGGCAGAATCCGCTCCACTGAATTATGTCCTGAGTTTTCCAGTCAATCACCGGGTTGTGCATAGACAACCATGAAAAACCCAGAACCATTTGTGCAGGAAGATTACTGAGCACCCTACATGTAACATGCTCAGAATGTAGGACCCCAATGTGGAGTTTAACCTCAGCCACAAACTCAGTAATCTCCCCCTGTGGTAGTGGAGTAGCATTGATGGTGACCACCCGGATAGGATGAGGCAGTTTTTCGACCGTGAACCCGGCCGTGCGCGCAAACTCCTCATCAATGAGATTAGTGGCCGACCCACTATCCACAAAAACAGTGATTGGCAGCTCTCTGCCAGCGACCATAACTCTGGCAGGGAGCATACATTGAGAGACCACCATGGAGGATATGCATAAGCTCAGATTGTCCTTCTCCACACCCTCTGAGCTTAGTAGTTTTCCGCCGTTGCGCTTTTCTTAGAAAACAGAGGACAAGCATTTACATAATGCCCTTTTTTACCACAGCAAAAACAGGCTCCCTGCTTCCTGAGTGAGGGGGCTCGATGATGTGACACCCCTGCGATTTGCATAGGCTCCGTGGGCTCACCTGCAGCAACCTCACGTGCACCTACGCCCTCCTCCATAAGCGGCATCTCTTGCACCCCCTGACGCAAACGGCGATCAATGCGGACAACAAGAC
This sequence comes from Ranitomeya variabilis, assembly GCF_051348905.1. Classification (NCBI taxonomy): domain Eukaryota; kingdom Metazoa; phylum Chordata; class Amphibia; order Anura; family Dendrobatidae; genus Ranitomeya; species Ranitomeya variabilis. The sequence goes on along the minus strand of NC_135234.1, from coordinate 11,003,681 downwards.
TCATGGCAGACTCTAGAGAAGCAGGAGTCTCATACATCAGGAGGGCTTGTTTAACCCTTCTCGAAACCCCATGTACAAACTGACTCCATAGCGCCGGGTCATTCCATTGTGTGTCCACCGCCCAGCGGCGAAATTCAGAACAGTAATCCTCCGCCATTCGCTCCCCCTGGCGGAGAGCGCGTATTTTAGATTCTGCTAGTGCCAATCTGTCAGGATCGTCATATATGAGTCCAAGAGCAGAAAAAAAAATATCCACTGAGTTAAATGCAGCTGAATCAGATGGTAATGAAAATGCCCATGCTTGGGGGTCTCCGTTCAGTAATGACAATACCAGGCCCACACGCTGAGCCTCATTACCTGAGGAAACCGGGCGCATACGAAAATATAATTTGCAAGCCTCACGAAAAACAACAAATTTACTGCGTTCCCCAGTAAACCTCTCAGGTAAAGGAATCTTTGGCTCTGCAACTCTGCCTGCATTTTCAGATGGAACATTAGATACTACAAGACCCTGTTGCTGAACTGCCCCCTTCAACTCAGTGACCTGTAAGGACAGCGCCTCCAACTGGCGGGTTATGGAAATCATGGGATCCATGGCATCCAAAATTTATTTTGGCCGATTATAATGTCATGCGGGTACTGGGTAGACTACAGCTGATTACCCGGGCCCCTGCAATAGGGAAAACCCTGTCTGTCCCTCTCCCAGAATTTACACTGATGGTGTCCTTGTCTGGGCTGCCAGGCCTGACCCTGACTCCTGTTTGAGTCCTGTGCTGAAACCTCCACCCGCCACCCAGTGATTAGACCACACACCAACCCCTACAGAAAGCACAGACAGGGAAAACTAAAAACGCACCACCCCGCAGACTCACAGGAAAACACTATAATGTGCACAGGGCAAAACAAATACAAATATAGGAAGGAGAAATATGACAAAGGATAATACACCACCAGATACGATATTTCTTCTCCTAGACCACCACTCCAGACCAAGATCACCAGGTACAAGACACAAGCTATAATCGGCGACGCCCAAAGTCCAGAAAGACTATTTAAAGGCCACGGGCGTCACCCAGCCTCCAACCCGAGTACCAACTAGATTAACCCCTGACAACCTGGATAAAATCTAGCAGGCGCCACTGAGCGTATAGTGGACGAATGTGGAATTACCGCTGTCTGTCGGACGCCCTAGTGTGAATAGCGTCCGACATGACAACTGCATTATATACAGGAATGATACGGTCATGAAAATCACTGCATGGGAGAAGGAATATTCCAGAAAGCATTGTATGTGATCACAGGTAGCCGTACCATCCACAAATACAAGTGACCACTCCATGCTGTAAGGAAGAGGCCAAATAACAGCAAAATCCAGAAACACTGCTGTCTTTTCTGGGACAAAGCTCATTATAATGGATGGAAGCAAAATGGAAAACTGTTCTGGGTTTTGTGTCCTGAAGACTCAGGAGGAGAGGGACCATCCAGCTTGTTATGGAGGAGAGAGGCCATCTGGTTTCTAATCGAGGCGATGGACTATGCAGCTTGTTATGGGGAAAGAGGCCATCCTGCTTGTTATCAAGGAGAGGACCAACTAGCATGTTATGAGGAGAGGGACCATGCATCTTGTTATCGACGAGAGGGACCACCTAGTTTGTTATTGGGGAGAGGGACCGTGCAGCTTATTATCAATGAGAGGGTCCATCTAGCTTGTTATGGAAGAGAGGGTACATCTAGAAGAGTCCGAGGGATGAACCAGTTGCCTGCAGTCCGGACCTTTCACCAATAGAAAACATTTAACGCATTATAAAACAAAACATCCATCAAAGCCCCAGAACTAAGGAGCAGTGAGAATCTGACATTAAACAAGAAGGGGACAATGTTCCTCTCCCAAAACTCCAACCATTTCCTCCTTACCTCCTGAGCTTTACAAACAGTTGTAAGTTAAAGAGGGGACACTTCACAATGGTGGACATGGCTGGGGCACAATGATGGAAGCAGCCAGGGCATGATGGCGGATGCGACCTGGGCGGGTACGATGCTGGACGCAGCTGGGCATGAGAATGGACACGGCCCAGGAACGATGGTGGACACGGCCCAGGAACGATGGTGGACACGGCCCAGGAACGATGGTGGACACGGCCCAGGAACGATGGTGGACACGGCCCAGGAACGATGGTGGACACGGCCCAGGAACGATGGTGGACACGGCCCAGGAACGATGGTGGACACGGCCCAGGAACGATGGTGGACACGGCCCAGGAACGATGGTGGACACGGCCCAGGAACGATGGTGGACACGGCCCAGGAACGATGGTGGTACACGGCCCAGGAACGATGGTGGACACGGCCCAGGAACGATGGTGGACACGGCCCAGGAACGATGGTGGACACGGCCCAGGAACGATGGTGGACACGGCCCAGGAGCGATGGTGGACACGGCCCAGGAGCGATGGTGGACACGGCCCAGGAGCGATGGTGGACACGGCCCAGGAGCGATGGTGGACACGGCCCAGGAGCGATGGTGGACACGGCCCAGGAACGATGGTGGACACGGCCCAGGAACGATGGTGGACACGGCCCAGGAACGATGGTGGACACGGCCCAGGAACGATGGTGGACACGGCCCAGGAACGATGGTGGACACGGCCCAGGAACGATGGTGGTACACGGCCCAGGAACGATGGTGGACACGGCCCAGGAACGATGGTGGACACGGCCCAGGAACGATGGTGGACACGGCCCAGGAACGATGGTGGACACGGCCCAGGAGCGATGGTGGACACGGCCCAGGAGCGATGGTGGACACGGCCCAGGAGCGATGGTGGACACGGCCCAGGAGCGATGGTGGACACGGCCCAGGAGCGATGGTGGACACGGCCCAGGAACGATGGTGGACACGGCCCAGGAACGATGGTGGACACGGCCCAGGAACGATGGTGGACACGGCCCAGGAACGATGGTGGACACGGCCCAGGCACAACTGCTCTGAGATGTGTCGGAGCCATTAATTTCTAAATGAGGTAATGTTTTCATATGAAATGGAAAAATGTCCAATATCAACTTCTGATCTGTTCTGTGTGATAAAATATGAAGATAAAAGCTTTCCAGATTATTACATTGCTTTTTTTTACATTTCACACAGCCGCCAAACTTTTGTGGATTTGGGTTTGTACATCCTGGAGTATACATGAACATACACACATAAAACCCTGCACACGTCACCTGAGAGGTACAAATGACAATGCTGAAAAGCGCTTTTTTCTGTCTTAATATGTAAAAGAAACTGATATAATAACTGATGCATTCGTAGCCTTACATAGCGTCCCATCATGCGGCACCACAAGGCACTCTGCCCTTGGCCATGACAGGATACTGCTCGTCCTTTTATATCTAATATTGGGGTTCTTGTATCTTACAAGTCTGTGCACCCCCGGAGGAGTAGCGGCAGCACACGCTGGCACCCAGCTGCTCCCTAGATGGCGCCTGGACGGCGCTCTGTGCCCACATGAAGCATGACATGACCCCCGGGGACGGCATCCTATTACATAAAGGAAGACATATTCAGACTCCTGTACAATAACGAGATTCATGTTAGATTCCAGCTGAAGAGGAGCCTGAGCGCGACGGTCAAAAGCCCCAGCGTAAATTTAGAGCATTACTGGACTAAAAATAGCCGGCGCTGGAAAGCGTCTTCAGCAGATCTGGTGGAGGGAGCGGGACGGCATAAAAGCGCTGCCTCACTAATTGCTTACATTTATTCATGAGCACGAGACGCGGCATACCTGGTCCTAAATGGCGCAGACGGGACCGACCGCGGCTCACACGAGTGATTCGTGGAGCACATTAATGATGGCTTACATTAAGGAGGATTTCATGTATTCATGCAAAAAAACTGAATGACAAGGAATGAAGGAAGAGGCTGCACAGTGTCACCCTGCTGGCACTAATGCCTCCCGCCTCCACATAATGTCCCCCAACACGAGACTGATCCCGACCACTGGTGCCCCCCACTGATCATATGTAGCGGGCATGGAGTCAGGACCGCACAGCTCCATGCAGTATAGTGGCCATTCTCAGTACTGCAGCTCAGCTCGCATTGAAGTAACTGGGATCTGAGCGTCTGAACCTGACAATGACCACGGTGTACGGAGCGGAGCTGCTCGGTACTGTGCATATTGGGCCGTCGCCGGAGCTCTCACACCCCACTGATCAGATACTGATGATCTTGATATGGATTGATGGGGTCTTGGCACAGACGTCAGTTCCACAGTCACTTTACCAAGCACTGCTCCCTAATTTGTCCTGATTATCCCAGATATATGAGCTGTGAACCCAAGGGCTGTAATGGCAGGCACAGCCACTATAGGATGCATGGGGCAAGGCACGCAAGCGACACAGCCCTGTAAATCAGTTATTTGCTGAGGGAGCCGAGCACACAAATCTGATTTATTACCTTTTTATATTACTATTAAATCTGACAATCAGACACATTCTGTGCATCTTACCCCAGAATAATACTTAAACTAAGTAATAAACACCATACTGATCCCCCTGCGCTCATCTACTGATCCTCCTGCACTCAACTACTGATCCCCCTGCGCTCCCGTACTGATCCCCCTGTGCTCAACTACTGATCCCCCTGCACTCAACTACTGATCCTCCTGCACTCAACTACTGATCCTCCTGCGCTCAACTACTGATCCCCCTGCACTCAACTACTGATCCCCCTGCGCTCAACTACTGATCCTCCTGCACTCAACTACTGATCCCCCTGCGCTCCCGTACTGATCCCCCTGTGCTCAACTACTGATCCCCCTGCACTCAACTACTGATCCTCCTGCACTCAACTACTGATCCTCCTGCGCTCAACTACTGATCCCCCTGCACTCAACTACTGATCCCCCTGCGCTCAACTACTGATCCTCCTGCACTCAACTACTGATCCCCCTGCGCTCCCGTACTGATCCCCCTGTGCTCAACTACTGATCCCCCTGCACTCAACTACTGATCCTCCTGCACTCAACTACTGATCCCCCTGCACTCAACTACTGATCCCCCTGCACTCAACTACTGATCCTCCTGCACTCAACTACTGATCCTCCTGTGCTCCCATAAGGATCCCCCTGCACTCAACTACTGATCCCCCTGCACTCAACCACTGATCCCCCTGCACTCAACTACTGATCCCCCTGCGCTCCCGTACTGATCCCCCTGCACTCAACTACTGATCCCCCTGCACTCAACTACTGATCCTCCTGCGCTCAACTAGAGATCCTCCTGCACTCAACTACTGATCCCCCTGCACTCAACTACTGATCCCCCTGCACTCAACTACTGATCCCCCTGTGCTCCCATACGGATCCCCCTGCACTCAACTACTGATCCCCCTGCACTCAACCACTGATCCCCCTGCACTCAACTACTGATCCCCCTGCACTCAACCACTGATCCCCCTGCACTCAACCACTGATCCCCCTGCACTCAACCACTGATCCCCCTGCACTCAACCACTGATCCCCCTGCACTCAACTACTGATCCCCCTGCGCTCCCGTACTGATCCCCCTGTGCTCAACTACTGATCCCCCTGCACTCAACTACTGATCCTCCTGCGCTCCCGTACTGATCCCCCTGTGCTCAACTACTGATCCCCCTGCACTCAACTACTGATCCTCCTGCACTCAACTACTGATCCCCCTGCACTCAACTACTGATCCCCCTGCACTCAACTACTGATCCTCCTGCACTCAACTACTGATCCTCCTGTGCTCCCATAAGGATCCCCCTGCACTCAACTACTGATCCCCCTGCACTCAACCACTGATCCCCCTGCACTCAACTACTGATCCCCCTGCGCTCCCGTACTGATCCCCCTGCACTCAACTACTGATCCCCCTGCACTCAACTACTGATCCTCCTGCGCTCAACTAGAGATCCTCCTGCACTCAACTACTGATCCCCCTGCACTCAACTACTGATCCCCCTGCACTCAACTACTGATCCCCCTGTGCTCCCATACGGATCCCCCTGCACTCAACTACTGATCCCCCTGCACTCAACCACTGATCCCCCTGCACTCAACTACTGATCCCCCTGCACTCAACCACTGATCCCCCTGCACTCAACCACTGATCCCCCTGCACTCAACCACTGATCCCCCTGCACTCAACCACTGATCCCCCTGCACTCAACTACTGATCCCCCTGCGCTTCCGTACTGATCCCCCTGCACTCAACTACTGATCCCCCTGGGCTCCCATACTGATCCCCCTGTGCTCAACTACTGATCCCCCTGCACTCAGCTACTGATCCCCCTGCGCTCCCGTACTGATCCCCCTGCACTCAACTACTGATCCCCCTGGGCTCCCATACTGATCCCCCTGAGCTCAACTACTGATCCCCCTGCGCTCAACTACTGATTCCCCTGCGCTCCCATACTGATCCTCCTGCGCTCAACTACTGATCCTCCTGCGCTCAACTACTGATCCCCCTGCACTCAACTACTGATCCCCCTGCACTCAACTACTGATCCCCCTGCGCTCAACTACTGATCCCCCTGCACTCAACTACTGATCCCCCTGCACTCAACCACTGATACCCCTGCACTCAACTACTGATCCCCCTGCGCTCCCGTACTGATCCCCCTGTACTCAACTACTGATCCCCCTGGGCTCCCATACTGATCCCCCTGTGCTCAACTACAGATCCCCCTGTGCTCAACTACAGATCCCCCTGCACTCAGCTACTGATCCCCCTGCGCTCCCGTACTGATCCCCCTGCGCTCCTGTACTGATCCCCCTGCCCTCAACTACTGATCCCCCTGGGCTCCCATACTGATCCCCCTGCGCTCAACTACTGATCCCCCTGCGCTCAACTACTGATCCCCCTGCACTCAACCACTGATCCCCCTGCACTCAACTACTGATCCCCCTGCGCTTCCGTACTGATCCCCCTGCACTCAACTACTGATCCCCCTGGGCTCCCATACTGATCCCCCTGTGCTCAACTACTGATCCCCCTGCACTCAGCTACTGATCCCCCTGCGCTCCCGTACTGATCCCCCTGCACTCAACTACTGATCCCCCTGGGCTCCCATACTGATCCCCCTGAGCTCAACTACTGATCCCCCTGCGCTCAACTACTGATTCCCCTGCGCTCCCATACTGATCCTCCTGCGCTCAACTACTGATCCTCCTGCGCTCAACTACTGATCCCCCTGCACTCAACTACTGATCCCCCTGCACTCAACTACTGATCCCCCTGCACTCAACTACTGATCCCCCTGCACTCAACCACTGATACCCCTGCACTCAACTACTGATCCCCCTGCGCTCCCGTACTGATCCCCCTGTACTCAACTACTGATCCCCCTGGGCTCCCATACTGATCCCCCTGTGCTCAACTACAGATCCCCCTGTGCTCAACTACAGATCCCCCTGCACTCAGCTACTGATCCCCCTGCGCTCCCGTACTGATCCCCCTGCGCTCCTGTACTGATCCCCCTGCCCTCAACTACTGATCCCCCTGGGCTCCCATACTGATCCCCCTGCGCTCAACTACTGATCCCCCTGCGCTCAACTACTGATTCCCCTGCGCTCCCGTACTGATCCTCCTGCGCTCAACTACTGATCCGCCTGCACTCAACTACTGATCCCCCTGCGCTCAACTACTGATCCCCCTGCGCTCCCATACTGATCCCCCTGCACTCAACCACTGATCCCCCTGCACTCAACTACTGATCCCCCTGCGTTCCCGTACTGATCCCCCTGCACTCAACTACTGATCCCCCTGGGCTCCCATACTGATCCCCCTGCGCTCCCATACTGATCACCCTGCGCTCCCGTACTGATCCCCCTGTGCTCAACTACTGATCCCCCTGCGCTCCCGTACTGATCCCCCTGCGCTGCCGTACTGATCCCCCTGCGCTCCCGTACTGATCCCCCTGTGCTCAACTACTGATCCCCCTGCGCTCCTGTACTGATCCCCCTGCGCTGCCGTACTGATCCCCCTGCGCTCCCGTACTGATCCCCCTGTGCTCAACTACTGCTCCCCCTGCGCTCCCGTACTGATTCCCCTGTGCTCCCGTACTGATTCACCTGTGCTCAACTACTGATCCCCCTGCACTCAACTACTGATCCCCCTGCACTCCCGTACTGATCCCCCTCTGCTCAACTACTGCTCCCCCTGCGCTCCCGTACTGATTCCCCTGTGCTCCAGTACTGAACCCCCTACGCTCCTGAACTGCTCCCACTGTGCTCCCGTACTGTAAATTATGGTGGAAAATAAGTATTTGGTCTCCTAAAAACATGCAAGATCTCTGGCTCTCACAGACCTGTAGCTTCTTCTTTAAGAGGCTCCTCTGTCCTCCACTCATCACCTTAGTAATGGCTCCTGTTTGAACTTGTTATCAGTATAAAAGACACCTGTCCACAACCTCAGTCACACTCCAAACTCCACTATGGTGAAGACCAAAGAGCTGTCCAAGGACACCAGAAACAAAATTGTAGCCCTGCACCAGGCTGGGAAGACAATATGCAATAGGCAAGCAGCTTGGTGTGATGAAACCAACTGTGGGAGCAATAATAAGAAAATGGAAGACATACAAGACCACTGATAATCTCCCTCGATCTGGGGCTCCACAAAAGATCTCACCCCGTGGGGTCAAAATGATCACAAGAACAGTGTGCAAAAATCCCAGAACCACACGGGGGACCTAGTGAATGACCTGCATAGAACTGGGACCACCATAACAAAGGCTACCATCAGTAACACACTACGCCGCCAGGGACTCAGATCCTGCAGTGCCAGACGTGTCCCCCTGCTTAAGCCAGTATATGTCTGGGCCCGTCTGAAGTTTGCTAGAGAGCATTTGGATTATCCAGAAGAGTATTGGGAGAATGTCTTATGGTCTGATGAAATTAAAGTAGAACTGTTTGGTAGAAATAAAACTCGTCGTGTTTGGAGGAGACAGAATGCTGAGTTGCATCCAAAAAACACCATACCTACTGTGAAGCATGAGGGTGGCAACATCATGCTTTGGGGCTGTTTCTCTGCAAAGGGACCAGGACAACTGATCCATGTACATGAAAGAATGAATGGGGCCATGTATCGTGAGATTTTCAGTGCAAACCTCCTTCCATCAGCAAGGGCATTGAAGATGAAACCACTTTCAGCATGATAATGATCCCAAGCAGTGTTGAAAGTCAGTGTTGCCCAGCGACAGGCCCAAAACATCACTGCTCTAGAGGAGATCTGCATGAAGGAATGGACCAACATACCACCAACAGTGTTTGCCAACCTTGTGGAGACTTGCAGAAAACGTGTGACCTCTGTCATTGCCAACAAAGGAGGATATACAGTGCCTGCCTTGCGAAAGTAATCGTCTCCCTTGAACTTTCCAACCTTTTCCCACATATCATGCTTCAAACATAAAGATACCAAATGTAAATTTTTGGTGAAGAATCAACAACAAGTGGAACACAATTGTGAAGTTGAACGAAATTTATTGGTCTTTTTGTGGAAATTCAAAAACTGAAAAGTGGGGCGTGCAATATTATTCGGCCCTTTTACTTTCAGTGCAGCAAACTCACTCCAGAAGTTCATTCTGGATCTCTGAATGATCCAATGTTGTCCTAAAAGCCTAATGATGATAAATATAATCCACCTGTGTGTAATCAAGTCTCTGTATAAATGCACCTGCTCTGTGATTGTCTCAGGGTTCTGTTTGAAGCACAGAGAGCATCATGAAGACCAAGGAACACAACAGGCAGGTCCATGATACTGTTGTGGAGAAGTGTAAAGCCGGATACAAAATGATTTCCAAAACTTTAAACACCCCAAGGAGCACTGTGAAAGCGATCATATTGAAATGGAAGGAGTATCATACCACTGCAAATCTACCAAAACCCGGCCGTCCCTCTAAACTTTCATCTCAAACAAGGAGAAGACTGATCAGAGATGCAGCCAAGAGGCCCATGATCACTCTGGATGAACTGCAGAGATCTACAGCTGAGGTGGGAAAGTCTGTCCATAGGACAACAATCAGTCGTACACTGCACAAATCTGGCCTTTATGGAAGAGTGGCAAGAAGAAAGCCATTTCTCAAAGATATCCATAAAAAGTGTTGTTTAAAGTTTGCAACAAGCCACCTGGGAGACACATCAAACATGTGGAAGAAGGTGCTCTGGTCAGATGAAACCAAAATCGAACTTATTGGCAACAATGCCAAACGATATGTTTGGCGTAAAGGCAATACAGCTCATCACCCTGAACACACCATCCCCACTGTCAAACATGGTGGTGGCAGCATCTCGGTTTGGGCCTGCGTTTCTTCAGCAGGGACAGGGAAGATGGTTAAAATTGATGGAAAGATGGATGGAGCCAAATACAGGACCATTCTAGAAGAAAACCTGTTGGAGTCTACAAAAGACCTGAGACTGGGACGGAGATTTGTCTTCCAACAAGGCAACGATCCCAAACATAAAGCAAAATCTACAATGGAATGGTTCACAAATAAACGTATCCAGGTGTTAGAATGGCCAAGTCAGAGTCCAGACCTCAATCCAATCGAGAATCTGTGGAAAGAGATGAAAACTGCTGTTCACAAACAATCTCCATCAACATCTCCATCAAACCTCACTGAGCTCCAGCTCTTTGCCAAGGAAGAACGGGCAAGAATTTCAGTCTCTCGATGTACAAAACTGATAGAGACATACCCCAAGCAACTTGTATTCGCAGCAAAAGGTGGCGCAACAAAGTATTAACTTACAGGGGCCGAATAATATTGCACGCCCCACTTTTCAGTTTTAGAATTTCCACAAAAATTTAAAATAACCAATAAATTTCGTTCAACTTCACAATTGTGTTCCACTTGTTGTTGATTCTTCACCAAAAATTTACATTTGGTATCTTTGTTTGAAGCATATGTGGGAAAAGGTTTGAAAGTTCCAAAGAGACGAATACTTTCGCAAGGCACTGTATAACAAAATATTGAGATGAACTTTTGTTAATGACCAAATATTTATTTTTCACCATAATTTGCAAAATAAATCTTCCCAAATCAGACAAGGTGATTTTCTGGATTTGTTTTCTCATTGTGACTCTCATAGTCGTGGTCTACGTATGATGTCAGTTACAGGCCTCGTGTCAGGACTCTGAACATTTTTTACCTTTTGTGCATTACTGCCCTTTTCCAAGATGGCATCTTTGGTCTCATGTGCACTGTGTCTTCCTGCTATATAACTCCACCCCAGCCTTCAGTCTGTGCTAGAGTATTCTGCCTTGCATCCAGCTCCTGACCTCTGATTACTCCCTGGCTATATACCTGCTCCTGTGAAACTGTGTGGTGATCCTGCTACTCTGCTCTGAGTTCCTGCTGCATACACCAGTTTCCAGTAATCCTCCTTCATCTGCTGCTCGTGTTTACTTCCATCTGCATTTGCTGGACATGTAAGCTGTTTCTGCTCTACAAAAACCTGATACTATTAACCAGGCCTCCCTGGTTGAGCTAAGATATGATTTGAACTGCCTTATAAGCTTATCTATCTGTGTTTGGACTAAGACAAGGATTTATTCGTGTCAAGTAACCTCAAGAATAACTGTGCTTCATAGACTTTCTGCTTGATTGCATTTTCCTCTGAAGTTTCCTATAGACTGCTGAGCTGCGTTTAATATTTACACCAAGTGTTGTGGACTTGAGTTTCTCTCTGCACCTGTTTGAATCAGGCTACTTTCACACTAGCGTCATACGACGCACGACGAATTGCGTCGTTGCAACGTACCGACGCAGTGAAAGCACCGCAAAACGGGGGGGCAGCGGATGCTGTTTTTCAACGCATCCGCTGCCCCATTGTGAGGTGCGGGGGGGAGGGGGCGGAGTTCCGGCCGCGCATGCGCGGTCGGAATTGGCGGACACGACGCACCAAAAAACGTTACATGCAATGTTTTTTGGTGGCGACGGTCCAACGCAACACGACGCAACCGTCGCAAGACGGTTGCGACGTGTCAATGCGTCGCACTGCGTCGTTAATGCAAGTCTATGGAGAAAAAACGAATCCTGCAAGCACTTTTGCAGGATGCGTTTTTTTCTACAAAACGACGCATAGCGACATGCAGTGCACGACGCTAGTGTGAAAGTAGCCTTACCGTGTGATAATATAGACTTTACCACTTATAAAACTGTGTCCTGTAGTTGTCTTGTTCCACGCAAAGAGTCTCCTGAGTTATCCCCTATAATTATTTCAGGATACTCTAGCCATAAAAAAAAGGAGACTGCTGGAACAATGACTGCAGAAAGCAGATTAGAGCAGGTGTTTTCCATAAATAGATCACTGCAGAAAGATGTGGAAGGTCTGCAAAATAAGTTTGGAAGCTTTGAACTCAATCAACAAGTGTTTGGACAGACTTTGCAGGACTTGAGCAACCGCATGGCAGCCCAGGAAAACAAACTTGCTGGCATAGAGTCCCAGTATGGACGGGCTTTTCAGGACATAAGCACGCAAATAGCTGCACAAGTGACTTTACCCTCTGGGCAACCGCCACAAGCTAGCCCACCTAAGTTGCCCCCATTCAGATTTAATGGTGATCGCGACAAATTTTGTGGCTTTGTAAATCAATGTATGCTATATTTTGATGTGCATGCTGACCGTTTTCCTACTGATAGATCCAGATTGTTGTGTAATAATGCTACTGACCTCACGAGCGCTCGCCTGGGCGAATCCGATGATTGAGTCTTGTGACCCACGGTTAAATAACTTGGATGATTTCTTGGCCGCTATGGCATTAATGTTTGATGACCCTAATCGCCATGCAACCACTGAATCTGCTTTTCTGTCTTTACGCCAGGCTAAACGTTCTGTTATTGAGTATGCCACTGAATTCGGGAGATTAGCGGTAGATACCAATTGGGACAGTTATGCACAATTGCCTATTTTTAAAAAGGGTCTGTCTAGTATTATAAAAGATGAACTAGCTCGCTCTGAGTCACCACAAGAGCTAGAGACATTTATACAGCATTGTGTGCGCATAGACATTCGCCTTACTGAGCGTAGGCAGGAGAAATTTGCTGCATATAACCGTATTTCTAACTTTTCCCTTCCTTCCAAAGAGCCTGCAGGTAAAACCTCTCGGGAGGTGGAGGAGGTGCCCATGCAAATTGATTCCGTTCAGAGGCGCGAGATCAATGAGCGCCGGGAGCATCGCTTCCTGAAAGTCTATGTTTCTACTGCAGCCAGTCGGACCACTTCTTGATCAATTGTCCTAAGTGTCCTAGATGGCCTAACAAGGTGCTAGCAGCAGTAGGGGAGTATGACAACTGTGATGATGAATCTGACATCTCTGAATGTAGCCTGCCTTTAAACGCTGTATTCCATTCACTTTCTATGACTTCACCCCCCAAGGAGCTGAAGGAGAAGAACTCTCACTGTTCTCTCCCTATTAAGATCCTGTGTTCAGGACAGTGGATTTCCAGTGCAGCTATGATTGACTCAGGTGCAGGTGGCAAGTTCATGGATATCGCATTTGCCAAGGAACATGGTATTGAAATGCAGCAAAGAGCCTCTCCAATTACCATGGAAACAGTGGATGGGTCACCTTTAATCTCTGGGCCTGTGGATCAGGAGACCGTACCCCTTGAAATTTTGTTGGAGCCTAATCATCAGGAGCAACTTTCTTTCTTGCTAATTTCTTCTCCTCATTTTCCTGTGATTTTTAGGCATTCCTTGGTTGCGTTCTCAGAACCCAATTATCAACTGGGAGACCAAGGAGATTATCTTTCCAACAAGGAGCAACTCAGCCTTAACAGAAGCTGTCCCTGAGTCCACGGCTACGGAACCACATGTACAGGTATTTTCTTTACCTCCAGCATATGAAGAGTTCTCTGACATCTGTGACAAGAAGAATGCAGATCAGCTTCCTCCACACAGGCATTATGACTGTCCCATTGAGCTGCTTCCTGGGGCAGCTATTCCTTTTGGTAACGTATACCCTTTGGCGGCACCTGAGCTTCAAGCCTTAAAGGAGTATATTGATGAAAATCTGGCCAAAGGCTTCATACGTCCTTCTTCCTCACCAGCAGGGGCACCTATATTTTTTGTAAAAAAGAAGGATGGGACCCTGAGACCCTGTGTTGACTATCGGGAACTCAATAAGGTAACCGTACGAAACCATTACCCTTTGCCTCTGATTCCCGAATTACTGGAAAGAGTCTGCCATGCTAAGGTGTTCTCTAAACTGGATCTTCGTGGGGCTTATAATTTGGTGCGTATTCGTCCAGGGGATGAGTGGAAGACAGCATTCCGATGCCGGTATGGACACTTTGAATATCTCGTGATGCCCTTCGGGCTTTGTAATGCCCCTGCAACATTTCAACCCCTTGCTAATGACATTTTCAGAGATTTGTTGGACCAGTTTGTGGTGATCTATTTGGACGATATTCTAATCTTTTCTCTCTACAGGAACATGAAGAACATGTCAAAGCTGTTTTAAGACGTCTGAAAGAAAACCATCTGTATATCAAGCCGGAGAAATGCGAATTCCATCGTTCTGAGATACAGTTCTTAGGTTATATCATCTCTCCCCAGGGGCTGAACATGGAATCTGGTAAGATTCAGGCTATCCTTGACTGGCCGGTACCCAAGAACGTTAAGGAGGTCCAACGTTTTATTGGTTTTGCAAATTTCTACAGACGCTTCATTCAAAATTTTTCTGATATTGCCTGTCCCATTACTTCCTTGACAAAGAAGGAAAAGCCCTTTAAGTGGTCATCACAGGCTCAAGAAGCTTTTGATCGGCTTAAGATCTGTTTCACATCAGCACCGCTGTTGATACACCCAGATCCAACACTTTCATTCATTGTGAAGGTGGACGCTTCTGATAATGCTTTGGGGGCTATTCTCTCCCAAAGAACTGGAGAGAAGGGTCTGCTACATCCTTGTGCTTTCTTTTCCCGTAGACTAACCTCAGCAGAGAAGAATTACGACGTGGGAGACAAGGAATTCCTGGCTATTATTGCGGCTTTCAAAGAATGGAGCCATCATCTACAAGGAGCTGCACAACAGATCATAGTGCTAACTGACCATCGCAATTTAGAGTTCTTTAGATCCGCTAGATGTCTTTCTCCTCATCAAGCTCGTTGGAACTTATTTTTAAATCAATTTAACTTTGTTATCTCGTACCGTCCAGGTTCTCGTAATGGGAAGGCTGATGCTTTATCCCGAATCCATGCTGCGGATTCCGTACCTGGAGCCCCGTCCAAGACCATTCTATCTGATGCCAATTTCATCTGAGTTATCCACGATCAGGACTTGTGGAAGGAGTGCAGGGAGGCCTATGACGGTGATGTATTTCTGGCCAACCCACCTGTGGATATTAATCTTGTCTTTAAGGGTGGCATGTGGTTCAGAGATCGACGTATCTACGTCCCTGAGGTCGTCCGTCTGCAGATCCTCAAGATGGTACATGACTCCAAGTTGGCTGGTCACAGGGGGTATAGAAGACACAAGAGTTCCTGAGCCGATTCTTCTGGTGGCCAACTTGCCAGAAGGATACCAAGGACTATGTTCTCTCTTGCGAGGTATGTGCCCGTTACAAGACTCCTCATGTGGCACCTACGGGTCTTCTACAACCATTACCTGTTTCGTCCCGCCCTTGGGGGTCTATATCAATGGACTTTATTGTGGAGCTGCCTACATCGGGGGGCATAAATACAATCATGGTGGTAGCTGATCGCCTGACTAAAGCTGCTCATTTTGTTCCATGCACCGGCCTCCCCTCAGTTAAAGATACAGTGAACTTGCTTATACAGAATGTCTTTCGGTTGCATGGGGTTCCGGATGAGATCATCTCTGACCGTGGAGTACAGTTCACTTCAAGATTCTGGAAGGGGTTTTGCTCTGCACTCAATATTAATGTCTGTCTCTCTTCCGCTTACCATCCCCAGACAAATGGTCAGACTGAGCGTACCAACCAGACGCTGGAGCAATATCTAAGATGCTATGTCAGCCATCTCCAGGATGATTGGTTGGAGTTGCTGCCGTTAGCCGAATTTTCATATAATAATTCTCAGAGCGCCTCCACTAAATTTACACCTTTCTTTGCCAATCTGGGTTATCATCCGTGTATTTTACCTAGGTCTCCAATTAATTCTCCGGTTCCGGCAGTGGAGGAAAGGCTGACTGCGATGAGACAAAATCTGGAGGTTCTGAAGGAATCCCTGACCACAGCTCAAGAACGTTATAAGAGATTGGCTGATAGATTCCGTAAACCTTAGCAACTAAGAATCTGAAGTTAAACGTTCCTTCACAAAAACTTGGATAGAAATTCATTGGCCCTTTCAAGATCAACGGTTTTGTGAGCTCTGTGGCCTGCCGGCTGAAGCTGCCTAGGACTATGAAGGTACACCCAGTTTTTCATGTATCTTTACTAAAGCCTGTATCTCCTAATACCTTCCAGGGACGTGTTGTGCCACCTCCGCAGCCTGTGGTGATTGATGGGCTAGAACAATTTGTGGTGGAGGAAATTATTGATTCCAGGATTCGCAGGAATCGGCTCCAATATCTGATAAGATGGCAGGGATATCCCCCTGAGGAAGACTCTTGGGAACCTGTGGAAAACATCAATGCCCAACAGAAGATTTCTCGTTTTCATCAGAGATTCCCTGAGAAACCAGGTCCAGGATCGTCCTGAGGCCGCTTCTAAGGAGGGAGTAATGTCAGGACTCTGAACATTTTTTACCTTTTGTGCATTACTGCCCTTTTCCAAGATGGCGTCTTTGGTCTCATGTGCACTGTGTCTTCCTGCTATAAAACTCCACCCCAGCCTTAAGTCTGTGCTAGAGTATTCTGCCTTGCATCCAGCTCCTGACCTCTGATTACTCCCTGGCTATATACCTGCTCCTGTGAAACTGTGTGGTGATCCTGCTACTCTGCTCTGAGTTCCTGCTGCATACACCAGTTTCCAGTAATCCTCCTTCATCTGCTGCTTGTGTTTACTTCCATCTGCATTTGCTGGACATGTAAGCTGTTTCTGCTCAGCAAAAACTTGAGACTATTAACCAGGCCTCCCTGGTTGAGCTAAGATATGATTTGAACTGCCTTATAAGCTTATGTATCTGTGTTTGGACTAAGACAAGGATTTATTCGTGTCAAGTATCCTCAAGAATAACTGTGCTTCATAGACTTTCTGCTTGATTGCATTTTCCTCTGAAGTTTGCTATAGACTGCTAAGCTGCGTTTAATATTTACACCAAGTGTTGTGGACTTGAGTTTCTCTCTGCACCTGTTTGAATCACCGTGTGATAATATAGACTTTACCACTTATAAAACTGTGTCCTGTAGTTGTCTTGTTCCAGGCAAAGAGTCTCCTGAGTTATCCCCTATAATTATTACACCTCGCTCATCTATTTAAGTTAGAAAACTTGCACAATTGGCAGCTGACTAAATACTTTTTTTTCCCGATTGTATTTAGAGCCTTTCTTATAGACGCCTATCCATTAATAACCCCTGTGCTTCATGTCAACTGACATTACAAAGCTAACATCAACCCCAATACTATTACCCCATTGCCACCGCACCAGGGCAAGTGGGAAAAGCGGAGACTAAGCACCAGTATTGGCACATCTTATGGATGCGCCATTTCTGGGGCATCTGAGGGCTGATGTTCTTAGTCTGGGAGGGGGTCAATATCCATGACCCCTTCCTAGGCTATTAATATCTAGACATAGCTGTCTGCGTAGCTTCTGCTGGATATTAATAATAGGGGGGACCGCACGTCATTTTTTTTTTGGGGGGGCAACCCTTGTTAATAACCATCAATGGGTAAGTAGACAGCTGTGAGCTGATATTAATAGCCTGGGAAGCTCCATGATTATTACCCCCTTCCCAGGCTATAAACATCA
The DNA here is from genome assembly GCF_051348905.1 of Ranitomeya variabilis. Taxonomy (NCBI): domain Eukaryota; kingdom Metazoa; phylum Chordata; class Amphibia; order Anura; family Dendrobatidae; genus Ranitomeya; species Ranitomeya variabilis. Next base: position 10,985,791 of record NC_135234.1, on the reverse strand, counting down.
GCCCCCAGCTGTCGACTTCCACTCAACTAGTTATGAAAACTCAAGGGGACCCAACGCCATTGTTTTTTTATTCTTTCTGTATATTCTATTCTGAAGGTTCACGCTGTGAATTTGCTGTACTGGGGCGATGGAATTTGGGGTTGCCTATGAGATGGGTGTGTAAAAATTGGACAGTACACAAGTGCCGTATTTTTTTTTCGCACTCATTGACTTGCCTTGCCAAGTCTCATCAGATATATGCGGCCACTAGCAGCATGCTGCGATTTTATTTTCTCAGTCCAATCTGAACAGATAAAAAAATTGCAGATGAACACAGGATCATTGACTAACATTAGTCAGAGTGCAATTCAATTTTTTTATCAGATTGCACTTGTCCATTTTAAACGCAGATGAGTATGAGCCCTTTTACTACAACTCTGCTATTCACCAGAGCTGTCTCTCAAGGAGACCCCACCTGCCAGAACAAGGAAGTGAAAAGACTACAAGGAGACTGCAGAGCTCAAGAGACAACTTGAGAATATCCCTTTAAGTGTTTCTGGAGAAAAAGTGAACTCGGGCAAAGAGAGCACCCCTTACCGATGTAATGGCAGCTTATATCACTCATTACAAAGTGCCATAAGCACCAGTGATCCTGACACATGGGTGATGTCATAGAAAATATTGAGATACCTAAAGCCACTAGTGAGGGGGCAGTCACGCCCCTACCCTCCTCCTCTCTCTTTTCCAGTTGAAACAAGAGCTGACAGTCTGAGTCTCCTAGAAATAGACTTGTACAATGGACATAAGGAAGTAGGAAGTGATGTGTAGCTGGGAAGTGACAATCCTAATTAAAATGCAGGCAGTTCCTTTTGAACCAAAGGACCCCTGAGGTGCCAAAGGGAATGTCTAGTGTGAGCGAGATGGAAAGCTATAGATTGGACAGGAATTAACACAGGAAAGGCCTTTTAAGTCTTGAAGGGATGAACGGAGGCAAATATCTAACACCCTTTATAGCAGAGGTGGGGAACCTCAGGCCCCAGGGCCATTTACGGCCCTTGATGACCTTTTATCAGGCCCCCGAGCAGATTCTCAGGGACCCCATTCTTGGGCAAGGAGCTGTAATTTGATTGCCACCAGCTCATTAATTTCTTCTTGCTCTGTTAGCACACACGCAGTGTTCACTACTGAACATTGAAAGGCATGCAATGAAAGATAACATCCTGACACCAGTGCCAGGGTCAGGATGGACTTTGTGGGCGGAGTTTGTACGGCCCCCGAAGGATGGTATAAATATCCAAATGGCCCTTCGCAAAAAAAGATTCCCCACCCCTGCTTTAGAGATACCCTCCAGAGATAGCTATTGTTCCTTCAGACTTAGTGTCTCCAAAAGAATGTTGTGACTATTGCGGTTCGTATAGATTCCATAGTGATAGGACAGACATTTCTGACTTCAGGACTAAGGGTATGTGCACACGTCAGGATTTCTTGCAGACATTTTCCTGACAAAAAAAACGGAAATTTCTGCCAGAAATCCGCATGCGTTTTTTAACTCGTTTTTGATGCGTTTTTTGTGCGTTTTTCCCAGATGCATAGAATCGCAGGAAAAGCGCAGAAAAACCGCGAAATTAATGAACATGCTCATTTTTTTACCGCGATGCGTTTTTTTCGCGGAAAAAACGCATCCATGTGAACAAAACATGCAGAATGCATTCTAAATGATAGAATGCATAATGCATGCGTTTTTAATGAGTTTTTATAGCGTTTTTAGCTCGAAAAAAACGTGAAAAAAACGCGAAAAAACCTGAACGTGTGCACATGGCCTTATTGAGGAAGAATTGGCATGTTTTCTCATAAGTGTAACACCTTCCTATAAGCCCCAAATCAATAGTGTCCGGATCGCTGACAACAGCCATGTCATGTTTACTATCGATGGAAAGGTAAAATCACGATAAAAAATATGGAGGCGATCTCGAACTTCTGTGATCATCAGGAGTGAAGATATCTCATAAGTTGGGAATTTCATAAAATCCTGAAGGGCTGAGAACATCCCACAACCCAGCCAAGGTGAGATCATCAAGGGGGATGTGTGGGTGTAACTCAGGTGCTGATGGAAGCTTAAGACAAATTATGATCTGTTTTCCTGTAGAGAGATACTGTCACGAGTGTGTCACGCCTACCTGGGAGATCTGGGGGTAGAAGATCACTACGTATTGTGAATCACAGATCTTCCATTTAGCCTGTGTATTTGAATCCCATATTAAATGAATTTGGTTTCCTTTTGTGCTGAAGAGGTTAATGACCCTTTCTATGCTGGTCAGAAACATGCAGGTCCATTTCAGCTGCTTCTGATCAGGTCATAACTCTTCCTGAGGAACCTGGTCAGACCCTGTCTGTCCTGCCTGTGAGAGATCTAGCTGCTTCCTTGCTCTTAGGAGACGTGTGCTGAATAGGAGTTCATTGTAGCTATTGGAGATTCGTTTTCCTGTGCTGTGTGCTAAAGCTCAGTAGTTGAAGTTTGGAGTTGTGGTGTTCGGTAGTTTGCTGTTGTGCGTGGGTGTTTATCTCCTTGGTCCCTTTTCCCATTTACTTTGTTGCTCCCAGTCCCTATCCTCCTCCCTATTGTTGGTTAGTGCTTTTGTATGATAGAGGTTTTCTGTCCCTGTTTTGTCTTTGTGTCTCGTTTATGCCTCATGGGGCGGGGGAGGGCACAGATTAGGGTTTTCACAGGAGAATAGTAAGGTCGGAGACTCGGGCCTCTCTGTCCTCTTTACTGAAAACCGTCACAGCGTGACAGATATATATCAGTGTATGTATGAATCCCGTTCACTGAACGCCTCCAATTAAAGTGCTCTCCTTCGCTGAACTGAATAATCTATGTGATTAGTGTAGTAAGTTATTTCGTTAATCCTGTTTTATGTCATTTTAAATGCTGTACTGTTTTGCCCCCTTTGTAAAATCTTTTATATATTTTTTATAAACACTGCCTATCGTTTTAGATTAAAATATAAAATATAACAGTTCTGTTCCTTTAGCTCTGTAACCCGCACCCCGAAGCCATATACACTCCCAGACCCAGGCCTCCAGTCTGCCTGTAGTAGTGTTGGGTTATCGTGGAGTTCACAGAGACCGTATCGGGGTATATACATATATTCCATGCTTTAGATAATAACCGGCCTATTAGTGGAAACAGCCTGCGACCTCCTCCGTTGATCGTCGGTCAATCACATAATTGGACGGAAAATAGGGGGCAGCAGAGGGCAGTTCGCTCCAGAGATAACAGCGGGTGGGTTCGATTATGACCCCACTGGCTGCCATCTTTGACAGGTGAGTACAATCTGCGGCAGGGACCCTGGTTCCTTATATCCTTACAGTACTTACGCCTTGTGCACAACACAATAACTAGCAGAAGTCAGAATTCAGGGTGTAAGGTCCAAGATGGTGAAGGGGTAATATTAGCCAAAGGCTGCATCAAAACACGAATTGTGCATTCTCGCTCCCCACTGCATCATCCCGATTGTACAGGCTTGTATGAGCTTCACTGTGATTGGCTTAGAGCTGATGATATAGCATCTGTATGACTGAGCAGTAAACAGCAGGGCACGGCCATAAACTCTTCAGAAGTAATTGCAATTATACCTAATTTCTCTTGACCGCCAGGTATGCCAATATTAGCCCTTTACAACCCTAGCCCACCAGGGATATATTCATTAAACCATTAACTTTCCTAGCTCACCAGGGATATAAAAATTAACCTATTCACTTGCGTAGACCACCAAGGATGTAATCACTAACAACCATACTGTCCTAACCCACCAGGGTTTTAATCATTAGCCTCTATCCTAGTCTACCAGAGATATAATCATTAAATATTTCATTATCTTAGAACACCAGGAATATAATCACTGAAGCGGCGTTCAGACCTGTAAATAAAAAATATAAAATGGCATAGATGTGTGGCGCCCATGAGGGTCCTGTCGCCACAGAGGTGCTGCACCTCAGCCAGAGGTGTGGTGCCCCACTCTCGGGTAAGGAAGGGGCACTACTCGGTACCCGCACACCACTCCAGGACAGGGGATCTGGGCGGACCCCATTTAGGGAGGGCACCATCTCAGGCTGGAAGGGGAACTAGGTAGAGGGTGTGGGTGGAGGAAGTAGATAAGGGTAGGAGACCTGGAGGTAGAGTGACAGTTGGTAGTGGAGAGTGGTCATGGAAACGGGAGTAAAGTGAAGCAAGTGTGGAGAGAGGAGTGACGGAGGGGTCAGAGGGGGTTCCAGAGAGAGAAAAGGGGTCCTAGGGGCCAGGGAAGTGAAGAATCCACCCGTGGTGCCCGAATCCACGCCGACTGTAGTCAGGTGGAGGGACCAGGTCGCAGTGGGGACCAGCCCCAGACCAGTCGAGAGACTGTAGGACTCAGCTAGCGAACCGGAGGCTGGAGTATCTGTATGTGAGACAGCCAAATCGACACACAATCGCTAAAAAGGCAGCAACATAGGGTCAAGGGGACCAGGAGGTCGTCGCCCAACAGGCCCTGAGGCTGCTGGCTTGAGACACTGTGTGTGAGGCACAGGGCAGGAGGGGGTGAGCCAGCGCAGAGAGATGACCTGGGAAGGTACACAAGAACAGGGTCCGGAAAAGTGCTCCCAAACTACCCGAGAGCTGGCTGGACCCGGACATAGCACCCAACTGGTGATTGTAACATAAAGACTGTGAGTAAAGTGTGAAGACTGCACCCTGCTGTGTCCTTAGGTTTATTTACTGCGTCACCTGCCCTGTACTACAACAGTTTTACCATCATCAAATTAACCCTATAACTGCCCTTGGTCCCGCCATACCCGTGGACAGCTGCTGCGTCACCATCGGCCCCAGTGGACCTGAATCGCAGCGTCGGCCATCTATTGCCGAACACCACGGGTGGCGTCACGACTTAATCCCCTAGAAACTTTCCCCCTTGCATTTTATTCCACGCCCAGGGCCACGGACCGGGTCACTGCTGCCGTGACACCCCCTGAAGAACTGACCAGCCCGAGTACCCCCGGCTCTAGCGGGCGTTGCAGATCCCCCAGCTATAAGTGCCATGGCTCCAGCTCCACAGTGATCTGTGTTAGGACTGGAACCATCTTTGGTGACCAATAATGATCTGATGATACACCATTCCAGTCACTTGACGTCTGCCACCAGTCACAGATTGCAGCTGGCATCTTCCTGGTGTACGCGACTAGAGAGGGCTATGCTGGACACATGGGGTTAAAGCGGGTCACTATGCCAGATTTTTTTGTTTTCAATATACCACAGCTATTAACTAAGGTTTTGGGTTTTTTTGCAGGTTCGGGGCCTTCTTCACTCTCCTGACTTCTCATAGACCACAAGGGATGTAACAATAAACCACTTCTCATTGCCCTAGACCACCAGGGATGTAAATATTAACCCCTTCGCTTCTCTAGACCATTAGAGATGTATTCAATAGCCCATTTATTTCCTCAGAACCACCAGGGATGTATTTATAACCTCTAAAGGATGTTACCTATTGCTGTGAAAAAAGGAGATGACGGAGAAAAATGTAAGTTGTAGAAGCACAGTTATGCGGAATATTATGGGTAAACTTGTGTGCTCATTCTCCTCAGCCTTAGAAAGTGCAGCTGCATCCCCCTCCTCCCAGGTTAGCACTTAAGGTACCTTCACACGAAACGACTTTACAACGAGAACGACAACGATCCGTGACGTTGCAGCGTCCTGGATAGCGATATCGTTGTGTTTGACACGCAGCAGCGATCTGGATCCTGCTGTGATATCGCTGGTCGTTGATTAAAGTTCAGAACGTTATTTGGTCGTCAGACCCGGCGTGTATCGTCGTGTTTGACACCAAAAGCAACGATACCAGCGATGTTTTACGCTGGTAACCAGGGTAAATATCGGGTTACTAAGCGCAGGGCCGCGCTTAGTAACCCGATGTTTACCCTGGTTACCAGCGTAAAAGTAAAAAAAACAAACAGTACATACTCACCTGCGCGTCCCCTGCCGTCCGCTTCCTGCTCTGACTGAGCGCCGGCCCTAAAGTGAAAGTAAAAGCACAGCGGTGACGTCACCGCTCTGCTGTTAGGGCCGGCGCTCACACAGTACAGGAAGCGGACGGCAGGGGACGCGCAGGTGAGCATGTACTGTTTGTTATTTTTACTTTTACGCTGGTAACCAGGGTAAACATCGGGTTACTAAGCGCGGCCCTGCGCTTAGCAACCCGATGTTTACCCTGGTTACCCGGGGACCTCGGCATCGTTGGTCGCTGGAGAGCGGTCTGTGTGACAGCTCTCCAGCGACCAAACAGTGACGCTGCAGCGATCGGCATCGTTGTCGCTATCGCTGCAGCGTCGCTTCGTGTGAAGGTACCTTTACTGTATCACAGCAGGCCAATGTGTGAACATGCCACAGATATTTCAGGGGGATATCGTGTGTCGGATGTATTTTCCTGCTCTTTCCTATTTTGTCCCCTGACATGAGCAATGTTTATGGGGGTGTCTACATCGCCTCCAGCGAGTTATCTCAGCTCTCTACTTTAGCAGCAGATAAACCTGTGGGATATAAAGTAGAGAGTCTCCAGAGATCTTCATCAGGCAGCTGCAGCCCCGCAATGACCTAAGCAAACCCAGTAAGAAACCTGAGAGACAAGAGGAAGACACAACATCTCCTTATACTGGGAGCTCGGGATCACTAGAACTGGAAAATAAAAAGCTTCCAGTACAAGTGACTGGTGAGTGTGCACAAGAACATCCTCATACTACAGCAAGTGGGGGTCACATATGGTACCTGATGTGTATCGGATATAGGATGCTGTCTGCACCAGGTCTAGGGGCGTCATCAGTGACATATAAGGTGCTGAAAACTGTTCATACTCCTTACATTGTGGATGATGGATTGCACCAAGCTCCATGTGATGTTCAAAGCTTGGGTTATTTATTATAACCTAACCCTGCTTTCCTCTTCTCCACAACTTTATCCCTCACCTGTCCGGTGGGCTCCTTGATTTTCATGATGTTGTTTGATCTCGAATGTTCTCACACAAACCTCTGAGGCTTTCACCGAACATCTGTAGTTATACTGAGAAGAAATCACACCCAGGTGGAAGCAATGTACTAATTATGTGACTTCTGTGGGCGACTGGCCTCTCGGGATGTTATTCAGGCGCATCAGACTTCAGGGGGCTGAATACTAATGCAACTTGCAAATTTCAGATTTATATTTTTTTGACTAATTAGAAAACCTCGTATCATTCCCTTTACATTTCATAAATACTTGTTACTTTATGTTCTAACATATAAAATCCTAATAAGATATATTTAAGCTTGTGTGTGTAACGTGAAAAACGTTGAAAAAGTTCACTAGATATGAAGACTTTTTCAAAACAGTGTATATCAAGTCTGGATCGGCTATGCATGAGATACAGTATATGATCCTGTATGTATCAGGTCTAGGTCTGTCATGTATGAGGTACAGGATGCTGCATGTATCAGGTCTAGGACTGTCATGTATGAGGTATAGGATGCTGTATGTATCAGGTCTAGGACTGTCATCCATGAGGTATAGGATGCTGTATGTATCAGGTCTAGTTCTGTCATGTATGAGGTACAGGATTCTGCATGTATCAGGTCTAGGTCTGTCATGTATGAGGTATAGGATGCTGTATGTATCAGGTCTAGTTCTGTCATGTATGAGGTACAGGATCCTGTATGTATCAGGTCTAGGACTGTCATGTATGAGGTACAGGATGCTGCATGTATCAGGTCTAGGTCTGTCATGTATGAGGTATAGGATGCTGTATGTATCAGGTCTAGGTCTGTCATGTATGAGGTACAGGATGCTGTATGTATCAGGTCTAGGACTGTCATGTATGAGGTATAGGATGCTGTATGTATCAGGTCTAGGACTGTCATCCATGAGGTATAGGATGCTGTATGTATCAGGTCTAGTTCTGTCATGTATGAGGTACAGGATCCTGTATGTATCAGGTCTAGGACTGTCATGTATGAGGTATAGGATGCTGCATGTATCAGGTCTAGGTCTGTCATGTATGAGGTATAGGATGCTGTATGTATCAGGTCTAGGTCTGTCATGTATGAGGTACAGGATGCTGTATGTATCAGGTCTAGGATTGTCATGTATGAGGTATAGGATGCTGTATGTATCAGGTCTAGGACTGTCATCCATGAGGTATAGGATGCTGTATGTATCAGGTCTAGGACTGTCATGTATGAGGTACAGGATTCTGCATGTATCAGGTCTAGGTCTGTCATGTATGAGGTATAGGATGCTGTATGTATCAGGTCTAGGTCTGTCATGTATGAGGTACAGGATGCTGCATGTATCAGGTCTAGGACTGTCATGTATGAGGTATAGGATGCTGTATGTATCAGGTCTAGGACTGTCATCCATGAGGTATAGGATGCTGTATGTATCAGGTCTAGTTCTGTCATGTATGAGGTACAGGATGCTGCATGTATCAGGTCTAGGTCTGTCATGTATGAGGTATAGGATGCTGTATGTATCAGGTCTAGTTCTGTCATGTATGAGGTACAGGATCCTGTATGTATCAGGTCTAGGACTGTCATGTATGAGGTACAGGATCCTGTATGTATCAGGTCTAGGTCTGTCATTTATGAGGTACAGGATGCTGTATGTATCAGGTCTAGGACTGTCATGTATGAGGTACAGGATGCTGTATGTATCAGGTCTAGGACTGTCATGTATGAGGTACAGGATGCTGTATGTATCAGGTCTAGATCTGTCATGTATGAGGTATAGGATGCTGTATGTATCAGGTCTAGGTCTGTCATGTATGAGGTACAGGATGCTGTATGTATCAGGTCTAGGTCTGTCATGTATGAGGTACAGGATGCTGTATGTATCAGGTCTAGGTCTGTCATGTATGAGGTACAGGATGCTGTATGTATCAGGTCTAGTTCTGTCATGTATGAGGTATAGGATGCTGTATGTATCAGGTCTAGGACTGTCATGTATGAGGTACAGGATGCTGTATGTATCAGGTCTAGGTCTGTCATTTATGAGGTACAGGATGCTGTATGTATCAGGTCTAGGACTGTCATGTATGAGGTATAGGATGCTGTATGTATCAGGTCTAGGTCTGTCATGTATGAGGTACAGGATGCTGTATGTATCAGGTCTACGTCTGTCATGTATGAGGTACAGGATGCTGTATGTATCAGGTCTAGGTCTGTCATGTATGAGGTACAGGATGCTGTATGTATCAGGTCAAGGACTGTCATGTATGAGGTACAGGATGCTGTATGTATCAGGTCTAGGTCTGTCATTTATGAGGTACAGGATGCTGTATGTATCAGGTCTAGGACTGTCATGTATGAGGTATAGGATGCTGTATGTATCAGGTCTAGGTCTGTCATGTATGAGGTACAGGATGCTGTATGTATCAGGTCTACGTCTGTCATGTATGAGGTACAGGATGCTGTATGTATCAGGTCTAGGTCTGTCATGTATGAGGTATAGGATGCTGTATGTATCAGGTCTAGTTCTGTCATGTATGAGGTACAGGATGCTGTATGTATCAGGTCTAGGTCTGTCATGTATGAGATGCAGGATGCTGTATGTATCAGGTCTAGGACTGTCATGTATGAGGTATAGGATGCTGTATGTATCAGGTCTAGGACTGTCATGTATGAGGTATAGGATGCTGTATGTATCAGGTCTAGGTCTGTCATGTATGAGGTATAGGATGCTGTATGTATCAGGTCTAGGTCTGTCATGTATGATGTATAGGATGCTGTATGTATCAGGTCTAGGTCTGTCATGTATGAGGTACAGGATGCTTTATGTATTAGGTCTAGGTCTGTCATGTATGAGGTACAGGATGCTGTATGTATCAGGTCTAGGTCTGTCATGTATGAGGTATAGGATCCTGTATGTATCAGGTCTAGGTCTGTCATGTATGAGGTACAGTATGCTGTATGTATTAGGTCTAGGTCTGTCATGTATGAGGTACAGGTTGCTGTATGTATCAGGTCTAGGTCTGTCATGTATGAGGTATAGGATGCTGTATGTATCAGGTCTAGGTATGTCATGTATGAGGTACAGGATGCTGTATGTATCAGGTCTAGGTCTGTCATGTATGAGCTATAGGATGCTGTATGTATCAGGTCTAGGTCTGTCATGTATGAGGTACAGGATGCTGTATGTATCAGGTCTAGGTCTGTCATGTATGAGGTATAGGATGCTGTATGTATCAGGTCTAGGTATGTCATGTATGAGGTACAGGTTGCTGTATGTATCAGGTCTAGGTCTGTCATGTATGAGCTATAGGATGCTGTATGTATCAGGTCTAGGTCTGTCATGTATGAGGTACAGGATGCTGTATGTATCAGGTCTAGGTCTGTCATGTATGAGGTACAGGATACTGTATCAGGTCTAGGTCTGTCATGTATGAGGTACAGGATCCTGTATGTATCCGGTCTAGGTCTGTCATGTATGAGGTACAGGATGCTGTATGTATTAGGTCTAGGTCTGTCATGTATGAGGTACAGGATGCTGTATGTATCAGGTCTAGGACTGTCATGTATGAGGTACAGGATGCTGTATCAGGTCTAGATCTGTCATGTATGAGGTATAGGATGCTGTATGTATCAGGTCTAGGTCTGTCATGTATGAGGTATAGGATGCTGTATGTATCAGGTCTAGGTCTGTCATGTATGAGGTATAGGATGCTGTATGTATCAGGTCTAGGTCTGTCATGTATGAGGTACAGGATCCTGTATGTATCAGGTCTAGGTCTGTCATGTATGAGTTACAGGATGCTGTATGTATCAGGTCTAGGTCTGTCATGTATGAGGTACAGGATGCTGTATGTATCAGGTCTAGGTCTGTCATGTATGAGGTATAGGATCCTGTATGTATCAGGTCTAGGTCTGTCATGTATGAGGTACAGGATGCTGTATGTATTAGGTCTAGGTCTGTCATGTATGAGGTACAGGATGCTGTATGTATTAGGTCTAGGTCTGTCATGTATGAGGTATAGGATGATGTATGTATCAGGTCTAGGTCTGTCATGTATGAGGTATAGGATGCTGTATGTATCAGGTCTAGGTCTGTCATGTATGAGGTACAGGATGCTGTATGTATCAGGTCTAGGTCTGTCATGTATGAGGTACAGGATACTGTATCAGGTCTAGGTCTGTCATGTATGAGGTACAGGATCCTGTATGTATCAGGTCTAGGTCTGTCATGTATGAGGTACAGGATGCTGTATGTATTAGGTCTAGGTCTGTCATGTATGAGGTACAGGATGCTGTATGTATCAGGTCTAGGTCTGTCATGTATGAGGTACAGGATACTGTATCAGGTCTAGGTGTCTAGGTCTGTCATGTATGAGGTACAGGATCCTGTATGTATCAGGTCTAGGTCTGTCATGTATGAGGTACAGGATGCTGTATGTATTAGGTCTAGGTCTGTCATGTATGAGGTATAGGATGCTGTATGTATCAGGTCTAGGTCTGTCATGTATGAGGTACAGGATGCTGTATGTATCAGGTCTAGGTCTGTCATGTATGAGGTACAGGATACTGTATCAGGTCTAGGTCTGTCATGTATGAGGTATAGGATGCTGTATGTATTAGGTCTAGGTCTGTCATGTATGAGGTATAGGATGCTGTATGTATCAGGTCTAGGTCTGTCATGTATGAGGTATAGGATGCTGTATGTATCAGGTCTAGGTCTGTCATGTATGAGGTATAGGATGCTGTATGTATCAGGTCTAGGTCTGTCATGTATGAGGTACAGGATCCTGTATGTATCAGGTCTAGGTCTGTCATGTATGAGTTACAGGATGCTGTATGTATCAGGTCTAGGTCTGTCATGTATGAGGTACAGGATGCTGTATGTATCAGGTCTAGGTCTGTCATGTATGAGGTACAGGATGCTGTATGTATCAGGTCTAGGTCTGTCATGTATGAGGTACAGGATGCTTTATGTATCAAGTCTAGGTCTGTCATGTATGAGGTACAGGATGCTGTATGTATCAGGTCTAGGACTGTCATGTATGAGGTATAGGATACAACGATATTGGTGCGGGCTGACCTGGTGTATAATGCTGCACAGCACCGGTCACTACTGACATGGACATAAAGTGCAGCTCTGGAGTATAATACTGCACATCACCGCTCACTACTGAAATGGACATATAGTGCAGCTCTGGAGTATACGGTAATTCTGCACAGCATTGGTCACTACCAAGCATGGACATAAAGTGCAGCTCTGGGGTATAATACTGCACAGCACCGGGCACTACTGCCATGGACATAAAGTGCAGCTCTGGGGTATAATTCTGCACAGCACCGGGCACTACCAAGCATGGACATAATGTGCAGCACAGATTCATCTCCACAAAAAGCCGAGATCCTGAGATCAGGGACAGAACAGACATTTATAGGACCTTTTATTACTTTCCCAAATTTTCATGAAAACATTCCCAGCACATCCTGCACTGCAGTAAGTCACTGATTATATCAAGTCGAAAATCGTAAATCAGAAACCCGATGTATATACCAGTATCAAATTTGCAATGATTAAGCTAATGAATGAAAGGCGCCTGCCCATCACCACCCCGGGCTGTGACTGCCATGCTGTTGTCTTACTTTTAATTTACCTAATAACTGTGATACTTTTATCTACATCCGATTTCTGAAGATGGATTTAGCATTTTCAACTATTAATTGATCTTCCTGCGACACTGCTGATTTCCGAGCTCCGGACTCCGCTATGGGTGAGCTGACACAATCCCCTTTCTTATCTTTATCCAATTTATTATATATTTTAGGAGTCGCAGTCGGTCCATTTTATACCGACCCGTCACATCCATCTCTAGCCTAGAATCTGAAGCTTTGCCCTGACAATAACCTTAATGTCTCCTCCTCCACCAGTACGGACCTTCATACTGGGAGGTCTGCTCCACCTGCGGCACTGTACACAATGCCCCCTCGGGCCTGCGTTGTGGGGGACTCGGTTAGATTACCTTGCACACTTGGAACTGTTCGGAGGTAAGGCTCTCCTGGATTTCGGGTTCTCGGGGAGACACCACAGCCCCCGGCTGCCCAGATGGATAAACTGCACAGCCACCAACTGTTCCACCACCGACCCCTGCTCCAACCGGCGTTGAGGCAGTTAAGCCGTCCAGCACCTTCCGTATAGTCTTCATCCTCGGACACCTCTACGAGGTCAGGGGAGCACAGAGAGCCCCAATGTTCATCCCCCAAATGAATGGAGTCAGTTCCAGATGCTGTGGGAAGGCACGAGGAGCAGGGTCTATAATGAACTAGGTGAGACTATAACGAGACATCATGAAGAAGAATCTGTAAGTGTCCTGCAGTGACCACAGATGATCAAGTCCAAACCAAGAGGGAACGTTATGACAGCGACATCCCAGGAGCTCCCCGGTTACTGATGGATCCGATCTTCTCTAGCAGAGATCCCGGACAGAGTCCATCGCTCAATCCCCAAAACGTAGAATTCACGGCCAGATATCTGCCCGTCCACCATCTGCAACACATGTCCGATCCTACCAGTCGCCTGATCCCCTCAGTCCTTACACCCCACGCCTGTGATGGATCACTAGAGGTGAGATCACCGCCCCGTACAGGACTACAAGAACTATATATTCCTCCTCTCAGAACCACAGCTCCTCTGCTCCAGGCGTACACGTGACCACAACACAGTCTACTCCACCAGCAGCAATAACAGGACTAGATCCCCCACGTCCTCTATAGATCAGATCCCCCAATCTAATCTACAGACAACAAGAATCCCCAATATTCTTTAGAAGAAATTAGATTGCCTATTTCCACTATAGATAAACACATCAGATCCCTCAATCTCTCTATCACAGAACCAGATCACTCAATACTTTGCTCTATCTGACAAGATCGTTCACTTTTTGTAATATTACAGTGGATCCTATAGTTTGACGAGGCCAAATTCCTCATTGCCCTGTAAAATAAAAGTAATCAATCTCTTCCATAGCAAACTAGATCCCACAATGTCTACATAAAACCCAGATCCCCTAAACTACTCTACAGAAGACCACCAGATCTCTAAATTTACACTGGATTGCTAAATCTGATGTGTAACAGACCAGATCTATTCTTCACATCAGACCAGATCCCTGATTTTAGGTTAATTAAATCCCCAATCCACCATGCAAAATCCCAGGTCTCTCAATTTGTACTAAATCCTTCAATCTGATGTGTAACAGACCAGATCCCCCCTAGTCCTGATCAGGTTACTCAAATCCCCTGTATAATGGACCAGGTCTTTCGATCTTTACTAAATCCCCAAAATTTCTGTGTGACAGACAACATCTCTTCCTCACCATTGATTACATATCTCAGTCTGTAATAGATCCCCCAATCTACTTTATGAAAATATGGATTTTACAATCTGTAACAGTAGCTCCAGTCAACTCTAAAATACACCAGATCTCTCAATTTATATTAGATCCCCAATCTATATGTGAGTAGATCTATTTTTGTAGTAGATCAGGATATCCCAAGTTATACTAGATTCCCCAGAATAAGACTCTTGTTTACAACAGATTAGATCCCTCTATGTACAATAAGTCTCAAAATCAGCCTAGATCTCTTCTTTAAAACAGACTAGATTTCCGAATGTACACTACATCCCCAATCCACTCTATAACAGACAAGATCTCACAACCTATACTTGATCCCCAAGACCAGATTCCTTCTTTACAACAGACCAGATCTCACAACCCATGAAATCCCCTTGAACTAGATCGCTTCTTTACAGTAGGCCAGAACTCACAATCTAATCGAGAGCTTCCCAGACTAGACTATATAGATCCCCCAGACTAAATCCCTTCTTTACAACATAGCAGATCTCTCAATATATACTAAATCAGTCAGTGAAATATCTACCACATACAAGATCTGACAATCTATATAGATCCTTTCTTTACAACAGCCAGGATCTCATAATCTATCTGTAACAGATCCCAAAATCTATACTAGATCCCTTATTTAAAACAGAGCAGATGTCACAATTTAACATACAGCTGAGCAGATCTGACAATTTATACAGATTCCAGGACTAGATCCCTTCTGTACAGCAGTCTGATGTCACAATCCATACCAGATCTCCCAACCTACTCCACAGCAGACTGAATCTGCCAGATCTCGCCTGACCCCCCTGGAGCCGGTTCCCAGATCTCTCCTGACCCCCTGTAGCCGGATCCCAGATCTCTCCTGGGCCCCCTGTAGCCGGATCCCAGATCTCTCCTGGGCCCCCTGTAGCCGGATCCCAGATCTCTCCTGACCCCCCTGTAGCCGGATCCCAGATCTCTCCTGACCCCCCTGGAGCCGGATCCCAGATCTCTCCTGGGCCCCCTGTAGCCGGATCCCAGATCTCTCCTGACCCCCCTGTAGCCGGATCCCAGATCACTCCTGACCCCCCTGGAGCCGGATCCCAGATCTCTCCTGGGCCCCCTGTAGCCGGATCCCAGATCTCGCCTGACCCCCCTGGAGCCGGTTCCCAGATCTCTCCTGGGCCCCCTGTAGCCGGATCCCAGATCTCTCCTGACCCCCCTGTAGCCGGATCCCAGATCTCTCCTGACCCCCCTGTAGCCGGATCCCAGATCTCTCCTGAGCCCCCTGTAGCCGGATCCCAGATCTCTCCTGACCCCCCTGTAGCCGGATCCCAGATCTCTCCTGAGCCCCCTGTAGCCGGATCCCAGATCTCTCCTCAATCCTCTGTAGCCGGATCCCAGATCTCTGCTGACTCCTGCAGATCCCTGGCGGTTGGTTCCCTCGGCTCCTCCGCAGGGTCCCACAGCCGGAGCTGCCTCCTCTCCGGCCCCTGCACACAGGACGGGCGGCTCCGCAGCCTCCACAGGTTCCGCACCTGCCTCCTGTCAGGGCGCAGCTGCGTCCGACTGCGGTGATTTACACTCCGGACTCCGGTGGGGATGACAGCGGCCGGGTGTGAGGAGCCGCGGGGAGCGCTCAGCCAGGGTCAGCGCTCAGCCCCGGTCAGCAGCCTCCTCCTCCCGCTCACTCTCTCCGGACCTCGGCACTGGAGCTGAGCAGGTGCGGCCGCCGCTGGAGCCCGGTCCGGAGCCTCGGCTGCTGTCACCGCTGCTGTCCGTGGTGCTGAGGAGAATGGGCGGGAACTGGAGGGCGGGAAAAAGGCGGGACGCGTGAGGCGATAAATAATTCAAAACCCATGACGCGAGCTCCGCCCAGTAACGCCCCTACACGTGACTTCTGGAGTCACGCCCCTTTACACTCTACCATCCAGCCACGTAGTTTAGTTGGTAAAAGGGAAACGCCCACTCGTCACTGACCAATCAGCATAAACCTTTGCCCGGATCTACAAGAAGCCACGCCCATATTGGATTCCGTCAGCTGCAGCAAAAATAGGCGGTGCTTTCCTTGACAGGCAATAATTGGTCGGCTGTGTGAATGATTGAAAGCTCAGCCAGCGAATAAGGAGCGTGTGTCTGTGCATTACATGAAGGGCGTGGTTAGAGTGGGGTATATAAGTGATATTTCTGGAGCAGTGGATTTAGGATGAGGCTGTGTGAGGTGGTGGGCGCGGAGCTGAGGCTGCTTCTGTCATGGAGCGGTAGGTCTGAGGCGGCTGACGGCCTGCGCTCTCTGCCCAGTGTATAGGGGAGTCACACATGGTAGCCCTGGATCAGGCACTCCGCCACAGTGTGCACAGGGCCACAGCAGAGCCCGCTCCTCCGGCCCACAGCAGAGCCCGCTCCTCCGGCCCACAGCAGAGCCCGCTCCTCCGGCCCCTCAGCCATTCGTGGCTCGATGTCAGTGGGAAATGTCGTTTTATCAAATCACGTCTCGAATAATAGGGAAGACTTCTACGTGCAGCGCAAGGCCGCCATAGCGTTATGGGTTTTGTTCTTAGTGTTCCCCGTGTGGCAAATGTAACACAGTTTTCCAGGTGGCCACGGATTTCTGGGTGGTTGCGGTTCTCTGGGTGTCCACAGATCTCTGGGTTCCGGGTGGCCAGCAGTTCTCCGGTGCCCACTGTTCTCCTGGTTCTGGGTGGCTGCGATTCTCCAATGGCCACAGTTCTCCAGATTCTGGGTGGATGTGTTTCTCTGAGTGGCTGCGGATCTCCGGGTTCCAGGTGGCGACGGATCTCTAGGTTCCGGATGGCCGCAATCTCTGGGTTACAGGTGGACGCAGTCCTCTTGTTTCCAGGTAGCCACGGTTCTCCAGTGGCTGTGGATCTCCGGGTTCTGGGTGGCCGTAGTTCTCCAGGTTCTGGGTGGCCGTGGATCTCCAAGTTCCTGGTGGTCACGGTTCTCTGGGTTCTGGTTGGCCGCGGTCTCTGGGCTACAGGTGGAGGCAGTTCTCCTGTTTCTGGGTAACCACGGTTCTCCAGTGGCTGCGGATCTTCGGGTTCTGGGTGGCCGTGGATCTCCAAGTTCCTGGTGGTCACGGTTCTCTGGGTTCCGGTTGGCCGCGGTCTCTGGGCTACAGGTGGACGCAGTTCTCCTGTTTCCGGGTAACCACGGTTCTCCAGTGGCTGTGGATCGTCGGGTTCTGGGTGGCCGCAGTTCTCCAGGTTCTGGGTGGCCGTGGATCTCCAAGTTCCTGGTGGTCACGGTTCTCTGGGTTCCGGGTGGCCGCGGTTCTCCAGTGTCCGCAGTTCTCCGGGTTGCCGCAGTTCTCATACTTCCGGGTGGCTGCAAATCTCCGAGTGGAGTCCGATAATGCTTCTACCCTGTGTGAAGACTGATTTTTTTATTTTTTTTCCCGGGTACCTTCAGTTTTTAGTGCTAGCATTTAGGGTGTGTATGATTTTTTTATTGCAGTGTTAAACCTAAAGTCGGCCCTCAGCGCCCTCCCTGCCACTGGCAATGACTCACAGGTGTTCCCCTCTGCACGCAGCGAGAGCCCCTCATGGGGAGAGGGACCCACCTACTTGACTAGCCTCCAGCGTGGCCTCAGTCCACGGTGGATACTAAACCGCTTTCCTCTGAAATGTCAGAATAAAATATTCAGTGGCATGTGAAAGTTTGGGCACCCCTGGTCAAAATTCCTGTTATTGTGAAGTTAAGCAAGTTGAAGATGAAATTATCTATAAAAGGCCTGAAGTTACAGATGACACATTTCCTTTGTATTTTTGCTAAAAAAAATAAATATGTAAATATTGTCATTTTTATTTTTTCATTTTAAAAATTACAAAAAGGAAAATGGGCCGATGAAAAACTTTGGGCACCCTTGGAGATTTCTGTGTTCAGATAACTTTGTCTAAGGTTTCAAACCTTAAAGGGGTCTTCCTGCGAACAAAAGGACCTTTTAATTATTAGATCTTGGAATAATAATAATTTCCACAATTGGATGTGATCAGTAGCGTAGCTACCGGGGGGGCAGAGGGTGCGGGCGCCCTGGGCCCCTCGCTCTTAGGGGGCCCTCCCGGAGCTACGCTACTGTAACTGTATCGGCGCGCGCAGAGCTATGGGGCCCCTGAGCAGGCGAGGAGGCCCGGTGCCAGCAGTGGGCCCCCCACCTGTCATCGCAGGGTCAGCTATACCGGCATTTAGCAGATACAGCTGACCGCAATAATGAGGGAAGGACCGCTGCGCTCCTTCCCCCAGCGTCTGACGTCGGCGACGCTAACGGGGCGTGATGAGTCACTGCCCGGCGCCGAGACGAGTGGGAGCTCAGAGCAGCGCAAGAACCAGGAAGAAGAGAGGTAAGCATTTTTTTTTTTTAAGGGGTGCTGCCTTATATTACAGAATCTGCCTATGGGGCGTCTGCCTAATACTACAGGGTCTGCCTATGGGAGGGGGTCTGCCTAATACTACAGGGTCTGCCTATGGGGGGTCTGCCTTATACTACAGGGTCTGCCTATGGGGGTCTGCCTAATACTACAGGGTCTGCCTATGGGGGGGTCTGCCTAATGCTACAGGGTCTGCCTATGGGGGGTCTGCCTTATGCTACAGGGTCTGCCTTATGCTACAGGGTCTGCCTTTGGGGGGTCTGCATTATACTACAGGGTCTGCCTATGGGGGTGCTGCCTTATACTACAGGGTCTGCCTATGGGGGTGCTACCTTATACTACAGGGTCTGCCTATGGGGGTGCTGCCTAATACTACAGGGACTGCCTATATGGGTGCTGCTTTATACTACAGGGTCTGCCTGCGGATGCTACCTTATACTACAGGGTCTGCCTATGGGTGCTGCCTTGTGCTATAGTGTCTGCCTATGGGGGTGCATTATACAATATAGAGTAGGCCTATGGGGAATGCATTATACTATATTGAGGACTATCTGGTGCATTATACTATATGGAGGCTATCTAGAGGGGCATCATACAGTGTGGAGATTACAGTGTTGGAGCCATCAGTTTGGAGGCTACTAAGGGGTCAGTATACTGTATATAAGAGAGCATCATGCTGTGTATAGAGGAGCTGTACAGGAGTCATACTTGGGACATTATTAAATGTAAAGTGGGCACTTATTGTTAGAGGGGAACTCAGGTTACTGTGACTATCAAAGGGGTACACAGGACAATATTACTTTCTAGGGGGCAAAATATGGGCACTGTTTTCTAGGGTACATTGCTATATTATAGAGGGGTGCCTTAGAATTTAGAGGGCACACAGAACCACACAGCAGGGGCAGTAATAGGGACACGTACGGCAGCAGCGGCTCAGTATTGGGGCATCAGGTGCAGTAATAGGGACACATACGGCAGCAGCGGCTCAGTATTGGGGTATCAGGGGCAGTAATAGGGACACATACGGCAGCAGCGGCTCAGTGTTGGGGTATCAGGAGCAGTAATAGGGACACATATGGCAGCAGCGGCTCAGTATTGGGGTATCGGGCAGTAATAGGGACACATACGGCAGCAGCGGCTCAGTATTGGGGTATCAGGTGCAGTAATAGGGACACATACGGCAGCAGCGGCTCAGTATTGGGGTATCAGGGGCAGTAATAGGGACACATACGGCAGCAGCGGCTCAGTATCGGGGTATCAGGTGCAGTAATAGGGACACATACGGCAGCAGCGGCTCAGTATTGGGGTATCAGGTGCAGTAATAGGGACACATGGCAGGAGCGGCTCAGTATTGGGGTATCAGGTGCAGTAATAGGGACACATGCGGCAGCAGCGGCTCAGTATTGGGGTATCAGGTGTAGTAATAGGGACACATACGGCAGCAGCGGCTCAGTATTGGGGTATCAGGTGCAGTAATAGGGACACATACGGCAGCAGTGGCTCAGTATTGGGGTATCAGGTGCAGTAATAGGGACACATAGGGCAGCAGTGGCTCAGTATTGGGGTATCAGGTGCAGTAATAGGGACACATATGGCAGCAGCGGCTCAGTATTGGGGTATCAGGTGCAGTAATAGGGACACATACGGCAGCAGTGGCTCAGTATTGGGGTATCAGGTGCAGTAATAGGGACACATAGGGCAGCAGTGGCTCAGTATTGGGGTATCAGGTGCAGTAATAGGGACACATAGGGCAGCAGCGGCTCAGTATTGGGGTATCAGGAGCAGTAATCGGGACACATACGGCAGCAGCGGCTCAGTATTGGGGTATCAGGTGCAGTAATAGGGACACATACGGCAGCAGCGGCTCAGTATTGGGGTATCAGGAGCAGTAATCGGGACACATACGGCAGGAGCGTCTCAGTATTGGGGTATCAGGTGCAGTAATAGGGACACATAGGGCAGCAGCGGCTCAATATTGGGGTATCAGGTGCAGTAATAGGGACACATGGCAGGAGCGGCTCAGTATTGGGGTATCAGGTGCAGTAATAGGGACACATACGGCAGCAGCGGCTCAGTATTGGGGTATCAGGAGCAGTAATCGGGACACATACGGCAGCAGTGGCTCAGTATTGGGGTATCAGGTGCAGTAATAGGGATACATGGCAGGAGCGTCTCAGTATTGGGGTATCAGGGGCAGTAATAGTGTCACATACGGCAGCAGCGGCTCAGTATTGGGATATCAGGGGCAGTAATAGGGACACATACGGCAGCAGCGGCTCAGTATTGGGGTATCAGGGGCAGTAATAGGGACACATACGGCAGCAGCGGCTCAGTATTGGGGTATCAGGTGCAGTAATAGGGACACATACGGCAGCAGCGGCCCAGTATTGGGGTATCAGTTACAGTAATAGGGACACATACGGCAGCAGCGGCTCAGTATTGGGGTATCAGGGGCAGTAATAGGGACACATACGGCAGCAGTGGCTCAGTATTGGGGTATCAGGTGCAGTAATAGGGACACATACGGCAGCAGTGGCTCAGTATTGGGGTATCAGGTGCAGTAATAGGGACACATAGGGCAGCAGTGGCTCAGTATTGGGGTATCAGGTGCAGTAATAGGGACACATAGGGCAGCAGCGGCTCAGTATTGGGGTATCAGGAGCAGTAATCGGGACACATACGGCAGCAGCGGCTCAGTATTGGGGTATCAGGTGCAGTAATAGGGACACATACGGCAGCAGCGGCTCAGTATTGGGGTATCAGGAGCAGTAATCGGGACACATACGGCAGGAGCGTCTCAGTATTGGGGTATCAGGTGCAGTAATAGGGACACATAGGGCAGCAGCGGCTCAATATTGGGGTATCAGGTGCAGTAATAGGGACACATGGCAGGAGCGGCTCAGTATTGGGGTATCAGGTGCAGTAATAGGGACACATACGGCAGCAGCGGCTCAGTATTGGGGTATCAGGAGCAGTAATCGGGACACATACGGCAGCAGTGGCTCAGTATTGGGGTATCAGGTGCAGTAATAGGGATACATGGCAGGAGCGTCTCAGTATTGGGGTATCAGGGGCAGTAATAGTGTCACATACGGCAGCAGCGGCTCAGTATTGGGATATCAGGGGCAGTAATAGGGACACATACGGCAGCAGCGGCTCAGTATTGGGGTATCAGGGGCAGTAATAGGGACACATACGGCAGCAGCGGCTCAGTATTGGGGTATCAGGTGCAGTAATAGGGACACATACGGCAGCAGCGGCCCAGTATTGGGGTATCAGTTACAGTAATAGGGACACATACGGCAGCAGCGGCTCAGTATTGGGGTATCAGGGGCAGTAATAGGGACACATACGGCAGCAGTGGCTCAGTATTGGAGTATCAGGGGCAGTAATAGGGACACATACGGCAGCAGTGGCTCAGTATTGGGGTATCAGGAGCAGTAATAGGGACACATACGGCAGCAGTGGCTCACTATTGGGGTATCAGGTGCAGTAATAGGGACACATACGGCAGCAGCGGCTCAGTATTGGGGTATCAGGTGCAGTAATAGGGACACATACGGCAGCAGCGGCTCAGTATTGGGGTATCAGGTGCAGTAATAGGGACATACGGCAGCAGCGGCTCAGTATTGGGGTATCAGGTGCAGTAATAGGGACACATGGCAGGAGCGGCTCAGTATTGGGGTATCAGGTGCAGTAATAGGGACACATACGGCAGCAGCGGCTCAGTATTGGGGTATCAGGAGCAGTAATAGGAACACATGCGGCAGCAGAGGCTCAGTATTGGGGTATCAGGAGCAGTAATAGGGACACATATGGCAGCAGCGGCTCAGTATTGGGGTATCGGGCAGTAATAGGGACACATACGGCAGCAGCGGCTCAGTATTGGGGTATCAGGTGCAGTAATAGGGACACATACGGCAGCAGAGGCTCAGTATTGGGGTATCAGGTGCAGTAATAGGGACACATACAGCAGCAGCGGCTCAGTATTGGGGTATCAGGTGCAGTAATAGGGACACATACGGCAGCAGAGGCTCAGTATTGGGGTATCAGGTGCAGTAATAGGGACACATACGGCAGCAGCGGCTCAGTATTGGGGTATCAGGGGCAGTAATATGGACACATACGGCAGCAGAGGCTCAGTATTGGGGTATCAGGTGCAGTAATAGGGACACATACGGCAGCAGCGGCTCAGTATTGGGGTATCAGGTGCAGTAATAGGGACACATACGGCAGCAGCGGCTCAGTATTGGGGTATCAGGGGCAGTAATAGGGACACATACGGCAGCAGCGGCTCAGTATTGGGGTATCAGGTGCAGTAATAGGGACACATAGGGCAGCAGCGGCTCAATATTGGGGTATCAGGTGCAGTAATAGGGACACATACGGCAGAGGCTCAGTATTGGGGTATCAGGGGCAGTAATAGGGACACATACGGCAGCAGGGGCTCAGTATTGGGGTATCAGGTGCAGTAATAGGGACACATACGGCAGCAGCGGCTCAGTATTGGGGCATCAGGGGCAGTAATAGGGACACATGCGGCAGCAGTGGCTCAGTATCGGGGTATCAGGTGCAGTAATAGGGACACATGGCAGGAGCGGCTCAGTATTGGGGTATCAGGTGCAGTAATAGGGACACATGCGGCAGCAGCGGCTCAGTATTGGGGTATCAGGTGCAGTAATAGGGACACATACGGCAGCAGTGGCTCAGTATTGGGGTATCAGGTGCAGTAATAGGGACACATGGCAGGAGCGGCTCAGTATTGGGGTATCAGGTGCAGTAATAGGGACATGTAGCGCCCCCACCCGCCGCAGGGCCGAGGGGTACCCGGTACCGGGCCTCTGAGTCTCTGCTCTGGGGTTGTCACGGCGGCTAGGCCCCGGTCCGTGACCCTGCCGAGGGGCGCACAGTAAACGATGTGTCGGATGTTGGTAGTGGTGGTGCGGTGCAGTAAATAACGAGGACACCAGGTTGCAGTCTCTTTACCTCTTTACTGAAGATCTCTGGGTCCTCAGTCCAGAATACGGTTCACCAGGCTGCGCAAGTCCGGCCGGTCCGATGGCACCTCCAGAGTTCTCCTCACAGGTGGAAATCTGTGCCTTCCTTCTAGCGCTATGTGTTGCGGTCCTTCCCTGCTGTGCTTACGGAAAGTCCCCACAACCGTTGTGTCTGTTTCTTAAGTTCCCTCACAACTCGATTAAATGATGTTCTTCTAATCCTCCGTCCCTCCCTGTTGTTCTGGTTGGGACGGCACCCGTATGACGGGTAGGCTCGGAGCTCTTCCGGGACCCTAGAGTCGCCCCTCTCCACAAGTTGCCCCCAAGACTGCATAGGTGATTTAAGTTAGACAGCCCGCCTTAGACTGACTGTCCTGCCGCTGTTTGGAGTATTGCTTGAAGCTGAATGTTATGATACTCCCTCGACGTTCCGGCCACCGGTAGTGCGCCTCAGTAGGATGTTGCTCCGGTCTTACAGCACGACTCCTACTGGTATTTCTCCTTTGCGTGATCTCGTTTCTCAGCACAATCTATCTCGCTTCTAATCCTTTCTTGGGCACCGCCGCTACCCGGAGCAGGCGCGGTCCCGTTACGTTCGTTCAAGTTGCCAAGCCTCTGTCAGGATCCCACCCCTGACAGAGACCCTACTGTCTCTTCCCCCCACAACACCCTCTGCCACAAGGTGTTGCCTGGTTCCAACCCAGTCAGCTTTCTCATCTAACTTCCTGCCTGACCCCCAGTTTACCCACTATGGTGGGGAGTGGCCTAATGAATAGCAGCCTTAGCTCCCCCCGGAGGCCCAGCTGTGAAATGTATTGGTGTCTGTGATACCTGATCAGATGAACTCCTTCAGTGCCATCAGACGCACCATAGCTCCCCATAGTGGCGGAGCCACAGTACTGCAACGACCAGGACTCTGGGGCGCTGCAGACACATACGGGAGCAGCGGCTCAGTATTGGGGTATCAGGTGCAGTAATAGGGACACATACGGCAGCAGAGGCTCAGTATTGGGGTATCAGGTGCAGTAATAGGGACACATACGGCAGCAGCGGCTCAGTATTGGGGTATCAGGTGCAGTAATAGGGACACATAAGGCAGCAGAGGCTCAGTATTGGGGTATCAGGTGCAGTAATAGGGACACATACGGCAGCAGCGGCTCAGTATTGGGGTATCAGGTGCAGTAATAGGGATACATGGCAGGAGCGGCTCAGTATTGGGGTATCAGGTGCAGTAATAGGGACACATACGGCAGCAGCGGCTCAGTATTGGGGTATCAGGTGCAGTAATAGGGACACATACGGCAGCAGCGGCTCAGCATTGGGGTATCAGGTGCAGTAATAGGGACACATACGGCAGCAGCGGCTCAGTGTTGGGGTATCAGGTGCAGTAATAGGGACATACGGCAGCAGCGGCTCAGTATTGGGGTATCAGGTGCAGTAATAGGGACACATACGGCAGCAGCGGCTCAGTATTGGGGTATCAGGTGCAGTAATAGGCACACATACGGCAGCAGCGGCTCAGTATTGGGGTATCAGGTGCAGTAATAGGGACACATACGGCAGGAGCAGCTCAGTATTGGGGTATCAGGTGCAGTAATAGGGACACATACGGCAGCAGCGGCTCAGTATTGGGGTATCAGGTGCAGTAATAGGGACACATACGGCAGCAGCGGCTCAGTATCGGGGTATCAGGTGCAGTAATAAGGACACATACGGCAGCAGCGGCTCAGTATTGGGGTATCAGGGGCAGTAATAGGGACACATACGGCAGCAGCGGCTCAGTATTGGGGTATCAGGTGCAGTAATAGGGACACATACGGCAGCAGTGGCTCAGTATTGGGGTATCAGGTGCAGTAATAGGGATACATGGCAGGAGCGTCTCAGTATTGGGGTATCAGGTGCAGTAATAGGGACACATAGGGCAGCAGCGGCTCAATATTGGGGTATCAGGTGCAGTAATAGGGACACATGGCAGGAGCGGCTCAGTATTGGGGTATCAGGTGCAGTAATAGGGACACATACGGCAGCAGCGGCTCAGTATTGGGGTATCAGGTGCAGTAATAGGGACACATACAGCAGCAGAGGCTCAGTATTGGGGTATCAGGTGCAGTAATAGGGACACATACGGCAGCAGAGGCTCAGTATTGGGGTATCAGGTGCAGTAATAGGGACACATACGGCAGCAGCGGCTCAGTATTGGGGTATCAGGTGCAGTAATAGGGACACATACGGCAGCAGAGGCTCAGTATTGGGGTATCAGGTGCAGTAATAGGGAAACATACGGCAGCAGCGGCTCAGTATTGGGGTATCAGGTGCAGTAATAGGGATACATGGCAGGAGCGGCTCAGTATTGGGGTATCAGGTGCAGTAATAGGGACACATACGGCAGCAGCGGCTCAGTATTGGGGTATCAGGTGCAGTAATAGGGACACATACGGCAGCAGCGGCTCAGCATTGGGGTATCAGGTGCAGTAATAGGGACACATACGGCAGCAGCGGCTCAGTGTTGGGGTATCAGGTGCAGTAATAGGGACATACGGCAGCAGCGGCTCAGTATTGGGGTATCAGGTGCAGTAATAGGGACACATACGGCAGCAGCGGCTCAGCATTGGGGTATCAGGTGCAGTAATAGGGACACATACGGCAGCAGCGGCTCAGTGTTGGGGTATCAGGTGCAGTAATAGGGACATACGGCAGCAGCGGCTCAGTATTGGGGTATCAGGTGCAGTAATAGGGACACATACGGCAGCAGCGGCTCAGTATTGGGGTATCAGGTGCAGTAATAGGGACACATACGGCAGCAGCGGCTCAGTATTGGGGTATCAGGTGCAGTAATAGGGACACATAGGGCAGCAGCGGCTCAATATTGGGGTATCAGGTGCAGTAATAGGGACACATGGCAGGAGCGGCTCAGTATTGGGGTATCAGGGGCAGTAATAGGGACACATACGGCAGCAGCGGCTCAGTATTGGGGTATCAGGTGCAGTAATAGGCACACATACGGCAGCAGCGGCTCAGTATTGGGGTATCAGGTGCAGTAATAGGGACACATACGGCAGGAGCAGCTCAGTATTGGGGTATCAGGTGCAGTAATAGGGACACATACGGCAGCAGCGGCTCAGTATTGGGGTATCAGGTGCAGTAATAGGGACACATACGGCAGCAGCGGCTCAGTATCGGGGTATCAGGTGCAGTAATAAGGACACATACGGCAGCAGCGGCTCAGTATTGGGGTATCAGGGGCAGTAATAGGGACACATACGGCAGCAGCGGCTCAGTATTGGGGTATCAGGTGCAGTAATAGGGACACATACGGCAGCAGTGGCTCAGTATTGGGGTATCAGGTGCAGTAATAGGGATACATGGCAGGAGCGTCTCAGTATTGGGGTATCAGGTGCAGTAATAGGGACACATAGGGCAGCAGCGGCTCAATATTGGGGTATCAGGTGCAGTAATAGGGACACATGGCAGGAGCGGCTCAGTATTGGGGTATCAGGTGCAGTAATAGGGACACATAGGGCAGCAGCGGCTCAGTATTGGGGTATCAGGTGCAGTAATAGGGACACATACGGCAGCAGCGGCTCAGTATTGGGGTATCAGGAGCAGTAATCGGGACACATACGGCAGCAGCGGCTCAGTATTGGGGTATCAGGTGCAGTAATAGGGATACATGGCAGGAGCGTCTCAGTATTGGGGTATCAGGTGCAGTAATAGGGACACATACGGCAGCAGCGGCTCAGTATTGGGGTATCAGGAGCAGTAATCGGGACACATACGGCAGCAGCGGCTCAGTATTGGGGTATCAGGTGCAGTAATAGGGATACATGGCAGGAGCGGCTCAGTATTGGGGTATCAGGTGCAGTAATAGGGACACATACGGCAGCAGCGGCTCAGTATTGGGGTATCAGGTGCAGTAATAGGGACACATACGGCAGCAGTGGCTCAGCATTGGGGTATCAGGTGCAGTAATAGGGACACATACGGCAGCAGCGGCTCAGTGTTGGGGTATCAGGTGCAGTAATAGGGACATACGGCAGCAGCGGCTCAGTATTGGGGTATCAGGTGCAGTAATAGGGACACATACGGCAGCAGAGGCTCAGTATTGGGGTATCAGGTGCAGTAATAGGGACACATACGGCAGCAGCGGCTCAGTATCTGGGTATCAGGTGCAGTAATAGGGACACATACGGCAGCAGTGGCTCAGTATCGGGGTATCAGGTGCAGTAATAGGGACACATACGGCAGCAGTGGCTCAGTATTGGGGTATCAGGTGCAGTAATGGGGTCACATAGGGCAGCAGCGGCTCAGTATTGGGGTATCAGGTGCAGTAATAAGGACACATATGGCAGCAGCGGCTCAGTATTGGGGTATCAGGTGCAGTAATAGGGACACATATGGCAGCAGCGGCTCAGTATTGGGGTATCAGGTGCAGTAATAGGGACACATACGGCAGCAGCGGCTCAGTATTAGGGGTATCAGGTGTAGTAATAGCGTCACACACGGCAGCAGCGGCTCAGTATTGGGGTATCAGGTGCAGTAATAAGGACACATCCGGCAGCAGCGGCTCAGTATTGGGGTATCAGGAGCAGTAATAGGGACACATACGGCAGCAGCGGCTCAGTATAGGGATATCAGGGGCAGTAATAGGATCACATACGGCAGCAGCGGCTCAGTATTGGGGTATCAGGGGCAGTAATAAGGACACATACGGCAGCAGCGGCTCAGTATTGGGATATCAGGTGCAGTAATAAGGACACATACGGCAGCAGCGGTCAGTATTGGGATATCAGGTGTAGTAATAGGATCACATACGGCAGCAGCGGCTCAGTATTGAGGTATCAGGTGCAGTAATAAGGACACATATGGCAGCAGCGGCTCAGTATTGGGGTATCAGGGGCAGTAATAGGGACACATACGGCAGCAGCGGCTCAGTATTGGGGTATCAGGTGCAGTAATAGGGACACATATGGAAGCTGCGGCTCAGTATTGGGGTATCAGGTGCAGTAATAGGGACACATATGGCAGCAGCGGCTCAGTATTGGGGTATCAGGTGCAGTAATAGGGACACATACGGCAGCAGCGGCTCAGTATTGGGGTATCAGGGGCAGTAATAGGGACACATACGGCAGCAGAGGCTCAGTATTGGGGTATCAGGGGCAGTAATAGGGACACATACGGCAGCAGCGGCTCAGTATTGGGGTATCAGGGGCAGTAATAGGGACACATACGGCAGCAGAGGCTCAGTATTGGGGTATCAGGTGCAGTAATAGGGACACATACGGCAGCAGCGGCTCAGTATTGGAGAATCAGGTGCAGTAATAGGGACACATACGGCAGCAGCGGCTCAGTATTGGGGTATCAGGTGCAGTAATAGGGACACATACGGCAGCAGCGGCTCAGTATTGGGGCATCAGGTGCAGTAATAGGGACACATACGGCAGGAGCAGCTCAGTATTGGGGTATCAGGTGCAGTAATAGGGACACATACGGCAGCAGCGGCTCAGTATTGGGGTATCAGGTGCAGTAATAGGGACACATACGGCAGCAGCGGCTCAGTATCGGGGTATCAGGTGCAGTAATAAGGACACATACGGCAGCAGCGGCTCAGTATTGGGGTATCAGGGGCAGTAATAGGGACACATACGGCAGCAGCGGCTCAGTATTGGGGTATCAGGTGCAGTAATAGGGACACATACGGCAGCAGTGGCTCAGTATTGGGGTATCAGGTGCAGTAATAGGGATACATGGCAGGAGCGTCTCAGTATTGGGGTATCAGGTGCAGTAATAGGGACACATAGGGCAGCAGCGGCTCAATATTGGGGTATCAGGTGCAGTAATAGGGACACATGGCAGGAGCGGCTCAGTATTGGGGTATCAGGTGCAGTAATAGGGACACATACGGCAGCAGCGGCTCAGTATTGGGGTATCAGGTGCAGTAATAGGGACACATACAGCAGCAGAGGCTCAGTATTGGGGTATCAGGTGCAGTAATAGGGACACATACGGCAGCAGAGGCTCAGTATTGGGGTATCAGGTGCAGTAATAGGGACACATACGGCAGCAGCGGCTCAGTATTGGGGTATCAGGTGCAGTAATAGGGACACATACGGCAGCAGAGGCTCAGTATTGGGGTATCAGGTGCAGTAATAGGGAAACATACGGCAGCAGCGGCTCAGTATTGGGGTATCAGGTGCAGTAATAGGGATACATGGCAGGAGCGGCTCAGTATTGGGGTATCAGGTGCAGTAATAGGGACACATACGGCAGCAGCGGCTCAGTATTGGGGTATCAGGTGCAGTAATAGGGACACATACGGCAGCAGCGGCTCAGCATTGGGGTATCAGGTGCAGTAATAGGGACACATACGGCAGCAGCGGCTCAGTGTTGGGGTATCAGGTGCAGTAATAGGGACATACGGCAGCAGCGGCTCAGTATTGGGGTATCAGGTGCAGTAATAGGGACACATACGGCAGCAGCGGCTCAGCATTGGGGTATCAGGTGCAGTAATAGGGACACATACGGCAGCAGCGGCTCAGTGTTGGGGTATCAGGTGCAGTAATAGGGACATACGGCAGCAGCGGCTCAGTATTGGGGTATCAGGTGCAGTAATAGGGACACATACGGCAGCAGCGGCTCAGTATTGGGGTATCAGGTGCAGTAATAGGGACACATACGGCAGCAGCGGCTCAGTATTGGGGTATCAGGTGCAGTAATAGGGACACATAGGGCAGCAGCGGCTCAATATTGGGGTATCAGGTGCAGTAATAGGGACACATGGCAGGAGCGGCTCAGTATTGGGGTATCAGGGGCAGTAATAGGGACACATACGGCAGCAGCGGCTCAGTATTGGGGTATCAGGTGCAGTAATAGGCACACATACGGCAGCAGCGGCTCAGTATTGGGGTATCAGGTGCAGTAATAGGGACACATACGGCAGGAGCAGCTCAGTATTGGGGTATCAGGTGCAGTAATAGGGACACATACGGCAGCAGCGGCTCAGTATTGGGGTATCAGGTGCAGTAATAGGGACACATACGGCAGCAGCGGCTCAGTATCGGGGTATCAGGTGCAGTAATAAGGACACATACGGCAGCAGCGGCTCAGTATTGGGGTATCAGGGGCAGTAATAGGGACACATACGGCAGCAGCGGCTCAGTATTGGGGTATCAGGTGCAGTAATAGGGACACATACGGCAGCAGTGGCTCAGTATTGGGGTATCAGGTGCAGTAATAGGGATACATGGCAGGAGCGTCTCAGTATTGGGGTATCAGGTGCAGTAATAGGGACACATAGGGCAGCAGCGGCTCAATATTGGGGTATCAGGTGCAGTAATAGGGACACATGGCAGGAGCGGCTCAGTATTGGGGTATCAGGTGCAGTAATAGGGACACATAGGGCAGCAGCGGCTCAGTATTGGGGTATCAGGTGCAGTAATAGGGACACATACGGCAGCAGCGGCTCAGTATTGGGGTATCAGGAGCAGTAATCGGGACACATACGGCAGCAGCGGCTCAGTATTGGGGTATCAGGTGCAGTAATAGGGATACATGGCAGGAGCGTCTCAGTATTGGGGTATCAGGTGCAGTAATAGGGACACATACGGCAGCAGCGGCTCAGTATTGGGGTATCAGGAGCAGTAATCGGGACACATACGGCAGCAGCGGCTCAGTATTGGGGTATCAGGTGCAGTAATAGGGATACATGGCAGGAGCGGCTCAGTATTGGGGTATCAGGTGCAGTAATAGGGACACATACGGCAGCAGCGGCTCAGTATTGGGGTATCAGGTGCAGTAATAGGGACACATACGGCAGCAGTGGCTCAGCATTGGGGTATCAGGTGCAGTAATAGGGACACATACGGCAGCAGCGGCTCAGTGTTGGGGTATCAGGTGCAGTAATAGGGACATACGGCAGCAGCGGCTCAGTATTGGGGTATCAGGTGCAGTAATAGGGACACATACGGCAGCAGAGGCTCAGTATTGGGGTATCAGGTGCAGTAATAGGGACACATACGGCAGCAGCGGCTCAGTATCTGGGTATCAGGTGCAGTAATAGGGACACATACGGCAGCAGTGGCTCAGTATCGGGGTATCAGGTGCAGTAATAGGGACACATACGGCAGCAGTGGCTCAGTATTGGGGTATCAGGTGCAGTAATGGGGTCACATAGGGCAGCAGCGGCTCAGTATTGGGGTATCAGGTGCAGTAATAAGGACACATATGGCAGCAGCGGCTCAGTATTGGGGTATCAGGTGCAGTAATAGGGACACATATGGCAGCAGCGGCTCAGTATTGGGGTATCAGGTGCAGTAATAGGGACACATACGGCAGCAGCGGCTCAGTATTAGGGGTATCAGGTGTAGTAATAGCGTCACACACGGCAGCAGCGGCTCAGTATTGGGGTATCAGGTGCAGTAATAAGGACACATCCGGCAGCAGCGGCTCAGTATTGGGGTATCAGGAGCAGTAATAGGGACACATACGGCAGCAGCGGCTCAGTATAGGGATATCAGGGGCAGTAATAGGATCACATACGGCAGCAGCGGCTCAGTATTGGGGTATCAGGGGCAGTAATAAGGACACATACGGCAGCAGCGGCTCAGTATTGGGATATCAGGTGCAGTAATAAGGACACATACGGCAGCAGCGGTCAGTATTGGGATATCAGGTGTAGTAATAGGATCACATACGGCAGCAGCGGCTCAGTATTGAGGTATCAGGTGCAGTAATAAGGACACATATGGCAGCAGCGGCTCAGTATTGGGGTATCAGGGGCAGTAATAGGGACACATACGGCAGCAGCGGCTCAGTATTGGGGTATCAGGTGCAGTAATAGGGACACATATGGAAGCTGCGGCTCAGTATTGGGGTATCAGGTGCAGTAATAGGGACACATATGGCAGCAGCGGCTCAGTATTGGGGTATCAGGTGCAGTAATAGGGACACATACGGCAGCAGCGGCTCAGTATTGGGGTATCAGGGGCAGTAATAGGGACACATACGGCAGCAGAGGCTCAGTATTGGGGTATCAGGGGCAGTAATAGGGACACATACGGCAGCAGCGGCTCAGTATTGGGGTATCAGGGGCAGTAATAGGGACACATACGGCAGCAGAGGCTCAGTATTGGGGTATCAGGTGCAGTAATAGGGACACATACGGCAGCAGCGGCTCAGTATTGGAGAATCAGGTGCAGTAATAGGGACACATACGGCAGCAGCGGCTCAGTATTGGGGTATCAGGTGCAGTAATAGGGACACATACGGCAGCAGCGGCTCAGTATTGGGGCATCAGGTGCAGTAATAGGGACATATACGGCAGCAGCGGCTCAGTATTGGGGTATCAGGTGCAGTAATAGGGACACATACGGCAGCAGCGGCTCAGTATTGGGGTATCAGGGGCAGTAATAGGGACACATACGGCAGCAGTGGCTCAGTATTGGGGTATCAGGGGCAGTAATAGGGACACATACGGCAGCAGTGGCTCAGTATTGGGGTATCAGGGGCAGTAATAGGGACACATACGGCAGCAGCGGCTCAGTATTGGGGTATCAGGTGCAGTAATAGGGACACATACGGCAGCAGCGGCTCAGTATTGGGGTATCAGGTGCAGTAATAGGGACACATACGGCAGCAGCGGCTCAGTATTGGGGTATCAGGTGCAGTAATAGGGACACATATGGCAGCAGCGGCTCAGTATTGGGGCATCAGGGGCAGTAATAGGGACACATACGGCAGCAGTGGCTCAGTATTGGGGTATCAGGGGCAGTAATAGGGACACATACGGCAGCAGCGGCTCAGTATTGGGGTATCAGGGGCAGTAATAGGGACACATACGGCAGCAGCGGCTCAGTATTGGGGTATCAGGTGCAGTAATAGGGACACATACGGCAGCAGCGGCTCAGTATTGGGGTATCAGGTGCAGTAATAGGGACACATACGGCAGCAGCGGCTCAGTATTGGGGTATCAGGGGCAGTAATACGGACACATACGGTAGCAGCGGCTCAGTATTGGGGTATCAGGTGCAGTAATAGGGACACATACGGCAGCAGTGGCTCAGTATTGGGGTATCAGGGGCAGTAATAGGGACACATACGGCAGCAGAGGCTCAGTATTGGGGTATCAGGGGCAGTAATAGGGACACATACGGCAGCAGCGGCTCAGTATTGGGGTATCAGGTGCAGTAATAGGGACACATACGGCAGCAGCGGCTCAGTATTGGGGTATCAGGTGCAGTAATAGGGACACATACGGCATCGGCTCAGTATTGGGGTATCAGGGGCAGTAATAGGGACACATACGGCAGCAGCGGCTCAGTATTGGGGTATCAGGGGCAGTAATAGGGACACATACGGCAGCAGAGGCTCAGTATTGGGGTATCAGGGGCAGTAATAGGGACACATACGGCAGCAGCGGCTCAGTATTGGGGTATCAGGGGCAGTAATAGGGACACATACGGCAGCAGAGGCTCAGTATTGGGGTATCAGGTGCAGTAATAGGGACACATACGGCAGCAGTGGCTCAGTATTGGGGTATCAGGGGCAGTAATAGGGACACATACGGCAGCAGCGGCTCAGTATTGGGGTATCAGGTGCAGTAATAAGGACACATACGGCAGCAGCGGCTCAGTAATGGTGTATCAGGGGCAGTAATAGGGACACATACGACAGCGGCGGCTCAGTATTGGGGTATCAGCAGGATGAGGAGTTTGTGCAGGTTCGGAATAGATGGTGATGGGGCTGGAAAATGAGAAATTAAACATGTCTTTGTTGTATTCTCAATATGAACAATATACACCGCACACTCTGGGAGTATATAATGCAAATATAGTGGAATTTATTTCTGTTACATTAGACATAAGACTCAATAATGTAGAAGTCTAAGCTGACGTTTCGACTCTTCCCGAGTCTTTATCAAAATAGGTCGCTAGAAAAAATAAAACATATGTAAGCAAACAATGCCAATGGTACAGATATCGTATATACAAAACAAAGAAAATAACAAAAATAAACATAAAAATCAACCAAGTGAAGGTCAGGCCCTAAAAAATTGAATAAAGGCATAGTGGGTGCATTGTTGTATTCTCTGCAGACAAGTCCTGGCTGGAAGAAGTTGTCATGTCGGTCTGGGCCAGATGGAAAAGACGGGACA
Source organism: Ranitomeya variabilis (assembly GCF_051348905.1). NCBI lineage: Eukaryota > Metazoa > Chordata > Amphibia > Anura > Dendrobatidae > Ranitomeya > Ranitomeya variabilis. The sequence continues at coordinate 10,950,891 of NC_135234.1, read as the reverse complement.
AGTGACAGCTCCATCATAAAGAACGTCAGTGGTAAGTCATTATCTGTAACTGTGCTGTGATCTATGTTCTGTAGGGCTGGTATCTACCACTGGCGGCCAGTACCTGAACCTGGTCCCGAGGCGGCCAGTGCCCGAACCTGGTCCCAAGGCGGCCAGTGCCCGAACCTGGTCCCGTGGCGGCCAGTGCCCGAACCTGGTCCCGTGGCGGCCAGTGCCCGAACCTGGTCCCGTGGCGGCCAGTGCCCGAACCTGGTCCCGTGGCGGCCAGTGCCCTAACCAGGTCCCGTGGCAGCCAGTGCCCGAACCTGGTTCCGTGGCGGCCAGTGCCCGAACCTGGTCCCGCGGCGGTCAGTGCCCGAACCTGGTCCCGTGGCGGCCAGTGCCTGAACCTGGTCCCGTGGCGGCCAGTGCCCGAACCTGGTCCCGTGGCGGCCAGTGCCCGAACCTGATCCCGAGGCGGCCAGTGCCCGAACCTGATCCCGAGGCGGCCACTGCCCGAACCTGGTCCCGTGGCAGCCAGTGCCCAAACCTGGTCCCGTGGCGGCCAGTGCCTGAACCTGGTCCCAGGGCGGCCAGTGCCTGAACCTGGTACCGTGGCGGCCAGTGCCTGAACCTGGTCCTGGGGCGGCCAGTGCCTGAACCTGGTCCCGTGGCGGCCAGTGCCTGAACCTGGTCCCGTGGCGGCCAGTGCCTGAACCTGGTCCCGTGGCGGCCAGTGCCTGAACCTGATCCCGAGGCGACCAGTGCCTGAACCTGATCCCGAGGCGGCCAGTGCCTGAACCTGATCCCGAGGCGGCCAGTGCCTGAACCTGATCCCAAGGCGGCCAGTGCCCGAACCTGATCCCGAGGCGGCCAGTGCCCGAACCTGATCCCGAGGCGGCCAGTGCCCGAACCTGGTCCCGAGGTGGCCAGTGCCCGAACCTGGTCCTGTGGCGGCCAGTGCCCAAACCTGGTCCCGTGGCGGCCAGTGCCCGAACCTGGTCCCGTGGCGGCCAGTGCCCGAACCTGGTCCCTTGGCGGCCAGTGCCCGAACCTGGTCCCGTGGCGGCCAGTGCCCGAACCTGGTCCCGTGGCTGCCAGTGCCCGAACCTGGTCACGTGGCGGCCAGTGCCTGAACATGATCCCGTGGCGGCCAGTGCCTGAACCTGATCCCGAGGCGGCCAGTGCCTGAACCTGATCCTGAGGCGGCCAGTGCCCGAACCTGATCCTGAGGCGGCCAGTGCCCAAACCTCGTCCCGGGGCTAACATCAGGCAGAGATCTTGAAGATGGTGAGGAATTGAGCCACAGTCCACCAGGAACTTGTGGAGCTTTTTATTATAGGATCATTACACAAACTAGAATTATCACGTTAAATCCGGGCAGATGCATCATTCTATCTGGCAGCAATGTAGCTGAGCCGAGCGTGCTCCCCTGGGTACGGGAGGATGGCTGCCGGCTCTGCCCCTCCTCAGCATGTTTTTAGCACTTGGTTAGGAGGTAGGACAGTCGCCCAAGGGGCCGATTATACAATTTGAGTAAATCTCCACCCAGAAGGCAACATTTCAGATTGTGGCCTCCGTAAATGTATCAGCGCGCGGTTCCCAGATAATCGCCAATGGCAGACACAAGCGCCTCGCACCTCGCCGGAGCCTCGCTCCCTTGTTACATGTCTGGATACATTGTTCCAGGCCAGATAAGATATTTCTTACAAGAAAGCCTGAAAGGCAGTGACTTTGCGGGGGGATGGAGCACCAGAGCCACCGCATCCCCGCTGCTCGCTCCTCTGGCAAATAAAACCTCTCAAAATGGATGGAGGAATCAGTTGATTAACCCTGCAATCAGAAATACTGACTGTGTGACAGAGCGGGACAGGGCGGTCTTAAAGGGAGTGTCCACCAATGGACCCTTTTTCTTAAATGCATGTATTTGGGGCTAACAATCATTTTTCAGATGATTTCATTACACTACTCTCCCCAGGCTGCTGTTCCCATATGATGGTTGTGATCGGCTTCCCTCCAGTGTTTCTGAAGCAGATTCACACCCGTCTTCAGGAGCTGATATAATTATAATCTGGTGATCGAACAATCAGCACAATTAACCAGTTCTGGAATGAAGTATTCTGCGATCTTAAATCCTATTACGACTAGTGACTGATAACCTGAACAGACCCAATACTTCTCACAGCTGAGGAACTGTTACAGTTGTATCCAGCCCGGACAATGCTGTCTGCTCCATGTCGATACATTGTTCCTGCAGAGAAGAATTATGCAAATGGAGTATTGTAGGGGGACTTGATAATCAGGGGTTAGTATAACATAATGTTTATGTCCTCGGCTCCTGTTTTATACCTTACAGAAATAACTGAATGTCCCTTTCCTCATACCGCCTAGAAACTACCCATTACCCTTTGCCCCTGCCCTCTTCTTGCCTATTCTTTAGTAATTTCACACCCGCTAACCCCTGCCCCTCTCCAGCATTGTGCCCTGCACTCTGCCCTTTCTATGGATGAGCCACAGTGAGAGCGTGGGTGCTTGTCTGCCCCCACTACTGTACCCTACATCCATGTCTGCCCCCTGCACACCTCTTCCCCGGATCATTCCTTTTATGGATCCCACCGGCGGAGCCTCCCTGCGGCTGCCAGGCGTGATGGGAAGGGATGCCATGAATATAGCCACCACCCCACTATTTCCTTGCCATTCAAAATACACGATATAGGATGATGGAAGTTGTACTTTCAGAAGAAATGGAAAGCCGCAGATTGGTGACTACTCCCGTACAGCATGCTCCAGTTAATGGCAGGTTTGACGGTGCCATAGACGGGCTGATTCATCAGACAGTTTTCTGGTGTAAAACTGCATAAAATGTTGCAAATTTGCAGTAATTTATCCGATTTTCAGCCTTCGCTATCACCTTTGCCAAGTTGTGCAGCACTCTGCAGACAGGATAGCGCCCTCCATCATAGGGATACCCTTCAAGAAATCGGAGTCCCCAACGATTCTATTATGGTTCTTAAATTCTGAACCGTATTATTATTCATATATTTCTCTTCTCCTGATGATTCGGCCTTGACCGGTGGATGAAATGCGTCGGGGGGACCTAAGGGACATTATCTAGGACAGGACCGCACTTGGGGACTGTCCTTGTGATGACGGGAGACCTGCAAAGGGCACGACAGGCGACTTATTCAGCAAACTCATTTCTCCCCAGCTCCCCTATGGCCTAATCCAGGACGTCAAAGAGGTGAGACCGAACCATTTCATTATCTGCACTGGTATTTTTTGGGCACTGTCTCTGTGGTTTTGTTAGGATTTTTATGTGTACCCCGTTTTATATGATTATATATTAAACATTAGGTTTTATGTCCTACTAATATCTATCCTTGCTGCTGTCTACCCCCTCCCCAATTTTAAGCCAGTCCTGGTCAGCATCAGCAAGTGGGAGGAAGATTGGCCAAGACAAAGGTGGCGTAAATGATGTCAGAAACGTCTCCATTCTCTCACGGAGTCCATTTCTTGTGCAGCTGCTGAAAGATACTCCACATTTATTGAGAGGTGCATGTCATGAATTTTGAGCATTTTACACCGATGCACATTTCCTCAGTCAGTCTCGATGAATCAGGACTTCAGTGTCACTTTTTACTGTAGTTCTGGCATTATATTCATGAACAAGGAGGCCCAGGATGAACAGTGATGGTTCCTCATTGATCGGGCAGAGATATAAAGATGAACCCATTATGTAACGTGACCCTATATATCAGTATGTCTGCTGCAGCTGTGATGTGTGGGTTCAGGGAGGGTTCTAGAATATCTTGCCATTTAGCTGATGATTTACGCGACCCTGATCATCATCATCATCATCACTTTATACTGTGGTTACAGTGTTAATGAGTGAGCGCGGTATGTGTCAGGGCCCCGGGCTATGCCCCCCTGGAAGCCGCCAATCAATGCCGGAGTGCAGGAGATTTATGGCCATCGCCGGAATCAGAACGCAGAGAACTGCAAAATACAGAACATTTAAAGGGGAAGAGCAAAAGACACAATAGTCAACGACGATGGAGATGAGCGGCGACCGTGATCCCTGCCGGAAGTGACTGCACTGTGCGGGGTCTTCTTGTGCTGCATAACAATCCGCCTTGTCTCGTTCTATGGATTGTTTGGCCTTGAAAAATGAATAATGCACAAAACATGTATTGATCGGATTAAGTTATATAAGGGAAAGTGACAAACAACGTGAGACCCCGACTTCAGGACCTAGAAATGGAGGGATATTAATCAACGGCATATGCGAGGTGCTGACTGTAAGATCCAGAAATGCAGGAACCAGATGTACAGTGGATATAAAATGTACAAACAACCCTGTTATAATTACAGTTTTTATCATGTAAAAAATTCAAGGAAGAAGAATCATTTCACAACTTTCCACCCTTTAATGTCACCTATAAATCTGTACAAATCTATTTCGAAACAAACTGAAATCAATCTCAATGGAACAATAAAAATACAAAAATAAAATAATGTGGTTGAATAAGTGTGCACCTTCATATAACTGGAGATATCGTTTAGAATCAGCCAATCGCATTCCCCTCATGTTACATAGTAGTCAGTGCTCGGCCGCCGTCATTCACATCGACTCTGATTAACCCCAGAGAAAGTGTCGCTGCTCCAGGAGGATTTTGCTGACTTTTTCTAGTCTGTAAACAGCTGACAACACAGCAAAAGATCTCATTGTAGAAAGTTGTCAGTCTGGAGAAGGTACAAAAACATTTCCCAGGCATAAGATACTATGGAACACAGAGTGCGGACATCGACAAGAAGAGGCTTCAATTTGACCAACAGTGACATTACCTAGAACTGGACGTCCCTCAAAAATTTGATGAAAAGACATGAAGAACATTTGTCCATGAGGCTACTAAGAGGCCGACAGCAACATTAAAGGAGCTGCAGGAATTTATTTCAGGTACTGGTTAGGTCCTACGTGTGACAACCTCTCCCTTCTATTATACAGCCACTTTGCTGGTCACATGTTCGGACTTTTGTATAACGCCTGATGGGTGGAAGGAGCGTGCAGATCCTGATGGGATCCACCCAAACTGCGCACTGTTCAATCAGAAGGCTGAAAAAAAAAATGCTTTAGATAACTCAAAACTGCTCCTAAAACGCCCCAAAGAAGGATCATTTTCTGGAGTTTTCCCACTAGAGAACTTGTTCAAATTTTACACCATCAGGAAGATCTGAGTGCACGTAACCTCAGATCCTACATCTTTGGCACCAAAAACGAAGTGCAACTCGGGATCTGGAATAAATCAATCTAATGACCCAAAGTGAATAAATCGCGTATGCAGCAAATGGAGCGATGATCATGGTGCACACTCTATAGAGAGCGCGCTCATGACAGTCACACAGGTCCGAGCACTCTGATTACCCAGACTCAATACATTAATGACTGGTAGAGAAACATGAAGGGTTCCCCTGTCCGGACCATATAACGGATGGATTATAAAGTACAGCAGGAGCTTCCTCTTCCCCCGAGACTCACTTTCCATGATGCCTGCAGGCGGAGAGACAGCTTGACATGACAAGTGGTTTCATAGCAGCAGGTAGCAGATAACACGCACCTATTGTGCCTGTATAATGAGCAGATTCCAGGGATTTTCTTTGTGTTATCCATCTTCCTGCTATTCATTGGGAATTCCATCTTAACACTCAGCACATCTATTACAGGAAACGAGGATTGAACTTTCAGCTGCTTCCACTACTAGACTGGTATATACACCTCCGATTCCAATGTATGGAATATATATTTGTGAAAAAGTCACTGGCAAAGTGCTGGAGGGGAGATACATTTTACTGAGGCTATTAGCTTCAGTGATTTGAAACATAGAAGTTTGCTCCAGCACACTATGTGTTGAGATGGGTTAATCGGCCATTTTAAAGGCTGGGTTTTTGTGGGCAACCATAGAGTGGGTGGGAGGTTGTCCACCTTATCTGTGCCCTAGGGTGGTCTGGGGTTTAAATAGTCGGCCTCCTGAGGCATTCAGGGTTCTGTGTGCCTGGAGATGCTAACTCCAGAGAAGTGTTTGATTGTGCTAACATGAACCCCATGTGTCTTGCTGACCTTGAGCGGGTGGATCCTCGCTACCACAAGGACTGTGCTTTGTGTTACCACTTTGTTTTCTGTTCCTGTTTTTGCTCAAAGGGCTGCGTTTATTTTTACTTCACCATGGTTTATGCCACATATTTAATAAATAAAATAAACCAGTGAAGATCTTAGAGACAGTGTTCTCGTGTCTACCTTCATACACAACTGAGTAAGCCGTTATACCACTATATATACAGTACAGACCAAAAGCTTGGACACACCTTCTCATTTAAAGATTTTTCTGTATTTTCATGACTACAAAAATTGTACATTCACACTGAAGGCATCAAAACTATGAATTAACCCCTTTCTGACCTCGGACGGGATAGTACTTCCGAGGTCAGATCCCCCGCTCTGATGCAGGGCTCCGGCGGTGAGCCCGCATCAAAGCCGGGACATGTCAGCTGTTTTGAACAGCTGACATGTGCCCGCAATAGCGGCGGGTGAAATCGCGATTCACCTGCCACTATTAACTAGTTAAATGCTGCTGTCAAACGCCGACAGCGGCATTTAACCGGCGCTTCCGGCCGGGTGGCCGGAAATGATCGCATTGCCGACCCCCGTCACATGATCTGATGATCACTGCTATGTAGCAGAGCCGATCACGTTGTGCCAGCTTCTAGCCTCCCATGGAGGCTATTGAAGCATGGCAAAAGTAAAAAAAAAAAGTTAAAAAAAATGTGAAAAAAATAAAAAAAATATAAAAGTTTAAATCACCCCCCTTTCGCCCCATTCAAAATAAATCAATTAAAAAAAAATCAAACCTAAACATATTTGTTATCGCCGGGTTCAGAATCGCCCGATCTATCAATAAAAAAAGCATTAACCTGATTTTTTAAACAGCGTAGTGAGAAAAAAATTTGAAACGCCAGAATTACGTATTTTTGGTCGCCGCGACATTGCATTAAAATGCAATAACGGGCGATCAAAAGAATGTATCTGCACCGAAATGGTATCATTAAACACGCCAGCTCGGCATGCAAAAAATAAGCCCTTACCCGACCCCAGATCACGAAAAATGAAGACGCTACGGGTATCGGAATATGGCGCAATTTATTTTTTTTTTTAGCAAAGTTTGGAATTTTGTTTTCACCACTTAGATAAAAATAACCTAGTCATGTTAGGTGTCTATGAACTCATAATGACCTGGAGAATCATAGTGGCAGGTCAGTTTTAGCATTTAGTGAACCTAGCAAAAAAGCCAAACAAAAAACAAGTGTGGGCTTGCTCTTTTTTTGCAATTTCACCGCACTTGGAATTTTTTTCCCGTATTCTAGTACACGACATGCTAAAACCAATGATGCTGTTCAAAAGTACATCTCATCCCACAAAAAATAAGCCATCACATGGCCATATTGACGGAAAAATAAAAAAGTTATGGCTCTGGGAAGGAGGGGAGCGAAAAACGAACACGGAAAAACGGAAAATCCCAAGGTCATGAAGGGGTTAACACATGTGGAATTATATACTTAACAAAAAAGTGTGAAGCAACTGAAATTATGTCTTATATTCTAGGTTCTGCAAAGTAGCCACCTTTTGCTTTGATAACTGCTTTGCACACTCTTGGCATTCTCTTGATGAGCTTGATGAGCTTGATGTGTTTAGGGCCCGTATTCAGTGGTTGGACCTCTGCTGCAGCACCATGTTCGCTTGTGCCGGCTTCTGCGGCCTCTGGGCTCTGTGGCCTGGCTTGGTCTGCTTCAAATTGCATCAGTTCAGCGACCATTTGAGCCTTGTTCTTACCCTGGGGGTTCAGGCCATGGTACATGCATATCCCAGCAAGAGTGTCTTTCTTCTGCTGGGCGTACCAGGCTTCTCCTTTCGCAGCCATGGTTGCCAAATAAAAGATAGGATAGAAGAACGAAGAGAAAGGGAAGGGATAATTACCAGTACACAATTGTCTCACAACTAATAAGCTCTGAGTTCGTTCTCCCAAACTTATTTGCGCAGAGTCCTCACAAGAACTTTCTGCAAGTTTTTAGTGAGAGGAATGATTGCTCAAACCAAATCACTAATGCTCTAATATTCCACCGCCTTGCCACCAATTGTCACGATTCACACCGTGACTGTCAAGATCCCTCAGCCGCTGCCCACAATATGTCACGGATTGGGGTGACTTTAGACCAACAGACGGCTATCACATGTGCAGGGGGCTTATCCTAGTTATCCCTCCACTGCCACAATGTGATGAAAAAAACACACACGAGGCTATTGACCTCTTAGTTTACAGCAGGGGCTTATTTTAGGTATCCCACTGCTCTTCAATATACCACGAACTGCAGGGATTTGTGTATCCCGCTTACAGTTCCACTTGAAACCTGCAGCTCTCTGGCGCCCCCCCCCTTACCCTCAGGTCAGATTAGGTACTGCACCTAGGATAATTAGTCGCCAGAAAGGCTGCCTGCTATGTACTGGCTATTGGGCACGCTGCAGCGAGGCAATATAAATACTCCTACTCAGGCAGGAACAATAATTATCAACACTGCAGTCGCTACAACGACACCCAAAGGCCCGCACACGGGATGCTGCCACCAGCTTCGATTAAACGGGTCCGAAGCTACCCCAAAACAGTAGCGTAATTCCCTTCAGAAGGCTTAAGGTACGTTTTAGAGCACGAAGAACAAATCTAGTATTAAATATTATACCCCATTAAAGTTTAGGCAGTGTTTATAGAAAAATATTACAAGGTTGTTACAAAAAGAGACAATTGCAAATATGTACAGAGGTAATTATAAAAATAACAGGGGTTAAATGAGAAATAACACTTACATGTGTTCAGATCATTTGAGGCAACCAGGCTAGTGGAGTTCCCATATGTTCCAATGCATCAGGATTCTGGTTAGGAACAGCTCTTCAAGTCAGACTCACATAGGCTCCAGCAGACAGCCTCCAGGCTGGGGTGAGGGTAGACACTTATAAAGTGTAGCTCGGTGACATCACCAAAAGGGCTGGCTCCCCAGACCCTCCTATCTCTTCAGTCTTAGTGAATTTAACACAAGTTTGTCTAATGCCTGTATCTCCGCTACAGAACATGTCAGAATCATAACACACCCAGCATTCATCTTGTATTAATATTTGCTCTCTATAGATACTAAATTCAGGCTAGTAGGGACACTCAGTTCCAGAGAAATCCAAACTCTGTCCCTGTTGGACTTGGAAGCTCCTGCTTACAGTGATGGATAGAGGCACCAAAGGACTTTAGCAATATGTACCCATTATTTTCCTAGCCTAAATCGTTTGCCCAATATCTTGCAATATTAGGACAAAGGACCGCATGTTTTAAAAGGGAGATCAGACCAGTTTCTGCTAGCACAACTTTCCACTGCAGTTATACCAGTCGTAAATACTTTTCTTCAATAAAACTCCCCCACATACATTGAAAAGGCAAGCACTTGCCTGAGTGAAAGGGAAGGGGGTTTTTAGCCCACAACCTGGGCTAACAGGAGAAACTAAACTTATATGGTATTTCATACCATATCGTGACAAATACCATGATATAATGCTTAGATAATACTACTATAAAGTGCTTATATAATAGCGCTATACTATTCTCAAATAATAGTACCACCAGTGCAATGATGTAGCCATCACGGTGGAGGTTCAGTGTTAGTCAGCTTTGGAGGTCTTGACACATTTTCCCCTTTGACCTTGATATAACCTTCCCTCTAGAGGGCAATTTATTATTATTATTTATATAGCACCATTAATTCCATGGTGCTGTACATGAGAGAAGGGGTTACATACAGGGTTATTGATATCGTTAACAGTAAGCAAATTTACAATGACTGACTGGTACAGAGGGGAGAGGACCCTGTCCTTATGGACTTACATTCTTGCTACCCTCTAATGAAAAATAATGTTCCCCTTGGCACAGGATGTAAACCTGCAATAATGGAGGAGCTCAGGACAGAGGCTGCTCCACAGACTGTATGGGTCAGGGAGTGTTTGGGTTCGGAGATTGTGTGGGATCAGTGTGTGTGTGGGGTCGGCGAGTGTGCGGGGTCAGGGAAAGTGAGGGGTCAGGGAGTGTTTGGGATTGGGTACTTTGTGAGGTCAAGGAATGTGTGGGGTTGAGGAGTGTGCGGGGTCAGGGAGTGTTTGGGTTGGGGACTGTGTGGGGTCAGAGACTGTGTGGGGTTTGGGAGTGTGTGATTGAGTACTGTGTGGGGTTGGTGACTGTGTGGGGTTGGGGAGTGTTTGGGGTAGGAGACTGTGTGGGGTTGGGGAGTATGCGGTGTCAGGGAGTGTCACGGGGTCCTTCTCCGGTATCACACAATCAACAGAGCCAGCGAAGAGTGAACAATCCCAAGACCTTTATTTAGGCAAAAGTACGAAAGGTCCATATACGATCCACCACACAAAGGATAAAATAGTCCAGAACACGAATGCAGTTCAGTAACAGGATAAAAGTCCAACAATCCAGCACAGAGGATAACAGTCCATATTCCCTTCTTTCTCTTTCTGACGTGCTGTCTTCACATCATGGTTCCACACAGGATCTGATCTGTGTCTCCCCTCCCTGATATTTACAAGTCTCCCTCCTCATTCACAGGTCAGGAGGGGGAAGGTCTCAGGGGCTCATTGTTTCAACAAGCTAGGTCAACATGTCATTAGCATATTAGCAAACAACATTATTCACTGACCCTGTGGAGAGATAACAATACAGAACTGTGGGGAGAATATCAGATGGCAAATAACAACTCATCCTACAAGATACAGTAACACCATGAAAATAAGTAAAATAGAAATATACACAAAAATGATACCCACATAGCATATCACCTCATCACAACCTCTCCCCCCTCATAATAAGTGAGCACGCTATGAGGTCTACACAGGCCTCTGGCCTGCTCACTTTAGTCCACTTTGCTCCACTGTTTATAGTTCCTTGTACAGTGGCAGGGGTTGCAATAATCATGAGCACTTGTCCATAAATTTCCGGGTCCTGGCTTTATGCCAGGCTTTTTGACTGGACTGGGCCATTTGGTGATGTTCATTAGCCAAGGTAGCTAGCTGGGAGAGACAGTCTCTGAACTCTAGAACGTAGGAAATGATGGCGTTCCGGTGTCTGCGATATCTTCCTCCAATTGTTCTTTCAGAAGAGTGAGAGGCCCACGGACTTTCTGCTCCCACAAAATGACTTTGTAACTCCCCAATGTCATTTCCAAGGAGGATATCTGCAGGAAGTCCTCCCATAACGCCAATCCAACACAGTTTTTCTCCAAAACCATAATCCAAATGTACCAAAGCTCACTGTATATATTTGCGGACACCCCCCGCCAGGACAATGGGAATTCCCGGGCCCTGGTGAATTGCCTCGGGTCGAACCACACAGGGGTCAGCGATAGTCAGAAATGCCCCTGTGTCTCTAAATCTCGACACTTTGTATCCATCAATTAAGACATCCTGCAGGTGGCAATGCCGTTGCTGTGTATTTCTGATGGACAAAGGCCGGAGTCCGTACAATCCAGGAGGGGTATCTATGGTGCCGTGGTCGGTGGTCCACTCTGGTGGGGGTGGTGGTAGCTCTTCCTCAGGCAGGATGGAGTGCACAAGATGAACTGGACGAGGTTGGGCTGCGTGGGGCTCGCTCCGAATCCTTGAGGGACAGCCAAACTGCAAATGTCTAGGTTGCCCACACCTGTAACATCTCCTCTCTGTGATACCCCCAGGTCGTGGTCAGAACTGTTGGGGCCCAGGATTGTGAGCTGTGATTGTCATCGGCCTGCGGCTGGGTGGAGGGGCAGATGTAATCGGAGGGAGACGGAGCACGGGAGAAGGCTGTGGTTCATTGTCCAGAAGCCTCCTCCATTGAGGTCGGATAGTAAGGGCTTCATCGGCCAGGGCTGCAGCTCTATCCATGGTGCACAGCGTGCGCTCCCGGACCCATTCCCGTACCTCTGCAGGGCACTTGTCAAGAAATTGTTCTATTAGGAACGCCTGTATAACATCTTCCACAGTAAAGGCGTTGTCTGCTTCCAGCCATCTCCGACATGCCTGGGACATCTTATGTGCATACATCCTAAATGATCCCCCCGTAGTGCATGGGAGGTCTCGGAACTTGGCCCTATATGAGTCTAGGGTGATAGCATGGTAATCCAGGATAGTCTGATTTACAATGGTATAATCCCGATTCCGCTGTCAGTCAATGGTTCGGTAGGCCTCCGCCAGACTACTGTTCAGGAGTCCCACTAACAAACGCATCCAGCCAGAGTGGGGCACCTGTTGTGGATTCTGTTTGTGGGCTCCCTCTGGTGGTTACTGCTGGTACTGGGTGACTTTGGTGGGTTGCGGCCTTTGGTTTCCACCTGTCCATCAGAGGCTGGGTGTTTCCTATTTTACCTGGCCTTTCTGTCATTCCCTTGCCGGCTATCAATGTATTCAGATGTGCTCTGTTTGGTTCCTGCCTACCTGCTCCCAGATCTTTCAGGATAAGCTAAGTGCTGATTTTCAGTTGTTTGGTTTTTTTTTGTCCAGCTTGCTTATTATGTCTCTATTCTAGCTGGTAGCTCTAGTGGACTGAGGTTCTCCCCATGTGCCATGAGTTGGCACATGGGTTCTTGTAATCTCAGGATGGTTTTTTTGATTAGGGTTTTTTGCTGACCGCTCAGTCCCCTTTTGTATCGTTCTGCTTTCTAGTTTACAGCGGGCCTCAATTTGCTAAATCTATATATATCATCTCTATGTGTGTGCCTTCCTCTCATTTCACCGGCAATACATGTGAGGGGGCAACTATATCTTTTGGGGTTCATTCCTCTGGAGGCAAGTGAGGTCTTTATTTTCTCTGCAGTACTAGTTAGCTCTTAGGCTGGTGCGTGGCGTCTAGAACCAACGTAGGCACGCTCCCTGGCTATCTCTAGTTGCGTTTGTCAGGCGTAGGGCAGCGGTCAGCCCAGGTTCCATCACCCTAGAGCTCGTCCGTTATTTATTTGTACTTTGCTTGTCCTGTGCTATCCCTAGCCATTGGGGATTCATGATAGTATAGCCGGCCCACAAAGTGTTAATTGTTTGGGCTGAAGCAGGAGAAAAATAAGTGTTTAAGGGAAATTTTTTTTTTTTTTTTTTTTTTTTCCCTTCAGAGTTTTGCTGCCTAGCCCTTAATTGCTGTCTAGCTGCTTCTTACCTCCTCTTAACCCTTGAATGGCTCTGATCTTAGCTGTTTAACATGGATGTCCAGAGTTTGGCTTCCAGCCTGAGTAATCTCGCGGCAAAAGTTCAAAACATACAGGATTTTGTTGTTCACACTCCCATGTCTGAACCTAGAATTCCTATTCCAGAGTTCTTCTCTGGAGATAGATCTACCTTCCTGAATTTCAGGAACAATTGTAAATTGTTTCTTTCTTTAAAATCTCGCTCCTCTGGAGACCCTGCTCAACAGGTCAGGAATGTAATATCTTTCCTGCGGGGCGACCCTCAGAATTGGGCATTTGCATTGGCACCAGGGGATCCTGCATTGCTCAGTGTGGATGCGTTTTTTCTGGCATTGGGATTGCTCTATGAGGAACCCAACCTGGAGATTCAGGCTGAAAAGGCTTTATTAGCCCTCTCTCAGGGGCATGATGAAGCGGAAATATATTGTCAAAAATTTCGGAAATGGTCGGTGCTTACTCAGTGGAATGAGTGCGCCCTGGCTGCAAACTTCAGAAATGGTCTTTCTGAGGCCATTAAGGATATTATGGTGGGGTTCCCTACGCCTACAGGTCTGAATGAGTCTATGGCTATGGCCATTCAGATTGATCGGCGTTTGCGGGAGCGCAAACCCGTGCACCAGTTGGCGGTGTCTTCTGAACAGGCACCTGAGACTATGCAATGTGATAGAATTCAGTCCAGAAGTGAACGGCAAAATTATAGGCGGAAAAATGGATTGTGTTTTTATTGTGGTGATTCAGCTCATGTTATATCAGCATGCTCTAAACGCACAAAAAAGCTTGATAAATCTTTTGCCATTGGTACTCTGCAGCCTAAGTTCATTTTGTCTGTGACTCTGATTTTTTCACTGTCTTCCATTTCCGTTGATGCCTATGTGGATTCGGGCGCTGCCCTGAGTCTTATGGATTGGTCATTTGCTAAACGCTGCGGTTTTAGTCTGGAGCCTCTGGAAGTTCCTATTCCTCTGAAGGGAATTGACTCTACACCATTGGCTATGAATAAACCGCAGTATTGGACACAAGTGACCATGCGCATGACTCCCGTTCATCAGGAGGTGATTCGCTTCCTTGTACTGTATAATTTACATGATGTACTAGTGCTGGGTCTGCCATGGTTACAAACTCATAATCCTGTCCTGGACTGGAAAACAATGTCTGTGTTAAGCTGGGGATGTCAGGGGGTTCATGATGATGCACCTCCGATTTCTATCGCTTCATCTACTCCTTCTGAGATCCCTGCGTTTTTGTCTGACTATAGGGATGTTTTTGAGGAGCCTAAGCTCAATTCGCTCCCTCCGCATAGAGATTGTGACTGTGCTATAGAATTGATTCCTGGCAGTAAGTTCCCTAAGGGTCGTTTATTTAATCTGTCACTGCCAGAGCATACTGCTATGCGGAATTATATTAAGGAGTCCTTGGAAAAGGGACATATTCGTCCATCTTCGTCCCCTCTGGGAGCAGGTTTTTTTTTCGTGGCAAAAAAAGATGGTTCCCTGAGGCCTTGTATAGATTATCGCCTTCTGAATAAGATTACAGTCAAATATCAGTATCCATTGCCATTATTGACTGACTTGTTTGCTCGCATTAAGGGGGCTAGGTGGTTCACTAAGATAGATCTTCGCGGTGCGTATAATCTGGTGCGGATAAAACAAGGTGATGAGTGGAAAACCGCATTTAATACGCCTGAGGGCCATTTTGAGTATTTGGTAATGCCTTTTGGACTCTCCAATGCTCCGTCAGTCTTTCAGTCCTTTATGCACAATATTTTCCGTGAATATCTGGATAAGTTTATGATTGTGTATTTGGATAATATTTTGGTGTTTTCTGATGACTGGGAGTCTCATGTTCTACAGGTCAGGAAGGTGTTTCAGGTTCTGTGGGCCAATTCTCTGTTTGTGAAGGGCTCAAAGTGTCTCTTCGGAGTCCAGAAGATTTCTTTTTTGGGGTACATTTTTTCTCCTTCTACTATTGAGATGGATCCCGTTAAGGTTCAGGCAATTTGTGACTGAACACAACCTACATCTGTTAAGAGCCTACAGAAGTTCTTCGGGTTTGCTAATTTTTATCGTCGGTTCATTGCTAATTTTTCCAGTATTGTTAAACCTTTGACTGTTTTAACTAAAAAGGGTGCTGATGTTGCTGATTGGTCTCCTGCGGCTGTGGGGGCCTTTCAGGAACTTAAGCGCCGGTTTTCTTCTGCTCCTGTGTTGTGTCAACCAGATGTTTCACTTCCTTTTCAGGTTGAGGTTGATGCTTCCGAGATTGGAGCGGGGGCGGTTTTGTCACAGAGAAGTTCTGATGGCTCGGTGATGAAGCCATGTGCATTCTTCTCTAGAAAATTCTCGCCCGCCGAGCGCAATTATGATGTGGGTAATCGGGAGCTTTTGGCCATGAAGTGGGCATTTGAGGAGTGGCGTCATTGGCTTGAGGGTGCTAAACATCGTGTGGTGGTCTTGACTGATCACAAGAATCTCATTTACCTTGAGTCTGCCAGGCGTTTGAATCCTAGACAGGCTCGTTGGTCGTTGTTTTTTTCTCGTTTCAATTTTGTGGTTTCATACCTGCCAGGTTCAAAGAATGTGAAGGCAGATGCTCTTTCCAGGAGTTTTGTGCCTGACTCTCCTGGAGACTCTGGGCCTACTGGTATCCTTAGGGATGGGGTAATATTGTCCGCCGTATCCCCAGACTTGCGACGTGCATTGCAGGAGTTTCAGGTGGATAAACCGGATCGTTGTCCACCAGAAAGACTGTTTGTTCCGGATGATTGGACCAGTAGAGTCATCTCCGAGGTCCATTCTTCTGTGTTGGCTGGTCATCCTGGAATATTTGGTACTAGAGACTTGGTGGCCAGGTCTTTTTGGTGGCCTTCCTTGTCTAGGGATGTGCGTACCTTTGTGCAGTCTTGTGAAGTGTGTGCTCGAGCTAAGCCTTGCTGTTCTCGGGCCAGTGGGTTGTTGTTATCCTTGCCCATCCCGAAGAGGCCTTGGACGCACATTTCCATGGATTTTATTTCTGATCTCCCGGTTTCACAGAAAATGTCCGTTATCTGGGTTGTGTGTGACCGCTTTTCTAAGATGGTTCATTTGGTGCCCTTGCCTAAGTTGCCTTCCTCCTCTGAGTTGGTCCCTTTATTTTTTCAGAACGTGGTTCGTTTGCATGGGATTCCGGAGAATATCGTTTCTGACAGGGGATCCCAGTTTGTGTCTAGATTTTGGCGGACGTTTTGTGCCAAGATGGGCATTGATTTGTCTTTCTCGTCTGCATTCCATCCTCAGACGAATGGCCAGACGGAGCGAACTAATCAGACCTTGGAAACTTATTTGAGGTGTTTTGTTTCTGCTGACCAAGATGACTGGGTTGCTTTTTTGCCACTGGCCGAATTTGCTCTTAATAATCGGGCTAGTTCTGCCACGTTGGTCTCTCCTTTTTTTTTGTAATTCGGGGTTTCATCCTCGTTTTTCCTCTGGTCAGGTGGAGTCTTCGGATTGTCCTGGAGTGGACATGGTGGTGGACAGGCTACATCAGATTTGGAATCAGGTGGTGGACAATTTGAAGTTATCTCAGGAGAAGACTCAGCAGTTTGCTAATCGCCGTCGCCGCGTGGGTCCCCGACTTCTTGTTGGGGATTTGGTGTGGTTGTCTTCTCGTTTTGTCCCTATGAAGGTCTCTTCTCCTAAGTTCAAGCCTCGGTTCATCGGTCCTTATAGGATCTCGGAGATTCTTAACCCTGTATCTTTTCGTTTGGATCTCCCAGCATCGTTTGCTATTCATAATGTGTTCCATCGGTCGTTGTTGCGGAGGTATGAGGTGCCCGTTGTTCCTTCGGTTGAGCCTCCTGCTCCGGTGCTGGTGGAGGGAGAATTGGAGTATGTTGTTGAGAAGATCTTGGATTCTCGTGTTTCCAGACGCAAACTCCAGTATTTGGTTAAGTGGAAGGGTTATGGTCAGGAGGATAATTCCTGGGTGGTCGCCTCCGATGTTCATGCGACTGATTTGGTCCGCGCCTTCCATAGAGCTCACCCTGATCGCCCTGGGGGTTCTCGTGAGGGTTCGGTGACCCCTCCTCAAGGGGGGGGTACTGTTGTGGATTCTGTTTGTGGGCTCCCTCTGGTGGTTACTGCTGGTACTGGGTGACTTTGGTGGGTTGCGGCCTTTGGTTTCCACCTGTCCATCAGAGGCTGGGTGTTTCCTATTTTACCTGGCCTTTCTGTCATTCCCTTGCCAGCTATCAATGTATTCAGATGTGCTCTGTTTGGTTCCTGCCTACCTGCTCCCAGATCTTTCAGGATAAGCTAAGTGCTGATTTTCAGTTGTTTGGTTTTTTGTCCAGCTTGCTTATTATGTCTCTATGCTAGCTGGTAGCTCTAGTGGACTGAGGTTCTCCCCATGTGCCATGAGTTGGCACATGGGTTCTTGTAATCTCAGGATGGTTTTTTTGATTAGGGTTTTTTGCTGACCGCTCAGTCCCCTTTTGTATCGTTCTGCTTTCTAGTTTACAGCGGGCCTCAATTTGCTAAATCTATATATATCATCTCTATGTGTGTGCCTTCCTCTCATTTCACCGGCAATACATGTGAGGGGGCAACTATATCTTTTGGGGTTCATTCCTCTGGAGGCAAGTGAGGTCTTTATTTTCTCTGCAGTACTAGTTAGCTCTTAGGCTGGTGCGTGGCGTCTAGAACCAACGTAGGCACGCTCCCTGGCTATCTCTAGTTGCGTTTGTCAGGCGTAGGGCAGCGGTCAGCCCAGGTTCCATCACCCTAGAGCTCGTCCGTTATTTATTTGTACTTTGCTTGTCCTGTGCTATCCCTAGCCATTGGGGATTCATGACAGGCACCTCCATCACAGCACACTGCTGCTCAAAGTCCTTGAAGAACCCCACATCTCCGGAAGCCTTATCAAATGGCTTAAAGTCTGTCCGGGTGATCCTTACAGGCTCCCGGATTGTGGGGTTTACATTCCACATTGCATTACTCCCTCTTTCAAGCTTCATTGCTTCTTGTCTCCGCTGTGCCTGGCGGGCAGCCTCCTCCTTGTACTCCTGAGAGACGTCTGGGTCCAGAACCGCCATCTCTTCTTCGTACCACACCACCCACTGGCTTTTTGGGGTGGGGGTCCATGTCTCCAGTGCTCGTCCTTCAGACATATGGGAGTAGGTGGCCGGGCTGGCACCCACCAGTAGGTCAATTAAGGCCTCTTTATTCAGTCCCTGGTAGTTTAGGCCCAGTTCTCTGGCTCTCTCCTGTAAACTGGATACAGTCCAATTTCTGTACTCACTCTGTGGGTGGTTCTCCATTGGGTTACACTCTGTTGATCCCGCTGCTTGCCACCAGTTGTCACGGGGTCCTTCTCCGGTATCACACAATCAACAGAGCCAGCGAACAATCCCAAGACCTTTATTTAGGCAAAAGTACAAAAGGTCCACCACACAAAGGATAAAATATTCCAGAACACGAATGCAGTTCAGTAACAGGATAAAAGTCCAACAATCCAGCACAGAGGATAACAGTCCATATTCCCTTCTTTCTCTCTCTGACGTGCTGTCTTCACATCATGGTTCCACACAGGATCTGATCTCTGTCTCACCTCCCTGATATTTACAAGTCTCCCTCCTCATTCACAGGTCAGGAGGGGGAAGGTCTCAGGGGCTCATTGTTTCAACAAGCTAGGTCAACATGTCATTAGCATATTAGCAAACAACATTATTCACTGACCCTGTGGAGAGATAACAATACAGAACTGTGGGGAGAATATCAGATGGCAAATAACAACTCATCCTACAAGAGAACCCCATGAAAATAAGTAAAATAGAAATATACACATAAATGATAC
The DNA here is from genome assembly GCF_051348905.1 of Ranitomeya variabilis. Lineage (NCBI taxonomy): Eukaryota > Metazoa > Chordata > Amphibia > Anura > Dendrobatidae > Ranitomeya > Ranitomeya variabilis. The sequence continues at coordinate 10,931,793 of NC_135234.1, read as the reverse complement.
CCACATAGCATATGACACCATCACAGGGAGTATGTGGGTCAAGGTGTGTTTGGAGCTGGGGACTGTGTGGGGTCAGGGAATGTGTGGGGTTGGCACGTGTGTGGGGTTGGGGAGTGTTTGAGGTTGGGGACTGTGCGGGGTCAGGGACTGTTTGTTGTCGAGGACTGTGTGGGGTCAGGGACTGTGCAAGGTCGGGGAGTGTTTGGCGTCAGGGAGTGTTTGTGGTCGGGAAATGTTTGGGGTTGGGGAGTGTTTGGGGTTGGGGACTGTGTGGGGTCAGGGAGTATGCAGGGTCAGAAAGTATGCAGGGTCGGGGAGTGTTTGAGGTTGGGGACTGTGTGGGGTCGGCGAGTGTGAGAGTTCGGGGAGTGTTTGGTGTTGGGGACTGTGTGGGGTCAGGGAGTATGCGGGGTCGGGGAGTGTTTGAGGTTGGGGACTGTGTGGGGTCGGCGAGTGTGTGGGGTTGGCGAGAGTGTGGGGTTGGGAGTGGAGAGCCCCCACATTAAGGGCAATGGGGTACTCGGCACCGGGTCTATCTCTTCTCGGTTCTGGGGATGTCACGGTGGCCCGACCTGGTCCGTGGCCCTTCTGAGGAGCGTCCAATTAAAGGTGAAGTTTGTCTGGTGTTCGTGACGCCACCTGTGGTATTCGGTCAGGGTGACCGACGCTGCTTAGGGGTCCGCTGGGGTGATGGAATGGCAGCTAGATGGTATACCTTCCCACAGGTGAAGTATGTCCCCAGGGCTTCCCAGATGTGTAGGTGGTAATGGTGGACGATGTAAGGCACAATGAATAACGAGGACACAAAGGTTGCAGTCTCTTTACCTTTTACTGAAGACTTCAGCGTCCACAGTCCAGAGCACCGTTCACAGGGCAGGCAAAGTCCGGCCGGTCCGAAGGCAAATCCAGAGTTCTCTTAACCAGGTGGAAATCAGTAGCCTTCCTACTAGCGCCTGTGTGTTGTAGTACCTCCCTGCTGAGCACCACGGGATAGTCCTCACAACTTTCATAGATGTTTCTGATGTTCTCTCTCTCTGTCCCCCAGATGGTATGGATAGGACAACCCGTATGACTGGGATAGCCTGGGGCTTGTTTGTAGGGACCCTAGAGACGCCCCGACCCCCACAATTTGCCACCGTGTCTTCTTAGGTATTAAGGTCGGGCAGCCAACTTGGAATTGACTGTCCTGCCGGTCTCTGTAGTAATGCGTAGAGTCAATTACTCCCTCGGTGTTCCAGCCACCGGCTACGCGCCTCAGAAGGAGGCTGCCGATCTTGGGGCAGAACTCCTCCCGGTATTATCTCCTTGTGCTGTGATTTCGTTTCTCACTCTCCACAATACACTTCGCTTCGTGTCCTTTCTTAAGATGCTGCCGCACGTGGGGCAGGCGCAGCTCCGTAGCTATCTATCTCGTGCTAGGCCTCTGTCAGGATCCCACCCCTGACAGGGACCCTCTGTCTGCAGCTCAGATGTTCCTCCTTTTCCCCCTGTCTGCCTGACAGGTGCTCGCTGGGTCAAACCCAGGCAGCGTCTGACTAACTTCCTATCCAACCCACCAGTTTTACCCATGTGTGAGGAGTGCCCTAATAGATAGGAGCAAGGCTCCCCCTGGTGGACTGGAGTGTGAAGTGTGGTGTGTGACTTGTGATACCTGGCAAGGTGAACTCCTTTAGTACCATCAGACGTAATATCACTCCCCCTGGTGGAAGAGCGACATTACTGCAGCAACCAGGACTCTGGGGCGCTGCAGGAGTGTGCGGGGTTTGGGACTGTGTGGGGTCAGGGAGTGTTTGGGTTTGGCGAGTGTGTGGGGTCGGTGAGTGTTTGGTGTCGGGGACTGTGTGGGGTCAGGGACCGTATGGGGTCGGGGAGTGTGTGGGGTCGGGGAGTGTTTGAGGTCGGGGAAAGTGTGGGGTCAGGGAGTGTTTGGTGTTGGGGACTGTGTTGGGTCGGGGAGTATGTGGGGTCGGGGACCGTGTGGGGTCAGGGAGTGTGTGAGGTCGGGGATTCTGTGGGGTCGGGGACTTGCGGGGTTGGGGAGTGTGCGGGGTGGAGGAATGTGCGGGGTCAGGGAGTGTGTGAGGTCGGGGACTCTGTGGGGTCGGGGACTGTGCGGGGTTGGGGAGTGTGTGGGCTGGAGGAATGTGCGGGGTTGGGGAGTGTGCGGGGTCAGGGAATGTTTGGTGTCGGGGAGTGTGTGCGGTCGGGGACTCTGTGGGGTCGGGGACTGTGCGGGGTTAGGGAGTGTGTGGGGTGGAGGAATGTGCGGGGTCGGGGAGGGTGCGGGGTCAGGGAATGTTTGGTGTCGGGGACTGTGTTGGGTCGGGGAGTGTGTGCGGTCGGGGACTCTGTGGGGTCGGGGACTGTGCGGGGTTGGGGAGTGTGTGGGCTGGAGGAATGTGCGGGGTCGGGGAGTGTGCGGGGTCAGGGAATGTTTGGTGTCGGGGACTTGTCGGGGTCGGGGACTGTGTGGGGTTGGGGAGTGTTGCGGAGTGTGTGGGGTTGGGGTGCACATCTTTAGTAGCTCACAGCCTCACATTGTCTGTGAATCCTGTATGGAATGAGTGGGAAGAATGCAGGAGTGAGTCAATCACAACAGAGCGATGGAAGGGATGAGTCAGACAAGAGATGACAGACAGAGAGTAATCTGTCAGCGAGCACCCAGAGGAGCCATGGTGGCTTAATTAACCCTCACTGCCTCATTTGCGCATTTATTAATCTTTTATTTATAAAGCATTTTATGTGTTCATTTAATGGGCAGAGAGGCGGCCATTATAATATACACAGAACGCAATAATAGTATATTGATCAGATGTCCACACAATATCATCGTGTACTCCCTAACATCAAACAAAGCTGTCTTCACAATTCTGCTGTTACATAATGTCTCATACTCTAATCACCTCCAGATCTGCATTCACAATTCTGCTGTTACATAATGTCTCATACTCTAATCACCTCCAGATCTGCATTCACAATTCTGCTGTTACATAATGTCTCATACTCTAATCACCTCCAGATCTGCATTCACAATTCTGCTGTTACATAACGTCTCATACTCTAATCACCTCCAGATCTGCATTCATAAATCTGCTGCTACAACCTGTCTTACACTCTAATCACCTCCAGAGCTGCATTAATAATCCAGCTGGGGCTCATAGAGGGCATTATTGCTTCATGAGAGGCATCACATTGCAAAATTACTATGTCGGGCCAGAGAACAAACATTACTGCTTTGCATAAAGTAATAAAAAAGGGCACAATTATCTTTGTAGGACCCTGAGAGGAGTACTGTTACTTTGTAGGTGCTAACTGGGGCCCTGATGCTTTTTGGGTTTATCAAGAGTATCATATAGGAGAAGTCGTCATGGTGGTCAGGGTCAGATGGAAAAGAAACAGCTCAATTCCATGAACAGAAGCTGTCACTTGTGGACACTGGATGTAACTGTACAGTCCTGTATGTGGTCTGCAGAGTGTAGCAGTGATGTGTGTTACAATGTGGACGCTGTGTAGCGGTAATATTGGTATTGTCAGTGTGGTAGCATTATTCACTCAGTACTTAGTGGTGATAGTAGTGATCATGGCATGGCGCTATTATGTAGCCTTGTAGAGGGGTGTCATTGATAATTTTGGGCTCTGTATAGCAGGGGCGGGGAATGTTTTTCTGCCAGGGGCCATTTGGATATTTAGAAAATAATGGGCAGCACAAAATGATCAACTTGAAAATTGCCCTGCTGTATTTGGTCACACAGTTACCTTCCCCTAATGTGACGGCCGTGGCTGCTTCTCTGTGGTGTGGCTGTGATGATAGCTGGTGGTGATGATGACGCTACTCACAAATGCTTTTCCAGATTTGCATCGGTCTGGAGCTCAGATGACTCTTTGCAAGAATTTTCAAAAGAACATTCAGACGTTATTTCTAAATGCAGATGTATATTACACTGAAGGTCTCACAGTGGGAAATTCATCACTGCACAGTGGGAGGTCTGCGGTGTATACATCACATAGGAAACACTGAGACTGCTGTATACATCACATAGGATACACCAAGACTGCTGTATATATTACACGGGATACACCGACACTGCCATATACATCACATAGGAGACACTGAGACTGCTGTACACATCACATAGGATACACCAAGACTGCTGTATATATTACACAGGATACACCGACACTGCCATATACATCACATAGGAGACACCAAGACTGCTGTATACATTACATAGGACACACCAAGACTGCTGTATGTATTACACAAGACACAACAAGAGTGCCATATACATCACATAGGAGACACCAAGACTGCTGTATACATTACATAGAACATACCAAGACTGCTGTATATATTACACAAGACACAAGAAGAGTGCCATATACATCACATAGGAGACACCAAGACTGCTGTATACATTACATAGAACATACCAAGACTGCTGTATGTATTACACAAGACACAACAAGAGTGCCATATACATCACATACGAGATACTGAGATTGCTGTATACATCATAAAGGAGACACCAAAACTGCTGTATATATTGATCACATTATACATCACATTGGAGACAATGGGGTTGCAGCGCATACATCACATAGGAGTCATTGAGACTGCTGTATACATCACATAAGAGATGCTGGAGCATATACATCACAGGAGACACTGGGGCATTTACATTACAGGAGATATTTGGCATACCATTGCTGTCTTGGCTGGTGGGACTGATGCGCAGAGCATGCATTCTCAGCCCACATGGTACTGGACATAATCCTTCATAGTATGCACTGGAGCGCTCAGTAGTAAAATCTGCGTGTGCATGCTCACAGTGTAAGAAGCTATTAAATGGCCCACGGCTGTCGGCCGGAGCACTGCTGACCCCGGGAGACTGTTCGGGGGCAGGAGAATAGGCCACCCAGGCCGCTTGTGGCTCACGGGCCAGATGTTCTCATCCCTGCTGTATAGCGGGTTTCTTCAGTAGCAGTATGGTTACATTATTCAGGTGCTACGTCACATTAATGATGGAGGTCATGGTGAGGCGGTATTATTTGGGACTGTTTCAGTATAGTATTATTGGTATACTAGTTTTCTTTCCCTTAGAAATTTTGATCCTGTAAGATTGGAATTGCAAATGTAAAATATAAACCTGAGTTTGAAGGTAAAGCCATACTTTCTTCAAAGATGACCTGCTGGCATCCCAACATAACATATGAGCCCTACATCAGAGGTTTCCAGCCTGCGGCCTCTAGAGCTCCCAGCACAACGGTCGAGACAGGCTGTACGGCCTCCAGCTCCACTGAAAAGGGAAGATTACATCTGCAGCTTTAGGAAATAAAAATGCCATGTACCGGGCACTTATCACAGCCTTGTGGACCCCGGCATTTTACCATCGTACCCCCAGCTCATGGATCCTGATTCTATCAATGACATAGAACAGTGGGTATGACAATCTGGAGGAGCTGTCCAGCACGTCCCAATAGAAGGACAAGTTCTGAGGGACTGTAAGCCGAGAAATAAAGACCCTGAAGCCTGTCTGATAGCATTGTGGCCATCACTGCAGGAAATCAGATCGGGGACATTATGGGGAGAACTTTATGTTTTAATAGCTCCTTTTAAAAATGTGCTGCACTTTGTGTTAAGAAGAGGTTAATAGAATTACTGGGAGATGTGTGAAGTGTTATCTCTCCACTTGTCCTTCTACTCTAAAGACATCTCTGCAAACAAAGAAGACAAATCAAGGATTTGATTCTCCAGGGGAACAACACTGAGGAATAAGAAGCTTCCCTGATACAATGTGCCAGGAAGAGAAATGTAAAGGCAACATCCAAGTCCTGCCATCTGCTGCCAGCCTGCAGCATCCTCCCTGTATGCAGAGATAAATGATAAGATCCTGTCTGCAGTCACCACTAGGGGGAGCTCCCTGTATACAGAGATACATGATAAGATCCTGTCTGCAGCCACCACTAGGGGGAGCTCCCTGTATCCAGAGATACATGATAAGATTCTGTCTGCAGCCACCACTAGGGGGAGCTCCCTGTATACAGAGATACATGATAAGATCCTGTCTGCAGCCACCACTAGGGGGAGCTCCCTGTATACAGAGATACATGATAAGATTCTGTCTGCAGTCACCACTAGGGGGAGCTCCCTGTATAGAGAGATACATGATAAGATCCTGTCTGCAGTCACCACTAGGGGGAGCTCCCTGTATGCAGAGATAAATGATAAGATCCTGTCTGCAGTCACCACTAGGGGGAGCTCCCTGTACACAGAGATACATGATAAGATCCTGTCTGTAGCCACCACTAGGGGGAGGTCACTGTATACAGAGATACATAAGATCCTGTCTGCAGCCACCACTAGGGGGAGCTCCCTGTATACAGAGATACATGATAAGATCCTGCCTGCAGCCACCACTAGGGGGAGCTCCCTGTATACAGAGATACATGATAAGATCCTGTCTGCAGCCACCACTAGGGGGAGCTCCCTGTATACAGAGATACATAAGATCCTGTCTGCAGCCACCACTAGGGGGAGCTCCCTGTATACAGAGATACATGATAAGATCCTGTCTGCAGCCACCACTAGGGGGAGCTCCCTGTATACAGAGATACATGATAAGATTCTGTTTGCAGCCACCACTAGGGGGAGCTCCCTGTATACAGAGATACATGATAAGATTCTGTCTGCAGCCACCATTAGGGGGAGCTCCCTGTATACAGAGATACATGATAAGATCCTGTCTGCAGCCACCACTAGAGGGAGCTCCCTGTATTCAGAGATACATGATAAGATCCTGTCTGCAGTCACCACTAGGGGGAGCTCCCTGTATACAGGGATACATGATAAGATCCTGTCTGCAGCCACCACTAGGGGGAGCTCCCTGTATACAGAGATACATGATAAGATCCTGTCTGCAGCCACCACTAGAGGGAGCTCCCTGTATGCAGAAATACATAATAAGATTCTGTCTGCAGCCACCTCTAGGGGGAGCTCCCTGTATACAGAGATACATGATAAGATTCTGTCTGCAGCCACCACTAGGGGGAGCTCCCTGTATACAGAGATACATGATAAGATCTTGTCTGCAGTCACCACTAGGGGATGCTCCATGTATACAGAGATACATGATAAGATCCTGTCCGCAGCCACCACTAGGGGGAGCTCCCTGTATACAGAGATACATGATAAGATCCTGTCTGCAGCCACCACTAGGGGGAGCTCCCTGTATACAGAGATACATGATAAGATCTTGTCTGCAGTCACCACTAGGGGGAGCTCCATGTATACAGAGATACATGATAAGATCCTGTCCGCAGCCACCACTAGGGGGAGCTCCCTGTATATAGAGATACATTATAAGATCCTGTCTGCAGCCACCACTAGGGGGAGCTCCCTGTATACAGAGATACATGATAATATCCTGTCTGCAGTCATCACTAGGGGGAGATCCCTGTATAGAGAGATATATGATAAGGTCCTGTCTGCAGCCACCACTAGGAGGAGCTCCCTGTATACAGAGATACATGATAAGATCCTGTCTGCAGCCACCACTAGGGGGAGCTCCCTGTATACAGAGATACATGATAAGATCCTGTCTGCAGCCACCACTAGGGGGAGCTCCCTGTACAGAGATACATGATAAGATCCTGTCTGCAGTCAGCACTAGGGGGAGCTCCCTGTATACAGAGATACATGATAAGATCCGGTCTGCAGCCACCACTAGGGGGAGCTCCCCGTATACAGAGATACATGATAAGATCATGTCTGCAGTCACCACTAGGGGGAGCTCCCTGTATACAGAGATACATGATAAGATCCTGTCTGCAGCCACCACTAGGGGGAGCTCCCTGTATACAGAGATACATGATAAGATCCTATCTGTAGTCACCACTAGGGGGAGCTCCCTGTACAGAGATACATGATAAGATCCTGTCTGCAGCCACCACTAGGGGGAGCTCACTGTATACAGAGATACATGATAAGATCCTGTCTGCAGCCACCACTAGGGGGAGCTCCCTGTATACAGAGATACATGATAAGATCCTATCTGTAGTCACCACTAGGGGGAGCTCCCTGTACAGAGATACATGATAAGATCCTGTCTGCAGTCAGCACTAGGGGGAGCTCCCTGTATACAGAGATGCATGATAAGATCCTGTCTGCAGTCACCACTAGGGGGAGCTCCCTGTATACAGAGATGCATGATAAGATCCTGTCTGCAGTCACCACTAGGGGGAGCTCACTGTATATAGAGATACATGATAAGATCCTGTCTGCAGTCAAAACTAGGGGGAGCTCCCTGTATACAGAGATACATGATAAGATCCGGTCTGCAGCCACCACTAGGGGGAGCTCCCCGTATACAGAGATACATGATAAGATCATGTCTGCAGTCACCACTAGGGGGAGCTCCCTGTATACAGAGATGCATGATAAGATCCTGTCTGCAGTCACCACTAGGGGGAGCTCCCTGTATACAGAGATGCATGATAAGATCCTGTCTGCAGCCACCACTAGGGGGAGCTCACTGTATACAGAGATACATGATAAGATCCTGTCTGCAGCCACCACTAGGGGGAGCTCCCTGTATACAGAGATGCATGATAAGATCCTGTCTGCAGTCACCACTAGGGGGAGCTCCCTGTATATAGAGATACATGATAAGATCCTGTCTGCAGTCAAAACTAGGGGGAGCTCCCTGTATACAGAGATACATGATAAGATCCGGTCTGCAGCCACCACTAGGGGGAGCTCCCCGTATACAGAGATACATGATAAGATCATGTCTGCAGTCACCACTAGGGGGAGCTCCCTGTATACAGAGATGCATGATAAGATCCTGTCTGCAGTCACCACTAGGGGGAGCTCCCTGTATACAGAGATGCATGATAAGATCCTGTCTGCAGCCACCACTAGGGGGAGCTCCCTGTATGCAGAGATACATGATAAGATCCTGTCTGCAGTCACCACTAGGGGGAGCTCTGTTGTGAATTCCGTTCTCGAACTCCCTCCTGTGGTCATGAATGATACTTCGGTGAGTTCTGTCCGTGGACTCCCTCTGGTGGCTGTGAGTGGAGCTGCTGGTTCTGAGATTCTTTCTCCAGCTGCCCTCGTTTAGGGCTAGGCTGGATTTTCTATTTAACTCCACTCAGATCGTTACTCCATGCCAGCTGTCAATGTTCTAGTACTGGTTCAGATCTCTCCTGGATCTTTCTGAGGACCTGTCTACTCCAGCACAAGCTAAGTTCCTGCTTGTTCATTTGTTACATATGGTTTTTCTTGCTAAGTTCTAGTCCAGCTTGCTATCATGAAACTGCCTGGCTAGCTGGAAGCTCTGGGGGTGCAGGGTGGCACCACCGCATCGTGAGTCGGTGCGGGGGTATTTTTTGCACACTCTGCGTGGTTTTTGTAGCTTTTTGTGTTGACCGCAAAGATCCCTTTTCTATCCTCAATCTGTTTAGTTAGACTGGCCTCTCTTTGCTAAAACCTATTTCATCCTGTGTTTGTGATTTCCTCTTATCTAACAGTCAATATTTCTGGGGGGCTGCTTTTACCTTTGGGGAAATTTCTCTGAGGCAAGTGAGGCTTTGTTTCCTTTCTTTAGGGGTAGTTAGCTCTTAGGCTGTGAAGAGGCGTCTAGGCAGAGTCAGGCACGCTCCACGGCTATTTCTAGTTATGTTGATAGGAGTAGGGTTTGCGGTCAGCAGAGTTCCCATTTCCCCAGAGCTCGTCCCGATTCCGTGTTTAACTATCAGGTCATTCCTGGTGCACCTAACCACCAGGTCCATAACAGTACAGCTGGCCCACAAAGTGTTAATGCATCTCAATAGAGGGAAAAGAGAAGTTCTGAAACCCTTTTTTTTTTTTTTCTCTGCAGTGTTTTTTGCCTTTCTTTTCCCCTTAAACTCTGGGTGGTTCAGGACTCAGGTGTAGATATGGACATTCAAGGTCTGTCCTCTAGTGTAGATCAACTCGCTGCAAGGGTACAAAACATTCAGGATTATGTAGTTCAGAATCCTATGTTGGAGCCTAGAATTCCAATTCCTGATTTGTTTTCTGGGTATAGATCTAAATTTCAGAATTTCAAAAACAATTGTAAACTGTTTCTTGCTCTGAAACCCCGCTCTTCTGGTGACCCTATTCAGCAAGTAAGAATCATTATTTCTTTGTTGCGCGGCGACCCTCAAGACTGGGCATTCGCCCTGGCGCCAGGAGATCCTGCATTGCGTAATGTAGATGCGTTTTTTCTGGCGCTGGGTTTTCTTTATGATGAACTGAATTCTGTGGATCAGGCAGAGAAAATCTTGCTGGCTTTGTGTCAGGGTCAGGATGAAGCGGAGGTATATTGCCAGAAGTTCAGAAAGTGGTATGTGCTTACTCAGTGGAATAAGTGTGCCCTGGCAGCAATTTTCAGAAAGGGTCTTTCTGAAGCCCTTAAGGATGTTATGGTGGGGTTCCCCACGCCTGCTGGTCTGAATGAGTCTATGTCCTTGGCCATACAGATCGATCGGCGCTTACGTGAGCGCAAAACTGTGCACCATTTGGCGGTATCCTCTGAGCAGAGGCCTGAGCCTATGCAATGTGATAGGACTTTGACCAGAGCTGAACGGCAAGAACATAGACGTCAGAATGGGCTGTGTTTTTACTGTGGTGACTCCACTCATGCTATCTCTGATTGTCCTAAGCGCACTAAGCGGTTCGCTAGGTCTGTCACCATTGGTACTGTACAGCCTAAATTTCTTTTGTCCATTACTCTGATTTGCTCTTTGTCATCCTATTCTGCTATGGCATTTGTGGATTCAGGCGCTGCCCTGAATTTGATGGACTTAGAGTTTGCCAGGCGCTGTGGTTTTTTCTTGGAGCCCTTGCAGCATCACATTCCTTTGAGGGGAATTGATGCTACGCCTTTGGTCAAGAATAAGCCTCAGTACTGGACCCAGTTGACCATGTGCATGGCTCCTGCGCATCAGGAGGATATTCGCTTTTTGGTGTTGCATAATCTGCATGATGTGGTCGTGTTGGGTTTGCCATGGCTGCAGGTCCATAATCCAGTATTGGATTGGAAATCAATGTCGGTGTCCAGTTGGGGTTGTCAAGGGGTACATGGGGATGTTTCATTATTGTCAATTTCTTCCTCCACTCCTTCTGAAGTCCCTGAGTTTTTGTCGGATTACCGGGATGTATTTGATGAGCCCAAGTCTAGTACCCTACCTCCTCATAGGGATTGTGATTGTGCTATTAATTTGATACCGGGTAGCAAGTTCCCTAAGGGACGACTTTTCAATTTGTCTGTGCCAGAACATGCCGCTATGCGGAATTATATAAAGGAGTCCTTGGAGAAAGGGCATATCCGCCCGTCGTCGTCACCATTGGGAGCAGGGTTCTTTTTTGTGGCCAAGAAGAATGGTTCTCTGAGACCTTGTATAGATTACCGCCTTCTTAATAAAATCACGGTCAAATTTCAGTACCCTTTGCCTCTGCTGTCAGATTTGTTTGCTCTGATTAGGGGGGCTAGTTGGTTCACCAAGATAGACCTTCGAGGGGCGTATAATCTCGTGCGTATTAAACAGGGCGATGAATGGAAAACAACATTTAATACGCCCGAGGGCCATTTTGAGTACCTGGTGATGCCATTCGGCCTTTCTAATGCTCCCTCTGTGTTTCTGTCCTTTATGCATTACATCTTCCGAAAGTATCTGGATAGATTCATGATCGTATATTTGGATGATATTTTGGTCTTTTCGGATGATTGGGAGTCCTGTTGTGAATTTGGATTCTGGGCTCCCCCGGTGGCCGCTTGTGGAATTGGACTTGTCATCCTCTTTCCTGTTTCACCTGGTTCCATCAGTAGTGGGTGTCGCTATTTAAGCTCATTTCTCTGGTGGTTTCTTGCCGGTCAACAATGTTATCTGATGCCTCTCAGTGCTTGTTCCTGCTTCTAGACAACTACTAGATAAGTTGGACTTTTGTCCATGTTTTGTTTTGCCTATTTGTTCCAGTTCACAGCTGAAGTTTTGTTACTGTGTCTGGAAAGCTCTCGTTGATCAGGGATTGCTACTCTGGCGTTATGAGTTAATGCCAGAGTTTAAGGTAATCTCTGGATGGTGTTTTGTTAGTGTTTTTCTGCTGACCATGAAAGTATACTATCTGTCTTCTGCTATCTAGTAAGCGGACCTCAAATTTGCTAAGACTATTTTCCTGCTGCGTTTGTTGTTTCATCTGAACTCACCGTCATTATATGTGGGGGGCTACTGTCTTCTTTGGAATATTTCTCTAGAGGTGAGCCAGGTCTTATGTTTCCCTCTGCTAGCTATTTAGGTCTTAGGCCAGAGCTGGGCATCTAGCGATAAATAGGAAATGCTACCTGGCTATTTCTAGTTGCGCGGCAGGCTTAGTTCATGGTCAGTATAGTTCCATCTTCCGAGAGCTTGTCCCTCTATAGGCTTGCTATGATCTCTGCCTGCAGAGATCATGACAGTTTGACCGGCCTATAAAGTGTTAAAGACCCAGGTTGAGAAAGGAGAGTTATAAGAAGTCTGCTGGAATTTTTTTTTTTTTTTTTTTTTTTTTTTTTCCTCCAGTCTGCCTTGCTGCAGTCTTTTTTCTCTCTCTCCTCCTAATCTCTGTATGCTCTGTGTGCACCTGACAATAATGGATCTCCAGAGTGTAACTGCGGGTTTGAATAATCTCATCACGAAAGTACAAAATTTACAAGATTTTGTGGTACATGCTCCGGTATCTGAGCCGAGAATTCCTTTGCCGGAGTTCTTCACAGGGAATAGAGCTAGCTTCCAGAATTTCCGAAATAATTGTAAGCTTTATTTGTCCCTGAAGTCTCGTTCAGCTGGAGACCCTGCTCAGCAGGTTAGGATTGTGATTTCCTTGCTCAGGGGTGACCCTCAAGATTGGGCCTTCTCATTGCCAGCAGGGGATCCTGCGTTACGCGATGTGGATGCGTTTTTTCTGGCCTTGGGCTTGCTTTATGAGGAACCTCATTTGGAACTTCAGGCAGAAAAAACTTTGATGGCACTATCTCAGGGGCAAGACGAAGCTGAAGTTTTCTGCCAAAAATTCCGTAAATGGTCTGTGCTTACTCAGTGGAATGAGTGCGCCTTGGCGGCAACTTTCAGAGAAGGTCTCTCTGATGCCGTTAAGGATATTATGGTGGGGTTCCCTTTGCCTGCAGGTCTGAATGAGTCCATGACAATGGCTATTCAGATTGATAGGCGTCTGCGGGAGCGCAAACCGGTGCACCATCTGGCGGTGTCTATGGAAAAGACGCCAGAAAGTATGCAGTGTGATAGAATTCTGTCTAGGAGCGAGCGACAGAATTTTAGACGGAAGAATGGATTGTGTTTCTATTGTGGGGATTCTACTCATGTTATATCAGCATGCTCTAGGCGTACAAAGAAGCTTGATAAGTCTGTTTCCATTGGCACCATTCAGTCTAAGTTTATTTTGTCTGTAACCCTGATTTGCTCTTTGTCATCCATTGCCACGGACGCCTATGTTGACTCTGGCGCCGCTCTGAGTCTTATGGATTGGTCTTTTGCCAATCGTTGTGGTTTTGATTTAGAGCCTTTGGAGACTCTTATTCCTCTGAAGGGGATTGACTCCACCCCATTGGCTAATAATAAACCACAATACTGGACACAAGTAACCATGCGTATCAATCCGGATCACCAGGAGATTATTCGTTTCCTGGTGCTGTATAATTTACATGACGATTTGGTACTGGGATTGCCATGGTTGCAGTCTCACAACCCAGTCTTGGACTGGAGAGCAATGTCTGTGTTGAGCTGGGGATGTAAGGGTATTCATGGGGACGTACCTTTGGTTTCTATTTCGTCGTCCATTCCCTCTGAAGTCCCTGAGTTCCTCTCTGATTATCAAGACGTCTTTGACGAACCCAAGCTTGGGTCGTTACCTCCGCACCGTGAGTGCGATTGTGCCATAGATTTGATACCGGGTTGTAAATATCCAAAGGGTCGTTTGTTTAATTTGTCTGTGCCGGAACATGCTGCTATGCGGGAATATATAAAGGAGTCTTTGGAAAAGGGACATATTCGTCCATCTTCTTCTCCCTTGGGAGCTGGGTTTTTCTTTGTCTCAAAAAAAGACGGCTCTTTGAGACCATGTATTGATTATCGGCTTCTGAATAAGATCACTGTTAAGTATCAATACCCATTGCCATTGCTTACTGATTTGTTTGCTCGTATAGAGGGTGCTAAGTGGTTCTCTAAAATTGATCTTCGTGGGGCGTATAATTTGGTGCGGATCAGGCAGGGGGATGAATGGAAGACCGCATTTAATACGCCCGAGGGCCACTTTGAGTATTTGGTCATGCCTTTTGGTCTTTCTAATGCCCCTTCAGTTTTCCAGTCTTTTATGCATGATATTTTCCGCGATTTTCTGGATAAATTTATGATAATATATCTGGATGATATTCTGATTTTTTCTGATGACTGGGACTCTCATGTCCAGCAGGTCAGGAGAGTTTTTCAGGTTCTGCGGTCTAATTCTTTATGTGTGAAGGGGTCTAAGTGCGTTTTTGGGGTCCAGAAAATTTCCTTTTTGGGGTATATTTTTTCTCCCTCTTCCATTGAGATGGATCCCGTCAAGGTGCAAGCTATTTGTGACTGGACTCAGCCCTCCTCTCTTAAGGGTCTTCAGAGATTTTTGGGCTTTGCCAACTTTTACCGCCGATTTATTGCTGGTTTTTCGGATGTCGTTAAACCACTGACTGATTTGACCAGACAAGGCGCTGATGTTGCTAATTGGTCCCCTCATGCTGTAGAGGCCTTTCAGGAGCTTAAGCGCCGTTTTGCCTCTGCCCCTGTGTTGCGTCAGCCTGATGTGAATCTGCCTTTTCAGGTTGAGGTTGACGCTTCGGAGATCGGAGCTGGGGCAGTGTTGTCGCAGAAAGGTTCCGACTGCTCCGTCATTAGGCCTTGTGCCTTCTTTTCTCGCAAATTTTCGCCCGCAGAGCGGAATTATGATGTTGGGAATCGGGAGCTTTTGGCCATGAAGTGGGCGTTTGAGGAGTGGCGCCATTGGCTCGAGGGGGCTAGGCATCAGGTGGTGGTATTGACTGACCACAAAAATTTGATTTATCTTGAGACTGCCAGACGCCTGAATCCTAGACAGGCGCGCTGGTCTTTATTTTTTTCTCGCTTTAATTTTGTGGTGTCATACCTACCGGGTTCTAAGAATGTTAAGGCAGATGCCCTTTCTAGGAGTTTTGACCCGGACTCTCCTGGTAATTCTGAACCCACAGGTATCCTTAGGGAGGGAGTAATTTTGTCGGCCGTTTCTCCTGATCTGCGGCGGTCCTTGCAGGAGTTTCAGGCGGATAGACCGGATCGTTGTCCGCCTGATAGACTGTTTGTTCCGGATGATTGGACCAGCAGAGTCATCTCTGAGGTACATTCTTCTGCATTGGCAGGTCATCCCGGAATTTTTGGTACCAGGGATTTGGTGGCAAGATCCTTCTGGTGGCCTTCCCTGTCACGAGATGTGCGAGTCTTTGTGCAGTCATGTGACGTTTGTGCTCGGGCCAAGTCTTGTAGTTCTCGGGCTAGCGGACTGCTGTTGCCCTTGCCTATTCCTAAGAGGCCTTGGACACACATCTCGATGGATTTTATTTCAGATCTGCCTGTTTCCCAGAAGATGTCTGTCATCTGGGTGGTCTGTGACCGTTTCTCTAAAATGGTCCATTTGGTTCCTCTGCCCAAGTTGCCTTCTTCTTCTGAGTTGGTTCCTCTGTTTTTTCAGAATGTTGTCCGATTGCACGGTATTCCTGAGAATATTGTTTCTGACAGAGGTACCCAATTTGTGTCTAGATTTTGGCGGGCATTCTGTGCTAGGATGGGCATAGATTTGTCTGTTTCATCTGCTTTTCACCCTCAGACTAATGGCCAGACCGAGCGGACTAATCAGACCCTTGAGACATATCTGAGGTGTTTTGTCTCTGCTGACCAGGATGATTGGGTTGCTTTTTTGCCATTGGCAGAGTTCGCCCTCAATAATCGGGCCAGTTCTTCCACCTTGGTGTCCCCGTTTTTCTGTAATTCGGGGTTTCACCCTCGATTTTCCTCCGGTCAGGTGGAATCCTCGGATTGTCCTGGAGTGGATGCGGTGGTGGAGAGATTGCATCACATCTGGGGGCAGGTTATGGACAATTTGAAGTTGTCCCAGGAGAAGACTCAGCGTTTTGCCAACCGTCATCGTCGTGTTGGTTCTCGGCTTTGTGTTGGAGATTTAGTGTGGTTGTCTTCTCGTTTTGTCCCTATGAGGGTCTCTTCTCCTAAGTTTAAACCTCGGTTCATCGGCCCTTATAGAATATTGGAGATTCTTAATCCTGTTTCTTTCCGTTTGGACCTCCCTGCGTCCTTTTCCATTCATAACGTTTTTCATCGGTCGTTATTGCGCAGGTATGAGGTACCTGTTGTACCTTCAGTTGAGCCTCCTGCTCCGGTGTTGGTTGAGGGTGAGTTGGAGTACGTTGTGGAGAAAATTTTGGACTCTCGTGTTTCCAGACGGAAACTCCAGTATCTGGTCAACTGGAAGGGTTACGGCCAGGAGGATAATTCTTGGGTCAATGCATCTGATGTTCATGCTTCTGATCTTGTTCGTGCCTTCCATAGGGCTCATCCTGGTCGCCCTGGTGGATCTGGTGAGGGTTCGGTGCCCCCTCCTTGAGGGGGGGGTACTGTTGTGAATTTGGATTCTGGGCTCCCCCGGTGGCCGCTTGTGGAATTGGACTTGTCATCCTCTTTCCTGTTTCACCTGGTTCCATCAGTAGTGGGTGTCGCTATTTAAGCTCATTTCTCTGGTGGTTTCTTGCCGGTCAACAATGTTATCTGATGCCTCTCAGTGCTTGTTCCTGCTTCTAGACAACTACTAGATAAGTTGGACTTTTGTCCATGTTTTGTTTTGCCTATTTGTTCCAGTTCACAGCTGAAGTTTTGTTACTGTGTCTGGAAAGCTCTCGTTGATCAGGGATTGCTACTCTGGCGTTATGAGTTAATGCCAGAGTTTAAGGTAATCTCTGGATGGTGTTTTGTTAGTGTTTTTCTGCTGACCATGAAAGTATACTATCTGTCTTCTGCTATCTAGTAAGCGGACCTCAAATTTGCTAAGACTATTTTCCTGCTGCGTTTGTTGTTTCATCTGAACTCACCGTCATTATATGTGGGGGGCTACTGTCTTCTTTGGAATATTTCTCTAGAGGTGAGCCAGGTCTTATGTTTCCCTCTGCTAGCTATTTAGGTCTTAGGCCAGAGCTGGGCATCTAGCGATAAATAGGAAATGCTACCTGGCTATTTCTAGTTGCGCGGCAGGCTTAGTTCATGGTCAGTATAGTTCCATCTTCCGAGAGCTTGTCCCTCTATAGGCTTGCTATGATCTCTGCCTGCAGAGATCATGACAGAGTCCCATGTGAAGCAGGTCAGAATGGTGTTCCAGGTCCTTCGTGCTAATTCCTTGTTTGTGAAGGGATCTAAGTGTCTCTTTGGAGTTCAGAAGGTTTCCTTTTTGGGCTTCATTTTTTCCCCTTCTACTATCGAGATGGATCCTGTTAAAGTCCAAGCTATTTATGATTGGACTCGGCCTACATCTGTGAAGAGCCTTCAGAAATTTCTGGGCTTTGCCAATTTTTACCGTCGCTTCATCGCTAATTTTTCTAGTGTTGTTAAACCGTTGACTGATTTGACCAAGAAGGGTGCTGATGTGGTGAATTGGTCCTCTGCGGCCGTTGAGGCTTTTCAGGAGTTGAAGCGTCGTTTCTCTTCGGCTCCTGTGTTGTGTCAGCCAGATGTTTCGCTCCCTTTTCAGGTCGAGGTTGATGCTTCTGATATTGGAGCAGGGGCTGTTTTGTCTCAGAGAAGTTCTGATTGCTCTGTAATGAAGCCATGCGCTTTCTTTTCGAGAAAGTTTTCGCCTGCTGAGCGTAATTATGATGTTGGCAATCGGGAGTTGTTGGCTATGAAGTGGGCATTCGAGGAGTGGCGACATTGGCTTGAAGGAGCCAAGCATCGCGTGGTGGTCTTGACGGATCACAAAAATCTGACTTATCTCGAGTCTGCCAAGCGGTTGAATCCTAGACAGGCTCGTTGGTCGCTGTTTTTCTCCCGTTTCAATTTTGTGTTTTTCGTACCTTCCGGGTTCTAAGAATGTGAAGGCTGATGCCCTTTCAAGGAGTTTTGTGCCTGATTCTCCTGGGGTTCCTGAGCCAGATGGTATTCTCAGAGAGGGGGTAGTTCTGTCTGCCATCTCCCCTGATTTGTGGCGGGTGCTGCAGGAGTTCCAGGCTGATAGACCTGACCGTTGTCCAGTGGAGAAACTGTTTGTCCCTGATAGATGGACTAATAGAGTTATCTCTGAAGTTCATTGTTCGGTGTTGGCTGGTCATCCTGGGATTTTTGGTACCAGAGATTTGGTGGCTCGGTCCTTTTGGTGGCCTTCCTTGTCGCGGGATGTGCGTTCTTTTGTGCAGTCTTGTGGGACTTGTGCTCGGGCTAAGCCCTGCTGTTCTCGTGCCAGTGGGTTACTTTTGCCCTTGCCGGTCCCGAAAAGGCCTTGGATGCATGTTTCCATGGATTTTATTTCAGATCTTCCTGTTTCTGAAAGGATGTCGGTCATCTGGGTGGTTTGCGATCGCTTCTCTAAAATGGTCCATTTGGTACCCTTGCCTAAATTGCCTTCATCCTCTGATTTGGTTCCATTATTTTTCCAACATGTGGTTCGTTTGCATGGCATTCCGGAGAACATCGTGTCTGACAGAGGTTCCCAGTTTGTTTCAAGGTTTTGGCGGTCCTTTTGTGCTAAGATGGGCATTGATTTGTCTTTTTCTTCGGCTTTCCATCCTCAGACAAATGGCCAAACCGAACGAACCAATCAGACTTTGGAAACTTATCTGAGATGCTTTGTTTCTGCGGATCAGGATGATTGGGTGACCTTCTTGCCATTGGCTGAGTTCGCCCTTAATAATCGGGCCAGTTCGGCTACTTTGGTTTCGCCTTTTTTTTGTAATTCTGGTTTTCATCCTCGTTTTTCTTCAGGGCAGGTTGAGCCTTCTGACTGTCCTGGTGTGGATTCTGTGGTGGACAGGTTGCAACAAATTTGGACTCATGTGGTGGACAATTTGACCTTGTCCAAGAGAAGGCTCAACGTTTCGCTAACCGCCGTCGCCGTGTTGGTCCCCGACTTCGTGTTGGGGATTTGGTTTGGTTATCATCTCGTTATGTTCCTATGAAGGTTTCTTCTCCTAAGTTTAAGCCTCGTTTCATTGGTCCTTATAAGATTTCTGAAATTCTTAATCCTGTGTCATTTCGTTTGGCCCTTCCTGCTTCTTTTGCCATCCATAATGTGTTCCATAGGTCGTTGCTGCAGAGATATGTGGCGCCTATGGTTCCCTCCGTTGATCCTCCTGCTCCAGTGTTGGTCGAGGGGGAGTTGGAGTATGTGGTGGAGAAGATTTTGGATTCTCGTATTTCAAGACGAAAACTTCAGTACTTGGTCAAATGGAAGGGCTATGGTCAGGAGGATAATTCCTGGGTTGTTGCCTCTGATGTCCATGCTGCCGATTTAGTTTGTGCCTTTCATTTGGCTCGTCCTGATCGGCCTGGGGGCTCTGGTGAGGGTTCGGTGACCCCTCCTCAAGGGGGGGGTACTGTTGTGAATTCCGTTCTCGAACTCCCTCCTGTGGTCATGAATGGTACTTCGGTGAGTTCTGTCCGTGGACTCCCTCTGGTGGCTGTGAGTGGAGCTGCTGGTTCTGAGATTCCTTCTCCAGCTGCCCTCGTTTAGGGCTAGGCTGGATTTTCTATTTAACTCCACTCAGATCGTTACTCCATGCCAGCTGTCAATGTTCTAGTACTGGTTCAGATCTCTCCTGGATCTTTCTGAGGACCTGTCTACTCCAGCACAAGCTAAGTTCCTGCTTGTTCATTTGTTACATATGGTTTTTCTTGCTAAGTTCTAGTCCAGCTTGCTATCATGAAACTGCCTGGCTAGCTGGAAGCTCTGGGGGTGCAGGGTGGCACCACCACATCGTGAGTCGGTGCGGGGGTATTTTTTGCACACTCTGCGTGGTTTTTGTAGCTTTTTGTGTTGACCGCAAAGATCCCTTTTCTATCCTCAATCTGTTTAGTTAGACTGGCCTCTCTTTGCTAAAACCTATTTCATCCTGTGTTTGTGATTTCCTCTTATCTCACAGTCAATATTTGTGGGGGGCTGCTTTTACCTTTGGGGAAATTTCTCTGAGGCAAGTGAGGCTTTGTTTCCCTTCTTTAGGGGTAGTTAGCTCTTAGGCTGTGAAGAGGCGTCTAGGCAGAGTCAGGCACGCTCCACGGCTATTTCTAGTTGTGTTGATAGGAGTAGGGTTTGCGGTCAGTAGAGTTCCCATTTCCCCAGAGCTCGTCCCGATTCCGTGTTTAACTATCAGGTCATTCCTGGTGCACCTAACCACCAGGTCCATAACAGAGCTCCCTGTATACAGAGATACATGATAAGATCCTGTCTGCAGTCACCACTAGGGGGAGCTCTCTGTATACAGAGATACATGATAAGATCCTGTCTGCAGTCACCACTAGGGGGAGCTCCCTGTATACAGAGATACATGATAAGATCCTGTCTGCAGCCACCACTATGGGGAGCTCCCTGTATACAGAGATACATGATGAGATTCTGTCTTCAGCCACCACTAGGGGGAGCTCCCTGTATACAGAGATACATGATAAGATCCTGTCTGCAGCCACCATTAGGGGGAGCTCCCTGTATACAGAAATACATGATAAGATCCTGTCTGCAGCCACCACTAAGGGGAGCTCCCTGTATACAGAGATACATGATAAGATCCTGTCTGCAGTCACCACTAGGGGGAGCTCCCTGTATACAGAGATACATGATAAGATCCTGTCTGCAGCCACCACTAGGGGGAGCTCCCTGTATACAGAGATACATGATAAGATCCTGTCTGCAGCCACCACTAGGGGGAGCTCCATGTATACAGAGATACATGATAAGATTCTGTCTTCAGCCACCACTAGGGGAGCTCCATGTATACAGAGATACATGATAAGATTTTGTCTTCAGCCACCACTAGGGGGAGCTCTCTGTATACTCAGGATAATGGGAATATTGAGGTTATTGTTAGACTAGACATCACATCTTATGGAAACAGGTTTGCGAAATAGTTTGTAGTGCAGAGAAGTCCTGGATTTTAGAGCTTTCTGTATCTCATCGGTTTCTGTATTTCACGTGTTCCTGTATCTCGCCTGCCTGGGTATCTCCCCGATCCCTGTATCTCACAATTCTCGCTGGTTCCTGTATCTCACCGATCCATGTATCTCGCCAGTCCCTGTCTATCACCAGTCCCTGTATCTGGCCAGTCCCTGTATCTGGCCAGTCCCTGTATCTCACCGTTTCTTGTAACTTGCCATATTCCACCGGATCTACCGGCTTTGATGTTTGTCTGGTTTTGATTAAATCCCACCAGGGAGGTAGCGTGGTTGAGCCACAGGATACAGCAGAATTTGTTATTTCTTGTCTTTGTTCTGCAGACCCCAATGAGTGACCTCTCTGAGATCATCAAGACAGAACCTGTCATGTTCTCAAAGGCAAGAGAACATAGCATCAGCATATATAGGAACTAGCTCTTGGAAGATGGGAACTGAGCTGACCATGAACTAAACCTAACACACAACTAGCAGTGGCCGGGTAGCATGCCTACGTTGATTCTAGATGCCCAGCACCAGCCGGAGGACTAAATAATGCTAGCAGAGGAAAATATTAGTCCTAGCTCACCTCTAGAGAAATACCCCGAAAGGAGACAGAGGCCCCCCACATGTATTGGCGGTGAATTAAGATGAAATAACAAACGTAGTATGAAAATAGGTATAGCAAATTTGAGGTCCACTTACTACATAGCAGAAGACAGAAAGGACACTTTCATAGTCAGCTGAAAACCCTATCAAAACACCATCCAGAAATTACTTTAAAACTCTGGCATTAACTCATAACACCAGAGTGGCAATTCCTGTTCACAAGAGCTTTCCAGACACAGTATCGAAACTACAGCTGTGAACTGGAACAAAAATGCAAAAACAAACATGGACAAGAGTCCAACTTATCTAGTAGTTGTCTAGGAGCAGGAACAAGCACAGAGAGGCTTCTGATAACATTGTTGACCGGCAAGCAACTAACAGAGCAGCAAGGTTATATAGCGACTCCCACATCTTGATGGGAACAGGTGAACAGAGAAGATGAAGACACAATTCAATTCCACCAGTAGCCACCGGGGGAGCCCAGAATCCAAATTCACAACAGTACCCCCCCCTCAAGGAGGGGGCACCGAACCCTCACCAGAACCACCAGGGCGATCAGGATGGGCCCTATGAAAGGCACGAACCAAATCAGAGGCATGAACATCAGATGCATTCACCCAAGAATTATCCTCCTGGCCGTATCCCTTCCACTTGACCAGATACTGGAGTCTCCGTCTGGAAACACGAGAGTCTAAGATTTTCTCCACAACGTACTCCAACTCACCCTCAACCAACACCGGAGCAGGAGGCTCAACGGAAGGCACAACCGGTACCTCATACCTGCGCAATAATGACCGATGAAAAACGTTATGAATAGAAAAGGATGCAGGGAGGTCCAAACGGAAGGAAACAGGGTTAAGAATCTCCAATATCTTATACAGCCCGATGAACCGAGGCTTAAACTTAGGAGAAGAGACCCTCATAGGGACAAAACGAGAAGACAACCACACCAAATCCCCAACACAAAGCCGAGGACCAACACGACGGTGGCGGTTGGCAAAAAGCTGAGTCTTCTCCTGGGACAACCTCAAATTGTCCACCACCTGCCCCCAGATCTGATGCAATCTCTCCACCACAGCATCCACTCCAGGACAATCCGAAGATTCCACCTGACCAGAGGAAAATCGAGGATGAAACCCCGAATTACAGAAAAACGGGGACACCAAAGTGGCAGAGCTGGCCCGATTATTGAGAGCGAACTCCGCCAATGGCAAAAAAGCAACCCAATCATCCTGGTCAGCAGACACAAAACACCTCAGATATGTCTCCAGGGTCTGATTAGTCCGCTCGGTCTGGCCATTCGTCTGAGGATGGAAAGCGGACGAAAAAGATAAATCTATGCCCATCCTAGCACAGAATGCCCGCCAAAATCTAGACACGAATTGGGTCCCTCTGTCAGAAATGATATTCTCAGGAATACCATGCAAACGAACAACATTTTGAAAAAACAGAGGAACCAACTCGGAAGAAGAAGGCAACTTGGGCAGAGGAACCAAATGGACCATCTTAGAGAAACGGTCACACACCACCCAGATGACAGACATCTTCTGAGAAACAGGCAGATCTGAAATAAAATCCATCGAGATGTGCGTCCAAGGCCTCTTAGGAATAGGCAAGGGCAACAATAATCCACTAGCCCGAGAACAACAAGGCTTGGCCCGAGCACAAACGTCACAAGACTGCACAAAGCCTCGCACATCTCGTGACAGGGAAGGCCACCAGAAGGACCTTGCCACCAAATCCCTGGTACCAAAAATGCCAGGATGACCTGCCAACGCAGAAGAATGAACCTCAGAGATAACTCTACTGGTCCAATCATCAGGAACAAACAGTTTATCAGGTGGGCAACGATCCGGTCTATCCGCCTGAAACTCCTGCAAGGCCCGCCGCAGGTCTGGAGAAACGGCTGACAATACCACTCCATCCTTAAGGATACCTGTGGGCTCAGAGTTACCAGGCGAGTCAGGCTCAAAACTCCTAGAAAGGGCATCCGCCTTAACATTCTTAGAACCCGGTAGGTATGACACCACAAAATTAAACCGAGAGAAAAATAATGACCAGCGCGCCTGTCTAGGATTCAGGCGCCTGGCGGTCTCAAGATAAATCAAATTTTTGTGGTCAGTCAATACCACCACCTGATGTCTGGCCCCCTCAAGCCAATGGCGCCACTCCTCAAAAGCCCACTTCATGGCCAAAAGCTCCCGATTCCCAACATCATAATTCCGCTCAGCGGGCGAAAATTTACGGGAAAAGAAGGCACAAGGCCTCATCACGGAGCAGTCAGAACTTTTCTGCGACAACACTGCCCCAGCTCCGATCTCAGAAGCGTCGACCTCAACCTGAAAAGGTAGAGCAACATCAGGCTGACGCAACACAGGGGCAGAGGAAAAACGGCGCTTAAGCTCCCGAAAGGCCTCCACAGCGTCAGGGGACCAATCAGCAACATCAGCACCCTTCTTAGTCAAATCGGTCAATGGCTTAGCAATATCCGAAAAACCAGCAATAAATCGACGATAAAAGTTAGCAAAGCCCAAAAATTTCTGAAGACTCTTAAGAGAAGAGGGCTGCGTCCAATCACAAATAGCTTGAACCTTGACAGGATCCATTTCAATGGAAGAGGGAGAAAAAATATATCCCAAAAAGGAAATCCTCTGTACCCCAAAAACACACTTAGAACCCTTCACACACAAAGAATTAGACCGCAAAACCTGGAAAACCCTCCTGACTTGCTGGACATGAGAGTCCCAGTCATCCGAAAAAATCAGAATATCATCCAGATACACAATCATAAATTTATCCAAATAATCGCGAAAAATATCATGCATAAAGGACTGGAAAACTGACGGAGCATTTGAAAGACCAAAAGGCATCACTAAATACTCAAAGTGGCCCTCGGGCGTATTAAATGCGGTCTTCCACTCATCCCCCTGCCTGATTCGCACCAAATTATACGCCCCACGAAGGTCAATCTTAGAGAACCACTTGGCCCCCTTTATGCGAGCAAACAAATCAGTCAGCAACGGCAATGGGTATTGATATTTAACAGTGATTTTGTTCAAAAGCCGATAATCGATACATGGTCTCAAAGAGCCGTCTTTTTTTGACACAAAGAAAAAACCGGCTCCTAAGGGAGATGACGATGGACGAATATGTCCCTTTTCCAAGGACTCCTTTATATATTCTCGCATAGCAGCATGTTCAGGCACAGACAGATTAAACAAACGACCCTTTGGGTATTTACTACCCGGGATTAAATCTATGGCACAATCGCACTCTCGGTGCGGAGGTAACGAACCAAGCTTGGATTCTTCAAAGACGTCACGATAGTCAGACAGGAACTCAGGAATTTCAGAGGGAATAGATGATGAAATGGAAACCACAGGTACATCCCCATGAGCCCCCTTACATCCCCAGCTCAACACAGACATAGCTCTCCAGTCGAGGACTGGGTTGTGAGATTGCAGCCAAGGCAATCCTAGCACCAAATCATCAAGTAGATTATACAGCACCAGAAAGCGAATAATCTCCTGGTGATCCGGATTAATACGCATAGTTACTTGTGTCCAGTATTGTGGTTTATTATTAGCCAATGGGGTGGAGTCAATCCCCTTCAGAGGAATAGGAGTCTCCAAAGGCTCTAAATCATACCCACAGCGTTTGGCAAAGGACCAATCCATAAGACTCAAAGCGGCGCCAGAGTCGACATAGGCGTCCGTGGTAATAGATGACAAAGAGCAAATCAGGGTCACAGATAGAATAAACTTAGACGGTAAGGTGCAAATGGAAACAGATTTATCAAGCTTTTTAGTGCGCTTAGAGCATGCTGATATAACATGAGTAGAATCACCACAATAGAAACACAACCCATTTTTCCGTCTAAAATTCTGCCGCTCGCTTCGGGACAGAATTCTATCACACTGCATACTCTCTGGCGACTTCTCAGTGGACACCGCCAGATGGTGCACTGGTTTGCGCTCCCGCAAACGCCTATCGATCTGAATAGCCATTGTCATGGACTCATTCAGACCCGCAGGCACAGGGAACCCCACCATAACATCCTTAATGGCATCAGAGAGACCCTCTCTGAAAGTCGCCGCCAGGGCGCACTCATTCCACTGAGTAAGCACAGACCATTTACGGAATCTTTGGCAGTAAATTTCCGCTTCATCTTGCCCCTGAGATAGGGACATCAAAGTTTTTCCTGCCTGAAGCTCCAAATGAGGTTCGTCATAAAGCAACCCCAAGGCCAGAAAAAACGCATCCACATTGCGCAACGCAGGATCCCCTGGTGTCAATGAGAAAGCCCAGTCTTGAGGGTCGCCCCGGAGCAAGGAAATCACAATCCTGACCTGCTGTGCAGGGTCTCCGGCAGAGCGAAATTTCAGGGACAAAAATAATTTGCAATTATTTCGAAAATTCTGAAACCCAGATCTATTCCCCGAGAAAAATTCCGGCAAAGGAATTCTCGGCTCAGATACAGGTGCATGACAAACAAAGTCTTGCAAATTTTGTACCTTCATGGCGAGATTATTCAAACCTGCAGTTACACTCTGAAGATCCATTACAAACAGGTGGACACAGAGCCATTCAAAGATTAGAAGGAGAAAAAAAAAAAAAAAAAACCTCAGCAGACTTCTTATTTCTCTCCTTTCTCAGCCAAGGATTTTAACCCTTTAGTGGGCCGGTCAAACTGTCATGTTCTCAAAGGCAAGAGAACATAGCATCAGCATATATAGGAACTAGCTCTTGGAAGATGGGAACTGAGCTGACCATGAACTAAACCTAACACACAACTAGCAGTGGCCGGGTAGCATGCCTACGTTGATTCTAGATGCCCAGCACCAGCCGGAGGACTAAATAATGCTAGCAGAGGAAAATATTAGTCCTAGCTCACCTCTAGAGAAATACCCCGAAAGGAGACAGAGGCCCCCCACATGTATTGGCGGTGAATTAAGATGAAATAACAAACGTAGTATGAAAATAGGTATAGCAAATTTGAGGTCCACTTACTACATAGCAGAAGACAGAAAGGACACTTTCATAGTCAGCTGAAAACCCTATCAAAACACCATCCAGAAATTACTTTAAAACTCTGGCATTAACTCATAACACCAGAGTGGCAATTCCTGTTCACAAGAGCTTTACAGACACAGTAACGAAACTACAGCTGTGAACTGGAACAAAAATGCAAAAACAAACATGGACAAGAGTCCAACTTATCTAGTAGTTGTCTAGGAGCAGGAACAAGCACAGAGAGGCTTCTGATAACATTGTTGACCGGCAAGCAACTAACAGAGCAGCAAGGTTATATAGCGACTCCCACATCTTGATGGGAACCGGTGAACAGAGAAGATGAAGACACCAGTTCAATTCCACCAGTAGCCACCGGGGGAGCCCAGAATCCAAATTCACAACAAGAACCTATGTGAAAAATAGGAATCCACATGGTCCAGTAATATTGGATCCTAGTGATGGCCTCAGTGTCTCCTCCGCTAGATCTGGACCCTGAGATTTTGAGGCCATGACCAGTCAGACATACAGTCAGCCCATATGGATCGCCCCCAGGCGCAGGGCAGTGGGGTACTTGGTACCGGGTCCCTCTGTCTCGGTTCTGGGGATGTCACGGTGGCCCGACCCGGTCAGTAGCCCTGCTAAGGGGCGTCCAATTAAAGGTGTAGTTTGTCAAGTGTTCGTGACGCCACCTGTGGTGTTCGGTCGGGGTGACCGACGCTGCTTAGGGGTCCGCTGGGGTGATGTTATGGCAGCTAGATGGTATACCTTCCCACAGGTGAAGTGTGTCCCCAGGGCTTCCCAGTAAGATAGATGATGACGGTGTAGGTCGCAGTAAATGACGAGGACACAGGGTTGCAGTCTCTTTACCTCTTTACTGTAGACTTCAGGATCCACAATCCAGAGCACTGCTAACAGGGCTGGCTGAATCCGGCCGGTCTGAAGGCACATCCAGGGTTCCCTTTGCAGGTGGAAATCAGTGTCCTTCCTACTAGCGCCTGTGTGTTGTAGTACCTCCCTGCTGAGCACCACGGGATAGTCCTCACAACTGTCGTGTATGTTTCTGATATTCTCTCTCTCTGTCCCCCAGATGGTATGGATAGGATGACCCGTATGACGGGGTAGGCCTGGAGCTATTTTATAGGGACCCTAGAGACGCCCCTCTCCCACAATTTGCCTCCATTGTCTTCATTAGGTTAAAGGTTTGGCAGCCAACTTGGAATTAACTGTCCTGCCGTAGTTTGAAGTAATGCGTAGAGCCAATTACTCCCTCGGTGTTCCGGCCACCGGCTACGCGCCTCAGAAGGAGGCTGCCGATCTCGGGGCACGACTGTGATCTCGTTTCTCACTTCTCCACAATATACTCCGCTTCTTGTCCTTTCTTAGGATGCTGCTGCACGTGGGGCAGGCGCAGCTCCGTAACGTTCTATCTCTTGCTCTGTCTCTGCCAGGATCCTGCCCCTGACAGGGACCCTCTGTCTGCAGCTCAGATGTTCCTCCTTCTCCCCCTGTCTGCCTGACAGGTTCTCCTTGGGTCAAACCCAGTAGCGTTCTGCCTGACTTCCTATCCAACCCACCAGTTTTACCCGAGTGTGAGGAGTGGCCCAATACATAGAACCCTTTGCTCCCCCTGGTGGACTGGAGTGTGAAGTGTAGTGTGTGACTGTGATACCTGGTCAGGTGGACTCCTTCAGAGTGCCATCAGACGTACCATCACTCCCCCTGGTGGGAGAACGACAATACTGCAACGACCAGGTCTCTGGGGCGCTGCACATACATATACCACCGTGCAGCTCTCAGGCTTGTCACACTGCGCCCCGGCTTATTCAATGGATGATGGATGGTGTATCCACTGTAACACAGCAGAACTGCATCTCCCACAATGCCGCGTGCACATTATATAGCGAGTCAGTGGAAGTGTTCACACTGTGTTTTGCCTTTTTTTTAAATTCTAGTTAATTTTTTTTTTACTTTTTTTGCCATTATGTGCAGCAGAGTGAGATTGAAAAATAATGTATCAGATCAAACATGACAAATATTACTGTCTGCATCCAGACCTTATGTTACACTGACCGCAGTGCGACTTTTCAGGCCTCCATGGGAAGAAATATGCCAGGATGTGTCTTCCTCCCTTCTGGTCACTAATTAAACGGCCGGCGCACAGAACACATTTACCCACATGATAATCAGTGGCGGCTCCGCGGTTTGCGTCCTAATTCCTCACGGTGTTACAGTAAATACACGGCGGTGATGATTCCTGAACGCCGTCATGGATTGTGATTCATTTACTCTATAAGATGTTTGACCTTATCGGCTGATTATTTCTCATGAATTCGTTGTAGAAGAAAATGATTATGTAAAAATCCCAAGTCTCAGACGTCTCACAGAGAACAAATTACCCCCCAGCGGCTTCCAGAGACGACTCCGGGAGATTGTTAAACTACTCGGTATATCGCTCTGCTGGAGAGTGACATTGGGGTAAAGGAGCCAGAAAACTGCTCTACAAGGTCACAACACAGGATTACTGCACTGGTATGGCCATTACCAGGGGAGGAAGCCATGGTGCAAGAGAACAAGAAAGACAAGGGATCACAAAGGGAAAAGGCCAATAACAATAGAGAATCATATGGTACAAATAAGACACCCCTAGAGACAAGAATATAGCTACTATAATACTGCCCCTATGTACAAGAATATAACTACTATAATACTGCCCCTATGTACAAGAATATAGCTACTATAATACTGCTCCTATGTACAAGAATATAACTACTATAATACTGCTCCTATGTACAAGAATATAACTACTATAATACTGCCCCCTATGTACAAGAATATAACTACTATAATACTGCTCCTATGTACAAGAATATAACTACTATAATACTGCTCCTATGTATAAGAATATAACTACTATAATACTGCTCCTATGTACAAGAATATAACTACTATAATACTGCTCCTATGTACAAGAATATAACTACTATAATACTGCTCCTATGTACAAGAATATAACTACTATAATACTGCCCCTATGTACAAGAATATAACTACTATAATACTGCCCCCTATGTACAAGTATATAACTACTATAATACTGCTCCTATGTACACGAATATAACTACTATAATACTGCCCCATATGTACAATAATATAACTACTATAATACTGCTCCTATGTACACGAATATAACTACTACAACAGGCCAGACCGCATATCAAATATAAGGGTTGGGGGTCACTTGGGGAATAGTGATCACAAAATAATAAGTTTTCATGTAACCTTTAATAAGATGGGTAGTAGAGGGGTGACAAGGACACTAAACTTCAGGAGGGCAAATTTCCAATGGATGAGAGATGATCTTGGTGCAATTAACTGGGACGATATCCTGAGACATAAAAGTACACAAAGAAAATGGGAGACGTTTATTAGCATCCTGGATAGGACCTGTGCACAGTATATACCGTATGGGAATAAACATACTAGAAATAGGAGGAAACCAATATGGCTAAATAGAGCTGTAAGGGGCGCAATAAGGGACAAAAAGAAAGCATTTAGAGAATTAAAGGAAGTAGGTAGTGAGGAGGCATTAAATAAATACAGAAAATTAAATAGATTCTGTAAAAAGCAAATCAAGGCAGCAAAGATTGAGACAGAGAGACTCATTGCCAGAGAGAGTAAAAATAACCCCAAAATATTCTTTAACTACATAAAAAGTAAGAAACTAAGAAATGAGAGTGTTGGCCCCCTTAAAAATAGTCTGGGTGAAATGGTGGATGAGGATGAGGAAAAAGCCAATCTGCTAAATGACTTTTTTTCATCAGTATTTACACAAGAAAATCCCATGGCGACAATATGATCAGTGATAACAAAAATTCCCCATTAAGTGTCACCTGCTTAACCCAGCAGGAAGTACGGCGGCGTCTAAAAATCACAAAAATTGACAAATCTCCGGGCCTGGATGGGATACACCCCTGAGTACTGCAGGAACTAAGTACAGTCATTGATAGACCATTATTTTTAATCTTTAAAGACTCCATAATAACAGGGTCTGTACCACAGGACTGGCGTATAGCAAATGTGGTGCCAATATTCAAAGAGGGGACAAAACTGAACTCGGTAATTATAGGCCAGTAAGCTTAACCTCTACTGTGGGTAAAATCCTGGAGGGCATTATAAGGGATACTATACTGGAGTATCTGAGGAGGAATAACCTCATGACCCAGTATCAGCATGGGTTTACTAGGGACCGATCATGTCAGACTAATTTGATCAGCTTCTATGAAGAGGTAAGTTCCGGACTGGACCAAGGGAGCCCAGTGGATGTAGTGTATATGGACTTTTCAAAAGCTTTTGATACGGTGCCACACAAAAGGTTGATACATAAAATGAGAATAATGGGAATAGGGGAAAATATGTGCAAGTGGGTTGATAGCTGGCTCAGGGATAGGAAACAAAGGGTGGTTATTAATGGAGCACACTCGGACTGGGTCACGGTTAGTAGTGGGGTACCACAGGGGTCAGCATTGGGCCCTCTTCTTTTTAACGGTTCCCTGAAAAATGCCCACATGAAAAATGCCCACAGGAAAAATGCCCACAGGAAAATTGCCCACATGAAAAATACCCACAGGAAAAATGCCCACAGGAAAATTGCCCACACGGAAAATTCTCCACACGGAAAATTCCCCCCACACGGAAAATTGCCTACATGGAAAATTGCCAATTGCAGCATCACAAAGTTTCAGATCTATGATATTTGAGGTGAAAGGTGAGGATGTTCACATGATATGTGAACAACTTGTGATTTACAGCTGACCTAGTGCAAAACTGCAAACATGCTGAAGATCTGTGGTGTGTAGCAATCTGTCATTCTCCGCAGTAGATGGATCTAGTCTGCTCTCATCTCTCACTGACTCTGCCTTACTCCTCACACCAGCCCAGAGCAGCAGCACATGTAGAACCAGCAGCAGTGTGATCCAGAGGAGCCATCACTGTATTATCTGTGGAGTTACATGGGACTGCAGGTCAGATCTAAGGCCGGCGTCACACTGGCGAGTTTTACGGACGTAAGAGCGCAGAAACTACGTCCGTAAAACTCGCATTACATACGGCACAATTATTCTCAATGGGGCTGCTCCTATTAGCCGTATATTACGGTTCAGTATTATACGGCTTTCTACGGCCGTACAAAATCGCAGCATGCTGCGTTTGTCAGCGTATTGCGCTAATAATACGCCAATGAAAGTCTATGGGGGCGAGAAAAATAGGGATTCCACACGGACCTGCAGTGTGACTTGCGAGAAATACGCAGCGGTGTTAGTGAAAAGCCGGTAATTCAATTGCCGGCTTTTTCCTTCTCCTTCCCAAACCCGACAGGATATGAGACATGGTTACATACAGTAAACCATCTCATATTCCCATTTTTTTTGCATATTCCACACTACTAATGTTAGTAGTGTGTATGTGCAAAATTTGGGCGCTGTAGCTGCTAAAATAAAGGGTTAAATGGCGGAAAAAATTGGCGTGGGCTCCCGCGCAATTTTCTCCGCCAGAGTGGTAAAGCCAGTGACTGACGGCAGATATTAATAGCCAGGAGAGGGTCCATGGTTATTGGCCCCCCCTGGCTAAAAACATCTGC
Source organism: Ranitomeya variabilis (assembly GCF_051348905.1). Lineage (NCBI taxonomy): Eukaryota > Metazoa > Chordata > Amphibia > Anura > Dendrobatidae > Ranitomeya > Ranitomeya variabilis. Next base: position 10,899,314 of record NC_135234.1, on the reverse strand, counting down.
CCCCAGCCACCCCAGAAAAGGCACATCTGGAAGATGCGCCTATTCTGGCACTTGGCCACTCTCTTCCCACTCCCTGTAGCGGTGGGATATGGGGTAATGAAGGGTTAATGTCACCTTGCTATTGGAAGGTGACATTAAACCAGGTTAATAATGGAGAGGCGTCAATTATGACACCTATTCATTATTAATCCAATTGTATGAAAGGGTTAAAAAACACACACACATGATTAAAAAGGATTTTAACGAAATAAACACAGCGGTTGTTGTAATAATTTATTGTTCTCGCAATCCATTTGCAAACCCTCGCTTGGCAAAATAATAAACGCACAATATACATACCTTCTGATGTCAGATCACGTCACACGATGTAATCCATCTGAAGGGGTTAACTAATATTACAGGCAGGAGCCCTGCTAAATGCAGCTGTGCTCCGTGCCTGTAATCCCCCGGCGAATGAATGAAATGTAGGTCAATGACCTACATTTCCTTCAGTCGCGGTGATGCGCCCCCTGGTGGATGTCCTCATATGACCTGGAGCGTGGGAAAAAGTTCCCAGGCTGCAGTTCATGAGAACATCCACCAGAGGGCGCCTCACCGCGACTCAATGTAAGTACAGATCCAGCTTTCCTTTCAGCACCCGGGGATTACAGGCACGAGCGAGTGGTTTATCGCAGCTGTGCCTGTGATATTAGTTAACCCCTTCAGATGGATTACTTCGTGGGACGTGATCGGACATCAGAAGGTATGTATCTTGTGGGTTTATTGTTTTGCCAAGCGAGGGCCTGGAAATGGATTGCGAGAACAATAAATTATTACAACAACCGCTGTGTTTATTTCATTAAAATACTTTTCAATCATGTGTGTGTGTGTTTTTTAACCCTTTCCAACAATTGGATTAATAATGGATAGGTGTCATAATTGACGCCTCTCCATTATTAATCTGGCTTAATGTCACCTTCCAATAGCAAGGTGACATTAACCCTTCATTACCCCATATCCCACCGCTACAGGGAGTGGGAAGAGAGTGGCCAAGTGCCAGAATAGGCGCATCTTCCAGATGTGCCTTTTCTGGGGTGGCTGGGGGCAGATGTTTTTAGCCACGGGGGGGCCAATAACCATGGACCCTCTCCTGGCTATTAATATCTGCCCTCAGTCACTGGCTTTACCACTCTGGCGGAGAAAATTGCGCGGGAGCCCACGCCAATTTTTTCCGCCATTTAACCCTTTATTTCAGCAGCTACAGCGCTGAATTTTTGCACATACACACTACTAACATTAGTAGTGTGGAATATGCAAAAAAAAAGGGGATATGAGATGGTTTACTGTATATAATCATGTCTCATATCCTGTCGGGTTTGGGAAGGAGAAATGAAAAGCCGGCAATTGAATTACCGGCTGTTCACAGATATCGCGCTGAATGAAATCTAAATACAGAATATATATATATGTGTCTCAATGACATATATATATATATATATACTGTATATATGTTTTAATGAACATTTGAGCATATAAATCCATTAGATGTCGGTTTTGCAAGCCTGCGAGAAAATCTCGCAGTACGGATGCCATACGGATTACATACGGAGGATGCCATGCGCAAAATACGCTGACACACCCTGACTACGGATCACTATTTTGGGAACATTTCACCGTATTTCGGCCGTAGTACGGCCGTAAAATACGGACCGTATTGTCTTACGCCGAGTGTGACGCCGGCCTAATACAGTATCATCTCAGTGGGAGCCCACCAAAAGCAGGTGCTGCTGGCTGAGATAGATGGTCCTGGAAGCCCAGAAGGCAGCGCAGAAAGGTGAGAATCTGTCAGAATTTGTCAGAGGAGCGGAAGTGCCATAGCAGCGCCGCTCTCCCATTGACTTCAGCGACGGTGAATCTGGGGCCTGCACTGCCTTCCCTGTCCACTTATGACTACCAAGAGTAAGCGTGAACAGACCCCACCTAGTTATGTATCACACACATATACTGCAGGTGCAGGCGAAGGATGGAAGGAAATGCAGAGTGGATGTGAATAAGGGGATGTGCACACGTAGAATGATCCTCTGTGGATTTTTCTGCAGTGGATTTGATAAATCCGCAGGGCAAAAACTGCGCGTTTTTCCTGCGGATTTATTGCGGAATTCCCACGGTTTTTGTGCGGATTCCACTGCGGTTTTACACCTGCGGTTTTCTATTATGGAGCAGGTGTAAAACCGCTGCGGATTCCACACAAAGAATTGACATGCTGTGGAATGTAGACCGCTGCGTTTCCGTGCATTTTTTTCCGCAGCATGTGCATTGTACAGTACATTGTACTGTAAACGCATGGGAAACCGCTGCGGACCCGCAGCAAAATCCGCAGCAAAATCCGCAGTGTGTGAACATAGCCTAAGGGTCTGTAGGCCCACACACCACAATGAGAGTAGAATTATTGTTAGCACAGCGGAATGACAACTCCTAAGGACAGAATCCGTACTCCGGGACTAGGGAGGAGTGAACCGAACCTGGAGAACCTGGAGAAGGAAACTGGGCCCAGAGACCTTTGTGGAAATCCATTCTGCCTTTTCTTTGCTGCCTGTGTTGGCTGTATTGTATTTCAATGGAGCCCATGGAAGTCCAGGACCATCACCCGGCAGCTAATTATTGGCAGGTGTGCAATGATTGATTAATAAACTTAAGTTATTGTTGTTATTAGAACTGCTTAATAAACTGTTCTCAATAAACTTGTTCCACAGAAAAATCGATGAATCCACCAGGAATGTAGTAAAATCACTAAATTTATTTCTTCATTTTTTTTTTTTTTTTTTGTAAAGGAAAGGGTTGTATCCTATGGTACACCACTTGTAAATAAGTTATAATTTCTTACAGCATTATGCACACATGGCAGCGTTCTTCCGACACGTTTCGACTAACGTCTTAATCATTTTTTGCCGACATTCTTCTGTGCTGCAGAGCATCTCACCTATAATTATATATTATTCTTCTGCCCTGCAGAGCATCTCACGTATACATGCATACTATCCCACTGTCCTACAGAGCATTTAACCTATAATTCAGCCTGTGGGCAATTTTCTGTGGGCATTCTTCACCTTGCACCTCAAATACCATGGATCTGAAACTTTGTGATGATGCAATTGGCAATTTTCCATGTGGGCATTTTTCTGGTCACCCTTTTTAACATATTTATTAATGACCTTGTAGGGGGCATTCAGAGTAGAATTTCAATATTTGCAGATGACACTAAACTCTGCAGGGTAATCAATACAGGGGAGGACAATTTTATATTACAGGATGATTTGTGTAAACTAGAAGCTTGGGCTGATAAATGGCAAATGAGCTTTAATGGGGATAAATGTAAGGTCATGCACTTGGGTAGAAGTAATAAGATGTATAACTATGTGCTTAATTCTAAAACTCTGGGCAAAACCGTCAATGAAAAAGACCTGGGTGTATGGGTGGATGACAAACTCATATTCAGTGGCCAGTGTCAGGCAGCTGCTACAAAGGCAAATAAAATAATGGGATGTATTAAAAGAGGCATAGATGCTCATGAGGAGAACATAATTTTACCTCTATACAAGTCACTAGTGCGACCACACTTAGAATACTGTGCACAGTTCTGGTCTCCGGTGTATAAGAAAGACATAGCTGAACTAGAGCGGGTGCAGAGAAGAGCGACCAAGGTTATTAGAGGACTGGGGGGTCTGCAATACCAAGATAGGTTATTACACTTGGAAAAACGAAGACTAAGGGGTGATCTTATTTTAATGTATAAATATATGAGGGGACAGTACAAAGACCTTTCTGATGATCTTTTTAATCATAGACCTGAGACAGGGACAAGGGGGCATCCTCTACGTCTGGAGGAAAGAAGGTTTAAGCATAATAACAGACGCGGATTCTTTACTGTAAGAGCAGTGAGACTATGGAACTCTCTGCCGTATGATGTTGTAATGAGTGATTCATTAATTAAATTTAAGAGGGGACTGGATACCTTTCTGGAAAAGTATAATGTTACAGGGTACATACACTAGATTCCTTGTTAGGGCGTTGATCCAGGGAACTAGTCTGATTGCCGTATGTGGAGTCGGGAAGGAATTTGTTTCCCCAATGTGGAGCTTACTCTTACCACATGGGTTTTTTTTGCCTTCCTCTGGATCAACATGTTAGGTTAGGCTATAGGTTGGACTAGATGGACTTAGTCTTAGTCTTCCTTCAACCTTAAAAACTATGTTACTATGTAACTATGTAATACTGCCCCTATGTACAAGAATATAACTACTATAATACTGCTCCTATGTACAAGAATATAACTACTATAATACTGCTCCTATGTACAAGAATATAACTACTATAATACTGCTCCTATGTACAAGAATATAACTACTATAATACTGCTCCTATATACAGGAATATAACTACTATAATACTGCTCCTATGTACAAGAATATAACTACTATAATACTGCTCCTATATACAAGAATATAACTACTATAATACTGCTCCTATGTATAAGAATATAACTACTATAATACTGCTCCTATGTACAAGAATATAACTACTATAATACTGCTCCTATATACAGGAATATAACTACTATAATACTGCTCCTATGTACAAGAATATAACTACTATAATACTGCTCCTATATACAAGAATATAACTACTATAATACTGCTCCTATGTATAAGAATATAACTACTATAATACTGCTCCTATGTACAAGAATATAACTACTATAATACTGCTCCTATATACAAGAATATAACTACTATAATACTGCTCCTATGTATAAGAATATAACTACTATAATACTGCCCCTATGTACAAGAATATAACTGCTATAATACTGCCCCTATGTACAAGAATATAACTACTATAATACTGCCCCTATGTACAAGAATATAACTACTATAATACTGCTCCTATGTACAAGAATATAACTACTATAATACTGCCCCTATGTACAAGAATATAACTACTATAATACTACTCCTATGTACAAGAATATAACTACTATAATACTGCCCCATGTACAAGAATATAACTGCTATAATACTGCTCCTATGTACCAGAATATAACTACTATAATACTGCCCCTATGTACAAGAATATAACTACTATAATACTGCCCCCTATGTGCAAGAATATAACTACTATAATACTGCCTCCTATGTATAAGAATATAACTACTATAATACTGCCCCTATGTACAAGAATATAACTATGATAATACTGCTCCTATGTACAAGAATATAACTACTATAATACTGCTCCTATGTACAAGAATATAACTACTATAATACTGCTTCTATGTACAAGAATATAACTACTATAATACTGCCCTCTATGTGCAAGAATATAACTACTATAATACTGCCCCTATGTACAAGAATATAACTACTATAATACTGCCCCTATGTACAAGAATATAACTACTATAATACTGCTCCTATGTACAAGAATATAACTACTATAATACTGCCCCTATGTACAAGAATATAACTACTATAATACTGCTCCTATGTACAAGAATATAACTACTATAATACTGCTCCTATGTACAAGAATATATCTACTATAATACTGCTCCTATGTACAAGAATATAACTACTATAATACTGCTCCTATGTACAAGAATATAACTACTATAATACTGCCCCTATATACAAGAATATAACTACTATAATACTGCTCCTATGTACAAGAATATAACTACTATAATACTGCCCTCTATGTGCAAGAATATAACTACTATAATACTGCCCCTATGTACAAGAATATAACTACTATAATACTGCCCCTATGTACAAGAATATAACTACTATAATACTGCCCCTATGTACAAGAATATAACTACTATAATACTGCCCCCTATGTACAAGAATATAACTACTATAATACTGCCCCTATGTACAAGAATATAACTACTATAATACTGCCCCTATGTACAAGAATATAGCTACTATAATACTGCTCCTATGTACAAGAATATAACTACTATAATACTGCCCCTATGTACAAGAATATAACTACTATAATACTGCCCCTATGTACAAGAATATAACTACTATAATACTGCCCCTATGTACAAGAATATAACTACTATAATACTGCTCCTATGTACAAGAGTATAACTACTATAATACTGCTCCTATGTACAAGAATATAACTACTATAATACTGCTCCTATGTACAAGAACATAACTACTATAATACTGCCCCTATGTACAAGAATATAACTACTATAATACTGCCTCCTATGTATAAGAATATAACTACTATAATACTGCTCCTATGTACAAGAATATAACTACTATAATACTGCCCCTATGTACAAGAATATAACTACTATAATACTGCCCCTATGTACAAGAATATAACTACTATAATACTGCTCCTATGTACAAGAATATAACTACTATAATACTGCCCCTATGTACAAGAATATAACTACTATAATACTGCCTCTATGTACAAGAATATAACTACTATAATACTGCCCCCTATGTACAAGAATATAACTACTATAATACTGCTCCTATGTACATTAATATAACTACTATAATACTGCTCCTATGTACAAGAATATAACTACTATAATACTGCCCCTATGTACAAGAATATAACTACTATAATACTGGCCCTATGTACAATAATATAACTACTATAATACTGTCCCCTATGTACAAGAATATAACTACTATAATACTGCCCCTATATACAAGAATATTACTACTATAATACTGCTCCTATGTACAAGAATATAACTACTATAATACTGCCCCTATGTACAAGAATATAACTACTATAATACTGCCCCTATGTACAAGTATATAACTACTATAATATTGCTCCTATGTACAAGAATATAACTACTAATATACTTCTCCCTATGTACAAGAATATAACTACTATAATACTGCCCCTATGTACAAGAATATAACTACTATAATACTGCCCCTATGTACAAGAATATAACTACTATAATACTGCCCCTATGTACAAGAATATAACTACTATAATACTGCCCCTATGTACATTAATATAACTACTATAATACTGTGCTCACATAGCGCCGCCATACTTTGTCTAATGGTACAGTACATTGTTCACATAATAGTGCCATACTGCGCCCAATAAAACCAGTTCCATTTCATTTATTACTAAGCTTGTGTCTCGTTGTCACACGTGATCCTCTGCTAGATAATGTTTTTTTTCCTGGGTTATACGTTACGTTTGTCTATGAGATCATCAGTGATGTTGGGTGACCAATAAGTACAAACAGGAATAGACTGCGGGGGGCGCTGTGCTCACCAGACTAAGAAGACCTCCCTGCGTGTCTCCAGCTGACGCATCTTGACCATTATCCTTTTTTTTCCTTATGAATGTAGTCCTGGGGGCAGCCGTATCGGAGACACCCAGGGCTGTCAGTGTGGTGGTATGAGGCTATTGAGGGGTGACTGTTGGGGTCTCCTCAGACTTTGATGGAATCCTGTGGCCTCACCAGTGTCCACCTATCAGCACACTGGTCCCACTGGTGGATCCCAGCATCGGCTTTCTCTTTGCAGAACCTTGCATCCATTTTGCCTCTTTCTTCTCCGTGTCCCGGACCGGTCACCAGCAGACGCCCTATGACATGGGAGACCTCCATGATGTGGAGTCCATGTCCTGAGCTGACGACGCAGGGTTAATGAAAGCTGGCCCCATGGGCAGAGATATGGAGTCTCCCTGGTCTGCCCACTCCAGTGCCACCTCCTCAGTGCGGATCCCAGAGCTGCTGAAGGAGAACTAATTACTGAGCAATTACAAGATAAGGAGCTCATCTCACAGCACAGGAACTGCTGACAGATTTCCTTCCAGGCTGGTACCTGTCCCTGCAGAGAAGCCATCGCATCATGCCCAGAATGACTGCAGTCAGGGGAAGCCACACATGTCCCTCTATCTGCCGGGGAAATGACTCGCTCTGGTACTGAAGGAATAATATAGGTTAATGGTGACAATCCCCCAGGCTGAGCCTCTAAGCTAACATCACTCAGCTCTAAAATATCGTACCAGCTAATAAAAAGATCAGTTTGTATGCGATGGACTGACAGCAATCATAAAGCTAAAAGCAGTTAGGCAACATATGTCCATGGCACAGAGATATGTGATAAGATAATGTCTGCAGCCACCACTAGGGGGAGCTCCCTGTATACAGAGATACATGATAAGATCCTGTCTGCAGTCACCACTAGGGGGAGCTCCCTGTATACAGAGATACATGATAAGATCCTGTCTGCAGCCACCACTAGGGGGAGCTCCCTGTATACAGAGATACATGATAAGATCCTGTCTGCAGTCACCAATAGGGGGAGCTCCCTGTATATAGAGATACATGATAATATCCTGTCTGCAGCCACCACTAGGGGGAGCTCCCTGTATACAGAGATACATGATAAGATCCTGTCTGCAGCCACCACTAGGGGGAGCTCCCTGTATACAGAGATACATGATAAGATCCTGTCTGCAGCCACCACTAGGGGGAGCTCCCTGTATACAGAGATACATGATAAGATCCTGTCTGCAGTCACCAATAGGGGGAGCTCCCTGTATATAGAGATACATGATAATATCCTGTCTGCAGCCACCACTAGGGGGAGCTCCCTGTATACAGAGATACATGATAAGATCCTGTCTGCAGTCACCACTAGGGGGAGCTCTCTGTATACAGAGATACATGATAAGATCCTGTCTGCAGCCACCACTAGGGGGAGCTCCCTGTATACAGAGATACATAATAAGATCCTGTCTGCAGCCACCACTAGGGGGAGCTCCCTGTATACAGAGATACATGATAAGGTCCTGTCTGCAGTCACCACTAGGGGGAGCTCCCTGTATACAGAGATACATGATAAGATCCTGTCTGCAGCCACCACTAGGGGGAGCTCCCTGTATACAGAGATACATGATAAGTTCCTGTCTGCACTCACCACTAGGGGGAGCTCCCTGTATACAGAGATACATGATAAGATCCTGTCTGCAGCCACCACTAGGGGGAGCTCCCTGTATACAGAGATACATGATAAGATCCTGTCTGCAGCCACCACTAGGGGGAGCTCCCTGTATACAGGGATACATGATAAAATCCTGTCTGCAGCCACCACTAGGGGGAGCTCCCTGTATACAGAGATACATGATAAGATCCTGTCTGCAGCCACCACTAGGGGGAGCTCCCTGTATACAGAGATACATGATAAGATCCTGTCTGCAGCCACCACTAGGGGGAGCTCCCTGTATACAGAGATACATAATAAGATCCTGTCTGCAGCCACCACTAGGGGGAGCTCCCTGTATACAGAGATACATGATAAGGTCCTGTCTGCAGTCACCACTAGGGGGAGCTCCCTGTATACAGAGATACATGATAAGATCCTGTCTGCAGCCACCACTAGGGGGAGCTCCCTGTATACAGAGATACATGATAAGATCCTGTCTGCACCCACCACTAGGGGGAGCTCCCTGTATACAGAGATACATGATAAGATCCTGTCTGCAGCCACCACTAGGGGGAGCTCCCTGTATACAGAGATACATAAGATTCTGTCTGCAGCCACCACTAGGGGGAGCTCCCTGTATACAGAGATACATGATAAGATCCTGTCTGCAGCCACCACTAGGGGGAGCTCCCTGTATACAGAGATACATGATAAGATTCTGTCTGCAGCCACCACTAGGGGGAGCTCCCTGTATACAGAGATACATGATAAGATCCTGTCTGCAGCCACCACTAGGGGGAGCTCCCTGTATACAGATACATGATAAGATTCTGTCTGCAGCCACCACTAGGGGGAGCTCCCTGTATACAGATACATGATAAGATCCTGTCTGCAGCCACCACTAGGGGGAGCTCCCTGTATACAGATACATGATAAGATCCTGTCTGCAGCCACCACTAGGGGGAGCTCCCTGTATACAGAGATACATGATAAGATCCTGTCTGCAGCCACCACTAGGGGGAGCTCCCTGTATAGAGAGACATGATAAGATCCTGTCTGCAGCCACCACTAGGGGGAGCTCCCTGTATACAGAGATACATGATAAGATCCTGTCTGCAGCCACCACTAGGGGGAGCTCCCTGTATACAGATATACGATAAGATCCTGTCTGCAGCCACCACTAGGGGGAGCTCCCTGTATACAGAGATACATGATAAGATCCTGTCTGCAGTCACCACTAGGGGGAGCTCCCTGTATACAGAAATACATGATAAGATCCTGTCTGCAGCCACCACTAGGGGGAGCTCCCTGTATAGAGAGATACATGATAAGATTCTTTCTGCAGCCACCACTAGGGGGAGCTCCCTGTATACAGAGATACATGATAAGATCCTGTCTGCAGCCACCACTAGGGGGAGCTCCCTGTATACAGAGATACATGATAAGATCCTGTCTGCAGCCACCACTAGGGGGAGCTCCCTGTATACAGATACATGATAAGATTCTGTCTGCAGCCACCACTAGGGGGAGCTCCCTGTATAGAGAGATACATGATAAGATCCTGTCTGCAGCCACCACTAGGGGGAGCTCCCTGTATACAGAGATACATGATAAGATCCTGTCTGCAGTCACCACTAGGGGGAGCTCCATGTATAGAGAGATACATGATAAGATTCTGTCTGCAGCCACCACTAGAGGGAGCTCCCTGTATACAGAGATACATGATAAGATCCTGTCTGCAGTCACCACTAGGGGGAGCTCCCTGTATACAGAGATACATGATAAGATCCTGTCTGCAGTCACCACTAGAGGGAGCTCCCTGTATACAGAGATACAAGATAAGATCCTGTCTGCAGCCACCACTAGGGGGAGCTCCCTGTATACAGAGATACATGATAAGATTCTGTCTGCAGCCACCACTAGGTGGAGCTCCCTGTATACAGAGATACATGATGAGGTTCTGTCCACAGCCACCACTAGGGGGAGCTCCCTGTATACAGAGATACATGATAAGATCCTGTCTGCAGCCACCACTAGGGGGAGCTCCCTGTATGCAGAGATACATGATGAGGTTCTGTCCACAGCCACCACTAGGGGGAGCTCCCTGTATAGAGAGATACATGATAAGATTCTTTCTGCAGCCACCACTAGGGGGAGCTCCCTGTATACAGAGATACATGATAAGATCCTGTCTGCAGCCACCACTAGGGGGAGCTCCCTGTATACAGAGATACATGATAAGATCCTGTCTGCAGTCACCACTAGGGGGAGCTCCCTGTATACAGAAATACATGATAAGATCCTGTCTGCAGCCACCACTAGGGGGAGCTCCCTGTATAGAGAGATACATGATAAGATTCTTTCTGCAGCCACCACTAGGGGGAGCTCCCTGTATACAGAGATACATGATAAGATCCTGTCTGCAGCCACCACTAGGGGGAGCTCCCTGTATACAGAGATACATGATAAGATCCTGTCTGCAGCCACCACTAGGGGGAGCTCCCTGTATACAGATACATGATAAGATTCTGTCTGCAGCCACCACTAGGGGGAGCTCCCTGTATAGAGAGATACATGATAAGATCCTGTCTGCAGCCACCACTAGGGGGAGCTCCCTGTATACAGAGATACATGATAAGATCCTGTCTGCAGTCACCACTAGGGGGAGCTCCATGTATAGAGAGATACATGATAAGATTCTGTCTGCAGCCACCACTAGAGGGAGCTCCCTGTATACAGAGATACATGATAAGATCCTGTCTGCAGTCACCACTAGGGGGAGCTCCCTGTATACAGAGATACATGATAAGATCCTGTCTGCAGTCACCACTAGAGGGAGCTCCCTGTATACAGAGATACAAGATAAGATCCTGTCTGCAGCCACCACTAGGGGGAGCTCCCTGTATACAGAGATACATGATAAGATTCTGTCTGCAGCCACCACTAGGTGGAGCTCCCTGTATACAGAGATACATGATGAGGTTCTGTCCACAGCCACCACTAGGGGGAGCTCCCTGTATACAGAGATACATGATAAGATCCTGTCTGCAGTCACCACTAGGGGGAGCTCCCTGTATACAGAAATACATGATAAGATCCTGTCTGCAGCCACCACTAGGGGGAGCTCCCTGTATAGAGAGATACATGATAAGATTCTTTCTGCAGCCACCACTAGGGGGAGCTCCCTGTATACAGAGATACATGATAAGATCCTGTCTGCAGCCACCACTAGGGGGAGCTCCCTGTATACAGAGATACATGATAAGATCCTGTCTGCAGCCACCACTAGGGGGAGCTCCCTGTATACAGATACATGATAAGATTCTGTCTGCAGCCACCACTAGGGGGAGCTCCCTGTATAGAGAGATACATGATAAGATCCTGTCTGCAGCCACCACTAGGGGGAGCTCCCTGTATACAGAGATACATGATAAGATCCTGTCTGCAGTCACCACTAGGGGGAGCTCCATGTATAGAGAGATACATGATAAGATTCTGTCTGCAGCCACCACTAGAGGGAGCTCCCTGTATACAGAGATACATGATAAGATCCTGTCTGCAGTCACCACTAGGGGGAGCTCCCTGTATACAGAGATACATGATAAGATCCTGTCTGCAGTCACCACTAGAGGGAGCTCCCTGTATACAGAGATACAAGATAAGATCCTGTCTGCAGCCACCACTAGGGGGAGCTCCCTGTATACAGAGATACATGATAAGATTCTGTCTGCAGCCACCACTAGGTGGAGCTCCCTGTATACAGAGATACATGATGAGGTTCTGTCCACAGCCACCACTAGGGGGAGCTCCCTGTATACAGAGATACATGATAAGATCCTGTCTGCAGCCACCACTAGGGGGAGCTCCCTGTATGCAGAGATACATGATGAGGTTCTGTCCACAGCCACCACTAGGGGGAGCTCCCTGTATACAGAGATACATGATAAGATCCTGTCTGCAGCCACCACTAGGGGGAGCTCCCTGTATGCAGAGATACATGATGAGGTTCTGTCCACAGCCACCACTAGGGGGAGCTCCCTGTATACAGAGATACATGATAAGATCCTGTCTGCAGCCACCACTAGGGGGAGCTCCCTGTATGTAGAGATACATGATGAGGTTCTGTCCACAGCCACCACTAGGGGGAGCTCCCTGTAGACAGAGATACATGATAAGATCCTGTCTGCAGCCACCACTAGGGGGAGCTCCCTGTATACAGAGACACATGATAAGATCCTGTCTGCAGTCACCACTAGGGGGAGCTCCCTGTATACAGAGATACATGATGAGGTTCTGTCTGCAGCCACCACTAGGGGGAGCTCCGTGTATACAGAGATACATGATAAGATTCTGTCTGCAGCCACCACTAGGGGGAGCTCCCTGTATACAGAGATACATGATAAGATCCTGTCTGTAGCCACCACTAGGGGGAGCTCCCTGAATACAGAGATACATGATAAGATCCTGTCTGCAGCCACCACTAGGGGGAGCTCCCTGTATGCAGAGATACATGATGAGGTTCTGTCCACAGCCACCACTAGGGGGAGCTCCCTGTATACAGAGATACATGATAAGATCCTGTCTGCAGTCACCACTAGGGGGAGCTCCCTGTATACAGAGATACATGATGAGGTTCTGTCTGCAGCCTCCACTAGGGGGAGCTCCGTGTATACAGAGATACATGATAAGATTCTGTCTGCAGTGACCACTAGGGGGAGCTCCCTGTATACAGATATACATGATAAGATCCTGTCTGCAGCCACCACTAGGGGGAGCTCCCTGTATACAGAGATACATGATGAGGTTCTGTCCACAGCCACCACTAGGGGGAGCTCCCTGTATACAGAGATACATGATAAGATCCTGTCTGCAGCCACCACTAGGGGGAGCTCCCTGTATACAGAGATACATGATAAGATCCTGTCTGCAGCCACCACTAGGGGGAGCTCCCTGTATACAGAGATACATGACAAGATCCTGTCTGCAGCCACCACTAGGGGGAGCTCCCTGTATACAGAGATACATGATAAGATCCTGTCTGCAGCCACCACTAGGGGGAGCTCCCTGTATACAGAGATACATAATACGATTCTGTCTGCAGCCACCACTAGGGGGAGCTCCCTGTATATAGAGATACATGATAAGATCCTGTCTGCAGTCACCACTAGGGGGAGCTCCCTGTATACAGAGATACATGATAAGATCCTGTCTGCAGCCACCACTAGGGGGAGCTCCCTGTATACAGAGATACATGATAAGATCCTGTCTGCAGCCACCACTAGGGGGAGCTCCCTGTATACAGAGATACATAATAAGATTCTGTCTGCAGCCACCACTAGGGGGAGCTCCCTGTATATAGAGATACATGATAAGATCCTGTCTGCAGTCACCACTAGGGGGAGCTCCCTGTATACAGAGATACATGATAAGATCCTGTCTGCAGTCACCACTAGGGGGAGCTCCCTGTATACAGAGATACATGATAAGATCCTGTCTGCAGTCACCACTAGGGGGAGCTCCCTGTATACAGAGATACATAAGATTCTGTCTGCAGCCACCACTAGGGGGAGCTCCCTGTATATAGAGATACATGATAAGATCCTGTGTGCAGTCACCACTAGGGGGAGCTCCCTGTATACAGAGATACATAAGATTCTGTCTGCAGCCACCACTAGGGGGAGCTCCCTGTATACAGAGATACATGATAAGATCCTGTCTGCAGTCACCACTAGGGGGAGTGTTGTGAATTTGGATTCTGGGCTCCCCCGGTGGCCGCTTGTGGAATTGGACTTGTCATCCTCTTTCCTGTTTCACCTGGTTCCATCAGTAGTGGGTGTCGCTATTTAAGCTCATTTCTCTGGTGGTTTCTTGCCGGTCAACAATGTTATCTGATGCCTCTCAGTGCTTGTTCCTGCTTCTAGACAACTACTAGATAAGTTGGACTTTTGTCCATGTTTTGTTTTGCCTATTTGTTCCAGTTCACAGCTGAAGTTTTGTTACTGTGTCTGGAAAGCTCTCGTTGATCAGGGATTGCTACTCTGGCGTTATGAGTTAATGCCAGAGTTTAAGGTAATCTCTGGATGGTGTTTTGTTAGTGTTTTTCTGCTGACCATGAAAGTATACTATCTGTCTTCTGCTATCTAGTAAGCGGACCTCAAACTTGCTAAGACTATTTTCCTGCTGCGTTTGTTGTTTCATCTGAACTCACCGTCATTATATGTGGGGGGCTACTGTCTTCTTTGGAATATTTCTCTAGAGGTGAGCCAGGTCTTATATTTCCCTCTGCTAGCTATTTAGGTCTTAGGCCAGAGCTGGGCATCTAGCGATAAATAGGAAATGCTACCTGGCTATTTCTAGTTGCGCGGCAGGCTTAGTTCATGGTCAGTATAGTTCCATCTTCCGAGAGCTTGTCCCTCTATAGGCTTGCTATGATCTCTGCCTGCAGAGATCATGACAGTTTGACCGGCCTATAAAGTGTTAAAGACCCAGGTTGAGAAAGGAGAGTTATAAGAAGTCTGCTGGAATTTTTTTTTTTTTTTTTCCTCCAGTCTGCCTTGCTGCAGTCTTTTTTCTCTCTCTCCTCCTAATCTCTGTATGCTCTGTGTGCACCTGACAATAATGGATCTCCAGAGTGTAACTGCGGGTTTGAATAATCTCATCACGAAAGTACAAAATTTACAAGATTTTGTGGTACATGCTCCGGTATCTGAGCCGAGAATTCCTTTGCCGGAGTTCTTCACAGGGAATAGAGCTAGCTTCCAGAATTTCCGAAATAATTGTAAGCTTTATTTGTCCCTGAAGTCTCGTTCAGCTGGAGACCCTGCTCAGCAGGTTAGGATTGTGATTTCCTTGCTCAGGGGTGACCCTCAAGATTGGGCCTTCTCATTGCCAGCAGGGGATCCTGCGTTACGCGATGTGGATGCGTTTTTTCTGGCCTTGGGCTTGCTTTATGAGGAACCTCATTTGGAACTTCAGGCAGAAAAAACTTTGATGGCACTATCTCAGGGGCAAGACGAAGCTGAAGTTTTCTGCCAAAAATTCCGTAAATGGTCTGTGCTTACTCAGTGGAATGAGTGCGCCTTGGCGGCAACTTTCAGAGAAGGTCTCTCTGATGCCGTTAAGGATGTTATGGTGGGGTTCCCTTTGCCTGCAGGTCTGAATGAGTCCATGACAATGGCTATTCAGATTGATAGGCGTCTGCGGGAGCGCAAACCGGTGCACCATCTGGCGGTGTCTATGGAAAAGACGCCAGAAAGTATGCAGTGTGATAGAATTCTGTCCAGGAGCGAGCGACAGAATTTTAGACGGAAGAATGGATTGTGTTTCTATTGTGGGGATTCTACTCATGTTATATCAGCATGCTCTAGGCGTACAAAGAAGCTTGATAAGTCTGTTTCCATTGGCACCATTCAGTCTAAGTTTATTTTGTCTGTAACCCTGATTTGCTCTTTGTCATCCATTGCCACGGACGCCTATGTTGACTCTGGCGCCGCTCTGAGTCTTATGGATTGGTCCTTTGCCAATCGTTGTGGTTTTAATTTAGAGCCTTTGGAGACTCTTATTCCTCTGAAGGGGATTGACTCCACCCCATTGGCTAATAATAAACCACAATACTGGACACAAGTAACCATGCGTATCAATCCGGATCACCAGGAGATTATTCGTTTCCTGGTGCTGTTTAATTTACATGACGATTTGGTACTGGGATTGCCATGGTTGCAGTCTCACAACCCAGTCTTGGACTGGAGAGCAATGTCTGTGTTGAGCTGGGGATGTAAGGGTATTCATGGGGACGTACCTTTGGTTTCTATTTCGTCGTCCATTCCCTCTGAAGTCCCTGAGTTCCTCTCTGATTATCAAGACGTCTTTGACGAACCCAAGCTTGGGTCGTTACCTCCGCACCGTGAGTGCGATTGTGCCATAGATTTGATACCGGGTTGTAAATATCCAAAGGGTCGTCTGTTTAATTTGTCTGTGCCGGAACATGCTGCTATGCGGGAATATATAAAGGAGTCTTTGGAAAAGGGACATATTCGTCCATCTTCTTCTCCCTTGGGAGCTGGGTTTTTCTTTGTCTCAAAAAAAGACGGCTCTTTGAGACCATGTATTGATTATCGGCTTCTGAATAAGATCACTGTTAAGTATCAATACCCATTGCCATTGCTTACTGATTTGTTTGCTCGTATAGAGGGTGCTAAGTGGTTCTCTAAAATTGATCTTCGTGGGGCGTATAATTTGGTGCGGATCAGGCAGGGGGATGAGTGGAAGACCGCATTTAATACGCCCGAGGGCCACTTTGAGTATTTGGTCATGCCTTTTGGTCTTTCTAATGCCCCTTCAGTTTTCCAGTCTTTTATGCATGATATTTTCCGCGATTTTCTGGATAAATTTATGATAATATATCTGGATGATATTCTGATTTTTTCTGATGACTGGGACTCTCATGTCCAGCAGGTCAGGAGAGTTTTTCAGGTTCTGCGGTCTAATTCTTTATGTGTGAAGGGGTCTAAGTGCGTTTTTGGGGTCCAGAAAATTTCCTTTTTGGGGTATATTTTTTCTCCCTCTTCCATTGAGATGGATCCCGTCAAGGTGCAAGCTATTTGTGACTGGACTCAGCCCTCCTCTCTTAAGGGTCTTCAGAGATTTTTGGGCTTTGCCAACTTTTACCGCCGATTTATTGCTGGTTTTTCGGATGTCGTTAAACCACTGACTGATTTGACCAGACAAGGCGCTGATGTTCATGCTTCTGATCTTGTTCGTGCCTTCCATAGGGCTCATCCTGGTCGCCCTGGTGGATCTGGTGAGGGTTCGGTGCCCCCTCCTTGAGGGGGGGGTACTGTTGTGAATTTGGATTCTGGGCTCCCCCGGTGGCCGCTTGTGGAATTGGACTTGTCATCCTCTTTCCTGTTTCACCTGGTTCCATCAGTAGTGGGTGTCGCTATTTAAGCTCATTTCTCTGGTGGTTTCTTGCCGGTCAACAATGTTATCTGATGCCTCTCAGTGCTTGTTCCTGCTTCTAGACAACTACTAGATAAGTTGGACTTTTGTCCATGTTTTGTTTTGCCTATTTGTTCCAGTTCACAGCTGAAGTTTTGTTACTGTGTCTGGAAAGCTCTCGTTGATCAGGGATTGCTACTCTGGCGTTATGAGTTAATGCCAGAGTTTAAGGTAATCTCTGGATGGTGTTTTGTTAGTGTTTTTCTGCTGACCATGAAAGTATACTATCTGTCTTCTGCTATCTAGTAAGCGGACCTCAAATTTGCTAAGACTATTTTCCTGCTGCGTTTGTTGTTTCATCTGAACTCACCGTCATTATATGTGGGGGGCTACTGTCTTCTTTGGAATATTTCTCTAGAGGTGAGCCAGGTCTTATATTTCCCTCTGCTAGCTATTTAGGTCTTAGGCCAGAGCTGGGCATCTAGCGATAAATAGGAAATGCTACCTGGCTATTTCTAGTTGCGCGGCAGGCTTAGTTCATGGTCAGTATAGTTCCATCTTCCGAGAGCTTGTCCCTCTATAGGCTTGCTATGATCTCTGCCTGCAGAGATCATGACAGGGGAGCTCCCTGTATACAGAGATACATGATAAGATCCTGTCTGCAGCCACCACTAGGAGGAGCTCCCTGTATACAGAGATACATGATAAGATCCTGTCTGCAGTCACCACTAGGGGGAGCTCCCTGTATAGAGAGATACATGATAAGATCCTGTCTGCAGTCACCACTAGGGGGAGCTCCCTGTATACAGAGATACATAAGATTCTGTCTGCAGCCACCACTAGGGGGAGCTCCCTGTATAGAGAGATACATGATAAGATCCTGTGTGCAGTCACCACTAGGGGGAGCTCCCTGTATAGAGAGATACATGATAAGATCCTGTGTGCAGTCACCACTAGGGGGAGCTCCCTGTATACAGAGATACATAAGATTCTGTCTGCAGCCACCACTAGGGGGAGCTCCCTGTATACAGAGATACATGATAAGATCCTGTCTGCAGTCACCACTAGGGGGAGCTCCCTGTATACAGAGATACATGATAAGATCCTGTCTGCAGCCACCACTAGGAGGAGCTCCCTGTATACAGAGATACATGATAAGATCCAGTCTGCAGTCACCACTAGGGGGAGCTCCCTGTATACAGAGATACATGATAAGATCCTGTCTGCAGTCACCACTAGGGGGAGCTCCCTGTATACAGAGATACATAAGATCCTGTCTGCAGTCACCACTAGGGGGAGCTCCCTGTAGACAGAGATACATGATAAGATCCTCTCTGCAGTCACCACTAGGGGGAGCTCCCTGTATACAGAGATACATGATAAGATCCTGTCCGCAGCCACCACTAGGGGGAGCTCCCTGTATACAGAGATACATGATAAGATCCTGTCTGCAGTCACCACTAGGGGGAGCTCCCTGTACACAGAGATACATGATAAGATCCTGTCTGCAGCCACCACTAGGGGGAGCTCCCTGTATACAGAGATACATGATAAGATCCTGTCTGCAGCCACCACTAGGGGGAGCTCCCTGTATGCAGAGATACATGATGAGGTTCTGTATGGAAAATCTAGTCGCAGGCATTGCTCAGGTGGGATTTTGGCCCATTCTTCCACACAAACATTTGTCACATTCTGAAGCTCCTGTGGCTCCTTCTATGATCTCTGAGCTTTAGTTCCTTCCATACATTTTCTATAGGATTCAGGTCCGGTGATCGGCTCAGCCATTCTAGCAGCTTTATTTTCTCCGTCTGAAACCAATTGAGTTTCCTTTCCCACTGTGGTTTCATCTCCATTGTCTAGAATGTCTCGGTACATTTGTACATTCATCCTTCCTTCAATCATATGAAGTTTGTCAGTGCTGTATGCTAATTAGCAGTTCTAAACCATGATGTTCCCACCTCCACACTGCACGCTGGTGTGGTGTTTCTGGGGTGATATGCAGTGCCTTTTGGCCTCCAAACATGGTTTTTATGGCATCCAAAGAGTTCAATTTTGCTCTCATCTCACCAGACTATATTCTCCCTGTATTTCACGGTCTAAATATTGTTGAGCAAACTGTAAATGCTCTTGAACATGCTTTTTATTCAGCATTGGAATCTTGCGTGGAGACTAGTGTGCACACAGGTCATGGAGGTTGTGTTGTGAGCTACATACAGGCCACTGAGGTTGTGTGGTGAGCATGCCTGCAGGCCATGGAGACTGAGTGCATTACTTATACTTTTCTGTGAAACAATTGTACCAGCTGATTCCAGGTCTTTCTGTAGCTCGCCACAGGTGGTCCTTGGCTCTTGGACAGCTCTTCTGATAATTTCTTTCACTTTGCTGTATGAAATCTTAGGGGGAGCACCTGGTCGCTGCTGGTTTGACTTGAAATTATGTTCTTTCCACTTCTAGATTATCAGCCCAGCAGTGCTCTCTGGAACCTCAGTAGTGTAGAAATGCTTCTGTAACCAATGCCCTCAGGATGTTTTGCAATAATAAGGTTGTGAAGGTCTTGAGACAGCTCACTGGTTCTACCTATCATGGGATGCTTCATGTGTGGCCCCTTGGTAATGAGACACCTTTTTACAAATGCTAAGGTGAATCAGCTGATATTATATTAGTGGCAGGATTTATTTCTAATTAGTGATAAATCTCAGCCGGTGTCAGGATATTCCAGGGCTTTTTGCTTTTCTCTTTCTTCATGTAAGTATGCAGCTAAAAAATTCTTTTGAGAACCCTGCTATAAGAAGTGGAAAGGAAGAACAAAAACAACAAACTCTGAATGATACCAGAGGAGCAATAGAAGCCGACTACAAAAATGCCTATAAAATGTCTATAAAAATTGCACAGTGCATGAGAAACAAACAAGGAGAATTGGAGCTGCTAACACAGAAAGAGAGATATGATGCCATTGGTGTCTGTTGTGATTTTGCTTTTTGCTCCCTCTAGTGGTCATTAGTGATTTGACTCTGGAGCGTCTGTCTTTTCCTATATCCTCACCTGGGCCGTTAGTTCAGGGGCATTGCTATATAAGCTCCCTGGACCTTCAGTTCTATGCCTGGCATCGTTGAAATCAGAGCTAATCTGTTGTGCTCTTGTCCTCTGATCCTGGTTCCTGTTTTTCAAGCTAAGTCTGCATCTTTGCTTTTTGCTTTTGTTTTGTTTGGTATTTTTGTCCAGCTTGTTCCTATCTGTATCCTGACCTTTGCTGGAAGCTCTAGGGGGCTGGTGTTCTCCCCCCAGACCGTTAGACGGTTCGGGGGTTCTTGAATCTCCAGCGTGGATTTTTATAGGGTTTTTGTTGACCAGATAAGTTATCTTGCTATATTCTGCTATTAGTAAGCTGGCCTCTCTTTGCTGAACCTGGTTCATTTCTGTGTTTGTCATTTCCTCTTACCTCACCGTTATTATTTGTGGGGGGCTTGTATCTTGCTTTGGGGTCCCTTTCTCTGGAGGCAAGAGAGGTCTTTGTTTTCTTCTCCTAGGGGTAGTTAGATTCTCCGGCTGGCGCGAGTCATCTAGCGATCACCGTAGGCATGATCCCCGGCTACTTCTAGTGTTGGCGTTAGGAGTAGCTATTTGGTCAACCCAGTTACCACAGCCCTATGAGCTGGATTTTTGTATCTTGCAGACTTACACGTTCCTCTGAGACCCTGTCCACTGGGGTCATAACAGTATGCCAGGCCAGTATTAAATGTTTAATGCATTGCAGAAGTGGGATTATAAGAAAGAAAATTTTGAGTTTTTTTTTTTCCCTCTCTCATTTTTTTTTTTTTCTATTCCCCTTTACCTCAGAGTGGCTTAAGCTTGCTGCAGACATGAATGTCCAGACCTTGATTACAAGTGTGGACCAGCTTGCCGCTCGTGTGCAGGGTATACAAGATTATGTTACCAGAAATCCTAGGTCTGAACCCAAGATTCCTATTCCTGAACTGTTTTCAGGAGACCGATTTAAGTTTAGGAATTTCAGGAATAATTATAAATTATTTTTGTCCCTGAAACCTTGTTCGTCTGGAGACTCTGCTCAACAAGTAAAAATTGTTATTTCATTCTTACGGGGTGACCCTCAGGATTGGGCTTTTTCGTTGGCGCCAGGAGATCCGGCATTGGCTGATATTGATGCGTTTTTTCTGGCGCTCGGTTTACTTTATGAGGAACCCAATCTTGAGATTCAGGCAGAGAAAGCCTTGCTGGCTATGTCTCAGGGCCAGGACGAGGCTGAGGTGTATTGCCAAAAATTTCGGAAATGGTCCGTGTTGACACATTGGAACGAGTGTGCACTGGCCGCTAATTTTAGAAATGGCCTTTCTGAGGCCATTAAGAATGTTATGGTGGGTTTTCCCATTCCCACAGGTCTGAATGATACCATGTCCCTGGCTATTCAAATTGACCGGCGGTTGCGGGAGCGCAAAACCGCAAATTCCCTCATGTTGTTGTCTGAACAGACACCTGATGTGATGCAATGTGATAGAAAAACCGCAAATTCCCTCATGGTGTTGTCTGAACGGACACCTGATTTGATGCAATGTGATAGAATCCTGACTAGAAATGAGCGGAAAATTCATAGACGCCGGAATGGCTTGTGCTACTACTGTGGTGATTCTACACATGTTATCTCAGCATGCTCTAAACGTATATCTAAGGTTGTTAGTCCTGTCACCGTTGGTAATTTGCATCCTAAGTTTATTCTGTCTGTAACTTTGATTTGCTCACTGTCATCTTATCCTGTCATGGCGTTTGTAGATTCAGGTGCTGCCCTGAGTCTTATGGATCTCTCATTTGCTAAGCGCTGTGGTTTTATTCTTGAACCATTAGAAAATCCTATTCCTCTTAGGGGTATTGATGCTACACCATTGGCAGCAAATAAACCGCAGTATTGGACACAGGTTACCATGTGCATGACTCCTGAACACCGCGAGGTTATACGTTTCCTGGTTTTACATAAAATGCATGATGTGGTTGTTTTAGGGCTGCCATGGTTACAGACCCATAATCCAGTCCTGGACTGGAAGGCTATGTCAGTCTCAAGTTGGGGCTGTCGTGGTATTCATGGGGATTCCCTGCCTGTGTCTATTGCTTCTTCTACGCCTTCGGAAGTTCCGGAGTATTTGTCTGATTATCAGGATGTCTTCAGTGAGTCTGAGTCCAGTGCACTGCCTCCTCATAGGGACTGTGACTGTGCTATAGATTTGATCCCAGGCAGTAAATTTCCTAAGGGGAGACTGTTTAATCTGTCGATACCTGAACATACCGCTATGCGTTCATATATCAAGGAGTCTCTGGAGAAAGGACACATCCGTCCGTCTTCTTCCCCTCTTGGTGCGGGATTATTTTTTGTGGCTAAAAAGGACGGATCTTTGAGGCCTTGTATTGACTATCGGCTTTTAAATAAGATCACTGTCAAATTTCAGTATCCTTTGCCGCTGTTGTCTGACTTGTTTGCCCGGATTAAAGGTGCCAAGTGGTTTACCAAGATAGACCTTCGTGGTGCGTACAACCTTGTGCGCATTAAGCAAGGGGATGAATGGAAAACTGCATTCAATACGCCCGAAGGTCATTTTGAGTACTTGGTGATGCCTTTTGGGCTCTCTAATGCCCCTTCAGTTTTTCAGTCCTTTATGCATGACATTTTCCGGAACTATCTGGATAAATTTCTGATCGTTTATCTGGATGATATTCTGTTTTTTTCTGATAATTGGGACTCGCATGTGGAGCAGGTCAGGATGGTCTTTAAAATTTTGCGTGAAAATTCTTTGTTTGTCAAGGGCTCAAAGTGTCTTTTTGGTGTACAGAAGGTTCCCTTTTTGGGGTTCATTTTTTCCCCTTCTGCTGTGGAGATGGACCCAGTCAAGGTCCGAGCTATTCTTGATTGGACTCAGCCCTCGTCAGTTAAGAGTCTTCAGAAGTTCTTGGGTTTCGCTAACTTCTACCGTCGTTTTATCGCTAACTTTTCTAGCATTGTGAAACCTTTGACGGATATGACCAAGAAGGGCTCCGATGTGGTTAATTGGGCTCCTGCTGCCGTGGAGGCTTTCCAGGAGTTGAAACGTCGGTTTACTTCGGCGCCTGTTTTGTGCCAGCCTGATGTCTCGCTTCCCTTTCAAGTTGAGGTGGATGCTTCAGAGATTGGAGCAGGGGCCGTTTTGTCGCAGAGAGGCCCTGGTTGCTCTGTTATGAGACCTTGCGCCTTTTTCTCTAGGAAGTTTTCGCCTGCGGAGCGAAATTATGATGTGGGCAATCGGGAGTTGTTGGCCATGAAATGGGCATTTGAGGAGTGGCGTCATTGGCTCGAGGGTGCTAAGCATCGTGTGGTGGTCTTGACTGATGATCACAAAAATCTGATGTATCTCGAGTCTGCTAAACGCCTGAATCCTAGACAGGCCCGCTGGTCATTGTTTTTCTCCCGATTTGACTTTGTTGTCTCGTATTTACCAGGTTCAAAGAATGTGAAGGCCGATGCTCTTTCCAGGAGCTTTGTGCCTGATGCTCCTGGAGTCGCTGAACCTGTTGGTATTCTTAAGGATGGTATTATCTTGTCAGCTATTTCTCCTGATCTGCGACGTGTGTTGCAGAGATTTCAGGCTGATAGGCCTGATTCTTGTCCACCTGACAGACTGTTTGTGCCTGATAAGTGGACCAGCAGAGTCATTTCCGAGGTTCATTCCTCGGTGTTGGCAGGTCACCCAGGAATTTTTGGCACCAGAGATCTGGTGGCCAGATCCTTTTGGTGGCCTTCCTTGTCTAGGGATGTGCGGTCATTTGTACAGTCCTGTGGGACTTGTGCTCGAGCTAAGCCTTGCTGTTCTCGTGCCAACGGGTTGCTCTTGCCCTTGCCTGTCCCTAAGAGACCTTGGACACATATCTCCATGGATTTCATTTCTGATCTTCCGGTGTCTCAGGGCATGTCTGTTATCTGGGTGATATGTGATCGCTTCTCCAAGATGGTCCATTTGGTTCCTTTGCCTAAACTGCCTTCCTCTTCCGATCTGGTTCCTGTGTTTTTCCAGAACGTGGTTCGTTTGCACGGCATCCCTGAGAATATTGTGTCAGACAGAGGATCCCAGTTCGTTTCCAGATTCTGGCGATCCTTTTGTAGTAGGATGGGCATTGACTTGTCGTTTTCGTCTGCTTTCCATCCTCAGACTAATGGACAGACGGAGCGAACTAATCAGACTTTGGAGGCTTATTTGAGGTGTTTTGTCTCTGCTGATCAGGACGATTGGGTAACCTTCTTGCCGTTAGCTGAGTTTGCCCTTAATAATCGGGCTAGTTCCGCCACCTTGGTTTCGCCGTTTTTCTGCAACTCTGGTTTCCACCCTCGTTTTTCTTCGGGTCATGTGGAACCTTCTGACTGCCCTGGGGTGGATTCTGTGGTGGATAGGTTGCAGCGGATGTGGAATCTTGTGGTGGACAACTTGAAGTTGTCACAGGAGAGGGCTCAGCGCTTTGCCAACCGCCGCCGCGGTGTGGGTCCCCGACTACGTGTTGGGGATTTGGTGTGGCTTTCTTCCCGCTTTGTTCCTATGAAGGTTTCCTCTCCCAAATTTAAACCTCGTTTTATTGGTCCTTACAAGATATTGGAAATTCTTAATCCTGTATCCTTTCGCCTGGATCTACCTGTGTCGTTTGCTATCCACAACGTGTTTCATAGGTCCTTGTTGCGGCGGTACGTTGTGCCTGTGGTTCCTTCTGCTGAGCCTCCTGCTCCGGTGTTGGTTGAGGGCGAGTTGGAGTACGTGGTGGAGAAGATCTTGGATTCTCGTCTCTCCAGGCGGAGGCTTCAGTACCTGGTCAAGTGGAAGGGCTATGGTCAGGAAGATAATTCCTGGGTGGTCGCCTCTGATGTTCATGCGGCCGATTTAGTTTGTGCCTTTCACGCCGCTCATCCTGATCGCCCTGGTGGTCGTGGTGAGGGTTCGGTGACCCCTCACTAAGGGAGGGGTACTGTTGTGATTTTGCTTTTTGCTCCCTCTAGTGGTCATTAGTGATTTGACTCTGGAGCGTCTGTCTTTTCCTATATCCTCACCTGGGCCGTTAGTTCAGGGGCGTTGCTATATAAGCTCCCTGGACCTTCAGTTCAATGCCTGGCATCGTTGAAATCAGAGCTAATCTGTTGTGCTCTTGTCCTCTGATCCTGGTTCCTGTTTTTCAAGCTAAGTCTGCTTCTTTGCTTTTTGCTTTTGTTTTGTTTGGTATTTTTGTCCAGCTTGTTCCTATCTGTATCCTGACCTTTGCTGGAAGCTCTAGGGGGCTGGTGTTCTCCCCCCGGACCGTTAGACGGTTCGGGGGTTCTTGAATCTCCAGCGTGGATTTTTATAGGGTTTTTGTTGACCAGATAAGTTATCTTGCTATATTCTGCTATTAGTAAGCTGGCCTCTCTTTGCTGAACCTGGTTCATTTCTGTGTTTGTCATTTCCTCTTACCTCACCGTTATTATTTGTGGGGGGCTTGTATCTTGCTTTGGGGTCCCTTTCTCTGGAGGCAAGAGAGGTCTTTGTTTTCTTCTCCTAGGGGTAGTTAGATTCTCCGGCTGGCGCGAGTCATCTAGCGATCACCGTAGGCATGATCCCCGGCTACTTCTAGTGTTGGCGTTAGGAGTAGCTATTTGGTCAACCCAGTTACCACAGCCCTATGAGCTGGATTTTTGTATCTTGCAGACTTACACGTTCCTCTGAGACCCTGTCCACTGGGGTCATAACAGGTGTCACTGAAACTTGGTTGGATGATACACATGCATGGAATACAAAACTTGAAGGCTACTATTTATTAGAAACAGGATTAACAAGAAGGTAGGAGGTGTTACTTTGTATGTTCTGAAAACCTATATCTCCACAGAGATCCAAGCTTCAGAGACTGGTAGCTCTGAATAAACTTTTTTGGGTAAGAATACAAGGAGAGAACAACAGAAATGACAGTATTGTAGGCATTTACTATAAGCCACCTGGACAGATTTAAGTTATGGATGAACTCATTTTACATATGTCTCTGTTCTCAAAAAAGTATGACATAGTGATCATGGGAGATTTTAACTATCCGTATATTTGTTGGGAATCTCTCTCAGGCAAAAGTACTGCGTCCAGAAATTGTTTATCTTCTCTCGCTGACAACATTATCTTTCAAAAGGTAGAAGAGAGAACAAAAGGATCTGCAATCTTGGACCTAATTCTTACCAACAGAGAGGAAATGGTTGAGGAAGTAAAGGTGGCCGAGAATTTAGGAGGCAGAGATCATGCTATCCTTGAATTTTGGATTAGAAGAGGAGGAAGACCAGCGAGGTCTCAGACTTTACGGTTGGACTTCAGAAAGGCAGACATTAATGGACTCAGGAAGAGGGTAGGAAAGGTCTAATGGCCGGATATTCTAAAGGACAGGAATGTCCAAGAGGGTTGGGAGATTTTAATAAATGAAATTCTCACTGCACAATCGGTAACAATCGCGAAAAGAAGAATTGGAAGCATTTAAACAGACCAGGATGGATGAACACAGAACTTAGTCACTTGTTAAATAGGAAAAAAGAAATGTATACCAAATGGAAAGAGGAGGCATATCTAAAGAAGAATATAATGCTGTCTGCAGGGATTGCAGGGCAAGAGTTGGAGGAGCTAAAGCCAGTAATGAAGTGAGGCTTGTAAGGGAGACCAAAAGCAGCAAAAAAGGATTTAGGGGGTAAAAGAAAAGTGAAGATGCTATAGGATTTTTACAGGATGAGAAGGGTGAAGTGGTCAGAAATGATGTTGAGAAGGATGAATATTTAAATTCCTATTTTGCATCTGTGTTCTCTAAGAAAGCAAATGTAACATCAACTGATCTTCAATGTCATCGAAGGAATAAAAGAATCCACAAGAATCCACACTAACAGAGAGACTGTGAGGAAACACTGAGCTAATTTACATGAATTTACATCTCCTGGTCCAGATGAATTACATTGACTTGTAGGATTGCTACCTTCCAATAGGTGGCACTAGAGTTCTAGCTCTCTTCCTCTCTGAAGAGACAATTTGCATAATTAGCATATTACCCAGAGGAGCATTGTGGCTTTAAGTCTCCTCATCTCGGCATGCTTAGCATGTCGATCTCCGCAAGAAGAAACGATACTTCTTAGGCTACTTTCACACTAGCATCGTGTGACGTACGTCGCAATGCGTCGTTTTGGAGAAAAAACGCATCCTGAAAAGTTGCACGCAGGATGCGTTTTTTCTCCATAGACTTGCATTAGCGACGCATTGCGACGTATGGCCACACGTCGCATCCATCGTGCGACGGATGCGTCGTGTTTTGGAGGACTGTCGGCACAAAAAAGTTACATGTAACGTTTTTTTGCGCGTCGCGTCCGCCATTTTTGACCGCGCATGTGCGGCCGAAACTCCGCCCCCTCCTCCCTGGACATTACAATGGGGCAGCGGATGCGTTGAAAAACTCCATCCACTGCCCCCGTTGTGCATTTATTTCACAACTTGCGTTGGTACGTCGGGTGGCGACGGCCCCGTACCGACGCTAGTGTGAAAGTAGCCTTAGATAACGATCCTAGGGGACTGAAAGAGTTAGAAGAGGAAATTGCTGAACCACTAGACAGAATCTTTGAAAAATCTTGGGGAACAGGAGAAATCCCAGGAGCTTCGAGAAGAGCAAATGTTGTCCCTACTTTCAAAACAGGAAAGAAGACGGAGCCTGGAAATTACAGGCCAGTGAGCCTTACTTCTATACCAGGGAAGATCTGTGAACAAATTATTACACAGCATGTATGTAAGTACTTGGATAAGAATACAGTAATTAACCAGAGCCAGCATGGGCTTGTAGCAAACAAGTCATATCAGACTCATCTAATGTCCTTCTATGATGGAATCACTGACTGGATGGATCAGGGAAATGCGGTAGATATAGTATAGCTTGACTTCAGCAAAGCATTTGATAAAGGATCTGTCACAGGGTTACTGTGACAGTGTGGAGACAGAAGACCGCAGCATCTGATTGCGCCTACTCCGGTGCTGAGAAGAAGCACTTCTTCATTTTAAAGGTGTTTATTTCTTCTGTCAGAACAGGGATTGATCGACTATGTTGGAAATCCCTGTGGTCACAGCCGTGCTCGGTTAGCCACTCTGTTTCCCTTTATAATCTGGGCTCTGTTACCAATCCTTGTCAGGGCTAGCATTTGCTGCAGTGGGAGAGAAGGAGAGTTGAACAAGTTATTAGTGACTGTTGCTTGGTTTGTATGCATGGTAATTCCTTATCCTTCTCTGTTTTTCTTTATTCCCTTATCTTCACACCCCGGTGCATTCCTGTTACATGTGAGTGAATATTTTGTATGCCTGGAGTTTTCAGTTATCCCATGTCTGTGTAGCCTTGTTTGTCGGGTTAGTGTACTACGGTGCACAGAAGTGCCCATCTCTTCCCTGGGTAGGGGAAGAGAACAGACGGAGGGCTAACTTAGGAGATAAGGCAAGGGCGGAGGCCCCGGCATCTTCACCATCTGAAGTGTCCCGGGGAACAAGGTAAGCTACGGCGCCTCCTAGTGTTAGGGTCAGGGAAGGAGCCCCTGGTCCTGGGTCACCCGACAGCTGTGTCGTGATAGTATCTCACACTATCCTTATTGAAAAAATGACCAAGTATGGGATTGACAAGGCTACGGTTCGGTGGATTCATAACTGTCTCATTGGTCGTACTCACAGAGTGGTAATAAATGGCTGCATATCCAGGTGGAAGAGGGTTTCAAGTGTGCACCACAAGGCTGTGTCCTGGCCCCAGTGTTGTTCAATATTTTATAAATGATCTAGATAAGGGAACTGAAGGTAAACTTATCGAAATCGCAGACGATGCAAAGCTAGGAGGGATAGCTAACACTGGAGAAGACAGAGAAAGGATTCAGAAGGATCTAGATAAGCTTGAACAATGGGCAGCGACTAATAGAATGGTATTTAACAGGGAGAAATTCAAGATTCTACATCTGGGCGAGAAAAAGGAAAATTACATCTACAGAATGGGAGGAATAGAACAAAGCAACAGCACGTGTGAAAAAGACTTAGGTATACTAATACATCACAGACTGCACATGAGTCAGCAGTGTGATGCAGCAGCAAAAAGGGCAAATACAGTTCTAGGATATAATACGAGAACCATATAGTCTAGATCACGTAAAGTAATGTATGTACACCGTGATTGCACCAGCAGAATAGTGAGTGCAGCTCTGGAGTATAATACAGGCGGTAACTCAGGATCAGTAATGTAATGTATGTACATAGTGACTGCTCCAGCAGAATAGTGAGTGCAGCTCTGGGGTATAATACAGGAGGTAACTCGGGATCAGTAATGTAATGTATGTACACAGTGACTGCACCAGCAGAATAGTGAGTGCAGCTCTGGGGTATAATACAGGAGGTAACTCGGGATCAGTAATGTAATGTATGTACACAGTGACTGCACCAGCAGAATAGTGAGTGCAGCTCTGGGGTATAATACAGGATGTAACTCAGGATCAGTAATGTAATGTATGTACACAGTGACTGCACCAGCAGAATAGTGAGTGCATCTCTGGAGTATAATACAGGAGGTAACTCAGGATCAGTAATGTAATGTATGTACACAGTGACTGCACCAGCAGAATAGTGAGTGCAGCTCTGGAGTATAATACAGGCGGTAACTCAGGATCAGTAATGTAATGTATGTACATAGTGACTGCTCCAGCAGAATAGTGAGTGCATCTCTGGAGTATAATACAGGAGGTAACTCAGGATCAGTAATGTAATGTATGTACACAGTGACTGCACCAGCAGAATAGTGAGTGCAGCTCTGGGGTATAATACAGGATGTAACTCAGGATCAGTAATGTAATGTATGTACACAGTGACTGCACTGTTTATGTTGATTGATTCTCTGACCTGTATAATGCAGATCAGCCGTGATGTTAGGGGTTAATGAGGTGATACAATCACAAGCACAACATCCAGTAATCTGGAATATGATGTAAGTGACGCTCGTCGTTTCCTCGGTAACACGTCGTTCTCTGATATAATCTTCGTCTCGGATATTTCACTTCTGCATTTACAGCAATTAATAGAGAAGGTGAAATGTTAATGAGGTAATTGTCCTGGACCCCGGTACACGCGGCGCTGACTGCAGGATTCCCCGGAGAGCAGCGGCTGCAGCTTCCGCTAATGAGAAGGTCAAACTGCAGCGAGGACACACGGGAATCGAGATGAGAGCCGGATTATAAACGTCTCCTTATCAGCAGGGGTCAGCAGTCAGTATCACACAGGAGAGGATTAGATACACGGCTCAGCAGTCAGTATCACACAGGATAGGATTAGATACACTGCTCAGCAGTCAGTATCACACAGGAGAGGATTAGATACACGGCTCAGCAGACAGTATCACACAGGATAGGATTAGATACACGGCTCAGCAGACAGTATCACACAGGAGAGGATTAGATACACGGCTCAGCAGTCAGTATCACACAGGATAGGATTAGATACACGGCTCAGCAGACAGTATCACACAGGAGAGGATTAGATACACGGCTCAGCAGTCAGTATCACACAGGATAGGATTAGATACACGGCTCAGCAGTCAGTATCACACAGGAGAGGATTAGATACACGGCTCAGCAGACCGTATCACACAGGATAGGATTAGATACACAGCTCAGCAGACAGTATCACACAGGATAGGATTAGATACACGGCTCAGCAGACAGTATCACACAGGAGAGGATTAGATACACGGCTCAGCAGACAGTATCACACAGGATAGGATTAGATACACAGCTCAGCAGACAGTATCACACAGGATAGGATTAGATACACAGCTCAGCAGTCAGTATCACACAGGATAGGATTAGATACACAGCTCAGCAGTCAGTATCACACAGGAGAGGATTAGATACACGGCTCAGCAGACAGTATCACACAGGATAGGATTAGATACACAGCTCAGCAGACAGTATCACACAGGATAGGATTAGATACACAGCTCAGCAGTCAGTATCACACAGGATAGGATTAGATACACGGCTCAGCAGACAGTATCACACAGGAGAGGATTAGATACACAGCTCAGCAGTCAGTATCACACAGGATAGGATTAGATACACAGCTCAGCAGACAGTATCACACAGGATAGGATTAGATACACAGCTCAGCAGTCAGTATCACACAGGATAGGATTAGATACACAGCTCAGCAGTCAGTATCACACAGGAGAGGATTAGATACACGGCTCAGCAGTCAGTATCACACAGGAGAGGATTAGATACACAGCTCAGCAGTCAGTATCACACAGGAGAGGATTAGATACACTGCTCAGCAGTCAGTATCACACAGGATAGGATTAGATACACGGCTCAGCAGTCAGTATCACACAGGAGAGGATTAGATACACGGCTCAGCAGTCAGTATCACACAGGATAGGATTAGATACACGGCTCAGCAGTCAGTATCACACAGGAGAGGATTAGATACACGGCTCAGCAGTCAGTATCACACAGGATAGGATTAGATACACGGCTCAGCAGACAGTATCACACAGGATAGGATTAGATACACGGCTCAGCAGTCAGTATCACACAGGAGAGGATTAGATACACGGCTCAGCAGTCAGTATCACACAGGATAGGATTAGATACACAGCTCAGCAGTCAGTATCACACAGGATAGGATTAGATACACGGCTCAGCAGTCAGTATCACACAGGAGAGGATTAGATACACGGCTCAGCAGTCAGTATCACACAGGAGAGGATTAGATACACGGCTCAGCAGTCAGTATCACACAGGAGAGGATTAGATACACGGCTCAGCAGTCAGTATCACACAGGAGAGGATTAGATACACGGCTCAGCAGTCAGTATCACACAGGAGAGGATTAGATACACAGCTCAGCAGACAGTATCACACAGGATAGGATTAGATACACGGCTCAGCAGTCAGTATCACACAGGAGAGGATTAGATACACGGCTCAGCAGACAGTATCACACAGGAGAGGATTAGATACACAGCTCAGCAGTCAGTATCACACAGGATAGGATTAGATACACGGCTCAGCAGTCAGTATCACACAGGATAGGATTAGATACACGGCTCAGCAGACAGTATCACACAGGATAGGATTAGATACACAGCTCAGCAGTCAGTATCACACAGGATAGGATTAGATACACGGCTCAGCAGTCAGTATCACACAGGAGAGAATTAGATACACGGCTCAGCAGTCAGTATCACACAGGAGAGGATTAGATACACGGCTCAGCAGACAGTATCACACAGGATAGGATTAGATACACGGCTCAGCAGTCAGTATCACACAGGAGAGGATTAGAAACACAGCTCAGCAGACAGTATCACACAGGAGAGGATTAGATACACGGCTCAGCAGTCAGTATCACACAGGAGAGGATTAGATACACAGCTCAGCAGTCAGTATCACACAGGAGAGGATTAGATACACGGCTCAGCAGTCAGTATCACACAGGATAGGATTAGATACACGGCTCAGCAGTCAGTATCACACAGGATAGGATTAGATACACGGCTCAGCAGTCAGTATCACACAGGAGAGGATTAGATACACGGCTCAGCAGTCAGTATCACACAGGAGAGGATTAGATACACGGCTCAGCAGTCAGTATCACACAGGAGAGGATTAGATACACGGCTCAGCAGTCAGTATCACACAGGAGAGGATTAGATACACGGCTCAGCAGTCAGTATCACACAGGAGAGGATTAGATACACAGCTCAGCAGACAGTATCACACAGGATAGGATTAGATACACGGCTCAGCAGTCAGTATCACACAGGAGAGGATTAGATACACGGCTCAGCAGACAGTATCACACAGGAGAGGATTAGATACACAGCTCAGCAGTCAGTATCACACAGGATAGGATTAGATACACGGCTCAGCAGTCAGTATCACACAGGATAGGATTAGATACACGGCTCAGCAGACAGTATCACACAGGATAGGATTAGATACACAGCTCAGCAGTCAGTATCACACAGGATAGGATTAGATACACGGCTCAGCAGTCAGTATCACACAGGAGTGAATTAGATACACGGCTCAGCAGTCAGTATCACACAGGAGAGGATTAGATACACGGCTCAGCAGACAGTATCACACAGGATAGGATTAGATACACGGCTCAGCAGTCAGTATCACACAGGAGAGGATTAGAAACACAGCTCAGCAGACAGTATCACACAGGAGAGGATTAGATACACGGCTCAGCAGTCAGTTTCACACAGGAGAGGATTAGATACACAGCTCAGCAGTCAGTATCACACAGGAGAGGATTAGATACACGGCTCAGCAGTCAGTATCACACAGGAGAGGATTAGATACACGGCTCAACAGTCAGTATCACACAGGATAGGATTAGATACACGGCTCAGCAGACTATCACACAGGATAGGATTAGATACACGGCTCAGCAGTCAGTATCACACAGGAGAGGATTAGATACACGGCTCAACAGTCAGTATCACTCAGGATAGGATTAGATACACTGCTCAACAGTCAGTATCACACAGGATAGGATTAGATACACGACTCAGCAGTCAGTATCACACAGGATAGGATTAGATACACGGCTCAGCAGACAGTATCACACAGGATAGGATTAGATACACGGCTCAGCAGACAGTATCACACAGGATAGGATTAGATACACGGCTCAGCAGTCAGTATCACACAGGAGAGGATTAGATACACGGCTCAGCAGTCAGTATCACACAGGAGAGGATTAGATACATGGCTCAGCAGTCAGTATCACACAGGAGAGGATTAGATACTCGGCTCAGCAGACAGTATCACACAGGATAGGATTAGATACACAGCTCAGCAGACAGTATCACACAGGAGAGGATTAGATACACAGCTCAGCAGATAGTATCACACAGGATAGGATTAGATACACGGCTCAGCAGTCAGTATCACACAGGATAGGATTAGATACACAGCTCAGCAGATAGTATCACACAGGATAGAATTAGATACACAGCTCAGCAGACAGTATCACACAGGAGAGGATTAGATACACAGCTCAGCAGTCAGTATCACACAGGAGAGGATTAGATACACAGATCAGCAGATAGTATCACACAGGATAGGATTAGATACACGGCTCAGCAGACAGTATCACACAGGAGAGGATTAGATACACAGCTCAGCAGTCAGTATCACACAGGAGAGGATTAGATACACGGCTCAGCAGATAGTATCACACAGGATAGGATTAGATACACAGCTCAGCAGACAGTATCACACAGGAGAGGATTAGATACACGGCTCAGCAGATAGTATCACACAGGATAGGATTAGATACACAGCTCAGCAGTCAGTATCACACAGGATAGGATTAGATACACGGCTCAGCAGTCAGTATCACACAGGATAGGATTAGATACACAGCTCAGCAGACAGTATCACACAGGATAGGATTAGATACACGGCTCAGCAGTCAGTATCACACAGGATAGGATTAGATACACAGCTCAGCAGACAGTATCACACAGGATAGGATTAGATACACAGCTCAGCAGTCAGTATCACACAGGATAGGATTAGATACACAGCCCAGCAGTCAGTATCACACAGGATAGGATTAGATACACGGCTCAGCAGTCAGTATCACACAGGAGAGGATTAGATACACGGCTCAGCAGATAGCATCACACAGGAGAGGATTAGATACACAGCTCAGCAGTCAGTATCACACAGGAGAGGATTAGATACAAGGCTCAGCAGTCAGTATCACACAGGAGAGGATTAGATACATGGCTCAGCAGACAGTATCACACAGGAGAGGATTAGATACACGGCCCAGCAGTCAGTATCACACAGGATAGGATTAGATACACAGCCCAGCAGTCAGTATCACACAGGATAGGATTAGATACATGGCTCAGCAGTCAGTATCACACAGGAGAGGATTAGATACACGGCTCAGCAGATAGTATCACACAGGAGAGGATTAGATACACGGCTCAGCAGACGGTATCACACAGGAGAGGATTAGATACACAGCTCAGCAGACAGTATCACACAGGATAGGATTAGATACACGGCTCAGCAGACGGTATCACACAGGAGAGGATTAGATACACAGCTCAGCAGACAGTATCACACAGGATAGGATTAGATACACAGCTCAGCAGACAGTATCACACAGGATAGGATTAGATACACAGCTCAGCAGACAGTATCACACAGGATAGGATTAGATACACGGCTCAGCAGACGGTATCACACAGGAGAGGATTAGATACACAGCTCAGCAGACAGTATCACACAGGATAGGATTAGATACACAGCTCAGCAGACAGTATCACACAGGATAGGATTAGATACACAGCTCAGCAGTCAGTATCACACAGGACAGGATTAGATACATGGCTCAGCAGACAGTATCACACAGGATAGGATTAGATACACAGCTCAGCAGACAGTATCACACAGGATAGGATTAGATACACGACTCAGCAGATAGTATCACACGGGAGAGGATTAGATACACAGCTCAGCAGTCAGTATCACACAGGATAGGATTAGATACACAGCTCAGCAGTCAGTATCACACAGGAGAGGATTAGATACACGGCTCAGCAGTCAGTATCACACAGGAGAGGATTAGATACATGGCTCAGCAGATAGTATCACACAGGAGAGGATTAGATACACAGCTCAGCAGTCAGTATCACACAGGAGAGGATTAGATACACGGCTCAGCAGTCAGTATCACACAGGAGAGGATTAGATACATGGCTCAGCAGACAGTATCACACAGGAGAGGATTAGATACACGGCCCAGCAGTCAGTATCACACAGGATAGGATTAGATACACAGCCCAGCAGTCAGTATCACACAGGATAGGATTAGATACACAGCCCAGCAGTCAGTATCACACAGGATAGGATTAGATACATGGCTCAGAAGACAGTGTCACACAGGATAGGATTAGATACACGGCTCAGCAGTCAGTATCACACAGGAGAGGATTAGATACACGGCTCAGCAGATAGTATCACACAGGAGAGGATTAGATACACGGCTCAGCAGACGGTATCACACAGGAGAGGATTAGATACACAGCTCAGCAGACAGTATCACACAGGATAGGATTAGATACACAGCTCAGCAGACAGTATCACACAGGATAGGATTAGATACACGGCTCAGCAGACGGTATCACACAGGAGAGGATTAGATACACAGCTCAGCAGACAGTATCACACAGGAGAGGATTAGATACACGGCTCAGCAGACGGTATCACACAGGAGAGGATTAGATACACAGCTCAGCAGACAGTATCACACAGGATAGGATTAGATACACAGCTCAGCAGACAGTATCACACAGGATAGGATTAGATACACGGCTCAGCAGACGGTATCACACAGGAGAGGATTAGATACACAGCTCAGCAGACAGTATCACACAGGATAGGATTAGATACACAGCTCAGCAGACAGTATCACACAGGATAGGATTAGATACACAGCTCAGCAGACAGTATCACACAGGATAGGATTAGATACACAGCTCAGCAGACAGTATCACACAGGATAGGATTAGATACACAGCTCAGCAGTCAGTATCACACAGGAGAGGATTAGATACACGGCTCAGCAGTCAGTATCACACAGGAGAGGATTAGATACATGGCTCAGCAGATAGTATCACACAGGAGAGGATTAGATACACAGCTCAGCAGTCAGTTTCACACAGGAGAGGATTAGATACACGGCTCAGCAGTCAGTATCACACAGGAGAGGATTAGATACATGGCTCAGCAGACAGTATCACACAGGAGAGGATTAGATACACGGCCCAGCAGTCAGTATCACACAGGATAGGATTAGATACACAGCCCAGCAGTCAGTATCACACAGGATAGGATTAGATACATGGCTCAGCAGTCAGTATCACACAGGAGAGGATTAGATACACGGCTCAGCAGATAGTATCACACAGGAGAGGATTAGATACACGGCTCAGCAGACGGTATCACACAGGAGAGGATTAGATACACAGCTCAGCAGACAGTATCACACAGGATAGGATTAGATACACAGCTCAGCAGACAGTATCACACAGGATAGGATTAGATACACGGCTCAGCAGACGGTATCACACAGGAGAGGATTAGATACACAGCTCAGCAGACAGTATCACACAGGAGAGGATTAGATACACAGCTCAGCAGACAGTATCACACAGGATAGGATTAGATACACGGCTCAGCAGACGGTATCACACAGGAGAGGATTAGATACACAGCTCAGCAGACAGTATCACACAGGATAGGATTAGATACACAGCTCAGCAGACAGTATCACACAGGATAGGATTAGATACACAGCTCAGCAGACAGTATCACACA
Source organism: Ranitomeya variabilis (assembly GCF_051348905.1). Lineage (NCBI taxonomy): Eukaryota > Metazoa > Chordata > Amphibia > Anura > Dendrobatidae > Ranitomeya > Ranitomeya variabilis. The sequence goes on along the minus strand of NC_135234.1, from coordinate 10,860,980 downwards.
GGAGAGGATTAGATACACAGCTCAGCAGACAGTATCACACAGGATAGGATTAGATACACAGCTCAGCAGACAGTATCACACAGGATAGGATTAGATACACGGCTCAGCAGATAGTATCACACAGGAGAGGATTAGATACATGGCTCAGCAGACAGTATCACACAGGAGAGGATTAGATACACAGCTCAGCAGACAGTATCACACAGGAGAGGATTAGATACACGGCCCAGCAGTCAGTATCACACAGGATAGGATTAGATACACGGCCCAGCAGTCAGTATCACACAGGATAGGATTAGATACATGGCTCAGCAGTCAGTATCACACAGGAGAGGATTAGATACACGGCTCAGCAGATAGTATCACACAGGAGAGGATTAGATACACAGCTCAGCAGTCAGTATCACACAGGAGAGGATTAGATACACGGCTCAGCAGTCAGTATCACACAGGAGAGGATTAGATACATGGCTCAGCAGTCAGTATCACACAGGATAGGATTAGATACACGGCTCAGCAGACAGTATCACACAGGATAGGATTAGATACACAGCTCAGAAGACAGTATCACACAGGAGAGGATTAGATACACGGCTCAGCAGTCAGTATCACACAGGATAGGATTAGATACACGGCTCAGCAGTCAGTATCACACAGGATAGGATTAGATACACGGCTCAGCAGACAGTATCACACAGGATAGGATTAGATACACAGCTCAGCAGACAGTATCACACAGGAGAGGATTAGATACACAGCTCAGCAGATAGTATCACACAGGATAGGATTAGATACACAGCTCAGCAGACAGTATCACACAGGAGAGGATTAGATACACAGCTCAGCAGATAGTATCACACAGGATAGGATTAGATACACGGCTCAGCAGTCAGTATCACACAGGATAGGATTAGATACACGGCTCAGCAGTCAGTATCACACAGGATAGGATTAGATACACAGCTCAGCAGACAGTATCACACAGGATAGGATTAGATACACAGCTCAGCAGACAGTATCACACAGGATAGGATTAGATACACAGCTCAGCAGACAGTATCACACAGGATAGGATTAGATACACGGCTCAGCAGTCAGTATCACACAGGATAGGATTAGATACACAGCTCAGCAGACAGTATCACACAGGAGAGGATTAGATACACGGCTCAGCAGATAGTATCACACAGGATAGGATTAGATACACAGCTCAGCAGACAGTATCACACAGGAGAGAATTAGATACACAGCTCAGCAGTCAGTATCACACAGGATAGGATTAGATACACAGCTCAGCAGACAGTATCACACAGGATAGGATTAGATACACGGCTCAGCAGTCAGTATCACACAGGATAGGATTAGATACACGGCTCAGCAGACAGTATCACACAGGATAGGATTAGATACACAGCTCAGCAGACAGTATCACACAGGATAGGATTAGATACACGGCTCAGCAGTCAGTATCACACAGGATAGGATTAGATACACAGCTCAGCAGACAGTATCACACAGGAGAGGATTAGATACACGGCTCAGCAGATAGTATCACACAGGATAGGATTAGATACACAGCTCAGCAGACAGTATCACACAGGAGAGGATTAGATACACAGCTCAGCAGTCAGTATCACACAGGATAGGATTAGATACACAGCTCAGCAGACAGTATCACACAGGATAGGATTAGATACACGGCTCAGCAGTCAGTATCACACAGGAGAGGATTAGATACACGGCTCAGCAGTCAGTATCACACAGGAGAGGATTAGATACACGGCTCAGCAGTCAGTATCACACAGGAGAGGATTAGATACACGGTTCAGCAGTCTGTATCACACAGGAGAGGATTAGATACACAGCTCAGCAGAGAGTATCACACAGGAGAGGATTAGATACACAGCTCAGCAGTCAGTATCACACAGGAGAGGATTAGATACACGGCTCAGCAGTCAGTATCACACAGGAGAGGATTAGATACACGGCTCAGCAGTCAGTATCACACAGGAGAGGATTAGATACACGGCTCAGCAGTCAGTATCACACAGGATAGGATTAGATACACAGCTCAGCAGTCAGTATCACACAGGATAGGATTAGATACACAGCTCAGCAGTCAGTATCACACAGGATAGGATTAGATACACAGCTCAGCAGACAGTATCACACAGGATAGGATTAGATACACAGCTCAGCAGTCAGTATCACACAGGAGAGGATTAGATACACGGCTCAGCAGTCAGTATCACACAGGATAGGATTAGATACACAGCTCAGCAGACAGTATCACACAGGAGAGGATTAGATACACGGCTCAGCAGATAGTATCACACAGGATAGGATTAGATACACAGCTCAGCAGACAGTATCACACAGGAGAGGATTAGATACACAGCTCAGCAGTCAGTATCACACAGGATAGGATTAGATACACAGCTCAGCAGAAAGTATCACACAGGATAGGATTAGATACACGGCTCAGCAGTCAGTATCACACAGGAGAGGATTAGATACACGGCTCAGCAGTCAGTATCACACAGGAGAGGATTAGATACACGGCTCAGCAGTCAGTATCACACAGGAGAGGATTAGATACACGGCTCAGCAGTCAGTATTACACAGGATCGGATTAGATACATGGCTCAGCAGACAGTATCACACAGGAGAGGATTAGATACACGGCTCAGCAGTCAGTATCACACTGGAGAGGATTAGATACACGGCTCAGCAGACAGTATCACACAGGATAGGATTAGATACACAGCTCAGCAGTCAGTATCACACAGGAGAGGATTAGATACACGGCTCAGCAGACAGTATCACACAGGATAGGATTAGATACACAGCTCAGCAGACAGTATCACACAGGAGAGGATTAGATACACAGCTCAGCAGACAGTATCACACAGGATAGGATTAGATACACGGCTCAGCAGACAGTATCACACAGGAGAGGATTAGATACACAGCTCAGCAGACAGTATCACACAGGAGAGGATTAGATACACAGCTCAGCAGCCAGTATCACACAGGATAGGATTAGATACACAGCTCAGCAGACAGTATCACACAGGATAGGATTAGATACACAGCTCAGCAGTCAGTATCACTCAGGATGGGATTAGATACACAGCTCAGCAGACAGTATCACACAGGATAGGATTAGATACACAGCTCAGCAGACAGTATCACACAGGAGAGGATTAGATACATGGCACAGCAGTATCACACAGGATAGGATTAGATACACGGCTCAGCAGACAGTATCACACAGGAGAGGATTAGATACACGGCACAGCAGTCAGTATCACAAAGGAGAGGATTAGATACACAGCTCTGCAGACAGTATCACACAGGATAGGATTAGATACACGGCTCAGCAGACAGTATGACACACAGGAGAGGATTAGATACACAGCTCAGCAGACAGTATCACACAGGATAGGACTAGATACACGGCTCAGCAGTCAGTATCACACAGGAGAGGATTAGATACACGGCACAGCAGTCAGTATCACACAGGATAGGACTAGATACACGGCTCAGCAGTCAGTATCACACAGGAGAGGATTAGATACACAGCTCAGCAGTCAATATTACACAGGAGAGGATTAGATACACGGCTCAGCAGTCAGTATCACACAGGATAGGATTAGATACACGGCTCAGCAGACAGTATCACACAGGATAGGATTAGATACACGGCTCAGCAGATAGTATCACACAGGATAGGATTAGATACACAGCTCAGCAGACTGTATCACACAGGAGAGGATTAGATACACGGCTCAGCAGACAGTATCACACAGGAGAGGATTAGATACACAGCTCAGCAGTCAGTATCACACAGGAGAAGATTAGATACACGGCTCAGCAGTCAGTATCACACAGGAGAGGATTAGATACACAGCTCAGCAGTCAGTATCACACAGGAGAGGATTAGATACACAGCTCAGCAGTCAGTATCACACAGGAGAGGATTAGATACACGGCTCAGCAGTCAGTATCTCACAGGATAGGATTAGATACACGGCTCAGCAGACAGTATCACACAGGATAGGATTAGATACACAGCTCAGCAGACAGTATCACACAGGATAGGACTAGATACACGGCTCAGCAGTCAGTATCACACAGGATAGGATTAGATACACAGCTCAGCAGTCAGTATCACACAGGAGAGGATTAGATACACAGCTCAGCAGACAGTATCACACAGGATAGGATTAGATACACGGCTCAGCAGACAGTATCACACAGGAGAGGATTAGATACACGGCTCAGCAGTCAGTATCACACAGGAGAGGATTAGATACACGGCTGAGCAGTCAGTATCACACAGGATAGGATTAGATACACAGCTCAGCAGACAGTATCACACAGGATAGGATTAGATACACGGCTCAGCAGTCAGTATCACACAGGATAGGATTAGATACACGGCTCAGCAGACAGTATCACACAGGATAGGATTAGATACACAGCTCAGCAGACAGTATCACACAGGATAGGATTAGATACACGGCTCAGCAGACGGTATCACACAGGAGAGGATTAGATACACAGCTCAGCAGACAGTATCACACAGGATAGGATTAGATACACAGCTCAGCAGACAGTATCACACAGGATAGGATTAGATACACAGCTCAGCAGACAGTATCACACAGGATAGGATTAGATACACGGCTCAGCAGATAGTATCGCACAGGATAGGATTAGATACACAGCTCAGCAGACAGTATCACACAGGATAGGATTAGATACACAGCTCAGCAGACAGTATCACACAGGATAGGATTAGATACACGGCTCAGCAGACGGTATCACACAGGAGAGGATTAGATACACAGCTCAGCAGACAGTATCACACAGGATAGGATTAGATACACAGCTCAGCAGACAGTATCACACAGGATAGGATTAGATACACGGCTCAGCAGACGGTATCACACAGGAGAGGATTAGATACACAGCTCAGCAGTCAGTATCACACAGGATAGGATTAGATACACAGCTCAGCAGACAGTATCACACAGGATAGGATTAGATACACGGCTCAGCAGTCAGTATCACACAGGATAGGATTAGATACACGCTCAGCAGTCAGTATCACACAGGATAGGATTAGATACACGGCTCAGCAGATAGTATCACACAGGATAGGATTAGATACACAGCTCAGCAGTCAGTATCACACAGGATAGGATTAGATACACAGCTCAGCAGACAGTATCACACAGGATAGGATTAGATACACGGCTCAGCTGTCAGTATCACAGGAGAGGATTAGATACACGGCTCAGCAGTCAGTATCACACAGGAGAGGATTAGATACACGGCTCAGCAGTCAGTATCACACAGGAGAGGATTAGATACATGGCTCAGCAGATAGTATCACACAGGAGAGGATTAGATACACGGCTCAGCAGTCAGTATCACACAGGAGAGGATTAGATACACGGCTCAGCAGATAGTATCACACAGGAGAGGATTAGATACACGGCTCAGCAGTCAGTATCACACAGGATAGGATTAGATACACAGCTCAGCAGACAGTATCACACAGGATAGGATTAGATACACGGCTCAGCAGTCAGTATCACACAGGATAGGATTAGATACACGCTCAGCAGTCAGTATCACACAGGATAGGATTAGATACACGGCTCAGCAGATAGTATCACACAGGATAGGATTAGATACACAGCTCAGCAGTCAGTATCACACAGGATAGGATTAGATACACAGCTCAGCAGACAGTATCACACAGGATAGGATTAGATACACGGCTCAGCTGTCAGTATCACACAGGAGAGGATTAGATACACGGCTCAGCAGACAGTATCACACAGGATAGGATTAGATACACAGCTCAGCAGTCAGTATCACACAGGATAGGATTAGATACACGGCTCAGCAGATAGTATCACACAGGATAGGATTAGATACACAGCTCAGCAGTCAGTATTACACAGGATAGGATTAGATACACAGCTCAGCAGACAGTATCACACAGGATAGGATTAGATACACGGCTCAGCTGTCAGTATGACACAGGAGAGGATTAGATACACGGCTCAGCAGTCAGTATCACACAGGAGAGGATTAGATACACGGCTCAGCAGTCAGTATCACACAGGAGAGGATTAGATACATGGCTCAGCAGATAGTATCACACAGGAGAGGATTAGATACACGGCTCAGCAGTCAGTATCACACAGGATAGGATTAGATACACGGCTCAGCAGTCAGTATCACACTGGAGAGGATTAGATACACGGCTCAGCAGACAGTATCACACAGGATAGGATTAGATACACAGCTCAGCAGTCAGTATCACACAGGAGAGGATTAGATACACGGCTCAGCAGACAGTATCACACAGGATAGGATTAGATACACAGCTCAGCAGACAGTATCACACAGGATAGGATTAGATACACAGCTCAGCAGACAGTATCACACAGGATAGGATTAGATACACAGCTCAGCAGACAGTATCACACAGGATAGGATTAGATACACGGCTCAGCAGACGGTATCACACAGGAGAGGATTAGATACACAGCTCAGCAGACAGTATCACACAGGATAGGATTAGATACACAGCTCAGCAGACAGTATCACACAGGATAGGATTAGATACACGGCTCAGCAGACGGTATCACACAGGAGAGGATTAGATACACAGCTCAGCAGACAGTATCACACAGGATAGGATTAGATACACAGCTCAGCAGACAGTATCACACAGGATAGGATTAGATACACAGCTCAGCAGACAGTATCACACAGGATAGGATTAGATACACAGCTCAGCAGACAGTATCACACAGGATAGGATTAGATACACGGCTCAGCAGATAGTATCACACAGGATAGGATTAGATACACAGCTCAGCAGACAGTATCACACAGGATAGGATTAGATACACAGCTCAGCAGTCAGTATCACACAGGATAGGATTAGATACACAGCTCAGCAGACAGTATCACACAGGATAGGATTAGATACACGGCTCAGCAGTCAGTATCACACAGGATAGGATTAGATACACGCTCAGCAGTCAGTATCACACAGGATAGGATTAGATACACGGCTCAGCAGATAGTATCACACAGGATAGGATTAGATACACAGCTCAGCAGTCAGTATCACACAGGATAGGATTAGATACACAGCTCAGCAGACAGTATCACACAGGATAGGATTAGATACACGGCTCAGCTGTCAGTATCACACAGGAGAGGATTAGATACACGGCTCAGCAGTCAGTATCACACAGGAGAGGATTAGATACACGGCTCAGCAGTCAGTATCACACAGGAGAGGATTAGATACATGGCTCAGCAGATAGTATCACACAGGAGAGGATTAGATACACGGCTCAGCAGTCAGTATCACACAGGATAGGATTAGATACACGGCTCAGCAGTCAGTATCACACTGGAGAGGATTAGATACACGGCTCAGCAGACAGTATCACACAGGATAGGATTAGATACACAGCTCAGCAGTCAGTATCACACAGGAGAGGATTAGATACGCGGCTCAGCAGACAGTATCACACAGGATAGGATTAGATACACAGCTCAGCAGACAGTATCACACAGGAGAGGATTAGATACACAGCTCAGCAGACAGTATCACACAGGATAGGATTAGATACACGGCTCAGCAGACAGTATCACACAGGAGAGGATTAGATACACAGCTCAGCAGACAGTATCACACAGGAGAGGATTAGATACACAGCTCAGCAGCCAGTATCACACAGGATAGGATTAGATACACAGCTCAGCAGTCAGTATCACTCAGGATGGGATTAGATACACAGCTCGGCAGACAGTATCACACAGGATAGGATTAGATACACAGCTCAGCAGACAGTATCACACAGGAGAGGATTAGATACATGGCACAGCAGTATCACACAGGATAGGATTAGATACACGGCTCAGCAGACAGTATCACACAGGAGAGGATTAGATACACGGCACAGCAGTCAGTATCACACAGGAGAGGATTAGATACACAGCTCAGCAGACAGTATCACACAGGATAGGATTAGATACACGGCTCAGCAGTCAGTATCACACAGGAGAGGATTAGATACACGGTACAGCAGTCAGTATCACATAGGATAGGACTAGATACACGGCTCAGCAGTCAGTATCACACAGGAGAGGATTAGATACACGGCTCAGCAGTCAGTATCACACAGGATAGGATTAGATACACGGCTCAGCAGACAGTATCACACAGGATAGGATTAGATACACGGCTCAGCAGATAGTATCACACAGGATAGGATTAGATACAGAGCTCAGCAGACTGTATCACACAGGAGAGGATTAGATACACGGCTCAGCAGACAGTATCACACAGGAGAGGATTAGATACACAGCTCAGCAGTCAGTATCACACAGGAGAGGATTAGATACACGGCTCAGCAGTCAGTATCACACAGGAGAGGATTAGATACACGGCTCAGCAGTCAGTATCACACAGGAGAGGATTAGATACACAGCTCAGCAGTCAGTATCACACAGGAGAGGATTAGATACACGGCTCAGCAGTCAGTATCACACAGGATAGGATTAGATACACGGCTCAGCAGACAGTATCACACAGGATAGGATTAGATACACAGCTCAGCAGACAGTATCACACAGGATAGGACTAGATACACGGCTCAGCAGTCAGTATCACACAGGATAGGATTAGATACACAGCTCAGCAGTCAGTATCACACAGGAGAGGATTAGATACACAGCTCAGCAGACAGTATCACACAGGATAGGATTAGATACTCGGCTCAGCAGACAGTATCACACAGGAGAGGATTAGATACACGGCTCAGCAGTCAGTATCACACAGGAGAGGATTAGATACACGGCTGAGCAGTCAGTATCACACAGGATAGGATTAGATACACAGCTCAGCAGACAGTATCACACAGGATAGGATTAGATACACGGCTCAGCAGTCAGTATCACACAGGATAGGATTAGATACACGGCTCAGCAGACAGTATCACACAGGATAGGATTAGATACACAGCTCAGCAGATAGTATCACACAGGATAGGATTAGATACACGGCTCAGCAGTCAGTATCACACAGGAGAGGATTAGATACACGGCTCAGCAGTCAGTATCACACAGGAGAGGATTAGATACACGGCTCAGTAGTCAGTATCACACAGGAGAGGATTAGATACACAGCTCAGCAGACAGTATCACACAGGATAGGATTAGATACACGGCTCAGCAGATAGTATCACACGGGAGAGGATTAGATACACAGCTCAGCAGTCAGTATCACACAGGATAGGATTAGATACACAGCTCAGCAGTCAGTATCACACAGGAGAGGATTAGATACACGGCTCAGCAGTCAGTATCACACAGGACAGGATTAGATACACGGCTCAGCAGTCAGAATCACACAGGAGAGGATTAGATACACGGCTCAGCAGTCAGTATCACACAGGACAGGATTAGATACACGGCTCAGCAGACAGTATCACACAGGAGAGGATTAGATACACAGCTCAGAGGACAGTATCACACAGGATAGGATTAGATACACGGCTCAGCAGTCAGTATCACACAGGATAGGATTAGATACACAGCTCAGCAGTCAGTATCACACAGGAGAGGATTAGATACACGGCTCAGCAGTCAGTATCACACAGGAGAGGATTAGATACACGGCTCAGCAGTCAGTATCACACAGGAGAGGATTAGATACACGGCTCAGCAGACAGTATCACACAGGAGAGGATTAGATACACAGCTCAGCAGACAGTATCACACAGGATAGGATTAGATACACGGCTCAGCAGTCAGTATCACACAGGATAGGATTAGATACACGGCTCAGCAGTCAGTATCACACAGGGGAGGATTAGATACACGGCTCAGCAGTCAGTATCACACAGGATAGGATTAGATACACGGCTCAGCAGTCAGTATCACACAGGGGAGGATTAGATACACGGCTCAGCAGTCAGTATCACACAGGAGAGGATTAGATACACGGCTCAGTAGTCAGTATCACACAGGAGAGGATTAGATACACAGCTCAGCAGACAGTATCACACAGGATAGGATTAGATACACGGCTCAGCAGATAGTATCACACGGGAGAGGATTAGATACACAGCTCAGCAGTCAGTATCACACAGGATAGGATTAGATACACAGCTCAGCAGTCAGTATCACACAGGAGAGGATTAGATACACGGCTCAGCAGTCAGTATCACACAGGACAGGATTAGATACACGGCTCAGCAGTCAGAATCACACAGGAGAGGATTAGATACACGGCTCAGCAGTCAGTATCACACAGGACAGGATTAGATACACGGCTCAGCAGACAGTATCACACAGGAGAGGATTAGATACACAGCTCAGAGGACAGTATCACACAGGATAGGATTAGATACACGGCTCAGCAGTCAGTATCACACAGGATAGGATTAGATACACAGCTCAGCAGTCAGTATCACACAGGAGAGGATTAGATACACGGCTCAGCAGTCAGTATCACACAGGAGAGGATTAGATACACGGCTCAGCAGTCAGTATCACACAGGATAGGATTAGATACACGGCTCAGCAGTCAGTATCACACAGGAGAGGATTAGATACACGGCTCAGCAGTCAGTATCACACAGGAGAGGATTAGATACACGGCTCAGCAGTCAGTATCACACAGGATAGGATTAGATACACGGCTCAGCAGTCAGTATCACACAGGATAGGATTAGATACACGGCTCAGCAGTCAGTATCACACAGGAGAGGATTAGATACACGGCTCAGCAGTCAGTATCACACAGGAGAGGATTAGATACACGGCTCAGCAGACAGTATCACACAGGAGAGGATTAGATACACAGCTCAGCAGACAGTATCACACAGGATAGGATTAGATACACGGCTCAGCAGTCAGTATCACACAGGATAGGATTAGATACACGGCTCAGCAGTCAGTATCACACAGGGGAGGATTAGATACACGGCTCAGCAGTCAGTATCACACAGGATAGGATTAGATACACGGCTCAGCAGACAGTATCACACAGGAGAGTATTAGATACACAGCTCAGCAGACAGTATCACACAGGATAGGATTAGATACACGGCTCAGCAGTCAGTATCACACAGGAGAGTATTAGATACACAGCTCAGCAGACAGTATCACACAGGAGAGTATTAGATACACAGCTCAGCAGTCAGTATCACACAGGAGAGGATTAGATACACAGCTCAGCAGACAGTATCACACAGGAGAGTATTAGATACACAGCTCAGCAGACAGTATCACACAGGATAGGATTAGATACACGGCTCAGCAGTCAGTATCACACAGGAGAGGATTAGATACACAGCTCAGCAAACAGTATCACACAGGAGAGGATTAGATACACAGCTCAGCAGACAGTATCACACAGGATAGGATTAGATACACGGCCCAGCAGTCAGTATCACACAGGATAGGATTAGATACACGGCTCAGCAGTCAGTATCACACAGGAGAGGATTAGATACACGGCTCAGCAGTCAGTATCACACAGGAGAGGATTAGATACACGGCTCAGCAGTCAGTATCACACAGGAGAGGATTAGATACACAGCTCAGCAGACAGTATCACACAGGAGAGGATTAGATACACGGCTCAGCAGACAGTATCACACAGAAGAGGATTAGATACACGGCTCAGCAGTCAGTATCACACAGGAGAGGATTAGATACACGGCTCAGCAGTCAGTATCACACAGGATAGGATTAGATACACAGCTCAGCAGTCAGTATCACATTATAGGCTTAGATACTCTTCAGGCCGCAGTTGTAGATGATGATATGTCACTTGTGGGTGTGATCTGTGAGTGTCGGATATCCTTATCACTGTGTCACAATTGATTTGTCAGACTTGGATATCATCGCTATAGTAACCGCATGTGGCTGAGCGGCCATTTTATCCCCCCTTCCCCAGATGCCTGCACATCTTCATACATGAGCATAGAGACATGGAGTTCTGGGGTCGGTCACGTCATTAGATCATGGACCTCCTTTATGTCAGCGCACCATGAGGCAACATGTCAGTGAATAAAGACAGGCGCAATAACAGGTGAGGCGCATGGCTTCCTATCCTCCATCCATGTCCTCTAGGCAAGGTGATGGTTCCTCGTCTGGACCTAGTGATAGGGTGGCACAATGGCCGAGATCAACGGAAAAGTAACTAAGTGATGGCAATTCATGAAGGCCAGGAGCGAGGCCTGGGAGCGGCCGAAGGTCAGAAGTGCAGTGATGGGGTTGCGGCCCTATGTGGTGTTGGCCTTCTGACTTATCCCGATACCTCCAGGTAGCCATCATGTGTTGGATCACTAGGGTCTTGCAGGTCGGTTCCTCATCTTGTCGCCTCCCTGCAGCTAGGTGGAGCGCCATCCGGGGGCTCGGGGAAGTCACACATCAGGAGCCTCAGTCACCAGTGAGCAGCCGGACATAACATTTAGGGTTTTTCTAGTAGGCCAAGGTATGATTTGCTTACAGCCGGGTAAAAGACCTGTCTTTTTGGGATCACATGGTGGATGTCTGGGCTTCTCCTGTCCCGACCATGGTTGGATCACAATAACCGCCCCGACTATGGGTCTCCTGACCTGAAATAACTGTATTATATCCATCGGTATGGAATTTAGCTCAGGCCTGGAGATCCGGGCCATTGGTCCGGTTATTGCGATCCAAGCATTGTCTTTGTTTCTTGGACTTGTGAAATGGATCTTAGGTGGGGTCACAGATTTTCAGGTATAGTTGACTTTTTAGTGCTGGGATGGGAGACTGACACATAAAACAGCAGGGATTCTGGAGATTTGCTGGGCGCTAAGTGATGCCAGGAACGTGGTCACAGTCTATGAGGACTTCCAACTACTCAAGATCCTGATATTGCTCAAAATCTATCCCATATCAAGCCACAGTACACTCATGATGGACGAGTCTAGAAGCTTGTTCTTTTTAAATAAATGGTTGCATTGCGCGTGGTAAATAATCCATCATTCGCTCTGAGAACGTTCTGGATTTAGGGAACCTAATCTGCGATGTCTCTATATTGACGGCTCTATGTGTGACTGACGTTCTGAATGGACTGGCTGAGAAAAGCTGGAGAGACAGCGGTCAAGAGAGAAGCTGCAAAGACCACATCCACCAGAGAAGCACAAGAGATGGGGCCCAAAGGAAAAGCACCAGAGATGGCATCCAAGGGAGAAACAGAAGAGATGATGCACCAGGGAGAAGTAGAAAAGATGGCATTCAAGGGAGAACCATTAATAGTGTCCAAATGAGAAGCAGAAGAGATGGCGCCCAATCGAGAAGCAGAAGAGATGGTGCCCAAGCGAGAAGTAAACAACATGGTATCCAAGCGAGAAGAGATGGCATCCAAGGGAGAAGCAAAAGAGATGGCTTCCAAGCGAGAAGAGATGGTGCCCAAAGAAGAAGCAGAAGAGATGGCGCCCAAGGGAATAAGAGAAGAAATTACATCCAAGGGAGAAGCAGAAGTGATGGCGCCCAATCGAGAAGCAAAAATCATGGTATCCAACAGAGAAGAGATGACATCCAAGGGAGAAGCAAAAGAGATGGCTTCTAAGCGAGAAGAAGAGATGGTGCCCAAAGAAGAAGCAGAAGAGATGGCGCCCAAGGGAATAAGAGAAGAAATGGCATCCAAGGGAGAAGCAGAAGTGATGGCGTCCAAAGGAGAAGCAGAAATGATGGCATGCAAGTGAGAAGCAGAAGAGATGGTGCTAAAAGCAGAAGCACCAGAGATGACACCAAATGGAGAAGCAGAAACGATGGCACCCAAGGGAGAAGAGATGGCATCCAAGGGAAAACCAGAAGTGATGGCGTCCAAGGGAAAAGCAGAAGTGATTGCGTCCAAGTGAGAACCAAAAGAGATGGTGCGTAAAGAAGATAACACCCAAGGGAGAAGCAGAAGAGATGGCATCCGAGTGACATGTACCAGGGATGGTATCCAAGGGAGTAGCAGAAGAGATGGCGCCCAAGTGACATGCACCAGAGATGGTATCCAAGGGAGTAGCAGAAGAGATGGCGTCCAAGTGAGAAGCAGAAGAAATGGCATCCAAGTGAGAATCAATACATAGTTCCCAAGGGAGAAGCACCAGACATGGCACCCAAGGAAAAGCACTACAGGTGTCCAAAGGGGAGGCACAAGAGTAGGCGTTCAAGGAAGAAGCATGAGAGAGTGTACAAGGGAAAAATAAAAGAGACAGCACCCAAGACAGAAGCACGAGATACTAATGAAGATTGTCCCAAAATCAGAACCAGTTAGATGATAGATGTCTGTTGGTCGGGAACTGATGGGGAGATGCTTGAGCTGCTTAGTCCACCCATGTAGACCAGGTGGCGGTATAGTGATAGTCATATCTGTGATGTCACAGGTCCCCTTACAGGATCTATATACATCAGGCTAGTGAAGACCTGTCGTTATTATCACCAGGTGCCATCGATGGTGCAGAGCTGACCCTCGGCTTAGGTCACCAGTCTGTAAGTCCACATCTCCTCCTCCACCTGCACTGACCATCCATCACCCTGATAATCGGACAGCGCTGCCACTAATGAGAGTGTAATGTGATTGTCCTCAGCGTGGAGGATACAGCAGCACGAGGCAGGGAGGGGGAACAGCTCATCCCGATATCTCTCCGGATACAAGGAAACCATTTTCATCATGGAAGAAGGAAGCGGCTCCAGGCATCGAGTAATGAATTCACTGGAGTCGCCGCTTTCCAGGAAATCATCCGCTCATTACTGTCCAACCCCGAGGGTCAAAGCTCAATCAGTGCTGGTCAGATGTGAAGACGGTCGACCATAGATGTACACCGCCAACGCCCGTCCTGGGAGATGAGGATTTCACCATAGTTACCCATAATTGTGCATCTACGGTGAAGACAACGTACCCCGTACAGGACCGCCAGGGGCAATCTTCACCGTCTCGACCCCTGGCTGATTTATATGTATTGAGTTGACTATGGCCAGACGAGGTTAGGGAGGCCAGACGAGGTTAGGGAGGCCAGACGAGGTTAGGGAGGCCAGACGAGGTTAGGGAGGTGATCAGGGCCACCATATTGACCAGCTCACTCTATTTTATTAGATTTTGCAACTTTTTTGATGACTGGAATGAATCTGCACCAAACCCCCCATCGTGAGTGGTCCTCATCCACTATCAGTCCCAAGATCAGACTGCACCTCCAATAAGGTCACGTCAGCCATTATATATCCAGCTCCCAAAATACCTCCCATGATGCATCATTTTTTCTTAACTGGATGGAGCTTGTCCTGACAACGCCTTCCGATGCGGAGGGGAAGTGAGGTTGACAACCTGTAAACCTTTCTGAATACTGCTCACACTTGGAATCCTCTATAAGTAGGCTGAAGATATGCTGTACAAACGTATCAGGACAACTGTACATTCCTCACACCACTCCATCCAGCACTCGGCATTGTGCTTGGTGGTGTACGGTTGCATCCAGCTGCTCAGCCATGAGGCTTCCAGCAGGGGGCACAGTGTTTCTACTGATACCAGAGGTGGTCTAGACTCTGCTGTTATGGGGTCAGCAGAGCGGTGGTGACGTTTCTACACTCTGCTCCTAGCACTCGGCCCCCCACTTATTACCATGACGAGGTCTCCACTGTGTGGCTGAGTTGCTGCGATTCCTTCCACTTCTCCATAATTTGATGGGGGAAAATTCAGGAGGAAGAAATGTTACCAGGTGGCTCCTATTACAGAACCGCGCTGGTATCAGTGAGCTCTGCACCACTGGCTGTTCTGTCGACGGCATAACGGGGGGGGGGGGGGGGGGGGGGCAGAGGTTATATCACGGGGACAAGGGACTATATTCAAGTCGGATGTCATATACCAGGTACGAGGGATTATATTCAAGTCGGAGGTTATATACCACGGATGAGGGACTATATGCCAGGGACGACGGACTACATTCAAGTCGGAGGTTATATACCAAGAACGAGGGACTATATTCAAGGCGGACGTTATATACCAGGTACGAGGGATTATATTCAAGTCGGAGGTTATATACCACGGATGAGGGACTATATGCCAGGGACGACGGACTACATTCAAGTCGGAGGTTATATACCAAGAACGAGGGACTATATTCAAGGCGGACGTTATATACCAGGTACGAGGGATTATATTCAAGTCGGAGGTTATATACCAGGGACGTGGGACTACATTCAAGTCGGAGGTTATATACCAGGAACGAGGGACTATATTCAAGGCGGACGTTATATGCCAGGGACGACGGACTACATTCAAGTCGGAGGTTATATACCAGGAACGAGGGACTATATTCAAGGCGGACGTTATATACCAGGGACGAGGGACTACATTCAAGGCGGACGTTATATACCAGGAACGAGGGACTATATTCAAGGCGGACGTTATATGCCAGGGACGACGGACTACATTCAAGTCGGAGGTTATATACCAGGAACGAGGGACTATATTCAAGGCGGACGTTATATACCAGGGACGAGGGACTACATTCAAGGCGGACGTTATATACCAGGGACGTGGGACTACATTCAAGTCGGAGGTTATATACCAGGAACGAGGGACTATATTCAAGGCGGACGTTATATACCAGGGACGAGGGACTATATTCAAGGCGGACGTTATATACCAGGTACGAGGGACTATATTCAAGGCGGACGTTATATACCAGGTACGAGGGATTATATTCAAGTCGGAGGTTAAATACCACGGATGAGGGACTATATGCCAGGGACGACGGACTACATTCAAGGCGGAGGTTATATACCAGGGACGTGGGACTACATTCAAGTCGGAGGTTATATACCAGGAACGAGGGACTATATTCAAGGCGGACGTTATATACCAGGGACGAGGGACTATATTCAAGGCGGACGTTATATACCACGGACGAGGGACTATATTTAAGGCGGACGTTATATACCAGGTACGAGGGACTATATTCAAGGTGGATGTTATATACCACAGACGAGGGACTATATTCAAGGTGGACACTATATACCACGGACGAGGGACTATATTTAAGGCGGACGTTATATACCAGGTACGAGGGACTATATTCAAGGCGGACGTTATATACCAGGGACGAGGGACTATATTCAAGGCGGACATTATATACCATGGACGAGGGACTATATTCAAGGCGGACATTATATACCACGGACGAGGGACTATATTCAAGGTGGACGCTATATACCACGGACGAGGGACTATATTCAAGTCGGAGGTTATATACCAGGAACGAGGGACTATATTCAAGGCGGAGGTTATATACCAGGGACGAGGGACTATATTCAAGGCGGACGTTATATACCAGGGACGAGGGACTATATTCAAGGCGGACATTATATACCATGGACGAGGGACTATATTCAAGGCGGACATTATATACCACGGACGAGGGACTATATTCAAGGTGGACGCTATATACCACGGATGAGGGACTATATTCAAGGTGGACGCTATATACCACGGACGAGGGACTATATTCAAGTCGGAGGTTATATACCAGGAACGAGGGACTATATTCAAGTCGGAGGTTATATACCAGGAACGAGGGACTATATTCAAGGCGGACGTTATATACCAGGGACGAGGGACTATATTCAAGGCGGACATTATATACCACGGACGAGGGACTATATTCAAGGTGGACGCTATATACCACGGACGAGGGACTATATTCAAGGCGGACATTATATACCACGGACGAGGGACTATATTCAAGGTGGATGTTATATACCACGGACGAGGGACTATATTCAAGGTGGACGCTATATACCACGGACGAGGGACTATATTCAAGGTGGATGTTATATACCACGGACGAGGGACTATATTCAAGGTGGACGCTATATACCACGGACGAGGGACTATATTCGAGGCGGAGGTTATATACCACGGACGAGGGACTATATTCAAGGTGGATGTTATATACCACGGACGAGGGACTATATTCAAGGTGGACGCTATATACCACGTACGAGGGACTATATTCAAGGTGGATGTTATATACCACGGAGGGACTATATTCAAGGTGGACGCTATATACCACGTACGAGGGACTATATTCGAGGCGGAGGTTATATACCAGGTACAACGGACTATACTCAAGTCGCTCGGCGCTTGTTTACCACAAACAAGTATCATGTTATCAGCAGC
The DNA here is from genome assembly GCF_051348905.1 of Ranitomeya variabilis. Lineage (NCBI taxonomy): Eukaryota > Metazoa > Chordata > Amphibia > Anura > Dendrobatidae > Ranitomeya > Ranitomeya variabilis. The sequence continues at coordinate 10,842,724 of NC_135234.1, read as the reverse complement.
ACATCTGCAGCTCACACCAGGTGATGTGCTGCCGAGAACAATCCAATGACCCAATGAATGAGCAGCATTTTTCTGGATAAGAGGGTGATCGTTGATATTTTAACACCATTGCATTCTCCTCTGAGCTGCTACTATATAACACATATTTACATGTAGCACATAAGGCAGGCATGGTGGCTCAGTGGTTAGCACAGCAGTCTTGCAGCGCTGGAGTCCTGGGTTCACATCCCACTTTGGACAACATCTGCTAGGAGTTTGTATGTTCTCCTCGTGTTTGCGTGGGTTTCCTCCGGGTTCTCCGGTTTCCTCCCACATTCCAAAGACAATACTGATACGGAGTCTAGATTGTGAGCCCCATCGGGGACAGCGATGATAATGTGTGCAACCTGTAAAGCGCTGCGGAATATGTTAGCGCTGTATAAAAATACAGATTATTATTAAAACATAATCCACATACTCACTATAGAGGACTTACCAGACTGTACGCACTTGTTCAGTTACTCCAGATTCTCAGAGTACAGGACCTTTGGTCTGATGTCACCAAAGGTCCTGCTGCACTGCTATGCTGCACTGCTATTGTCAGTTCTATTTCTTCTTGTAATCGCTGGGGGTCCTTACAGGGATTTTTCCTTACGGGGATAGCCATTTTGCACCTGCCCCATGCCAGCCCTGAAAACATTCCCCCACATTAGCACAAGCTTCTCATATAATCCCCTTTGGACATGACACAGTGATAACATGTTACAGGTGGGGAATCCGCGTGTCCCAGACATTTTATGACATCTTGAGCCATTTTTCTCTCACTACAGATCTCATCTACTCCTCCTTTTGTTCTACTCCACTGATTTCTGTTCTCGCCGCCGTTCCCACCAGGTCATATTTGCTCCATGGACATTTTCCAGATCTGCCGTTATCAGCAGAGGCCGTCGCTCGCAGCAGATATTACCGCCAGGACGGGAGCCGCAGCCATATGGGGCCACTGCATAGTACCGCTATACAGTAAGCAGCCATGATGTGTTACAGGTAGGATATGGCAGCACTTACTCTGGAGCCAAAAGATCACAAGTACAGGTGACAACTCCTATGGCTCCATTACATTCTGATACCCGGCTTCCCCAGACTCCAGCCTGGTCAATAACACGGGTCAGCATTCAGGGGTGTGGGAAAGCTGGGTGATAGTTGCTGTAATGTACGGTGGTCACCCAGCCTTTCCACAAAGGGAAAAGCCAAGTCACATGACCAAAGTTGAGGGTTTATATTCACCAGGGATTTTCATCAATACCAAAATTCCCTAAAATAAATCTTACAATTTTAAAAATGCAAAAATTTTATTCCAGGAAAAAAAAAAAAAATCCAAAAACAATTCACAGAAATCTTGTAAAATCCACAGATCGGCGATCACGAGACGAGTAAAACCGCTACATGGCGTCATGGAAAACGAGGCAGCCGCCATCACAGAGGAAGAAGACACATCCGGCGTCCACCAATCACGTCAATGACACACGGACGCCGACTGGTGCAATATTCGATGGCTCAGTAAGTAAAGGATACAGGTTCACTTAAAGGGAAATCAAGTAAATTCGGTTGGACGCCACTTTAAGGGTCAGAAGACTCGTCGTCCGATTCTTCGTCACTGACACATAATAACTGTATAATGTCAAGTTCTGCTACTATGTAACAATTTGCTTCAGATGCGACAATTATACGATACACAAAGATGTCCGACCCCACTGACTTCTGTAGGAGAGATTCCCCTTTAAGAGTTAAAGGGACTAATCCACTTCTAGGTCAAAGCTTAACCAACGTAAAAAGAAAAAAGTTCTGAAACCAACTTAGTTCATTTCAGATTTTCACTATTTTCACGAACTCTGCTTGATGCCACTGAACGCAGATTATCGCTCTGAAGCCGGTCACACAGCTGATGTGTTTGTTACAATGTGTCAGCCTAGGTAACCCTGAAAAGTACAACAACTGGTTGGGTATTGTGCTAAAATGACAGAGGACACATCATCAGTGACAGCAAGCAGAGATCTTGAAGTCTAGAAAGCTGCAGGTTTCTTTCTGCTGATACAACTGATCTTTATTCACAGAAGACGGGACACCGGCCCTTTAAGTGAAGTCCTCCTGAGAACAGGGTCAAAGTGACCCCGTGAGAGCTCCTGCGCACAGCAATTATGGCACCAGGATGGGAGTAATACTGCCACCAGAGGTACTGACCCGACAGCTGCTCTCTCCTTTATCAGCCTACAGTAATAACAACCTAATAAAATACAGAGCTCGGGGGAGGGGGCACAATCTGAACTACACGTGACGCCTCCTGCTGGTGTCGGAGGAGATCTGCGGGGGACACGGCAGGAGCTGGTTTAATAATAAATTATTGCCCCCCCCTCGATTACTTAAAAGGTTAAATGAAAAGCTAAAAGTATTTGTAACAATAAAATGGTGGCGCCCCCGTGTGGCCGGAGGGGGAAGTGGTTGTCTGAGAGCTGCAGTACAACATGGCGGCAGCTCAGTCGTACATGTCCTCAAACACCCTCTGCCCGATCCCTATGTACACCTCCTTCTCCTGGGGGGTCATCTGCGCCACCAGCTCAGGGCGCTGGCTGACCTCGCTGTACAGGTAGGGCCGCCCGCCGACGGTCAGCGTGGGGTCGGCAGAGACCTCCTCAAACTCATCATCTTCATCATCCTCCACCTCCATCAGGCGGGAGGCTGCGCTCACAGGGTGCCGGGTCGCCGGACTATCCTGGTCCGATTCGCTGGTGTCGCTGTCGGAATCGCTGCCGCCACCCACGTTTCCACTCGCCGCGGACGAGATTCCCGCCGCGCCGCCTGCTGCGCTCTTTTTCTCGTGAATGAGCAGAGCTTGCATCACCTCCTCATTGTCATCCGCCAAGGTGCGGCCATCTTCCTGGAAAGACTCCGAGTCCAGACCTGGAGGAGGAAGACACAGGGTGAGGAGATACAGGGTGACGCTTACAGGGGTCCCCACCCAACACTGAACTCAATGGGGGTCCCCACCCAACGTCGCACTCAATGGGGGTCCCCACACAACGTCGCACACCATGGGGTTCTCCACACAACGCTGCACACAATGGGGGTCCCCACCCAACGTCGCACACCATGGGGTTCCCCACACAACGCTGCACACAATGGGGGTCCCCACCCAACGCCGCACACAATGGGGGTCCCCACCCAACGCTGCACACAATGGGGGTCTCCACCCAAAGCCGCACACAACTGAGGTCCCCACCCAACGCCGCACACAATTGGGGTCCCCACACAACGTCGCACACCAAGGGGTTCCCCACACAACGCTGCAGATAATGGGGGTCCCTACCCAACACTGCACACAATGGGGGTCTCCACCGAAAGCCGCACACAACTGAGGTCCCCACCCAACGCTGCACACAATGGGGGTCCCCACCCAATGCCGCACACAATGGGGGTCCCCACACAACGCTGCACACAATGGGGGTCCCCACACAAAGCTGCACACAATGGGGGACAGATCCCACGTAGCAGCTTCCAGGCTCCGATAGGTTCTGACAGCGGGAAAACTACTAATGTGCATGAGGCTCAATGTTGAGCTTTTCCACATTTCTGCTGTCAGTGAATAACATCATTTACATCCACCAGCCGACCGCCAGTCATGGCCTAGTCCTGCACTCACTGCCGAGACCTTGTTACAATGTATCAGTGCAGACAATCCTCCGAAAATGTCTCCATTTGCTGCCAGCAAGCAATATATATATATATATACAGTTGTGCTCAAAAGTTTACATACCCCGGCAGAATTTTTGCTTTCTTGGCCTTTTTTCAGAGAATATGAATGATAACACCAAAACTTTTTCTCCTCTCATGGTTAGTGGTTGGGTGAAGCCATTTATTGTGTTTTCTCTTTTTAAATCATAATGAGAACACAAAACATCCAAATGACCCTGATCAAAAGTTCACATACCCCATTTCTTAATACCGTGTATTGCCCCCTCTAACATCAATGACAGCGTGAAGTCTTTTGTGGTAGTTGTGGATGAGGTTCTTTATTTTCTCAGATAGTAAAGCTGCCCACTCTTCTTGACATAAAGCCTCCAGTTCCTGTAAATTCCTGGGCTGTCTAGCATGAACTGCGCTTGAGATCTCCCCAGAGTGGCTCAATGATACTGAGGTCAGGAGACTGAGATGGCCACTCCAGAACCTTCACTTTGTTCTGCTGTAGCCAATGACAGGTCGACTTAGCCTTGTGTTTTGGATCTTTGTCATGTTGGAACGTCCAAGTACATCCTATGCGCAGCTTCCGGGCTGATGCGTGCAAATTTGCCTCCAGTATTTGCTGATAACGTGCTGCATTCATCTTTCCTTCAACTTTGAGCAAGTTTCGTGTGCCTTTGTAGCTCACACATCCCCAAAACATCAGCGATCCACCTCCACCATGCTTTACAGTAGGAGTGGTGTTCCTTTCATCATAGGCCTTGTTGACCTCTCTCCAAATGTAATGTTTATGGTTGTGGCCAAAAAGTTCAATTTTGGTCTCATCACTCCAAATTACCTTGTTCCAGAAGTTTTGAGGCTTGTCTCTGTGCTGTTTTGCGTATTGTAGGTGAGATACTTTATGGCATTTGCCCAGTAATGACTTTCTTCTGGCGACTCGACCATGCAGCCCATTTTTCTTTAAGTGCCTCCTTATTGTGCATCTTGAAACAGCCACACCACTAGTTTTCAGAGTGTCCTGTATTTCAGCTAATGTTATTTGTGGGTTTATCTTTGCATCCCGAACAATTTTCCTGGCAGTTGTGAACGACATTTTTGTTGGTCTACCTGACCGTGGTTTTGTATTTACAGAGCCCCTGATTTTCCATTTGTTAATCACAGTGTGAACTGTTGTGAACTCCGTTTTCAGGCTCCCTCTTGTGGTCACAGATGGTATTGTGTGACTTTGGTTTTTTTGCTCCCCCTGGTGGTTTGGTTTATTATCCTGCGGGTCTGCTGGATCAGCTGCCTCGTTATTCACCAGGGAGGCTCCTATTTAGCTCTGCTTCACTTCCACTTGTTGCCGGCTGTCAATGTATTCAGTGCTATTCTGAGTACTCCTGATTATCTCGTTTTCTGCCTCTTCAGGATAAGCTAAGTTCTGTTTGAATATTTTTTGCTCATCTGCCTGCAATATGATTTCTGTGTATGATGAGTCTAGTCCAGCTTGCTAACATGTGATTTCTTTTTGCTGGTAAGCTCTGGGGTACGGAGTTGCTTCCCCCGCACCGTTAGTTGGTGCGGGGGCTCGCGCAATCTCTGCGTGGATATTTTGAATAGGGTTTTTTATTGACCGCACAGTTCCCTTCCTATTTTCTGCTATCTAGTATTAGCGGGCCTCATTTGCTAAATCTGATTTCATCTCTGCGTTTGTGCTTTCCCCTTAACTCACCGTTAATATTTGTGGGGGGCTATTCTATATCTTTGGGGTCTTCCACTGAGGCAAGTGAGGACTTACTTTCCCTCCAGGAATAGTTAGTTTCTCAGGCCGTGACGAGACGTCTAGGATTTTTAGGTAACGTTCCACGGCTGCCTATAGTTGTTTGCGGATAGGATCAGGTTGTGGTCAATCTAGTTACCACTTCCCCAGAGCTGGTCGTCGGTTTAGTTACTTAGCTAGTCCGACCTGCGATCCTTGCCACTAGGATCATAACAGTACAGCCGGCCCGTAAAGTGTTAATTGCATGGCAGAAGCAGGAGAAAAGAAGCTTGGAGATATTTTTTTTTTTTTTTGCTGCCGTGTGTCTAGCTGCTGTGTGTCTGACTTCTCTCCTCCTCTTAATCTTGGTGTGGCTCTGAGTTCAGCTGCTGATATGGATATCCAGAGTTTAGCCTCCAGTGTAGATCATCTTGCTGCAAGGGTACAAAGTATTCAGGATTTTGTTGTTCACAGTCCTATGTCAGAGCCTAGAATACCTATTCCGGAGTTGTTTTCAGGAGATAGATCTAGGTTCCTGAATTTTAAGAACAATTGCAAGTTGTTTCTTTCTTTGAAACCTCGTTCCTCTGGGGATTCTGTTCAGCAAGTTAAGATTATTATTTCCTTTTTGCGTGGCGATCCTCAAGATTGGGCTTTCGCATTGGCTCCAGGGGATCCTGCATTGCTCAGTGTGGATGCGTTTTTTCTGGCCCTTGGATTGCTCTATGAGGAACCTAATCTTGAGAACCAGGCTGAAAAAGCGTTGTTGGCCCTCTCTCAGGGGCAAGATGATGCAGAGGTGTACTGCCAGAAATTTCGTAAGTGGTCGGTGCCTACTCAGTGGAATGAGTGTGCCCTGGCTGCAAATTTCAGAAAAGGTCTTTCTGAAGCCATTAAGAATGTCATGGTGGGGTTCCCTACGCCTGCAGGTCTGAATGAGTCAATGACTCTGGCCATTCAGATTGATCGGCGTTTGCGGGAGCGCAAACCTGCGCACCATTTGGCGGTGTCTTCTGAACAGACACCTGAGTCTATGCAATGTGATAGAATTCTGACCAGAAGTGAACGGCAAAATTATAGACGGCAAAATGGGTTGTGCTTTTACTGTGGTGACTCAGCTCATGTTATCTCAGCATGCTCTAAGCGCGCAAAAAAGATTGATAAATCTGTCACCATCGGTACTTTACAGCCTAAGTTTATTTTGTCTGTTACCCTGATTTGTTGTTGTGATTTTGCTTTTTGCTCCCTCTAGTGGTCATTAGTGATTTGACTCTGGAGCGTCTGTCTTTTCCTATATCCTCACCTGGGCCGTTAGTTCAGGGGCGTTGCTATATAAGCTCCCTGGACCTTCAGTTCAATGCCTGGCATCGTTGAAATCAGAGCTAATCTGTTGTGCTCTTGTCCTCTGATCCTGGTTCCTGTTTTTCAAGCTAAGTCTGCTTCTTTGCTTTTTGCTTTTGTTTTGTTTGGTATTTTTGTCCAGCTTGTTCCTATCTGTATCCTGACCTTTGCTGGAAGCTCTAGGGGGCTGGTGTTCTCCCCCCGGACCGTTAGACGGTTCGGGGGTTCTTGAATCTCCAGCGTGGATTTTTATAGGGTTTTTGTTGACCAGATAAGTTATCTTGCTATATTCTGCTATTAGTAAGCTGGCCTCTCTTTGCTGAACCTGGTTCATTTCTGTGTTTGTCATTTCCTCTTACCTCACCGTTATTATTTGTGGGGGGCTTGTATCTTGCTTTGGGGTCCCTTTCTCTGGAGGCAAGAGAGGTCTTTGTTTTCTTCTCCTAGGGGTAGTTAGATTCTCCGGCTGGCGCGAGTCATCTAGCGATCACCGTAGGCATGATCCCCGGCTACTTCTAGTGTTGGCGTTAGGAGTAGCTATTTGGTCAACCCAGTTACCACAGCCCTATGAGCTGGATTTTTGTATCTTGCAGACTTACACGTTCCTCTGAGACCCTGTCCACTGGGGTCATAACATTTGTTCCCTGTCATCTTACCCGGTTATGGCTTTTGTAGATTCAGGTGCTGCCCTAAGTCTGATGGACTTGTCATTTGCCAGGCGCTGTGGTTTTGTTTTGGAGCCTTTAAAATTCCCTATTCCACTAAGGGGAATTGATTCTACACCATTGGCTACGAATAGACCTCAGTACTGGACACAAGTGACCATGTGCATGACTCCTGTTCATCAGGAGGTGATTCGCTTTCTTGTATTGCATAATTTGCATGATGTTGTCGTGTTGGGCCTGCCATGGTTGCAGACTCATAATCCAGTCCTGGATTGGAAAGCAATGTCTGTGTCAAGTTGGGGTTGTCAGGGAATTCATGGCGACGCTCCTGTGGTGTCAATTGCTTCGTCCACTCCTTCTGAGGTCCCTGCGTTTTTGTCAGATTACCAGGATGTATTTGATGAGCCCAAACTCAGTTCTCTACCTCCTCATAGGGATTGTGATTGTGCTATAAATTTGATTCCTGGTAGTAAGTTTCCTAAGGGACGACTTTTCAATTTGTCAGTGCCGGAGCATGCTGCTATGCGGAGTTATATAAAGGAGTCTTTGGAGAAAGGACTTATTCGCCCCTCCTCCTCCCCTCTGGGTGCGGGGTTCTTTTTTGTGGCTAAGAAGGATGGTTCCTTGAGACCTTGTATTGATTATCGCTTTCTAAACAAAATCACGGTCAAATTTCAGTATCCTTTGCCATTGTTATCTGATCTGTTTGCTCGCATTAAGGGGTCTAGTTGGTTCACCAAGATAGATCTTCATGGTGCGTATAACCTTGTGCGTATTAAGCAGGGTGATGAATGGAAAACTGCATTTAATACGCCCGAAGGCCATTTTGAGTACTTGGTGATGCCTTTTGGACTTTCTAATGCGCCTTCTGTCTTTCAGTCCTTTATGCACGACATCTTCCGCGAATATCTGGATAAATTTATGATTGTGTATCTGGATGATATTCTGTTTTTTTCGGATGATTGGGAGTCCCATGTTAAGCAGGTCAGGATGGTGTTTCAGGTCCTGCGTGCCAATGCTTTATTTGTGAAGGGCTCAAAATGTCTTTTTGGAGTCCAGAAGGTCTCTTTTTTGGGTTTCATTTTTTCTCCTTCTGCTATTGAGATGGACCCAGTCAAGGTTCAGGCTATTCATGACTGGACTCAGCCTACATCTGTTAAGAGTCTTCAGAAGTTCTTGGGTTTTGCTAATTTTTACCGTCGCTTCATCGCTAATTTTTCTGGTGTTGTTAAGCCATTGACGGATTTGACCAAGAAGGGTTCTGATGTTACTATTTGGTCTCCTGCGGCTGTGGAGGCCTTTCGGGAGCTGAAGCGCCGGTTTTCTTCGGCTCCGGTCTTATGTCAGCCAGACGTCTCCCTTCCTTTCCAGGTCGAGGTTGATGCTTCTGAGATTGGAGCGGGGGCTGTTTTGTCGCAGAGAAGCTCTGATGGCTCTGTGATGAAGCTATGTGCTTTCTTTTCAAGAAAGTTTTCGCCTGCCGAGCGGAATTATGATGTTGGTAATCGGGAGTTGTTGGCTATGAAGTGGGCATTTGAGGAGTGGCGACATTGGCTCGAGGGAGCTAAGCATCGTGTGGTGGTCTTGACTGATCACAAGAATTTGATTTATCTCGAGTCGGCCAAGCGGCTGAATCCTAGACAGGCTCTTTGGTCGTTGTTTTTCTCTCATTTTGATTTCGTGGTCTCGTACCTGCCTGGTTCGAAGAATGTGAAGGCTGATGCTCTTTCTAGGAGTTTTGTGCCTGACTCTCCTGGAGATTCAGAGCCAGCTGGTATCCTCAGAGAAGGGGTGATTTTGTCTGCCATCTCCCCAGATTTGCGACGAGTGCTGCAGGAGTTTCAGGCGGATAGACCTGACCGTTGTCCACCGGAGAGACTGTTTGTCCCGGATAGATGGACCAGCAGAGTTATTTCCGAGGTTCATTCTTCGGTGTTGGCAGGCCATCCTGGGATTTTTGGTACGAGAGATTTGGTGGCTAGGTCCTTCTGGTGGCCTTCCTTGTCGCGGGATGTGCGTTCCTTTGTGCAGTCTTGTGGAATTTGTGCTCGGGCTAAGCCTTGCTGTTCTCGTGCCAGTGGCTTGTTGTTGCCTTTGCCTGTCCCGAAGAGGCCTTGGACGCACATTTCCATGGATTTTATTTCAGATCTCCCTGTCTCTCAGAGAATGTCGGTCATTTGGGTGGTGTGTGATCGTTTTTCTAAAATGGTCCATTTGGTGCCCTTGCCTAAGTTGCCTTCCTCCTCCGAGTTGGTTCCTCTGTTTTTTCAAAATGTGGTTCGTTTGCACGGGATCCCTGAAAATATTGTTTCTGACAGAGGATCCCAGTTTGTGTCTAGATTTTGGCGGATCTTTTGTGCTAAGATGGGCATTAATTTGTCTTTTTAGTCGGCCTTCCATCCTCAGACGAATGGCCAGACCGAGCGAACTAATCAGACTTTGGAAACCTATTTAAGATGTTTTGTTTCTGCTGATCAGGACGACTGGGTGACTTTTTTGCCATTGGCCGAGTTTGCCCTTAATAAATCGGGCTAGTTCTGCTACTTTGGTTTCTCCTTTTTTTTGTAATTCGGGGTTTCATCCTCGTTTTTCCTCGGGTCAGGTGGAGCCTTCTGACTGTCCTGGAGTGGATGTTGTGGTGGATAGGTTGCATCAGATTTGGAACCATGTGGTGGACAATTTGAAGCTGTCACAAGAGAAGGCTCAGCGCTTTGCCAACCGCCGTCGCTGTGTGGGTCCCCGACTTCGCGTTGGGGATTTGGTGTGGTTGTCTTCTCGCTTTGTTCCTATGAAGGTCTCCTCTCCTAAGTTTAAGCCTCGGTTTATCGGTCCTTATAAGATCTTGGAAGTCCTTAACCCTGTGTCATTTCGTTTGGACCTCCCGGCATCGTTTGCTATTCATAATGTGTTCCATCGGTCGTTGTTGCGGAGGTATGTGGTGCCTGTGGTTCCTTCGGTTGAGCCTCCTGCCCCTGTGCTGGTTGAGGGAGAATTGGAATACGTGGTGGAGAAGATCTTGGATTCTCGTATTTCTAGACGGAGGCTTCAGTATTTGGTTAAGTGGAAGGGCTATGGTCAGGAGGATAATTCCTGGGTTGTCGCCTCTGATGTTCATGCGGCCGATTTGGTTCGTGCCTTCCATGTGGCTCACCCTGATCGCCCTGGGGGTTTTGATGAGGGTTCGGTGACCCCTCCTCAAGGGGGGGGGTACTGTTGTGAACTCCGTTTTCAGGCTCCCTCTTGTGGTCACAGATGGTATTGTGTGACTTTGTTTTTTTGGCTCCCCCTGGTGGTTTGGTTTATTATCCTGCGGGTCTGCTGGATCAGCTGCCTCGTTATTCACCAGGGAGGCTCCTATTTAGCTCTGCTTCACTTCCACTTGTTGCCGGCTGTCAATGTATTCAGTGCTATTCTGATTACTCCTGATTATCTCGTTTTCTGCCTCTTCAGGATAAGCTAAGTTCTGTTTGAATATTTTTTGCTCATCTGCCTGCAATATGATTTCTGTGTATGATGAGTCTAGTCCAGCTTGCTAACATGTGATTTCTTTTTGCTGGTAAGCTCTGGGGTACGGAGTTGCTTCCCCCGCACCGTTAGTTGGTGCGGGGGCTCGAGCAATCTCTGCGTGGATATTTTGAATAGGGTTTTTTATTGACCGCACAGTTTCCTTCCTATTTTCTGCTATCTAGTATTAGCGGGCCTCATTTGCTAAATCTAATTTCATCTCTGCGTTTGTGCTTTCCCCTTAACTCACCGTTAATATTTGTGGGGGGCTATTCTATATCTTTGGGGTCTTCCACTGAGGCAAGTGAGGACTTTGCCTCCAGGAATAGTCAGTTTCTCAGGCCGTGACGAGACGTCTAGGATTTTTAGGTAACGTTCCACGGCTACTTATAGTTGTTTGCGGATAGGATCAGGTTGCGGTCAATCTAGTTACCACTTCCCCAGAGCTAGTAGTCTGTTCAGTTACTTAGCTAGTCCGACCTGCGATCCTTGCCACTAGGATCATAACAGTGAACGCTGCTGACTGGCATTATCAATTCCTTGGATATCTTTTTGTATCCCTTTCCTGTTTTATGCAGTTCAACTACCTTTTCCCGTAGATCCGTTGACAATGCTTTTGCTTTCCCCATGACTCACAATCCAGAAACGTCAGTGGCTGGAAGAAAGGTGCAAGAGTCTGTCTGGATCCCAGAAACTCACTCAGCTTTTATGCACACACTGATTACAAGCAATCAGGTCACAGGGGAGAATGTTACCTTTAGTAGCCATTCACACCCATTTGTGTCAACTTCTGTGCATGTTATCAAGCCAAAATCACCAGGTGATGTGAACTTCTGATCAGGGTCATTTGGATGTTTTGGGTCATTATGATGTAAAAAAGAGAAAACACAGCAGTCTGACAATAAACGGCTTCACCCAATCACAACCATGAGTGGAGAAAAAGGTTTGGTGTTAACATTCATATTCTCTGAAAAGAGGACAAGAAAGCAAAAATTCTGCCGGGGTATGTAAACTTTTAAGCACAGCTTTATCTCCTTCATTTGAAAAGACCAGCCCTTTTCGTGGTGAATTGTTTGGAGAACCCCAAATAAAGCTGATGGTGCCCCTTTAGAGTAATGTGGGGGTATCCCGCACCCACTTCCTCCGAGCATCTGTTTACAGCAGGGATACTGCAGTGTGAGGTGCGGACCCCCCGCAGCGGAGAGGTGATAAAGCGGTATTCCAGTCGGAAGCACTTAAGACTGTGACAGAGATCCCCAGGTGAAAGACCCCATCAATTGGCGCAGCTGTGTGCAGCGCTCTCCTCCCCCATTACTCACCGTCTTTAGCGTCGCTGGGTTCGCTGTAAGCGCCGCCCTGCACCGTACTCTCCCGCAGCCAGATGGGCCGCTCCTTCATGGGTTTGCCCTCGGTGGGCGCCCTCTCCTCCTGCTCCTCCATGCTGATGACCACGTCCTGCGTGTACAGGTCTTCATATGATGGACCTTTGGTCCAGGCTTCTTTGTGAGGACCGGAGGCTCCATCCCTCGAGGCTGCGGCCTTGTCCTTGCTGCAAAACACAGATGATTTATATGGAGACAGATAATGATTCAATCAGCCGCACCGGAGACAGCAGAGCTCCACCATCAATGCAGCAGCGAGATGAAATCTCCGGGGAAATGTAAATCACTGCCCCCTCCGCCTGCACAACCTACAGAGAAGAGCGGCTCCACGCACAGGAATCAGCTGCTCCCTAAGTGCGAAGTTCTAGGATCTGAGTTATTGGAGCAACAGATATAAGAGAGCAAGAGAATAAAGAAAGGGAGAAGGAAAAAAAGAGGAGGCGACAGCACAGACCGAGCACAACGACAAAGAAAAGCGGGAACCAGAAAGAGAAGACACCGCAGGACACACCGACACTAAAGCACGTATACACCCTGTATTATACCCCAGAGCTACACTCACTATTCTGCTGGTGCAGTCACTCTGTACATACATTACATTACTGATCCTGAGTTACCTCCTGTATTATTCTGCAGAGCTGCACTCACTATTCTGCTGGTGCAGTCACTGTGTACATACATTACATTACTGATCCTGAGTTACATCCTGTATTATACCCCAGAGCTACACTCACTATTCTGCTGGTGCAGTCACTCTGTACATACATTACATTACTGATCCTGAGTTACCTCCTGTATTATACTCCAGAGCTGCACTCACTATTCTGCTGGTGCAGTCACTGTGTACATACATTACATTACTGATCCTGAGTTACATCCTGTATTATACCCCAGAGCTGCACTCACTATTCTGCTGGTGCAGTCACTGTGTACATACATTACATTACTGATCCTGAGTTACATCCTGTATTATACCCAGAGCTGCACTCACTATTCTGCTGGTGCAGTCACTCTGTACATACATTACATTACTGATCCTGAGTTACATCCTGTATTATCCTCCAGAGCTGCAGTCACTATTCTGCTGGTGCAGTCACTGTGTACATACATTACATTACTGATCCTGAGTTACATCCTGTATTATACCCCAGAGCTGCACTCACTATTCTGCAGGTGCAGTCACTGTGTACATACATTACATTACTGATCCTGAGTTACCTCCTGTATTATACCCCAGAGCTGCACTCACTATTCTGCTGGTGCAGTCACCGTGAACATACATTACTGATCCTGAGTTACATCCTGTATTATACCCCAGAGCTGCTCTCACTATTCTGCTGGTGCAGTCACTGTGTACATACATTACTGATCCTGAGTTACCTCCTGTATTATACCCCAGAGCTGCACTCACTATTCTGCTGGTGCAGTCACTGTGTACATACATTACATTACTGATCCTGAGTTACATCCTGTATTATACCCCAGAGCTGCTCTCACTATTCTGCTGGTGCAGTCACTGTGTACTTACATTACATTACTGATCCTGAGTTACATCCTGTATTATACCCCAGAGCTGCACTCACTATTCTGCTGGTGCACTCACTGTGTACATACATTACATTACTGATCCTGAGTTATATCCTGTATTATACTCCAGAGCTGCACTCACTATTCTGCTGGTGCAGTCACTGTGTACATACATTACATTACTGATCCTGAGTTACATCCTGTATTATACCCCAGAGCTGCACTCACTATTCTGCTGGTGCAGTCACCGTGTACATACATTACTGATCCTGAGTTACATCCTGTATTATCCTCCAGAGCTGCACTCACTACTGTCATCACAGACTGAGGCCAGGCTGGCATTATGGGATGTAGCTTCTGGCTGCACAGGGTCTGAGGCTCAGGCACCTTTGTCTGAGGGCTGGGATTTCGGTGGGCTCGGGCTCCAGGATCTCGTAGGCCAGGTTGATATCCTCTGTCTCTCGGAGCAGGGCGTAGATCGGTTCTATCTGATCATTGAATCGGGCCACCAGGGTCCTCGCGTCCTTCTTGGGCATCGCAGACTCGTCCTCCTCCACCTCCGTCTGGCAGAACGTGCAGCGGAAAGTACCTGAAATACAAGGACGGTCAGAAGTCTCATCACAGGCGAGATACCAGAGACGCCAACCAAAAACAGGGAACCGGCTCAGATCAGCCCAAAATAACTATCTACTCAGCACAGAAGATGCCATCACCCCCCTCCTGACTGCCATGTACAGACTCAACAGCCTGTATTATACTCCAGAGCTGCACTCACATTCCACAGCCTTATGGATTTAGTCTCCGACAGTAACAGCTTGTATAGTGTCTGCAGACAGAAAGAAACCAACATCACGAAATATAGGGGCTCAGTCAGTGTCTGTACACATGCAGAATAGTGAGTGCAGCTCTGGAGTATAATACAGGATGTAACTCAGGATCAGTAATGTAATGTATGTACACAGTGACTGCACCAGCAGAATAGTGAGTGCAGCTCTGGAGTATAATACAGGATGTAACTCAGGATCAGTAATGTAATGTATATACACAGTGACTGCACCAGCAGAATAGTGAGTGCAGCTCTGGAGTATAATACAGGATGTAACTCAGGATCAGTAATGTATATACACAGTGACTGCCCCAGCAGAATAGTGACTGCAGCTCTGGAGTATAATACAGGATGTAACTCAGGATCAGTAATGTATATACACAGTGACTGCCCCAGCAGAATAGTGACTGCAGCTCTGGAGTATAATACAGGATGTAACTCAGGATCAGTAATGTCTGTACACAGTGACTGCACCAGCAGAATAGTGAGTGCAGCTCTGGAGTATAATACAGGAGGTAACTCAGGATCAGTAATGTACCGTATGTACACAGTGACTGCACCAACAGAATAGTGAGTGCAGCTCTGGGGTATAATACAGGATGTAACTCAGGATCAGTAATGTAATGTATGTACACAGTGACTGCACCAGCAGAATAGTGAGTGCAGCTCTGGAGTATAATACAGGATGTAACTCAGGATCAGTAATGTAATGTATGTACAGTGACTGCACCGGCAGAATAGTGAGTGCAGCTCTGGAGTATAATACATTACTGATCCTGAGTTACATCCTGTATTATACTCCAGAGCTGCACTCACTATTCTGCCGGTGCAGTCACTGTACATACATTACATTACTGATCCTGAGTTACATCCTGTATTATACTCCAGAGCTGCACTCACTATTCTGCTGGTGCAGTCACTGTGTACATACATTACATTACTGATCCTGAGTTACATCCTGTATTATACCCCAGAGCTGCACTCACTATTCTGCTGGTGCAGTCACTGTGTACATACATTACATTACTGATCCTGAGTTACATCCTGTATTATACTCCAGAGCTGCGCTCACTATTCTGCTGGTGCAGTCACTGTGTACATACATTACATTACTGATCCCGAGTTACATCCTTTATTATACCCCAGAGCTGCACTCACTATTCTGCTGGTGCAGTCACTGTGTACATACGGTACATTACTGATCCTGAGTTACATCCTGTAATGTATGTACACAGTGACTGTACCAGCAGAATAGTGAGTGCAGCTCTGGAGTATAATACAGGATGTAACTCAGGATCAGTAATGTAAGGTATGTACACAGTGACTGCACCAGCAGAATAGTGAGTGCAGCTCTGGAGTATAATACAGGATGTAACTCAGGATCAGTAATGTATGTACACAGTGACTGCACCAGCAGAATAGTGAGCGCAGCTCTGGGGGTATAATACAGGATATAACCCAGGATCAGTAATGTAATGTATGTACACAGTGACTGCACCAGCAGAATAGTGAGTGCAGCTCTGGAGTATAATGCAGGATGTAACTCAGGATCAGTAATGTAATGTATGTACACAGTGACTGCACCAGCAGAATAGTGAGTGCAGCTCTGGGGTATAATACAGGATGTAACTCAGGATCAGTAATGTATGTACACAGTGACTGCACCAGCAGAATAGTGAGTGCAGCTCTGGGGTATAATACAGGATGTAACTCAGGACCAGTAATGTAATGTATGTACACAGTGACTGCACCAGCAGAATAGTGAGTGCAGCTCTGGGGTATAATACAGGAGGTAACTCAGGATCAGTAATGTAATGTATGTGCAGAGTGACTGCACCAGCAGAATAGTGAGTGCAGCTCTGGAGTATAATACAGGATGTAACTCAGGATCAGTAATGTATGTACACAGTGACTGCACCAGCAGAATAGTGAGTGCAGCTCTGGGGTATAATACAGGATGTAACTCAGGATCAGTAAGGTAATGTATTTATCTCACACCCTGTACCCGGGGCTGACTGATCGGCGTACTCCGCTTGCAGTGTGTTCTGCACCATGTTGGGTGCACAGGCTGCTGCTCCCTCCATTGTTCTTCTTACTGATCACTAAGTGTCCCTATGTCGGTGACGCACTCAGTGGACGGCTTACAGGGTGCGGCTCCAGCACTGCAGCAGTTAAGTGTCAGACAGCAGCAGCGCCTGCAGAGCGGGAGAGAAGAGCCGCGTCCATCGCTCTCAGCCTACAGCTGCTCATTGTCTCCTCTGAAATCAGATCCAACAATGGCGCGGAGCAGAGGAGAGCCCGGCCGACAGAAGAAAGCCAAGGCTGGCGTCACATCAAGGGGCAACAGCGGGGGGAAGGGGGTCGCTCCATCCGGAGACGACAACAATGTGGATGACAGCACAGCGTCCAGAGACTGTGGGTTTATTGCTGGGAAACCATCAGTATGGAGGCTCTCATACAGCTTTCTCAGACTCCTGAATGGCAGATCTGCCTGCTGTGCAAGAATATGGGTTCAAATCTAAATGTCGCCAGAACTAGGAGCTGTGCACACCGAACAGACAATACGCTGCAGTGGTAGCGGGAGCTGTGGCCCCCTGAGCTCCTGGGATTAGTGTGGGGCCCGGATCTCGCTCACCCCAATATCATCCTGCTTACTGCTCCTGACCGGCAGGACGTCCTGCTCATCAGTGCACTGTAGGACATTGCATCTGGATCCTTACACTCCAGTCACTTCCAAAGCTGCAATCACAGAGATCAATGTATCATTACATCTGACCAAACAGCTCAGGAATAACCAAGTCCCTGCATTCTGAGTTCCCATGGTGCACTGCTCTGTGGGCCCAGGAAAGAAGAAACAGTGACTGCAGCTCTGGAGGTGACTGGAGGATAAGACATGAAGGAACAGCAGAATAGTGAGTGCAGCTCTGGATGTGACTGGAGGATAAGACATGAAGGAACAGCAGAATAGTGAGTGCAGCTCTGGAGGTGACTGGAGGATAAGACATGAAGGAACAGCAGAATAGTGAGTGCAGCTCTGGATGTGACTGGAGGATAAGACACGAAGGAACAGCAGAATAGTGAGTGCAGCTCTGGATGTGACTGGAGGATAAGACACGAAGGAACAGCAGAATAGTGAGTGCAGCTCTGGAGGAGACTGCGGTGCACACGTTGTGGGTATGGGCGCCATGTTCAGATCTGGCACCGGGTGGGGGAGGGGATCACAGCTGCTGAAGGATTCTCATCAGCTGAAGCCCCGGGGGATTGTGGGGCTTTATCGCAGCCTGCGGTCAGGCAGAAAGCGCATCCAGCAGGTAGTAATGGAAACGGCTGGTACAGCTGGGCCCGGGCCCTCCACAGTGCACTGCAGCCGGCTGATCTGTGGCCCTGCAGGGAGCAATCAACGCCGAATATAGCAGCAAACACTGAGCATGCGGCACGCCCAGCAGGAGAAGGGTTAACCTGTCTGCGCCAAAGTCACCGCGCCGAGTGCGGATCCCATACACAAGGAGCAAATCCTAATGGAACAGCGATAAGACGGACGACAGCGAGGAAGAACGACAGCACATGGGCCTAAAAGGGACACGGACCACCCAGGCCAGAGATGAGGAACCCGCAGGACCGCAGTCATCCTCGCCAACCCAGACATGTAGTCCAGGCATCACAGAAAATCATCACTAATATGTTCATTACTATACTATGCTCCAGAGCTGCACTCACTATTCTGCTGGTGCAGTCACTGTGTACATACATTACTGATCCCGAGTGTCATGATAATGTAAAAATACCATGGTCTGAGGGATTTTTGCACATGTGAACATGGTCCTAGACACACCACCTGGAACCTTCCCTGGCTTGCCTGTAAGCTTACACTCTCTCCTCACTCCTTTCTTCCCCCCTCCTGTAGGAGTGTTAAGGTACCTTCACACGAAGCGACGCTGCAGCGATAGCGACAACGATGCCGATCGCTGCAGCGTCGCTGTTTGATCGCTGGAGAGCTGTCACACAGACCGCTCTCCAGCGACCAACGATGCCGAGGTCCCCGGGTAACCAGGGTAAACATCGGGTTGCTAAGCGCAGGGCCGCGCTTAGTAACCCGATGTTTACCCTGGTTACCAGCGTAAAAAGTAAAAAAAACAAACAGTACATGCTCACCTGCGCGTCCCCCAGCGTCTGCTTCCTGACACTGACTGAGCTCCGGCCCTAACAGCACAGCGGTGACGTCACCGCTGTGCTTTCACTTTCACTTTCGGGCCGGCGCTCAGTAAGTGTGGGAAGCAGACGCTGGGGGACGCGCAGGTGAACATGTACTGTTTGTTTTTTTTACTTTTACGCTGGTAACCAGGGTAAACATCGGGTTACTAAGCGCGGCCCTGCGCTTGGTAACCCGATGTTTACCCTGGTTACCAGTGTAAAACATCGCTGGTATCGTTGCTTTTGCTTTCAAACACAACGATACACAGCGATCGGACGACCAAATAAAGTTCTGGACTTTATTCAGCGACCAGCGATATCACAGCAGGATCCTGATCGCTGCTGCGTGTCAAACGAAACGATATCGCTAGCGAGGACGCTGCAACGTCACGGATCGCTAGCGATGTCGTTTCGTGTGAAGGTACCTTTAATTAGCAAAGAGTGTGTACAAGTCTCTGTCTGAAATCCATGTGCCTGCTGTATGGGGGGGGGGGGGAGATATTACAGAAGCCGTAATGCGACGCCAGTGTGTGATAGAAATATAACAGTTACATATTTTAAACGTGCTTCGATAGAGCTTCGCTACAGCGCCTCTTGCTAAATTCTAACTCCCAAGGAACCCGAGAAATGGATTTCTCTTGAACCGTGTGGAATAGCTAGTCCGAGTGTGGTATCATTAGAAAGCTAATTTCAATACAAGATGAATGATGTATGTGCTGTTACTCTGCTAGGTTCTCCAGGCAAGTTAGGATAAGGATAAGTGTTGCTAGCAAATCTGTAACTCTGAGAAAAGGGGAGGGCGATGGTAACTCAACCCCCTTTAGTGATGTCACAGCCTACAAGTATAAGTTACTGCCAGTCAGCCCAGCCTTCAGTTTTACCTGAGAAGCTGTTGCACCAAGACCCTCTGATGCATTGGGATGTCTGGCTCCTCCCACCAGCATGGTTAGCCTGGAACGATCTAAGCAACATGTGTGTTTATCTTCTTTAAGTCCTGTTTTTTTGTAATTGCTTATGCATACCTTAATTGTCTCATATTGTAAAATCTTTATATACCTTTTGTAAACACTCCAACGTCATACAGGGAGCAGGGAAAGGGATTAGTGGTGCCTCACCGGAATCCAAATGAACACAAGGGCCAGGAACAAGTGGCTGGATACCACTCAATAGCAACAGCAAACAGAAAAGGAAAAAGTTCCAGCTCTAGGTGTCTCTTCATAAAATCTTCAGTACTTTATTCTCATGTCAAGAAAAAAACATCATGTGGGGACGCAGTCCCTAAACGCCTGACACGTTTCGAAAAAAGTTCTTAGTCATAGGCCTATGACTAAGAACTTTGTTCGAAACGCGTCAGGCGTTTAGGGACTGCGTCCCCACATAATGTTGATTTTATGAAGAGACGCCTAGGGCTGGAACTTTTTCCTTTTCTTTTTGCTTTTGTAAACACTGCCTACCTTTTCGGAGTAAAATAAAAAAATTATTAGTTCGTCTTCTCCATATTCTATAGCGAATTTTCACGTGCCTGAAGTTAATTACGCTACTAATTTGGGTTGGCGCGAACCCCTCTGTTGAGGAATCTGAGCTGGTGGCAGCGAAGTGTGTTCAGGGCTAGGTGGGTAAAGCTGGCAGAGACGGAACAGGGTTTTTATAAGCTATTGTCTGGCTGCGGCCTGAGCATTTATAATTCCCTCGCTGCAGCGTGCCTGCTAGCCAGTCCACAGTGAAGCGGCCCATCCGGCGACTAATTATCCTAGGTGTAGTTCCCTGACTGACCTGAGGGTTAGGGTGGTGCCGGACAGCTGCAAGTTCCGAAGCGGAACATACATAAATCCCTGCAGTTTGTGACATATTGTAGCAGCAGTGGGATAACTAAAATAAGCCCCTGCGGTAAATTGATAGGTCAATAGCCTTGTTTGTGTTTTCATCACGTTAGGTGGGATAACTAAGAGAAGCCCCCCTGCACATGTGATAGCCGTGAGCTGGCCAAAGGCCACCCCCCTTTTTGTGACATATTGGTGGCAGAGCAGTGGGATCATAGAGCATTAGTGATCTGGTTTGAGCAATCATTCCTCTCACTAAGACTTGCACGGTTCTTCCAAGGACCCTGCAGCAATAGTTTGGAGAACGAACTCAGTGTTTATTAGTCCTGAGACAATTGTGTGTACTGGTAATTACCCCCTACCTTTTTCTTTGTTTTTCTATCATATCTTTTATTTGGCAACCATAGCTGCTATGGGACAAGAGTGGTATAAGCAGCATAAGAAGGACGCTCTTGTGACTTTGCGGGGTGTGGCAGATCGACGCCACAAACAAAAACAAAGACCAACTGGTCGCAGCTCTGGTGCAACGGGAAAACGGCCAGAGCTGTGAGGCCAACTGCGCTCAAATAATGAAGCCCCGGGCTGAGCACTTTCCTGTGATGGAAAAGGATGGGGACTTGGACACTTTTTTGCGGGCCTCTGAGAAAGTCTGCAGACAGTACGGGCTGCCTGGGGACCAATGGGCCCGATACCCGACCCCAGGGATAAAAGGCAAAGCTCTGGAGGCATTTGCTTCGCTCCCGCCAGAACAAGATGGTGACTACGAAGCCATCAAGCAGGCCCTGATAACCAAGTACCAGCTTACACCTGAGGTTTACTGTAGAAAGTTCTGGAACCTCCAACGTGGCCCACACGACAGCTACGGCGATGTGGTGCATGGACTCAGGACCCATTTTGACCAGTGGACCCAAGGACTGTCCGTGACCACCTTTGAGCAGCTAGGAGACCTGATGATCAAAGACCAGTTCTTACATCTTTGCCTAGCTGAGGTGCGACAGTTCGTGATGGACTGAGAGCCCAAAGTCGTGACGAAAGCAGCGCAGATTGCCGATGCCTATGAGGCCAACCGTAGATCGGAAGTGCGGAAGCCAGTTACCGCCAGCTGGAGAGGGGGTAAGCCTGCAACCAACGCCAGTACCCCTGCCAGCCAACTCACTGGAGGCCCTGTCCTCGTTGCCAACAGCACCAGACCTACCACCGACCTTCGCCATTGTTTTTCCTGCAAACAGACTGGTCACATCAGTGCCTACTGTCCAGAGAAGCAGAAGAACCCCTCAGCCAAGGCCCCAGGGCCTAATGCAGCAGTTCTTTTGGTGGGTGGGGCAGTTGGGAGGGTGTATGACAACATGCAGTACATCGCCATGGGGGGGGGGATGTCGCTACAGGCCTCAAGGACACCGGGGCTGAGCAAACCCTCATCTGACCAGAACTGGCGGCCCCTGAAGAGATCATTCCGGGGAAAACCCTAACTGTCACCGGGATTGGGGGCATCAGCTGTCCCCTGCCAATGGCCCAGGTGTATATACATTGGGGTGCCGGGAGCGGGGTGAAGGAAGTGAGGCTGTCCGATAACTTGCCCACTGATGTTTTATTGGGGACTGATTTGCGGAGGATGGTTGCATATTATGTTCCTGACTCCCCTCCCCGATCAAATGCTGCTGATGGCAATGGGAAATTGCACGTGTCACCTGACAATACTTTACCAGTTAATGATGTATTTGATAATGTTTCAGACAATGCTGAGGGTAATACCGATAATGCTAACGATGAAAACATGCATGTTTTACCTGATAACCATTTGTTTCCTAGGAATTATGTGTTCACAGGTGCAGGAGTACTCAGCCACGTCACTCCGCGGGGTGGGATGGCTGAGGAACCCCTAACAGGAGCAAGCGATGGTGCTCAGGGAAATGGGGAGATGCATGGGAACCGTGAGGAAGGTGATGCCGTGCAACTGACCAGTGCCACCGAGGAAGGTAACTGGCCCATAAGTAGCAATGCTCCTGGGATGTTGGGGGTGGATGGGGAGGTAGTACCCATAGCAGCGCCGGCTGATGGGTCTGTGGAAATCTCTGGGGAGAGAGCCTACAGTACAGACCAAAAGTTTGGACACACCTTCTTATTTTAAGATTTTTCTGTATTTTCATGACCATGAAAATTGTATATTCACACTGAAGGCATCAAAACTATGAATTAACACATGTGGAATTATATACTTAACAGAAAAGTGTGAAACAACTGAAATTATGTCTTATATTCTAGGTTCTTCAAAATAGCCACCTTTTGGGGTTCTCCCCCTTCGAGTTTCTGTACGGCAGGCAAGTCCGGGGACCCCTTGGGTTGGTAAGGGAATCCTGGGAAGAGGAGTCAAACCCTTCTGAAGTGTCCATAGTGGAGTATGTCATGCGCTTCCGTGACAAGATGCAGACCTTGATGCAGTTGGTGCACGACAACATGACAGGCTCAGGCTGATCAGAAGTACTGGTACGACCAGAACGCCCGGGAGCGGACCTACCACGTGGGTCAAAAGATGTGGGTGCTGGTCCCCATACCAAAGGATAAGAGTCAGGCAGCCTGGGAAGGCCTGTAAGTCGTCCACCAACAGCTCAACCCGGTCACCTATGTGGTCACACTTGACCACACTCGGGGTAGGCGAAAGGCCTTTCACGTCAACATGATGAAGGCTCATCGCGAACGTGAACCTTACGTTCTACCGGTCTGCAGCCTGCCCGAAGACAGGAAGAAAGACCCCCCTCCTGGACATGCTGGCCCAGGTCAAGGCCGGTGGGTCCATTGAGGACGTGGAGGTAAGCGCCTTGCTAACCGAACCCCAGCGGTCGCAGCTACGGACCACGCTGGAACCCTTCCGGGTCGTGTTCTGCAACCAACCTGAAAGGACTGGATTAGCAGTCCACGATGTGGACACCGGGAATCATGCCCCACTACGGCGAACACCCTATCGAATCTCCGACGAGGTGCAGTAGGTTATGCGCCAGGAGATCGATGAGATGTTACACCTGGGGGTGATTCAACGGTCAAAGTGTGCATGGGCCTCACCTGTAGTTCTCGTGCCAAAAAAGGATCGGACCACTCGGTTCTGCGTGGACTACAGGGGGCTCAATGCCATCATAGCCTCCGACGCGCACCCAAAGCCGTGCATCGAGGAGCTGACCATAATTGATCTGAGTCAAGGATACTGGCAGATTCCCCGAGGCGCAAGAGAAGTCCACCTTTATCACACCCTTCGGACTGTACGAGTCCACAGTCATGCCCTTCGGCATGAAGAATGCCCCTACCCCTTTCCAGCGGATGGTCAACCATCTTCTTCAAGGACTGGAGAAGTATGCGGTGGCGTACCTGGATGACATTGCCATCTTCAGTTCCTCCTGGGGTGAACACCTGCAGTATCTTGAGGAGGTGCTCAGGCGAATTCACCAAGCCGGTCTGACTATCAAGCCGGGAAAGCGCCAGATGGGCATGAGTGAGGTCAACTACCTGGGGCACTGGGTAGGCGGGGGCTCCATAAAGCCAGAGCCTGAGAAAGTGGACGCGATCGTGTCCTGGCCCACCCCCAGGACCAAGAAACAGGTGATGTCCTTCCTGGGCACTGCAGGGTACTATAGGCGCTTCGTACAGAACTATAGTAGCCTGGTAAAACCCTTGATGGACCTCACCAGGAAGAAGCTACCCCACATCGTCAACTGGACTGACGGCTGTGAGGGGGCCTTCCAGGCGTTGAAAACGGTAATTAGTCTTACCGATAATTGTATTTCCAGGAATCCATCCTG
Organism: Ranitomeya variabilis; assembly: GCF_051348905.1. Lineage (NCBI taxonomy): Eukaryota > Metazoa > Chordata > Amphibia > Anura > Dendrobatidae > Ranitomeya > Ranitomeya variabilis. The sequence continues at coordinate 10,818,231 of NC_135234.1, read as the reverse complement.
ACAGCACCATGGAGGAAGGCCTTCTTATCCATAGTGGGACAGGAAACCACGACAGTTTAAAAGGACCCTCCCCACTCCACCCTTCAGTGATCTTCCAAAGTAACACATCTGGATGGATGCAAACAGAAAATTTATTTCGAACATAACAAGTTAAATACAAATGTTACTTCACATAAGTATATCCCATATTAATATTAGGGAGGGAACTAACCGTGCTGTCAGGATGGATTCCTGGAAATACAATTATCGGTAAGACTAATTACCGTTTTCCAGGTCACCACCTGACAGCACCATGGAGAAGTACCAAAGGAAAACTTCCTGTTCTAGGGTGGGACTACCGCTTGAAGCACTTTCCTGCCAAAAGCTAATTGAGAAGAGACTACGTCTAATTTGTAGTGTTTTGTAAAGGTGGTAATATTAGACCAAGATGCTGCCCTGCAAATTTGATCTACCGAGGCCCCCCCTTTCTCTGCCCAAGACGCGGACATAGCCCTAGACGAGTGAGCTTTAAGGCCCTCTGGGGGATTCTTTCCCTGTGCCTGATAGGCTACGCTAATAGCGGTTCTAATCCATCTGGCTATGGTGGACTTTGACGCTTTTTTCCCCTTATTAGGACCCCCGTAAAGGATGAAGAGATTACTATCTCGCCTCCAGGCCCTAGTCACATCCAAGTATTTAAGTACCGTTTCCCTGACATCTAGGTTATGGAAGAAAGATTCTTTTTGGTTCCTAGGAAACTGGCAAAAGGATGGGAGTACAACTTCCTGGTTTATGTTTGAAACTGAGGCAACCTTGGGAAGGAAACCTGGGTCAAGTCTTAAAACCAGCCTATCATCGAATATTTGTAGATAAGGATTCTGGATGGACAGGGCCTGAAGCTCCCCCAACCTTTTGGCCGAAGTGATGGCTACCAAAAAAACTGTCTTTAGGGAAAGATTGGTAATGCTTATATCCTTTTTTATATCAAAGGGCTCCTTACATAATTCATTAAGGACTAAGTTAAGGTCCCAGGGAGGGATAATTTTCCTAATTACGGGCCTTAACCTCATAACTGCCTTAGAAAACCGAGCGATCCACGGATGGGCAGCCAGGGAAGTATCATAAAACACGCTAAGGGCTGATATCTGAACTCTTAAGGTACTCGGTTTAAGCCCTTTCCTGAATCCCTGCTGTAAGAAATCAAGAATTTTTGGTATGTTAGGGCAATCAACATCGATTGTTGTATCTCCACAGAAGCTGCAGAATCTTTTCCAGATCTTAAGATATATTTTTGAAGTCACAGGCTTTCTACTTGCTAGTAGGGTAGAAATCACTGCGTCTGATAAGCCTCTTGCTTTTAGGATCTGCCGCTCAGGATCCACGCGGTTAACTGCAGATTCTCTGGGTTCTGATGAAGGACTGGACCTTGAGAGAGAGTAAGTCCCTCAACACTGGAAGATGGTAAGGATTGTCCACTGCCAGCTTCCTTAGGAAAGGGAACCAGCTTCTTCCGGGCCAGAAGGGAACCACTAAGATTACTCGAGCTCTGTCCTCGCATATCTTCCTGAGGACCCTCGGCACCAAAGCCAGAGGGGGAAATGCATACAGCAGACCCCTGCTCCATGACAGAGAGGGCATCTACCAGTGCCGGGTTCTTCTGAGGGTTCAGGGAATAAAATGCTGTTACTTTTGCATTCCTTCTGGTAGCAAACAAGTCGATCATCGGGGTTCCCCAGCGTTGACACAGGATATCGAAAACCTTGCTGTTCAATTCCCACTCTGTGGGTGATAATTTTTCTCTGCTCAGGAAGTCCGCAATCTGGTTTTTTGAGCCTTCTAAGTGGACCGCTGAAATCGAAAGTACCGATCTCTCTGCCCAAGCGAAGATCTGATTTGCCAGGTGTTGTAGTTTCGGATGCTTTGGACCTCCCTGATGACGAAGAAAAGCCACCGTCGTCACGTTGTCCGATAGGATCTTTAGATGTTTGTTTTTTAACAAGATTCGGGCTGAACGCAAAACCTTCCAAACCGCATGCAGCTCTCTGTGGTTTGAGGAATTGCTGCTGTCTTCCTGATTCCATTGTCCCTGGTAGTATTCTCAGAGTACCTGGCCACCCCAGCCTTGTTGACTTGCGTCCGTTGTTACCGTGACTGCTGGGGTCTGGATCCAAGGGACCCCCACCTGGAGGTTTTCCGACACCATCCACCATCGTAGGGACTGTCTGACCCGGTGAGATAGGAGAAACTCCCTGTCCAACGAAGACTGTCTTCTGTCCCATGATGTTAGAACCGCACTTTGTAACTGACGGGAATGGAATTGACTCCAGCTGACACATGGGATACAGGCTGTCATGATGCCTAGGATCTTCATTGCATCTTTTATTGTCACACGATTTCTTGCGAACTGTCGAACCTTCTTTATCAGGTCGGACCTTTTCCCGTCCGGAAGAAACGATTTTCTGATCTTCGAATCCAGTATTACGCCTAAGAACTGTCTTCTTGATCTTGGAGTCAGGTGTGATTTTTCCCAGTTCACCACCCAACCTAACTTCTGCAGTGTGGAGATCACCAACTGAGAATCGATCTTGAGTTGCCCCACAGAGTCTGCCACTAACAGGAAATCGTCGAGATATGGAATTATCGTGATATGTCGTTTCCTGAGATAAGACACGATCTCTATGATGAGTTTCGTGAAAACTCTTGGAGCCGACGCTAAACCAAATGGGAGGCAACGGAACTGATAATGGAATATTGACCCTTCCTTTTCCACTGCAAATCTTAGATATCTCTGATGTGGAAATATTGGCACGTGGTAATATGCACTTTTTAAGTCCAAAGTGCACATTACCACGTCCTTTCCTAATAGGGGAATTGTGGAGCGGATGGACTCCATCTTGAACCTTTTGTACTGTAGCCATCTGTTTAGAGGCTTGAGATTTATAATGGTTCGGGACTCTCCTGAAGGTTTCTTTATAGAAAAGAGACCCGAGTAGTGACCTGTTTCTATTTGGTGAGGAGGAACAGGAGATATCGCCCCCATCCGGAGGAGATCCTGTACGTCCAACCACATTGGAGAGGCTGAAGAGAGACGGACGTTGGATACAAAATATCTTTCTGGGGGAAGGGAGTCGAACTCTATCGTGTACCCCTGAGATATAACCTGAAGGACCCACGGACTTGTGGTAATTTTCACCCATTCCACCAGGTAGTTCAGCAATCGTCCCCCTATTCTGGTGGCGTCATTTCCTCCGGAACTCTGACCTAGGGTTTGAGGGACCTGGATCTCTATTTCGGTTCCTATTTTCTCCCCCTTTCTGGTAGCTCCATCTCCCTTGTTTACCCTTACCCCTTATAGTCTGATTTTTGACTGTAATAGGGCCTACGAAAGGGCTGGAATTTTTTCTTTTGCTCTTCTGGAAAACCCTTCTTTTCATCAGAAGCCTTTTCCAGAATGTCGTCTAGTACAGGCCCAAAGACTCTGCCTCCCGAAAAGGGAATGGAGCATAATTTGTTTTTTTGAATGTACATCCCCTGACCAGCTTTTTAACCATATAGCCCTTCGGGCTGCATTTGACAATGATTGGCCTCTTGCTGTAAACCTGACGGATTCTGCAGTAGCGTCTGCCAGAAAACCTGTTGCTAGTTTTAATAAAGGGATAGCATTTACAATAGATTCCCTAGAGGCCTTGGCCGACAACTGTTCCTTCAAATCGTCAACCCATAGGTGCATAGCTCTTGCCACAGATGTTGCCGCTATATTTGTGCGGATTACTGCGGCCGAACTCTCCCAAGCTCTCTTTAGGAGACCGTCTGCCTTTCTGTCCATAGGCTCCTTCAAATTTGAGGAGTCCTCAAAAGGGTATGGCAGTTCTCTTAGACACCTTCGCAAGTGGGATGTCGATCTTTGGTATATCTTCCCAATCCTTAACCTCTTCATGGTCAAAGGGAAGACGTAGCCTAAAGTCTCTTGGAATGGATATCCTCTTCTCTGCCTCCTCCCACTCTTCCAAAATCATTGAGCTGCGGGAAGAGGTAATGAAGAGGTTTTTAACGGCTGCCACTGTGAGCAGAGTCAGAGCCTGGCCGCCCGGACTTACCGAATATGGGCATTAGCCGGGAAGACCTTTGATGTTTGTGAACGGAGTCCCCCGAACATCTCGTCTTGAATAGACTGAGTGGTTGAAGGCTCCTCGACCTGCATAGTTTGTCTCACCGCACCCAGAAGCTCATCGATATCATCAGAGGAGAACAAGTACTTTTTCCCCTTATGTGGAGGGTCTCTGCACACCTCCTCTTCCTCCCCATCAGACTCGAAGGAACTGTCCTCAGATGACAGATCCGACTCCCTCTGTCTCTTTCTGGACCTGGGAGGATCCTGGATATCAAGCTGGATTGACTGGGGAGCGGATAGGTTAGAAATCGAAGCCTGCACTTCTTCTCTAACCATGGCTCTCATGCTTGTTAGTAGGGAGGCCTGCTCCTCTCCTACAATACGAGCCGTGCAGGACTCGCAGAGAGGCTTCTGCCATGAGACGGTAAACTTTGTGGCACATATAGGGCATCTTTTAGATTTGCCAGCTTTCCTATCTCCGGATGAGGGACGCCCCTAAAACAGATAAAAAGACCGCAGAGCGGTATTTTTAGTAGGGGCTGTAGGGAGCACACCTCAAAGAGGAGACTGACGTGTGCCTGAGTAATTACCTCCGTGCTGGCTGCAGCTACGGGTACTGAATCCTCCATCTCTCCTGCCGCTGCTGCCCTAATGCACGTGCACATACCTCTTTTATCCTTTGCTTTCTTGTCCCGGAACTCCTCACTGAGGAGTGAAGAGGATGATCGCCCCTGCTGCTGGCCGCGACCCGGAAGTGACGCGCACCGCAGCGGTGAACCGGAAGTGAGTTGCCGCCGGCGTCTCTGACCGCTCCAGCGTTCTCAGATGCCTGAAACCGATGGATCCGCCTGCGGAGGGAGCGTCCTTGCAGGACGAATATGCAGGTATATCAGGGGGCTTCATCCCGGGTCGAGAGCCCCCCCAGGGGGAAGCGACCCTTCCACCAGGAGCAGCGCTGCACTGGTGCTGCTGAGGGACCCGATTACTTGGGTGTCAGCAATACAGAGGACACTCAGTGGGAAGGAAGAGGCCGAGCCCCCCCGATCCACACTCTCTGCACGGGACAGCGAATCTCTCGTCGTTCCCATCCACAGTGGGACAGGAAAAACACTGAAGGGTGGAGTGGGGAGGGTCCTTTTAAACTCTCGTGGTTTCCTGTCCCACTATGGATAAGAAGGACGTCCTCCATGGTGCTGTCAGGTGGTGACCTGGAAAACAGCCCTGTGCAATGCCCCTGTGTTGAAAGTAGTCAACAGCAATCGAACGATCATGGTGCAGACCGACGCCAGCAAGTTTGGCCTTGGTGCTGTGCTCAGCCAGGTTGACTTGGGGGACCAAGAGCACACCATGTTGTACCTGAGCCGGAAGCTTCTGCTCAGGGAAGTGGCCTATTCCACCGTTGAGAAGGAGTGCCTGGCCATAGTCAGGGCCCTGCAACGATTGCAGCCCTACTTGTACGGTCGCACCTTCACGGTGGTGACCGACCACAACCCTCTGCGCTGGCTACACGCCATGTGTGGAACTAACAGAAGGTTGCTAGGCTGGAGCCTTGCCCTCCAGCAGTACGCCTTTACCATTAAACACAAAAAAGGGCAGGGAAGGGCGTGGCTATGTAGCCGAGGAAGAAGGACGCATCTCACAAGAGCTCCACATATCCTGAGCTAATCCTGCCGTTTGTGCTGTGCGTGACCAAGCGGCACCGATTGGGGCTGGAACCCCATATCCCTGGGAGCCTTGTGAACCCTCCGGGAGGCTGCTGTGGAGATTCGAGAAGCCGGGAGCTGCGGGGACCGTAGCGGTCAGGAGGCTCCACGTGCAGCGGCGGCCATTTTCAGTGCGCGCGCCCCTAGGACACAGGACGCGGCGCTGTCTGCTGCTGGAGCTGGGCTTCTTCCTCCTTGGAGGTGGTGGTGGTCGGGCCATAACGGTGAGACCTGTGGAGCGCTTGTGCACAGGAGCCGGGAGACCTGAGGTGGACGGCGGTGCCTGCTTGGGCAGCGGCCATTAACACAGCGCACGCCCTAACAGAAAGGGAAGTAGCGCTCCTAAGTACATCTGCGGTGCTGGGAAGGTGAGCGCATACCTGAGGAAAGTAAGGGGTGGTGCAGTGTGTGCCCTGAGAAATTGGGCCCTGCGCCCCCCTATCGGGTGAACACCTCATTTACTAGCACCATAATATCAGAGGGATTAACCCCCTCCCTGCTGTTCCCCCTGTGGTGACTGTGAGACCTCTCAGTGTTAAAGCGACTATCTCTATAAATCTTACTATTTCAACTGCCTGTCCAGTGGTCTCTTGAGATACAGTCCAGTGCTTAACTCTACGGGACCTGAAATTGGGGCTCGGCTTACCCATAACTACATCTGAGATTGCTTTGTGGAGTCCTTTTAACTGCCTACCATGCAACACTCTAAAGGAGCAGGGGCTGCTGATAAACTGAAGAAGTATGCCAGGGATGATCCTCCTGATAATGTGCGCAATCTTAGAAACAATTCTGCACCATCTCAGCGCAAAGGCCGTCCCTCTGACAGTAACGAGGAGGGAGAACAAGACGAACTGACTCTTAAACAGGCATCCGAGCAGTTAATGCAGGCTATCTCTTACTGAAAAAATAGAGGATGTGCATACTGAGGTGGGCCGTCTGCGACATGACATGCAAGCTATGAGAGGGCGTATTTCGGAGGTTGAAACGAGAGTGTCTCATATAGAAGACACTATCACTCCTATGGAGGCTAAACTGACAAAAGCTACTGGCTCCGAAAAACGCTTGGAAACAAAAGGCAGATGATTTGGAAAACAGACTACGCCGCAATAATATTCGAATTATCGGTCTCTCGGAGCATTCGGAGGGTCAGCAACCCGAACAATTTCTGGAAGACTGGCTTAAGACCTCACTAGGGAACGGATTCTCCTCAACATTCTCGGTGGAGAGGGCCCATAGGGTCCCAACGAAACCTCTCCCCCCTGGAACTCCACCACGACCTTTTCTGGCACGTCTCCTCAATTGTAGGGACAGAGATGCTGTTCTTCGTCTGGCGCGGCAGAAGGGCCTCATTAAATTCAACAACGCTACTATATCGATTTTTCCGGACTTTTCCATGGAACTTCAAAAGCAGCGGGCACGATTTATGGATATCAAGAAACAACTCAGAGATAAGAATATCATCTACTCCATGCTTTATCCGGCCCGGCTCCGTATTGTCTATGAGGGCTCCTCTTTATTCTTTACAGACCCAGCGGAAGTGGCCGAATGGTTGCGGTCTCACAAGGGAATGTCTAATGTGGAAGACTCCTAATCTGGGTTCTTTGTCAAACGGCAATATAAATGGAGCTCTTCGTCTGGGTGCGAAAGATGTCAACAATACCGGACACTGAATTCAGTGAGGGTATCCCCTTTTCTATTTGACTGTAGGAGTATGGAAATATGCTCCTCCATTGTTCAAGTTTTGCTTGGTTTGGTTTTATGTACCAGTTTTGTTTGTTTGATGTGTATGGTTGCCGCCAATACTAATTCTTTGCTCTGTGTGATGTCTCTGAACTGCACCCAAATAATAATGATACGTATTAATCTTCCCTTTAAATACAAACATGGGGTCTGAAATTATATGTATGACCTGGAACATACGAGGTATTAAAACCCCTCGAAAGAAAATCAAGGTATTTTCGCAGATCAAAAGATATCACCCTCATGTTGTAGCACTAATAGAGACACACCTAACTAGAGATACAGTTCGATGTATGCAATCCAATAATAATAGATCCTGGAAACTGAACCCCTTCTGGTTGAAATTAATAGATTCTAGTGATAGGACAATGGACCAGTTAAATTGTTTTATTTCAACACATCCGGAACCCCAGAACCTTGGTTTATTTTGGGATACCCTGAAGGCATACTTGAAGGGGTGCTTGTCCTCTACAATTTCCTACATCAAGAGGATAACGGCGGGGGAGGATGAGGAGATAGAGCGAAGATTAAAGGACTCGGAGGCTACATATATAGATAATCAGACTAGCAGTAACAGGGCTAAATGGCTTACTTCCCAGAGGTTATATACCCAACATACAGACGTTAAGTCGAAACACAAATTATTCTTCACTCGTCAGTCCTACTTGGAGCTGGGGAATCAGGCCAGTACACTCCTGGCTTTCTTAGTACGCCAACATAACACCTCCAATACAATATTGCATATCCGTGTATCAGATGGCTCATTAGTGTCCTCTACTGATGAAATACTTCAAGGTTTTTACGATTATTATAACTCATTATATAAATCTAGTAGTGGTTTTGATATCGATGAATGTTTGGATTACTTATCAGACATAACGTTCCCCTCATTGAGCCCATCCCAACAAGCCTTTATGGAGGCTGAGTTTACTTTGGAGGAGGTGGAACATGCTATAGCAGACATGGCTACTGGGAAGGCCCCGGGACCTGATGGGTTTCCCATTGAATTATATAGAAAATACAGAGATAAGTTGGCACCGCTTCTATTGAAGGTATTCAGGGGAATATGGGAGTGAGAGTCTGTGCCTGAAACGTTTTATGATGCCAACATTATTGTGCTCAGGAAAGAGGGGAAAGATCCTCTAGATTGTGGATCTTATCGACCAATATCTTTAGTCAACGTGGATTATAAAATCCTTACTAAAATTCTGGCTACCAGACTGAATACGATTATAGTAGATCTCATACACCAGGACCAAACTGGTTTTATGCCTGGGAAAAGTACTTCCATCAATATTAGGCGGGTTCAATCAGTCATCCAATACAGCTCTCTAGAACCAGATAATAAATGGGCATTGGCATCGCTGGACGCAGCCAAGGCTTTTGATTCCCTTGAGTGGTCCTTCCTTTTTGCTTGCTTGCGGAAGTACGGTTTTGGGGGCAAATTTCTGAGAGGGAGAGGTACATTATATGCGAAGCCTAGGGCGCGTATGGTTGTGAATGGCTCTATGTCTGAACCATTTTCTTTACATAGGGGAACTCGCCAGGGATGCCCTCTCTCCCCGGCTCTATTTGCCCTGGCGATAGAGGCTTTGGCAATACGGATGAGGTCCTCCGTAGACATCAAGGGGATACACATTGCGGATCGAGTGGACATTATTGGTCTCTATGCTGATGATATGGTGATGTTTATGGATCGAACAGAAGATACGTTACCAAAAGTAATAACGATGATAGATAAATTCAGCAAATTCTCCGGTCTTTATATAAATTGGGATAAATCTGCCCTGATGCCTCTTTCCCATACCGCAATGTCATGCCTCGAAACTCTCTCGTTGTTGCCCATCGTCTCCAATTTCAAATATCTGGGAATCTATATGTCTCAGCGCAGTCAACTAGATTTACAACTTAATATCTACCCATTATTGGATCTGGTTAAATCCAAATGTGCTACCTGGGATAAACTCCCACTCTCTGTAGCTGGTCGTATCAATCTGATCAAAATTATATTGCTCCCCAAATTGAGCTACTGCTTTCAACACAGTGCTGTCTCAATACCTAAATCTCTCTTTGCGACCCTAAACTCCCTATTACATCTTTCATATGGGGGAAGGCTAGGCCTAAACTTAAGCTATCTGCTCTGCAGAGACCCAAGCAGGGCGGCGGGGCGGCCTTGCCGGACTTCTACTTATATTATCTTGCCGAACAGGCTAAAATGATAAATAAATGAATGCCCAATAACTCTCTCCCTAACTCAGAGTCATTTGTTTTATTCAGCCCGAATCGATTGTCCGCTGGGGCTTTTGGAGCTGGAGAAGGTTGGTGTTCCTCGTCTGCTGCCTTTGCTCCGGTTGGCACGATCAATATGGACGCAAATTAAAAAAATAACTAAATTTGTTGACATAGCAGCGGAAATGCCACTGTGGATTAACAGTTATTTTCCCGGATTATTGGGCCACCCGTCCACGGAATTTTGGATATCGCATGGTGTTCTCTCAGTGGGTAATATACATAACCAGGGGATTTTTATCTCCTTCGAACAATTACAAAATACTTATAATATACCGAAGTCTCAATTTTTCCGCTATTTACAATTAAGATCAGCCTTTCAATCACACATACGGAATATGGGTACAGGTCGAGCTCTCTCATCTTTACCTTTAATAGGAATTCTAAATTCACAAGGCCCTCAAGGACTTATTTCCTCTTTATACATACACCTATCTATTATCCATAGGTGGGGGATCTATTATAGACTCAATTAGGGGGAAATGGGGGGGCTTCTTCCAGATACACTGGGAGAAGAATGGGACGATATTTTGGAATCTACAACTAAAGTTTCCCCATCAATCAATAATAGGATGACCCAATTGTACATTATATACCAATCCTATTTGACCCCGACTCGTCTTTTTAAAATGGGTCGCTTGAGGTGTCATTCCAGAGATGCAGATTTCATTCATATGATTTGGAAATGTCCTGTTATTTTTCATTATTGGAAGGAGGTGACGACATTATTGACATCCTTGTTGTCGGTCCCTGTCCCACTTGAGCCATTGATTTGTTTATTTGGGGTGTGGGACGCGGAAACATGGGATCATTATACTGGGATTTTTCTGCGGGAGGCACTGTTTATGGCGCGAAAAGTATTGGCGCTGCGGTGGATGGGTGGTTCTTGTCCATCTCTTAGAGTATAGGTTGATTTAGTGAACTCAATTATCCCGTATGAACAGACATTGTATCAGAATAGAGGATGTCCAGATAAATTTGAGAAAATATGGGGTAGATGGAACTCCTCTTATCATACTCTATAAGTTGTAACAGTTCAGTATCCATGTGAGAAGTGGGGTGTGTGACTTTGGAGTTTTATTAGAATTTCTTGTAGTTAAGGTTACAGAATAGGATATTGATCAACATGCACCGTTTGTTACCTTTGTAATATTCCAGACGTGATAATGTATAGTAATTATCTGTATTTTATGTTATATTGGATTACGATGGATACAAAGCAAATGTGTGTATGATTTATTCTGCAATTAATAAACGAATTAAAAAAAAAAAAAAAAAAAAAAAAAAAAGGGCAGGGAACCTGGCAATGCAAGTGGGTTATCCTGGCGGGGTGAACCTGCTGAGGTGCGCATGGAGGAATACCGACTGGTTCTGCCTCCGTAGCGCAGTCCAAAAGGGGAGGTGTCACGATAATGTAAAAATACCATGGTCTGAGGGATTTTTGCACATGAGACCATGGTCCTAGACACACCACCTGGAATCTTCCCTGGCTTGCCTGTAACCTTACACCCTCTCCTCACTCCTTTCTTCCCTGCATCTGTAGGAATGTTAATTAGCAAGGAGTGTGTACAAGTCTCTTTGTCTGAAATCCATGTGTTTGCTGTATGGGGGGGAAGAGATATTACAGAAGCCGTAATGCGACGCGCCAGTGTCATAGAAATATGACAGTTGTATATTTGAATCGTGCTTCGATAGAGCTTCGCTACAGCGCCTCTTGCTAAGTTCTAACTCCCAAGGAACCCGAGAAATGGATTTCTTCTGAACTGTGTGTAATACCTAGTCCGAGTGTGGTATCATTAGTACGCTCATTTCAATATAAGATGAATAATGTGTGTGCCATTACTCTGCTACGTTCTCCAGGCAAGTTAGGATAAGGATAAGTGTTGCTAGCAAATCTGTAACTCTGAGAAAAAAGGAGGGCGATGGTAACAACCCCCTTTAGTGATGTCACAGCCTACAAGTATAAGTTACTGCCAGTCAGCCCAGCCTTTAGTCTTGCCTCAGAACCTGTTGCACCAAGACCCTCTGATGCATTGGGATGTCTGGCTCCTCCCACCAGCATGGTTAGCCTGGAACGATCTAAGCAACATGTGTGTTTATCTTCTTTAATCACTGTTTTTTATGTAATTGCTTGTGCATACCTTAATTGTCTCATATTGTAAAATCTTTATATACCTTTTGTAAACACTGCCTACCTTTTCGGAGTAAAATATAAAATTTATTAGTTCGTCTTCTCCATGTTCTATAGTGAATTTTCACGTGCCTGAAGTTAATTACGCTACTAATTTGGGTTGGCGCGAACCCCTCTGTTGAGGAGTCTGAGCTGGTGGCAGCGAAGTGTGTTCTGGGCTAGGTGGGTAAAGCTGGCAGCGACGGAACAGGGTTTTACAAGCTATTGTCTGGCTGCGGCCTGAGCATTTATAATTCCCTCGCTGCAGCGTGCCTGCTAGCCAGTCCACAGGGAAGCGGCTCATACGGCGGCTAATTATCCTAGGTGTAGTTACCTAACTGACCTGAGGGTAAGGGGGGGCAGGAGAGCTGCAAGTTCCGAAGTGGAACGGGAGAGCGGGATATACATAAATCCCTGCAGTTCGTGACATATTGTAGCAGCAGTGGGATAACTAAAATAAGCCCCTGCGGTAAATTGATAGGTCAATAGCCTTGTTGGTGTTTTCATCACGTTAGCAGTGGTGGGATAACTAAGATAAGCCCCCTGCACATGTGATAGCTGTGTGCTGGCCAAAGGTCACCACCCTTTTCGTGACACTGAGTTACATCCTGTATTATAGTCTAGAGCTGCACTCACTATTCTGCTGGTGCAGTCACTGTGTACATACATTACATTACTGATCCTGAGTTACATCCTGTATTATACTCCAGAGCTGCACTCACTATTCTGCTGGTGCAGTCACTGTGTACATACATTACATTACTGATCCTGAGTTATATCCTGTATTATACCCCAGAACTGCACTCACTATTCTGCTGGTGCAGTCACTGTGTACATACATTACATTACTGATCCTGAGTTACATCCTGTATTATACTCCAGAGCTGCACTCACTATTCTGCTGGTGCAGTCACTGTGTACATACATTACTGATCCTGAGTTACATCCTGTATTATACTCCAGAGCCGCACTCACTATTCTGCTGGTGCAGTCACTGTGTACATACATTACATTACTAATCCTGAGTTACATCCTGTATTATACTCCAGAGCTGCACTCACTATTCTGCTGGTGCAGTCACTGTGTACATACATTACATTACTGATCCTGAGTTATATCCTGTATTATACCCCAGAACTGCACTCACTATTCTGCTGGTGCAGTCACTGTGTACATACATTACATTACTGATCCTGAGTTACATCCTGTATTATACCCCAGAGCTGCACTCACTATTCTGCTGGTGCAGTCACTGTGTACATACATTACATTACTGATCCTGAGTTACATCCTGTATTATACCCCAGAGCTGCACTCACTATTCTGCTGGTGCAATCACTGTGTACATACATTACATTACTGATCCTGAGTTACCTCCTGTATTATACCCCAGAGCTGCACTCACTATTCTGCTGGTGCAGTCACTGTGTACATACATTACATTACTGATCCTGAGTTACATCCTGTATTATACCCCAGAGCTGCACTCACTATTCTGCTGGTGCAGTCACTGTGTACATACATTACATTACTGATCCTGAGTTACATCCTGTATTATACCCCAGAGCTGCACTCACTATTCTGCTGGTGCAGTCACTGTGTACATACATTACATTACTGATCCTGAGTTACATCCTGTATTATACTCCAGAGCCGCACTCACTATTCTGCTGGTGCAGTCACTGTGTACATACATTACTGATCCTGGGTTACATCCTGTATTATACTCCAGAGCTGTACTCACTATTCTGCTGGTGCAGTCACTGTATACATACATTACTGATCCTGGGTTACATCCTGTATTATACTCCAGAGCTGTACTCACTATTCTGCTGGTGCAGTCACTGTGTACATACATTACATTACTGATCCTGAGTTACATCCTGTATTATCCTCCAGAGCTGCACTCACTATTCTGCTGGTGCAGTCACTGTGTACATACATTACTAATCCTGAGTTACATTCTGCATTACACTCCAGAGCTGCACTCACTACTATGTGGGTAGAACATTAACTGCAGGTGCGAAGTATATAATGCATAGTTTTTCCACAAGGTGAGTGGATGTACTACGGTTATGGATATTTAGCAGCTTTCACCATACAAGTGACTAATAGCAGCACTGCAGGCAATCAATCGTGATATTGGCACCATAGAAAGCAAAACTAGCACAGCACAGATGATGGCGGCGTCCACCACTGCCTATACTGGAACCAGTGTGACTACAGCGGGAACAGAGCTCCCCCTGCTGGGCAGTCCGACACATCACACTCCACTGACTCCGCTTTATGCCGCATTCACACATCATGTGTCTCAGTTTGAGGCTGTGCGGGACCCTGCGGCGACACGAGTCATAAGCCGTACTCAGACACACGGATGTGAGAACGCAGCCCAAGTCCTCACTCACATCGCAGAAGTATTAATATTTCTTATTCATTTTTTCTTAATTCACTCCAGGTGTTTAAAGGAAACCTGTGATCAGGATTGTGCTCAGTGACTACAGACAGTGTCAGGTCGGTGCCGTTATACTGATTACACTGATACCTGTGATCAGGATTGTGCTCAGTGACTACAGACAGTGTCAGGTCGGCACTGTTATACTGATTACACTGATACCTGTGATCAGGATTGTGCTCAGTGACTACAGACAGTGTCAGGTCGGTGCCGTTATACTGATTACACTGATACCTGTGATCAGGATTGTGCTCAGTGACTACAGACAGTGTCAGGTCGGTGCCGTTATACTGATTAGACTGATACCTGTGATCAGGATTGTGCTCAGTGACTACAGACAGTGTCAGGTCGGTGCTGTTATACTGGTTACACTGATACCTGTGATCAGGATTGAGCTCAGTGACTACAGACCGTGTCAGGTCGGTGCCGTTATACTGATTAGACTGATACCTGTGATCAGGATTGTGCTCAGTGACTACAGACAGTGTCAGGTCGGTGCTGTTATACTGATTACACTGATACCTGTGATCAGGATTGTGCTCAGTGACTACAGACAGTGTCAGGTCGGTGCCGTTATACTGATTACACTGATACCTGTGATCAGGATTGTGCTCAGTGACTACAGACAGTGTCAGGTCGGTGCCGTTATACTGATTACACTGATACCTGTGATCAGGATTGTGCTCAGTGACAACAGGCAGTGTCAGGTCGGTGCCGTTATACTGATTACACTGATACCTGTGATCAGGATTGTGCTCAGTGACAACAGACAGTGTCAGGTCGGTGCAGTTATACTGATTACACTGATTCCTGTGATCAGGATTGTGCTCAGTGACTACAGACAGTGTCAGGTCGGCGCCGTTATACTGATTACACTGATACCTCTGATCAGGATTGTGCTCAGTGACTACAGACAGTGTCAGGTCGGTGCTGTTATACTGATTACACTGATACCTCTGATCAGGATTGTGCTCAGTGACTACAGACAGTGTCAGGTCGGTGCTGTTATACTGATTACACTGATACCTGTGATCAGGATTGTGCTCAGTGACTACAGACAGTGTCAGGTCGGTGCCGTTATACTGATTACACTGATACCCGTGATCAGGATTGTGCTCAGTGACTACAGGCAGTGTCAGGTCGGTGCAGTTATACTGATTACACTGATACCTGTGATCAGGATTGTGCTCAGTAACTACAGTGTCAGGTCGGTGCCGTTATAATGATTACACTGATACCTGTGATCAGGATTGTGCTCAGTGACTACAGACAGTGTCAGGTCGGTGCCGTTATACTGATTACACTGATACCTGTGATCAGGATTGTGCTCAGTGACTACAGACAGTGTCAGGTCGGTGCTGTTATACTGGTTACACTGATACCTGTGATCAGGATTGAGCTCAGTGACTAGAGTGTCAGGTCGGAGGCGTTATACTGATTACACTGATACCTGTGATCAGGATTGTGCTCAGTGACTACAGACAGTGTCAGGTCGGTGCCGTTATACTGATTACACTGATACTTGTGATCAGGATTGTGCTCAGTAACTACAGTGTCAGGTCGGTGCCGTTATACTGATTACACTGATACCTGTGATCAGGATTGTGCTCAGTGACTACAGACAGTGTCAGGTCGGTGCTGTTATACTGGTTACACTGATACCTGTGATCAGGATTGTGCTCAGTGGCTACAGACAGTGTCAGGTCGGTGCCGTTATACTGATTACACTGATACCTGTGATCAGGATTGTGCTCAGTGACTACAGACAGTGTCAGGTCGGCGCCGTTATACTGATTACACTGATACCTCTGATCAGGATTGTGCTCAGTGACTACAGACAGTGTCAGGTCGGTGCTGTTATACTGATTACACTGATACCTGTGATCAGGATTGTGCTCAGTAACTACAGTTTCAGGTCGGTGCTGTTATACTGGTTACACTGATACCTGTGATCAGGATTGTGCTCAGTGACTACAGTGTCAGGTCGGAGCCGTTATACTGATTACACTGATACCTGTGATCAGGATTGTGCTCAGTGACTACAGACAGTGTCAGGTCGGTGCCGTTATACTGATTACACTGATACCTGTGATCAGGATTGTGCTCAGTGACTACAGACAGTGTCAGGTCGGTGCAGTTATACTGATTACACTGATACCTGTGATCAGGATTGTGCTCAGTGGCTACAGGCAGTGTCAGGTCGGAGCCGTTATACTGATTACACCGATACCTGTGATCAGGATTGTGCTCAGTGACTACAGGCAGTGTCAGGTCGGTGCCGTTATACTGATTACACTGATACCTGTGATCAGGATTGTGCTCAGTGACTACAGACAGTGTCAGGTCGGTGCTGTTATACTGGTTACACTGATACCTGTGATCAGGATTGAGCTCAGTGACTACAGACCGTGTCAGGTCGGTGCCGTTATACTGATTAGACTGATACCTGTGATCAGGATTGTGCTCA
The DNA here is from genome assembly GCF_051348905.1 of Ranitomeya variabilis. NCBI lineage: Eukaryota > Metazoa > Chordata > Amphibia > Anura > Dendrobatidae > Ranitomeya > Ranitomeya variabilis. Next base: position 10,801,320 of record NC_135234.1, on the reverse strand, counting down.
GTGACTACAGACAGTGTCAGGTCGGTGCTGTTATACTGATTACACTCATACCTGTAATCAGGATTGTGCTCAGTGACTACAGGCAGTGTCAGGTCGGTGCCGTTATACTGATTACACTGATACCTGTGATCAGGATTGTGCTCAGTGACTACAGACAGTGTCAGGTCAGTGCTGTTATACAGATTACACTGATACCTCTGATCAGGATTGTGCTCAGTGACTACAGACAGTGTCAGGTCGGCGCCGTTATACTGATTACACTGATACCTCTGATCAGGATTGTGCTCAGTGACTACAGACAGTGTCAGGTCGGTGCTGTTATACTGATTACACTGATACCTCTGATCAGGATTGTGCTCAGTGACTACAGACAGTGTCAGGTCGGTGCTGTTATACAGATTACACTGATACCTCTGATCAGGATTGTGCTCAGTGACTACAGACAGTGTCAGGTCGGTGCTGTTATACTGATTACACTGATACCTGTGATCAGGATTGTGCTCAGTGACTACAGGCAGTGTCAGGTCGGTGCCGTTATACTGATTACACTGATACCTGTGATCAGGATTGTGCTCAGTGACTACAGACAGTGTCAGGTCGGTGCTGTTATACTGATTACACTGATACCTGTGATCAGGATTGTGCTCAGTGACTACAGTGTCAGGTCGGTGCCGTTATACTGATTACACTGATACCTGTGATCAGGATTGTGCTCAGTGACTACAGACAGTGTCAGGTCGGTGCCGTTATACTGATTACACTGATACCTGTGATCAGGATTGTGCTCAGTGACTACAGACAGTGTCAGGTCGGTGCAGTTATACTGATTACACTGATACCTGTGATCAGGATTGTGCTCAGTGACTACAGACAGTGTCAGGTCGGTGCCGTTATACTGATTACACTGACACCTGTGATCAGGATTATGCTCAGTGACTACAGACAGTGTCAGGTCGGTGCCGTTATACTGATTACACTGATACCTGTGATCAGGATTGTGCTCAGTGACTACAGGCAGTGTCAGGTCGGTGCCGTTATGCTGATTACACTGATACCTGTGATCAGGATTGTGCTCAGTGACTGCAGGCAGTGTCAGGTCGGTGCCGTTATACTGATTACACTGATACCTGTGATCAGGATTGTGCTCAGTGACTACAGACAGTGTCAGGTCGGTGCCGTTATACTGATTACACTGATACCTCTGATCAGGATTGTGCTCAGTGACTACAGACAGTGTCTGGTCGGTGCCGTTATACTGATTACACTGATACCTGTGATCAGGATTGTGCTCAGTGACTACAGACAGTGTCAGGTCAGTGCCGTTATACTGATTACACTGATTCCTGTGATCAGGATTGTGCTCAGTGACTACAGACAGTGTCAGGTCGGTGCCGTTATACTGATTACACTGATACCTGTGATCAGGATTGTGCTCAGTGACTACAGACAGTGTCAGGTCGGTGCTGTTATACTGATTACACTGATACCTCTGATCAGGATTGTGCTCAGTGACTACAGACAGTGTCAGGTCGGTGCTGTTATACAGATTACACTGATACCTCTGATCAGGATTGTGCTCAGTGACTACAGACAGTGTCAGGTCGGTGCTGTTATACTGATTACACTGATACCTGTGATCAGGATTGTGCTCAGTGACTACAGGCAGTGTCAGGTCGGTGCCGTTATACTGATTACACTGATATCTGTGATCAGGATTGTGCTCAGTGACTACAGTGTCAGGTCGGTGCCGTTATACTGATTACACTGATACCTGTGATCAGGATTGTGCTCAGTGACTACAGACAGTGTCAGGTCGGTGCCGTTATACTGATTACACTGATACCTGTGATCAGGATTGTGCTCAGTGACTACAGACAGTGTCAGGTCGGTGCAGTTATACTGATTACACTGATACCTGTGATCAGGATTGTGCTCAGTGACTACAGACAGTGTCAGGTCGGTGCCGTTATACTGATTACACTGACACCTGTGATCAGGATTATGCTCAGTGACTACAGACAGTGTCAGGTCGGTGCCGTTATACTGATTACACTGATACCTGTGATCAGGATTGTGCTCAGTGACTACAGGCAGTGTCAGGTCGGTGCCGTTATGCTGATTACACTGATACCTGTGATCAGGATTGTGCTCAGTGACTACAGGCAGTGTCAGGTCGGTGCCGTTATACTGATTACACTGATACCTGTGATCAGGATTGTGCTCAGTGACTACAGACAGTGTCAGGTCGGTGCCGTTATACTGATTACACTGATACCTCTGATCAGGATTGTGCTCAGTGACTACAGACAGTGTCTGGTCGGTGCCGTTATACTGATTACACTGATACCTGTGATCAGGATTGTGCTCAGTGACTACAGACAGTGTCAGGTCAGTGCCGTTATACTGATTACACTGATTCCTGTGATCAGGATTGTGCTCAGTGACTACAGACAGTGTCAGGTCGGTGCCGTTATACTGATTACACTGATACCTGTGATCAGGATTGTGCTCAGTGACTACAGACAGTGTCAGGTCGGTGCCGTTATACTGATTACACTGATACCTGTGATCAGGATTGTGCTCAGTGACTACAGACAGTGTCAGGTCGGTGCAGTTATACTGATTACACTGATACCTGTGATCAGGATTGTGCTCATTGACTACAGTGTCAGGTCAGTGCCGTTATACTGATTACACTGATACCTGTGATCAGGATTGTGCTCAGTGACTACAGACAGTGTCAGGTCGGTGCAGTTATACTGATTACACTGATACCTGTGATCAGGATTGTGCTCAGTGACTAAAGACAGTGTCAGGTCGGCGCCGTTATACTGATACCTGGTGTTGAGTCCGTCTGACGGAGATCGCTGAGAGCCGCTACTGCACAGGTGTGGGCAGCGCCATCTTAGAGGAGGAATTTTTTTCTGCAGTAAGATGGAGTAGCAGATCTCGGATGACAGACCTGATAGCTGCTGCTGTGCAGACGCAGCGGGCGCCATTTTCAAATTGATTTTTTTTCCAGCTGAATAACATCAAGGACATGTATTATTGGGACAGTAAACATGCAATTATGCTGCAGCGCAGGGGCCACGACCGACACCTACCTGAAGAACTATGTACAATATTCATTATGCAAACTAGGGGGCGGGGCAGTGAGGGATCAGTGACCTCTCAGAGGTCTGCATTATGAATATATAATCAGAGCACCACATGCATGAACCCCGAATTAGGGCACGAGCAGATCATTAACACAAAACTAAAAATAAAGATTAAAGAACAACAAGATGGATTTCATCACCACGTATCAGTGTAACGGCGCCGACCTGACACTGTCTGTAGTCACTGTGAAAAAATGCTACTGACAGGGGCACTTTAAATAAAACAGATACTGATAGTTATACTGCAGAGCTGTACTCACTATTCTGCTGGAGGAGTCACTGTGTATACACATTACTTATGATATGCAATGTATATATGCAGTGACTGCACCAGCAGAATAGTGAGTGCAGCTCTGGAGTATAATACAGGTTGCAGCTCAGGATCAGTAATGTAATGTATGTACACAGTGACTGCACCAGCAGAATAGTGAGTGCAGCTCTGGGGTATAATACAGGATGTAACTCAGGATCAGTAATGTGATGTATGTACACAGTGACTGCACCAGCAGAATAGTGAGTGCAGCTCTGGGGTATAATAGAGGAGGTAACTCAGGATCAGTAATGTAATGTATGTACACAGTGACTGCACCAGCAGAATAGTGAGTACAGCTCTGGAGTATAATACAGGATGTAACTCAGGATCAGTAATGTGATGTATGTACACAGTGACTGCACCAGCAGAATAGTGAGTGCCGCTCTGAGGGATAATACTGGATGTAACTCAGGATCAGTAATGTATTTACACAGTGACTGCACCAGCAGAATAGTGAGTGCAGCTCTGGGGTATAATACAGGATGTAACTCAGGATCAGTAATGTAATGTATGTACACAGTGACTGCACCAGCAGAATAGTGAGTGCAGCTCTGGAGTATAATACAGGATGTAACTCAGGATCAGTAATGTAATGCATGTACACAGTGACTGCACCAGCAGAATAGTGAGTGCAGCTCTGGGGTATAATACAGGATGTAACTCAGGATCAGTAATGTAATGTATGTACACAGTGACTGCACCAGCAGAATAGTGAGTGCAGCTCTGGGGTATAATACAGGATGTAACTCAGGATCAGTAATGTAATGTATGTACACAGTGACTGCACCAGCAGAATAGTGAGTGCAGCTCTGGAGTATAATACAGGATGTAACTCAGGATCAGTAATGTAATGTATGTACACAGTGACTGCACCAGCAGAATAGTGAGTGCAGCTCTGGGGTATAATACAGGATCAGTAATGTAATGTATGTACACAGAACAGGGAGCGCAGCTCTGGAGTGTAAGGTGTTATGTACCCTGGTGGGTGGCAATGAGATTATTGCCCGCTTACCCGTCATCGGATCGAACAGCTGATTGGCCTCCAGGTCGGTGAAGGTGCTGCAGCAGTTGGGGCACTTGAAGGAGGCGCGGTTGGTGGAGTCCCTCTCGTCGGTCTCGATCCGCCGCCTCATGTGGTCCAGCTTGTACTTCACCACGTTCACCAGCAGCCGGTAGTTGATGAAGTAGTAGTTGTGCCTGGTGGTCTTCCCGTCGGAGGCGGTCTCCACCCGCATGCGGCACTTGATGAACTTGTCGGCCTTCAGGGTGTTGAGCACGGCTCGCAGTTGCTTGCGGTCGAACTTCAGCAGCTCCATCATGTCCTCCTCCTTCACGCAGGGGTTGCGGATCAGGATGTCCAGCGCCAGCGCGTGCTCCAGCCCGTAGAAGCCGCGCACCACGTACTTGGCCAGACGCTTCAGCACCGCGGGGACCTCGGTCACCACCCCGGGGTCCGTCATGTTACCTGTCAGAGGGGAACAACACCGGTGACTGACCCCGACCACCACTGCTCCCGTCCACCACTGCTCCCGTCCACCACTGCTCCCGACCACCACTGCTCCCCCCGACCACTACTGCTCCCGTCCACCACTGCTCCCGTCCACCACTGCTCCCGACCACCACTGCTCCCGACCACCACTGCTCCCGTCCACCACTGCTCCCGACCACCACTGCTCCCGACCACCACTGCTCCCGACCACCACTGCTCCCGTCCACCACTGCTGGAGCCGCTGAGGGGGCGTCACAGTCCTGTATCAGGCAGGATGCTACTGTAACAGCCCCTCAGCTGTGAAAGACAACAGGACAGTAGAGGAGCACAGGCAGAGCTGCGAAGACGTCACTATCTGACCCATGCGGGGCATTGTGGGTAAGAAATCACCGGCAGAGGGGGGCACATACTCATCTACAGAGGGTACTGACAACACGGAGCCTCACACACTCACCTCACACCGCCTCACCGGCCACTGTACGTCATCAGGAAGCGCATCATGATCTCACCGACGTCCAACTCTCCATCCGCCATCTTAAGTCAGGGAAAACTGGTACCAGAGCCAAACTGACATTCTAAGCGCCGAACCCAGAGTCCTGCACCACAATCCACCCACAGCGCGCCCCGAGATCGGCCAACATGGAGATATTCACTATCCCCCCTCTATTCATGCTGTAAGGACCTGCCAGTAGTAACAATGGCCGCTGAAACACTTCAACACGTCTTGGCACGCTCCGTGACGTACATCCGGCCACCTTCCGGATGTTGTCTTTTC